>NC_042623.1:238170515-239603015 GCF_901001135.1 Rhinatrema bivittatum
CTACTGCTGCAAGGAATCCAGAAACTGCAACATCTCTGTTTCAATTCCCTCTGATTTTTTTCTCCAGAATATTTACTAAGAATGGCCTAGCCCAGGGTGATGCTTCTGGAACTCGGATCCTTTGTGGCATCCTTAAAGGGCTTCAGGATTTGTACCATCTGCCTCATTAGTACCCAATCATGATTCCCAGGGGGCAATGCACACCTATCTGTTTCCAGAAGATAGATCTGAAGGGAGTCTGCTGCTCCACCAGCCTCTGCAGCATCATATAATAGAAATTCCAGCAAGTGCCATCAGCTTGAATCAGGTGTTTGTGAGAATCCTGAATTTTTTCCTGCTTCTCATGGAGAACTGCCCCCTCTTTTGAGCTTGTATGGAAATGCCCTCCTATGCTCCTGTATCTCTTTTACATGTTTTTCAGGAATGGATTCCCATCAACATTGGGCCCCAGCTGCAGGACATCCCTCACTGCCAGGTGCAACAAATGTGTAAAGCAATAGATACCCTGAAGCCTTGTCTAATTCCTCTTCTAATGCCTTTATAATATTTGCATCAGTGTCACAAAGAAATCTGCCTGAAGACTCCTCCTCTCTGGACGAGCTGTCAAGCCTCCAGTATCTTTTATATGTCTGACAGAATATTGTATGAGGTATAGGGGCTATTCATCAAATGGGTGTTCAGCAAAGCCCACCTGCACCTTGATGCTTTATCCCTGCTGGAACTGCTGCCAGTCAGTGCCAGTCCCTGCCTTGGCCAGACAAGATTCATCCTCTGAATTAGTTGGTGCATGAACTGCCTTCACTGCCTCAGTTTGGGAACCAAAGTGGAGTGTGCTGCTGGTTTTGGGCACTGCATTTCTGTTAACCCTGCCTGTTAACACTAGTCTTGGATGACTCTCCCATATTTTCCCTCTGCTCCAAAACAAGAGGGAGAAACAGGCAGTGGTGATACATGCTCTCCTACTTTCAATTTCTTCTGCACTGAGCTGTCTTCTCTTACCTTCTGGACCTAAAAAAATTCGCTATTTAATTTAGGGTGCTGGACTGGACTTTGGTTTGTGCCCTGCAAAGCTGTCAACCCTCTCTCTTTTCCTGATATGATAGAATTGCTGAAGTGCACTGCCTTCTGACTCTCACCTCCAGGCCATCTCTTGACTGCCTCTTCCATAGCCCTGCTGGCAGAACCTTCTTACTAGCGCTATACAAGATGATTACAGGCCCAGTCCAGTTTGTGATGCAACTTCAGATTTGAAGATTCCACTAGTAGGGTGAATTTTATAAAAAATAATTTCTTTCAATTGCCAATTTCTTTCATTCCCATTATCCCACCTTTCAATTGGATTGAATTCTATTTTAGATTCTATAGTTTCAGTGTTAGCTCATTGTAATTTCTATTTCAATTGTGGTAAACCGTTGTGATGGAACATCTGAATGATGGTATACAAAAATCTATAAATAAATAAATACATTTTTTTTCAAGGTGAAAAATGGTGGGAGATGCCAGTTTGTGGAGATAGAGGCAGTAGTTTCTATAGTGGATGTCACCACTGTTTCCACAGGTCTGAACCCCCGCATACATAGAAAACAGCACACACAAGAAATCCTGATATTATTTGGATTATACAAATTTGAACTCATTTTATACGGGTTGGTGCAAAAGAAACATTTTGGCACATGTAGCCTTTCAACAAATAGAAGAAACATTGGATGTGACCTTGGCAAAATGGGACTTTTGGATAGTAAGTCAGTACCCAGCACCTTTCAGATAGCATACAGTGACTTCTCCCTGAAAATGACCTGCAAAGCTCACGCTGGTGTTTTCCCTGGTGAAGAGATATCGGACTGAACCAATATCAGAGAAATCATTGCTGAGTGGGTATGACCTGAAGGCTGTTTTCGTGATAAGTATTATTTTACATTTATATTCTGCTTTTCCCACTTTTTTCAGTGCTTCAAAGTGGATTACATTCAGGTACTGTAGGTATTCCCTATCCCCAGAGGGCTTACAATCTAACAGAGTCATTCATCAAATAGCGTTATGGCGTTTTCTCACCATAACGCATGGGTGCGATGTAAATCTGAAAAAGAGGAGGCCTATTGCAATGGCTCTAACTACAACAAAAAACCATTTTGAGAGAGAGATAGATATTTAATGCATTTTGATAAATCCAGGCCTAAGTTTGTACCTGAGGCAATGGAGTGTAAAGTGACTTGCCCAAGGTCACAAGGAACAACAGCAGGACTCAAACACCACTCTCCTAGTGTCATAGCCCACTGCTCTATACCACTAGGCTACTCCTCCACTCTTACTCTATGAGAAGAAGTTGAGAGATGCTTTATTTTGTCATGTGTCTTCATGGGCGTTAAGGCCAACTACTGTTGTCCACCCTTTCTGTGGGATTGGCCAGCTTTCAGTGACTTGCAACCCTGATTTTAGCCGCTGCACCTCTGGGGTTATGGAATAGGGTCTGAACCAGATTATTTAGAAATATAGAAAGCTGGCACAAGCTTGGTCATTTACCTTGGCTTTGACACCAGATTAGAATGGGTTTTGTTGGGGGGAGGGGTGAATGACTGTAGAGGGTAAGGGCTGTGATGCTGGTTGAGATAATAATCAGGTAGGTTAAGCGCGCCTTGTTGTTGTCCATAAGTTATTTTTTTGGGAGGAGGGGGTAAACCTGATGGTTAGAGTGGCAGGGCTGTGAACCAAAGAAGTCAGGGTTCAAATCCTTGTGACCTTGGGCATGACTTTTTCACCCTCCTTTGCCTCAAGTACAAATTCAAGGGCCTTATTTACTAAAGCAGGTTCCCCATAGGCCATAAAAATGGGAGTAAACCTTTATTAAATGATCCCTTTAGACTGTAAGCCTTCTGGGGATAGAAAAATTACATACAGTACCTGAATATAATCTGCTTTAGTAGTCATAAAAAGCAGAATATAAATGTATATATATATATATATAGTCAAACATAAAGGACAGAGAACATTTTTTGTAAGTCGTCCCCACCGAATACCTAAGTATATAATCACTTATAAGGGAACAAATGATATACAAATTAATATCTGTAATAGAAAAAAAGTTTTATTATTGTAACAAATCTCAGCAACATTATTAAAAACAGGGGGACAGAAGATTAATTTGAAGGTTCTTTGCTATTACAATAGCTATTGGAGTCAATGAACATTTGAAAGTACTTTTCTGTCATGTTTTATCTCATGAAAAGTTATCACGATTCTTCATTCATAATAAGTCTGATGTGCCTGGAAGTGCTGCGTGTCCCTAACCACATACGAGAGTACGCTCCGTCAATGAAAAGACATTTGTTGCCGAATTTATGACTCCTGAGATTTAACATGGACATTAATCTTATTTAGGTATTTTGTATAGAATATTTAGTAGTGATGCTGTTTTTATTAATGTTGTGAGATTTGTTACAATAATAAAAAAAAATTTCTATAATATTCATTTGTGTATCACTTATATATATATATATTAGATAAAATGAAGATTGGGGTGTGCCAAGATTGTGGTTGACAGGGAGGGTTAGGATGATGGAAGGGATTAGGGACCACGTTTGATATTTGTAGGATGGGGTGGGATAGAGCAGTGGGAGGTGCGAGTGATGGGATTTAAACATGTTGTTAGTTGTTACAAATTTGATGTGTATGGAATTGCGGGACATTAAGTTATAAATAATATATTATAATAGGCTAGGAGAATCATATCTGCAGATCTTACATACTTCTCTAAGTCTATACTTTGAAAATAGGATTCCCCCTAGCCTAGAGCTGAAGCTATTGGCACAATAGATAGGAGTGGGGGATGGGGGTAGGAACATGCTCATCAGTCCCCGTTGCATCATACTGATGTGAAAAATTAGGGCACCATCATTTTCATGCTAGAGCCAGTCCCCCGGAGAAGTTAAGAATGAATTCTCATTCCAAAAGAATCCAAATAGGTATGTGAGGTGGAAAACATTCAACTCAACTTTTGTATGTGCGAAAATAGACTGTGGAGCTTAATTATCATTTATATTAAAGCTTGTTCTATTGCTGTACATCATAATTGGTAAAACTACAAGTAATTATGGAGTGCATATAACTAATTTGTGGCATAATAATTATTTTAGGTGCGTTTGGCTGTGATCACAAATCTTTGTTTGAAAGCTGAAGTACTACACATGGCTCTCCTCCAGGCAAATTTTCAGTCCTATCCAGTTCACATAATGTTATGTAAGTACAATTTTACTACTCGAATGCCACACCCTGCACATAAGGTTGGAAGCACAAGCCTTTCAGCACACTCTGCCAGGCAAGTAATTTTTTTTGTTTTGGCATTGCCATATTTATTTTTCATGGAGACCTCTTGGATAAGACTCGGCGGGTCGGGCCCTCATTCTTGCAAAAATTTCTGTGCTATACAACTAGTCAAATAGTGGGCATACTCCATGCAATTCTTTTTTCCCCCTCATAGATCAGAAATGAGATGCAAGCCAGATTTTTTTTTTTTTTGGGCGGGGGGGAGGGTGGTATGTGTATTCAGCTCTGTCCAGTGAAGAAAATTGCAAATAAAGATTAAGAAATTGATCCCGTGGCATGATTCCTTTTTTTTTTTTGTTTGTTTGTTTCTTGGGGCATGGAGGATGCGTTCAGTATTCTGTCTTGTCTTGTTTGCAATGATGGATTGATTTCCTTGACCTGGTACTGCATAAAGTGGAATTAGGGCTGTGGGAAAATTTCTCCCCAGAGTGAAACCTTTTCTGGAGTGCTTTTCTTTTCAACTGTATCTTAGTGGAGTAGATCTTCTGCTCAGGTGAATTAACTTCCTGCTAAAATGACCCCAACAGCTGTTGTAGGGAAAAACGTACAGGCACCGCAGGTGAGCTCAGTGGAAATATCATGTTAAGTCTTTCACATGACTCAGACTCCCATGAATACAGCCCCTGCCTTCCTGCATAATTTGGAAACCTGGTATATCATAAGAATTAAGCTACGAAGGATCACAAGGATTAGCTAAGAATGGGAGGCAGCACTAAATGAATCGGTCCCAACGTGCAACTTATTTCTCTCTTGTGTTTTTAATATACGAGCGACAACTCTTGTCTGATTCAGGATGCACATATTTGATCGAAGTGGAGTCAAACCATCTGGATTTCAGCCTATTATTCCTGTATGACTTAATGTAATCCTTTGAGTGGGTAATTTTGTAACAGCCCGCATAAGAATGTTAGCATAACTTTCACCAGTTTTCAAGATGAACTTACCGAGTGCATTTGCTTTGGAAGATTATCCCACTAAAACTCCACGTGGCACGATCACATCCACTAAAACGTAGGCAGATACTTTTGGAACTTTTTGCACGCCTACTTTTGAAAATCCAAAAGTATGTGCATAAGTATAAGCCCCTCCCTAATGCCACCCCCCAGGGAGCATCTCCACTTTGTCTGGGTAAACTTCCGAGCACGTAGGACCCTATGTACCTAAGTTAGCCCACCTATTGGGCTGGCAATTTTAAAGCAAGCTGTTTCCCCAGGTACAGTGCCATTTTACCCATGGAAATGACTTCTACCTTTACCCTTTCCACTACTTGAAAATGTAAAAATGACCCACTCCACACTACATGCTTAGACGCCCTAGACACTTACTTTTTGCCTACATATAGGGCAGACATTTTTCTGAAAGCCGATTTTATAGCATTTTACCTGTGGAGTGAATCGGTTATTTGCTCTTTCAGATAATAGAAAGACTAGGGGGCATTCCATGAAGTTAGCATGTGGCACATTTAAAACTAATCGGAGAAAGTTCTTTCTTAGTCAATGCACAATTAAACTCTGGAATTTGTTAGTGCAGTTAGTATAGCTGTGTTTAAAAAAGGATTGGATAAGTTCTTGGAGGAGAAGTCCATTACCTGCTATTAATTAAGTTGACTTAGAAAATAGCCACTGCTATTACTAGCAATGGTAACATGGAATAGACTTAGTTTTTGGGTACTTGCCAGGTTCTTTTGGCCTGGATTGGCCACACTTGGAAACAGGTAGAGATGTGAATCGTGTGCCAGATTGTCTTAACGATCAGATTCGGCTGGGGGGGGGGGGGGAAATCTGATCGTTAAGATATGTGAATTGGAATCGTTTCCGATTCCAATTCACATCGCTAATTTTTTTTTGGGGAGGCCCGCGCCGCTAAAAAAAACAACCCACCCCGACTCTTTAAATCAACCCCCCCAAAACCTTTTAAAATTACCTGGTGGTCCAGGGGGGCCTCGGGGAGAGATCCAGGGGGGCCTCGGGGAGAGGAGAGATCCAGGGGGGCCTCGGGGAGAGATATCCCGTTCCCAGGCATCAGCTGTTCTAAAAAAAAAATGGCACCGATGTCCCTTTGCCCTTACCATGTGACAGGGTATCCGTGCCATTGGCTGGCCCCTGTCACATGGTAGGAGCACTGGAATGGCCGCGCCATCTTTAAAGATGGCGCCGGCCATCTTTACTCATCAGCCCCTATTATAGAGTATAGTATAATAGGGGCTGATGAGTAAAGATCCAGTGCTCCTACCATGTGACAGGGGCCAGCCAATGGCACGGATACCCTGTCACATGGTAAGGGCAAAGGGGCATCGGCGCCATTTTTTTTTTAGAACAGCTGATGCCTGGGAACGGGAAATCTCTCCCTGAGGCCCCCCTGGATCTCTCCTCGAGGCCCCCCAAGGCCCCCTGGACCACCAGGTAATTTTAAAAGGTTTTGGGGGGGGTCGATTTAAAGGGTCGGGTGGGTTGTTTTTTTAGCGGCGCGGGCCTCCCTAAAAAAAAAGGGGGGGGGGGGGGGGGGGAGGCTAAGGTGGGTTGATTTAAAGGGTCGGGTGGGTTTTTTTTTTATCGGGCCATCGGCGCCATTTTAATTAGTGGCAGCCAAAATGGCGCCGATGGCCCGAGAGCGGGAGATCGCGCAGGGACCCCCTCCCCCACTGGACCACCAGGTAACAACATTTTGGGGGATTTGGGAGGGTGGGGGAGGGTAAGGAATTGGTTTTAAAGGGTCAGGGTGGGTTTAGGGGTTGTTTTGGTGTGCCGATTTTCCCGCCCTCCCCCAAATAATTCCCATGCCCTATTTAACGATACAATACAAATGCCCCTGATGATAAATCGGGGGCATTTGTATTGTATCGTGCACTGTAACGATTTAGAACGATTTTAAAATTATCAGACGATAATTTAATCATTCAAAACAATTCACATCCCTAGAAACAGGATGCTGGGCTTGATGGACCCTTGGTCTGACCCAGTATGGCTTGTTCTTATGTCTTCTTATGTCTTCTTATGATACTCGGCTTTCAGAAAAATGTCTCCTTGTGTGGTGGATAAAAGTATGCACCTAGTGCCTCCAAGTGTGTCCTTCTATCCATAGGAGGTGTTCCTGGGGCAGGGTTGGGGCTGAGTTTGGAGTTTTCCACCTACTTTTGGATTTTGAAATGTACGCACTGATTATTTTTGCTACGAAAAGTACCCTCATAAATAAGGAAGGGTAATTCTCTCAGGGGGGATTTTCAAAGGGGAAGTGTCCACATATTTTGACAGTTAAAAAGTACCGGCAAAGTTTGCACTCATGCAGGCAGGATTAAGATCACTTCTTAATGTATCCTCCATTTGAACCTTGAAGCAATCTCATTTTGTGATGAGTCCTGCGAATTCCCTACATTGCTAAAGTAGCTCCCACAGGGAAAACTCTGGGATTGAATGCCGTAATTTGTATTTGCCTTCTACTAGGGATGTGAATCGTTTTAGGACGATTAAAATTATCGTCCGATAATTTTAATATCGTCTTAAACCGTTATGGAACACAATACAATACAGATTCTAACAATTTATCGTTATAAATCGTTAGAATCGTGAGCCGGCACACTAAAACCCCCTAAAACCCACCCCCGACCCTTTAAATTAAATCCCCCACCCTCCCGAACCCCCCCCCCCAATAACTTAAATAACCTGCGGGTCCAGCGGCGGTCCGGAACGGCAGCGGTCCGGAACGGGCTCCTGCTCCTGAATCTTGTCGTCTTCAGCCGGCGCCATTTTCCAAAATGGCGCCGAAAAATGGCGGCGGCCATAGACGAAAAAGATTGGACGGCAGGAGGTCCTTCCGGACCCCCGCTGGACTTTTGGCAAGTCTCGTGGGGGTCAGGAGGCCCCCACAAGCTGGCCAAAAGTTCCTGGAGGTCCAGCGGGGGTCAGGGAGCGATTTCCCGCCGCGAATCGTTTTCGTACGGAAAATGGCGCCGGCAGGAGATCGACTGCAGGAGGTCATTCAGCGAGGGTTCCGGCGCCTCGCTGAACGACCTCCTGCAGTCGATCTCCTGCCGGCGCCATTTTCCGTACGAAAACGATTCGCGGCGGGAAATCGCTCCCTGACCCCCGCTGGACCTCCAGGAACTTTTGGCCAGCTTGTGGGGGGCCTCCTGACCCCCACGAGACTTGCCAAAAGTCCAGCGGGGGTCCGGAAGGACCTCCTGCCGTCCAATCTTTTTCGTCTATGGCCGCCGCCATTTTTCGGCGCCATTTTGGAAAATGGCGCCGGCTGAAGACGACAAGATTCAGGAGCAGGAGCCCGTTCCGGACCGCTGCCGTTCCGGACCGCCGCTGGACCCGCAGGTTATTTAAGTTATTGGGGTGGGGGATTTAATTTAAAGGGTCGGGGGTGGGTTTTAGGGGGTTTTAATGTGCCGGTTTTTCGATTTTTCAATTTTTAACGATTTTTAACGATTTTTCACGATATTTTACCCCCCCAAACGGCAACAATACGATTCCCTCCCCCTCCCAGCCGAAATCGATCGTTAAGACGATCGAGGACACGATTCACATCCCTACCTTCTACACTGATGAGTCTACTATTAGTATTATATCAAATAAAATAATAATAAAGAAGTACAAAACAACAATCCCCCAAGGGGATGTTTGTGTATTGGGGAGGGGGAAGGGAAGGGAGCTTTCACCCAGCATTTTCCTCCCCTTCTTTCTCTTCCTTTGGACACTAGTGCCATTAGCCATCATTCACAGCTACCCAGTTTTTCCTTTTGTTTAACCCTCCACTCATCTTTGTCCAGCCATGGCGGAGATAGCCCTCAGCCAGGGACCACAGACCATGATTCCCACTGGAACTTGGTATGCGAATGAAGAGCCTGACCAGTAGGTGTCACTGTAGTGTGATGGCGGGGGACCTCCTTCCCCCCAGTGGCTGTGAATGTTGCTTTCACAGCAGCCCCAGCCTTGGCTATCCTTGGGGAAGAAGTAGAAGCTGGACTTGGGAACAGAATCTAGATTTGTTGCATGGTTGCACATAGCACATAGCCTAGGGGTTAGAACAATGGGCTATGAATCCGGGAAACCAAGGTTTACATTCCACTTCTTACACTGTTGCTTCCTATGTCCTTGGGCAAGTCACTTTATCTTCCATTGCCTCAGGTACACTCTTAGACATAGGAATGGCAGTCTAGGAATTCTAAATATTATTACTATTGTTTATTATACTGAGCCCATCAGATGGCCTCAAGAGAGGAGATTATTGTTTGAAAAAAATATGCGAATCTTGCAAATCATTATGAACCCTGTTTGGTCTCCAAAAAATTGCAATGGTTCAGTACAGTTGACCTTTGTCCTTCTGTTATGAATTAATCAGTGAAACATAATCAAGAAAACCATTTTTTAGATTAATTTATTTTAAACCTCTGAACATTTTTATCTGCATACGTAGCAAAACTGTCAAAACATCTATATCTACAGTGCATCTATTGAAAAACACAAATGTATCACCAAGACTCTAGAGTAGAAAATCCAAATAGTGAAAAACATAGGTGAAACTCACAAAACAAGCTGATATTTTATTATAGGGGCAGCATCCGTAATCTGGGGAACGCGGAGATGACTCAAAACCCATACCTGTTACATTCAGTACTTTATCACAACGCACAGGCTTCAGTCTCATTCTAAACTCTGCTCTGGGTCTGATTATTCTGCTTACTGTGGGCTGCACTACAATTGGTAATAAAGAGAACGGGTCTCTCGGTTAAACCTGGAGTGTGGTACTGAAACAATTAGATTGGAGCTTGGTTTTAGGATGGGATTTCTCAAGAGGCCCCCTATCAAAGCTATTTGTTTAGTAACTGTAAAGAACCTGAACATCTCCCCCCTCTAGCCAGAAACATTTTACCTGGCTATCTTTTCACCTGGTAATTGTTAGCTGGTTAAAAAGAGAGAGGGCGGGGGGCATGCCAATGGCAGGGCTCATTTAGCCAGGTGTTGCTAATAGTGAGCGCTACCAAACTGAATTTACCAAGGTACGTGTGGTTGGAAAAGCTGCTGGCCTTACACAGTTACCTCCAGTAAATTTCCACTCGCCGCATCCCTGGCTATGGGCCTGTCTGTTTTCAGATGTGTTCAGATGATTCTGGGGGATCTCACCTTCCTGAGGTTATGTTTCAGATCTTGGCTTCCACTGGGGCCAATGATAGTAAGCCTCACATAAAAGCGTGTGTCCAAACTGGCTGCCTGATTTTTTAACATGTGCACAGCCACGTCTCCTGGGTGCCTGAAACAGTATGGTAATGAGGTGCCATGCTAAAAAGGATGTGCTAGGGATAATTGTGCATCCCTAGTGCATCCTTGGCATTGAGTGCCCAGCCACGAGTTAGGAAAATGGACACCGGTAAATTGAGCGTCCGTTTTCCTAAACTGGTCATAGTCAATACTTTTTTTTTTCATGCTGCTGCTTTCTGTGGTTCCTTGATGCTCGGCAAGACTTAAAACCAGCTCCGGGGCTGGCGTTAAATTTGCCATGTTAAAAGTTCGCGTTGGGTGCATGGCAATTTTTTGCATCGGTGCTATTAGCTATGTGCAAGTTTGGATGTGCGTTCTGGATGCACTGATCCCTTTTCGTATCAGGTGTTAGCCTAGCATGTCCAAAACGCGCATCCAATCACTGGTTAAGCTGAGCACTAGCCTGAACGCAAGATATTGCATTGGCCCCATTGTGTATCAGGGATGAACAGAAGGGGCTTTAACATGAAAATGGAACTGAGCCAGACTATCTGACTAGTCAATTTTGGCTGTTTTATTGCATGGGAAGCATGCCTGTATACAATATGTATTGAATATCAAGGTTTGTATCAGGTCTATAGATTTCTGAATGTCTTTTTTTTTTTTTTGGATCAAGGAATATATTTCCTGTAGGGGATCTGCTGACATGTTAAATAGGTGGCTTAAATCAACTGGGTGGGATGTAGCAATTTGCTCCCTCATTGACAGGAGCCAGAAATAGAGCATCCAAAACTCTGCATGCTGTAAAAAGCGTATATGCATTGTAAAAATGTAGTAAATGCTGAAATGAAATAAATGACCCATAATGTCCTGTTTTCCCCTCTTTAAAGGAGAATTACACTCCAGACAAGAACCCAGTAGCCAACCCAAGTGGCTGATCTGGACCTTTTCAGTCTTTTAATTTCCAGGGGAATTAAAGCAGGTGGGGAAAACAGTTTGAATCAAGCCTTTAGATGTTAAGGGGATCATTTGCAAAAGGATTTATGTGCGTAAATGGCCTTTTGAAAATTGCTTGGGGGTTGTGCATGCACTTTTATGCACCCTGCAAAAAGGCATTCTGGGGCAGGGACAGAATATTACAAACACCCATACTTCTGATTTTCTAAAGTATGTTCGTCAGTATATGCCTATGTCATTGAACATGCATGTAGGCACTGCCTATGCGCCCACCCACAAACTTCTAAAGTGGATTTATGCGCATAAAATCCACTTTGAAAATTCTGGCTAAAGAGTGTTGGCAGAGTGGGCAGGACCCTCCAGAATACCATGTTATTTTCTGATGTTTGTCTGATCAGTAGAGCCAGTCTAGACATTTGTAAAATGCCCAGACTACAAATTAGCTTATTTAGAGGCCCATCTCTGCAGGAGTTTCTTCCATTCTTCATCTGTGGCAAAAATAGTTCAGAAAAGAGTCTTTAGATTTTATTATATATTATATACCATATAAACGGGAAGGTAAGAAAATAAACAAAAAGAAAGTGAAATGTGTTGCTGCAGTAACAGTATAGTAATACAATTGTGAGCAATCAATAGTGAGAGATCGTTGCTAGCACCATAGTGCCATTCCTCGACTCTACTATGTCAGTATCGGTTATCTTTCAATAATGACCAATATAGCTGATAACATTGCTTATAATCCACTAGTGTTGTTCCAGATCAGTGCTTTCCTGCATAAATATTTTTAAAATAAGAAAGTCATAAATAAAGAGCTTTCTTTGACTTCCTCATGAAACCTGAGCTCGTGAAAACAAAACAGGCTAGTTTCATGTTGATGTTTTCATGCAAAATCACATTTTTCACTAGACGTGTTACGTTAACTTTGATAAGAAATCACCCATATCTCTCCGACAGAACTGACTTTTCTGTTATCTCTGATTGCAGGCAATTCGAACTTTAAGTAAGCCTATCTTTATCAACTACTGTTTTAATAGTTGATTAATTAGAGCCCTGGGTATCCAGTGAAGGGCTTTATCTGAAGAGCGGTTCAACCATTAGCAGAAGAAACTTCCTTGTGCACTCCTGGCTCAGATAACAAGGTAAGATAATAGTCCACAATCCTTTCCAGGCTAATGCAAACAGAGGCACTCCCTCTTGTCCTAATACAGAAGGGCCAAACAGAAATCTCCATCACATGCCACTTCACTTCTGGTTTCTTAGAGGCTTAGCAATCAAAAGGTTTGGGGTTTTATTGTAACAATATTCAAACTGTCCCCATTGCTGTAAAGTCTGTGCATACTTTTTCCCTGCTGTCTTTGCACAGATTTTCAAAGGGTCAGTTTTCCAAATGGAGACAGTTCATTAGTAGAGTGCCCCAGGGATCTTTACTGGAGCCTGTGCTGTTTAATGTATTAATAAATGATCAGGAAAAGGGAACAAGTGAAGTGAATTTGCAGATGACACAATATTATTCAAAGTAGTTGAAACAGCAGTGAGTTGTGAGGAATTGCAGAAGGATCTTGCAAGACGAGGGGCCTGGGCAACTGAATGGCAGATGAAACTTAATGTAGGCAAGTGCAAAGTGATGCAGTAAGGAAAAAATAATCCCAACTACAGGTACACAATGCTGGGTTCTGTACTGGAAGTCGTCACCCAGGAAAAGGACCTTGGAGTCCTTTTGTACAATACATTTAAAACCTTAGCTTAGTGTGTGGTAGCGGTCAAAAAAGCAAATAGAATGTTAGGATCTAAAAAGGAATGGAGGATAAAATGGAAATTATCATATTGGCTCTGGTGCAACCAATTCTTAGTATTGTGTGCAGTTCTGGTTGCCCCATCTCAAGAAAGATATAGCATAACTAGAAAAGGTCCAAAGGAAGGCAACTGTGGTCACTTGGGAGTGGCCACATGTTCAGAAATAGTCAAGAATACAAAAAGGATGCCCAATTCCAGCTGATTCCACTCAAACACTTTATTTACCGCTTACTTCAGCAGTCTCTTGGGTTAACAAACAATCAAATATATATAGTTCTGGTATAGGTTGGCTTCCTGTCTTCTCCTTGGGGCATCTTCTACCCTTCTGGGCCCTGCCTTTTTATGATAGGCTGCAGGGATCCTCCCTGGGCACAGAATCCCTTGCTGGTTTGGGTCTTAAGGAGGATCGAGCCAGATAGTTGTGGCTGGTCCTGAGGGAGTTTCTTATATACTGCCTCACATAGTCTCCCCCTCAGTTCAACCTTATTAGGCTGAGAACACCTCTCTGGATAGGAAGTCTGCATTGGTGTTTTCCCTTCCTGCTCTATGTCACATCTTATAGAGGTGCAGGGTCAGGAACCACTTCATCACCCTCACATTGGATTCTTTGTTTTATTTATCCATATGAGCGGTTGATGATCCATCATGAGTGTGAATGTCGCCCTAACAGGTAGCACCAACAGGGTCTCTAAGACCCACTTGACTGCCAAGGCTTCTTTCTTGACTGTTCAGTGATGCTTCTCCCTTGGCATCAGCTTCTAGCTGATGTATGCTATGGGGTGATCTTGGCCATCTTTCTCTTAGACTGCTCCCAGTCCTACCTCTAAGACATTGGTTTGCACTGTGAAGGGTTTGTTGAAATCTGGACTTATTAGGACCGGTTCAGAGAAAACCTTTTTCAGAGCCCAACTCCAGCTGGTACCACAAAAACAAACACTCTATTTGCAGGCAAAACACAAGTACAGCCTAAAGGCCGCTGAACTCAACAGTCCCTTGTGTTAACAAACAATCAAATATACAGGTTGTAGATCTGGCATAGGCTGGCTTCCTGCCTATCCCTGGGGCCTTGTCCACCCTTCTGGGCCCTGACTTCTTATGCTAGGCGGCAGGGATCCTCCCTGGACCCAGAATCCCTTTCTGCCTTGGGTCTTAAGGAGGACCAGACAAGATTGCTGTGGCTGATCCTTTAAGGTGTTCTGAGGGAGTTTCTTATACTCACTCACAGTGACAAAATGATAAAGGAGATGGAATGGCTCTACTGTCATGAGAGGCTGAACAGATGGGAGTTCTTCAGCTTGAAAAAGAAATGGTTGAGAAGAGACACCATAGAAGTTTATAACCATGAGTGGGATGGAATGGGTAAATAAATGATAGTTATTTACCTTTTCAAAGGGCCATTTCATGAAACTAACAACCAGGAGATTTAAAACATATCATAGTACTTTTTCACTGAATGCACAATCAAGCTATGGAATCTGTTACCAGAGGATGTGGTCAAGGCATAAGGTTTAAAAGAGATTTGGACAAGTTCCTGGATGAAAAGTGCATAGAACATTATTATCCAGGTAGACTATGGAAAACCAGTGCTATCCTTGGGAGAGAGTAACAAGAAACAGATTACTTTCTGGGATCTGCTGGGTACTTGTGACATGGACTAGCCACTATTGGAGACAAGATGCTGGGCTCGATGGTCCATCCTAGCATGGGCAAACTTATGTTTTTATGGAGCTCTGGTAAACCTAAAGTGGGGTTTAGAGGGACAGTGGACAAGCCCAAGGGATTTAAAAAAAAAAAAGGTTTGGCAGGTGGGTTTAATCGTAGTGGGTGTGAAGGGTAGGGATGGCTGCACTATTAAACAAAATGACAGAAAAATGAAATTTTGTTTAGTCTTCTTTCATGTCCTTTAAAAAACAAAACAAAATGACCTAGGAAACGTCGTTGACAGTTTCAATATTGTTTCAAATGAAAAGCACATCCCTAACGTATCCCTGACCCATGGTAATCAACGCTGAAAAAGGTTGAATTATTAGCACAACTCTCAAACTTGTGAGAACACAGCTAGGGTTGAAGTCTTGATGAGTGGCACTATGGACTTCATAAGCTTGAAGCGTGTTCAAATGCCACCTTTATTGTATGCCAGTTCCTTGATAAACAGTCTTCTATGGCCTTCCAGTCTTCCGTACAGCATCCTCAGCGTTCTTCTCCAAGGACAATGCAGAGATTCTGATACCTCAAAGTGAAAGCTTGAACGCAGGGGAGGCAGCAGCAGCACATGCTCGCAGAGTGCATAAAACAGCAAAGGAAGGTGAGAGGAACAACCTTGAGTGACAACTTCGCATAAAAGCCGCAGACAATAGGATCCGCTTGTATGGATCAGACAGATTCAAAGCTGTATTGTCAGGAAAGATTTCTATACACAGTTTAGTCAGACCAACTCTGTATGTTTCATGGACAAATAATTTGTAAAAAGGAGCTATATTTTTTTCCCCCCGTTTTCACGGCAGATACAGTGGCGTGGAGTACGGCATCATCAGTACTTTGGTGACTGTGTATGCTTGCTGAAACATGAGATTTGGAAAGCAGAAAATAAGTATTTATTGGCCCATGAAAAGAATTGCCATGTGCCGAAAGTCTGGAGCCTTGTATGCAGTTGACCCCCTTTCTGTGGTACATTCCCTGGAGATTTGGGGGGTCCAATTTATTAAGCTTTTTTTTTCCCAGATATAGAATGGGAGAAAAAAAGTCTTAATAAACAAGGTCTTTGGATAGCAAAGGACATGCATAAGCCACAGGGAGATAAAGCCAAAAGAATGGCAGCACCGGTTAAGTGAAAACTCATAGAGACTTTAACAGAACATGCATTGGTGATCACCTCTCACCTCCTCCACATATGGTAGGGAATGCAGAAAGTGTTCAGCAAGCAATCATTTTAAAATGTTTGGAAAAGAATGATTTTACTAAAAACAGCTGTGGCTGTTTCTAACACTGAATGGATCTTCAGAATCACTTGTTATTAAAGCGTAGGACTAGGAGGACACTGGTGGTAAAAATGTTTATCTTGATGTCATGGAGGTATCTTGCCGCTGTGTCGGACCTGGAGAAACTGATTTTTTTTTCGCAGATTGTGATAACCTTTATTGGGTCTGCAGAACAATTATCCCAAGATGTCATTGCACATAAGCTTTCAAGACCAGCTGGGTCCCTTCTTCAGCTATCTGAAGAATGGCGCTCAAAAGCTTAGTAGGGCAACAGTTGTGGTTTTGGACAATTCTTATGTAGGTTCAATAAATGGGTGTCAGATCCTGCAAAGAGTACAGCAGTCTCCAAGACCGGGACAAGGAGTGCAACTCTGCACTGATGCCTTCGGAAAAATTATTCTAAATCCACAGGGTAGCAAAGGGTCATCCCCTGGCAGCTACTAATCAGAGCAAACTTGAGTCCTAACCACTGGATTGGTTCCGTTCTACAGCCTGAAAAACTGGACCACAACTTAATAAAAATAAAATGGCATGGCATTTGTTTAATTCTTCTTTTAATACCATAATTGTTTTGCATTATTTTCTTTTCAGATATGACACTATCAGTGGTTGCATAGCCCACATGTGCTTGAGTTAATACTTCTTTTACTTGCATAAATACCTGACCAAGAAATTTAACTAATAAGCAAAATAGAAAAAAAAAATGAGATGAAAGTAATAATACAAAAAACAAAGCAAAACAAAACAATTTATTTCTAGCAAATACTGTATCTGTAGCATCCGGATATTTAATCATGGATAAGGTTACTTACAGTACCTGACTTGTGAACAGGCCTGGATGCAGGTGTTCACACATACAGATGTGACACCATTATTCCAGCTGGTCAGGTTTCAAGAACTGACAAAAGACAGACCACAATTAGCATTCATGTACGTAGGCACAGAACTGGAAACATTTTATAAGTGCTGGATTAGTTAGCCAGCTTGGAAGAGGTCTTATTGTCATCGTTTTAGCAAATTAAAAAAAGCAAATCATCTCATAAAATTATTTTTTTGAAGTATTAACCCTGGAATCAGTAAAACTGACAATTAAATGAGATTTAGGAGGACAGGAAATCATGCTACTTTCATAGCAAGGTTTTAAATGTGCTAGAAAAGGTGCATTAGGTCAGAGTTACAGGAAGTCAGATGTTAGGATTCATCTGTGAAGGTATGTGAATGGCCTGAGGCGATATCTCACATCAAATGGCCGACCTTCTGCACTCACATATTGCAGGTCAACTTACACTTTTTTCGCTGGAGGCCTTTGCTGTACCCTCACGAACTGTTAAATGATTCCCTTTAGTAAAACCTGAGAACAAAGGAGAATTCACTGGGTTTCTGGGAAGCTTTGCTGGGGTTACACCTAACTCCGACTGAAAAGACCAACCTCAGTCTTTGGCAAACAGCTCTCTCTCCCTCTCTCGCTTTGCCTATGTAATAGTCCAAAGTAATAAGACTGCGATAAAAATCAGCACTGAATTTTACTATCATGGTCAATTTTTATCTTACTTCGGATGTAAAAGCAAATGAGATACACAACATAGCGCACAATAGTAAAAAATCATATATTAAATTGGAAAAATGTAAAAGCATGCACTAAAGCAGAGGTAACGATAACTTTACTTCCTTATTTTCAATGATTAGAGGTGGAAGTTGTTTAACTCACACCTCTAACCACAGTATAAAAAAAAAGTGGAGGCTTTCTAATCCAGTCCTATGTGATCTGGGACCCCCATGAAGAAGGACTATTTTCCAGAGCCAGAGAGCCCTACTAACCCATCCACCTCCCCCAGCATTCACTCAACCCACCAATGCCCATCTACTAACCCCCTCATGCATCTGACCCTCCACCTGTCTACTACTCCCCTCGCACAGGGGTGAAATACTGAAAGGGAGAGCGGTAGGTAGGTGGGTAAGGAGATTAGGAGATTGAGTGGGAGCGAGTAAGTGGGTAGGGGGTGGGATAGTGGGATGTGGGTGGAGCGGATTAGTGGGGGATTAGGTAAGTTTGGGGGAAGGTAGGTAAGGGTATGGGTGGATGGAGGTGAGTGAGTTTACATAGTGGGAACATAATTGTGGGATAAGTTGGTGAATGAGCTTAATGGATGGGGGGCGGGGCATAGTGGGTGTTAGGGGGATTTACTGGAGGGTGGAAGACTCAGACTCAGGCTGTCCCAGTATGGGTGTTTGGACTTGGGTTGCCCATGTGCAGGTAACCCAGGCCTACACAAATCCTGAAATAAGGGTCCTGGGGTTCAGGGATCTTGCATCAGAGGGCTCTAGCTTTGTGGGGAATTTGTGTCCAGAGTTCCCCAAATTGGAGATCCCATGTCCAGGAATACCCAATGGGTAACTCACGTTGGTGACTGAGAGATTCTCTAACTTCCATTTCCTCCCAACAGTAAATGGGTGTTAAAACTTTATTTCAACTCCTGAGACGAAAGAAACTTTCAGTGCTAAAAGAGAAGTAAAAAAGAGAGCTAATTTTTAGCATTTGTTGCATTGAAAGTAATTCCATATGCAGCTCATTAGCATGCATTAGCAGGCAAAATACATTAAAATTAATTTTAATTCCTGCTTAGCGCACATTTTGTTGTGCACTAAAATCCTTATTAGATGAGAAGTAATTTTAGCACACAAAAATTGTGAATAAAACCTGAAATAAAGCAGTGAACTAAGCCTAGAGCACTTGATTATCTCATCTTCTAAATGGACTAGAAAACAGTACACCAGAGGAATAATCATCCAAATTAATTTTCTGAACACACTTTTATAGAATATCTTTCTGGCAGTAGAAATTACTTCATAATTTTAAATTACTTTTTTTCCACAGAGCCTTTGATCTGCTATGCATTTCTAACATTTCTATTGAGATCATCCTCCTAATTGACAGAGAATTTTATTGAAGTTTCTATAATATAAGTTTGTATTTCTTTTAATAAGATTATAGCAAAAACAAGATAAAAGCATAAAAACCCCAGAAAACAAATGTTTTTATAGAGTGTCAATACAGCACTGCAGGCTTTTTATAACATCAGTGATTTGTGATTGTTGATGACAAACTTATTTGCATTCCATATTTCTTATTGCTTTCAGATGTATTTCAGACTATTATACTAGGAGGTTTGTGTGCATTCATTTATGAATGCAATTTACAGATATGAAAAAATATTCAAAGCACCAATTCAAAACAGTCATGAGATGCATACACAGAGGCCAATATCAATGTACTATAAGTATCCCAAACTTTGCACACATTTTAGTAAACACCGCGTGACTCAAGTCATCATGCCATTTTATTTTGGTTTTAAGTCATTTAGATCATTTCAATTTCCCATATGGATCTTTTTTCTTTGCCTCTTTCACTGCAGCTCATGTTATATTTTTACAATATGAGCACATTGCTTAATTGTAAGTAAAGCATGTACTGATACACTTTAGCACGTGCTAAAATGACATAAAATATTTCATTCATTTTTTGAGTTGCTGTGGATGGGCAGCAATACAAAATGATGAAACAAATATTGATATTTTTAATGTCTTTTTAAAATGACAGCATGTCATATTTCACAGATCTTTGCTCCCATTTCTTGTACACCCAACAAAGAACACATTTTCTACTGATGTGGTATTGATTTACTGTTACGTTTGGCAGCTTGCAGGACATCCCCGTAAGCCACCGCATTCACCTGGACACTGCCAACACCGCTGGCCTTCCCTTGTGTGGCAGGACACTACCAGAACCATTGTCTCCAGCCCCCTTTTTAGGCACACGTGTGCCCGATGACTCAATACTTGAAGGGCCTGTGGCGGGAAAAGGCCGTGGCACCCATGATTTTGTCATCAACTTCAGCCCTATAAAAGGGCCCTCTCAGTCATCTCTCCCTTGCCTCAGCAACGGGTCTCCTGCACCTCGTGTGTAGTGTGTGTTGCTGCTTCCTGTGTTCCTGGTTCCTGCATTCCTGTTCTTCCTTGCCTTGTCCAGCCCAGCCTTGTCTCATCTCTCTATCCTACCCTGCCTCATCATAACCAGTTCCTCTCACCTCCCTGCCCATCCTGCATGTCAGTCTCTCCTGTGCCATTCTTGTCTTCTCTTTGGACTGACCACCTCACCTGGATACTGACTAAACCTTGATCGCTGCCTGCATCTGACCCTTTGACATCCCTCAAGAGACCACTTCCTAAGTCCTGCCATTCCCTGCAGCCCAAGGGCTCAACCTGCAGGGAAAGAGGCTGGTATATGTGCCAACCTCACCGCGGTCACAAGGGTTCACAACCCTTACATTTATGGAGCATCAGATAAATAGATGTTTATATAAAGAGCAAATGAAGCCTATGTCAGAATTAAATAGCATTGACTCATCATTAAATGATATTAATTAAGGAACTGATTGATTTTGGTGCTATGTTCATTCTAAATATATGAGCTGTAATTTTCTTTCTGATTTTGATGCACTTCATAGGGGTGTGCAGAGGAAAGATTTTCATTTCAGTTCATTCATTCGTTTTGTAGGGCACCTCCATTCGGTTTATTAGTTTAAAACAAAAATCCTTGTGTTTTTACTTTCTTCATTCATTTATTTAGCATCAAAAACTATGGGGGAAGCACTGCAGAGTATTTTAGGCTCCAAAATTGGGATTTTCTCATCAATTTTAATAACATGCATGTGGCAATGCTTCAAGCTATGTCAATGTGGCTCCAACTGCTTAGAACAAAATCTTGAGGTGTTTCATGAAATGCAGGTGAGGTGAAGAGTGCTTGATATAATTACAAATAACAAATTATATAGAGGTGAATTTTCAAACATTGCACATGTAAAAATTAGTACTTGCCTACATAGAATAACACATACGCAAATACATGTTATTTTCAAAGCTGCAACTTATACGTGTAAATCAGGGTCCGTAACTTTGTGTGTGTAAGAAAGGGGCGTGCTGGAGTATTCCGGGGCGGGGCCAACATTTACACAACTAAGTTTCTATTTTAAAACCTACCAAAGCGACGCACATAGTCTTTTGCTTGCGTATCTTTATTCCTGCTCAAATATTCCTGCGCCGAATAACTACACAATAAGGTGTAGTTATTCGGCGCGAAACTGGCAGCGATAAGGAATCTTACCTTTCGCCGCCAGTCATGTGTCCGCAGCATCGGCCCCGGTGCTGCCCCGACTCCTCCTCTTCCGGGGCCGACTCTGCCCCAAGGTAGCTATCGCGTGATTAGAGAATGACCCCCTTACTTGGCTAAGTAGCACTTTTTCTGCTATTTAGATAGACAAATCTGAACTTATTCGGATAAGTAGCAGCAGTTATCTGGCTATATTCCAATTTATCTGGCTAAATATCAGCCGGCCTACATAGCTGGATAAATCTGAAAAGTGCTATTTGTCTGCTAAGTAGCTATTTTTGGACTTATCCAGTTATGAGTCACTAATTAGCTGGATAAATTTGCATTTATCCTGATAAGTCCGAACTTGCCCGACTTGTGGTTATTACATATGCGAGCATTTGTGCATGCATATGTACTTGTATTTTATAACCTGCCTATATCTTTTCTGCACAGGTTATAAAATACAATAGCAACTTTGTATGTAATGGTTCACGCGAGCAGTTTTGAAAGTTATCCTCTAATGAGGTAATTTTGAAAGGATTTATACGCATAAATATAACATACTATAGTAGCAATTTTCAAAAGGTAAAGTGCACATACTCCAGTAAATCCTATGGACAATTCAATGGCATATATTGTAGCAATATTCAAAAGCCCACGTACTCGAGTAAAAGGCATATACTTGAGTAAAACACAGTTTTACTCAAATAAATGTTTTTTAAAATCAAGCTCATAATGAATTTGAAATAACATAGAAATACGATACAGTCCTCATTTGCCTTTGCCTGCAAATGTATTTTTTAAACTAGTTTGATCAGAGTTTCAACCTAATTCAAAATGAGTGATTTTTCTTTCAGTTTTAAACTAGTTTGAAATTAGGTTTAAACTGGAGGCAGACTCACTTGGAGAAGAAAATTAAATGAAGACTTTATTGAAACTTGCAATGTGCTAGCAATTTCTAATGAAAAATACCTTTGTATTATTAAATCTTGCATTTAAAATTAACGTAAGTCTTGCAATAAATAAAAATACAAATAACTTTCTGAATCAGAGTCCATTGAGTTAATGCACATAAAGAGGAAATGTGCTGTATATAGTTGTCCATGGAGCTTTGCCTACAAAGTGGATATCCTGGGGTTTTTGCGTGTGGCCAGGCCTTGAGCATGCCAGGCGAATTTTCAAAGGGGCTCAGATACGCGTGTAAACCCTGGTATGTGCATAAGTGCCGAGCCTCTTTGGAGGGGCGGGCCTGGGGGGGGCTTGTTCTGGGCAGGGAGGGGCGGGGCAGGGTGCAGATTAGGATGACGCCATTGATCGCTGTCCTGAAGACTCGCCTGCCAGCAGCCATAGTTTGTACACTATTGGACAACCTTTTCATCACATTCGCCATATGAGTGTATCATTTGTGATCTACATAGATTGCTATATTGGATATGCAGAATATATGACAATAAATATCAATAATAACCATTTTTTAATGTACTATCTTTTAACTCTTTGTCCCATTCAGTTGGGTCTTTTAAGTGCTCCACAGGAACCCTGGAGCTTGTTAAAGCACCTGTCACTACCATGGACTGGACAGCTCCTGCGACAGACAGACTGCCAAGGTCAAAATAAAAGCACGTATACAAAGTTAAGAAGTGGGTTAAAAGAGAAGCATGGAAACATTTTCTGGACACCCATGAATTTGTTGGTTTGCAATCATTGAAAACCTTACTATAACATACAAAGAGGCCGATGTTCCAGAGCTGTGAATAGCGTAAGGGACGTGGCTGGTAATATGCAAAAGTTTTAGCACATTGCCGGTTCATTTAATACTATGAAAAATGCTTTGTGGCCCAAATGTTTTGAAAAAGTTTGTGCAAAATTGTTGACTGAGATATAATAAAATTTAGCACAAAATTAGCAGAATTGCTAATGAACTTATTTGCATGATTTTTCAGCTTATTAATGAGTACATTTTGAAAAGGGTTTCATACATAAAAATGTGTTATAAGCGTATATGCTCAGCATATGTGTTTATTAGGGATTTTCAAAATAGACCAAGAATGCGCAAATGTGCTTGTTCACATGGGAAAGTAAGAACGAAGAAAGTGGGCATGTTTGGGTCATATTGGGATATGGTTTGGATGTTCACAAATACTTTGCTATTTATTTAAAAACAGTTTGAGTCCGCACTTTCCAAAAAATGATTTGTTGAATGCGGATTCCAGTTAAAAGATTCACAATAATATTCTAAAACATAACAATCAAACAAAAACTAATAGCACATATAATAACGTAAAACACAGGAGCCATCAATCATAAGCTTTTTTAGAATAACACGCCTTCAAACCTTTCCTGAATTTCAAATAATCACTTTCCCCTCACAACTCAACTGGCAAGGAATTCCACAATGTGGACCAGTACAAGGAACGTAAACCGAATGCCATAAAAAATGCACGAACGCTTTTACATCTCCTACTTGGCATGCCAAATTCAAACTTCCATCATCTTTTTTGACCTCGCGTTTGATGTGCTTGCTTCTCCTGATGAGTGGAAAGGGCAGCTTGCTAGGAGTAGTGGGGGAGAGGGTAGTGGGCTAACTGGGAAATTGCTGTCTTTGCCCAGAAGTGTTTGCCTTTAATGCTTTTTTGTCAGGTTTGCGTGTGTGTGTGTGTGTGAGTCACTGGGGCTGATTGGGGGGCAGTGTCTGTGTCACTGGGCTGACTGGGACTTGTTGAGGGGGCATTGTGAGAGTCACCAGGGTTGACTGGGAGGCAGAATGTGTGTCAGTGGGGCTGACTGGGGGGTGATGTGTGAGTGACTAGGGATGACTGGGACATGGTGTATGTGTCACTGGGGCTGTGTGTGACAGGTGATGAAGTGATGTTTGACACAAGCATTACGAATTATGGATAATAAGTTGCAATGTTTGAGGAGGGAGAGAGAACAGAAGAGGAGGAGTAGAAGGTTCCCCTTAGAGAGACTATCTTTATTATCCAGTTTCTGGATCTGTCCGAGGAGAAAGTCTTGCACAGATTCAGGTTCAACAAGGAAACCATACTATAGCTTTGCCAGCAGTTCGAGCAGGACCTGAGCCATTCCACTTGGAGAGGCCACGCCTTGCCATAACACATCAAGGTCACTGCAGCCCTGGGCTTTTTTGCCACCAGCACTTTCCATACAACTCTAGGGGGTCAAGGCTGGAATAAGTCAGTCGGCCATCTCCATATGTATAAATCACTTTCTGGCTGCATTTTTCAAGAAAACACATCATATCGCTTTCCTTCGGAGCAGATAGCAACAACAACAAATTATAAGAACATATAAGAACATAAGAAATTGCCATGCTGGGTCAGACCAAGGGTCCATCAAGCTCAGCATCCTGTTTCCAACAGAGGCCAAACCAAGGCACAAGAACCTGGCAATTACCCAAACACTAGGAAGATCCCATGCTACTGATGCAATTAATAGCAGTGGCTATTCCCTAAGTAAACTTGATTAATAGCAGTTAATGGACTTCTCCTCCAAGAACTTATCCAAACCTTTTTTGAACCCAGCTACACTAACTGCACTAACCACATCCTCTGGCAACAAATTCCAGAGCTTAATTGTGCATTGAATGAAAAAGAATTTTCTCTGATTAGTCTTAAATGTGCTATTTGCTAACTTCATGGAATGCCCCCTAATCCTTCTATTATTCGAAAGTGTAAATAACCGAGTCTCAGCTACTCGTTCAAGACCTCTCATGATCTTAAAGACCTTTATCAAATCCCCCCTCAGCCGTCTCTTCTCCAAACTGAACGGCCCTAACCTCTTCAGCCTTTCCTCATAGGGGAGCTGTTCCATCCCTTTTATCATTTTGGTTGCCCTTCTCTGTACCTTCTCCATCGCAACTATATCTTTTTTGAGATGCGGTGACCAGAACTGTACACAGTATTCAAGGTGCGGTCTCACCTTGAATACTGTTTCTACCAAATTGCATGGTTCTCCTTTGTACTGGGGGCTACTAATTGCATTTACATCCCTATAAGGACACCTGTGAACAACAAGGCCACTTTCCACAACCACAAGGGATTCCACTCTCTCAACAAGCAGGTAGTTTGTGAGGCCAGGGGAATCATCATGAACATACTGCCCAGGCAACTATTATCATGCCTAGATCCTCTCAAGTCAGGAATTCATGACCACTTCCAGGAAGGTCTCATCACTGGGCTTTGGCTTCTAGATAGGCATGATGCTCTACAATGACATAGCAACTACTCTTTGCCTTCTTCTCTCCCTCTGTCTCTAGGTGTCTTACTCCTTAGGTCCGGGAGGGCTGATTCAGCATCTACCAGGGGACAGCTTCACTGCCTATCAACTTGGGATATCTCATGTTCCTTTTTTCTACTTTTCCCCTACAAGTGATAGAAGATGTCCTATATTCATTCAAGCTTTAAGCTGGAACATTCAGCTGGTATATTCAGGGGGATGTATATCCTGCTGAATATATGGAACAAGTTATCCAGCTAACTTTAGCCAGATAAGTTGTCCACTACTCAGGCTATTGAATATGGACCTCATAATAACTTTTAAACTTTTTACAAAAATTTAAAAACAAAAAGAGGGTGGGATGGGAATAACTAGGGAGATAACTATTTACATAAAATAAAGGGCTTAGGAACCACCCGAGGATAGGTCCTGATAGACTTAGAGGGCTATGGACTGTGGACTGTGGTGGTCACTTCATGCCCATGAACTCTAGACCTGCCGTGAAACCCTCTTAAGTCTGCACGAGATGCTTCACCACATTCACCAGCCTCCTGTCAAAGCGCATATCATGTACATCATCCCAGTCCTCTAAATTGCAGACTCTATAGGTGCTAGAGCCTTAGTCTCTGGTCTTGGTGTAGGTGCTGTAGCCACAGTACCCACCTCTGCAGCCATGGGGTGCAGACCTGAATTAGGGAGAAGTTGTCCTGTGAGATGATCTCTTCCCTTACCCAGCAATGGATGGGCACCCTTAGAACCTGTGGCCAGAGGTCCCTGGGGAAAAAAAGGAGGTCCTACAGGAAAGGTGAGAGGAAGGGGAGGCTAATCTGGCTCAGGGCTGCTAGCTGGAGGTGGGATTTGGCTGCTGTGCTGCTGCAGGTTGTGGTGCAGATGGCTGCTGGCCAGCTGAAGGCAGCACCATAGCTGCACCAGCAGAAAGGGCCATGTGTTCTTGCTCATCCTCCTCCTGCTACTCAGAGCTGGTGATATCTGTGAACAGAGAAAAAATTGTGTGGCAAGCTGTCAGTTGATGTGCACAAGGGTGTAACGTGTAGCATAGTTACGGTATGTGAATCCAAGAAATAGAGTAACAGCCTTACCTCAAGCTAGAGACTGATCGGAGACTAAAGAGCGACACTCAGGCCAAACAAAGATCCCGCAAGGATGTGAGGCAGAAGACACCAACCAATCCTAGTACAGGCAGGAGTTGTGGTAGGCAGCAGACAAACCAAATCCGAGTCCAGGCAGGGGTCGGGGCAGGCAGAAGACAAACCAAATCCAAGACCAGACAAGGTTCGAGGCAGGCAGCAGACAAACCAAATCTGAGTCCAGACAGGGTTCAAGGCAGGCAGCAAACAAACCAAATTTGAGTCCAGGCAGGGGTCGAGGCAGGCAGCAGACAAACCAAATCCGAGTCCAGATAGGATTCAAGGCAGGCAGCAGACAAAACAAATACAAGGTCCAAACCAGGGTTGAGGCAGGCAGCAGGCAATCCAAATCCTAGGTCCAAACCAGAGTCGAGGCAACTGAAGAAAACACACAGCGAAGCAGCTCCAGTACAAGCAAGCCTGTAGCCGAGGCAGGAAGGTGCTGTAAACGCTGTGCTTAAATCCCCCAAGTTCCCGCTCTCAGTGCAGGAAATTCCGGTGAGGACACCTGACATGTTGAGGGGGAGAAGCCACGATGGAGTGTGCATCCCACCTCGCTGCAGTCAGGAGACGCTGCTGAAGATGGCCACTGCTGCACCGCGGGACCGCCAGAGCAGAACATTCCAGCTTGCTTCCTAACAAACATCATATAAACTGTTAGAGTGTATTCCATTTATGGGAGGGATGGAGGTCAAGGAATGTGATCTTTTCTGTGGGACTTCCATATGCTGTAGGGGTTGTAAGGCCATATATAGGGTCCCACGGAATTGCTGACTTCTGTACAGTGGTCCTTTACAGCATGGTGCCTACCTACTGATAATGGTAGGGAGGTATGTGTTGGAGTATGCCTTGGATTGCAACCTGTCAACAGCCATGATGCTGCCACAAGTCAAAGGGCCTTGCAGAAGGAAGGCACAGAGGTTTCCTGGTAATGGTTTTTCGAGTAGGTTCTAACACCTTCATGTTGTTGAAGACACTGACTGCACACCAGTGAAGTAGATCTAATGTCCGACTTTTGCGACAATAAGTATAATCATAGGTCATGATAGTTTTTTATGAGGCACGTAAAATCAATAGCACTTATCTCAAGCAAAAATGTCCTCTTCATAGTGCAAACTTAAAAATCACAAGCCCGACGCTGATTCACAGTTTCGAGAACAGCAACATTGTGTGTACGACATCTATAATTGTGCTTGTAAAGATGCTAGACTGCAGCACAATTATAGATGTCATTGTAAAAACAAAGATGCTGTTCTTGAAACACTGAGTCAGTGTCGGGCTTGTGAGTTCTAAGTTTGTACTACGAAGAGGACATTTTTTGCTTGAGATAAGTACTATTGAATTATGTGCCTCATAAAAAACTATCATGACCTATGATTATACTTATTGACGCAAAAGTTGAACATTAGTCATACTTCAATGGTGTACAGCCAGAGACTTCAACAACATGAAGGTCATGTAAGAAAAAAAAAAGAGAGTAGTATAGTAAGATGTAAGATATAGAGTGGAATATATTCTGTGAACCCCTTGAATGCTTCCATTCATGCCAGCTAACCTTTGACCCATTGTTACAGAGGCTCTTCACTGTCTCTTCTGACATCTATATGTGCAGTTCAACCTTTGGACATACCCACTCCAACCCAGACCCCCCCAACCTCCCTCCCTATCTTTTTACAGATAATGACAATTTAATGCTAAGAGGTATAGCCCTGGCTGCCCTTTGCCATCACCCCTGGACTTATCCAGGGGTGATGGCAAAGGGCCATCTTGGTGCTGCCCTCTGAAGTTCCTTGCAGGGCTGTGCTGCTCCCACAGCTGTGGCGGTAGGGCTACATTCAGTTCCAGTGTACCAAATTACATACTGCAAAAGCCTACACTAGGTTCATATGGTTTTGCACACCACCCTGATAGCCTTTTTTTTTTTGACCCCCCTAGTTCACTTAAAGCACTTATCTCTTGGAGGAAGAAGTTCCATGGTTGAACTCCCTCCATAGTTCTGAAAGAACTAAAAAAAATTCAGACTTATTTCTAGTAATCTCTAATGTCGCATTGAAATCACCTATGGTATCTGAGGATTGAAGGGTAGTCAACATAATGGCCATTTTTAAAGAGCTCCAGGGATCATCCGGGAAACTACAGACCAGTGAGCCTATGTCGATGCCTTGCAAAATGTTAGAAGCTATTCTGAAAAACAAAATTAATGCCCATCTGGATAAATACAGACTTATAGGACAGTGCCAACATGGATTTAGCAAAGGGAAATCTTGCTTTACAAATCTGATGGATTATTTTGAAGGGTTATCAAACATGTTGACAAGGGTGAGTCGAATGATATAGTGTACCTGGATTTCCAGTAGACGTTTGGCTAAGTCCCCTATGAGAGACTCATCAAGAAATTAAAAAGTCATGGGATAGGAGGCAATGTTCTAAGAACATAAGAACATGCCATACTGGGTCACACCAAGGGTCCATCAAGTCCAGCATCCTGTCTCCAACAGTGGCCAATAGACGCTATAAGTACCTGGCAACTACCCAAAAATTAAGCCTATTCCATGCTACTGTTGCTAGAAATTGCAGTGGCTATTTTCTAAGTCAACTTGATTAATAGTAGGTAATGGACTTCTGTTGTGGATTAGTAATTGGATAAATGAAAGGATATAGAGAGATGGAGTGAATGGTCATTTCTCTTAATAGAGAAAACTATATAATGGAGTGCCCCAGGGAATCTGTTCTGGGATTAGTGTTTTAAATATATTTTTAAATGATCTGGAAAAGGGAGTGAAAATTAAGGTGATCAAACTGGGGATGCTCTGTTCCATATTAGATGACACCACCCAAGAAAAGACCTTGGAGTGTGGACAATATTTTGAAATTCTTGGCCCAGTGTGTGATGGCAGTCAAAAAAGCAAATGGAATATAAAGGAATGGTAAATAAATCGTAGCATATCATAATGCCTTTGTATTGATCCAAAGTGTGCAGTTCTGGTCTTAAAAAAGGCATATGGGAGCTAGAAAAAGTACAGAGAATGACAATTAAAATAATAAGTGGATGAAACAGTTCTGCTTTGAAAAAAGACTAAATAGGTTAGGGCTTTTCAGCCTGGAGAAGAAATGACTGAGAGGAGATATGATAGAAGTCTGTAAAATCTTGAGTGGGGTAGAATAGTTAAATAGGAAACAATTATTACCCTTTCAAGTAGTACTAGGACTAGGGGACACTCTATGAAGCTAATAGGTAGCATATTTAAAACAAATTGGAGTAAGTATGTTTTTATTCAGCACACAATTAAACTGTAGAATTTATTGCCAGAGGATGTGGTGAAAGCAGTTAGCTTAGCTGGGTTCAAAATGGGGCACATTTTTAAAGGGTTACACGCGTATATTACGTGCGTAATCCCGAAAACCCGCTCCTGCGTGTGCCGAGCCTATTTTGCATAGGCCCGGTGACGCACGCATGAGTATGAGTATGTCCTGGGGCTTGAAAAAAGGGGTGGGGAGTGGGCGGGGTGGTCCGGGGGCGGGGGCGGGACCGAGGCCTCCGGAACAGCGGCCGTGCTGGAGGATTGTGCGCCAGCACTTAGCCAGCGCGTGCAACCTACGCCTGCCCAGAGGCAGGCGCAACTTTGTTAACAAAGGTCGGGGGGGTTAGATAGGGCTGGGGGGCGGATTAGGTAGGGGAAGGGAGGGGAAGGTGCGGGGGAAAGCCATCGGGGCTCCGCTAGGGCTTGGCACGTGCAAGGTGCACAAGTGTGCACCCCCTTGCGCACATCGAACCTGGATTTTATAACATGCGAACGGCTGCGCACGCATGTTATAAAATTGGGCGTAGATTTGTGCGCGCCGGGTTGCGTGCACAAATCTACGCCCGCGCGTACCTACTAAAATCTGGCCCAATATGTTTAGTCAAGTTGCTGGAGGAAAAACCTATAAACCATTATTAGCCAAGCCATGTAGGCTTGGGAAAGCCACTGCTTATACTTGGTTATGAGCAAGAAACATTGGGGCAGATTTTAAAAGGGTTACGAGCGTATATTACGCGTGTAACCCCGAAAACCCGCTCCTGCGTGCGCCGAGCCTATTTTGCATAGGCCTGGCGACGCATGCAAGCCCCGGGACGTGCGTATGTCCCGGGGATTGAAAAAATGGGTGGGGCGGTCTGGGGCGGGGGCGGGACTGAGTGCCGGCGCACACAACCTACGCCTGCACAGAGGCAGGCACAACTTTGTCAACAAAGGTCAAGGGTTTTTTTTAGATAGTGCTGGGGGCAGGTTAGGTAGGGGAAGGGAGGGGAAGGTGGGGGGAGGCGGAGGGAATAGGGAAAGCCATCGGGGCTCCCCTAGGGCTTGGTGTGCGCAAGGTGCACTAGTGTGCACCCCCTTGTGCGCACTGACCTCGGAGTTTATAACATGCGCGCAGCTGCGCGCGCATGTTATAAGATCAGGCGTAGATTTGTGCGTGCCGGGTTGCACGCACAAATCTACGCCCGCGCGTACCTTCTAAAATCTGGCCCATTGGATCTATTCTTTGGGATTCTGCTGGATACTGGTGACCTGGATTGGCCACTATTAGAACAGGATGCTGAGCTTGATGGACTTTTGGTCTGACCCAATAAGGTTTTTCTTATGTTATCTTTCACCTCATCTCTTCTCTTTCACCCCTCCTTCCTTCATCTCTGTCCTTCACACCACCTCCCTTCCCTCTTTATCTCTCTTCTCTTCCATCCCTTCTTCTTAGAAGAAGCTGACTTGAATATAGTCACAGAGACATGGTACATGACTGGAATAAAATTATACTGATCTACAATCTATTGAAGAAGGACTGGGCAGGAAGGGAGAAGGCGTGGTACTATATATATAAAAACAATATTTAAGCAACCTAATTGCAGGGCTTAAAAGGTAAGGAGGAGGCACTTTGGGTTAATCTGGAAAGAGGAATGTAACATCTATTTATATTGGTGCAATATATGGATCTCTATCACAGACAGAAGAAATGGATAGAGATTTAATAGAGGATTATATCACCTAATTGCTATGAAAAGGGAAGACTATTGCTAAGGGATATCAAACTGCCAAATGTTGATTGGGACATCCCGGCTGTGGTGTCTTCTAGAAGCAGGGAGATCTCTGTTCTGTCAACTGGTAATGGAATCCACATGATAGGGGGAAATACTGGCTCTAATGCTTACCGATGAGGACAGTATCTCTGGTAATGTAGTGGACGGTCATCTGGGATTCATTATCACCAGATTGTGTGGTTCTGTATTAGAGTGCAGGAAATGAAGATTTATTCAAAGACAAAGGTTCTAGATTTCAGGAAAACTAACTTTGTTAAAATAGGGGAGTATCTCAAGGAGTTGTTAGCTGAATGGTAAAATCTAGGGAAAGTAGAAGAGTAGTGGGTTAAAAGGAGATTTTATTTTATTGTTAACCTCTCCCTAACCCAGGGCTCTTTTCCCAACCTACTCAAATGTGCTATAGTAAAACCCATTTAAAAAAAACCTCAACCTAACTTCTTGGATCCATCCAATCTTAGGCCCATCTCTAACTTACCTTGTCTAGCTAAAATTTTAGAAAAAGTAGTGAACAATCAACTTTCTGAATACTTAGAAACTATTAATATTCTCTTCCCTTCGTAATATGGTTTCCGAAAGTATTACAGTACAGAAACTTTACTGGTCTCACTACAAGACACCGTACTGAGAGGCACTGATAGAAGTCAAACTTATTTTTTGGTTATGTTGGACATTTCCTCAGCCTTCGATAGGGTGAACCACCTGATCCTTCTGGATAGATTAAGAGAAATAGGCCTACAAGACATTACCTTACAATGGTTTAAATCCTACTTAGATAATAGGTCATACAAAGTCAAATTAAACAATGTAGAATCTGATCAAATTAACTTGCTCCACGGTGTACCTCAGGGATCCTCACTAATATTTATATTTATTTATTTATTTATGTACTTATTTATTTAAAAACTTTTCTATACCATCGCTAAGTTATATACCATCGCAACGGTTTACAAATAGGCACATAGACTAAGGTTAGTAAATCTAGGATATCGTACATTCTAACAGGTGCCAATAAAGTTCGGTTACAATTTCATAAATAAAATCATTATTTGAGTAATGTTGGTCAAGTCCAGGTATATTATTGAGTTACTATCTCTTTGAGATATTAGTTCTTAAATGTAGGATTGAGTAAATTCATTCTCATCTGCATTCCTCTGTACTTTCATTCTCTACCCTCCACACTCTTAGTGAAGGCTTTTTAAAGAGCCATGTTTTAAATTTTCTTAAAAGTTTGAGATTATTCTGTAATCTGAGTTCGGGGGGCATCGTGTTCCATAGTATGGGCCCAGCCAATGATAAAGCCCTTTCTCTCACTTGGGTTAATTTTGCTGACTTTACTGAAGGAATTGTTAGTAGTGCTTTGTTTGCTGAGCGGAGGTTTCTTTGTGGAACGTGTACTCGTAAGGCTGTGTTTAGCCAGCTTCCTTTATGCATGCTTCCTTTATGCAAACTGTTATCTGGTTTTAATCTTACTTATTTTATTTATGCTGACGGTGTGAAGATTTTAATACCAATTGAAAATTCTATAGACTCTACCCTTAAACTTTGGGACATTTATTTATCCGCTATTAATAAAAGTACTAACACAAATGAGTCTCCCTCCCTCAATGCTAAAAAACTGAGATATTATATATATCTGCCCAAAACTAAGTAAACAAAAAGAATCAGAAATTTTGGAAGCAGCAAAGAAGTATCCCATCTCGTTCAATGTAAGAGATTTAGGGATTATTTTAGACTGTGAAGTGAGTTTTAAAAGATGGGTAAATTGCACAGTCAGAGACGGATGTGGAAAAAAGGATTTGCATCCACAAAAAAGCAGGGGAGTAGCTTGCTTGTTCCGGCGGTTACCCAAAACCAAATAAGCCTGATACTTCACTTTCAATGCACATCCAGCATAGCTCTCTGCTTCAATGGCAGGGAGAATGAAGAAAAGATGATTTATATTCAGCATCAACCAACAAGGAATGAATTACATAGTCTGGGTAAACAAATAAGCATGGGTGTAGCTTGCTTGTTACAGCAATTACTACCCAAAATCAATTAAGCCTGATACTTCACTTGGAATGCTTGTTACGGCGGTTACTACCCCAAACCAAATAAGCCTGATACTTCACTTTAAATGCACATCCAGCATAGCTCTCTGCTTCAACGGCAGGGAATGAAGAAAAGATGATTTAAATTCAGCATCAACCATCAAGGAATGAATTACATAGTCTGGGTAAACAAATAAGCATGGGTGTAGCTTGCTTGTTACGGCGGTTACTACCCCAAATCAATTAAGCCTGATACTTCACTTGGAATACATATCCAGCACAGCTTACTGCTTCAACGACAGGGGGGAATGAAGTAAAGAGGATTTATATTCAGACAACCAACAAGGACTGAATTGCACAGGCAGGGTAAACAAACGTGGGAGTAGCTTGCTTATTACGGCGGTTTCTACCTCAAACCAATTAGCTAGATACTTCACTTAGATGCAGCTCCAGCACTGCTGTCTGCATCAATGGTGGGGTTGGAAGGGAATTGGAACCAAAAAGTTACCGGGGGGTGGATCAAGATGGCGGCATAGCAGGTCAGAGAAACTCCAGCTACCTCAAGCTTTCTTCTAATTCAATCCCTAAATGAGAATGCCTTCTAAGAGGAAGGGAAAGATGAGGGTTTTCCCCTCAGAACCCTTACCAGGTCCCAGCCAGCTGGATATAGTTCATTTCCTGACCCAAGCAGTGAGTTTGGAGGGAGCCGCGGAACCCATTGTGAGCACTGCATCAGGAGAGCAAGTCGCATCGCTGGAGGAGGCGTCCCTCAGTCCCGACCTTCGTGCGCCTCCGGCGCAATGCGACCAGTTTGGGGAGCCCGCTCAGGCGCAACTGGATGACGTGCCGGAGCGCCGAGATTGGAGGGGGGAGACCCAGGAACGAGGAAACGGAGATGTGCCGGTTCACCCGCTAGCAAACCAAGAAATTGGTGGAGAGAGGCTTATTCCTTTGACAAACCCCGCGTTGGTGGGAGACGACACTGGGGATATCAAGGCCGGAGGCGGTAACCCTTGAAGCCATTTGGGACCTTATAGCGAACCAGAGGTCCTCTTTAAACCAGCTGGAAAAAAAGGTGGACTCCCTAATTTATAATATACAAGAGAAGATTTTGAGACTTCAAGAGCAGGAAACAACTCTGACAAATAAGATGTTAGAAATTGAGAAGAGAGTGCAAACAAATACTACGGTAAACTCAGTGATAATTAAAGAGCAACTTTCTACCTCTAAACGTTTAGAGATATTAGAAAATGGACTGAGACAATTAAATTTGAGGATTTTAAATTTTCCCAAAATTATGGGAGAAACTCCATATACAACATTGAAAAGATTTCTGACCATTTGCCTGGGTTTCAATGATCAAAATATGCCTTCAATAAATTTATGCAGATTTCTTCCAAATAGAGCAATGGTTAGAAATGAAAATGTGAACTAGAAATTCCATCTAATTTAACGAGTTTTCTTGAATCGTCCAATTTTGAGGTTATAGAGCGTAAAGTTCTCTTAGTATCTTTTATCTCTACTCAGGATGTAACAACAGTAATGAGAAATTATTTCAGGAAGTTTCCTGTTAATTTCTGTGATCATGAGATAAAAATGTACCCAGATATGGCACCAATACTGCAGAAAAGAATTTTTATCCTTAAGGCAAAGTGTAACCTCCCTAGGATTTTCCTTTCGTTAAGATATCCTTCTTTTTGTATTTTAAAGAAAGGGGAGGACATATTTGTATTCTTTCAAGTTGACCAGCTGCGACAGTTTATCGAGGCCCATAAATCCGCTTTGTCAACTACCGAAGCCTAAAAGGAAGAAGGTCAGATTTAGAATATATCACTGTAGTCTATGTTAAGCCCATTCTTTATTGATATTATGTTAGTACTCCTGTTAAATGTTGATCGCCTCTTTTAGGTTTTTCTATTTAATATGGTTAAGTTTAAATATCTTATCATATATTATATATTTTTTATTTAATTTAAGCTTAATTCTCTAAAATTATTCAAGAATGTTAAATGATTTAGTTCATTTAGAATGTTGGATTATATCTTATTAATGGAAGGATAATATCATGTAAAATTGTAAAATGATTAAATAAAGAATTAAAAAAAAAAAGTTATCAATAAGGGCCCTGACCTCAGCAGTCAGAGTAACAGATAAGTATGAAAACAAATATGTATGAAAGCTTGCTGGGCAGACTGGATGGGCCGTTTGGTCTTCTTCTGCTGTCACTTCTATGTTTCTATGTTTTAAAGTAAATGTTTTAAAGAGATTAAAGCCTTTGTTATATTTAAAGGATTTTAGAACTGTCCTACAAGACCTTGTTTTTGCCAAGTTGGACTACTATAATGCACTATTGGGCTTCCCCACCAACTCCATAAGACCACTTCAACTCCTTCAAAACTCTGCTGCTAGACTTTTAACCAACACGAAAAAATCAGAACATATTACACCCATTTTGAAAGAGCTTCATTGGTTGCCCATTGGTTACAGAATTCAACATGAAACTCTATCATTAATTCACAAGTCTCTTTATAATGATAAGGTCGAATAGCTCAATGCAGCCTTGTACTTTCATACTTCGCTACGAACGACAAAATCGACCAATACTGGCCTTCTTCAAATTCCCTCACTGAAATCTGCTCACCTGAATTCTGTTCGTGAAAGAGCACTATCAATTGCCAGGCCTAATTTATGGAACTCCCTGCCACCAAATTTGAGGATGGAATCCGATATCAAAGCCTTTTAGAAAGGAGTAAAAACATGGCTATTCCACCAAGCCTTCTAATAGCCTACCTAGAATCAGTATTAGTATTATTTTTTTTTAGATGTTTTATTATATTAACTTTAAGTTAGGTTTTTGTTGTTTATTTAAGAGATTTTAAGAATGTTTTACGTTATGTATTTTATAATTCTAACTATAAATTTTGAATTGCAAATGTTTTTAATCTGACATTTGTCCATTAGTGTAAACCGACATGATATGTGTACATGAATGCCGGTATACAAAAAACAATAAATAAATAAATATAAAGGCAACTAACCTTTTTGTTAGGAAAGCAAATAAAGAAAAAAGATGACTCTATAGTTTTCTAAAAAAGTACGTGAAAAGGTTTGGGAAAAAATGTTAGCATTCATAAACTATAAGAGATCACAGAAAGACAGGTATCAATATCTAGAAAAGCTAAGAGAAGCTGGGAAAGTAGTCAGAAATGCAAAAATTTAAATGGAAGAAAAAATAGCAAGTATGGTAACACAGGAGGACAAGGCTATTTTTTAGAAATGTAAGTGATAGAAGAAGTGCAAAAGTGGCATTGTGAGACTTAGAGGTGAAGGTAAGGAATATGTACAGACTGATGAGGAAAAAGTTAAATTATTTAACAAATAGTTCTGTTTGGTGTTCACTGTGGAAGGGCCAGAAGCAAGACCACATAAAATGAACACAGATAAGATTGGAAGTGAATAAACTTCAACTGATTTTCAGAAAAGTGTGCTTGTGAGGAGCTAAACAAAGTAGATAAGGCGATGGAGCCAGGTGGGATACATTCTAGGGTACCCAAGGAAGAAAGAAGTTTTGCAAGCTCCATTGCATTGACTGACCTTTTCAATGCTTCTTTAGAGTCTGGAATAGCTCAGGAGTACTAGACACAGGCAGATGTGGTTTCTAGTCATAAAAGTAGAAGTAAGGAGGAAGCTGAGAACTGCAAATTGGTTAATCTGACTTCTGTGGTGACCAAATTAATGGATTGCTGCTAAAACAGGATAAATCAATTTCTGGAGACCAATGGATTCAAGAGCTGAGGCAAAATGTTTTTACCAGAGGTAGGTCTTGGGAGGCAAATTTGATCAATTTCTTTGACTGGGTAACCACAGTGTTGGATCAAAGGAGAGCTCTAGATGTAGTGTATTTGAATTACAGTAAGGCCTTTGACTTAGTTATGCACAGATGACTTATAAATAAATTGAGCATCCTTGGAATGGGGCCCAGAATGACTGACGGGGATAGAAACTGGTTGAGTGGGAGGCGACAAAGGGTAGTAGTAGAGTTCACACTGAGGGAGATTAGCATTACTAGCTGTGTACCTCAGGATCAGTCCTTGGACCAGTTCTTTTCAATTTTTCATCAGCAGCAGTGCAGAAAATTTGTTGGGAAATGTTTGTTTTTTGCCAATAATACCAAAATCTGCAACAAGATAGACAGCCAGAATGGTATGGAAAATATGAGGAGGGATCTAGCAAAGCTTGAGGAATGGTCTAGGTTCTGGCAGCTAAGATTTAATGCTAAAACTGCAGAGTTATTTAATTAGGATGCAAAAAATCCAAGGGAGAGGTACAATATTGGGGGTAAAATTCTTCTAAACATGAAAAAAAATAGGATCTGGGGGTGATTGCATCTAATGATCTTAAGGTGGCCAAACAGGTGGATAAAGTGATGGCAAAAGCCAGAAAGATGCTTGGCTGCATAGGGAGAGGAATGGTCAGCAGAATGAGGAAGGTGATATTGCCCCTATAAAAGTCCCTGGTAAGACCTTATTTGGATTGGAATACTGTGTTCAGTTTTGGAGACCGCACCTTCAAAAGGATATAAACCAATTGGCGTCAATCCAGAGGATGACTACTAAAATGGTCAGTAATTTTCATTCTAAAGCATATGGGGATAGACTTAAAGATCTAAAGATGTATACCCTAGAGGAAAAGCAAGATAGGGGAGATATGATAGAGACATTTAAATACTTCCAAGGTTTTCATACAAAGGAAGCAAGGCTTATTCGACAGAAAGGAGGTTCATGAACAAGGTCATGGAATGAGGGTGAAAGGGGATAGACAGGAGTAATCCTAGGAAATCTTAGGTGGTGGATGCATGGAACAACCCCCAGTGGTGGTGGTTGGGACATAAACAGAATCTGAAGTCAAGAAAGCATGGGATAAACACAGGAAATCTCTGAGAGAGTGATAGGAATTAGAAAGCTAAATTAATAGGGTGGATGGGCAGACAAGATAGGCCATTGGGTCTTTTTCTGCCATTACATTTCTATATTTCTCTGTTTCCCACTCATCTTTCCCCACCTTTCTTCCAGCCTTCTCTCATCTCTCCCTTTCACATCCTCCCTTCTCATTAGTTTCCTCTCCTCTGGTTTTCCGCATCTCTTCTTCTTATCTCTCCTCTCCTCCCCTTCCCTTCCTTCTTCCTTTTGCCTTCTCCTCCCCTTTTCTCATTTCTCTTCCTTTCATCCTCCCCTCTCATTTATTTTACTTATTTAAAAGAATATATATTCCATCTTTCCAAAAAAAATGTGTTTCCAAAGCAGATTGTAATAATACAATAAATAAATAATACATTAAACCATTTTATATAAAATGCATACATAAAATTTAGACTAACAACACATTTAATAACTCCACATCAAATTTCCTCCTTGCTCTGTCATCCTCCCTCTTCTCTTACATTATTCTTCCCACTTCTCTCTTCTTCCTTACTCCTAAACCCCACCTCCCTCCCCTAGCCTAGTGGGCTACAAGTCAGGGTTCAAATCCCACTGCTGCTCCATGTGACCTTGAGCAAGTCACTTCACCCTCCATTGCTTTAGGTACAAACTAAGGCCCGAATGCAGGGAAGGGCCCCACTATTGTGGAGGTGTATCCTTCATACTGGACCCCTCCCTTGAAAAAACATCATGGCTGTTTTACCGTGTTGTTTTATCTCATGGCAAAACACCATAGGGCAAAACATGTACCATGGGCCCTTTATGTGCGATGTGCACACAAAGCACAGGGCCGCCATCACCTTAAAGGGCCCATCTTTAATGAAAAAGGTGACCAAAAGGCAAAGAAGTGTGTGGGAGTCAAACCTGACACCACCATACTAGGGCCGCCTTGAAAACCATAGTTTAAAAACAGAAGCTGGTAGTCATGCTCCCAATCCAATCACCAAGTTGGCCATTGTGACCAAAGAACCCAATCCCCCCTTTCAAAATAAAAATGACCAATAGATCCCACCTGGGTTTCCAACATTAAAAAAGATCTCATTGGTCTGTAGAGGTCCCCTCCTTCCTCCCCCCAAACCCTTGAAGTCCTAAAGAATCGTTGGTTTATAGTGGGGGGGCCCCTATCTCCCACCCCTGCCCTCCCCTACTGCACTCCATTATCTCAAAATTGTGAAATCCTTCAAGAGAAAAGGTCCAGGGCGCCCCCCAGACCTGGGCCCAGTCAAAGCCATTTTCCAAAATGGCACCAACCTGACCTTGCTCCAGTCACATGACTGGAACAAAGTCCAGGCACTGAACTTTGGCCTCATGGTGGTGGACCAATGAACAGACCTGGCCCCATTCATGTGACTGGAGCAAGGTCAGGTGAGTACCATTTTGGAATACGGCGCCAACCGGATACAGGGCTTGTGGGCACTTCTATTTCTCTTGAAGGATTTGGCAATTTTGAGGTAATGGGGTGCAGGAGGGGTTATCGGGGGATGGGGACCCTTCCACTATAATCCAATGATTCTTTAGGATTTGGAGAGTCGGGGGGGGGGGGGGGGAGGGGAAAGGGGGACCACTATGGACCAAGAGGTCTTTTCTTAATTTTGGGGATCCGAGGGGGGATCTATCAGCCATTTTTTGTTTTGAAAGAATGGATGTGGTGCACCTTTGGTCACAACAGCCAACTTGGTGATTGGTTTGCAGGAGTGGGAGGTCATCATCGCATGACCACCTGCTTCTGTTTTTAAAATTTTGGTTGTCATGGCCACCACTTGAGGCAGCCCTGAGATAAGGGTGTGTGTCAAGTTTGACCCCTGCACACTTCTTTGCCTTTTGGCCACCTTTTTGTTTTTCTAGGTGGGCTGGTTTTTGCAAAATATCACAGATATCGCACGATATTGCAAAGATATACACTATTTAATGCGTGTTATAGCCCTACCATGTCTTGATGCATCACTTTGTTAGATTGTGAGCCCTCTGGGAATAGGAAAATACCTACAGTATCTGAATATAATCCGCTTTGAAGGAGCTGAAAGAATATAAATAAATAAAAGAACAAATTCTCTGCTCCTCTCCTTGCCATCACTCTGCTCTCTCTCCTCCACCATTTCTCCTCCTCCTCTAACTCTTTCCCATCACTTTCGTCTCCCATTTCTCTTCCAGTCCCTTGTTCCCATCTTTCATCTACTTTTCCATCCATGCAGAGTCAGCAGCATGGACCCTGGAGATTCAGAATATACGCAGTACTGCCTGTTCCCGCATTCCTCCTCCTCCTATTTGGGTGCTTCTGCTTTGAAAGAGGAAGCGCATGGGCAGAGGAAGAAGGAAGCCCTATGGACAATGGCAGCACTGTGCTTGTTCTGAGTCTTTGTGGCCCACACTCCTGACAGATACCACGAGAACGAACATACAGCTGGGCATTGGCTCCTCCTCTTGCTTGTTGCTCTATTCCAGGGCCATGGTCCGCCTCCTTCCTCTGTTTGCCACTGCCACCTGCACTTTTACGTTTGGGGGTGGCAGAGCAAGCAAGATGCTGTCGGAAAAGGTGGTGGTCCTAGCACATACCGTTTGAAAAAAAAAAAAAAAGGCTTTGGTGTTGTACATCTACACAAATGGGTTGATTCTGGTTACAGTCAATTATATCCAAGTTAAAAAAAAAAAAAGAAACAACTGTATCTGTTCATATCTCTTTAAGAATGGTTATATTCAGAAATACTGATTCAAAATAAAATTAAAAAGGGAAAAGCGTGTTTCAGTTTGTGCAACAATATATAAAATTAAATGAACCCTTGCCATAAGTGGAAGATGGTGCAAACATAGCTACATCCACCTGAGCAGACCTGTAAAATGACTGACACAGACATTAAAACATACCTGCATGCTTTGATCTTTCACTGAAAAGGTACCCTCTGAAATCAAGACAAGCAATTTCACTGAAGCTCATATCTGACTCACCTCCAGCTCCCCACATAAAATTATTCACGTTTCCCTTTTGACGCTCTGTGACTTTTAGCTTGGTGTAAGATTAGAAGGTAATCATTCTAATATTACAAAGAAATGCCATGGTGAGGTTTGTCCATTTCACTCTCAAGTGACTGGAAGGTATCTTTGAGTACTACCTGGCATAAACATCAACAGTCTCGGCACCAAAAGCAGCAGCAGCCTAATTGTTTTAATTATTTTTTAATAAAAGATTAAAGCAGAGTGCTGAAGACAGCATGACTTGAGATTCAGTCTTCCGCTGGCCAAGCACCAAAAATTAGCAGGTGAAGGAATCTTTCACCAGTTATTGAAGTCTCTATTTGTTTGCTTATACTGGAGATTTTGAATCGGTACACCACCTTCACCATGATGAACCCAAAGACACAGGAATATTTTAATTGGAATTTTAATAGTGCTTGCAGTATTGAGTAGCCGATGCTCTTAGGTACTTTTCTATGAATTAGAGGGCCTAGATATTTTTCCCATCCACTTTCCATGGTACAGAGCTCAAAACACGCTGAGAGCAAAGCAACAAATATCAGAGGGCTCATTTATTTAAGTTTAGGAAAGTATGCTCATTGCTTATGGGAATAAATTTAACCAAAGTAATTTAATGGAACCTGGATATGCTCAGCACATTGAGAAGATTCTGAGGATGTCATAAGCTAGGAAGCATAACAATAAGTTCCGGAATCATGATCGTGACTGGCTCTCCATGGTTCAGCCCTAGAACTGCATGCTTTGGTGTGAGAAAACTAGATTTGGATCCCTGTTCCTCAGATTTAGTCGGATCCGGCTGTGCAGTGGAAGTGATATGCTCAGGCATTGCGGGAAGGGTGGGAATGTGATTGCAGCTATTTTGGAAGCCTCTGATGGCCAGCGACTGGTACTAAGGTTTCGGCTGGAGAAGTTACCCCTTGGGTGGGCGGTCTAGGGAGGGCAGAGTGAAAACAGAGGGATTATAAGAAAAAATATTTTTTTAAAAGGAATCATGATTCAATGCCAGTGTTTTTCTAATTTTTTATTGCTAATGAATGGTACGAGTCACGTAACTGGGATAGCTTGATATCATGACATCCATCCCCATTATCTACAAGACGTGCAGAAATTGGCATCTTCTTTAAACAATCAGAACCTGTTTCAAAAGAGTTAAGATTTTATTACCTTAGAGATAACCCTGCAGGATGAGGATAATCCAATCAGAAAGGCTCTCTTCTCCTTCTGGGGATGTCTCCCATTTCTGTACTTGATTGATCTATACTTTTTTGATGAGGGTCAATATCCATAAAAGTTAAGAATTTAAGAACATAAGAAATACCATGCTGTGTCAGACCAAGGGCCATCAGGCTGTTATGATTCTGCCTGTGGTGGACCACAAGCAGCCTCTCACCCCACTTTTTCTCTGTCTTCAGCGGCCCGGAGGCCGCCAATGTTTTTCCCGTGCGCCTGGAGCCGCTCCTGTATGGCCCTCACGGCCAGGAAGCCGCTTGGAAGTTTCCTACGTTCGCTGCAGGAGCCGCTGACGTCACCACCGATCCGCGGTCTGGAGACCACCGCTGTTCCCCGTCGCTGCTGCTTCCATTGTGGCAGGAGGCCACAGACGCCATTCCAATGCGGTCTGGAGGCTGCCCTGAAGCCTGCCTCCATTGTGGCACGGGCCTGCTCTTTCCTACGGCAGGGAGCCGCCTCCAGCTTCTTCTTTGCGGCTTGGATGCCACCACTTCAGCATCGGGTCCTGTTCTATGGCCCAGCCCTGCTCCTCCACTGTGCTGAGGCAGGGACGCTACTTTCCAAGGTCCTGCCATTTCCTGCCTCCTAAAGGGCCAGTGTGGGAGTGGTCCCATGGCTCCACCTGATGACATCATCATGAGAGTCTTCTCTCTTCAGCCCTATAAAAAGGGCCTGTCTTCACTGCTTTGTTGCCTTCGCAAGGAGCCAATCCTCTCTTGGACTTCTCGTCATCTTGCTTCTCGTTGGCACTCTGTTCCATGTTGGAATTCCATGTCTTCATCTTTTTCTTCAGGAACTTGTCTGATCATGTATTATAATAAATAATGAATATTTCAGGAACTGATAGATGTTCATGTGACTATCATAGGGGGAAGTTGTGTTTCATATGTCTTGGCTCTTTCTATGGAGCTATCACATTCCCTACAATTCAAATCAACAGTGCCCAAATGAAGGTGCCAAAGAGACTGTCCATATTAACTATGTCCAAATAAAATGATACACAGACACATAAAATATGACGGCAGATAAAACACCATTCGCCCATCTAATCCAGCCATCCACATCTCCCGCTTAGTTTTATGGTCCCTTCCTTTCCCTCTGTAGTTGTTCATGCTCTCTTTAATTCTAATACTGTCTTTGTCTTCTCTAACTCCTCAAAGAGACTGTTCCATGTGTCTACCACTCTTTCTATAAATATTTCCTTAGATTACTCCCAAGCCTATCCCCTTTCACCATCATTCTATGACCCTTCATTCCAGACACTCTTCATTGAAAAAGGCTCGTTTCCTGTGGATTGAGTTGTTTACATGACAAAAATATTTAGACCCTGCTAATTGAAATTGCTAATGAAAATGGAATGATCGATAAAGTAATTGTTTGATTCAGTGGAAAAATGAATGGAATACTATACCACTGGCACGAAACAGTAGCCAAAGAAGCAGCGGAACTTGCCTGAAGTACATTAGGTGGATTTTCATAGACACTAACAGGAAAATTCCAATGACAGGTTAAAGGACTAACTCAGTAATTCTGTTCTGTACTGATGGGAAAAACCTTTGTTAAATCAAGCCCTGCATATTTTAACCAGATATTTTCCTTAGCAGAAAGAGAGATGAAGCTATTAAAATTCCTGTGTTTCTGTGCACCTGTGCATTGTGTAAATACTGTGAAGAAGGTTTCATTTTCAGCTGTTTGTAAGTAAATATGGATAACATTAAAGGTGGTTTGCTTTTCCTTAGGAAGTAACGGCTGCTTACAACTTACCATATCTTCCTTATCCTTTGTTAATTCCATGCCAAGTACACAGTGACTATCATAGCATTTGTTATCTTTGAAAATAGAATTTCTCTTTAAAAATATATCACACATCGACATTTGACTTTTCATTTCCACTCTCAAATTTATAAAACAATAAAATCCAATAAATTCAATACCCAGATAATACAGTGTAAAAATCAAAATTCTGTTGCGCACCCCGTCCGCGCTCGGCCCGCGCAGAGGCCTGCTCACCTCACTAGCTCATCTGCAGGTCATGGGTCGGCCTCCCCAGCGGCAGCCGCGAGCACCTGCAGGCCTCGGCGTCCTGTGCCAGCGGTCGCCGGGCCTTCCACTGCGCACCAGGCCTCACGCCGGAGTTCGGCGTCCTCAGTGGCATTGGCAACGCCCCTACGTGCGTGCGCATGGACTGCCCGGCCTCTTGTAAGGTCCTAGCTCCGCGGCGCGCCCTCATTGAAAGTACGATATAAGGAAGTCCCTGCCTGCACGTCCTTGCCTTGGCAATCGGGTCGGCACTGTAAGTGTACTAGTTTGCCTCCGCGTTCACAGTCTTGTTCCAGTCTTGTTCCAACGTCCTACTGTTCCGACCTTGTCCAGCATCCTTCTGTTCCAGTGTCCTTCTGTTCCAGCATCTGTCTCCCCAGGTAGTACCCTCGGACTGTCTCTCTGCTACTGACCTCGGCCTGTTCCTTGACCATTCTGCTCACTGCCTGGATCCTGACCTCTGCCTGCCTTGTGACTTTTCTGACCTCTGGAACCTGACCCCTGCTTCGTTGACTACTCCTCAGACTGATCCTCGGATTCTGACCCTGGCTGCCATTGACCATGTCTCCTGATTCTGGCTTTGTCCCTTGCCTTGTCATCGCCTATGCTGTGCTGGCCTTCCTTGGTTCTCAAGACCTAGTGACCGATCGCTCTCCCTTGCTGCCCGTGGGCACACTTCTCTATACTTCTCTGGGAGACCCTGCGAGGTCCACCTAAGTCCAAGTGGCCTGGGTCCCTACGGGCTCCACCTGGGGGGATCGCGGACTTCCAGTGGTGAAGCTCATCCTAGCCTCTGTCTCCTCCAGTGCTTCACCCCCTGAGGGCAGGTGCTTCCTGGTCCCTACCAGGGAGCCATTCTACACTGCTCCAGGACAAGAGTCCACCCTCCAAACGCAGCAGGTTGCCAAGGCCATGGACTCGGCGGAGTCTCCCCGCTTCCAGGGCCCTACTGGGTTTGGCCGCAACAATCAAAGAACATCACCAAGCTTTGGAATCGCTAGCCTCTTCGGTGGAAGAGCTTCGTTCCCAGCTGCGAGATATAGCTCTGGCCAATCCCGTGGGCCTATCGGCCTCTATGCTACCTGCACCTCCTCAATACAATGGGGACCCATGCTCCTGTCATGGCTTTCTGAACCAGTGCTTCATGCAATTTGCACTGCAACCCTCCTTGTTCCTGAAGGAAACCAATAAAGTGACCTTCATTCTTTCCCGCCTAGAAGGGAAGGCTCTTGCATGGGCCTCTCCATTGTGGGAATGCTCTGATCCCATGCTTTCCAAGCTATCCGGGTTTGTTGCTCTCTTCAAGCAGATCTTCAGAGACCCAGGCCGACAAGCTGTAGCCAGCCATAATCTATTCCACCTCCATCAAGGGTCATGGACCCTCTCTGAGTATATGGTGGAATTCAGGACCCTGGCTACTGAGCTCGGGTGGCAAGAAGATTGTCTGTAAGCTATCTTCCTAGATGGACTCTCCAGCGCTCTCAAAGATGAAATCTCCGTGCGTGAACTCCCACATCTCTAGAGGACCTGATTTCCCTCACCGGGAAGAGCGACCATTGACTCTGGCAAAGGTGCCTAGAAGTAAAAGCTTCCCACTCTCCTACACCGCGTCCCATGTGTGTCCAGAGTCCTCCAGCCAAGATTCCTTCACCGCCACCTCCTCTCATGGTGGAACCCATGGAGGAGAACCATGGGCAACTGTCTCCGACCGAACATCTCCATCGGAGGAAGGAGGGTCTTTGGAAGGAGGGTCTTTGCCTTTACTGTGGTGCTTCCGGACATCTTCAGCAGTCCTGTCCGGTCTATCCGGAAAACTGCAAACGCCTGAGCCCGGTGGGGGTCCCGAGCTTAGGCGCTACTGTCACGGCCCCCAACTTCTGCTTCCAGTCTTTCTGGGCATCGAGGCCCACTCCTTCACCACCACTGCTCTTCTCGATACAGGAGCAAGTGGCAGCTTCATCATGGATGACATTGTGAAGCTTCTGAACATTCTTCTCCAGCCATTAGATGTGAGCCTCTGCATCGCCTCCAATCAAGGAGAACATCTTCCAGGGCTCATCACCCATCGAACAGTGGCTGTTCATCTTACCATGGGCACTCTCCACGAGGAGGAGATGTCCTTCTGTGTTAAAATGTTCCACCATCCAGTCATCCTGAGGCTGCCCTGGCTCCAGGTCCATGAACCCCAGTTCGATTGCCATTCCCTGCAGTTGGTGCAGTGGGGTTTCAAATGACAGAAGACATGTCTATGTCAAGTATCTCCAGCTGTCTCTGTCTTGAAGTCTACTACCATATCTGGTTTGCCTACCCAGTATGCTGAGTTCGAAGACGTCTTCTCGAAGCAGAAGGTGGACACTTTGCCTCCACTAAGCAAGTTGAATTGCCCTATAGAACTTCTGCCGGGCACACCGCTTCCCACGGGCAGAACTTATCCATTCATCCAGAAACCCTAGCCATGTCTGAGTATATCAAAGAGAACTTAGAAATAGGTTTCATTCAACCCTCTGATTCTCCCACTGTAGCGGACTTTTTCTTCGTCAAGAAAAAGGTCGGTGGTTTATGCCCTTGTATTAACTACAGAGGGCTCAACGCCATAACCCAAAAAGACTGGTAGACCCTGCCCCTTATTAGTGAGCTGTTTGACCGCCTTCAAGGGGCACAGATCTTCACCAAGGTGGATCTGAGGGTTTCGTACAATCTGGTACGCATCCAACCTGAAGATATCTGGAAAACAGCATTCAACATGAGGGATGGTTACTATGAATATACCGTGATTCCCTTTGGGCTATGCAATGCCCCAGTGGTCTTTCAACGCCTTATGAACGAAATCCTCCAAGACCTCCTGTACTCATTCGTAGTCGTATATCTTGACGACATCCTGATCTTTTCCAAAGACCTTGAATCCCATCGAGATCATGTTCGGATCATCCTCCAACATCTAAGAGAAAATCACCTTTATGCCAAGTTAGAAAAGTGCCTCATCAAGCGAAATTGCTTACCCTTCCTAGGGTACATCATATCCGATTGAGGGTTCTCCATGGATCCAGATAAAGTCCAGGGGATCCAAGATTGGCCCCAGCCAGTAGGCCTAAGGGCCTTACGATATTTCCTTGGTTTTACTAATTATTACAGGAGCTTCATTGCCAATTATTCTACCCTAGCTGCTCCGCTCACCGCCATGACCAAGAAAGGGGCTAACACTCATGTGTGGACTCCCAAAGCACAAGCCGCCTTTCAGACACTAAAAAAAGCATTCTGTTCCAGTCCCTGTCTTCAGCATCCTGTAATATATCTGTTGGAATTCTGCTAAGGAGTGGCAATCTGATGTAAATCTGTTAAGAAGCTGGGTGCTAGATGGGAGGAGCAATCTGAATGAATGGCTTCTAAGAAGGAGGAGTCAGCTATCTTATAGTGTCTCAGATTCTGTATATTCTGCTATGCTGGGAGTAGCAATCTGTTAGGGTTCTCAGTGAGGAGTTAGCAGTCTATTATGAATCTGAGATAGTAGTGGTGAATCCCTGGGCTGGTGGTAAATGACCATGCCCCCGGGAGGATACCCCGAGAGGGACCACCGGCTAGGCTTGAGTATGGAGACAGACACACATTAGTTATTTTATTAAACAGGTTTTAAAAACCACCAGAGGTGGCAGTAGTGAGCTGATATGCCCGGCAGGGCTGTAGTCCCTCAGGCACTGGAACTGCAATCCAGGATGGCTGAGCTGTTGAGAAACTGGAGAAAGTGAGTAGGCAGAGTAGACAAGGTTCATGAACAGAACTAGATGATAAAACTCACATAAGGTCTCAATGAAGCTCAGGAGCTGGAAAGGTTTAGGCTCTCGAGGAGTGAGTACCTGGTTCCAGGGAAAGCTCTGAGAGAGCGATGATAACTCACAGTTGTTTGTAGCAGCGATAGCTTCCAGGCAGTAGAGAATCTTCAGAGTGTCCAGGAACATGGGCCTTCGATGAGCGAGTACCGGATCCTATCTGTAATCTCCTTCTGCCTCCTCGGACTTACCTCTGGTAAGTCCGAGGAGGCAGAGTAGCTTGGTAGAAAAGCCGAAGCAATCCCCTTGCTAACTCAGATAGTGAATTAGAGACCTTTAAATATTGGAAGTGGATGACATCATCTCAGAGGGATGCCCCTGAGATTTGCGCCCTTGCTGGTACTTCAGTTAGAGCACGCGCGCGCCCTAGGTCATCAGGCAACATGGCGGATCTGCAATGTCGAGCCGGTCCGGGGACGCCAGAGGGAGACAGCATGGAGACACCGCGTCAGCCAGCCGTCCATCTGACCCGGAGGTAGTCGCCACAGAGGTAAAGAGGGTGGAGTGAGGGCATCGAGCAGCGATGGACGCAACATATCCAGACCTGTTGTCAAAGTCGACACCTCTGCAATCGGAGCAGGAGCCGTCTTAAGTCAGTTTTCTCCAAAGGGTAAATTGATACCTTGTTCATTCTACTCACACAAGTTCTCTACTACAGAGCAGCACTACACCGTTGGTGACAGAGAACTTCTAGCTGTCAAGTTGGCGCTCCAAGAGTGGTTGGAAGGGGCACAACATAAATTTACTATTTTCACCAACCATAAGAATCTTGAGCACCTTAAAGAAGCTGAACTCTTGAATCCTAGACAAGCCCGATGGTAGCTCTTCTTTGAACGGTTCAATTTCGTACTACGTTATCGCCCAGCTTCCAAGAACCTCTGTGCTGATGCACTATCAAGATCCTTTGAACCAGAGGATGTTCCTGATGTTCCCAGACACATCATAGATCATGCCTGCATATCCCTTGCCGTGACCACTACAGTTTCAGTTGGGAAAACCGTCGTTCCATGTAAATTACGTGAACGAGTTCTGAAATGGGCTCATGATTCCAAATTGGCAGGACACCCGGGTGGTACCGTAATCTGGGTCATCATCGACAGTTTTTCGTTTTATAATGGGTGATTTCATTCCCTTGCCGAGCCTTCCATTGGCCCCAGAATTAGCCAAGTTGTTCCTGAAACATATTTTCCATCTTCAAGGACTCCCAAAGGAAATCATATCCGACCGAGGACCACAGTTTGCCTCCAGGTACTGGCGCTCTCTATGCAAAAATTTCAACATTGCCTTCAATTTCACATTGGCCTATCACCCACAGGCCAATGGTCAAGCTAAATGGACCAACCGGACTTTGAAACATTCCTTCGTTCTTACATGAATGACCAGCAGGACAACTGGTCCAATCTGTTACCCTGGGCTGAGTTGTCGCATAATACCCTCGTCGCTGTTGCCACCGATGTATCTCCGTTCTCCGTGGTATTCGGGCGACAACCTCGGTTGCCACTTCCAGTTCCTCTGACTGTTCCTTCTCTAGCTGTGCAATTCATAGCCCACACCATTCGCCAGGTGTGGAATCAAGTCAAAGAACGCCTTCCCATGCCACTGAGCACTCCAAGCGAACTTCTGATGCCCATAGACGTTCCACTCCACTCTTCTGTCCTGGTCAGAAGGTGTAGTTAAGCACCCGACAGATAAGGTTGAGACTCCCTTCTCATCACCTGGCTCCCAAGTACATTGGCCCGTTTCCTGTTCTTCGAAGAGTGGAAGCTGTATCTTATCAACTGCAGCTACCTCATACCATGGGCATCCACAACACATTCCATGTCTCCCTTTTGAAGCCTTTGGTCATCTCCTGGCCCTCTCACAGAGATCCTTCACCTCCTCAGATCTCTACCGAACCAGATTCATCACTCCAGGTAAGAGAGGTCCTCGATGTCCATCGGGTTCTGGCAGACGGGAATACCTCTTAGCCTGGGAGGGTTATGGGGCCGAGGAGAAGTCGTGGGAACCATCCCACAACATTCTTGATGAAGAGCTCCTCAGGAATTTCCACAGGACCTATCCTGAAAATCCATGGCCGCGTACAGGGAGGCCTAGAAGGGGGGGTACTGTTGCGCGCCCCGTCCGCACCCGCCTGCGCACGGGCCTTGCTCATCTCAATAGCTCTCCTGCAGGTCACGGGTCGGCTTCCCGAGCGGCAGCCGCAAGCACTTCCAGGCCTCGGTGTCCCACGACGGCGGTCGCCGGGCCTTCCACTGCGCACCAGGCCTCACGCCGGAGTTCGGCATCTTCAGTGGTGTTGGCCATGCCCCTCCACGTGCGCAGACCGCCTGGCCTCTTCTAGGGCCAGGGGCGGGTCCTAGCTCTGCGGCGTGCCCTGATTGAACATACAATATAAGAAAGTCCCTGCCTGCACTTCATTGCCTTGGCAATCAGGTCGCCACTGTAAGTGTACTAGTTTGCCTCCGCATTCACAGTCTTGTTCCAGTCTTGTTCCAGCATCCTACTGTTCCAGCGTCTGTCTGTCCTGTCTAACCAGGTAGTACCCTCGGACTGTCTCTGGTACTGACCTCGGCCTGTTCCTTGACCATTCTGCTCACTGCCTGGATCCTGACCTCTGCCTGCCTTGTGACCTCGTCTGACCTCTGGAACCTGTGCCCTGCTTCACTGAGTACTCCTCGGACTGATCCTCGGATTCTGACCCTGGCTGCCATTGACCAAGTCTCCTGATTCTGGCTTTGTCCCTTGCCTTGTTATCGCCTACGCTGTACTGGCCTTCCTTGGTTCTCCAGACCTACAGCCTAGTGACCGACCGCGCTCCCTTGCTGCCCATGGGCACACCTCTCTCTACCTCTCTGGGAGACCCTGCAAGGCCCACCTAAGTCCAAGCGGCCCAGGTCCCTACGGGCTCTACCCGGGGGGACCGCGGGCTTCCAATGGTGAAGCTCATCCTAGCCTCCAGTGCTTCACCCCCTGGGGGCAGGTGCTTCCTGGGCCCTACCAGGGAGCCATTCTACACTGCTCCCGGACAAAGGTCCACCTCCAAGCGCAACATATTCTTATGATTTATAATTTACACAAGCAAATGCACTTTGAGTTAAATCATATTAAACTGACTGCATCTTGGATTGTGCATTTTAAACTAAGCTGTGGTATTTTTTCCCTCTGGGAAAAAAAACCATGGGATTCACTAATCTGTGATACGCAGTGCTGCAATTTAGTAAATCCTACAGGATTTTTCCTCCTGGTAAAATACCTCCAGGAAAAATATGGCAGCTAAGTATCCCCATGCAATGGCGGCCTCAAATCCTCGGCCACTATCTTTTAAAGGGCTGGAGTGGGCTGCTAACTCCCCTCCTCCCCGAATGCTGAAATCTGTGGGGGTTTTGCGAGACCCCATCTCCCACTAGTGCCGGTGTAAGGGGGGTCCAGCCGCCCTAGGCGGTGATGATGTCACATCTTCACATGATCTCTCTCTTTCTCCCTCTCTCTCTCTCTCTCACGTACCACAAAAGACCCCAGCTCCTCATAATATGAAAAAAAAAAAACCAAAACAACCTGCCCGCAGCTCCCTGACTCTCCCATGTCTCGTCCATCCTGCACTCCCTTCAAACAGCCCTTACCGGCTACTCCATTGCCCTGCCCACTTCTGGCGCCCTAGGCAACCACCTATTCCATCTACTGCTTCCGCCTCTCCTGTCTCCCACCAGCCCCACTGTCCCCTGAAGCAGCTGAAATGTATACAAATACAAAATAGACGTGATTGGGGCAAAACTGAGCTGAGGCAAGACAGTGCCCTTTTTAAAATGGTACTGCTGGACCCAGAGCCCTAGTGGGCTATCAGGGATAGCAACATAATGGTCCGAAGAATTGGGTGTACCTTGGGGAGTTTCGGAGGTCTGTGGGAGGTGGAGGCATCTTTCTGTACATCTGGAGACAGGGTATTGGATAGGTTGTGGTCAGGACTCAAAGTATCTTTTCAATTCTTTTTACAGCTTAGATGGTGGTGGTGGGGGTGAAGGAAGGGGGGTCTTACAAGACTCCCACTGATTTAGCAACACAGGCAGGGGGGAGGAGTAATATCTTGGGTCATTCAAGGCCCTTAAAGCACATAGCCCAGGAGCATTAGTGCCCCGATGCTCTTGGGGAAAAGTTAGGGACAACTCTCGAGATGTAGCTAAGTTTTAATCAAATATTGCAATTTGAGAACTTCACTGCAAACCACAATATTTGATTTGCATATTTATGGATGATTTGCATGTATTTCCATGTATTTGCATGCAAATCAAGTCATTTTAATGCTCACATAATTCAGGGTTTGCAGGGGGAATCTCATGGAATTGCAATTTCCATGCATTATCTATGTGGTAAGGCATTTACTATTTGTTAAATGCTGTTTAGTGCACCGTAAAGCCCAGCTACCACAGCCTAAACCCCGACTCATGAGCCTCTCCACTCACATCTGGGTGAGTTTTAATGTAATCTACTTTTAGTATTTGTGTGTATATATGTTTATGTATGTATCTAGCAGAACCCAATGTATAAAGGCTTTACTTATTGGACAAACTCAGGTTAGTCATCAGCACATTTGGTTTCCATCCCTCCACCCTAGCAAATAAAGTCCTACTATACAACTGGTATGTGATCATATAAAAGGACAACATCGGGCCTATTGTATACACTAGCCTCAAGAATGTTAGGTTATTTCCTCCAAGAATAAAATAAGACATTGTGACAAAGAATGCAGAGCAAATGCATAATTCGAGGAAAGTGGACCTCCCTCCATAATGACCTGCGTCTCACTGTCTGAATTACCATTTCATTCTCTGCCTTTGCATGCTGGTTGTGCAGGACAAATTTATCTTGCAAAAATACCCCGCGAGCCATGAACCCGTTTCTAAACAGCAGAAAGTTAGTGACACCAGAGTTTCACATGACTCGTGGGATTCTGAGACAGGGCTTTCACATATCACATAGTGCTAGCAGTTAAGTCCTTGCCCCCACAATTCTGCCTTTTGTGATGGTGCCAGAGAGAGGCAGCTGGTCAAATGCGATGCCTTTTATGAATGATGAGCAGCGGTGTCCACAAAAATTAGAGCCAATTGCCTCTACAAGGCCATTGTGTTGTAGAACATCACTCATATTCCATTACGTAAATAATAAGATGCAGCAGGGGGTACATTGTTGGTGGATTTTGGCATGCCTTGGGTATATTATGAAGCATGAGGCCAAAAGGACAATGTTTCAACCACCCAAGAAGTGCCAATATCCCACTACTGGATTACACTCTGAAGTGCTTTATTGCACGTTAAAAAAAAATATTTTTAAAGTCATTTTAATCTAAGTGATGCTGTTATGCTACCGTAAAGATACAGCACAGAATCTCAAGTATTCTACTATTTGATAATGGGTTTTATTGTCATCTTCCTTGTCTTGGTAAAGCTCTATGGGTTACTTTTATGGGGAAGGACACCACAAAGGCAGTGGGAAGACCTAACCTGTGCACTCTGTTCCTGAAAACAAGTCCTGCCCTCGGGCTGACGGGAGCACAGCTGAAGCAGAGCTCGTAGCACCTCACCCCATCCCCGAAATGATGAGGCTTTTATTCTTCCAGCAGCGCTACCACTTGTCGGTTGGCTCAAGGCCATACTACTACCGGGTAGTAAAGGGAAACACGGAGGGCTTGTTGCTGAGATTCTAGTCTAGACGAGGGACAGCAAAGAGAGAGGATGCACTTTGAAAGCCACAAATGAAGGTGCATGATCTCCAGCTTCGAATCCTTCTCTCACTGTCATCAGCCACGTCGGAAGGATGCCCTCTCTCCAAAGGACACTGTTTAAGTGCATGAGTTAAGAATTCCTGAATTCTCCTTAAGCAAGCACCATTGGTCCACACAGGGATACTATTAAAAGCAGAGTGCTTTGCATCAGAAATTACTTTCTACCAAATCATTAGGAACTTTGAAATTTCTGTATTTTTAAACCATGCTAGCAAAATGATCTGGAAAAGGGCATGTGCTGCTGAAAAATCTGGTTGATAGAAGTGGAGACACTTATCGCAAGATTGCCATTCTTCTGGTATTTTTAGTTCTCAAGGTTATGATCAGCTGCACTTTACACATCATTACTCAATCATGTGTTCCTTTTATCTCCTATGAGGAAACACGGTTGCACTAAAAACACTGTTAAACAGCAGCTTAATCATTCTTGGCATTGTATTTTCTCTGTCTTTAAAAACATTTTAATGTAAGTAATGTCATTTATTTATACCTGATATCATTCGAAAATGCAATGACACTTTGACAGCTTCAGCGGGAAGGTACTCCTTTTTCTTCTAGATGATAGGCGACATGATTATAAGAAAGCAACACAAATCCTAAGGCGTTAGCAGGCATTGTGACCTCACAAAGACCTGACACTACTACTGCTGTTAATGATATCTACAGTACTACTAGGTGTATGCAGCACTGTACTCCGACAGAGAGGAGACAGCCCCTACAATCTAGACAAGACCATGCAAGACAAGACAAATAAGAGAGTTTGGGTTAACATCAACAAGGCCATGGTTGCAGGCAACTTGAATCAGATTGGATTTAAATGAGGATATGTAATGATTTGAAATATATATCATGGGATCACAATGCACACCTTTGTGCTATGCTTTGACCACATATTAGATATATGGTTGAACATTTTTTATTGGTTGAATTTTGACAGCGAGTATAATACAAAAAGAAAGTAATTCATCTCAGATATTCATAGTTACTGGGTAACTTTTCTGGCTAACTCTGTTCATGCTATGAGGTAGTACTAAAGATAGCAGAATAAACTTTTCTGGCTCTTTTTAAAATAGCCGGCTATATTCAGTACTGTGGCTGCACCACTGAATATCTCTCCAGAGCTAGCCAGATAAGTTTAGCAGTTTATATCTTAGCACCAAAGGTGACTGTGAACAGGCCCTGGTTTGGGTCCAAGGTCGTTTCTCCCACAGCCACTTGCCTTGACCCTGCACAGCATCCACACAGAAAGCTCCTGGTCTGGTTTACGCCCGTGACTTGACAGTGAAGGGTTCGAGTTTGCAGGGAGAGGAGAGATCAGGTAAAGGATCCTGAGAGAGAGAAAAAACAGAGAGAGAGAGAGAGAGAGACAGCACCTGATTTCATGGGCTCCTGAGGGCTCTTGAAAGATATTGAAGCTATATATTAAGATCTGTTTGCTGACTGGCAGAAGTGGTTTGCACTGCCTCCCTTGTCCGTGGAAACAGTAGGCCTCAGCATACGGTGTTATTAAGTCACTGGAGTTTCTTAGGTGACACTGGCAGGAATATAATGGAAAGTGCCCATAATGCTGATGTATCCCTGCAGCTTACAAGTGAGCTGCTGTCTATATGAACTAAATTATAGGGCAAGGAAGAACGAGGGCAAGAATAAATCACTTGTTCAAAATAATCTGTGGAGTGTGGTCCTACCTCCCTGTTAACAGCCGACTTCTTATTTCTTTTTTTTTTTCACTGTGTCTGCGCCATGCAACAACACATAGTGCTATTTTTTCAAGAGGGGGTAGTTATTATTTTTCTGATGCTATGCTTGGTGAGCAAAAGGCAAGTAAATAGTAAATGTTTAAGGTTGTTTTTAAAAGGCTATGGTAGTAGCTTCTGTTGTGACTATTCCTAGAAACTCTCTTTGGCAACCCAGTTCCTTTGATTTGTTCTTGAAGGAGGTACAAGTGGATCATTTTGTGCAGGGGATCCCTCATGTTTAGGAGTGAGGCCTGATTGCATCACCAAAAATAAATGAAGGGACCAGAGACAAAAAAAAAAGCGAACATATGTGATGGAGGAATGGCAACTATGTCCAGAGAAGGAAGGGGTGGGGGGGGATAATGGAGCAGGAACAGTGGAGAGAGGAGTACCAGGTAGTGATTTGGTTAAAGAGAGAGAACATTGCTTCTCACACCACCTACAAAGCTGAAAATGGCCTGCTGACTGACAGAGGCTCCTAGCAGGGAGAAGAGACCACACTCTACAGATTAGTTTGGGATGTATAAGGCCTGCAATAGCCTATCAGAGGAGGAGGAGAAGGACTGCACTCTAAGGACAGGTATACAAGGCAGTGATAGGATAGGAAGAGGGTTGAGAAGTTGGGTAAAAGACACAGGGAGTGGGGGGAGCTGCTGTTGCTTTAAGCATGGGAACATGTATTGCTTATCTACCCAAAGTCGTAAAGAACCAGAGCAGAAGCTGAATGGACAGACTGGATGAATCCAGAGGCATACCTGGGGCGGATACTTCTTTGGCAACCTCCCCTCCTCCCCAATATAGGGAAAAATAACCCTTGCTGTAGTTACACAATGTTAGGTTCCATATTAGGAGCTACCACCCAGGAAAAAGATCTAGGCATCATAGTGGATAATACTTTAAAATCGTCGGCTCAGTGTGCTGCGGCAGTCAAAAAAGCAAACAGAATGTTGGGAATTATTAGGAAGGGAATGGTTAATAAAACAGAAAATGTCATAATACCTCTATATCGCTCCATGGTGAGACCACATCTTGAATACTGTGTACAATTCTGGTCACCACATTTCAAAAAAGATATAATTGCGAAGGAGAAGGTACAGAGAAGGGCAACCAAAATGATAAAGAGCTCCCCTATGAGGAAAGGCTGAAGAGGGTAGGGCTGTTCAGCTTGGAGAAGAGACGGTTAAGGGGGGATATGATAGAGGTCTTTAAGATCATGAGAGGTCTTGAACGAGTAGATGTAACTCGGTTATTTACACTTTCAAATAATAGAAGGACTAGGGGGCATTCCATGAAGTTAGCAAGTAGCACATTTAAGATTAATCGGAGAAAATTCTTTTTCACTCAACGCACAATAAAGCTCTGGAATTTGTTGCCAGAGGATGTGGTTAGTGCAGTTAGTGTAGCTGGGTTCAAAAAAGGTTTGGATAAGTTCTTGGAGGAGAAGTCCATTAATGGCTATTAATCAATTATACTTAGGGGCGGATTTTCAAAGGCCCGCGCGCATAAATCCTTCCAGATTTACGCGCGCAGGGCCCTCGCGTGCCGGCGCGCCTATTTTGCATAGACCGCCGGCGAGCGTAAAGCCCCGGGACGCGCGTAAGTCCCAGGGCTTCCTGTCGGGGGCGTGTCGGGGGCGTGTCGAGATGACGCACCGTTTAGGGGTGGGGCGTGGCGTTTCGGGGGCGGCGATGTGGGGCGTGGTTTCGGCCCGGGGGCATTCCGGGGGCGTGGCCGCGGCCTCCGGAACAGCCCCTGGGACCAGACCACGGAGCGGGGCACCCGGCCGACGTGCGCAAAGTTACGCCTGCTGAAAGCAGGCGTAACTTTGCCGACAAAGGTAAGGGGGGGTTTAGATAGGGCCGGGGGGGTGGGTTAGGTAGGGGAAGGGAGGGGAAGGTGCGGGGAGGGCGAAGGAAAGTTCCCTCTGAGGCCGCTTCGAAATCAGAGCGGCCTTGGAGGGAACGGAGGCAGGCTGTGCGGCTCGGCGCGCGCAGGCTGCCGATTTTGCGCAGCCTTGCGCGCGCCGACCCCAGATTTTATAAGATACGCGCGGCTACACGCGTATCTTATAAAATCAGGCGTACTTTTGTTCGCGCCTGCTGCGCGAACAAAAGTACGCGCTCGCGCAACTTTTTAAAATCTGCCCCTTAGGGAATAGCAACTGCTATTAATTGCATCAGTGGCATGGGATCTTCTTAGTGTTTGGGAAATTGCCAGGTTCTTGTGGCCTGGTTTTGGCCTCTGTGGAAACAGGATGCTGGGCTTGATGGACCCTTGGTCTGACCCAGCATGGCAATTTCTTATGTTCTTATGTTCTTAATTTTAAAATGTCCTAAACTGGTAAAATATTTCAAAACAGCAGACACATCAAATAACTCCCAATAATTAAAACTAATAAGGATTTTAAAAATCTCCCATTCTCCATATCTGTCATCCTAAGATTGTTGTAGACTGGGGGCATGCATACACACGCACACAATATGCACCCTCTCTCTCAAACACACACATACATGCTTGGTGAGAGATAGAGGGAGCATGTGTGTGTGTGAGAGACACACACACACACACTTTCTCTTTACCTCTCTCACATACACACTTCCTCTGTGTCTCTTTCACACAAAGACTTGCTTCTTCCATCTCTCTCTCACACACACATTCTTCCTCTGTGTCTTTCTCACACACTAACACTACACATACATGCTTCCTCTCTCTCTCTCTCACACACACACACACACAAGCCAGATTCTGTATTTATTTATTCATTTATTTATTGAGTCTGTATGCAGTGCAACAATGGAAAAGCAGAAAATCACTATTCCTCAAAACAATACAATCAAGAAATATAAATCAATCAAAATAGTAAAACCATATTAAAAAATATACATTTCAAATCAGCTGATGAATAGAATAATATTCAATAATTAGAATCTCCTGTACTAATTTTTTAAAATGTTCTAAACATTGATAAATTATTTCAAAACAGCAGACATCAAATGACACCCAGTAATTAAAACTAATAAGGATTTTAAAAATCTCCCACTCTCCAGACCTGTCACCCTGAGATTGTTGTGACTGGGGGTACATACACACACACAGAGTCACAAACAAAATATGCTCCCTCTGTCTCCCACACACATACACACTTGGTGAGAGACAGAGGGAGCTTGAGTGTGTATGTGTGTGTGTGTGTATGAAAGAGACAGACACACATTTCCTCCATCTCTCACTCACACATACACGCTTCCTCTGTATCTCTCACACATGATTCCTGTCTCACCCAGGCACACACACACATGCTTCCTCTCTCTCACCCCCACCCCTGCACACAGGCACCCTCTCACACACACACACACAGACACCCTATCATATATATATATATATACACACAAGCACACACACACACTCACTCTTCTATACACTCTCCGTCTCATACACACACAGGCATCCTCTCATACACACACACACACACATACAGGCTCTCACACAGACATACACACACACACACAGGATCTCACAAATGCACACACATACATGCACACACAAACAGGCTCTCATTCACACAAGCTCACACACATCAGGGTCTCCTGTTGTCTTCAGGCAGTGATGGGATGAGCTCCACCATGGCCCGAGGGCCACCTGCTATCTTCGGGCCGTACGGCCTACCAATCTTCCTGCTTGGCAGGGGGGGGGAGGGAGCAGAAGCTGTGCGTGGGTAGGCATGCATGTGCGCATCCTCACGCACAACGTCCGCTCTTCCCTCCCCCCCCCCAAGCAGGAAGACCAGAGGGCGGTATGGCAGCAGGAGAGGTCGCAGGTTGCCAGCTGGTTAGGCTCCGCCAACAGCCTGCTACCTCACTGGGTGTGCCGCTCTGGGCCTGTTCTTTTTGGCCGGCAGGGCTTGGGGGTCACTGCTGGCCGCTGCTCCTGGCTGGAACGTTTCTTCTTTCTGGGTGACAACAAGAGGTTGATTGGTCGCATAGTCGCAGGCACCCCCTCCTTGTCGACACCCAGCGTGGACCGCCCTCCTCGCACTCTCCCTTAGCACGCCTCTGGACGACCCAATGGGTTCTTATCTGCTGACATCTGCTGCGACCCATCAGTGACCACTTATTTTATGTCATCAGTAGAAACAACTCAAGGCGGAAAAGCTTGATATGTTTTGGGGTTTTCTGGGATGCACCCGAGAACCTGTAGGGTCAGTGAGCTGATTTATATAGGGAGTACTTTCAGCCCATGCACAATGCAGCTAATTTTCAAAGGGAAACAGGGTGTGACAATTTGGCAAAGCAAAGCATGCGAGCTGCAACGCCTGCATGTTTTGTACCTGCTATTTGCAGAGACGGCATAGAGGGGTTAAAAAATATGCACCTACTTTTGAAAATATCAAGTATGCTTGCTATATTCCTCCTCTACCTGAACGTGCCCAGAGAAACACCCCTTTTTCACCCAGCTAATAGTACGCATGCTGTGCAAGCCAGGGCATGCTTTCAATTGGGCAAATTTACCGAGCATTTGCTTTCAGTTGAGCCATTTTACCTGGGCAAATAGCCTGGAAAACGTTGAGACAAAGCTGGAGTACCCCAATGAATTTATCAGTAAGCAGTGCAATCCTTCCTCCGGGATCTGATTTTGCCACGTACTGGCTTTAGTACTGGGATTTTAGAAACGATGACACTGACACTGCAGAGTTGAAAGGAGGAGCTGATGAAACAAGTATAAAAAACCCTAAACTACCTTACTATCTCCAGATACAACAGTTATGGTTTGGATTTATCACTGTAAGTAATGTTGGCCAAAGCAGTGTATCTCCAATAGCACAAACAAAACCCAAATACCAGCTGTATATATAAATATATATATATATATATATATATATATATATATATATATATTTATTTATTTATTTATTTATTTTTTAATTTGGCTTTAATTGCTTGTCTTTGTAAAAAAATAAAAAAATAAAGAATAAAAAAACATGCTCAAGGTGAGATACAATTCTGGCACAGCACATAGGTCTCTGCTGCCCCAAAGAGGGCTTACAATATAATGTGGTACCGTTCTATCATATATCACCCAAAAAAATAACCAGTTGCACAACCTCAATTGGTGGGCATAAATAAAACAAACAATCAGCATACAACATTTTTTGGGGAAGGGGAATTTTTTTTTTGTAAATTTTTGTTTTGTAATTTTTTTTTTGTAAATTTTTGTAATTTTTTTTTTTAAATGAAACTGGGTCCATCATATGTTCATAAGCATACTTTTCTTGCTTTGGTCAGATTGCAGTCATCAGTCCTTGATTCAAATTATTTTTTTTATCATTGAAAATATTGTCATAAAATATTCTGCCATTTATTTAATCAGTGCAAAACAGTGCATGTGCAAAAAGTATTGCAAACATTATGTGTAGAATAAATAAAGAGAATGTGTGTGTATACTTCCCAACAGCTCAAATGTTCCACGACTCTCAAAGACCTCAAGAGCAATACATTACCAGAGACCACCCAACCCAGTTCCCATTTTGACAAATTTATCCCTGTGGTGCTCCCTCATTATGCATCATGTTATTTCTGCATTTTAGCGCATGCTAAACCATTTCAGCATGTTTTTAAAGCATTTACTACTTACTAAACCATTTAGCATACACTTAAATGCAAAAATGGAATGAGATGAACCTGTTCTGGTTCTGTTATGTCAGCTTAGAAACAACAGGACACAAAGCAACAAACATGGTTGGTGTTTCCCATCTCATTTTAAATTATTGTTCACCCCTGTCCACTGGGTCTGCTCACTTTGAGCCTGCTCTGCATTGTTGCCATTCCCAATCGTTCTGGGGTTTGTAGGCTTGCAGTTTCTATTCACAAAATAGGGTGAAAAATCTCGCATAATAAAGCAATGGAAGTTTAAGAGCCAAGACAGCCAGAATGTCCCTGGTATGGAGCAAGCTAAGAGGTTGGTCCTTCCCAAACCCAGGTCTCCCGTACTGCTGTAGGTACTGGTACCATTGCAGCTGCTAATGAACTGAGCCCAACATCTGCTAATTATTGGCATCCTGTGGTTCACGCTTGAAAAATAAGAAGAAAAGAGAAAGAAAGCATTTTGGATGCATGTGCACGTAAGTAAGCAAGAACAAATTTCAGAGAAACTGACATGCACCAGTTGAAGCTGCAGCAAGACGTATATTCCACAAAATAATAAAACAGTTTATCTTTGCACAAAGTACAGTCTGCAGCTCAGACATTTTTCTCCTTTGCGTGTGGTCGTTTGAATTGTGCAGACTGAAAGGCTTTTGAGTCTAATAATGATCACCAATGAGAGAACATGTTTTATTTTTTTTCAAATGATCTAAGCATTGCACAAAAGTTTTCTCACTTTAAAAAAAACCCAAAAGAAAACACGTGTCAGAGTTCTGGAGACCTAAAGGGATCCTCGTAAACGTAGTGGTCACAGCAGAAACACAGATTTCATACTCACTAGTGCAATGAAATCCCACTGTAATACCACTTGGGTACAGTATTTCCTTTTGCTCTGCAAGCATTTCTGATATTTGGTTTACGAGCCATTAAAATCTCAAACCTTTAAGTCGGATTTTTTTTTTTTATTCTCTCTTCAGGTGCATAAGACGTTGCTGCGTTTTTTTTTTACTTAGCACTCCAGCTGTCTGAAACATACATTTCAAGTGCACAGGATGAAGGAAGGCTGTAAGAGTGTAACCTTCTTGGAATCTTTTTTTTTTTTTTTTTTCTATTTAATACTTGTTTTATCTGAAGCCTGCGGAGGTGCTCAAATATTAGAAGGCTCACTTTCTGAGAACTACCTTTCTAGTAGCCTGAAGATATGCCCTTGATGTTGGGCAGCAAAGTTATTCCTTGTAATCCTCTTGATGTTGCAAAATGAAAAAAAAAAAAAAGAGAAGGGAGCGAACATCATCTGAACTTTGGGCAAACCATTTGCTCAAAGGCGCCATCAAAGGCCCAAACTCTGCCAAAACCCAAAGCGTACACAAAATGAAATTGGTTCAAATTAACGCCATTGTATTTGCAGGGGGATGCAAAACAAACCCCACCACGGTCTATAAAAAGGGAGGTCACGGAACACGGGCATTGAAGTTGTAGCTTTCCAGAAGCCATTTTTAACAACTTTCATTCCGTGGTGCTTATAAAAAAAATTTTCCCCCTATTGTCATGCCCCTATTCATCTTTCATTCAAAGTCAACCGCTCTGCATTAATTAGCACTTTTTTTTTTTTCACTGCACCGGGAAGTTTCCAAACTTGTTCCTGTTTTAAAGAGGCACACTTCCATTCCTCAGCTTTTAATATGCACGGATTCATGACGTTGCCCTTTGCCTGTTTGGAGATTCCCTTGATTTTTGCATTCCGTAATTGTTCTTAAAAAAGAAAAAAAGACAAAAGGGCAATTTCATGCTTCCAGGCCAAATGTTTGCATCCCTTTCATTTCTCCTTTCCAGCTGTGACTGGCAGCAGAAGGCTCTTTAGCAGGTGCCCTGCATGCCCAATGCTAATGTTCAACTTTCCCTAACCTTTTCATGATGCTCCCATTAGTAAAGGCTACTTTTCCGTGACCTCCAAGGTATTCATTTGGTTTTATGTTAGGACATTTCCTGGTTTGGCAGCTTGTTGGGTGAGGAATAAGGATAGTTATAATGTTTTCTGCCATCAGGTCGAAAAGCTTCTAGGATACCGGATTGCATGTTTTCTTGTGCATTGAATAGTAACGTGGTAGATGGTGGCAGAAAAAGACCAAGCACCTCATCCAGCCTGTTCCTGTCCAAACTGCCAAGGATATATTTCATTTAAATTACACATCAAAGGTCATTCCAAGGCAGATTGTAACCAATTTAAAAATCAATCAGCAATACATATCAACGCACTGAGTAACACAATGCAAACAAACCAACAAAAAATTGGCCTCTATAATAATTTGATAAAACCTGAAACCCCAGTCCCAAACATTTCACACATGAGCATTAAAAACATAAAAAAATCACAATATATCCTGAAAAATAATGAAATACATACTCATATAATTCCCACGAATCTATCAGACAACAAACTCCCTTCCACAGTGATATAACCACAGCTGGTCTTTTCAAACCAATGAAAGGCCCATGGGACTATCACCAAGCCTACTCAATCGCCAAGTTTTCAAATGCCGGCAAAAAGACAGGTTGGTTGTTGTATTCCTAAGTGCCCCGGGGAATGAATTCAATAAAAAGGGAGCCGACTCCCTGGTCCTGACCCTGGTGATGGTTTTAATAGAGGGCACCTCTAATTGCACTTCCTGGCTAGACTGTAATGCTCTCCCTCACACAGAGATAATTTGGTATCTTTGCTTCCAAGCCAAGACCTGCGAGAAAGCAGAAGACAAGGGACAATATTTTAATTTGGACCTGCCATGTTAGAGGGAGCCAATGAACAGCAATCTTCATTGAAGAGCCTCACGCCCATTGGCTGTTGCCTTGAAGCAGCATTTTGCAGTCTTTTCAGGAGACCTGCACCGAGGGAATCGCAGTAATTCAAGTGGGATAACGCAACTGCCTGCATACTAGTTCTTAAATCCTGAGTTTGCAGGAATGGTAGAAGCTGATTTACTAAGCATAAATGAATAAAAACCCATTTTTTTGTGCCTGAACCTGACTCTCCATAGATAACTTGGTTGTAAATGATCACGAAAGGAATGGGGGTAACCTGCATCGAGTGACAGTTACAACTCTTAACACCTTGTCGGGCAGACTGGATGGACAATTCTTAGCCTTTTTCTGCTATCATTTACTATGTTACTGTGTTTTAACTTTGGCAGACAGCAAATAAATAAATAAATAATCTGAGTATCACTAAACTGAATCTTGGAAAACTCAGGTCAAGGTAAGATTCCATGCAACTGATTTATCACATTGACTTAAAAAAGTTACTGTTACCACAGCACCAGTATAGAATATCATTTTATTTATTTATTTATTTAGGGGTGGATTTTAAAAGGCCTGCGCACGCCGGCGTGCCTATTTTGCATAGGCCGCCGGTGCGTGTAAAGCCCCGGGACGCGCGTTAAGTCCCGGGGCTTTGGAAAAGGGGTGGGGAGGGGGTGTGTCGGGGCATGTCGGGGGCCTTCCCAAACGACGCGGCGTTTCAGGGGCGTGCCGGGGCGTTTCGGGGGCGGGCCCGGGAGCGTGGCGCCAACCTGGGGCGTGGTTGAGGCCTCCGGACCAGCCCCAGGGACCGGTACACAGAGCGGGGCTGCCGGCCGGCGCGCGCAAAGGTAGGGGGGGTTTAGATAGGGTCGGGGGGGGGGGGGGGTTAGGTAGGGGAAGGGAGAGGAAGGTGGGGGGAGGGCGAAGGAAAGTTCCCTCCGAGGCCGCTCCGAAATCAGAGCGGCCTCGGAGGGAACAGGCAGCGCGCGCTGGGCTCGGCGCGCACAGGTTGCACAAATGTGCACCCCCTTGCGTGCGCCGACCCCGGATTTTATAAGATACACACGGCTCCGCGCGTATCTTATAAAATCCAGCGTACTTTTGTTCGCGCCTGGTGCGCGAACAAAAGTACGCGATCGCGTATTTTTTTAAGATCTACCCCTTATTATTTATTTATTTATTATTTTTATGTACCGACATTCGATCTGAGATATCACATCATATATACCCTTACCTCCAGGCCTTTATGATTGATCCCCAGAGGATAAAGGTATATATTAAATAGTATAGCGGAACCCTTTGGGACCTTCAAAATCAACAGCCAAGACTGAGATAACTAAGGGCTGAATTTTCTATCGGTGCACAGCTTACTGAATTCCGCGGTAATGGGGGGCAGGGGGGCGAAGCAGGGGGCGGGCCTGCGAAAGCCGGCAGCGATCGCACCACCGTGGTGTTATCGCTGCCGGCTTTTGCACCCAATAGCGCCACCGTGAAAGGTGGTGCTATTGGGCATGCTACTGGCGGCGATAATGGGTCTTACCTTATCGCCACCAGTGAAGTTTCCGCCGCGTCTGCCCCGACGCCACCCCGACTCCTCCTCTTCAGGTCCTGACTCCGCCCTTATCAAGCTATCGCACGCGAAAAGTCCCTTTTCACATTCGATATCGATAGAAAATGACCCCCTAAGAGTCAATCGAGACTCTTTGGAATTTAAGGAAAAAGAGTCAAACCACATAGCCAGTTCTACCAGGCACTTTGACAACTGCTGGTGATTAACTGCATCAAAGGACCGGTTGACAGCCATACACATGCTTGTAGGATATTTTTCCTTATCCAGGAAAGCTGTTTCCATGTATCTCATTTGTATTCTTCCATCTTGGGCAAATGAGCATACAGTATCCCCAACTTAGTTTGCACACAGCATTCCTCCCTTCCCATGTCTAACCACAAAGCTTTGTAATAATTTACATAGATGCCAATATTAATGAAGCTATTGCCTGAATATCTGACCTTCTAGATCCCCTGCATTGCTTCCAGGCAGACCTGAGTGACTGTATTTCACTAGGCCTTCTAGTTATTACTTTACTGGCAGCCTTCTAGACAGATCCAGCAGCTAGTTTAATTTAGGGATGTGCATTCAGTGGAAACAAAAAAACAGGACATTTTAATGTTTAATTTAATGTTTGCTGCAGGTCACCCAATTGGAGGCATACCAGGGTTCATTAGCTAGGATAGGCTAAGGGTTGGTGATAGTTTAGGTTGAGATTACATGTTACAGCAGGGAGGCAGGATAACCAAGCCGCTTAGACAATAAGATCTGCTGGCTGTAGCCAGGGGGCTGGCTTGCTGATTTTGCCCAAAGAAAGCAACCTACTTGAGACTAGAAGCATAACAGATAATTCAGGGGGTGGTGTGGCACCTGTCACTGTCTAACGAGATGACTGGAGGGTATCTCAGGAGAGGATCTAGGTTGCAAGGTCCATTGACTCGGAGGTTGCTATCAGTTGCTGACTAAGCTGATAGGCTGGAAGAATGGCCATAGGTGGCCATAGGTAATGGTGCATTAAGTATTGGCCTGGTCATGTAGCATTTGCAGGCTGCTAGAATTAGTGAGATTGGCTGGTTATAGATTGTATGTGGTTTGATTGTTAACTGCTGTGAACTGCAATTAAACAGCCTTATACATTCCACTATCTGCATGTCTAATAAATATTATTTACCTGTTTTAATTGATGCCAATCTACTTTACATGGGTAGCAGAAGAGGGGTATTATAGCTGCCAGGGTTATTATCCCACGCTTTCTTTAATTGTTATTATTTTGGCCTCCACTGGGAGACTATTCCATTCATCCACCATCCTTTCTGTGAAGAAATATTCCTTGAGTCCACCTCTTTTAGCATCATATCATGACTGCTTATTCTAGAACTTAATTTCCATCTGAAAATGTTTGCTTCTTGTGCATTATTTATACCTTTCAAGCATATCATCATCACCATCATCATCATTTTTATTTATAAACTGCCTTACCTAAAGTGCTCAAAGCAGTTCACAACAATAGGAACATCAACATCACACATAACAATAAAAATGTACATTTGTATAAAATAACATAACATTTTAAAATTCTCTCACTGCAGTGAACTTTTCATCAGATCTCACTGCAGTGAACTTTTCATCAGATCTCCCTGCTCCTTTCCCTCTTCTAGAGTTTACATATTTAGGTCCCGAACTCTCATTTCATTGGGCTTATGGTGCTTGCTCTGGCTTTATCAACATAATTAATTGTGTTCTAAAACATAAGAAATTCCAAATTATAAAAAACTAGCACTGCTTGGATAGTCTGGTCACAACAGCCTGTATGTGTGTGTCTGTGTGGGTGCCTGTGTCTGCATGTGTATTTGTGTTTGGCAGAACATATGTCTGTGTATGCCTGTCTATATATATATTAGAGATGTGAATCGGAACTGAAATCGTATCCGATTCTGGTTCCGATTCACATCTCTAATATATATGTGTGTGTGTCAGTGCCTGTGTATGTGGGGGCCTTTGCCTATGTGTGGGTGACTGTGCCTGTGTGTGTGTGTGCATATGCTTGTGGGAGCCTGTGTGTACGCTTTTGTGAGCTTGTGTGCATCTTTGCATGCTTGTGTGCATTTCTGTATGCTAGCTCGAGCTTGCATGTGCACTTGTGCAAACTTGCATGTGTCTGTGTCTCTCCCTATGTATGGGAGCATGAGAAACAGGGCTTTCCAGTGTGACTAACACAACTGACCGATACAAGCATTTTATATAGACAGATAGATAGATAGATCACAGATTTTATTTTCTTGTTCTGTAGATGAAAGAAAAGACGTTAACCCACAATAACAAGTTTTCAAACATATTATAAAATTCTTCACATTAAAATCAGTTGGTGCTTTCTAAAACAGAATCTCTCTCTCTATTTTATTTAGAGTCGTTAAAAAAGGTTTACCAAATTCTCACACTTTTCCGTCACTCTCAGGTTTCACTTTAGAATTAATAAACCTTTGTGTATTCTTTCTTTACAGATGATGCAACTCTGCTAACAGAGACGTAACCTTTCAACAACATTTGGTATTGGTTAAATTTCTTTAACATCACTCTTTCTCTTGTAACTTTCTCCTTTCTTAATTCCTAGGAACTTGTTATGATATGAACATAATCTGGAATTTTGAATTCCTAGATTAGATTAGTTTTACCAATTATTGTCCATATACAGTTGTTATTCCCTACTTTAGCACAACATTTCTTTTCTTAACATTTTTTTACCTTTTCCAGGTTCTTAAGAGAGAACTTGAGGGTCTGTTTACTAAAATGTGGCTTGCGGTTACACACATTATACTGCCTTATTAGTAAATAGGCCTTATTATAAATAATGGAAGTCATGGTAAGTAGTAGGTATATGCATTCATTTTAAATGAAATGGGAAATTTTAACGACATTTCCTTTTTGTTTCAATTTGTTTGATTTTGTTCGTTTCATTTAAAACAAGTTTTCACCATCACTGCTGCCAAACCCCCGCCAAGAAACATTCCCAGGTCCTCCTCCCCCTCCCCCCTCCACACACATTCCTGGACCCTCTTACTCTATGGCTGAAAATGTCTTCATGGGGCAGAAGCAATTCCCAGTCGTTTGTGCCCCCACTGCTACTACTATTGGAAACGGCATCAGCAAACTGTTGCCAGCACCATTGTTAATGTCTACCATGCAAAACAGTGCCAACTCTAACCCTGCCTACAGGACGCTGATGATATGTGCATAGTTTGATTGAGTTTCTCCTTTCTTTGGAATCCATTGGAAACAAAGTAGGTCTGTATTTTCCCCTTCCCTCAAGGTAGTTCTTTGGGAATATATTGTATGTCAGGATATAATTGTCATAAACAGCTACATAACACATGCAGCAAAGCCAGCCCTGCTGCTGATTCAGATCAAGTATGTTTCTGGTCAGGGATTTGAGCCATTATCTGATTCACTTTTTAAAAAGACTTTTTGGTCCTCATATATACTTCTGCATATTTTCAGGATGAATCATGATCCACTTTCATTAGAAATCTTCAGATCATGCACTGAACATTACCTGTAATTGTTTCAGTCTCCTGTGGTACTGGTGACATCTTCAGAGCTAATAGCATTTAACGGTGTTCCACTTTATTTCTGTGTTTGTAGATGATAATGGTTTTACCCTACTTGACCTGGTTGCTAACTGTTTTTCTCCTGGGGGAGGGGGGGGTGATTTTCTGAAAAAAAAGATACTGGGTCGGGAAGTGATAGGGGTTTCTGCGGGGAGGGGGACGAGAGGGATGTGGTGGTGTCTGCACAGGCCTTCTTTCTCCCTCTCACCATCCTTGGCTTTCCTGCCTTCGGCCTCCTTCCAAAGCACCAGGCCATCCCCACAATTCTCTTTTTCTCTCCTTCAAGCCCATCCCCTTTCCTCCACCCTCATGCCCATGCCCATCACTCTCGCCCTCCATCCTGCTTCACTTTATTGCTGCTGCTGTAGCTGTTGACCCTTTCCCACTCTTCTGCTTTTTCCTGGGGTAGTGGAGATGCTGCATCCTGGGGGCCACAAAGCCTTCCTCTTCTTTTCCCTTGGTAGCCCTGGAGTGGGAGTGGCAGCTCCAGGGCTGTCATCAGACCAGTTTTCCCTTTGAGGTATGAGAGGGCAGTTGTCATCAGCTGCCCACTCTTCTTATAACATGTGCTTCACAAGCGGTGTCTGGCAGGCAACCAAAATGCTTCCAGGTTGGTAACCCATCATGACCTTGCATAAAATCATCACTGCTTCCTTCATTCCTCCTTTGTATCTGAAGGGTAGCGCAACTGTGCTCATTGCTCCTCTAAGTCCCTGATCTGGTGGGCTTTCAGGCTGCTGAAAAGTTGACTTTGCTCTGAAGAACATATCACACAGGCTTCCTAACTGCTGCATCAGTGAAAGTCAGCAGTTTATTCATTGCGTGCCACAAGTTCATTTATATGAATCAACATCTTTCCCAGGTCAGAAGTAACAGCTGTAGAGGTGGAAGAGATGGACATGGAGGAGGAAGCAGAAAAAGGAGAAGAAGCTACTACAGCTACATCATTCAAGAGAGCTCATTTAGTATCCCACTACTTCAACTAAGAAGTACAGATGTGCATTTATTTCAAACAAATAGGCAATCAGAACCAAAATAGCCGATTTTGTTTCAGTTCAGTTTACCCAAAACAAATGTGCTGTCTCTACAAAAAAATCCAAAGATTTTCAGGTGTGTTTGTTTTGGCAAAATGTTTGATATTAGCAAATAGCACGTATCATTTCCCAAGAACCCCCCCCCAGAAAATGTAGTGCCCACCACTAACCAGAGCCAGAGCCTACCCAGCTGCGGCTGAGCCAAACCCAGCTGGGGGCATCCTTGGGTCCCTCTGAACCCCCTCCTCCTGCCCCCCGGAAATCAGCTGGAGCTGGGGACCTCCTCAGTCCCCACTTACCCTTTCCATGGGGATCTTGGTAGAAGAAAGGGGCAGGAACGATCCCCACTCATTCTTGACCTGCTGTGACTTGGCACCTGGCCTGAGAGTGGCACCAAAATGAGGTCAAAAAAAGTTGCTGGTCTTAGGGCCGGCCAGTGCCATTTTGTTGTACAGCTGTTTAAACATATGGTCACACAAGAAAACGGTACCAACTGTGAGACCCGCACCATTTTGACGTCACTTTAGTGCCGCTCTCAGGTCAGGGCAGCATTTTTAAAGAGTCATGCTCCTGCTACTTTCTCCTACCAGGACCCCCATGAAAGGGGTAACTGGGGACTGGGGAGGTCTCCAGCCCCAGCTGATTTCTGGAAGGGGGATGGGAAAGGGGTTTAGAGAGGTCCTGGGAGACTCTGGCCTGGTGAATACCTAAAAAGCAGTACTGGTGCCGAGGGAGGCCCCATTTCAATTTTTTTTTAACATTTATTTCGGTTCAGCAAACTGACCAAACTGAAATAAACATTAATATGCAGCGAGAAAATGAAGCCCCTCCCCAAAATGAAAACAAACCGAAAAGAAAATATTTGGGCTGCATATCCCCCTCTGAAAGACGTGTTGCATGGAAATGTTATGACATAGCAGATGCCATTTTTAAATGTTAAGAGCGTTTGTGTTAATTAATTGTGCTATTGCCCTGCTATGTGCTTTATTGTCTTCGTTTTCAAGAACTCCTCTTGTTGAAGGTGCTCTGTAGTATCCGATGCAGAGGCAAAAAAAAGGCATCTTTTCAATGCTACCTTGCACTGGTTCAAGCGTATCTGAGCTGTCAGGCCACCCTAGGGCTAGAAAATGAAGTGCGGTTTCCTTGAATTCATAAAAAGCTGGGTTTAACCATTCGAGTTTGACCAGCTACCCCTTTATGATGAGGATGGCTCTTCATCAGTGATGACAGAGGTAGATTTTACATAGTTGCTTCGCACCTCTCCAAGCCGGCAGTGGCACTGTTTTGTCCTGTAATACACATTTTTGTGTACGTGTGTGTGGTTGCTGAGGATTTCCCCATTGAATTCCAGGAAGCTCGGGCCAAGAAGTGAATCAGGGAGCATGCAAATTAAGTGGGGGTGTGGAGATTTCCTCAGGGTGGGGCTTTTTAGTGCTCTTGCCCTTAGATTATGCTGATGTTACAGCCAGAGCATGCTCGGTGCAGTTCCCTGCCTTTTTCTATAGGGAAATGAGGCAGGCAAGAAATGTTCCTTTATATACCCAGTTTTACACAACTGTCCCCTTTTCAGCTTCCTGTTTGGCCTCTGGTCCATATAGATTAGCAATTAGTTTGACTCGTTAGCCTACCAGAAGAGTGACTGAAATCTGCTGCTTTGCTTAAATAGGATCAAATTTGTTAAAACACTCGAGGCTATCTACGCATTAGGAATACTCATCTTTAGCTCAAGAGATATGATGTTCAGGATTTGCAACATCTAGCTAGCATAATAAAGGCCACAACTTCTTCCTAAATGCGGAGAGTGATTAATCATTCTTTTAACCTCTGCAGACAAAAGGTATTTGACATCTGACCCTTAAACCTTTTCCACTTCACATCCCCTTCCCACAGTATTTAAAACTTGGTAATCTGGGGTGGTGGTGGTGGTGGGGTCATTGTTTGGCTTCTATTTTTTTTTTTTTCGAAAGAGCAGAAACTATAATTGTTTTAGAAACTGAGAAGGGCTACAACTATAAACAAATTATTTCAGCTAGCATGAGACGATTCAGAGACGCACCTGCCCCCCCCCCCCCCCCCAAGAATAATAGTCATTATTAATAATAGGCACATAGTAAAGTTTTATTTACTAATAATCTTATATTCCATCTCTTCCACTCAAACATTGCTCAGTTAGGACAAAAAAAAAAAAGGAAATGTACCCTCAGCGTGAACATATTAACGAAAAAAATGCATTCTGTGCAAAAGTTACCAACATTCTGTCTAAAAATTATAACACCGACCATTTAGGCTTGATATTCAAAGCAACTAGCATGAATAATCAAACCCTGTTTTAAGTGTGCAGGTAGCATTTTGAAAACCAGTTAGAGGCACTGCCTGTAAAAGTGCACATGCACCTCGGTTTTGCGGGCAGTTTTATGTGCTCTGAGGAGAGGCGTTCTGAGGCTGCCGCTGGGGCAGAACTGGGATTGCCGACCATACCTCTTGCTTTTGAACAGTGTTGCCCGTAAGTTACTCTGGCGCAGGTGTAACTTTGTGCAAGGTGATTTGTAAGCCTGCTTGGCCAGTTTCCCACGGACTTTCAAAGTGTACTTGTGCGCACATGGGGAGGATTGTGGGAAAATATCAGCCCCGGAGGATTTTCTTCAAAACAGACCCACGGGTTATCTGTCTAACTCCCTTGTGTGCTTCCCCCCCCCGCAGCAGATGCTTCAACAGCTCCCAGAAGCAGCCCAAGCCAACCCGTGGGCTGCATCATGTGACCTGGAGCTAAACTATCTCTAATGTGAATTTCACATTTTTCCCAAATAACTAATGAAGTGCAACACATCCTAGACCAGGGGTGAGCAAACTGAGATGCAGTCCCCCTTCCAGCTATTCAATTGGCTGGCCCCACTATTGTCCTCCACCTTACAAGTTTGTTTAAGATGGAATGGGCAGGAATGAGTCAGAGGAAGAAATAGTGAGTTTGGACTAGGAGGAAAGAAGACAAGCAGGTTCCGCCTGTGATTTCAGAAAGGAGGAGAGGATGGCAGGGGCCAGGGGAAGGGTGGATCCGAGGTGACAGGGTGATACGCCCGGTATCTGTACCTCCATATCCATATCCGTTATGCAGGGCTAGTGCTCATGCGGCCCCCACCTTTCCTTGTTACGTTAGAGATGTGCATTTCTTTTCCAACAAATGGTTTATCAAAATGAAAAGGTCTATTTTTTTTTTTTTTTTGTAAAAGGAATGAACTGAAAATAGATTTGGCTGATAATATTCCAAAAATTTTTAAAATTTTTGGTTCATTCCAAAAAATTGTAACAATTTAGAAAAATATACCAAAAAGGGGGTCTTTTTGGGCCCATACCAGTTCCTCCAGTCCCAGGAGACTCCAAGGCCCCTGAATTAAAACTGGAGTTGCAAGAGAAAGTGTCCCCAAGATTTATGGAGAGATCTGATCATTCCACTATGGTAAGTACTGTGTTCTGTATTCCAAAACTATAACTCAAATTCAGGATCTAGGTAAAGACTATTCATTTCCCCTATGTCGCCTTGTGCTATCTGTGCAGCAGGCAGTTTGTAATTGGTAGCGCCGGTTCTGTTTTCATAGTTTTCAAAATGTCCACTTCACAATGGGCCAGATTTTCGTACCTACGCACGGGCGTAGATTTGTGCCGCAACCCGGCGCGCACAAATCTATGCCTGATTTTATAACATGCGCGCGCACAGCCGCGCGCATGTTATAAAATCCGGGGTTGGCGAGCGCAAGGGGGTGCACACTTGTACACCTTGCGCGTGCCGAGCCCTAGGGGCGCCCCGATGGCTTTCAATGTTCCCTCCGCCCCCCCCCCCCCCCACTTTCCCCTCCCTTACCTGCCCCCCAGTCCTACCTAAACCCCCTCCATACCTTTGTTTTTAAAGTTGCGCCTGCCTCTGGGCAGGCGTAGGTTGCGTGCGCCGGCCAAGTGCCGGCGCACGATCCCCCGGCAAAGCCGCTGTGCCGGAGGCCTCGGTCCCGCCCCCGCCCCACCCACTCCCTACCCCTTTTATCAAGCCCCAGGACATACGCGCATCCTGGGGCTTGCGCGCTTCGCCTGGCCTATGCAAATTAGGCTCGGCGTGCGCAGGAGCAGGTACTCGCGGTTACACGCGTAACCCTTTTAAAATCCTTCCCAATGTCTCCAAAGCCTTGACATCATCACTCAGAGATTGTGGGCAGGGTAAAGCCATGCACGTTCTGTATTTTGCATGATGGTTAGATCTGTCATTTTTGCTTTGATATAGTTTTATTAAGAGGATTAGGTTACTCCAAACCCTATTAGAAGTGTCAGGCTTCAGTAAAGTTGCTGGAGCCACCACCTTCACAAAATCTTCTTAGTTGCACAACTTTGAAGATTATGACTAAATATAGACTTACATATGTTAACCAATTTATACTTTAACTGACTTTTTTTGGTGATCTTTGCATTTTCTTCTGATCATAATAATGTTCCCAACATTTTTTTTCGTAATCGTTCTTTATTATGCTATGGGCAAAATTTATGGATATATCCAGATATCACTAGGGCCACACAACTTCATAGAAAAATATTTCTCTCTATGTATTCCGAAGATATATCTAAGGGGGTTTTATTTGTTCTACTCTACCCTTGTAAGTGTAATATCAAGCTTTTTGATGTTAATTATTGCTTTTACGAACTGTCTCAACTTCGGGCACTCTAAGACTCGCACCCTTAATAGACATTCTTATTGTCCGGCTATATGAAAAGTTATGCCAGCGATTTTCTTCTCAATATTCTTTTTTCTTTATTTCATGGTATAATATATTCACTTATTTTTCTTTGTTTTCCCCCATTTTCCTTTAACCTTAAGAGGATAGTTGATCCTTTACCTTTTTCTTAATGATTATAGTCTTTGTATATTTGTTATATACCTCATGTTACTGTCACAAGGTATTCTCGTGTTATACTGAAGTGTATAAAAATAAAATAAAAAAATGTTGACTTTTACTTTGAGCTTTATCATATATCATTGAAGAGCTTTCCCACTTTGAAAAGTGGAATATAAATCAAATAAATCATAATAATAAAACTGAATGCTGATATCTGTCCAGCTGTTTTTCAAACATTTATGCCTAGGAAGATTTAAATGATACGTTGGCATATGTTTTCTTTTTTTTCTTTCTTGTGCTTTTAAGAATCATAGTCCTGGCTTAACCAAATATGGGCCGGATTTTTAAACATATGTGCGCGGGGTACATTTGTGCGCTGCCCGATTTTATAACATGTGCACCTTGCACGCGCCAAGCCCTAGGGGAGCCCCGATGACTTTCCCCGTTCCCTCCGACCTTCCCCTCGCTTTCCCTATCTAACCTGCCCCCCAGCCCTACCTAAATTTCCCCCCCCCCCCGGCCGGCTGCTGTGCCGGAGGCCTCTGTCCCTTCCCCGACCCCAGACCACCCCTGCCCCGCCCCTTTCACAAAGCCCCGGGACATTCGCGCATCCCGGGGCTTTGTGCGCATCACCGGGCCTATGCAAAATAGGCTCGGCACGCACGTAACCCTTTTAAAATCCGCTCCTATGTGTTTAGAATGAATCCAGTTTCCTAGGCCATGGAGCAGTGTGCCATTACTCTGATGATCTTAGGTCTTTGGGCCAACTTGACAGGCCAATGTCAATGTGTTGTAGAACAGCAGTTCCGGAATGGAAGGATGGGATCTACCAATGGGTGCAAACCCCTCTGTTCTTGTCATAATTAGATCTTCTTTCCAAAATCAGATTTTATTTCTTTTGGATTTTTTTTTTTTTTTACATTTTGTGAGAGAGAAGAGGTATATGCACTTATTTCCCTGTGTCTCTGCCTTCTTGTTAAAATCCAACTCCCTTGAGGCTACACTTTAGTTATTGTTAGTAGTGTAGCCGGGTGATAGAGGTGTGAACTGTTATAAAATTTGCAAGTTTTTCAACTTAGTTCAAGTGATCTCTGTGCATTTATCTGAAACAACATAGACAATATCAATTGACATTGTGTTGTCCATTTAGATTTTTGAAATGATGAGACAGAAAAAAAACACATTTCATACTTTTCTATCGTTTTTTTGTATTCACTATTTGCAAATAATGCACACAGGTATCCCTAACAAACAGTGCAACCTGGGGTCCCCGAAGACCACCTGTCCCACCCTCCTGCTGCCCCTGGAGGCAACCATTTTCCGAGTAAAAATATTTTAAAAAATAAAATCCCTGTTACAAACCCACCCCACCCCTCCTCTTTGTTAAAAAAATAATCCCCCTGGGTGCCGGCTTTGCCACAGTCCACCATAGCTCATCCTCCCACCCCCCATGGATTAATGAAATTCTCCTTGGTGGTCTAGTGGGGCACCAGCTGCCCTTTGCTTTTATCATGTGACAGTGACTACTGGTGCCATTGGATAGAACCTGTCACATGATGGGACAAAAGGCCACTTGGTGCCATTTTAAAAATATGCAAAATTACTAACATCTGGGCCAATGTGGATATCTTGAAAACCAGACCTGTCAGTGGTCTTTGAGAATTAGAGTTGTGTTCCCAGGTTTATAGGGAAGACAGCACAACACCACTCTAATTTCACTACATATTCAGTTACAGTATTGTATTGGTGATTTACTTTCCTCCCTACCTCCATAGCATGACTAGAAGGCCAATGCACAAAATTGCAAATGGTTTTGCAAGTACATTTATGTGCATAAAAATGGCAAAACAGCATGTGCTATTGTAGTTGTGAAATTTAACATGTGCTATTTTGCCATTTTAATGCGTGTAATTTTGCATTTACATAGTAACAGTAATAGGCAGCAGCAGAAGACTAAATAGTCCATCCAGTCTGCCCAACAAGCTGCATGTGATGGCAACTGCTGCTCGGTGCAGACCACCTCCAAGCCCTCTGTCAAGGGTAGCAACTGCTGCTCCATACAGGTTACCCCCAATTAGGGTTGCCAACTGGCTCCAGATTTTCAGGACAGATTGATCCCGTCCTGGTTTTACTCTCCTGCATGCAGGTATTTATAGGCTTGCTTTTCTTAGGGAATGCAATAGGGAAATCAGAATAAGTCCTAGCATACAATGTGGTAAAACTAGGATTGGATCAAACTGTCTTGAAAATCTGGAGCCAGTTGGCAACCCTACCCCCAATCTGTTAGGGTAGTAACTAACTGCTGCTCCATGCAGGTTTCCCAAAGCTTTATATTAAGAGTAGTAACTGCTGTTCCAGTTTCCCTAAGCCTTATCCTTCAAGAGACTAACTGCACAGTAGAATCTTTATGGGTAGAAATCCCATGTGTATTGGGGAAGAGTATAATAATAATAGGAGTATACTAATGTACACTTGGCCAAAATGATAGGATGGATGATGAAATTCTAAGAGAAATTAGGGAAGCTAACCAACAGCTCGATACAGTAACATTCATTTGAAGATTTCTCGTCTGTAACGAGCTTGCTGCGCACAATTCGGACGCGTAAGGCAAACCAGCGATACAGTCTCCAGTTTCGCGCGACCGTAGCGCTTCTTAAAACAGACGCGTAACCCTTCCCCACCCGGCATGTAAATGAACGAATTAGCTGTATAATGAAGGAATTAGCTATTCCCCTCCGATACCGTAAGGCGCGCTCAGGTTCTCTCATTAGTAACGCACTGTTTTGCCGCGGCCCTAACGTGTTAGTTTACCGCCTCCCCCCAGTAGGAGTTAGGACTGTGAGTCTAGTAACAAATCCATCGACACCGCTTAAGACACTCAAAAACAATAAAACACAATAAAAAAAAAAAGCGATACAGAGATGATCGAGAAAATGTAATGATGTGGGACACATAAAACCTGTCAGAAAAAAAAATAAAAATTTTTAAATACCTGTCGGAGGGCCGTGTGGGTACAGGCGGCGGCGGCGGGAGCCGGGTGGTCGCGTGTTAAATCTAGGCCGCGGGCGGGTGGGCGCCTGTTTCAGCGGCAGCGGCAGTGGCGGCGGGGGGACACGCGTTAGTTCGAGACGGTCGGTGGGCGGCGGGTGGTCGAGTGTTAAATCTAGGCCGGGTCCGCACAGGCGCGCATTCATTCATCCAGGCGGAGGAGCCGGCGGCGAAAGCCGCCGGCTCCGCCTGAATGAATGCGCGCCTGTGCGACCCCTGCGATTCGGCACTCAAGGCAGTCACAGCATTCATTCACTGCTGGTGGGGGCTGCCTTGCAGCCCCCACCGGCAGTGAATGAATGCGCGCCTGTGCGACCCCTGCGATTCGGCGCTCAAGGCAGTCACATGCCGTGACGTCACGGCGCATTCATTCACTGCCGGTGAGGGGCTGCCCACCGGCTCCTCCGCCTGGATGAATGAATGCGCGCCTGTGCGACCCGGCCTAGATTTAACACGCGACCACCCGCCGCCCACCGACCGTCTCGAACTAACGCGTGTCCCCCTGCCGCCGCTGCTGCTGCCGCCTGGAACAGGCGCCCACCCGCCCGCGGCCTAGATTTAACACGCGACCACCCGGCTCCTGCCGCCGCCGCCTGGACCCACGCAGCCCTCCGACAGGTATTTAAATTTTATTTTTTTTTGAACACTCAGGTTTTTACATATTTTGGTATTTTTTTTTTTTCACTTCATGGTGCCTGTCATTTCAAATGTCATTTGAAATGACATTTGAAATGACAGGTACCAGCGCACCCTGGTTACTGTATAGGCGCTGTATTAAGCGCCTATACAGTAAAATGGGTTACGCGGGGCATAACCCTTCCCTACCGCTTTAAAGCCGCGGCATGCATTTGCATGCGATTAGAGGAGAGTATCGGGGGAGTTAGTGAAGAGAACTGTGCGTGCGGGGAGGAAGGGTGCGCCTGACACTGCCGCACTGTTATTACCGCGGCCTTACAGGATCGACCTGCAAGTTGGCAGAGCAATAATCATGGGAGATTTCAATAACCCCAATATTGACTGGGTAAATGTAACATTAGGGCATTCTAGAGAGATAAAATTCCTGGATGAAATAAATGACTACTTAATGAAACAATTGGCTGAGGAATCGACAAGAGAGGGAGCTATTTTAGATCTAATTCTTAGTGGAATACAAGATTTGGTTAGAAAAGTAATGGTGGTGGGGCCACTTGACAATAGTGATCATAACATGGTCAGATTTTAACTAATGGCTGGAAGGGGTAGAATAAATAAATCTACAGCTCCAGCACTAAACTTTCAAAATGGAAACTTTGATAAAATGAGGAAAGTAGTTAGAAAAAAACTGAAAAGTGCAGCCTCAAAGGTTAAAAGTGTACAACAGGTGTAGACATTGTATAAAAATATAATCTTAGAAGTGCAGTCCAGATGTAGTCCACACATTAAGAAAGGTGGAAGGAAGGCAAATGATTACTGGTTAAAAGGTGAGGAGAAACAGGCTATTTTATCCAAAAGAACTTCCTTCAAAAACTGGAAGAAGGATCCATCTGAAGAAAATAGGAAAAAGCATAAACACTGGCAAATTAAATGTAAAATCTTGATAAGACAGACTAAGAGAGATTTTTTTTAAAAAGTTGGCTATAGAGGCAAAAACTTTTAAAAATATATCTGAAGCAGGAAGCCTGTGAGGGAGTTGGTTGGACTGTTAGATAATTGAGGGTTTAAAGTGGCACTTAGGGAAGATAGGGCCATTGCAGAAAGACTAAATTAATTCTTTGCTTCAATGTTTACTAATGAGGATGTTAGGGAGATACCCGTTCCAGAGACAGTTTTCAGGGATGATGATTCAGATGACCTAAACCAAATCATAGTGAACCTGGAAGATGTAATAGGCCAGATTGACAAACTGAAGAGTAACAAATCACCTGGACCAGACGGTATACACCCCAGGGTTCTGAAAGAGCTAAAAAAATGAAATTTTAGACCAATTACTATTAATTTGTAACCTATCATTAAAATAGTTCATTACACTTAAGGACTGGAAGGTGGCCAATGTAACTCCAATATTTAAAAATATTTCAAGGGGTGATCCAGTAAACTATAGACCGGTGATTTTAGTGCCGGGAAAAATTATGGAAACTATTCACATCACAGAACATCACAGAACATATAGATAGACATGCTTTAATTGGATACAGCCAGCATGTATTTACCCAAGGGAAGTCTTGCCTCACAAATCTGCTATCATTTTTTGAAGGGCTTAATAAACATGTGGATAAAGCTGAACCAAGGATATAGTGCATTTGGATTTTCAGAAGGCATTTGACAAAGTCAATCATGAGAAGCTTTTAAGAAAACTAAAAAGACATAGGATAGGAGGCAATGTCCTTCTGTGGATTGTATACTGGTTAAAAGACAGGAAACAGAGAATAGGATTAAATGGTTAATTTTCTCAATGGAAAAATTAAATAGTGGAGTGCCTCAGGATCTGTACTTGCTTTTTAATACATTTATAAATGATATGGAAAGGGTTTCAGTGAATGAGGTGATCAAATTTGTAGATGACACAAAATTATTCAGAGTAGTTAAATCACAAGTGGATTGATAAAAATTGCAGTAGGACCTTGCGAGTAGGACTGCCAACTGACTCCAAATTTTCAGGACAGGTTGATCCAGTCCTGGTTTTACCCTAATACATGCTGGGACTTATTCTGAGTTCCCTATTGTATTCCCTAAAAAAAAGCACGACTATAAGTACCTACATGCAGGGGAGTAAAACCATGACTGGATCAACCTGTCCTGAAAAACTGGAGCCAGTTGGCAACCATACTTGTGAGACTGGAAGAATGGGCATCCAAATGACAGATGAAATTTAATGTGTATGAGTGCAAGGTGGTGCATATAGGAAAAAATAACCCTTGCTATAGTTACACGATGTTAGGTTCCATATTTGGAATTACCACTCAGGAAAAAGATCTAGGAGTGGATAATACATTGAAATTATTGGCTTAGAGTACCATGGTTGTCAAAAAAGCAAACAGAATGTTAGGAATTATTAGGATGGGAATGGTGAATAAAACAGAGACTGTCATAATGCCTCTGTATCGCTCCATAATGAGTCCATACCTTGAATACTGTATGCAGTTCTGCTCATCCCATCTCAAAAAAGATATAGTTGCACTGGAGAAGGTAAAAAAAAGAGTGACCAAAATGATAAAGGGCATGGAACGACTTCCCTATGAAGAAAGGCTAACGACTTTAGGGCTGTTCAGCTTGGAGAAGACACAGCTAAGAGGGGATAGGATAGAGGTCTATAAAATCATGAAAGGACTTGAATGGGTAAATGTGAATCAGTTATTTACTCTTTCAGACAATACAAGGATTAGGGGGCACTCCATGAAGTTAATAAGTACCACATTTAAAACAAATCATAGAAATTTTTATTTCACTCAATGTACAATTAAGCTCTGGAATTTATTGCCAGAGTATGTGGTTAAGGAAGTGAGTATAGCTGGGTTTAAAAAAGGTTTGGATAAGTTCCTGGGGAAGAAGTCTATGAACTGCTATTCATCAGTAAGAAATAGTAGCTTGAGATCTATTTAATGTTTGGGTACATTAAATACATTAAATACATTAAGTACATCCCCAGTTCTCCAAACTTCGAAACCCTACTAGACTTGCTCTCAAGTCTTAATTTTACCCCCAAGTAAACCACCCCCACACATAAAGCAGGTCACGCCCTTGACTTGATTTTTACCAACAGTTTCTTCACAGACACCTCTATTTTATACACCCCAGTTCCCTGGTCAGATCACTATCTTCTATCTTGCAAGTCTCAATTGAACTACAACCTTCCTTCTAACGACAATAACAAACAAAAAATCTTCAAATACCGTCCTCCCTTTCAAACTAATCTCCTCCTTCATGAGCTGGGACATCAACTAGTGAATCTTGATCTATCAAACATAAACAACGCTATTCAATCCTGGTCTCTTATTACTGAAAAAACTGCCAATATCGTTAACCCAGAGAAAATCAAACGTCTAAAGAACAAAAAAGAAAATCAAAACCCTTGGTACAACTCCACTCTAAAAAACATGAAAATTGCTCTCAGGAAAATTGAAAAAGAATGGCAAAAAAACAAGCTCCCCTTAACACTACAGAAGTACCGTACTCAACTAGCTGCATATAAAAAATCTATCCAAAACACAAAACGGGACTACTATGGTAAAAAAATAATAAACTCCACTAATAAATCAAAATCCTTGTTCAACATTGTAAACAACCTCATCACAGATAACGGCATCTCTACTGTTTCTGTCTCCAAAAAAAACCTAAGCCAAGACTTAGCTATCTTTTTCAATGACAAAATCTCCAAAATCATAGATTCCCCTCACATCTACATCAAACTTGCCTTTGCAAATGCAAACCTCAACAAATAACATCTCTCCCTGGTTCGAATTCAGACACATATCCATTTTGGAAACTGAAAAAATGATTTAAAAAATCAACCCTGCACGACATGATTTAGACTCCATTCCCACTCGAGTTCTTAAGGAAATTGCTCATCCTTTAGCCCCAACAATTGCAGCAATCATCAACAAATCCCTAGATGAAGGTGAGCTACCTCCCATGCTTAAAATTGCCACTATCACACCTCTTCTAAAGAAAAAATACCTCAACCCTGACGACCTTAACAATTACCGCCCAATTTCTAACCTACCCTTCTTTGCCAAATTGACTGAGAAGGCGGTACTGAAACAACTCAATGATCATTTGGATGACAACAAAATCCTTTACCCCACCCAATTTGGTTTTAGAAAAAACCACAGCACTGAAACCCTCCTACTCAACCTTTCCAATACAATTCTAAGAGGTCTTGACAACAAAAAAGGATATTTACTGATTCTTCTAGACCTTTCCACAGCCTTCGATACGGTGGACCACAATTTGCTTATTTCTAGTCTGGAAACCATTGGTCTCGCTGAAAAAACCCTAAGTTGGTTTTCATCCTTCCTGAAAAATAGATTTTTCAGAGTCTCTTACAGCTCTTCTTCAAATGCCATCCCCCTCAATACTGGTGTACCTCAAGGATCAGCTCTCTCTCCCATTCTGTTTAACATTTACCTTATTCCGCTATGCCATCTCCTATCCAAACTTGATATCACCTATTACATGTACGCCGATGATATTCAAATTCTCATTCCAATTTCCTCCTCCATTGAAGATTCTATGTCCAGTGCTGCCTCACTCCTTGATTCAATCAGAAACTTGTTACTCCAGCTCAAATTATGCTTAAATATGAACAAAACCGAATGCATTCTAATCGCCAGAAATAATGTCAGACCAAAATTTATCCCACCTTTCCAATTTGACAATACCACCATCCAACTCAAAGACAACGTTAAAGACTTGGGCTTCTGGATTGATAGCGATCTAAACTATAAAATACACATCTCTTCAAAAATAAAAGAAGGATTTCACAAATTACACTTAATCAAACACCTAAAACCTCTGCTTCACCCCCATGATTTCAAAACCGTCCTTCAAACCCTAATCTTCTCTGGTCTGGACTATTGCAACTCTCTACTAATTGGCTTACCTAAATCATCCCTAAGACCCTTACAACTTCTTCAGAATGCTGCTGCCAGAGTTCTGACGGGTAAAAGAAAATTTGATCATATCTCACCCGTACTCAAGCAATTACAATGGCTCTCAATTGAACAAAGAATCGAATTTAAGATCCTTTCAACTTTACAGAAAGCAATATACAAAGCAGACTACACCGCACTTGATGACATCATTCATATCCAGTACTCTCCACGCACAACAAGATCAACTAGTAAACTACAGCTAGTGATTCCATCACTCCCTCTTGCTAAACTCTCGGCCCAAAATTATGGAACTCCTTACCTCAGTTCCTCACCTCCCAAGAAAACCCAAAATCTTTTAAGAAAGAACTAAAAGCCTGGCTACTCTGCCAATCTCATACTGACAGCCTGCACAACAATCTCAAAACTTAATCCCACAGCTTCCCATATTTGTCATTTTATTCCCCCTCTGTCTAATCTTCCTGTTTCCTAAGATATCTAAGTCTATTTTTTCATTATACTTGAACTCAGTCTATTTAATGTACCTATCCTTTGGTACATCTTATCTGGTTTATGCTCAATGTGCTTATCCTTTGGGATATCTTGCCTTGTTCATATGTTTGACATGACAGTTCTCAGATTGTTAATTGTTGTTTTTTCTTCAATGTTCAATAGTTTTATGTAACATGTTGTTATAATTTGTAAACCGGAGTGAAGGCTACTCTGCTCTACCTCGGTATATAAAAAATGCTAAATAAATAAAATAAATAAATAAATAAATACATGCCCCTTCAAAAAAAATGTAGATTTGTGAAGCAAGAGAGGCAAGACTTCCTTGGGTAAATCCATGCTGGCTGTGTCCATTAAAACCATGTCTATCTAAATGTTCTGTGATTTTATTCTTTATAAAACAGTTTCCATGATTATTCCCAGCACTGGGCTCACTGGTCTATAGTTTCCTGGATCGCGCCTGGAGTCCTTTTTAAATATCTGGGTTACATTGGCCACCTTCCAGTCTTTAGGTACAATGGATAATTTTAATGATAGATTACAAATTAATTGTAATAGGTCTGAAATTTAATTTTGTAGTTCTTTCAGAACCCTAGGGAGTATACCATCTGGTCCAGGTGATTTATTACTCTTCACCTTGTCAATCTGGCCTACTACATCTTCCAGGCTCACTGTGATTTGATTCAGTTCATCTGAATCATCCCCCTTGAAAACCGTCTCCGAAACAGATATCTCCCCAACATCCTCTTCAGTAAATACAGAAGCAAAGATTTCATTTAGTCTTTCCATGATGGCCTTATCTTCCCTCGCAGGCTTTCTGCTTTGGATATATTTTAAATAGTTTGTATTATGAATTTTTGCCTCTACGGCCAACTTCTTTTCAAATTATCTTTTAGCCTGTCTTATCAATGTCTTACATTTAACTTGTTAATGCTTATGCTGTATCTTATTTTCTTCTGAAGGATCCTTCTTACAATTTTTGAATGAAGATCTTTTGGCTAAAAAAGTCTCTTTCATTTCACTTTTTAACCATGCCGGCAATCCAAACCAAGAGGGCCAGGACAGCAGCTAAAGATCATGCCTGGATTTCAAGTGAGAGGAAGAGTGAGGAGCTAAAAGCTCCCCAGGGTTTCAATAGAGAGCAAGAAATGTCCCCAAGATCTCAAAGCAATGTGGTTGGAAAGATGGAGATTCCCCCTGGATCTCAAAGAAGGCAATTCATGCATTTTGGTGAGGAGGTTTTGAGGAAGAGATTTGTGAGAAGTCTTTTTGGATTTTGACTGGCCAGTGCCTGCGGGAAGGGCAAATGCCCGGTATCTGAGAGGACTGGAATCAGAGATCTTTTTCCCATTCGACCAGTTAACAGTTTGGGTAAAGAGAAGGAAGCCAATAACTTAAAAGACTTGTAATTTTTGAGGGTTTAGATTACAGTTGAAGAGTTATACTTTTTTGAATTCTGTTTGGTTATTTTTGCTTGGGGATATTTTTCTTCTTCCAGCCCAGTTCATGCCAGAATTGAAACTATATTCTCGTTATCCCACTATCACTGGTGAGGGTTTTTTCAATCAGGATGAAGGTGCAAAAGCAGGAAGGGAAGTGAATAGAAGAAGGAAGGACAGAGAGACCATTTGCTTTTTATTGATCATTGGATGTATGTTGATTCTTATTGTTGTCATTTTGAATTGGATCTTCTTCTTTAAGTTACAGTACAGACTATCTTTTATTTGAACACCAACTATGGACTCCAGTTCTTTGAGTGTTCCATTTGTGGACTTAATAGGGGATAATTGACCCTTTTGTGACTCCTGGTTTCTTCCTGTTTTGCTAATTTTGGCTTCACTATCTGGCACCTCCTTGAACTGTTTGATCTAGAGTGTGAAGTGGTCATGGAGATAGTGATCAGCAGCATCAGGGGCCCCAGAAGAAAAATCTTCCTCCCTGTCTGGACCTGAACCTGGACCCGTAGCACCCGCAGTAGAGGATAAAGCACCGAAACATGGGATCTGCTACACATACAATTTAAATGAGCCAACACTGTCAGACAAAACTTTGCATGGCCAGTTCATTTCTGTGAGATCCCTCACAGGTTAGTACATTGGCCCCTAGATCTGAAAAAAACTACAGATGGTATGATCCAGATTTCAAATTGTCCTTTTGGCATCGGAAACTGGTATCGGAAATGTATGAACATTTCATGGGGCCTAGCTTTCTTCTTTGAACACAGGCAATAACCAATAGGAAACTAGGTTAAAAATGGTGGTCAAATCTTTATGGATGGGGCCATAATGACTTCATGGGCAAGTGTTTGTGGTTTAAAGAACATTTCTAGTCTCTTTGATAAGACAGGCTACAGGGAAAGATCAAAACAAAACAAAATAAAACCTACCCTGAGCATTGACATTTTCAAAAGATAAGACTGGAACAGAGTGTGCAGAGACAGAAAGACAAATGATAGGGAAAAAGGTCAGAGTTAATAAAAAAAAAAAGATTAGAAAGAAAGAATATAAATTAAGAAAACAAAAAAAATGGAAAGAGAAAAAAGAAAGCCAAGGAAGAAAAGAGGTAAAAAAAAAAAAGGGGGGGGGGGATGGAAAGGTAACACCAACTCCTCTGAGGACTCAAGAGAACGAACAACAGACCCTACCAGTCGTTCGCTTCCTTGTGCTGACCAGGGCTTGCCGCTTACCTGTTTCATCCTGCCTGACTCCAGGAAGTGCTGCTCGGCTCACTTTTCAACAATGCTCTCATCCTCATTTGCAATTTACTACAGACAGTGTATAATTTATGGCAATTAACCCTCTCCAACGTGCCCCCTTTAAAAACTGAAGAGGTACATGAAACCTGAAAGCTAGCCAGCCTCACCTGCCTGCTGCAGTCAGCTGGCAGGAGCCGCAGAACAAGGTATGCTTGACAAGACTGGAAAGAGAAAATGCCGAGCACAGATGCGAATGCATGCTGACAAGCTAGTCAAGCAGAAGAGGCACATAATTGTTGTGGATGTATGCCTTTATTTGTTAATGCATATATACAATATCACAACAAAAGAATATTGAGGAAAAGGGTAATAGGGAACAGGAGCTGTCATTCTGGTGAAAGACCTGTGATAGAATGTTTTTACTTTACCAATCATTCAAATTGATTTCTGGACTTCATTTTTTGCTTCACCGATAAGCTCTTTGTGGAAGAATTTTACAGTAGATAAAGGGCCCTTTCGGCAGTGGGTTCCCTGAATGTTTGGCTCAGCCAAAAAAAATATATATATATATGTGACCAGTTTCTACCAGGCAACTACTGAGGAAGAGGTGAAGGCGCACTTCAACATTTCTATAAGAGTTGTGAAAGATGGTTAAGGTGCAAAGTCCTGAGGTACTTTTCCATGGACTGTGGCCACGGGGAAAGTCTGAGGGTACGTTCCCTTTGAAAATTACCGAAGGAAAAAGTTCCCTGCTTTTTCTGTGGACACTTTTCCCCTGAAAACGATGCGTGTGGTTTCAAATGTTCAAAACTATGTGCTCTCTCGACTCTCCCAACCTAGCCCCGCCTCTGATCCCACCTACCTTTCCTGTGGGTAAAAGGAGGCATGCTGTTAATCCCTGGGCATGCTTTTGTCTGCATACTGGATGGGCTTTTTTTCAGAATGACCTATCTAGCTAGATAAACAGCGCTCCTTATGTAATGTTTAGGGGTCTGCTGGAGGTGGTGCTGGTGGTGGTGGCACAAAAAAAAATACAGGAATTCAAGAAAGCATGGGGCAAGCACAGACGAGATGGAGAAACATGGATGAGGCTGGATCTCAGTTAGGGTCAAAGATACTGCCATAGCAGAGGGAAACGAGCAGACTAGAGGAGGCCTTGCAATGCTTATCTGCCACCCTAGTTGACGTTTCTTCCTTTGCACTTCACGGGGAGCATAGCTGCAACCTCGAACCTTGTGCTTAATTTTCAAAGGGAAAGTATGCAAGTATTTTCCCTTTGAAAACTCTCCACATATAAAAAAGAAAGTGCCCAGAGACTTTGCAGTTACCTTTTGTATAGATTAAATTTTCTGTGCGAAATAAAACAACGTAGATTTCCAAATGCAATCCGCACGCACACTGTATTCCTCCTTCAACCTGTCAGCCTGGTTAAAAGTGCATGAGCCAGGGACAGCGATGCTTTCTTTTAGCCGGATTGAGGGAGGAAAATGCGCAAATAGCTTTGAAAATTGCCTGCTCCATGGAAACCTTTGTAAGAGGCCCCTTTTTTTTTTTTTTAATGAATTACGGCATTTAATCTGACTGAGCTGCCGAATGACCCAGTTTCTAGGAGGAGACTTTACTCTTCCTGATATGTTTTGGTACCTGATTTCCGATGGGAAGACAAGACAATGCTTTGGGGATGCAAGCTAAAATACTAGAAAAGTCCTTGGGCTCTTGCAGAAACTGGGTCGGTTGATGGTTCTGCTTTCACTCCCTATCAGGTAAATTCCGGAATTCATGACCTGCTTGATTGATTGATTTAAAATAGTTTCTTACCCACTCTGTCATATTTCATAACATCAGACATAACAGAGAAACATCCTGCAAATCATTTTAGTGGGTAACTAAAAATAGTTCCAGATTCTCTCAAGGGCATTCTGTGTGTCGTGATCGAGCAACAATTCAGCTCGTGGACACTGGGGCAAACGGAAATGTTTTGAATTTGTTCTTAAAGGAACTCCAACAGGATTCAGCCCTTGCATCATTTGGGAGGGATTTCCAATTTATCGGACCTGCGATTGCAAATGCTCTTTCTTGTCTCACATAAGTGCCTGTGACCAGGAGCTAGAAGGCAGGCCTCTTCCCAGGTTGAAACTACAGTGCCTGTAATGTTTCAGCAGGGGGTCACGCTGGCAGTGGCAATTATTTCTTTTCCTGGAACCTGAAGGTGCTATCTCTGTGATACACCAATATCTAAGACCCAATCGTGTGCTTTATGGCTAAACTACAAGAAGCAAGAGTTTATCATTTTTTTCTAGGTTCACTTAATGAGTATAATTTTATAATGGCTCACATAGGACTAATGTCTGCATGTAGAAAGTCTTTAGACCAAATTTTTAAAGCAGACGTGCATGTTTGCTATGAAAATAAGCATGTAAACGTGAAACACAGCATGGCTTACAAGCACACATTTACAGCCAGCTTATTAGCAGGTGGAAATGCTTGTGATGAGATTCCCTTGCACGCTTTTGAAAATCAAAGATATGCAATGCAAATGCTATCCCTCCCTCGACTCTGCCCCTCCCCCCGAATGCATCTTTTTAAGGAATGGAAAAGTAGGCATAGAACTGCTTCTGTGCACACCTTTACACACCTGACCCCCAGGGCAATGTTCTAAAAACGTATTTCCGGTCAGGAAACCACATTTTATATCCATAAGTGCTTTTGAAAATGAGGTTCAAAATGTATTTGAAATATTCCCAATCATGTCAAACAGGGAAAAAGTTGAGGATTTGAATTTCTCAAATATGCAAAAAAGCAAGAACCTGCCTACTCCTGAATGCTTCACCCTTATCTTCAGGACGGTCTATTTTTCTGCCTTTTAATCTAATCATTTCAGACTGGTGTCATGAATTTTAGGTTGACAAATTGAGATACAACTAATGGAGGTTGCTTCGAACAGTGTTTTTCAAGTTTGTCCTTGAATATCCTCCTGGCTGTCTGCTTTTCAGGGTATCCAGAATGAAAATGTACGAGATAGATTTGCATGCAGGGGTATTAGACACCCTAGGATGGGGTGGCCAACTCAGGTCCTTGAGAGACACATTCAGGATATCCACAATGAATATGCATGAGATAGATTTGCATTCAATGGAGGCAGTGCATGCAAATCTATCTCATGCATACTCATTGTGGATATCCTGAAAACCTGGCCTGTTTGTGTTTCTCGAGGCTCGGAGTTGGCCACTCCTGCCTTAGGAGAAGCTTCAAGCTTGCTCCCACTCTCCGTCCCCCTCGAGATTTTGATAATTAACTACCATTATGATCCATTCCACCAACCCTCCCAGTATGATCATGTAAAAACACATAGGGGCCGATGCAATAAATGAGCACAGAAAATGGCACTCGGTGTTGAGCGCCCGCTTTCCTAATGCGTGCCCAGCCACCTCTCCTGGGCCTGCAATTGAATATTTAAATGAGGGGTCACATTGCCAAGGAGGAGCTAGGGACAAAAGCACGACCCTAGCACTTCCTAGGCAGCAGGTGCCCAGGAGAGATGGCTGTCAGCAGGTTAGGAAAACAGATGCTCAATTTTACGAGTGTCCATTTTCCTAACCTGTGCAGACACCGGTTAGGAAAATGGATGCTCATTAATTGAGTGTCCGTTTCCCTAATCTGACTGCCAGCACTTTTTTTTTTTACCTTTTGGTTCCTCTGACTTAATATCGCCACAATATTAAGTCAGAGGATGTACAGAAAAGCAGTATTTTCTGCTTTTCTGTACACTTTTTTGGGCTGCTCAGAAATTAATGCCTGCTCTGTGCAGGCGTTAGTTTCTGAGCATAAAAATGTGCAGGTCAGATGCACATATTGGGGCAGGTTTTCAAAGGGTTACACGCTTAACTTACGCACATAACCCCGAGAAAGTGCCCCTGCATGCATGCGCTGAGCCTATTTTGCATAAGCTCGGCGATGTGCGCATGTCCCGTGGCTTTGAAAAAGGGGCGGGAAGGGACGGGGGCGTGGGTGGGGCGCCGGTCCAGGGGTGGTCCGGGGGCGGGACCGAGGTCTCTGGCACGGCGGCCATGCCAGAGGATCGCGCGCCGGCAACTGGCCGGTGCACGCAAGTTACGCCTGCCAGAGGTAGGCGTAACTAAGATAACAAAGGTAGGGGGGGGATTTAGGTAGGGCTGGGGGCGGGTTAGATAGGGGAAGGGTGGGGAAGGTGGGGGAGAGTGGAGGGAATGGGGAAAGCCATCGGGGCTTCCCTAGGGCTCGGCACGCGCAAGGTGCACAAGTGTGCACCCCCTTGCGCTTGCTGACCCAGGATTTTAGAACATGCGCGCGGCTGCGCACACGTTATAAAATCGGGCGTAGATTTGTGCGCGCCAGGTTGCGTGCACAAATCTACGCCCGTGTGCCTGTTACAAAATCTGGCCCTTTGTTTTTAGATCTGGGGAGATGACTAACAGCCTCAATATGCTTTTGCATGTGATGAGCACTATTAGTTTCATGGAGGGGGAGGTTGGAATCATGTTTTGGACGCTCTAATCACTTTATAGCATAAAGGGCTGTAGACGTGCATCCAAATCGCGCGTCCAACCATGGGTTAAACAGTGCGCTCAGCTGAGTGCACTGTTTTGCATTGGCCCCATAACTGGGTATCATACATTTAAATACTCGCTACGACCAAAGACAGAGCCTTTTCGACAGCAGGCCCTTCCATCTGGAACAGTATCCCATCAAACCTCAGACTGGAGCCATGCCTATTAACTTTCAGGAAAAATCTTAAAACCTGGCTCTTTCTCCAAGCCTTCCCTGAACCACCAGACAATCACTAGCTGGCCTTCTTTCTTACCCAGTCTGTCACTCCGTTTCTCAAAGAAAAAAATAAATGGACTCTTAGACTTCAGATTAAAGCACCGTTCTTAAGTTTGTAACTTGTACACTCTACGGTAAAACTACTTTACTGGCCTTTTCTTCTTTCCAGCTTGTTGCAAGCTTCCAAGTTCTCGCCCCCTGTTGATTGTAACTTTGACTTATTCCTGCTTTGGTTATCTTTCGTTTACGTGAATTTGTTACTCTAGTTTTTCCCTTTGTTAAACTGTAAACCGATCCGATATGGTAATCTACTATGAAGGTCGGTATATAAAATTGTTAAATAATAATAATAATATTACACTTTGTTATATATATTTACAATTGTAAAATATGTTGCAGAAATTACGTCACTGATGAATACATAATCTGTAATGTTGGGGTTGAAAATGCAAAAAAAAACCAAACCCCAACAAAAACAAAAAATGCAAACTTTTACAAAAGAAATCCATACTGCATTGACTGAACTATCTGGCTAGGCAGAACTCAGATGCTACCCATGACTACTCAGTTTACAAAACAAAAATTCACAGTTTGTTGTCACCTCCATAACAGTGACACAAACTCCTTCTAATACCAGGCAATGTTGGTATTGCAGAAGTGAGCCCTTTGGCCACAGTGGAGTTGGCACAACCCACAGGGAGGAGGCCTGCAGGTCCGCACCATTGGCAGGTGGAGCTGGCCGGAACAGAAGCCCAACTGGAGCTTCACCAATACCAGCCCTCGTTCCCCTTAGGTTGAGCCCTTGGGTGCTGGGGCCAGCTGGACATAGGCGCGATCCTCTGTGGAGGTGAAGATCTGTCGCATAGAAGAGATTGCAGGCCAGCACAGCGAAGAAAGTGGAGTCAGGACAAGCAGCAGTTGGGCCAGGCAGCAGGCAAACAGAGTCAGGTTCAGGCTGTGGTCAGAGGCAGGGAGGAGTTCATTGAGGTCGTGGTTCAGGCCGTAGTCATGGCAGGCAATCAGAAGTCTGATCCAAGGTCAAAGCCAGAAGTCAAATCTGTTGAGACGAGGTACAAAGAGGAAGAAGAGGACGATGGACCACAGGACAAAAGATGAGATGCTGAAGACAGACAAAGGGCAGACTGACCACAAGGAAAGAACTCAGAAGACAAACAGGACTGCCAAGGAACCAGGAACAGGACACAGGAACTCAGGAACAATACACAGTGAAATCAGGAACCAGGAAGCAAGGAGCAGGAAACAAGAATGAGGAGGCAAAGCACTTCTCCAAATGGAGTCGACCTATTGCCGAGGTCCAGAACATCAGCAAAAGTGGATAATTAAAGGCCCAGGGCAATGACCTCATCAGGAGGGGCCTCAGGGCTTTTCCCGTCATGGGCCCTTTAAATTTAGAGCAGGGATGCATGTGTAATCCTAAGGAGGACGTGCCGCCTTGAGCCCTATGGGCGGCGTCTCAGCTGCGAGCCTTGGCAGCCTGAGACCGGAGAGGGAGATGGCATTCCTGCTGTTGGTGGCGGCGTGGTCTTGAAGAAGGCCCTCTTCGCGCTGGGATGTGGCGCATTTGTACAAGCTGAACTGGAGGTGAGAGCGGTGGTCTGCGGGGATAGCCCATGGACCACTGACTGTAAAAGTACCCCCTCTTAAGCCCCCCCTCCAGAGACCTTGAGTTTACAGCAGTACCGGCCATGAAGATTCCTTCGGACCCCTAGAGATCTCTTGGTTTGGGAAGTAGGTTCTACAACCAAACAATTGGTTTTGTCCTCTAGTTCATGGACTGAACCTGAGCTACAGGTGAAGGGATGCTCACTTCTGGATTACTTTGACAGAGAACAGGCCCCAATATTGGGGTGAAGATAACTTTTTCCTTCTCAGAGTCCAGACAGACACAATCAAATAGAAATAAAGGTTTCTTTTCTCCCTCTTGATGCAGAAGAAACTAATGAATCAAATCTTTTCATAGCCCGGTTGTGTTGCTTTTCCAGGTTTTCATGTTCTGATCTCTCTTGACCCAACTGATCTTTCACTTGTGTGAAAACTCCCTTAAGAGTATTCTCCCGGAGGCACTGTGGGGTGGTTTGAGTTTCTCTATTTATTTATTTATTTCTTTAAAACTCCTTATATACTATTATAGCAAATACAATTTGATCAAAACGGTTTACAAATATTTCTAGTTTAACAAAATAAAAATATAAAAATAGACTGCCAGGGGTAAGAAGGTTTCAAAGGGTGGCAGCCACAATCCTCAAGCTGGAGGGCTCTTCAGACCTCAAACAGAATCCTATGCACCCTGGGCCCTAATGGGTGAGTTCTGTCATGGACCAGTCAAATTGTGGTTGGTGTCTCTGCAGCTATGGCAGGCCCAGGATAACTGGACTCATGGCTCTTGGAAGAATGTGAAAGGTGATGAGTTCCATGTGTGCTAGTCCTATTCTTAACGTGAGTGGTACAGTGGCATGAATCACCAAACCCGGAAAGGGGTCTCTATGGATGGAGGAAAACATTAAAGGTGGTGTCAAAGGAATTGTGGGGATCCAATATCAGTCAACAAGCTCCTGCTGCACAAAATTCCCCCCGGCGCCAGAATCCACCAAGGCCTGGGTCGTGAAGCACACTGGGGTTGTTCCAGGGAAACAGGCATGAGGAACTGGGGAGACAGGTAGCCAGATCAAGGGTCACTTGCTCCTGTGTCCCTGGGTGTAAGACAGTTCCCCTTCTCTTCGGGCACTGAGCTAATAGGTGACTAGGAACTCCACAATAAAGGCAAAGGCCCGATTGGTGGCATCGAGCCTTCTCTTTGGACATGAGGTGGGACTGACCATATTGCATGGGCTCATCTGGAAAAGGCCCCAGTGGCATGATGGGATCAAGCATAGACAGAGATGGTATCCTAGTGAGACCTTTTTGTGCCGAGCATGCTTCGTGGGCTTGCTTCTAGAGACACCTGTCAATTTTCCCTGTGAGATCGATAAGCCCTTCGAGAGAGATGGATAGGTCCCACGCAGTGAGCTTATACTTTATTTTGGGAGCCAAACCTTCCAAAAATATAGTGTGTAAGTTATCTCCTTGCCAGTTCAGTTCTGTGGCCAGGGTTTGGAACTCGATGACATAATCCATCAATGATCAATTTCCTTGGCACAAGTGCAGGAGGTCAGCACCCATCGTGGGCAGCTGGCCAGGCTCATGAAAGACTTACTTGAAGACCATGACGAATTGTTGGAGATTTGCGAGAAGATTATCTGAGCATTCTCATAGGGGGGAAGCTCAGGCTAGGGCCTTACCATTGAAAAGGGAGAGAATGAATATCATCCTAAAAGAGTCATCTGGGAAGAGTGACGACTGGAGGGGAAAATGCATGTAGCATTGATTAAGAAATCCCCAAAACTGATTAGGATCCCCTGCATACCGGGACAGTGCTGGTAATGGAATTGTTGGCTGAAAGGCTCATGGAGCCAGCACTGGAACTGCAGTGGGCGTCAGTGGGGCAGTGGGTAGGGTCATGGAGTCCAGGCGTGCAGCAAGGTGGTTACTATCTGTGGCCAGGAGTTCTAAGACTGTCTGGGGGGGGCCTGTAATTTCTGGGTTAAGCTGGGAATGGCCTTCAATGTGACTAGATCAACTGGGTCCTTAGCCTCGGCAATCTGTTGCGGAAGTAGACCCTTAGGACGAGGTGGAGTTGGCACAAAGTGCAGGGAGGAGCCCTGCAGGTCCCCACCATCGGCATGTGAAGCTGGCTGGAACAGAGGCCCAACTGGAGCTTCACCAATATCAGCCCTCGTTCCCCTAAGGTTGAGCCCTTAGGTGCTGGGGTCAGCTGGATTTAGATGTGGGCCTCTGTGGAGGTGAAGATCCATCACATAGAAGAGGTTGCAGGCCAGCACAGTGAAAAAATCAGAGTCAGGACAAGCAATGGTCAGGACAGGCAGCAGGCAAACAGAGTCAGGTTCAGGCTGTGGTCAGAGGCGGGCGGAGTTCACTTAGTGTCATGGTTCAGGCAGTGGTTGGGGCAGGCAAAGTACAATCAGGCTGTGGTCAGAGTCATGCAGAGGTCAAGGAGAATCAAGGTCCAATCAAAGGTCAAGCCAGAAGTCCATTCCAAAGTCAATGCCAGACGTCCAATCCAAGATCAAAGCCAAAAGCCCAATCTGATGAGACAAGGTACGAAGAAGAGGAAGGAAGACAAGGGGTCACAAAAGCAAGACAAAACACTGATGACAGACAAAGGGCAGTCTGACCATGAAGGCAAGAACTCAGAAGACAAACTGGACTGCCAAGGAACCAGGAACAGGACACAGGAACTCGGGAACAACACACAGCAGAATCAGGAACCAGGAAGCAAGGAGCAGGAAACAAGAACGCAGAGGCAAAGCACTTCTCCAAACTGAGTCGAGCTATTGCCAAGACCTGGAACAACAGCAGAAGTGGCCTATTAAAGGCCCAGGGCAGTGACCTTGTCAGGAGGCACTGCGGGGCTTTTCCTGCCGCAGTCTCTTTAAATTTAAAACAGGGATGCATGAGCTCCTAAGGAGGAAGTGCCACCTTGAGCCCCGTGGATGGCATCTTGCCATGAGCCCTGGCAGCCCGAGGCCGGAGCGGGAGATGGAGTTCCTACCGAGCGTGGCAGCATGCTCTTGAGGAAGGCCCTCATCATGCCAGGACGCGGTGCATTTGTTCAGGCCGAGCTGGAAGAGAAAGCAGTGGTCTGCTGGGATAGTCTGTGGACCACCAATCATAACAGTTGGAAGAGGACAGATTTGCTGCATACCCTTGATCTAAGCACAGACAGTGATTAAGAAAGGTGATGGTGGGTGGGTGAATTAGGCTTGGAGTGGGTGGAAAGGAGAGGAGGGGCTTTGATTAAACAGTTTGCCCAACTAGGGAGAGTGAAGTGGGAGGGGGATCTCAACATCAATCCATCTTTCACTAAATACTTTGGAGGGTTCGGGGGGGGCTCAGCGCAGCAGGCCAATATTTTTTAAATTGAGTTGGGGGCCTATGCTCCTATCTTTTTTTTTTAAAAAGGCCATTGTCACTTGATTGTCAATATTCTTTTGAATAGCCACCTAAGGCTACCGTTATCAGGGAACACTTTCCCAGATAACTTCAGATCTGCTCCGGGGCATGGCTAGAGTTGGCCGATAAACTTGTTGACTAATTCTTAATATTGGAATTAGCAGGATAATTTTCTTGGCTAACTTGTCCCTGTCCTATAATGCCCCTGTAATACCCATTATTTATTTGGCAAATTTTTAGTCAGATAATGACTTATCTGGCTAAAAGTTAGCTGGATAAGTACAGTTGGATAACTCACAAGTTAGGAAGCATTTAGCTTCCTAACTTGTGAGTTATCCAACTAAATACCTTTGAATATTGGCCTAATGTAAAGCACCGTTGGCTCTGAGAGTTGCTTGGCTTTCACAACCTATTGTTTTGCTATGACTGCTTCTGCTCTTTGCTGCCCCACAGAAGCTGGTACCCTAGGTGGGTATCCTGAAACTGAGCAGGGCGTAACATAAGAACATAAGAAAATGCCATACTGGGTCAGACCAAGAGTCCATCAAGCCCAGCATCCTGTTTCCAACAGTGGCCAATCCAGGCCATAAGAACCTGGCAAGTACCCAAAAACTATTTCATGTTACCGTTGCTAGTAATAGCAGTGGCTGTTTTCTAAGTCAACTTAATAGCAGGTAATGGACTTCTCCAAGAATGTATCCAATCCTTTTCTAAACACAGCTATACTAACTGCACTAACCGCATCCTCTGGCAACAAATTCCAGAGTTTAATTATGCATTGCGTGAAGAAGAACTTTCTCCGATTAGTTTTAAATGTGCCACATGCTAACTTCATGGAGTGCCCCCTAGTCTTTCTATTATCTGAAACACACTGCCCTAGAGCCTTAGAAGATACAAGCTCCAAAGAGGATAACAATATGGACGTGCTTATTTTTCTGCCGTTTTGTTTGTATTAGTGCACGCTAATTTATTAGTTTGCACTAAATTGAATTAGTGCACACTAAATGGTTTTTTAGCGTGCACTAAAATACAGTGACAGAAAATGAAATGGAAAAAAAAAAAGTAAACGAAATGATAAAAATAACTTTTTTTTTGGCTGCACACCCCTATATAACAACAATACTCTAGTAAGAATGGGCAGGGATGGATTTAAGGTTTTTGCACCCATAGGCAGAGTTCCATGGTGGCTAAACTTTGAAGCTGTGCCAGCCCGCAGCCCTAAAGCAAGCAGAAGCAGGATCCAGCTTTTGGCTTGGATATTTGGGGCCGTCAAGCATTGCTGCCTCTTGTCGCCTGTGCCTAAATCCGGGCTTGAGAGGAGCACTTACATGAACAGGACTGAAGTCTACAATGAAGCTAAGAAAATGTCAGACAAAGGTGAATTGTCTGGTTGATAGGCGATACGCTTGTTCTATTTCTTCCTTTGTGACTGATCATATCACTAACTAGGGGGTGCCACTTCATTTTGCCACTCAGGAGTAAACTAAGCATCCCAAAACTCATGAACGAAAAACGTGTAAACAGCCAAGAAAGCAGAAAGGGGTTTATTGTTATACGTCTTTGTAACTTATGGCAGAAGAACACAGCAAAGTGTAAAATAATTGGTAATTAGCAACTTCAGCTGAAATTCTTCAGAAAGAGAAAAGCCACATGAATACAGTAATTACATTCATGACACTAATTTATTGTCAGTTATTTGAACCATTATAATTTCTTTATAGTGTAAAGCATGTGCTCAAACGGCATCCACCGTTGTTTATTGATGTCTTCCCACGTACACCTTAAGTTCAGAGATGTGTAAGGAATTAGAAGTTGAACTTAAGCCAGGTGAAATTCAGGCTAGAGCAAACCTGTTGGATTTTTATCAGGTTTGGGGAATACTGAAAAAAAATCCTCTTCAAAGTTTGAAAAGTCCAGCAATAATCCACCAATTTGACAAAACTTGAAGACATTTTTTCGGAATTATCTTTGGATTTCTTTAAAAAGGTTCACAGATCCAGGTCAGTACCTCTCTAGGTTCATCGGCTTGATCAATGAACCTGTTTTTGAGATTTATTTTATATATATATATATATATATATATATATATATATATATATATATACTGCCTTAATCAAGGTCCTTGGCTGTCAAATGCAAGCCTGATAAGATAAGTCTTTCACATAACTTTAAATGTCTTTGTGCAGCTCGCCAGATGCAGTACTTGGGGAGTGGTATCTCAAAGCGCAGACGTGCTTAAACAGACATGTTTTCTCACTTTTATTTAAGATCATGAAATGCATAAAGTAATATTGATAGCCAAGTTAGCCCAATGACCTATTATGCCCTGCAACACAGTTAAATAAGATTCAGTCTTGACCTCAGGTGGTAGATACATCAGGCTTTCCAGGGATAGGAGCAATCTGCAAGTGACTCCTAGATGCTAGAAGAGTGATGTGAAATATTCAACTGAGATCTCACAAAAGATATAATGTGCACTGCATGAACCTATCAGACCCTTTTCTATGTAGGGTCATTTGTAATGCTACTCTGAACATATCTGCTTCTAAGGCTTTAGGGGACTGTAGAGTAGCAGCTTAATGAATAGGGATGTGAATCGTTTTTCAACGATTAAAATTATCGTCCGATAATGTTAATATCGTCTTAAATCGTTATAGAACACGATACAATAGAAATTCTAACGATTTATCGTTAAAAATCGTTAAATCGTGTTAGTGCGCACTAATGGGAGTTAGTGCGCACTAACTGAAAATGATACAAATAAACACTTTCCAGGTCACTGAAGGTCAGTTAGGAATGAATATGTGTTCCTATTGGCTGGCTGCCCTCTTATCTATTGATGTTACCAAGGTTACCACTGAGGTGATGGTTGGGGGGATGGGAAATGGAACTGGAAACTAACGAACACCAACAGAAAATGAAACAAAGTGTTCACACTTCCCAGGTCAGTAAAGGTCACTTAGGAATGAATATGTATTCCTATTGGCTGGCTGTGCTCTTATCTATTGATGTTACCAAGGCTAACACTGAGGTAATGGTTGAGGGGATGTGAAATGGAAACAGTTGGAAGCTTGACAAAAAAAGTAATGTAATGATCAGCACTCACGTGACTAGAACTTGTTTGTTTATTATTTTTGTTAGCAGGCACCTGAAATGCTAGTGCATGTTGAATTTGCCAATCACTGTGCATTTTAGAAAGGTGGTCCTGGCTGGAACTGTACACAGTTCAAATATATGTAATTGATTGTTGGTAAGTGTAGATTTTAAGTGATTTTCCTGCACACAGTGCCCTAACCCTGGCACCAGGGGTGTTGTGATCTTCCTGCACACAGTGCCCTAACCCTGATACCAGTCTGAGACAGCTCCCTCCCTGCATTACTAGTGAGAGGCTGGCTTCACAGACAGGGGGGAGCTGCCTGACCCTCACTCCTGACTTCCCCCATGTCCCAGCTAGTGAATGGTGTGTGGGTGAGGGGGGGGGATGGTGAAGTCTGAGACAGCTCCCTCCCTGCATTACTAGTGAGAGGCTGGCTTCACAGACAGGGGGGAGCTGCCTGACCCTCACTCCTGACTTCCCCCATGTCCCAGCTAGTGAATGGTGTGTGGGTGAGGGGGGGGGAGGATGGTGAAGTCTGAGACAGCTCCCTCCCTGCATTACTAGTGAGAGGCTGGCTTCACAGACAGGGGGGAGCTGCCTGACCCTCACTCCTGACTTCCCCCATGTCCCAGCTAGTGAATGGTGTGTGGGTGAGGGGGGGGGGGAGGATGGTGAAGTCTGAGACAGCTCCCTCCCTGCATTACTAGTGAGAGGCTGGCTTCACAGACAGGGGGGAGCTGCCTGACCCTCACTCCTGACTTCCCCCATGTCCCAGCTAGTGAATGGTGTGTGGGTGAGGGGGGGGGAGGATGGTGAAGTCTGAGACAGCTCCCTCCCTGCATTACTAGTGAGAGGCTGGCTTCACAGACAGGGGGGAGCTGCCTGACCCTCACTCCTGACTTCCCCCATGTCCCAGCTAGTGAATGGTGTGTGGGTGAGGGGGGGGAGGATGGTGAAGTCTGAGACAGCTCCCTCCCTGCATTACTAGTGAGAGGCTGGCTTCACAGACAGGGGGGAGCTGCCGGACCCTCACTCCTGACTTCCCCCATGTCCCAGCTAGTGAATGGTGTGTGGGTGAGGGGGGGGGGGAGGAGGATGGTGAAGTCTGAGACAGCTCCCTCCCTGCATTACTAGTGAGAGGCTGGCTTCACAGACAGGGGGGAGCTGCCTGACCCTCACTCCTGACTTCCCCCATGTCCCAGCTAGTGAATGGTGTGTGGGTGAGGGGGGGGGGGAGGATGGTGAAGTCTGAGACAGCTCCCTCCCTGCATTACTAGTGAGAGGCTGGCTTCACAGACAGGGGGGAGCTGCCGGACCCTCACTCCTGACTTCCCCCATGTCCCAGCTAGTGAATGGTGTGTGGGTGAGGGGGGGGGGGGAGGAGGATGGTGAAGTCTGAGACAGCTCCCTCCCTGCATTACTAGTGAGAGGCTGGCTTCACAGACAGGGGGGAGCTGCCTGACCCTCACTCCTGACTTCCCCCATGTCCCAGCTAGTGAATGGTGTGTGGGTGAGGGGGGGGGGGGAGGATGGTGAAGTCTGAGACAGCTCCCTCCCTGCATTACTAGTGAGAGGCTGGCTTCACAGACAGGGGGGAGCTGCCTGACCCTCACTCCTGACTTCCCCCATGTCCCAGCTAGTGAATGGTGTGTGGGTGAGGGGGGGGGGAGGATGGTGAAGTCTGAGACAGCTCCCTCCCTGCATTACTAGTGAGAGGCTGGCTTCACAGACAGGGGGGAGCTGCCTGACCCTCACTCCTGACTTCCCCCATGTCCCAGCTAGTGAATGGTGTGTGGGTGAGGGGGGGGGGGAGGAGGATGGTGAAGTCTGAGACAGCTCCCTCCCTGCATTACTAGTGAGAGGCTGGCTTCACAGACAGGGGGGAGCTGCCTGACCCTCACTCCTGACTTCCCCCATGTCCCAGCTAGTGAATGGTGTGTGGGTGAGGGGGGGGGAGGATGGTGAAGTCTGAGACAGCTCCCTCCCTGCATTACTAGTGAGAGGCTGGCTTCACAGACAGGGGGGAGCTGCCTGACCCTCACTCCTGACTTCCCCCATGTCCCAGCTAGTGAATGGTGTGTGGGTGAGGGGGGGGGGGAGGAGGATGGTGAAGTCTGAGACAGCTCCCTCCCTGCATTACTAGTGAGAGGCTGGCTTCACAGACAGGGGGGAGCTGCCTGACCCTCACTCCTCCGGGGTGATCTTCCTGCACACAGTGCCCTATCCCTGATACCAGGGGTGTTGTGATCTTCCTGCATGCAGTGCCCTATCCCTATTAATACCAGGAGTGTTGGGATCTTCCTGCACGCAGTGCCCTATCCCTAATACCAGGGGTGTTGTGATCTTCCTGCACACAGTGCCCTATCCCTGATACCGGGATGTGTGCAAGAAAATCCCAACACCCCCGGTATCAGGAATAGGGCACTGTGTGCAGGAAGATCACAATACCCCTGGTATCAGGGTTAGGGCACAAGTTCTAGTCACATTGACTGATCACATTACTTGTTTTGTCAAGCTACCAACTGTTTCCATTTCCCATCCCCCATATACTGTCAGTGGGAAGCTTGGTAACATGAATAAATAAGAGGGCAGCCAATAGGAATACATATTCATTCCTAAACTGACATTAACTGACCTGAAAAGTGTCAAATTGTATCATTTTCAGTTAGTGCGCACTAACTCTCCGTTAGTGCGCACTAACTCTCCGTTAGTGCGCACTAATCGGAAAAAACGATTTTTAACGATTTTTTAACTAAAAAATTGTGCCTAACACGATTTTCTTGCCCTGCCACACGATTTCTATCATTAAGACGATATGGAAAACGATTCACATCCCTATTAATGAATTTTAAAAAATGTAGCTTTTAAACATTTTATTGATGGAGGTTCAATATTTCTACCGGCTGTGAGTTTTTCTGAAATACAGCACATTAGTACATAGAAGGTTTAATTTTCTTTAAAGGTTAGGTAACTTTTTGTATGGCTGCATTACTTTCTTCTGGGTGCAAACACCTGCTGCCCTCCATCCCATGCAAGCCCTGAGATTCGGCAAAGGATTTGTGGTATCAACAGAGAGGGAATGAACATTGTGTTTGTCTGTTTTAAGTATTGAAGCACAAAAATAATAGAGGCCAATATTTAAATCTAGCCGGCCATGTAAGTTAGCTGGAAATGTAAGTTAGCCAGATAAGACTTATGCGGCTAACTTACATAGGATATTCAGCGGCATAACAATGCCATTGAATATTCCCAGATAAGTAAAAAAGTTAGCTGAAAAAGCTTATCCGGCTAACATTAGATCTGCTGAAGGGTACATTTAACTTATCCAGTTAACTTAACCAGGTAAGCCTGAATATTGCTAGTTATCTGACTACGTTAATTGGATAAATAGCACTGCCCAGTTATGCCCACTGCCCATCCACTAACTATCCAGCTTACTACTTAGCCGGATGAGTGACTTGTCTGGCTTAAGTGGTATAGCTGGATATTCAGTGGCTACTAGGGATGTGAATCGTTTTTCAACGATTAAAATTATCGTCCGATAATGTTTATATCGTCTTAAATCGTTATAGAACACGATACAATAGAAATTCTAACGATTTATCGTTAAAAATCGTTAAATCGTGTTAGTGCGCACTAACTCGAGTTAGTGCGCACTAACTCCCCGTTAGTGCGCACTAACTCGATTTAGTGCGCACTAACTGAAAATGATACAAATAAACACTTTCCAGGTCACTGAAGGTCAGTTAGGAATGAATATGTGTTCCTATTGGCTGGCTGCCCTCTTATCTATTGATGTTACCAAGGTTACCACTGAGGTGATGGTTGGGGGGATGGGAAATGGAACTGGAAACTAACGAACACCAACAGAAAATGAAACAAAGTGTTCACACTTCCCAGGTCAGTAAAGGTCACTTAGGAATGAATATGTATGTATGTATTCCTATTGGCTGGCTGTGCTCTTATCTATTGATGTTACCAATATGGTTGGGGGGATGTGAAATGGAAACAGTTGGAAGCGTGACAAAAAAAGTAATGTAATGATCAGCACTCACGTGACTAGAACTTGTTTGTTTATTATTTTTGTTAGCAGGCACCTGAAATGCTAGTGCATGTTGAATTTGCCAATCACTGTGCATTTTAGAAAGGTGGTCCTGGCTGGAACTGTACACAGTTCAAATATATGTAATTGATTGTTGGTAAGTGTATTTTTTAAGTAGCCACACTGGCACCAGTATGTTTACTTTTCCTCCTACTTAACTCACTAGCTCAGCTTTGTAAGAAGGGCTTCTCTCCTTGTGTGTTGTTTTTGTTTGGTGTGAGGAGAGCAGAAACATCAGATCTTTATTCAATCTACTACAGTCATCTCTTACAGTGCCCTATCCCTATTAATACCAGGAGTGTTGTGATCTTCCTGCACACAGTGCCCTAACCCTGATACCAGTCTGAGACAGCTCCCTCCCTGCATTACTAGTGAGAGGCTGGCTTCACAGACAGGGGGGAGCTGCCTGACCCTCACTCCTGACTTCCCCCATGTCCCAGCTAGTGAATGGTGTGTGGGTGAGGGGGGGGGGGGGAGGATGGTGAAGTCTGAGACAGCTCCCTCCCTGCATTACTAGTGAGAGGCTGGCTTCACAGACAGGGGGGAGCTGCCTGACCCTCACTCCTGACTTCCCCCATGTCCCAGCTAGTGAATGGTGTGTGGGTGAGGGGGGGGGGGGTGGATGGTGAAGTCTGAGACAGCTCCCTCCCTGCATTACTAGTGAGAGGCTGGCTTCACAGACAGGGGGGAGCTGCCTGACCCTCACTCCTGACTTCCCCCATGTCCCAGCTAGTGAATGGTGTGTGGGTGAGGGGGGGGGGTGGATGGTGAAGTCTGAGACAGCTCCCTCCCTGCATTACTAGTGAGAGGCTGGCTTCACAGACAGGGGGGAGCTGCCTGACCCTCACTCCTGACTTCCCCCATGTCCCAGCTAGTGAATGGTGTGTGGGTGAGGGGGGGGGGTGGATGGTGAAGTCTGAGACAGCTCCCTCCCTGCATTACTAGTGAGAGGCTGGCTTCACAGACAGGGGGGAGCTGCCTGACCCTCACTCCTGACTTCCCCCATGTCCCAGCTAGTGAATGGTGTGTGGGTGAGGGGGGGGGAGGATGGTGAAGTCTGAGACAGCTCCCTCCCTGCATTACTAGTGAGAGGCTGGCTTCACAGACAGGGGGGAGCTGCCTGACCCTCACTCCTCCGGGGTATTGTGATCTTCCTGCACACAGTGCCCTATCCCTGATACCAGGGGTGTTGTGATCTTCCTGCATGCAGTGCCCTATCCCTATTAATACCAGGAGTGTTGTGATCTTCCTGCATGCAGTGCCCTATCCCTGATATCGGGATGTGTGCAAGAAGATCACAACACCCCCGGTATCAGGAATAGGGCACTGTGTGCAGGAAGATCACAACACCCCCAGTATCAGGAATAGGGCACTGTGTGCAGGAAGATCACAACACCCCTGGTATTAGGGTTAGGGCACTGTGTGCAGGAAGATCACAACACTCCTGGTATTAATAGGGATAGGGCACTGTGTGCAGGAAGATCACAATACCCCTGGTATCAGGGTTAGGGCACAAGTTCTAGTCACATTGACTGATCACATTACTTGTTTTGTCAAGCTACCAACTGTTTCCATTTCCCATCCCCCATATACTGTCAGTAGGAAACTTGGTAACATGAATAAATAAGAGGGCAGCCAATAGGAATACATATTAATTCCTAAACTGACCTTAACTGACCTGAAAAGTGTCAAATTGTATCATTTTCAGTTAGTGCGCACTAACTCCCAGTTAGTGCGCACTAACTCCCGTTAGTGCGCACTAACTCGAGTTAGTGCGCACTAGGGATGTGAATCGTGTCCTCGATCGTCTTAACGATCGATTTCGGCTGGGAGGGGGAGGGAATCGTATTGTTGCCGTTTGGGGGGGTAAAATATCGTGAAAAATCGTGAAAAATCGTTAAAAAATCGAAAAAATCGAAAAATCGAAAAACCGGCACATTAAAACCCCCTAAAACCCACCCCCGACCCTTTAAATTAAATCCCCCACCCCCAAATAACTTAAATAACCTGCGGGTCCAGCGGCGGTCCGGAACGGCAGCGGTCCGGAACGGGCTCCTGCTCCTGCATCTTGTCGTCTTCGGCCGGCGCCATTTTCCAAAATGGCGCCGAAAAATGGCGGCGGCCATAGACGAAAAAGATTGGACGGCAGGAGGTCCTTCCGGACCCCCGCTGGACTTTTGGCAAGTCTCGTGGGGGTCAGGAGGCCCCCCACAAGCTGGCCAAAAGTTCCTGGAGGTCCAGCGGGGGTCAGGGAGCGATTTCCCGCCGCGAATCGTTTTCGTACGGAAAATGGCGCCGGCAGGAGATCGACTGCAGGAGGTCGTTCAGCGAGGCGCCGGAACCCTCGCTGAACGACCTCCTGCAGTCGATCTCCTGCCGGCGCCATTTTCCGTACGAAAACGATTCGCGGCGGGAAATCGCTCCCTGACCCCCGCTGGACCTCCAGGAACTTTTGGCCAGCTTGTGGGGGGCCTCCTGACCCCCATGAGACTTGCCAAAAGTCCAGCGGGGGTCCGGAAGGACCTCCTGCCGTCCAATCTTTTTCGTCTATGGCCGCCGCCATTTTTCGGCGCCATTTTGGAAAATGGCGCCGGCCGAAGACGACAAGATGCAGGAGCAGGAGCCCGTTCCGGACCGCTGCCGTTCCGGACCGCCGCTGGACCCGCAGGTTATTTAAGTTATTTGGGGGGGGTTCGGGAGGGTGGGGGATTTAATTTAAAGGGTCGGGGGTGGGTTTTAGGGGGTTTTAGTGTGCCGGCTCACGATTCTAACGATTTATAACGATAAATCGTTAGAATCTGTATTGTATTGTGTTCCATAACGGTTTAAGACGATATTAAAATTATCGGACGATAATTTTAATCGTCCTAAAACGATTCACATCCCTAGTGCGCACTAATCGGAAAAAACAATTTTTAACGATTTTTTAACTAAAAAATCGTGCCTAAGACGATTTTCTTGCCCTGCCACACGATTTCTATCGTTAAGACGATATGGAAAACGATTCACATCCCTAGTGGCTACCACTTAGCTGGTTAAGTACGACTTATCCAGCTAAGAAGCGTTTGAATATCTACCCCTTAGTTTTTACTTTATAGTTCACTGTTTTCCTTTGAGAAGTATATAAGTATATAAGATTTGCCATACTGTGGCAAATCTTATATACTTTCCATCCATCAAGCCCAGTATCTTCTTTCCAATAATGGCCAATCCAGGTTAAAAGTACCTGGCAGGATCCCAAGCTGTAGAGAGATTCCATGCTGTGTATCCCAAGGATAAGCAGTGGTTTTCTGCAGCTTTTAGGATATATTGTTCCACTAGAAACATAGACTATGATGGTAAATAAGAAACATAAAGTGCATCTAATCAGTTCAATTTACTTCCATTTATTCATGATATTCAAGCAGTAGCACTGCCAAAACTGACCTTTTTTTTTTTTTTTAAGTATTTTATTAAGCTGTTGAACATAGCAATCATTAAGAAGACCCTTTCAGACCCTTAAATTAATTCTTAAAGGAGAACATATTTGCAAAGATGCCTGCCACAATAACTGTGCCCAGTGATCCTAGTTTTGGTGCTGCCGTGCCCTTTTTCAACATAAATCCATGGCAGGACCTCTCACTGGTACTGTACCTAATTCACAGAGGTGATCACAGAGAAGGGGTTCTTTGAACACAGGGAGCAAAGAGCAAAATGTTTATTTATCATAAATAATGCCAAAAAATTCAAATATCTGGGGAAATATCTGCCCTAAACTTTAATGGGAGAATTTCCATGCAATGGTAGAAAATGGCTAAATACTAGGGATGTGCATTCGTTTATCACGAATTAGGCAATTTCAACGAAACTTCCTAATTCATCCTTGTTCAAGGGACCCGAATCCCGAAATGGATTTTCCCCAAAATTCAGGAAAAATTCATTTTTCGGGTTAGCGCGGGAGGGGGGAGGGGCACATTTATTTAAAAAAAAAAACCAAACCCAACCCTTCAAATTTACTTAATTACAACCCCCCGCCCACCATCCCGATCCCCCCCAAAGCTTACTGAAAGCCCTGGTGGTCCAGCGGGGGTCCCGGGAACAATCTTCCGCTTTTGGGCCATCGGGCCTGCCAGGAATCAAAATGGCACCGGTGGCCTTTTGCCATGTGACAGGGGCTACCGGTGCAATTGGTCAGCCCCTGTCACATGGTAGGAGCAATGGATGGCCGGCGCCATCTTAGAAAATGGCGCGGGCCATCCATTGCTCCTTCCATGTGACATGAAGCGCCCGACCCAAAACCCGACCCGAAAGCTAAAAATGACGCACATCTCTACTAAATACAGCAATTCTGCAACATTTTCCCTTTTTTTTTTTTTTTTTTAATGGTGAGAGAATGAACATAATAGTAGAAAATGTAATTATTTCTGCTTTTTCAAATCTTTTAGCAAAAAATTTCCTCTTAAATTTTATGGCAAGAAAAAAAAAAACTGAACAAATACTTTTTGTGAATTTTTCTGCAAGGGCAAGAAGCCTAATTTATTCTGCATTCACTTTCAAAGCAAATATTTCTACACATCTCTAGTCAAGGCTGTGATTAAAACCACGAAGAGACAAAGGAAATAAAATAAGGGAGCTAGCCATCTGCTGTATGCTGCCATGGGGAAGACGTGGGTCCAGCTTCTCCTAGGTCAGATCTTCCATTCCCCCAGAATGCCTCAACAGCATCCCCAGGCTCTGGGTGGGGAGGGAATCCCAGCATCGTGCAAGGACAACCCCTACTGGATTCCTGAATGCTGGGTTCCAGCAACTGGTGGAGGATTATCATGGCAGTGGCTAGGATAATAGGGGAAGAATCCCTGGATAGTTGCAAATGAAGCCTTATTGTGCCATTGGCCAACCGTACTGGAAGACCAAAGGAACATTAAGAAACTGCAGGGCCAAAACAAGAAGAAAGAAAATACATTTGGGAAACTATAAAGACTATGTTTAAACATTTCATGATACTGTTTCCTCTGGTGCAAACATTTGCACATGGTTATGGCTACTAACCAATGGAAGGACAGCTTTCAAAATGACATCACAATGGGCCTGTTTCATGATAGGAAAGAGAAAGAAAAAAGATTCCAAGTGAAGGGGAGTCAAGGGCACCTGAAATTGTGAGACAGAGGAGTCATGAAGCAGAAATGTAAATGGAGTTGGATTAATGGTTGAAAAATGTTAGAGGAGGGAGACTCATTTACAGGAGAAGAAAGGCAGACACACATACTTAAAAAATGTATAAGGCCAAGTTACCTGTAGCAAATTAGGGTAAATGTGAGAGGTGTGCACAGACATGTCCTGTTTAGTTTTATATTGAGTTTTCTTTTCTTGGTTTGGTGTTTATTTTGTTTTGACTCATTTATTTCAAATGAAAAAAATACGATCAACAAACAAAATGTAAAAAAAGGAAAGAAAAACCAAACAATGTCAGGTCTGGGTCATCAATACCTCCCACCCCCCCAGGAGCACACATGAAACTACTACAAACAAAATCCCTCTAGAGACCTCCCTGCATAACCCCTCAGTCTACTCCCCTCCTCCGCAAGACTCTTTCCCCATTCGTAGGCACTGAAGACTCTTCAGGGGCAGTAGCAATCTGCAGTCACTCCTGCCCCACCAATTAAATTGTACAAAATGGTGCCCAAGGCTAGCACTATTAAGGATAACTGTGGCACAAAAAAAAAAATGGTGCCAGCTGACCTGAGGCAATTGTACCGCAAATATCCATAACGGCACTGGCCTCAGGATGACTGGCACTATTTCAGTTACATCAGTGAAGCAGGGGTGACTGGGAATTGCTCCTGCCCTTGAAGAGTCTTCAAAGCTTCTGGATGGGGTAAGATGTAGGGGGGATGGGTCGGGAATTATACGGGGGAGGACCTGGCTAGAATTAAAAAAAAAAACAAAAAACGAAAAAACAAAGACGAAATGAAAGCGAAAACTAACAAAATTTTATAAATACATTTTATAAATAAAGCCGAAACATTTTTGTGAAAATTTTCTGTTTCACTTTCAAAAAAAAGTACATCCCCACTAAATGTGGTCTGTGAAAGGAGAAAAAAAAAAAAAAAAGAAAGCTTAAGTTGAGATTTTGAGGACTCCCATTAGCGTTACTTCTTTAAGACAGAGCACTGATACCTGCATTGAATGTTTCCTTTTTTTTTTTCCTTTGCTGTGCTAAAGCTGACCTAAGCGCACTCAACATGTTTCTGCAGTGCCCTGTGGCAGCTCTTCAGTTGCCTATGAAAAGTTTTATACTCCTCAAAACGATATGAACACCTGAGGTTACTTTAAAAGGCTCAGTCTGACTGAGCATAATGATTCCTTTTCATATTCCAAATGATAATTCTGTTAATCTCTGTGGTTTGTTTGAGAGTCACACACAGGCCCCCAGGAGGCTATCAGGAGATGACTTTTTAATCATTTTTTTTCCTGCTGAAGTACAACCTGCTGCAAGTTTTCCAATTGAAAAAGACATTTTCCCTTTCCCCAAAGCAGTAGAACATAATTGACTATCTTAGAGAAATGCAGAAATTGATAAAAATGTAGACATTTTAGAAACGCAAAAATTGCTCATAATTTGGGATGCCCTGGAAATTAAAATTAACTAAGGCCTTCCAAAGGCCACAGATTTAGCTGCAGCTAACTCAATAATTACATTGTGCTGCCAGCAACAATTCAGTATTTTTTTTTTTTTGCCTGAGGGCTACAACGCATTTGCACAATGGGGAAGCCTTTTCTCTTTAGGTCTCACAACTATTCCACAAACTCTTCCTTTATTCATAACTGCTAGATCTCCAGCCATGATAGGCATTTTCCTATGGCTAGAGATGACAGTTTTCTGTGCTCATTCCAAGCACAGGGGGGGTTAATAAACATATCTGGCAATCTTTCTATAGCTGGAGGGCTCAGGATGACACTGTGTGCAAACAATATGCTCTCACTGTTAAGGAAACAAGTTTATTCAATTATTTAATTAATAGATTAGAGTCAGGATGCATCTTATCCTCCACTGCAAAATGAAAAAAAGAAGTGTCAGAACTGGGAGAAGTTAACAAGGTTTGGCACCAGACAGGAACCATCATTTCTACCTGTCAGGTTGAAAGCTAAAATCGATATTGGGTCCGTATAGAATACAAGTGCCATGCTCAGTTTGTAACAGTACAAACCTAGGGCTTCTTTAGTGAGCATTATTTCCGTAGACATAGAATAGGAGCAAAATCTTAGTAAATCAGGCCCCTAGCTTGTTGCATCACAGTCATTCATAGCAGGATGTGGTATAGCCCTTATTTTGTATGTGTATTTAACTTTTGCCAGATTACTTGACTGACTTTTAGACTCTCTGCCATGTTTTATTTCTTCTATAAGAGATTGCCAGACTAATTTGTGGAAGCAGCCATATGCATTGCTGAGCTATAAACTGGATCTATAGGATGCTGGCGAAGATCTCAAGGAACTATCCTGTTTGGAGCTTATGCTTCTTAGAATGACATGTTTCTAACTGGTGGTGCCCACCAGTGGGGGAAATTAGACTCATGTAGATTCAACCTTGCACCCTGTGGTTCCGAAAATTCAGCCAAGTTATCAATCCTATTGGCAACTGTCCGCAATCTGATTTATTTAACAATGCAAAATTATAGTGGCATTGAGGGAGAAAAGGATTCATGCCAACTACAAGTCACCTTATCTAGGATAGTCTGTTTTTTTTAATCTTCCTTCCTTTATACTCCACCATCTAGAAAATACCCACTTCCAGCACTCCCCTTTGCCATGCCTAATCACAAGGCTCTGCAATGCTCAGAATATCAGTCAATACTGGCATGACCATTACCCAAACATATGGCCTCCTGGGCCCCTCCGCATAGCCTGCCAGACAGACCCAGCTGCTAGTTTCATTCTGTCCTGACAGCCTGATACATTACTAGGAATTTTTGGTTAGGAATCTAACCCCAGACGGATATTTTCTCATTACTTTTGTAGACCTCAAGGTTGATACAAGTGTCACTTCCTGATGTCTCATAAACCTGACCCTCACTTTGAAGACGGATTCCCCAGGGGCTCTAAATATTATTTTCCAATGCCTTGAACATGATCCTTGTTGTATCTCATCTCCTAAGGTAGTAAACAGAGCTTCATGAAAAGTTTCACAGCTGCAGGGGCTGCTCCTGAGCTCTGAAACTGAGAGCACAGTTGAAAATGAAACCCAAGTCACACTAGCAAGTTATACACAATACCTAGCTTTGTATGTCCTATAAGAAAAGTATATAATGCAATGTACTGTAGAAAGAACCCTTAAATGTTGTTGGCTTTCTTGATCTTCATGTTAATTTCTAGAGCAAAAGTCTTCCAAATTTTCTTTTTGGGAATCTAACAAATAAATCTCTTTGTAAAATATTGTTAAAACCTCTCCACAAGTTCATAGCTCTGACAGTATAATTGGTTAATTCAGTAACAGTGCTGTTCATGTATTGCAGTTAATCAAAAACAAATTCTGCCATGGTTTGTAATACACGGGGGCTACCTTCTTGGAGGATTGTGTTGAATTCTGATGGCTGAAAGGATGTAAATAGAACTGAGGCAGTCCAGAGAAAGGCTGCCAAAATGGTGCAAGGACTGCCTCAAAAGCCCTGTGCGATGAGGTAGGGTGGATTTTAAAAAAGATGTGTGCCAAAATCGACAGATGCGCACGCATATAGCACTTACATGTGTCCACCCTATTTTATAAATCTTGCATATGCTCAAATGCTGATGCATGAACAAATTGACTCACTTAAAAAGGGGTGAGATGGCACTGGACACTGGTGTTTTGGGCGGGGCTAACAGCTGCTATTTTATAACTTGAGCAAGCAGCATGCATCCAGCTGTTACCTGTGCTCATTTACTTCTGCTATTTTTCAGGTGTAACTCAGAATAACTCTGGAGCCACTTACAGACTGGGTGAAGGCCTGGATGAACTGGGTGGAACACAGGCTGAAGATCCTGAGGATCTAGAGATAAATTAGGCAAGCTGGTGGATGGACTGATTAAGCCAATCAATTCCTTCACACGTGCATGTTATAAAATGTCCTCACTTGCGCATGTAAAAGCCGACAGTTCTCAAGGAATAAGCGTGATTAATAGATGTTTGTGTAAATGCTTAAAATTAGGAGCACATATATGTGCGCTGGGGTGTATTTTATAAAATGAGCGCACATTTCTGCAGACAATATGAAATGCAAGCGCATGTGCTCTCGCACTCACATTGGTGCACATAGAAGCGCATGTGCTTGTTTGAAAGTTACTGTCTAAATATGTATATACCATACAGGACAATGAGACAAAGGAGATATGAGAAATGCATTCAAATACCTGAAAGGTACTGATAATTCACAAGAAGCAAACCTATTTCAAGAGAGACTCAGAGGCGATAGACCTCAGAGAAACATGTAAGCATGGAATGCCTTCCCAGTAAGTAGGTTATAGTGGGGGCAGCCTGCATGGAGCAGCAGTTGCTAGTACCCTAAATAAAAACCTGTTGGGCCAACTTGACGAACTGTGTTGGTCTTTATCTGCTATCTTTCATTATGTTACTGAAGCCATGATGTTACAAAATTACCCCCTCAGGGGTAGATTTTCAAACCGCGCGAATTGGCGTACTTTTGCTGGCACATCAGGCGCAAGCAAAAGTACGCGGGATTTTAGTAGATACGCGCGTAGCCGCGCGTATCCGCTAAAATCCTGGATCGGCGCGCACAAGGCTATCGATTCTGTATAGCCGGCGCGCGCCGAGCCGCGCAGCCTACCCCCGTTCCCTCTGAGGCCGCTCCGAAATCGGAGCGGCCTCGGAGGGAACTTTCTTTTGCCCTCCCCTCACCTTCCCCTCCCTTCCCCTACCTAACCCACCCGCCCGGCCCTGTCTAAACCCCCCCCTTACCTTTGTCGGGGGATTTACGCCTCCCGGAGGGAGACGTAAATCCCCGCGCGCCAGCAGGCCGCTAGCGCGCCGGGACGCGACCTGGGGGCGGGTACGGAGGGCGCGGCCACGCCCCCCGGACCGCCCCGGGCCATAACCACGCCCCTGGGCCCGCCCCCAAAACGCTGCCGACACGCCCCCAAAACGCCGCGCCGACCGGGCCCGCCCCCCGACATGCCCCCGACACGCCCCCCTCGCCAAACCCCGGGACTTACGCGAGTCCCGGGGTCTGCGCGCCGCCGGTAGGCCTATTGAACATAGGCGCACCGGCGCGCAGGGCCCTGCTCGCCTAAATCCGCCCGGATTTAGGCGCGCAGGGCCCTGCTTGCCTAAATCCGCCCGGATTTAGGCGAGCAGGGCTCTGAAAATCCGCCCCTCAGTGTATATGTATTGCTATTTAATGTTGCTCACCAGTATGAGCAACCAATTGGAGAAAGAGGTATAAAAAACTGAGCTAAAAATAAGTCTCTTTATAAGTGCAGTTCTTTGTTATTTTAAAATGACATAAAAACATCAGCCAATAATAAATTCAATAAATGAATGAATCTTGGGCCATCCTACTGGGCACTACCGATTTTATAAAACCTTCATTGCTTTTCATGTGATCATCGGTCCGTCAAAAACTTTCAGGATGGCATGGAGGTGTCTAGGAAGTAATGGAGAAGAAATCATTGATTCCCCTGATGCAGACTAGATTTCAAAACACGGCCATGTTGGGATTGTGGGACTACAAAATGTATTAAGGAAGGAAGAAAGATAAGTATTTTCTAACAATTTTATTTGCAAAAGCCAAAAATAATATTAGAACTGGACTCAGACCAATAATTGTTAGCTCGTTGTTGTACGATAAATCAAGTTTTCATACATAAAAACATCCAACAACATTTAGTATATGACTCTCCATTGTTTCCCATCAGAAATGACACAAAAAACTAATGATACATCATTTATTTATTTATTTATTTGTTGATTTTTATATACCGACAATCGTCGGAACATCATGCCGGTTTACATTGTAACAAAACAACAAGAGAGAGAAATACAATAAACAGGGAAGGGAAAGGGGGAGAGCAGTAATGACATCCCTAGTCATCAGTCATTTAGCACTCACTAAAATGACATAGTTTCAGCACACACTAAAGGCCGGATTTTCAAAGGCCTGCGTGCATAAAGCCCAGGGAATATATATTAAACTCCTTCAGTCTCAACTCCTACAGCTTGCTGTACAGACCTCCACACCATTTTCATCACCTTTCTCTGGACTGCTTTCATTCTGTCCTTAACAGGTTCGAGATGAGGTCTCCAGAACTGAACACAATACTCCAAGTGAGGCCTCAACAAGGATCTTTACAAAGGCATTATCATGTCCTTTTACCTGCTGGCTTTGCCTCTTTCAAAGCAGCCCAGCATATTTCTGGTCTTAGCTACTGTCTTGTTACATTGCTTATCCACCTTCAGATCATCAGATACTATCACCCCAAGGTATCTTTCCCAGTTCATGCTCACCAGTCTTCTCCCCCTCCTCCCCCAACACATACAGCACATTCGGAGTGCCCTATCCCAAATGCATGTGTTGTACTTGTGGACCCTTGAACTGGTGTGAGATTGGCTCTACTTGCAGGAAGGAGCTCTGCAGGCTCTCACCACCAGCAGGTGAGAGCATGCAGATCTCCTTCTGGTCCTGGCACCCAACATGCCTGGACCAGGTGGTGAAAGGTCCTGGCACCCTTCACCACCTGGTGAAGCAGAGATCAGTTAGGAGCTTCACCTTTACCAATCCATATTCCCTTCAGGTTGAGCCTTTGGGTGCCAGGACCAGCAGGACTTAGGCAAAGGTCTCTGCTGATGACTAGGGATGTGATCCAAGGACAGGTTATGGACAGAGGTAGGAGGCAGTCAGGCATATCAAGAGTCCAGGCAAGGATTGATGACAGGCAGTGTTCAGGCGTGTTGAGAGTCTAGGGAAGGGTCAAAACCAGGGATCCATCCAAGGGAGAGGACAAGGGATGGATAGGGCTGGAGCTGGTTGGGCAAGCAAAGACTGGAAAAGGCTGGGCATATGAACGATGAAAGCAACATGCACTACAGAATGTAGAAGGACTTGCTCCTTCATCTCCGGCAAGGCTCACATTCGCTCACTGAGTTCACGGTAGAATTCAGGAAATTAACCACAGAACTGGGATGGCAAGAGGACTGCCTATGGGCAATCTATCTGGATGGCTTATCTCCTGCCCTCAAGGATGAGCTGGCTGCTCGTGAGATTCCCACATCTCTAGATATCATTTCCTTGGTTGGCAAGATCATCAGGAGGTAAAAGCCTCTCGGCCTTTATTTTATTTTATTTATTTATTTTTAATTTTTATATACCGAAGTTCTTGTGGGAATTACAAATCACTCCGGTTTACATAAAACGATGAACTGCCCAACAGCGGATGGGGGCTTTACATAGAACTGTAGAACATAAGGAACAATAAAACCGGCCTTCTGCCATACACCCAGATTGTGCTACCAGTCCTCCGCTGAAGGCCTTACTGGCCCCTCCTCCATCGATAGAGGAGCCAATGCAGATCAACCACGGGCGCTTGTCCCCTGAAGAGTGCCTTCGATGAAAGAGAGAAGGCCTTTGCCTTTACTGTGGCGATTCCGGACATCTCTTACAAGCATGTCCAGTTCGTTCAGGAAACTGCAGAGCCTGAGCCCGGTGGGAGTCCTGAGCTTGGGCGCCACTGTTGCTAGCCCCCAATTACTACTCCCTGTGTCTCTCTCTCGAGAGTCATGAGCTTTTGCCACCACTGCCCTTGTGGACATCGGGGTGAGTGGCAATTTCATATTAGACAATATCGTCATGCTCCTCCAAATCCCTCTCCAGCCATTGACATTCCCCTCAGGATTGTGTCCATCCAGGGTGAGCACCTTCCTGGACGCATCACTCATCGCACCATAGCCTTCCACCTCGCCATGGGAACCCTCCATGAAGAAGAGATCTCACTATACGTCCTGAAGCATTCCACATACCCAGTAATCCTCGGACTTCCATGGCTCTAGGTGCATGGTCCGCAATTTGACTGGCAATCCCTACAGCTAATTCAGTGGGGACCCCAATGCCAACACCACTGCCTATGTCAAGGGTCTCCAGCAGTCACCGTGTTGAACTCTACAACCCTAACTCTCCGACTCTCCGGCAGGAGCCAGTTTCTTCGTCGACTACCATGGGATAAACGTTGTAACCCGGAAGGATTGTTATCCTTTACCACTCATCAGCGAACTCTTTGATCACCTCCAGGGAGCCCAGATCTTTACAAAGTTAGATCTCCGAGGGGCATACAATCTCATCAGGATCCAACCAGAGGACATTTGGAAGACCACTTTCAATACCAGGGATGGCCACTACAAGTACGTAGTGATGCCCTTCGGACTTTGTATTGCCCCTGAGGTCTTTCAGCGCTTGATGAATGAGATCTTACAGGACCTACTATAGTCATTTGTCATTGTATATCTACACGATATACTGATCTTTTCCAAGGATCTAAAATCCCATCATTCTCATGTTCAGACAGTCCTTCAATGTCTCAGGGACAACCGTCTCTATGCGAAACTAGAGAAGTGTATCTTCGAACAGACTAGTCTTCCATTTCTGGGGTATATTATTTCCAATTGGGGTTTTACCATGGACGCTGAAAAGCTCCAAGGAATCTGAGACTGGTCTCAGCCTGTAGGTCTTTGCGCCCTACAAATGTTTCTTGGATACACAAACTATTACAGGAACTTCATCGCCAATTACTCCACATTAGCTGCTCCACTTACTGCCATAACTAGGAAGGGCAGTAACCACAAGGAATGGAATCCCAAAGCTCAATCTGCCTTCCATGCCTTGAAAGAGGCCTTCTGCATTGGACCTTGTCTAAGTCATCTGGATCCTAACCGCTCCTTCGTCGTCAAAGTCGATGCTTCCTTCATTGGGGCAGAGGCAGTTCTGAGCCAGTATTCCTCCAAAAGAGTCCTAGTACCTTGCTCCTTCTATTCGTACAAATTTTCCCCTGCGGAGCAAAATTATACGGTTGGGGATCATGAGCTCCTAGCAGTAAAGTTAGCACTCCAAGAATGGCATCCTTGGCTAGAAGGAGCACAGCACAAATTTATGATCTTTACAGATCACAAAAATCTTGAACACCTGAAGGAAGCCCAATTATTGAACCCCCAAACAAGCCCGCTGGGCGGTGTTCTTCGAACATTTTCATTTCGAACTTCGTTACCGTCCTGCAGCCAAGAACATGCGAACAGATGCCCTCTCCTGCTCTCTGGAACCAGAGGATATGCCTGACACCCCCAGGCATATCATTGACCCTGCTTGTGTAACCCTCACAGTCACTAATATTGTGCCAGCGGGGAAGACGGTGGTCCCACGCCACCTTCGCAAACGCATCCTTTGATGGGTCCATGACTTGAAGTTGGCCTGCAATCCCGGCCAGACTCGGACCCTTGAAATGCTAAGGAGACACTATTGGTGGCCTAATTTGGTCAAGGACTCCTGCAACTATTTGGACTCCTGTCCCATATATGAGCAACAGAAGCGTCCGACTGGCCATCCATGGGGACTCCTCCAACCTCTCCTGGTGCCAACAGACCCCTGGTTGAGCATCTCTATCGACTTCATCATAGACCTACCTCCATCCAAGGGCCACACAGTCATCTGGGTCATCGATTCTCAAAAATGGGTCACTTCATCCCACTCCAGAAGCTTCCCTCAGCTCTTGAACTGGCTAAACTTCCTCAAACAAGTCTTCCACGTACACGGGCTACCCAAAGAGATCGTCTCAGACCGAGGTCTGCAGTTTTTTGCCAAATATTGGAACTCCTTGTGCAAGAAATTCGAGATTACTCTAAGTCTGACTTCCCCAGGTGAACAGCCAAGCAGAAAGAACAAACAGGTCCTTAAAAACCTTCTTACATTCTTATGTTAATGACCAGCAGGACGACTGGTCCGATCTGTTACCCTGGGCTGAGTTATCCCACAATACTCATGTCGCCTTTGCCACCGATGTATCACCCTTCTCTGTGGTATTTGGCCACCAACCACGTCTGCCTCTACCAGCCCCACTCGCAGTACCTTCACCTGTGGCTCAGTCGACAGCTCAGATGATAAAACGGTTATGGAACCAAGTCAAGGAAAGGCTGGGCCAGGCCACCGAGCGAGCTAAGCGCTCTACCGATGCTCATCGTCGCTCTGCACCCTTGTTCCAACCAGGGCAAAAGGTCTGGTTAAGCACAAAACACATTAGGTTGAAGCTGCTCTCTCAATGACTGGCGCCAAAGTTCATCGGGCCATTCCCAGTCCTCCACCTTGTCTGAGCGGTAACGTACCAATTCCAGTTACCGAGGTCGATGGGTACCAACAATACCTTTCACGTATCCTTGCTGCAGCCATTCATACTATCCTGGCCATCTTGTAGGGCTCCTCCTCCTCCTCAAGTCTCTGCAGAACCTGAGGAGATCCTACAAGTAAGAGAGGTCCTTGATGTCCGGAGAAGACACGGCCATTGGGAGTATCTCCTATCGTGGGAGGGCTTCGGGCCGGAATTGAACTCCTGGGAGCCCTCCCACCTCATCTACGACAAGCAACTCCTCCAGGACTTCCATTAAGACCACCCTGACAGACCAAAGCCGGTAAGGGGGAGGCGGTACTGTTGTACGTCCCACTCACGCCCGACCTGCTCCTGGGTCCGCTTACCCTTCCTCCAAGCCAGCCAGTCCCGGATCGGCCTCTCTCACGTCTGTTGCCAGCTCCATTCGGCCATGGCGTTCCGCAGCGGCATTCCCCGACGCTTCACCTCCCAGTTCCAGCCAGGCCTCACTGCGGGGCTCAGCATCCTCCATGGTGTCGTCCCCACCCCTAGGCACGTGCCCGCGTGCGGACTGACCAGCCTCTTAATGGGCCAAGGACGGGACCCAGCTCTGCGGCGCACCCAGATTGATCCCTGTTCAAAAGGAAGTGACTCACATTACTTCCTTGCCTTGGCAATCGGGTTGATCACCTAGTGATAGCAAGTTTGCCTTCCTGCGTTCCAGTCTCTCTGTTCCAGCATCTCCTGTGTCTCCCGTTCCAGCGCCTCCTGTGTCTTCAGTTCCAGTGTCTCTTGCTCCTTCATCTCTCCATCCCTGGTAGTACGCCTTTGGACTGATCTCACGGTACTGATCTTTGCCTGTTCTTGACTACTCCTTGATTGCTGCCTGCCCTGACCTCTGCCTGGAACACCGACTATTCTCTGATTTCTGCCTCACCTGACCTCTGCCTGGAACACTGACTATTCTCATCTGCCACCTGGAACTCGACCTCCTGCTTGACCTGCCTACGCCAGGACAGACCTCTGTTACCAACCCTGCCTGGCTGACCATTCTGCACCAAGACTCTGGCATTGATTCTCGCTTTACCCTCAGATACTCTATTCTGGCCTCCTGTGACCTCTGGACTTCCTTATCTGAACACCAATCATGCACCCTTGAAATTTTTTTCTGCAAGGCCCACCTAAGACCAGGTGACCCGGGTAACCAAGAGCTCAACCTGAGGGAATCCCGGGTTGCTATTGGTGAAGCTCCAGCTAGCCTCTGTCTCCCTGTGCTCCTCCTCCTGGTAGTAGGTGCTCTCCGGGTCCAAGCAGAGGGTCGTTCCAATCCTGCACCAGGCCAAGGGTCCACTCCCAGCTCAGCATGTGACATGTGATCTGAATTTCTCACTTAGGATCCTTTTTCCTACCATGGAAACATATAGACTTTTAATGTTCCATACACAGCCCCAGCCGCTAATTTATCAAAAAATGTTTTCTTTTCACCAGGTTTTGAGCCATGTATTGAAGTTGTCTATTCGCCTTCTGAAAAGGGAATAGACTTTGCCATGTGCCCAATCTGCTTTCGCAGAGTGTGGAAATGTACTGTTTGGATGCTGTTTCTAGAAAGGTCATTGGTCCCCAGATGGATGATAATATCTATTTTAGACTCATTTTTTTTTTAATTGCATTGATTATTTGGTTCACATTTTTACCAGCTAAGGATCCTGGAACACATTTAATTAAATTTGTTATTTATTTGTTTTTATATACCAACGTTCAAAAAATATCACATCGGTTTACAGATCATAATCAAAAATAAATAGCAAGTATAAAATATATAACAATAAAAAAAAAATTAAAAGCAAAACAATAAAATGCCTAATATTGACATGTCATTGATTATACCCTTTATCATATCATTATTGTGTTACCCTCAATATGAATTCCCAAATTAGTTCCTTTGAAGACCAAGTCTCTCAGTATAAGGAGTTTTCTCTTATGACTTCTGATAGTGTTATGGAATTTCTGTTTGCATTCTTTCCTTTCAGATACCACTTCAGCTTCCATTACTAGAGCATCTTCATTTTCCAATAGAGAAAAGGCATTTTGTACCAATATTTCTTTGTCACTGTTCTTATCCTACCAGAGCCCACTGTAATCCATTTATTTCTGGGTTTCTGGATGCTCTGGGGAAGAGGGAGTGGACATTGGGGCTACACAATTGGGAAGAACGGGTGTCTCTGGGTCACAGGTCTTATCCTACCAGATCCCACTGTAATCCACTTATTCCTGGGTTTCTGAATCTTCTGTGGTCTAAAAGCTCTGAAGTGTGTGTGTGTGTGTCTTTGGTAGTCGTTAATTCATTTTTTAATTGTATCTAATCTACTTTAAGTTGAATCAATTCCTTTTTCATTGGAGAGAGCGGAGTGTAAGTTACAACAATTTTCAAAGTGGAATTACGTGAACAAATCCACTTTGAAAGTTATTTCACCGAATTTGCCCATACTCACTACACCTGCTAGTTGGTGAACCTGAATTTCAGGAAATTTTACACACACATATTTGAATTTTCAAACGTATGCACGTGAATTCTCCCCAACTCTGTACTCAAGAATGCCTTAACTTATGTGTGCACATGATATACACATGTGAGTTTATCAACACATTGGGCAGACAAGTGCATAAAATAACAGTTTTAGCCGCTGAAGTCCCTTTGAAATTACCCTCCTTATATACAATATAAATCATAAAGATAAAACCTTTGCAAGCATTATAAATATCATTACATTTAGGGGGTAAATTTGTAACAGTCCAGTTGAGAAAATCCAGTTGAGAAAATCAACAAATATGCTTTAAAGTTCCACCAGTTTTGAAAGTCTAACTTACATGCAAATGCTCACTTTGAAAATAAGCCTGCCCAAACTACTCACATACAATTATACCCGCTAATTTGTACACAGGACATTTCTTTTTAGGAAATTTACACACAGGGGGGCGGATTTTCAGAGCCCTGCTCGCCGGGAAGCCTATTTTACATAGGCCTACCGGCGCGCACAGAGCCCTGGGACTCGCGTAAGTCCCGTGGTTTTCGGAGGGGGCGTGTCGGGGGCGGGCCCGAACCGCGCGGCGTTTTCGGGGCGTGTCGGGAGCGTTCCGGGGGCGTGGCTACGGCCCGGGGCAGCCCGGGGGCGTGCCGCGCCCTCCGGGACCCGCCCCCCAGGGTCGCGTCCCGGCGTGCAGGAGGCCCGCTGACGCGCGGGGATTTACGCCTCCCAGAGGGAGGCGTAAATCCCCCGACAAAGGTAAGGGGGGGGTTTAGGACAGGGCCGGGCGGGTGGGTTAGGTAGGGGAAGGGAGGGGAAGGTGAGGGGAGGGCAAAGGAAAGTTCCCTCCGAGGCCGCTCCGATTTCGGAGCGGCTTGGAGGGAATGGGGGTGGTAGGCTGCGCGGCTCGGCGCGCGCCGGCTATACGAAATCGATAGCCCTTGCGCGCGCCGATCCAGGATTTTAGCGGATACGCGCGGCTCCGCGCGTATCTACTAAAATCCAGCGTACTTTGTTTGCGCCTGGAGCGCAAACAAAAGTAGGCTATTCGCGCTCGTTTTAAAAATCCGCCCCTCGGGAGGTAAATTTTCAAAGGGCTTACCTGTGGTAAATGTAACAGCATTTTCAAAAGTCCATTTACATGCTTGAGAGCACTTACTGCCGCGTAAAACCTATCAACAGCTCAACGGCATATATTTGTAGCACTTTTCAAAATTCCACTTACATTCGTAAAGTGAATAAATTGTGTAAAACCCATTTTTATGCATGTAAATGTTGCGGTATAGGTGGATCCTTGGCCTGGTGCAGGATTGGTACAGCCCTCAGGGAGGACCCAGAGGGTGCCTGCCGCCAGGAGGCGGAGCACCCGAGGAGACAGAGGCAAGCTGGAGCTTCACCAATAACAGTCCGGGGGTTCCATAGGTTGAGCCTTTGGATACCTGGACCGCCTGGGCTTAGGTGAGCCTCTGAGGGTCTCCTGGAGAGGGAGCGGAGAGGTGTGCCCACCAAGAGCAAAGGTACGCGGCTAGTGGAGAACAGATGAGCTAGACCGGAACAGAGTGTACCTGAGACCACTGGAAGGGAACAGGAACTGAAGGTCCTCCGGGCAGGATAAGCAGGATAGGCAGTGCCTAGTGGTCTAGCTTGTAGAAGGCCACGGGCAGCATCAGAGCAGGCAGGCCTGGTGGTCACAGGAGAAGCGAAGAGAGTGTCCAAGTGAAGTGCAAGGGTCAAAGCCAGGGTATCCATCCGAGGGTGGTCAGCCAAAACAAGGCTCATCAGTCCAAGCGTGGTCAATGGCAAGCAGAGGTCAGTTCCAGGTATCAGTCCAAGCATGGTCAGTGGCATGCAGAGGTCAGTTCCAGGTATCAGTCCAAGCATGGTCAGTGGCATGCAGAGGTCAGTTCCAGGCAGCGATCCAAATGTGGTCAGTGGCGAGCAGAGCTCAGTGCCGGGTATCAGTCCAAATGTGGTCAGAGGCAAGCTGAGGTCAGTACCGTGAATCAGTCCAAGAAGGTACAACCTGGGTAGCAGAACGTGGAACAGGAATCAGGAACAGACACTGGCGCGCAGGAAGGACCACGGGAACACAGACGCAGGAACACTGGAACAAGGACAGGAAGGCAGGAACACTGGGACAAGCACAGGATCAAGGAAGCAGGAACACAGGATGGCAATTAGCTTCATATAAATGTGATGACCCCTTTGCCAAGGTGAGGAACTGAGGGAAGGGCCTCGCCTTATATACTGTGCTTATGTGACGTCATCGGGAGGTGTCCGAGCCGAGATTTCTTCCCTGGGCCCTTAGCATGGCCGCGCGCGTGCCTAGGGGTGGGGCCGAGGACGCCGAGGATGCGGAGCCCCTGCGGGAGCTCCGTCATGAGGCCTGTGAAGCTGGAGGCATTCGGGACAGGCGCTGAGGATGCCGAGAGCTGGCTTCTGCAGCTAGGGAGAACGGAACGGAGCCCGCGGAGGAAGGCCCGAGGTGAGCAGGGCCGGTCGCGGCACCAGCGCGGCCGGGACGCGCAACAGTAAATCCTTGTGAAAATTATCCCTATCCTTTTGAAAATCCAAAAGTAGGTGTGTAAGTCCACAGCCCTCCCTTAGGGAATGCCTCTGCTTGATCCAGGTAAGCTTACTCGCATAAAGGACATACACTTGTACATTTACCTCTGCATTGGGCGAGCAATCTTAGAACGAACCATTTCTGTGCGTAAAGCACCTTTTTATCCAGGATAATGCTTTTGAAAATTCCCCTCTTTGCCCACTAGAGTCTAAATGCTGGTCAAAAGCAGCCACGTTTCTAAGATTTTTCTTCAACCCGGTGCAATTTTGCATTAAAGGCAGGTCCCTTGGCATCTGATTGCATAGTCTGGGTGCTGAATATGAGAAGGCCTGTGTGTTCCTGTTCTTTAATTTTACTTCATGAAAATATGGTGTCCATAAAGGAGATTCTCAGTGTCTGGATTAGATTCTATTAAACACTCCCGATCTTAACTGGAACTCTGACATTACAATGCCTTGAATGGCAGCATAAGCACTTTAAGATGGTCATTTTTAAAAACAAACAGTGTTTTTAAAAATTGCCCACCTAATATTCAGGAAAGCATATGTGCACATGTCCTTTACACTCCTGCAGGTGGAGCTGGAAAGGAGTTTGGATTTAAGCATACATGTCTGAAAATTCATACTAATGCACATAAATATCTCTCTGAAATGTCCATGGACTAAACAGCAGGTGTAAGTATGTGCGGGCAGATTTGGTTGGATAGTTTTCAAAGTGGGACTTCTGGGGGTAAGACTGCTATGAAATTTTGTGTAACTTATGTGCAGATTTGCCAGCTAACTTGTGCAGCGATGATACATAATTACCTCCAAACTGGTACTGCTAGTTAACAAGGAGCCAATGTAAGGCTTTCAATGCTGGTTTAATATAGTCCCTAAGAGTGCAACCAGTTAATATTCTTGCTTTTAGCAGAAAATATAAAATATCTGTGGCTCTAACTCAAAGGATTCATTGTTAGCTGTTTTAATTGGCTTTCTCGGCCATCCTTCCAATAGCATGTTTCACTATTGCAGCTTGGATCACCGTGATGGTGACTTTGAGTGGCTATTCATTTTGGAGCATTATCTATGGTTATAGCTGACTTTCTTGGTAGGGCAACACAAAAATAAAGGCTCAGAATCATGCCTGCCGGGCTTCTTATGATAAGCTGAAACAAAGCAACAGTAACTAAAATGTACTTTTGTCAGTATAATCGCACTGTGTAAAATGGCAGTATGATCTGTGGACAATCATTCAACTGGCCATAAATAACCAAATGATGATCAAAAATGGTGTTATCCTGCTGAAATGGATACAATTGCATTCCTTCCACTCCCTATTGAGATTATAGATTTTATAGATCTGGAAGGGAAGGAACATCAGTAGGAACTGTAAGCAGGCTAATATCCCCTGCTAAGTGTTTTGCTAAGGGACAATGGAAGCAGCAAACTGAAGGTTTATCTAGGGTGGCAAAAAATGCAAAAAAGCCAGTAGTGGTTTGAGTGCAGATAGGAAGAGTTTCTATGGTAAAGGACAGGAAGGGCAGTTGTAGAAGGCATTTCCACGGGTAAAACAGTGCATTACCCATGGAAGTGGGATTTTAGAAACCTGCCCGCCTGATTTAGAGAGTAAGACTTCTTTGGACCTCGATGCATGCATTTTTACCTGCAGTGTCAAGAGGCATTCTTGTGGGCAGGGCTGAGAATTACAGGTACTTTTTGCTTAGAAAGCTATGCATGTGCAGTAGCAGGTGTGAATACACTGGGGTAGCTCTTCTGGGATAATTTTCACAGGAAGAGTACAGGCGTGCATTCCCTTTGAAAATTAGTGCAAAGTCCGTGGGTGAAAAGCTCTAAAATTTCTCCTTAATTCCTTGGCGTGTAACACTTTTGGAAAAAAACCCTCGGGAAGGAATGTGAGGAATTCCAGTGACCATCACTAAACCTAATTTTTTTTTTTTGGGGGGGGGGGGGGGCTGCGCCATCATGCATATGGGGGCTGGAGAAGGGAGTGGGGTTACCTCAAATAGATGCATGTCAACTCAAGAAAAAAAAACTAATTAGAAGACTGGAAACAGATGGACAGTTGCAAACACAATTTCTGGCCGTTTCAGGGCCCACTCTGATGAGACTAATCTGCGGAGACAGGTTTTTGTCATCACTGCTGACTACAAGGGGCAAACAATGACATACAGTTACAAAATCTTGGTTCAGAGCGTGAGTGAGACTAGGAAACTGCATCTCCTATGAGCAACCTGTCTTCAAAAGAGTGAAAAATAGCATTTATAATAATTATTTAAGAATTTATAAACCGCACTGTCCGCAACTCTGGGCAGGGGACAACATCTACAAACACATTAAATTAAACACCAACAACATATAATCAACAAAATATGAAACTTAAAACAGAGAACAAGAGGCAGGACAAATTAGAGCTACTATTTGCTGTTTCTAAGACATAGAAAAGTAAAACAATTTCTATTTCCAAAGTGTAAACATTTTACCTTTCAAATCCTAGGAGTACTTTTTATTTTTCTAGAAGTTTAAATTTGATATTCAGTGTTACTTCTGTGGATTTCTTCTTGATGTTTTTCAGAAGCCTTAAAAAAATTTGAATTCTACACTAATTAATATACACAGGACGGATGTCATTATTTTAGGGTAAGTGACTTGATGTCTGCAGTATAAAGTTAGATTAAACATAAAATTATTGTTCTGCACTATCAATAAATAAATAACCTAAGCAAAGTTAAATTTTGATTTTATTTGCTGTATGCGCAGGCTGATTTCCTGTTCTGCACTAGAATTTGGTGCAAACTAAATAATTAAAGGCCCCATCTTATAGTCCCTTTCTCCCCCACCCTGCAAAAATGCATCTATATCTGCTCGATTTTATACATATTCCTCGTAACTTGACAGATGGGAGGATTTTTACAGTCATTTCAGGAAGCAGACAAAAGGCAGTTGGTTCCACTCCCTGTGCTGATTTCTGAAGGCAGCCTATCCCATGCTTCCACTGATGATTATATAGTTCTATCCATCTGTCTGCCACGGAAGGTTGTGAGAGTGAGATACAGCTCACACCGTCTTCATAAACAAAAGTAGACTGTGCTGTCACCAGTCAGACACGCCAACTAATTGGAGCTGTCGACAGACACAATATTCTGTGTCAACAGCTCCGGTAACAGTTTGAAACAGCAATGATATGTTGGGTGATGGTGAAGATGACACATATGTCTCTAACAGCATGCTAGAAATCTGACATAAAAGAATTACTAAAATGTGATTCCTGGCCTCCACGTTCCCTGCAAAGACTAACCAGTCTACGTAGAGGAGAAATGTGTGCATGTCTCTATGCTGTAAACCATTTTTTTTTCTGAGAGTGAAAGAGTTCAAGCTTTTTCTGCTCGTCTTTACTGCTACTTCAGATCGCTTTCTCAGCCTTTTGGCTAAGATCAAGTGTAGTGTCAAACGCGGGGTTTTGAGAGGAGTCAAGGACAGTCCCTTCTGAATCTTTTGTCTGAGCTTTCTTGCTCTTGAATATAGAGGGGGTTAATGCACTCTCATCGAACCCCAACTGGGGAGGGGACACGCTGTTGGCAAAGCAAGATGACTTAAACCTCCCGCTTTAAAAAAAAAAAACCCAAAAACTTTTTCTGTATCCATTACATATGTTAAAAGAAATCATGCTAAAGATTTACTTCACCCACTCACTGGCTCTTGAACTATTAAGGGAAATCAATAATCTCAATTGCATTAAGTCAGCTGACAGCTGGACCAAAGGATGCAGTGGATTCAGCCTTAAAGATGAAATTTGCAAGTAACTGCATGAACAAAATCAAATTGGTTTGCTTTCTCTTTATTACAATGATGCCTGCTTTGTAGTGTGTAAAAATGAAACACCATTTACCAAACAATTCTAAGTTATTGTTTTAGCATCCCATTTACTAATGGGCATAAACATGCAACATGGGTTACTGCCTGTTAACGTTAGCAATTTGCTAGTACAGTATTCAATATTTTTAATGGGGCCTATTTATTAACAATGCATTTTAACTTCTGTTAGAAAACAGGTTCCTTAGTGAGGATATGAAAAACCATTTTGGTTTTAAGTCTGTAGAAATAATGGTCAACAAACAAGGTAAGGCTATACTTTTTTTTACTGGATTAGCTTAATACATTTCTGCAGGGCTGGAAATAAAGGACAATACATAAAAAAAAAAAAGAAAAGAATGTGTCAGGCAATATCTTGTTATTGGACTAAATAGATTTCTTGCCTAGCTTGCTTGGGCTACACTCCTGGGTGCCAGGCTGTCTGGGTGCCTGAAATTCAGCTACTGGCTCAGGCAGAAGGGCCCAACTCTTTGACTGGATCTGGGTCTGGGTCTGGGTCGAGGGGAGTTCTTGCTCTGGCAGGGAGAGATGAACGGGAAGGATGGGGAGAAGAACCGCAACTGAAGAGAGGGAAGACGCTGGGGGTGTGGGAGAGGATGCAGGGAGGGAAAGCATTGAGGGGGAAGATGCCAACTGAAGGGAGGGAAGAAAAGAAAACATAACCGAGAAAGTGGAGAGGAAAGAGTCAAAAGTAGGAAAAACTATAAAACAAGCAACTCCCCCCTCCACTAAAAATAGACAAAACCACAAAAAATTGAGGAAAATAAGCGCACACACACACACACACACACTCACACACACACACACACACACTCACACACTCACACACACACACACACACAAACAAAAGCTCAAGGAGAACAAATTGCCCTGGCTGCTAAAACTTCTTGGCTGGTGCTCAAATTTCCTAGGATGTTTTTCTCTCCCTGCACTGTGGCCAGCTCTTGCGAGGCAGACTCCCTTCATCCTTCCATTTCTACAAATTTTCGGCCAGATTTTAGATCACCTTTGCGCGCTGGATCAATTTTCAAAGGCCCGGCCAGGCGTGTAACCCCCCCCCCCCCGGGACAGGTGTAAGACCTGGGGTTTTGTGAAAGGGGCGGTCCGGGGGCGGGGCAGGGCTAGAGGTGCCCGGCACAGCAGCCATTTGCCGCTGTGCTGGGGGATCGTGTGCCAGCAGGGTGCCGGTGCGCACAACTTGTTCCTGATCAGAAGCAGGCACAAAAGGTAGGTTAATGACTTTTTTTTGGGGGGGGGGGGTTAGGATAGGGATAGGGGGAGGGCATGATAGGGGAAGAGGAAGGGAGGTCAGGCTAGGGAGTTGGGACGTTCCCTCTCAGTCTGCTCCTTAATTGGATCGGACTGGGAGGGAACTGGGCAAGGCCCCGATGCGTCGCCGAGCGTAACTGCAAAAATCCTTCCCCCCTTGCGCGCATGTTATAAAATCTTGCGCTCACGTGTGCGCGCCGGGTAGAGGAGAAGGTTGAGAAACAGACGTACAGATAGAGGAACGCACATATGCAGATATGGAAGTGCAGATATGGAAGTGCAGATATGGAAATGGTCACCATTTGTGAGGGTCTCTCTCATGTAGGATTGCCAACTGTCTGGTTTTGGACTAGACAGCCAGGTTTTCAGGTATGCTGTGTGGTGTCCAGCCAGAAGTCCCGACTGGACACTAAAAGTCTGGTTTTGCAGGTAACTCCTCTCCTCCACAGTCTTAGCTACAGGGAGAGACAGGCAGGTTGGGAGCCTCTCAGAAGAGAGCTGTGTTGTATTCCTGCCCCCACCTCTTTTCTTATGCTGATTGGACAGCATAGGGAGAGGAGGTGGTGGTGGTGTGTGTGTGTGTGTGTGTGGGGGGGGGGGGGAGTTAGACAGCAGAGCTCCAGCTTCTCCACAGGTTTCTGTGGCAATGACCCTCTTGTCCCAACACCCCTCCCCTCTCACAGCATGCTGGGCCAGGATCAGAGAGAGGTGCTGCAGTGAGACAGATACAGGCGCAGTTGAGAAACAGACATACAGATAGAGGAACAGGGTGGGGAGAGGAGAGAGACAGTGGGGGCATAGACAAAAGGGGAGATAGACACATGGGGAGCATGATAGGGTTGAGATACAGAAGGCAGCATGGAAGGAGGGAGTAGGTCACAGAATCTCTTGCTCAGTAGAGCCGACAGCTACAGCTGTCTGGGAAATTGCTCTGTAGGCTGTACCTTCCTCCCTCGGGTCTCATGCCTTGTCCCTTAGAAACTTGGAATTTGAGGAGATCAAGATGGCCACCGAACTGTGAGGGTGTGCAGATCGCAGCTCCTGACCTGCCAAATAATTTCCTCGCCTAACTCTTAGAAATTTTTCCCTCAATTGGAGTTTCTTGTTGAAAGTTAATCTGAATATGCCTTACACTAAGAGGAAGGCTCGGGTACGTGAAATTACCTCAACTCCAGATTCCTTGAGACAGATGCGGATCGAAGCTGCTTTCGCGCAAACGCCAAACTTAGACCCGGATGTAGGAGTTGCTGGGATTGTGCTAGAGCAGCAGCCCAGTCCCCAGACTTTTGAAACATCCCTAAGCCCGGGATATCCAGCGATACCGGACCCACCAAGGAGAACAACCGACAAAGAGGATGGCACCCCGAGAGGAGATGGAAATTTCTCCTCGGAGAGCCCGATGGAAGCGGGCTCCAGGGGCCGTGAAAAGGAGGCCCAACAGCAGGGCCTGGAAGAACATAAGTCTAGTGGCGAAGGACTTTTGGAGGCAGGAGTTGCAATGAGCAATTTTTCTCTTCTCAACACAACTGCAGTTCTAGCTCCTTCGTTGGAGGAAATAAAAAACATCTTCATTGTAATGCAAAAATCTATAAATACATTGACATTAACCGTGAGAGAAGCTATGAATAAAACCATCCAAGTGGAAGAAAAGGTGAATTTGGCTGGACAAAAAGTAACAATACTGGAAGATAAAGTGAAAGAAATAGAGAAAATAGAAGGAAATCTTATAAGATCAGAAAAAATGACTCAGAATAAATTGGAATTTCAGGAAAATATATCTAAAAGAGCAAATTTGCGATTTTTGAATTTTCCCAAAACAAAGCTACAGTCACCTCTGGAATTGTTGAAGAGTTATTTTGTGAATATTCTAAAAATTCCGTTGGAAAATATCCCAGTGGTAGAAACTGCTTACTATCAGGTGTTACGTGTTCGTGGAAGTGGAGACTCGAAACAGAGAGAAAATCAAGAATTACAAGAGGAAGATACTTTGGATATTACCAACTTTTTGGAAAAATCATTTGAAATGGACATTGCTCTACGAGCAACGCTAATAGTTCAATTTTCCTCAAGGATTGAGAGAGATAATGTATTAAAACAGTATTTCAAATTTCAAAATGTAAAATTTTTTGGTCAGCCAATACGCATTTTCCCCGACATAGCTAGGTCGACACAAATTAAGCGGAAAAAATTTTTAGAGTTAAGGAAGGAAGCAGTGGAGAGAGGAGAACGATTTATATTGCGTTTTCCTTGTCGATGCCTAATAACTCGTGGAGATGTAAAGTACATCTTTACAGATCCGGAGCAATTACGTAAACATCTTGATTCCCTTGTGCAATCCTAGTGAGAATCCTAAAGTTCATTGGGATTAAGATAAATGTTTGGTGACTCACAGATAATCTGCAAGTAATATTTGTATTGTAATTCTCTTTATTATATCTGCTATAGTCACCCTTGATCTCCCCACATTTCTTAAAATATAATTGATCAATGTACATGTCCCCAGATATACATGTATAATTTCTTTGTATTTTATCTCAGAGTGAGTAGATAGAAAATGTTTATTTTCTTTTCTTTTTTGTGATCTGGGTGGAATACATGTAACGTTGAAATATTTCTTTGTTTTGAAATTAAAAATCAATAAAGATTAAATTATAAAAAAAAAAAAAGAAACTTGGAATTTATCTGATGTTAAACAAAAACATATTGGGTACTGCCGTAACTTCCTCCCCTCTCTGCCCATGCCTGCACCCCTTTCCTGGCTCTTTCTCTGCTCAGTATCCCGTGCCTATTATCTCACTGCTGCTCCGCTCAAGCCTATTGCTGGCCTGCTCAGTACCCCGGGTAATATAAGTAATACGGCTGGTGGAGGAGCGGGCAGGCAATACCTCCTTGGATGACATGACTGGCCAGCTGAGATGGCAGCCTCATAGGGGTTAAGGAATACTTGTTCCACTACAATGGTGGGAATTAGGGAAGCTATCCAAATTGGTAGTGCAGTAATAATAGGAGATTTCAATTACCCCAATAATTGGGTAAGTGAAACATCAGGAAATGCTAGAGAGATAAAGTTCCTGGATGGAATAAATGACAGTTTTATGGGATAAAGTTCCTGGATGGAATAAATGACATTTATGGAGCAATTGGTTCAGGAAATGACAAAAGAAGGAGCAATTTTAGATCTAATTCTCAGTGGAGCACAGGATTTGGTGAGAGAGGTAACGGTGGTGGGGCCGCTTGGCAATAGTGATCATAATATGATCAAATTTGAAGTAATGACTGGAAGGGGGACAGTAAATAAATCCATGGCTCTAGCGCTAAACTTTCAAAAGAGAAACTTTGATAAAATGAGAAAAATAGAAAAAAACTGAAAGCTGCAGCTACAAAGGTGAAAAGTGTGCAACAGGCATTGCCATTATTAAAATATATCATCCTAGAAGCACAGTCCAGATGTATTCCACCCATTAAGAAAAGTGGAAGGAAGACAAAACAGTTACTGGCATGGTAAAAGGCTATTTTAGCCAAAAGATCTTCATTCAAAAACTCGAAGAAGGATCCATCTGAAGAAAATAGGATAATACATAAGCATTGGCAAGTTAAATGTAAGACATTGATAAGACAGGCTAAGAAGAGAATTTGAAAAGAAGTTGGCCATAATAAAAACTTTTAAAAATACATCCAATGCAGAAAGCCTGAGAGGGAGTTGGTTGGACTGTTGGATGATCAAGGGGTTACAGGGGCACTTAGAGAAGATAAGGCCATTGCAGAAAGATTAAACGATTTCTTTGCTTCAGTGTTTACTGAAGAGAATGCTGGAGAGATAACCGTTCCGTGACAATTCAGATGAACTGAACCAAATCACGGTGAACCTGGAAGATGTGGTAGGCGTGATTGACAAACTGAAGAGCAGTAAATCACCTGGATCGGATGGTATACACCCCAAGATTCTGAAAGAACTAAAAAATGAAATTTCAGACCTATTTCAATTAATTTGCAACCTATCATTAAAATCATCCGATATATTGGAAGATGGCCAATGTTACCCCTATATTTAAAAAGGGATCCAGGGATGATCCGGGAAACTATAGACCAGTGAGCCTGACTTCAGTGCTGGGAAAAATCGTGGAAACTGTTATAAAGAATAAAATCACAAAACATTTAGATAGACATGGTTTGATGGGACAAAGCCAACATGGATTTAGCCAAGGGAAATCTTGCCTCACAAATGTCATACTTTTTTTGAAGGGGTGAATAAACATGTAGACAAAGGTGAACTGGTAGATGTGGTGTATTTGGATTTTCAGAATGCGTTCAACAAAGTACTGCATGAGAGGCTTCTAAGAAAACTAAAAAGTCATGGGGCAATGTCCTTTTGTGGATTGCAAGCTGGTTAAAAGACAGGAAACAAAGTAAGATTAAATGGTCAGTTTTCACAGTGGGAAAAGGTAAACAGTGGAGTGCCTTGGACTGATGCTTTTTAATACATTTATAAATGATCTGGAAAGGGGTCCGACGAGTGAGGTGATCAAATTTGTAGATGACACAAAAGTATGCAGAGTAATTAAATCTCAAGGGGCAGATTTTAAAAAGTTGTGCGAGCGCGTACTTTTGTTCATGCAGCAGGCGCGAACAAAAGTACGCCTGATTTTATAAGATACACACGTAGCCACGCGTATCTTATAAAATCTGAGGTCGGCGCGCGCAAGGCTGCGCAAAATCGGCAGCCTGTGCGCGCCGAGCCGCGCAGCCTGCCTCCCCTCCGAGGCCGCTCCGATTTCGGAGCGGCCTCGGAGGGAACTTTCCTTCGCCCTCCCCGCACCTTCCCCTCCCTTCCCCTACCTAACCCACCCCCCCGGCCCTATCTACCCCCCCCCCCTTACCTTTGTCGGCAAAGTTACGCCTGCTGGAAGCAGGCGTAACTTTGCGTGTGTCGGCCGGCAGCCCCGCTCCGTCCTCTGGTCCCGGGGGCTGGTCTGGAGGCCTCGACCATGCCCCCGGGCCGGCGCCACGCCCCCGGGCCCGCCCCTGAAATGCCACAGCCCGCCCCCGAAAAGCCGCGTCAGTAGGCCCTGTCCCCCGACACGCCCCCGACACGCCCCCTTACAAAAGCCCCGGGACTTACATGCGTCCCGGGGCTTTACGCGCGCCGGCGGCCTATGCAAAATAGGCCGCCGGTGCGTGCGGGCCTTTGAAAATCCGCCCCCAAGTGTATTGTGATGAATTGCAGGAGGACCTTGCGAGACTGGAAGATTGGGCTTCCAAATGGCAGATGAAATGTAATGTGGAGAAGTACGTATAGAGAAAAATAATCCTTTCTGTAATTACACAATATTGGGTTCTATCTTTGGAGTTACCACCCAATAAAGTGATCTAGGCATCATAGTGGATAATACATTGATATATTGGCTCAGTGTGCTGTGGCGATCAAAAAAGCAAACAGAATGTTAGGAATTATTTGGGAGGGAATGGCAAATAAAAGGAAAGATGTCATAATGCCTCTGTATCATTCCATGGTGAGACCGCACCTTGAATATTGTGTGCAATTCTGGTAACCGCATCTCAGAAAGGATATAACTGCACTGGAGAAAGTGCAAAGGGTGACCAAAATGATAAGGGGCATGGAATGGCTGCCCTATGAGGAAAGGCTGAAGAAGTTAGGGCTGTTCAGGTTGGAGAAGAGACGACTGAGGGGGATATGATAGACTCTACAAAATCATGAAAGGATATGAACAATTTAATGTATATTGGTTATTTACTCTCTCAGATAATAGAAGGACCAGGGGACACTCCATGATGATAGCAAGTAGCTTATTTAAAACAAATTGAAGAAAATTATTTTTCACTCAACGCATAGTTAAGCTCTGGAATTCATTGCCAGAGGATGTGGTTTCAGAAGTTAGCATTACTGAGTTTAAAAAAGGTTTGGATAAGTTCCTAGAGGAAAAATCCACAAACTGCTATTAATTAATAAGCAATAGTAGCTTGAAATTTATTTAATGTTTGGGTACTTGCCAAGTACTCGTGACTTGGATTGGCCACTGTTGGAAACAGGATATTGGGCTTGATGGATTCTTGGTCTGACCCAGTATGGCTTATTATGTGTTCTTATGTTATGAAACCCCATAATGAGGTGCATTAGTGCCCTCTGGGCATGTCAATCTGGGCAGCTGCTTACCTCTTCTGACAGCCCTGGTTCTTCCTTTTCCCCCTTCCCTGCCCAGCATGCTTCTGACCTTCTGAGATCCATGTTTGAAAGAGAGAGGGAGCATGTATGAGTGATGTGTTTGTGTGTGACAGAATGAATGTGTATGTATATGGAGAGGGACACAGGAAAAAGTTTGTGCTACCCATCACCACCCCCTAATAATCCATGAGAAACTGAAATGTGGAGCAGCTGAGTTGCAAGAGCTCCCTTCATTGCCCTGAGAGGCTATAAGGGAAACTGTTGCCTGTGTGCAGCCTGTCAATTCATTATTGCCCTATAACTGCCCTACTCTGGTAAATTTGCTTTATATTCTGTATTTGCTATGTATTGTTAAATGACTTGTCTTCCTCTTAACTCACATTACTCTAGTTAATTATTCTGATAAATTACATTAATCTATCCATTCCCAATACAGTGTCTGCTTCTGCATTAATCTGCTACAACCGTTTTGTTCTGTGCAATTGCTTCAATGTGCTTACATCCCACAATCCGCCCCTCTTCACAATACTCCCCGGCTAGCCCTCTACCCAAGAATGCCCCCTCATGCCTACCTCTCTCCCCCCAACTATCTACTCGGACACACTTCAAAACTATCCCCTCCCCCTTTCTCTCACCACAACACTCAAAAAAGGCGTCTGATCCCAATCCCCATATCCCCCACCTCGCAAGCCCTCACCATCTCCCTTATCTCTCTTCTGCTCATTAACGCCCAATCCCTAAAACAAAAAACACACCTCCTCCATGATATCCTAACAGACTCTAAACCAGAAATTTTCGCAGTAACCGAAACCTGGTTCAAACCCTGCGACACCCCCCTCATCAATCAACTCCCCTCTGAAACTTATGACTTTTTCTCTATCCCCCGTAAAAAGAAAAGAGGAGGGGGCCTTCTCCTCATAGCTAAAAAAGAACTCAAGCTGACCTCACAAACCTGTAATATTCCCAAGCAATACGAAGTAGGCCTTTTCAAATCACAATCTCTTCAAATCTGCCTTATCTATACCCCCCCTGGTCTACTAGAAAAAGACCCCTCCCCCCTTATCGAATTCCTCACCATCTCCCTCTCTCCCGATATACCCACAATACTCCTAGGCGACTTTAACCTCCACGTCGACTCCATCCCACAATCCCTACCATGCGAAGCAGTCATCTCTTCCTTAGAAGCAATGGGCCTTACCCAGCTTATCCATTCCCCAACCCACAAAGCCGGTCACACACTTGACCTTATCTTCACGAACACTCTCATCAAAGTCATACACGCCCCTACATGCCTCCCTGTCCCTTGGTCCGACCACTCCATCATCAACACAACCCTCTCCCTACAAACCCCATCTCCATCCCCTCCCTCTCAGTCAAAATCCTTCCAATTTCGTAAAACCTGCCCATTAGACACCCTTGCCACAGCTTGCTCCACCATCCCTAATCACATTGACCTCGAGACAGCAGATAGTGCTATCTCCTCCTGGACAGAAACTACCCAAAAAATCGCTAACAAATTATGCCCAGTCATTCAAAAAACTATCACACAAACCAAGTCATCCAAAAAACCCTGGTATACCCAGACACTCAAAACCCAAAAAACCCAGCTCAGAGCAGCAGAAAGACATTGGCGCAAACACCCCACTCCTGCCTCAAAAACCAAATATTACCAACTTATGCATGCATACAGAAACGCCATTCAAACAACCAAAAAAGAATACTATGCAAAAAAAATTCACCCCCTCCAATTCAACCCAAAGGCACTATTTACACTAGTTTCAAATCTCACCAAACCCAATGTGTCTACCCCCCAATTCCCCTCCTCTCAGACACGATGTAATGAAATTGCCCTCTTCTTTAAGAACAAAATTTCCAACATCACCGCCAAATTTAACCCCAACACCAAAAACTCCCCCACTACTAACATCATAAACCCTCCCACCCCCACTCTCCCACCCCTCTTTCATCCTTCGAACCTTCCTCCACTCTAGAAATAGAAAACATTTTAAAAAAGATGAGACCCTCCTCCCACCCCTCAGAAACAATCCCTACCAAATTACTTCTCGCTATTCCCAAAACAATAGCCTCCTCACTCTCCAAAATCGTGAACTGTTCCCTAGAACACGGCCTGGTCCCTAGCTCCCTGAAACAAGCCGTGGTCAAACCCATCCTAAAAAAACCCTCCCTTGATCCCTCCAACCTATCCAACCTCCGTCCCATTTCCAATCTCCCCTTCCTCTCCAAAATTATTGAGAAACTAGTTAACTCCCGTCTCTCTGACCACCTAGAACAATCCAACTTACTCCCACCAACACAACATGGCTTCCGAAAACACCTCAGTACGGAATCCCTCCTCCTCTCACTTACTGACACCATCATCAAAGGCATGGATGCGGGTAACTCCTATCTCATCGCCATGCTCGACATCTCCGCCGCTTTTGATACTGTAAATCATAACATCCTTATCAACACCCTCGTCAACATAGGAATCACAGGTACTGCTCTGGCTTGGATTAAATCCTTCCTCCACAACCGTACCTACACAGTACTCACTGACAATTTTACATCCCCTCCTGTTAATCTTGATTGTGGCGTCCCCCAAGGTTCCTCCCTCTCCTCCACCCTATTTAACATCTATATGATCCCCCTCACAAACTTCCTCTCCAACCTTGGTATCACACACTTCATCTACGCCGATGATGTGCAAATCCTTATACCTTTCACAAATTCTGCACTCACTGCTATCCAAAAATGGAACACCATCCTCGCTTCTATAAACCAACTCCTATCTGACATGCACCTAGCCCTTAATCCACAAAAAACTGAACTCCTCCTCATCTCCACCAAACATGCATCCATACCCATACCCTTCCCCTCCACCTTCCACCCTCCTAACTTTCTCTCTGACACAAGAAACCTAGGGGTCATAATTGATAACCAACTTACCTTCAAACCATACATCAAATCTATTCTTAGCAGCTGCTACTTCAAACTTCAAACCCTGAAAAAACTTAAACCCCTCCTCTACTTCTCTGATTTCCGCACAGTACTTCAATCTATAATTTTCTCAAAGATTGATTACTGTAACGGACTCCTACTTGGTCTCCCTGCTTCCCACATCAAACCTCTCCAACTCCTCCAAAATGCCACTGCACGCATCCTCACTAATGCCAAAAAGAAAGACCACATTACTCCCACTCTCATTAATCTCCACTGGCTACCCATTCATTCACGCATTACCTACAAGACCCTTACCCTCATCCACAAAAGTATTACTAATGAACATTACAACTGGCTAAACCCCCCCCTTCCTCCCACGTACCTCTACCAGACCCACCCGATCTTCGCTCCGTGGAACCCTTATTCACCCCTCTATAAAATCCACAAGACTTATGTCCACCACCAAACGGGCCCTCTCCCTAGCAGGCCCTTCCCTCTGGAACTCCATGCCCCTTGACCTTCGTACCGAAACCTCCACACCCACCTTCAAAAAGAAACTCAAAACCTGGCTCTTCCTCCAAGCATACCCCCAATCACAATCTTCATCATCCCTTACAAACATCCTCACCCAACCGCCTACCCCCACCAACACCCCCTCTTCAGGACATACTCCCTGCACCCACCCCCCCCAATGAACTTCAAACCTAAAATTTCAGTTAGTACCCGCCCCTCCCCCCCAATCATTGTTCCTCTGCGCTTATACTAGCCTGTAAATAATCTATGTGTTTATCACATTTTCCTCAAACCCCTGTACATACCTTTCCTCATGTATCCTTTTCCCCCTCCCCCCCTCCCTCTCCCTTTGTCTTGTCTACCTATATACCTCTCCTCCCCACCTATTTATCTTGTTTATTGCTATGTTACTGAGTTTATTGTTACAAACCGTTCTTTGTAAAGGCTTTGCCTATATATCCTTGTTTGTAAGTTATCTGTAAACCGGCACGATGTGCAAACGGTTGCCGGTATATAAAATAAAATAAAATAAATAAAAAAATAAATAAATAATGCATACACAGATACAGATAGAGTGATTAGGCAGTTCACTGGTTGGATCTAAAATTTATACAGATGAGGGACACCATGACTCTTCTCCCCTCCCCCCGTTTCTCTAGTGTCCAGACCCGGGCTGTGGAAATGTTGGCCACCCTACTCTCGTGCTCCATATAAGATATCTAGATATTTCACTGAATCCCGGGGAGATTTACTTTTACACACCTCTGATTTCACAAAAGAAGCTTGTATGTTTTTCAGATTTGCCTGTCTATGCAATTGCACTCCTCATGGTCCAGCAGCCTCTGGGGCTCTGGAGGAAACAGAAGCCATAACTGCAGCCACGTGGCCAACCCGGGCACATGTGCTCAAAAGTGAAAGCATTTCCAGAAGGAGGAGGGGCTCTTTGGAAACAGGAAGCAGGGGCAAAGCCTGTCCCACAGGTGTTTTCCTGGTTGCTCACTGCAATCAGTTATAAGGAAATTGTCCCACTGTATTGGGTTATGCCCTATGAACTCTAGAAGAATGCTCTCTTTGGCACAATGCAAGTATTAAGAAGGCCAATAGCAGTAAATCTGAGCAACTGGGGTCACAATCAACATACCCTGGCTTACAAATGAAGTTCATTCCTGCCCATTTTGGAGGCATTATCCCAAGAGAACAAGCCTAGTCTCAAAAGCCAGAATCATTTGTAAGAAACTTCACAAAATCCTATGTTTATGAAGGTACTGCAATTATACTTGGAAGATATCCGGGATTTGTCAATAAAACAGAATAGGAAAATGTAAGCCTGAAGATGTCTAATGTATTTGGCTGAATCATTCATCACAATTTTCAGACTATGTTATAGAGCATAGGATGTTGTTCAACCAGCTGAATGGCTGGACTGAACTTTCCATGTCATACAGCTGATGGCAGATTTTTGGCCAATTGCCATTGCTAGATCCCGTCAGGGGTAAACAGCCTGGACCCCTTTGCCTCACTAATTTCTCTCTCTCCAGATCATGACTTGTGAATCACTGTGTCATCCTTTCCCTCTGATAGCTACTTTTTAGGAATGTGCTTTTTTTTTTTTTTAATTTCCTGTTTCCCTGCATTTCATTTTGAAAACAATACAAAAGATAAACAAATGAAATTCTGTTTTTGTTTCCAAAACTGATTTGACTTCATTGCCAGCCCCAAGCGCCTGTCGAAAAACCCTTGCACCTTCTAAATTAAAAAATATTCCCGCAGCCTTGAGGCTGGCTCCTCTGCCGTGCCTCGTATCTCATCTCTGGGTCTTCACGGGGCAGGAGCCATCCCCAGTTATTCCTGCTCCACCACTGCTGTTTCTCAAAATAGCGCCGGCCAACCAGAGGTCTATGCCATTTTGAGCTTTGTTATTTGAAAAAAAGGAAACATGGCGCTAGGCTCGGGCCGGCTCGTGCTTTTATGAGAAAGTTAGAGAAACAGCACCAGCAGGGCAGGAATTTGTGTCCTGTGAAGAGCCGCAGAAGGGTAAGAGGTGGAATGGTGGTGGTGGTGGTGACGGTGGGGAACTGGCCACAAGCCTGGGAAGAATTTTTTTGTAATTTAGACGTTGTGGGGGTTTTAAGCTGGGAGGAGCCTAAACCTGACTTTTTATTTTTTTCTTTTGTTTTCCATTTCTTTTTCTTTTTTTCCAATTTTGCTTGTTGTTTTTTTCTTTTCATTTTAAATAAATGAAACTTAACAAAAACAAATGGAAAGAAAAGAATTGGTGCATACTTTTAACCTGATCAGGAAAATGTAGTGACAGGCTCTATTTTGCTAGATCTTGTATGTACTACGAGGGGGGGTCATTTCAAAGCAATTTCCACTTAAAAACCGGGTTTAAAGTGCATAAATGGCATTTAAAAAACTACCCGGGTGGACGGGGTTATGCACATAAAAATACGTGCAAAGCACTTTCCCACACTACAAACCCCTGGGCGTAAATATTACATGCACAGAAATGGCAGCCTTGGCACTGGTTCCACGAATTTTCAAAGTGGATTTATGTGCACATTTTTGGGCAGAAGTCTGCAGGGTAAAAAGTAACCACAGCTGTGGCCTATGCAGGCTGTTTGAGAATGGCCCTCCCAATCTGAAAGTAGTGCTTTGCAATACATGTGGACTAAAAGAGGCCATGCGTCATTGTTTGGTGATGGGAATCAGTAAACATAGGAAATGATGGCAGAAAAAGACCATCCATCCCATCCAGGCTGCCCGGCTACTCTATCCAAGGTGCCAAGGACATATTCCAGCTGCCTGGATGAGGAGACAGACGTCTCCTCATCCAGGACAGATTTTTGTCTGCTTCTTTCGTACTCCATCCTCTTGAATGGAAGAGCATACATAAGCACTTTTGTTTAATCAAATTAGTTGTACAGAACTTGCACTGTACTATACGCTGTTCTATATATTTCAAGCTGTGAGAGAGCTCCATAGCAATGGAGCCAGTCAGCTGTAACTGTCTGCAGGAGGCTGATAGTTTTTTGTTTGTTTTTTTGAGTTTCCAATGATTTAAAATACTCCAGGGAGATGTATAATTTGTAAAGAAAGCTCCCCAAATGTGAATTATTGGGCTTTGGTTCATTGTATGGATCTGGAATTAAATAGTTAAAGCTATGGCATGTTTCAGAGGCACCTTGTTATTAAATTATAAGGTACCTTATAACACACAGGAAAGTGATTACTAAAACACATTTGCCTTCCTATGCAATGTGTGTATATTTAAAAAACCTCGTCATCTGCTCTTTGAGTTGTAAAATCTCTTTCTCTTTTCCTTCTATCCATGCAAGCAAAATCACTGTTTTTCTGAATGCTCAGAGGCATTTAGCAGTGCCCTGCATCATGGAACTGTTCCATAACAAAGGGACCTTTTTATTGCATTTGCTAGTAAGATGGTTACTTCGAAAATGTTATGAAAAATGCCTTGAGAGCATCATGTGGCCATGAAGGTGCCCCCATAAAGGGTTTCTCATTTTCCATTTGTGTTTTAAATTTCTTGCCCGAGCTTTGCTCAGTATCCTCTTCTCTGAACTTGAACTAGCAAGCTTTAGGAGCTATAGAAACATTTTAGACCATATTTCTAGACATTGCATCAACAAGTGAAAAAGAGGGAAAATTTGACCCATTACAGGCCATATTTGAGGTTTTGGGTATCTCCTCTCCCTTCAAATAATTGCAGAGAACAGCAGAATGGATACACAAGAGGAATAAATATATTAAGCTTCATCTGGTTAACGTATAGTTAAGAATCTGAGATACTGCATTTCAGTAAACATATATTTTAGTAGTGCACTCTTAAGTGCACTACTAAAACCCTGTGGTGATCACTAGGAGTGTAACCTCTTTATTGCCCCACAATAAAAACATAAAAAGCCTTTGAAAGGGAAATTAGTCATGAGTGAAAGATAGTAGGGTTCTGAATTTGGTGCTGAAGGACAGTGGCTATTTTCCTTGCCTTCTACTAGATTACTGGATAGAGAGAAATTTCTCACTATTTCAGGAGGGTTGGACCCCATTGCCTGTTATCTTCTTTCATCAGAACTGGTTGCATGACTTTATATAAGATACAATAAAATATCAGAAATAATCTGTTCGTTTTCATGAGTAAAAGAAAAACATTCAGCCATTGCAGTTCACTATAATGTCTATTCTACAACATTTCTGAGTTATACAAATAGCCAAATATCTGGATAAACTTGTTTCTTTATATTTTTCCCCATGATGCATCAAGGAAGTTCTGCCATTTGGGAGGAATATTGCATTTTGCAGAATAGATGCCTCTGTGTCTACCACAAGGACCCGCCAGGCTGAAGAAGGAGACATATGCAGTATGGAGCTATTTTATACTGAGAGACTGGCAGCTGGGCTCTTTGCATCCTCTGAGGAATGAAGGAAAAATGCTTTAAGACTTGCAGGTCAAATACTAACTGGTTGGGGGAAAAGGTCCAGCAAGAGACAAACCAAGAGGAGAAGAATGGATGGACTAAGGCAGTGGAAGGAAGAGTTTCAAAGCACACACAGAAGAAGCAGAATGCAACAGATCTGGGAACATGAAATATTTTTGCCAAAACTTTGGCAAAGAACAATTTGTGATCTGTAACCTGTCAGGAATGTTCTATAATGAAGCCCCCACCCCAAGATTTCCTGATGGGTCTTCGTGCTATTTTACTGTAAAATTTCACAAGCAATATTCTAGCAGTGGGACTTCTCCCTGCTTTTCCTTCCATTATAGCAGCTTGCGTGTCTGAGATTTCTGGATGATATAAAGGGCCTGCCTAATTACCAAGATTCTGAGCCCACCATGTTCCTAAGGGAAAAAATGTTTTCCTAAATCAGGCCCATACTGCGGTTTTGATTCTAGCACATAGGGTGAAATTAAATGCAGCTTAATATTTGTCTCGTTACAGTTTGATAACTTGCTGAAAGTGCCCAACGACCAAATTGAATTTAGGCAGCAAATCAGGTCTGTAAGCACATTACAAAAATGAACACAGTGGGCACTGGCTTATGTCATTATTCAAATGTCTGGCGGCACGTCAAGCATGGACGTTTGATTTGCCCGTAATATATTGGAATTTGATAAGCATATTAGCCACTGCTGCATTTACCATATCTTGTACGGCACATTACAGACTCCATGTACAAATTGCTAAACAATTATTGTAAACCGCTCTGGCCAGATCTGGTATCTGATGAGCGGTATATAAGAAATGAGAAATAAAAAATGAGAAATAGATTACTGATAAGAAAAAGATCATAATAGTAGGTTAGAGGAGCCTCAGTAGCCTGTCTCTAGCTCAGGGGCATTTAGCTAGAACCATTTCATCCTATTGTTGTAAGGCTGAGAGGAAGTGGTTTAGGGTAGTTAAAGACCAGCAAACACAGGGCAGGAGAGAAGTGCTGTATAACTTCTACTTTCACTTCCTGCCTACCCCATTACTTCTAGTGTTGTGGGAAAAAACAACATGACTGGAATGACCTGAAGGTTAGGAAGGTGAACAAAATTTACCTTCTGAAAGGCACATTTAAAACTGCTCACTAAACCGTTTTGAGAGCTGAAAGTGGTACCATTAGTCACAATACTAAGCTGTTATTTGGAAAAGCACAATGCATGAACGGCTTTGGTAGACTTATTCTTCTGAACATTTTCTCTGACAGAATAAGACTAGATATAAAAATCATTTCTAGAAAAAAAAACCTGGCAAGCCTTTAAAGGCTATGTTACAAAATCAGAGAAATACTCACCAGAAAGGCAGACTTGAATTCCTAGCTACCTACTGCATATTTTTGCAAGACAATGTGAAATTATTCCCCCCCCCCCCAAAAAAAAAAAAAATCAGTCTGATCAGGAGTACCTCAGCTTCAGCATCAATAACGTGTGGGCTGTAAGATGCCTGACTTATTTTGAAATAAATATAATCCTTGGGTATGGTTTGAAATAAATATAATCCTCGGGTATGGTTTTGGTTTATACTAAAATTTCTCAGGCACGCTCTATCCCCACTGCATCTGAAGTGCCTACCCACACATAACATGGTACAATGTGTTTCATCCAGAATCTAATTACCACCATTCCCCATCCTTCACATCATAGATCTGGGCTCACGTTGCTTTAAGCCTAACACCCACAGGCTGAAACCCCTACACAGATCCCTCCTCCACCCATCAAGAGCCACCAAATGTTGGTTGATACAACTGCCTGGCAAAAAGTTCACCCTGGAACAAGAACATTCCTCCTCTACACTTGCTACATCTACAAGAAAACTAACTGTAATCATGACCTACTCACAGATGAATATGCAGACATCCTGTGCCTCACAGAAACCTGGGCACAAGATGCTGTTAACTCCTAATTTAACCAAATCTGTTCCCCAGACTACATCTTTGCACATACCCTATGCCAGTCAAAAAGGGACAGGGAGTAGCCATCATGTCCAGAAAAATCCTTAAGCCTAACACCAGTCCCAACATGAAAACTTGTTGATATTGAAACCATTCTCCTCCAGATGGACACTCACCCCAAGTGGGGACTGTTTTTACTATGTCACCCACTATCAAGTAACCATAATGCCCTATATGACTTCCTTCAACTAATATAGGAAATTATCTTAGAACTCTGGTACTGGGTGACTTCAAATACATGTTGACGAGCTTCACCTTGACCTTCTGCAAGTGTTCCTTACCTCCTTAGAAAGACAGCTAATCAACAAATCAATCCACAGGGCTGAACACATCATTGGCTTGTTGCTGGCATTGCTACAGTTACTTAAAGAATGTGAGATGGCAAATATATAAACTACCTAAATCTCCTGATCTAATCACAAAATGGTAGGTTTGATATTCAACTAACCCCTATTCACAAACCAATCCAGGAAAAACCTACAAAACTGGTCTGCCCAACATCTTGATCCAGAATCCTATTTGCCTTAAAGGGTCTACCTGAGGGTACCCAGTCTACTACAACCCTAGTAGACGCTTGAAACAATGATGTAAAATCCACCTTGGGCCCCTTGAAAAACAATCACCACTATGAATTCCAAACCATCCCTTTGGTTTACACAGAATCTGCTTGAAATGAAAAGAATCAGAAGAAGACTAGAATGGAAATGGTGGAAATCAAGACACAAGATGACAGAAATGATTGCAGAAGACACCAGATAGCCTACAACCAAGCAATCACAGCAGCAAAAAGAGCTTACCATACCAGATCAACCAAGCAGAAAACTCACCTACAGAGCTATTCCGAACCAAAAACAATCTCTTGTAATCTCAGTCACTCTTTCTTACTTTCATTGTACTGAGGCTTACTTAAATAAGCTAGGCTCATTTTCACAGAGCTCACCTGTATCCAAACAGAAATGGAAAAAATGCCAGCACAAAAACCAACACTGGTAAAATAGACCCTGTCATGACCATCTTCTGCTCATTATCAGTAGAAACCACTAATTCCCTACTGTCCACTCTCAGACCTACCACTTACTTGGAGGACCCCTGTCCATCCTGACTTATTAAAGATGGACTGCTCCACCGCATCTGGCCATAGCAAACACTTCACTCACGGAAACCAAAATTCCAAGCTGCCTAAAAAGAGCAATTGTGAAACCCACCCTGAAGAAGACTAACCTGGATACCACTGACCAACTACTAACCAATCTCAAACCTCCCCCTCCTAAGAAAAATCATTCAAAAAGCTATGCTATCACAGCTATTGGATCATCCTGCGCATTAAAAACATCCTGGATCCCTTCCAGTGAGGTTTTAGGCCTCACTACAACTCAGAAACTTTACTCTTATGCTAGTGTACAAACTCTGACACTAAAATAACCAGAGGAAATCAGCTTTACTCATTCTTCTGGACCTTTCCTCAATGTTTGACACTGTAGATTATGATCATCTCCTGAGTCCTCACCCACGGGCCGATACAGTAAAAATCGCGGGAGAGTGGGCGAGTGCCCGCTCTCCCGGCGTGCGCATAGGACACTCTTCTGTGCGCACGATACAGTAAAGTAATTTATTTAAATTAGGGTTCGTGGCAAAAAGAGGGGCTAGGGACACTAGCATGTCCCTAGTGCCTCTTTTTGGACAGGAGCGGCGGCTGTCAGCGGGTTTGACAGCCGACGCTCAATTTTGCCGGCGTAGGTTCTCGAGCCCGCTGACAGCCAGGGGTTCGGAAACTGGACGCTGGCAAAATTTAGTGTCCGGTTTACAACCTGCGAGCCAGGGCCCATTTCAATTTTTTTTTTTTTTTTTTTTTTTTACTTTTTTTAACTTTTGGGGCCTCCGACTTAATATTGCCATGATATTAAGTCGGAGGGTGTACAGGAAAGCAGTTTTTTACTGCTTTTCTGTGCACTTCCCCGGTGCCGGCAGAAATTAACGCCTTCCTTTGGGTAGGTGCTAATTTCTGAAAGCAAAATGTGTGGCTTGGCTGCACATTTTACTTACTGTATCGCACAGGAATACCTAATAGGGCCATCAACATGCATTTGCATGTTGATGGCCCTATTAGGTTCGGGGGGGGGGGGGGGGGGTTGGACACGCGTTTTCAATGTGCTACTACCCCTTACTGAATAAGGGGTAAAGCTAGTGCGTCAAAAACGTGCGTCCAATCGCGGGTTAATAGTGCGCTCCACCGGAGCGCACTGTACTGTATCAGCCTGCCAGATAAGTTGGATTGGTTTAACCCTCACTTGGTTCACGTCCTACCTCTAAGACTGCACCCAAACTATCTCCATAGGAACAGCTCTTTCTGAAACCCACTCATTCTCCTGCAGAGTACATTAACACTCCATCCTCTCATCCACATTATGACCCTGTCTTGGGTTCACTAGAAAGGAGTTTTTGTCAAGGTGAAGTTCCTTCCATCAGAGGAAGGTCATGACAAGTTCAATAAAGTAACATAGTTAAATAGTAATGTTGGCAGAAAAGGACCAATTGGTCCATCCAGTCTGGCAGCAAGCTTCTTCTAGTAGAATCTGCCAAGTTGTGCAGGTTATCCCAGTGTTTCTCTTAAGGATAGTATCTGCCACTCCATGCAGTTATATCCAAGCTTTATGAAAATGGTAGTAATATTTACAATCAAAACCAAACCACTGTCAAACCCATAACAAAATTACTGCTAGCAACATTTTTACTGGATGAGGAGCCTTCTTGAAAATTCAGACAATGCTGCTTGATGTGCTTTGCTTTTGGACTTGGCCGTAGGAACATGTGCTTTTCCCCTTATGTTGTGCAGTGGAGAAGAGCTGGAAGCTGGAGACAAAAATTATGCTGGAGAGTTGAGGCGTGGTTTCTGCTAGCAGTAACTGAGAGCCAGCCAGAAGGACCAGGACTCCAAGAAGGAAGGGGTGTCTATCCTGTCTGGGGAAGCCCACAGTTGGAGAGGTATTGAAGATGTCTGAGGATCTGTGAATTTTAGCCCAAAGCCTTTGGGTTAACAGAAAAGAGAGAGAGAGCTGATTTGAATATGGATTCTAAAGAGCTCAAGTCATTTAGAGACTACGTTTTTCTTTTTTTTTTTTTCTTTTTTCTGCTTAGACTGGATGCTGAGTTTTGTCTGTGTTTCTCCCACTGGAACTTTGAGTACTTTTGGACCTTGTAATAAATTCTATTTTGCTTTGGAACAACCATTGGGTTATACCTAATCCCTCTGTATGAATTCATAAGGAATTGCCACATCACCCATTATTCCTACATGGATGACATCCATCTCCTAATCTCTTTAGTTAATAACCAAGATGAAACCATGTTATGGCCACCGGTGGTGGCAAGCCGCGACCGGAGCCCCTCTGTGCGTGCTGAGCCTATTTTGCATAGGCTCGGAGGCGCGCGCAAGCCCCGGGATGCGCGTAAGTCCCGGGGCTTTGCAAAGGGGGTGTGTCGGGGGCGTGTCGGGTGGGCAGCACAAATACAATATGCATACAATATGCCCGGGGCGGGGCGGGAGGCATGTCGGGGGTGTGACACCAGCCCGGGGGCATGGTCGAGGCCTCCAGAACAGCCCCCAGGTTGGGTGATGGCGCGCCAGCAGCCCGCTGGCGCGCGCAGATTTACACCTGCTTTCGGCAGGTGTAAATCTGCCAACAAAGGTAGGGGGGGTTTAGATAGGGCCGGGGGGGGGGGGGTCGGTTAGGTATGGGAAGGGAGGGGAAGGTGAGGGGAGGTGGAAGGAAAGTTCCCTCCGAGGCCGCTCCGATTTCGGAGCGGCCTCGGAGGGAACAGGCAGCGTGTGCCGGGCTCGGCGTGCGCAGGTTGCACAAATGTGCACCCCCTTGCGCGCGCCAACCCCGGATTTTATAAGATACACTCGGCTACGTGCATATCTTATAAAATCCAGCGTACTTTTGTTCGTGCCTGGTGCACGAACAAAAGTACGCGCGCGCGTAAATTTATAAAATCTACCCCCTTTCTTTAACTAAAGTTGTCAAGGAACTTATTGATTTTTCCATGGATGACAAAACCCGCCATATTTCTTCTAAGGTAATCTTGGTAGATTTTAACAAGGGTGGATTACAAACTATTTGTATATCCCGTCGCTCACCTCCTACCTCCACGGGTTTAACTCTGTCACTTGCTTGTAGCTGTGCCTTGATGTTAAAATCCCTGGAGCCCTCAGGTGTTGGGCTCTCCGAAGGTAACGGCGTAACTTCCCCGTCCCTTCTCTGGGTAACTGCCCCAGCCTCAGCAGATCTTGTTTCCAATACGGCCTCCGTCAGGGGCTCTAACTCTGCTAGTTTTCCAAGCGGGGCATCCGGAGTTTTAGGCGCACCGGGACTCAGTGATGTTTCAGCCAAGGGGCTTGGCGTCTGCTCCCCGCTGTAACCCCAAGCGGCTCCTCCTTCCGGCAATGGCTGCGTGAGTCCAGCGAAGATCTCCTCTATCTGGGGCTGTCTAGTATCATGAACTGGCGTAGAGGTAGTGTCTTTTATTTTAGCTTTTCGTTTTGTGTGTGGCATATTGTACCACACACACTAAGAGAATCTTCCTAAAGGAAATTTAGAGGAAAAAGACGCCTCCGGAGCTCGATCTAACGCTGTGCACTAGGGATGTGAATCATGAGATCGATCGTCTTAACGATCGATTTTGGCTGGGGGGGGGGGCATCTGATTGTTTTAGTTTTTTAGGTTAAAAAATAGTTTTATCGGGGGAGGGGGGAAGGCGGGAAAACCGGCACACCAAAACAACCCTAAAACCCACCCTGACCCTTTAAAATAAATCCTCCACCCTCCCGAACCCCCCCAAAATGTTTTAAATGACCTGGGGTCCAGTGGCGGGGGGGGTCCCGGCGTGATCTCCCGCTCTCTGGCCACGGCTGTGTTAAGAGAAATGGCTCCGGTGGCCCTTTGCCCTTATCATATGACAGGGCAAAGGTAGCGCCGGCGCCATTTTGGTTCCTGTGACCCGACATCACGAGTGCAGGAGATCACTCCCGGACCCCTGCTAGATCCCCAGGGACTTTTGGCCAGCTTGGGGGGCCTCCTGACCCCCACAAGACTTGCCAAAAGTCCAGTGGGGGTCCAGGAGCGACCTTCTGCACTTGGGCTGATTTGCCAATATTCAAAATGCGCCGGCGCTACCTTTGCCCTCACTATGTCGACATAGTGAGGGCAAATTGGTGCCGGCACTACCTTTGCCCTCACTATGTTGACATAGTGAGGGCAAAGGTAGCGCCGGCACCATTTTGAATATTGGCAATACGGCCCGAGAGCAGAAGGTCGCTCCTGGACCCCCGCTGGACTTTTGGCAAGTCTTGTGGGGGTCAGGAGGCCCCCCCAAGCTGGCCAAAAGCCGATTTGCCAATATTCAAAATGGTGCCGGCACTACCTTTGCCCTCACTATGTCGACATAGTGAGGGCAAAGGTAGCGCCAGCGCATTTTGAATATTGGCAAATCAGCCCAAGTGCAGAAGGTCGCTCCCGGACCCCCACTGGACTTTTGGCAAGTCTTGTGGGGGTCAGGAGGCCCCCCAAGCTGGCCAAAAGTCCCTGGGGGTCCAGCGAGGGTCCGGGAGCGATCTCCTGCACTCGTGACGTCGGGTCACAGGAACCAAAATGGCGCCAGCGCTATCTTTGCACTGTCATATGGTAAGGGCAAAGGGCCACCGGCGCCATTTTTCTTAACGCAGCCATGGTCCGAGAGTGGGAGATCGCACCGGGACCCCCCCCCACTGGACCCCAGGTAATTTAAAACATTTTGGGGGGGTTCGGGAGGGTGGGGGATTTCTTTTAAAGGGTCGGGGTGGGTTTTAGGGTTGTTTTGGTGTGCCAGTTTTCCCGCCCTTCCCCCCTCCCCCGATTTACGATTTTTGACGATAAATCGGGGGAATTGTTATTGTATCGTGGCTCTAATGATTTTTGACGATTTAAAATATATCTGACGATTGTTTTAAATTGTCAAAAAACGATTCACATCCCTACTGTGCACTATCTGGCGGTCATTTTGGTCTCGGTGAGAACCGACTTCTTCCTAACTGTATGGGTTCCTCCCTATATTCTGGTGATGCTTTGGCAGTGGTATGTGTAACCAAAGGCTGAGAGAAAGTAGGAGCCAGGGAAACCATTTGCCGGGGTCGTCTTGCTTCCTTTGCGCGCTGTTGTAAACGTCGGTCGATACGGCCTGCCAAGTCAATGAGTGCGTCCAAATCCTCAGGAATCTCCCGGCCTGCTAGTTCATCCTTGATGCGGGGAGACAACCCTTCAAGGAATATGCCCCGTAGACAGTCAGGATGCCATCCTAGTTCGGAGGTTAGGGTGCGAAATTCTATCGCGAAGTCAGCCAGAATACGGGTACCCTGATGCAGATTGAGTTCAGAAGAAGCCGTGGATAGCTGTCCCGGCTCATCAAACACCTGATGGAAGGTCTGGACGAATCTCAAAATGGGATCCCCACGTTCCCAGAGGGGAGCGGCCCAGGCCATTGCTTTCCCATCCAACAAAGAAATGATGAAAGATGTCTTCACCTGGTCAGTAGGGAATTGTTGCCCTTGCAAGGAAAATCTGATGAAACATTGATTCAGGAAACTTCGACACTGTTTAGCTTCTCCTGAAAAGCAGGAGGAGTAGGCATGTGGGAAACTGAAGTAGAGATACTTGGAATCGTTGGTGCAGGAGTGGCCGCCTCTGCTCCATGAGCAAAATCGAGACGACGGACCAGGTGTTCCACAATGGTGGTTAACGCCTCCAGACTCTGCTGCTGTTGTTGCTGTTGTTGTCGTTGCTGCATAAGCTGTTGGGCTCGGCCTGGAATAGCCTGGAGACCAGTCAAATCCACTGGATCCATGGTCTTTGCAATCTGTTATGATAGTGGATCCTTGGTCCGGGACGAGGGATGACACCCACCAGTAGCGCCTAGGTGTGCTCGTCTCCAGAAGGTGGAATGTACTGCAGCACAATCCCGCAAGAAGTCCCAAGGTAGGCGGCAAGCAACAAGGTCAGAGTTCCAGGCAAGGGTCCAAGGCAGGCGGCAAACGACACAGTCCGAGTTCCAGGCAAGGATCTAAGGCAGGCGGCAAACAACACAGTCCGGGTTCCAGGCAAGGGTCTATGGCAGGTGGCAACAACACAGTCCAAGTTCCAGGCAAGTATCTAAGGCAGGCAGCAAACAACACAGTTCGAGTTCCAGGCAAGGGTCTAATGCAGACGGCAAACAACCCAGTCCGGGTTCCAATCCGAGTCGAGCCAGGAGACAGAGAATCCAAACCACAGGTCAGGGCAGGCAGCGAATGACGAGGTCCAATTCCAGGCAAAGGTCCAAGACAGGCGGCGAGCAGCAAGGTCCAATCTAATCCGAGTCAAGCCAGAAGACAGGAAAACCAGAAGAACAGCAGACTACCACTGAAACCTGTTGCAAAGGCATCTTCCATTCTTCAGAGGTAGTTTAAATCCCCCTGGCTGATGATGTCATCTTCCGGGGCCGGCCTAGTCTTGGCATCACGGCCCCTTTAAGAGGCGGGGCTTGCCGCGTCCTTACCAACGCTGCTCCACGACGTCCGGAGGCAGTCGCGCCATGGCCTATGCGCTGCTGCCCGCCATGATCGGGACCCTGTGCCAGCAAAGTGGAGGAGGTAGGGGGGCCGGTAAACGCGGCCGGGACCCACAACAGTAACACTGTTCAACATATACATGTTGCCTTTATGTAAATTAGTAGCAGGACTTGGGATAAACTATTACATCTACGCAGATCAAATTTTAATACCAATTAAAGATTCTATCAAAAATTAATTGAAATTATGGAATACATATCTTTCTTCTATTAAACAAGTTTTATTGCATATGAGTCTCTGTTTAAACGAAACTAAAATGGAAATATTATTAGTATATAATAAACTAAATGAACATATCAACTACAAAATCAATGATCTAAAAGGTAATCAAGCAATAGGTAATCATGTAAAAAATTTAGGAGTGATTATAGACTCTGAACTAAGTTTTAAAAATTCTATCACTTCACTAACCGAAGATGGCTTCTTTAAGCTTCACATACTTAAAAAACTCAAACCACTCCTACATGCTAACGATTTTAGGACTGTCCTACAAGCACTGATTTTCCTGAAAAAAGACTACTGTAATGCACTATTCTTAGGCCTTCCAGCATCCACTACCAGACCTCTTCAGATCCTTCAAAATGTGGCTGCAAGAATTCTAACAAGAGCTAGAAAATATGATCATATCACACCCATTTTGAAAGAACTACACTGGCTACCAATCACCTATCGAATACAGTTTAAAATACATTAATGCATAAAACATTGTATAATGGAAAAATTGAATGGCTTAATGCCACCCTACATTTTCACACACCACAAAGAAACTTGCTTTCATCAAACAAAGACTATTATCTATACCATCTCCGAAATTGGCCCACCTAAACGCAATAAGAGAGCGAGCTCTTTCTTTAGCAGGTTCAAAACTATGGAATTCCACACCAATAGAATTGAGAGCTAAGGCAAATCCATTGACTTTTAAAAAGAAACTAAAAACCTGGCTATTTCAGCAAGCTTTTCCTGATTGAATAATGTCTTTCTTTTCTTTTTAATATTTTACTATTTATGATTATTGTTTTTGTATTTCTAATATATTAACTATCAGGCCGATTTAGTACGGTGCATTCAGGCTAAGCGCACCGTTATCCCCCTTTTGGACGCGTTTTCCACGTGCTATTATTACCGCTTAAACATTAAGGGGTAATAGCGCGTGGAAAACGCGCGTCCAACCCCCCCCCCCCCCCCAGAAACTAATAGCGCCCTCAACATGCAAATGCATGTTGATGAGCCTATTAATTAGTCCCACGTGATACAGAAAGTAAAACGAGCAGCCAAGCCATACATTTTACTCTCAGAAATTAACGCCTGCCCAAAGGCAGGAATTAATTTTGGTAGGCACCGGGCAAGTGTACAGAAAAGCAGAAAAAACTGCTTTTCTGTACACCCTCCAACTATATGTCCCATAAAAGAAACTGGGAAATGCATCCATCACTCACATGATTCCTGACTTCCGGTAGTTACAGGAGGAACATTAACTGCATACCATTGTTTGGGGTCCTTATGTATGTAAATCCCTATTTTAACTTATCCACTTCCCATCTCAAGGGGAAATTAACCCAATCACCTTGTAATGTACCAGAGAAATCTAAGACCTCTGACTTGTTGAGGTTGAGGTTCAGTCCGGAGTTGCCATACCACCTGAACAAATCTAAGGTCCTCAGTAAAAATTCTCTCGCTTTAGGAAGGAACAATAAAATATCATCTGCAAAAAGCAAAACTTTGGAGAAGGGAATATTCCCCAATTTACCTGCTTCATCTGTCAACTTTGTCAAAAGTTGGACCAGAGGTTCGAGTGTTAATATAAATAACATTGGGGAGAGTGGGCACCCCTGTCTAGTACCTCTAGTAAGTGAGAAGGACTCAGATAAACAATTATTTGGTGGCAGGGTTAGAATATGACCTGGATGGCATCAAGAATATGGCCTATACCAAATTTAGGGAGAATAGTAAGAATTCCCAGGAGACCCTATCAAAAGCCTTTTCGGCATCAAAACTGATGAGCACAGGGTATTGAATCCCCAGCCTCCTCCAGCTTTCTAACAACATTAAAATCCTTCTAACATTTAGTCCAGCCCGTCTCCCAGGAACAAATCCCACTTGCCCCTTGACTATAAGATAGGAAAGAAACATCTTAAGCCTGTTAGCAATCACCTTAGCGTAAAGCTTGATGTCTAGGTTCAACAAAGAGATAGGGCAATATGAAGAAGCCAGAGAGGGGGGTCTTTCCCTGGTTTAGGTAGTACTATTATGTTGGCACTTTTGAGGGAATCAGGCATTGACCCCCCGTTGAACCATCACATCAAACAAATTTTAAGTGCCAAAGATGATTGCTGGGGAAGGGCCTTATAACATTGTGCAGTCATCCCATCTGGTCCAGGAGACTTCAACACTGACAATTCCCCTATGGCCTGTTGGATTTCTCCTACTTGAAACGGCCTATTCAAAAGCTCTATTTGTTCCTCTGATAGTGAGGGAAGGTTAACCATACCTAAAGAATGGGCCATACTCTTAGTGTCACCCCTCTCCGCTATATTAACTTTTGGTAATAGTCTCTGAAAGCCCTGCATATCTCCCCAGAGGAAGTAAGCATCTTACCATTGTTGGTCTGTATATGTGTAACAAAAGCTGCCTACTGCTTAGACTGTACTATGTTTGCCAACATTCTTCCCGACTTATTGCCATATTACAAAAATGTATGCTGCAAATTAGTAAGAGATGAATTAGCTCGCTGAAACCAATCATTTAACATCTTAGAGGTTGTCCAGTATTCTTCCTTTACTTTTGTGGAACGATCTCTTGCTAAGCGCCTATGCATTCATTGGAGGGACTCTGTAAGATGTAAATTGTCCTTATCTAATTCTTTTTGCTTGCATGCTATGTAACTAATTATCTCCCCTCTCAATACTGCCTTTGCCGTCTCCCATACAGAATAGGGTTATCCATGAGGGGGCGATTATTGCTCTCATTTTCTGTCCATTTCTCCACTATGATTCAAATTGTTTATCTTGGGACAACCATCTCAGCAACCTCCACAGGCTTATCCCCTAAATTGACCAAGGGGGTCAATTCATATATCACAGACCCATGATCTGATATTGTGATTGGGTTAATTTCTGATCTGATTAACTTTGAAAATATAGATTGAGAGAAAAGAATATAATCGATCCTTGTTTGGGTGTCATGGGCCCTAGCAATGTGTGAAAAACCTACTTCTCCTGGGTGGAGTATGCACCAGGCATCCACACTTGTAACTGTTTACAGAGAAAGGGAATACCTTTGTGAGACCCCAAAATTGAGGCAGGAGAGGCAGCCTATCTAATAATACTTCCCTAATCCTCCATTCAATTTCTCATGTTATTGTTCTATGTAAAGCCTGTTGCGATATTATGTTCAAATGTGAACCGATGGGATGTTCCCAACGACCGTCGGTATATAAAAATACTAAATAAATAATATAAATAAATAAATAAATAATACCCCATTGACAATACAATTAAAGTCTCCTCCTATTGTTAAGGGTGCTGATCCCAAGGAAACTAAGATAGAGACCACTTTGGTAAAAAATTCATGGTCATATCCGTTCGGAGCATAAATTGGTGCTAATCGCACCGGTTTCCCGAGACAAGCCCACTAATAGCGACCATGGGGATCTATACACGTTTGTTCTACCTGAAAGGAAACCAACTTGTGAAGTAAAATCGCCACCCCACACTGTTTTGAAGTTCCCTGTGCAGCAAAAACCTTTGCGATATTAAGACAGAGGAACCAAAAGGTTTAAAAAAAATAAAAAAAACCCCCATTAATGCTCAATTAATGAGCGTCCGTTTTCCTAACCTGTGGCTGTGCATCGGTTAGGAAAAGGGACGCTCATAAAACTGAGTGTCCGTTTTCCAAATCTGCTGACAGCCACCTCTCCTGGGCGCCCACTGCCAAGGAAGCGCTAGGGGTGCACATTCATCCCTAGTGCCTCCTTGGCAGCACGATCCATCAATTAAATATTGAATCACGCACCCAGGAGAGGTGCCTGGGCACCTCAACACTGAGCACCCGTTTTCCGCACTCATTTATTGCATCGGTCTCTTTCTGCGTGTATGTATACATGAGTACAGGGGCAACCTGCAAAATTTCAAAGCAGACTTCTGCACATATGTCTGATTGAAAGTTTGGTTTAAAGTCCGTGAGACAAACTACCTGCAGACTTTAGCCCTATATTGGCCTTCATAAAATTACTTTCCCTGTATCCTTGAGCCATGCACTTGCTGGCACCAGAAGACAATATTTCTTAACATTACTATAGTGGAATTTATTATTTTCTTAAGAAGCCAATTTTGAAAGACAATACATTAGCATCAAGCTTACCTAAAGATCTTAATTGCAGCATTGATGTTCTCATCTGACTTGTGTAAGGGGGTTCTCAAAACTGATTCTGTTATACACACACACACACACACACACATCCCAAAAAGCTATAAAAAGTTTTACAGTTTCACTTTATTGCAGATCTTACAGATCATACAGCCTATGGTATGTCTTTAACCCACTTTACAGACACCAACACGCCACTGTCTGGTGTCGATTTTCATGGTTCATCATGGAGACGAGATGGGTGGCAATGAAATTGAAAGAGTTTCTGTTAAATTTGCTCTCTTTGAAATCCTTTCGATCCAAAATGTGCCAACCTTTTAACTGCCTGACATTAGCCTTTTGATCTGTATGTTGTACTGATAATACCATTCCTTAATCCTCTCAGTCTCAAGGGAGAGGAGCCTACTCCTAAACCTAAGCAACTGTTTCAGGCTGGCTACAGCAATGCTTTCAGCTAGTGAATTCAGCAATGACTCTTGAAGTGAATAATGCCGAACATAGGTGTCTGATGTATCTAAACATTAGATGGAAATTACAATGATACAGTACACAAAAAATAAATCATTATATGTTAAAGCATGTCAAATGTTTAAAGGCTGGTTGAATTGAGAATTATACTTATTAGAAAGTGTAAAGCTAAGGGTCAACAAATATGTTGAAGGTAGTACTTTTTTTTATAGGACTAATTCAGTGTCTCTCTGACAAGCTTATTTCTACCCATTCCAGTACACTAAAACGGCAACCACAATATATAGTGGAAAGTTTAGGAGTTTGGTTTATATATAATTATGTATATCTAATTGATTGGAAGAGCACAACAGTTTGTTTTTGTATCGTGTGGTTGAAATCTTCATAAATTGAAAATGTAAAAAAAAAAATATATATATATATATAAATGTATATAAAATATATTAAAGATGATTCTTACTCACAAAATCTGTTTGATGATAGACAGCAGCATAGTTAAATTTAGGTCCAGTTTTAAGGATTAGTTAAAAAAAGATGTACCCTTTTACATTCACACACACATAATTAAAAATATATAGTTTTTCCAAAAAGGTTGACTCGAAACTTTCTCAGTTTCTATTAGGGATGTGAATCGTTTTTTGACGATTTAAAATATCGTCCGATATATTTTAAATCATCAAAAATCGTTAGGGCCACGATACAATACCAATTCCCCCGATTTATCGTTAAAAAATCGTAAATCGGGGGAAGGGGGAGGGCAGGAAAACCGGCACACTAAAACCCCCTAAAACCCACCCCCGACCCTTTAAATTAAATCCCCCACCCTCCCGAACCCCCCCCCCCCAAATGCTTTAAATTACCTGGGGATCCAGCGGTGGTCCAGAACGGCGGCGGTCCGGAACGGCCCCCTCAATTGAATCCTGTTGTCTTCAGCCGGCGCCATTTTGCAAAATGGCTGCCGCAAAATGGCGGCGGCCATAGACAAAAACGATTTGACGTTCAGCTGAACGACCTCCTGCAGTCGATCTCTTGCCGGTGCCATTTTCCGTACGGAAAACGATTCGCGGGAAGAAATCGCTTCCTGAACCCCGCTGGACTCCCAGAAACTTTTGGCCAGCTTGGGGGGGCCTCCTGACCCCCACAAGACTTGCCAAAAGTCCAGCGGGGGTCCAGAACGACCTCCTGCGTCGAATCGTTTTTGTCTATGGCCGCCGCCATTTTGCGGCGGCCATTTTGCAAAATGGCGCCGGCTGAAGACAACAGGATTCAATTGAGGGGGCCGTTCTGGACCGCCGCCGTTCTGGACCACCACTGGATCCCCAGGTAATTTAAAACATTTGGGGGGGGGGGGTTCGGGAGGGTGGGGGATTTAATTTAAAGGGTCGGGGGTGGGTTTTAGGGGGTTTTAGTGTGTCGGCTCACGATTTTAACGATTTTCACGATAGTTTACACACCCAAACGGCAACAATACGATTCCCTCCCCCTCCCAGCCGAAATCGATCGTTAAGACGATCGAGGACACGATTCACATCTCTAGTTTCTATTAATACTTCATAATAACAAAACAAATTCTGCAAAAAAAATGCTGCAAATCAATTAAGCCTATGAAATTTTGAAACAGGGCAAGTTTTACCCCAGGCAGTAATGTATTTATTTATTTGGGGGTTTTTTTTGGGTGTTTTATATACCATCATTCCAAGATAAGATCACAGCAATTTACAATCTGTCCCAGGGCGAAAGCGTGGAATAAAATGTAGGAGCGTGCAAAGGAAAAATGTTTTTCATTCTGCTTTTTGTTTTCTTTATGATTTCTTCTATTTTTCATTTTGTTTCTTAGCATGCACTATATGGTTTTACATTAAATGTTGTTTTTCTGTATTCTTCAGATGGAAAAATGACACAAAATGAAAGAACAATTGTTGTCATTTCCCTGTCATTTGAAAATGACAGAACATCTTTAATAAAATGGCATCTGCTATGAGGCTCAAGCTTTAAACCTGGCCTGAAGAGCATGTTACTGTTAGTTATATGTGAATTTTTACTTGATTCAGTTAAACTGAGGTCCATGAGTAGAGAAAGATAGAGCACCTCTCTATAAAGTCAATATGACATGCTTTATATATACCACTGAAAGTGAGGATACTTTCAAGTCATTTACAAATTAACTCCTCTTGTTGGCACCTTTCATCGATTCAAATGATAGAAATTCATCAGTCCTATCAAATTTGCAGTTAATTCCTCTGACTGTGTATGTAACCCTTCCCAAACACACCCAGAGTTGAAATTAGGGCCCTAATGTGAATTGAAAAATGAAACTGTTAGCTGGATAGTGGGCCATGTCCCGAAATACCCACACAATCCCCAAACTAGACGTACAAACAGTTATCCAGCTATCTTGCGTCTAGTCAGCACAGTGAGTGGGACTTTCAAAGCCTGCTATTTGCTCTACTGGACATTTCAGCAGCTTTTGACACCATAAATCACACCCACCTCCTTGCCCGCCTAACTGACATTGGCCTTTCCGGCACAGCCCTTAAGTGGTTCTCATCCTACCTCGACAATAGGAAATTCACCGTAAAAATAGGCAATGCTGAGTCCTCCCACTACGCCCTCGCCCAAGGAGTCCCCCAAGGCTCCTCCCTCTCTTCTAACCTCTTTAACATTTACCTCACCCCCTTGTGCAAACTCTTATCAGAACTTGGCCTCAAATTCTTTCTCTATGCTGATGATGTGCAAATCATCATACCCATTCAAGGCTCCCTATCTGACACCCTTGAATCCTGGGGAAACCATCTCGCTGCCATCAACTCCTTACTTACCAACCTCCACCTTGCTCTAAACACTGCCAAAACTGAACTCCTCCTCATATCCCATCACCCCCCTACTAATCCCGCACTCTCAATTGACTCTGCTATCAAGATTCCTCATGCACAGCCCTGCGCAAGGAACCTGGGGGTCCTAATCGACCAACAACTGAACTTCAAAAAACATATCAGTGCCATACTCAAAGAGGGTTTCTTCAAACTTAAAGTCTTAAAAAACCTGAAACCTCTCCTTCACGCTAGTGACTTCCGCACTGTCGTCCAGGCTACACTGGCATCCAAGATGGATTACTGTAACTCCCTCTTTCTTGGCCTACCCTACTCCTCCTTAAAGCCCCTCCAAATGCTACAGAACACTGTAGCCAGAACCCTCTCCAACGCTCAGAAATACGACCATATTTCCCCTATACTGAAGGACCTACACTGGCTCCCTATTCCCTCCCGCATCCTCTTTAAATCCCTGACCATTATACATAAAGCCTTATATTCCCATCACTCCAACTGGCTGGCAGATCCCCTCCAATTTGCCTGCTCGAATCGACCGACAAGGACCACTAACAAAGGGTCCCTCCATGTGCCATCCCTAAAGAAAGCACACCTCACAGCTACAAGTGATCGGGCGCTGTCCATTGCTGGACCTATGCACTGGAACTCACTCCCAACCCACCTCAGACTTGAACCTTGCATCACCAAATTCAGAGCCCAGCTCAAAACCTGGCTATTCAAACAAGCCTTTCCCCAACACCCTTGATGAATATTGAATTGTGATGGATCATGACCTGAATTTGACTATGACCTTGTTCTTATGACATTATAGTTCACTTGTTGTTTGTTCCTATGCTTCTCTGCTCTCCTTATGGTTTTTTGTACCCCTTACCCTTCCCCTGTTACTTGTAATTTCCGTTGCTTTTGTTCCATGTAAACCGAGGTGATGTTTCGACTAACATCGGTATAGAAGACTTTTAAATAAATAAATAAATAAATAAATAAATAAATAAATAAATACAATGGCTAAAAGACCTCATGTAGTAAAGTTTGAAAACACCACTCCACGCATGAGGAATATTTTTACTAATTGTCCAATTATTTCTTTATATATCAGGAATCAGTATCAGAGATAAATGTGCCGTTACAATCCCCAGGCTCTTGCCTGCAATGGGCTACAACCAGTATCATCAACAGGCACCAGATTTTACGTCATTTACTGTTTCCTATATCGCACTTTATTCAATTTAAATACAATATTCTTCTTATTTTTTATTTTAAATCTTTACTACTTGTATTTAAACACTTTTGCCAAAAACTTCCACCATAATTAGTACTTTGAGCTTTGAAGATTTTTACTCTACAGGCTCTCACGTTTTTTATTTTGCCTGCTGCAGTTTTACTTTTCCCGCTGTGTTTTCTTCATTCAATTCACCCAACATTGACAATGTTTCGGCGTCACCCGATGCCTTCTTCAGGGGATACTTCTTTATCTATGATTAAAAAAACATAAATCTCACCAACATTCCTTTTAAAAAGCTTTTTAATTTTTAATCAACCCCAGCAGCACAACTCACCCTTTAACTATAGCCCACAAGGCTTAATCTCACAGCTCCTGCATCATGACGACAAACGCTCATTTTCCCCACCAGAAGACCAATGTCTTAAAGAGCAGCGCCTCCTCACTCTGAACCAATCAAAACACTTTTACTACGTCTATCTGAACACTGACCAATCCACTTCTTTGTTTAACCCTGACGGCTGTACAGTCCCTAATTTAAAGATCTATCACTGTTCGCTCTGGAGCAACCATGAGTTCACATCACCCCCTCTCGTTCCACCTTGCATAACCTCCAAAACTGTGGAGTACAGTTCTTCAAAATCATGTCCCTTGTCTAAACAATGTTGGACCAACGGAGCTTAAACTTTCTTACATTTTAAAGCACTCTTGTGCTCAATTAAACGTGATTTTAGTTGTCTCATAGTTTTACCTATATATAGTAACTCACACTGCGTATATCAATTTGCTGGACTGACACATCGTTCTTATTTTTGGTTTATAGCTTCATTTGGATAGAGACAGTCCTATATTTGGATAGAGACAGTCCTTCATTTGGATAGAGACAGTCCTATATTTGAATGTGCTTGTGCACACACTGAACACGATTGGCAAGGAGAGTGACCAACTTGCTCCAAGTTTGGAGTCACATGCTCTTGGTAAAAAGAACGGACCACTTGATCTTTAATGTTACTGCCTCATTGAAAGGCTATCGGTTTCTCCTTGAACACCGAATAAAGATGGAGTACGTGCCAGTGTCTTTTAATGTTCCATGCTACTTCATAAATGGCCAGTGAATATGCTAGAACACAAGTGAGATTCTGTCAATTTCCTTTTTGTATTGGATTCAACAACAAATCTCTATTGTTCCAACGTGCTCTTTTCATCGCCCTATTGATCACTTTTAAAGGATATCCTGTTTGTACAAATTTCAGCCTCATATCCTTTGCTCTTATTTTATATTCTTGCATTGTGGAGCGTAAAAGTCTAAGCCACAAAAATTGGCCGAATGGGATGCTATCCTTTAAACGCCAGGGATGGCAGCTGTCATAATTCAGTAGGATATTGCGGTCTGATGGCTTGCAATAAATTGTGAAAAAAAACTGATTATCACATAAAGAGATTTGAATGTCCAGAAAAGGCACTGTAGTATCTCCAAAATGATGAGTAAACTGCAAATTAGGATCACAAGAATGTAACCAATCCATAAACTGCACAAATTTATCCTTGCCACCATTTCATTGAACAAGAATATCATCAATGAATCTTCTCCAACATAATATATCATTCTTATACAGTGACTGTTGTATCCAAATCTGTTCGAAATGTCCCACATAAAGACTGGCAACACTTGGTACCATCTTGGCCCCTATTGCTGTGCCCCCTATTTGCTGATAGTAAACCTCATCAAATAAAAAAAAGTTTTCTTTCAAAGCCACAGTGGCCAGATCTACAACAAATTGGACTGGAATCCGTGACCCAATTCCTTCTAATATTAATCTCTCATGGATCACACGCAACGCTACTTCCTGAGGGATATTCGTATACAGCGATACAATATCAATGGTCACTAGTGATATTCCTGACAAAGGAAGATCTATCTCTTGCAAAGTTTTGATCAGATCACCCAAATCCCTAATATAAGATGGTAACTGCGAGTTACCATTTGGATAATTAGTAAAAAATATTCCTCATAATTCTGAACTTAACCAGATAAATGATGCTCAATATTGATTTCAAAATGTCTATATCATTCAAGCCTTTAATTGTCAGTTTTTCCAAAAGATCCCATTAAAACATAGAATATGATAGGGGATAAGGACCAGAAGATCCAACTAATCTGTCCAATTTACTTCCTGGTTCAGTGCCAGACCCTCGTTGGTCTCTGGTTTTCTCCTCACTTCTTCTCAACTAAGGATCTTGCCTGTTTTTTCCAGGCTTTGTTTAATTCCATTACTGGTTTTGTTTCCTTCATTTTTCCTGGAAGGTCATTCTGTATGGTTTATGGTTTATTCAAATTTATATACTGCGACGACATAAATTTCATATCAGTTTACAATAAAATGTACATAATCATATTGTCATACTGTATATCAGAACTTTGCCATTGGATTTTTTAATCATTTTTATCCATGACTTAAATATGCAGTAGCGATTCCTATAATATCCTGACAATAGCTGTTAAATAGCAATAAAAACAGATGATAAATTCAGTGCTATGGACATTGCCAATATTCAAACATTTTTATTATACTTGCTTAAAGCAAGGATGGCCAACTTTGGTCCTTGAAGGTCATAAAAAGGTTTGTTTTCCAGGACAGTCAACCTATGCAAAACTAGTAAATGATGCACAACAATCAAACCTTTTCCAATGGAAAGGAAGCTGTAGGAACATGATTTGAAACACCAAGTGGAAGAGTCAGGAGCAATGTCAAGAAATATTTCTTTAGGGAAAGAGTGGTGGATGCCTGGAATGACCTCCTGGAAGAGGTGGTGAAAACAGGAATAGTAATGGAATTCAAAAGGGCACTGAACAAACACAGAGGATCCCTGCTGGCTAGAGAATGGAAATGAAGAAATTGGGTAACGTCTAGTAGAGATGTGAATCGTGTTCCAGATCGTCTTAACGATCAGATTCGGCTGCGGGGGGGCTCGAATCTGATCGTTAAGATATGTGAATTGGAATCGTTTCCGATTCCAATTCACATTTTTTTAGGAGGCCCGCACCGCAAAAAAAAACAAAACACATCCGACCCTTTAAATCGACCTCCCGACCTGACCCATCGCTAATTATTTTTTTACGGAGGCCCGCGCCGCAAAAAAAACAAAAAAAACCATCCGACCCTTTAAATCGACCCCCCCCCCTCCCGACCCGACCCATCGCTAATTATTTTTTTACGGAGGCCCGCGCTGCAAAAAAACCAAAAAAACCCATCCGACCATTTAAATCAACCCCCCACTCCCGACCCGACCCATCGCTATTTTTTTTTTACGGAGGCCCGTGCCGCAAAAAAAAAAAAAACATCTGACCCTTTAAATCGACCCCCCCTCCCGACCCCCCCAAAACCTTTTAAAGTTACCTGGTGGTCCAGGGGGGCCTCGGGAGACCTCGGGGAGAGATCCAGGGGGGCCTCGGGGAGAGGAGAGATCCAGGGGGGCCTCAGGGAAAGATTTCCCAGGCATCACCTGTTCTAAAAAAAAAAAAAAAATGGCGCCGATGCCCCTTTGCCCTTACCATGTGACAGGGTATCCGTGCCATTGGCCGGCCCCTGTCACATGGTAAGAGCACTGGATGGCGCCGGCCATCTTTACTCATCAGCTGATGAGTAAAGATGGCCGGTGCCATCTTTAAACATGGCGCCAGCCATCAGCTCATAGTATAATTATGGGCTGTGAGTAAAGATGGCACCGGACATCCAGTGCTCCTACCATGTGACAGGGGCCCCCTGGATCTCTCCTCTCCCCGAGGCCCCCCTGGCTCTCTCCCCGAGGCCCCCCGAGGACCCCCTGGACCACCAGGTAACTTTAAAAGGTTTTGGGGGGGTCGGGAGGGGGGGATCGATTTAAAGGGTCGGATGGGTTTTTTGGGGTTTTTTTGCGGCGCGGGCCTCCGTAAAAAAATAATTAGCGATGGGTCGGGGAGGGGAGGGGGTCGATTTAAAGGGTCAGATGGTTTTTTTTTTTTTTTTGCTGCGCGGGCCTCCGTAAAAAAAAATAGCGATGGGTCGGGTCGGGTCGATTTAAAGGGTCAGGGTGGGTTTAGGGGCTTTTTTGGTGTGCCCTATTTAATGATACAATACAAATGCCCCTGACGATAAATCGTGGGCATTTGTATTGTATCGTGCACTCTAACGATTTTGGATGATTTTAAAATTATCTGACGATAATTTTAATCATTCAAAAACGATTCACATCCCTAACGTCTAGTACACCTTGGGGGCAGCCTGCATGGAATGGCAGTTGCTAATATCCTTAAAGGAAGTATTGGGGGAAACCTGCACAGAAGAGCAGTTCCTACCCTTAACAAAAATCTTGAGGATAGCCCGCATGAAGCGGCAGTTTCTACCAACACCAAAAAAACATTTCTGAGAAGATTTTATGGACTGTATTGATCCATATTGCTAACATTTAGATGTAATATTTCTGAATGGGGGTAACCTGCATGAAGCAGCAGTTACTATCCTTAATAGAGGGCATGGAGGGGGAGGAACCCTGTACGGAGCGGTTATTACCACCCAAATGACTTGCTGGGCAGACTGGATGGACCTTTTTGGTCTCTGTCTGCCGTCATTTACTATGTTACTATGTTATTTAAATGGCCATCAGAATCTACAAACATACCTCACATATGTTGTGTTGTATGGCAATACTGGAATGTAGATTTGTTTGTTGGCCCTTAGGATCTAGAGTTCACTGTTCCTGACTTAGGATAATAATAATATTCACAGTTTTCATGATTGTGAAGTCTTTACCAAATTTTTTCTTGGCTCATCCAAATGTTTGGTGAGCTTACTTTAAAGGAGTTGTAGTACCTATACTTCTTGGTTTGTGTTTTATATTATAAATTGCACACACTGAGAGGATAACTTTAAACCTAGCATGCGCATGCCCATATATGCAGATATATGGATGCATGCATGCATGCATACATATTGCATATCGTGCGTGTAAATGTGAGTGCACTATATAAAATTCACTTAAATCTACCCAACAGCATGCTCATGTATCTAAAAGATTGTAGAGCATATAGAAAGACATGATTTAATGGAACCCAGTCAACACGGATTTACCCAAGGGAAGTCTTGCCTAACAAACCTGCTTCATTTTTTGAAGGGGTTAATAAACATGTGGATAAAGGTGAACTGGTAGATGTAGTGTATTTGGATTTTCAGAAGGCATTTGACAAAGTCCCTCATGAGAGGCTTCTACGAAAACTAAAAAGTCATGGGATAGGAGGCGATGTCCTTTCGTGGATTAAAAACTGGTTAAAAGACAGGAAACAGAGAGTAGGACCGAATGGTCAATTTTTGTCAGTGGAAAAGGGTAAACAGTGAAGTGCCTCAGGGATTTGTACTTGGACCGGTGCTTTTCAATATATATACAAATGATCTGGAAAGGAATATGACGAGTGACATTATCAAATTTGTGGATGATACAAAATTATTCAGAGTAGTTAAATCACAAGCAGACTGTGATTAGGGGTGTGCATTCGTTTTGAACTTAAATGTAAAACGCAACTTATTTTTTTTTTAACTTAAAAAAGTGATGAGGTGAAAACGATCGGATTTCCAACTTATTCAACATAGCTATGTTGAATACGTTGGAAATCGCGATTGTTGATCCTAAATAAAAATTTAAACCCCTCATCCTCCTTAATCCCCCCCCCCCAAGACTTACCACAACTCCCTGGTGATCCAGCGGGGAGTCAGGACACCATTTCTGAACTCCTTTGCGAGGAGCACGTGACATCGGCGCCACGTCGGAGTGACGCGGCGTCACGTGATTCCCCGCGGGTTCACTCCGGGACCCTCGTTGGGCCCAAAAGGAACTTTTGGCCAGCTTGGGGGGGCCTCCTGACCCCACCAAGCTGCAAAGGAGTTCAGAAATGGTGTCCTGACTCCCCGCTGGATCACCAGGGAGTTGTGGTAAGTATTGGGGGGGGGACTAAGGAGGGTGAGGGGTTTAAATTTTTATTTGCACGTATGGACATAGACTCAACTTATGGAATTCTCCATATGTCCATATTGACTGCAAATGGGACCCCCTTTCGACTTATGGACTTATGAACATAAACGTTTGCTCTGCACATCCCTAACTGTGATACATTACAGGAGGACCTTGCAAGACTGGAAGATTGGGCATCCAAATGGCAGATGAAATTTAATGTGGACAAGTGCAAGGTGTTGCATATAGGGAAAAATAACCCTTGCTGTAGTTACACGATGTTAGGTTCCATATTAGGAGCTACCACCCAAGAAAGAGATCTAGGCGTCATAGTAGATAATACATTGAAACCGTTGGCTCAGTGTGCTGCAGCAGTCAAAAAAGCAAATAGAATGTTAGGAATTATTAGGAAGGGAATGGCTAATAAAACGGAAAATGTCATAATGCCTCTATATCGCTCCATGGTGAGACCACACCTTGAATACTGTGTACAATTCTGGTCGCCGTATCTCAAAAAAGATATAGTTGCAATGGAAAAGGTACAGAGAAGGGCAATCAAAATGATAAAGGGGATGGAACAGCTCCCCTATAAGGAAAGGCTGAAGAGGTTAGGGCTTTTCAGCTTGGAGAAGAGACGGCTGAGGGGGGATATAATAGAGGTCTTTAAGATCATGAGAGGTCTTGAACGAGTAGATGTGACTCAGTTATTTACACTTTCGAATAATAGAAGGACTAGGGGGCATTCCATGAAGTTAGCAAGTAGCACATTTAAGACTAATCGGAGACAATTCTTTTTCACTCAACGCACAATAAAGCTCTGGAATTTGTTGCCAGAGGATGTGGTTAGTGCAGTTAGTGTAGCTGGGTTCAAAAAAGGTTTGGATAAGTTCTTGGAAGAGAAGTCCATTAACTGCTATTAATCAAGTTTACTTAGGGAATAGCCACTGCTATTAATTGCATCAGTAGCATGGGATCTTCTTGGTGTTTGGGTAATTGCCAGGTTCTTGTGACCTGGTTTGGCCTCTGTTGGAAACAGGATGCTGGGCTTGATGGACCCTTGGTCTGACCCAGCATGGCAATTTCTTATGTTCTTAAGATGCACAGCATGTATTTTCAACATAGCCAATAAGTCGTGCTTTAACACTTATCTGGCTATCTTATTTAGCCGGATAAGTAGCGGTTCTTGAGACTTATCTGGCTATCTTACTCAGCCGGATAAGTAGCGGTTGAGACTTATCTAGCTAAGTGGCAGCAAATCTCCAGAGAAGTCAAAATTTATCTAGAGAAGTGGCACAAATCTCCTATACATGAGTATTTATGTGTAGATTTCACTCGCGTATTTTCCTTAGCACATGTCAACTTTTACGTGTGTAAATCATCAAATTTTGTAACATGCACATGTGAAGGAAATTTCCAGTTTTACCAGTTAGTCCACAGGTTTGCCCAGTCTATCCCCAGGTCATCAAGACTCTCCTGGTTCTTCAGCCTGAACTCCCCCCAGTTTACTTTAACCCCTCACCCAGTCAGTATTTGGCTATAAAGAATGTTATTCTCAATTACGCCAGATAATTAGCAAGTGTAAATATGCATAGGTAACAGGTTATAAAATAGCAACTTATACGTGTATATGTTGGCTTCATCCCATAATGCCCCTGGCCCGTCTCTTTTTTATATGAGCAAATTTATTTGCACACTACTTGCACGTGTACATTTTGTTGCGCCCCTGCCTGCGGTACCCGTGAACAGAGCCTTACCTCCACTGCCCCTCACAGCTCGGAGCCGCTGCTGCCTTCGTGGTTGGAGCCGCTGACGATCAGGCCTCATGCGGCCTGGAAGCCATCGCTGCTATTTCGGGCCTGCCTGCCCCTGGACGCCACTTCCCTCACGGGCAGGAGGCCGCCCTCTAGGTTCTTCGCAACTGGGTGCCACCTCCAGCCCTGCCCTCTGACCTGGCAGGGATGCTGCATACGTTGCCTGCCTCTGGGCCCTCCTCCTATGCGGCTAGAATGCCGCCAACATGGCCTGCTTTCTCCTGCTCTGGAGGGCCACTCTCCAGGGTCCTGCAGCCTGCCTCTGGCCTTTCTTAGGCACTCAGCCGTGCCTCTCTCCTCCTTTTAAAGGGCTAGCAACAGGAAGTGGCTGCAGCCCCACCGACTGTCAGTCTCCGCTCTCTTTCTAGGTCTGCACTATAAGAGGGCCTCGCTCCATTCCTTCATTGTCTTCACATCTATCCAGATGCTCCTGAAGAGTTCTCTTCAGCCCGATGCCTGTTCCAAGTCCTGAGGTCCGTGATTCCAGATCCTGATGTCTGCTCCATGTCCTGATGATCATGACTCTGAATCCTGATGTCTGTACCATGTCTTGATGTCCGTTCCATGTCCTGATGTTCGTGACTCCGAATCCTGATATCTGTTCCATGTCTATGCTCCGTGAGTCCATTCCTGAGAGATGTCCATGAGTCCATTCCAAGATGTCCATGAGTCCATTCTAAGATGTCCATGAATCCATTCCAAGATGTCCATGAGTCCATTCCAAGATGTCCGTGACTCCATTCCAGAGAGAAGTCCATTCCAGAGAGACGTCCGTGACTTCATTCCAGTGTCTCCATTCCAGAGTGACATCCGTGATTTCATTCCAGCCATGTCTGAGATTTCTCTCCAGTCCTGTCTGGCTTCCTTGATGTTCCATGTTTCCTTGATGTTCCAAGTCTCCTTGTGTCCCAAGTTCCATCATGTATCTGGTCCTAATGCTCCAGGTCCTGTAGGACCCATGCCACCGGAGATTCCCTGTTTTTAGTCTAAATTGCCAAGCTCGAAGGTTTTATCGTGTTTTCCTAGTCCTGACTCCGGAGAATCCGAGGGGTCGCTGCAACCCTGCGCTAAGAGACTTCCTGAGCCTGTCCTGTTCTCCTTGTGGTCCGTGACCTGTCATCTGGCTGTGTAGGGTGCGATGGAGATACTGTGGTTTGCGACCAGCCCCACGTGCTGTGTAAGGCGTCCGAGGGTCTGGCTCATCCCTCCTTGTTTCCTGTCCTCATCTCCACGTCCAAGTCTCCAAGTCTTCATGTCTACATCCAAGTCTCCATGTCTACGTCCACATCTACGTCCAAGTCTCCAAGTCTACGTCCAAGTCTCCACATCTGCGTCCAAGTCTCCATGTCTACGTCCAAGTCTCCACGTCTACGTCCAAGTCTCCACGTCTACGTCCAGTCTTCCAAGCTCCGTCCAGCCCTGCTCCTATGCCACCCATTCCTCCACACACACCTCACCACGGGTGCGTCTCGTGTCCCGACCTGAGCTGCCCCATGGCCCAAGGGCTCTGCTCTCCCATGAGCAAGTGATGCATGCCGAGCCCACACCATCGACTCCCAAAGGCTGTGCTTGCAACACGTTTAAGGTTTATAAAATAGCATTTACACAAAGATGTGCTATTTGTGCCTGTATCTACTAATTTGTACATGAACAACTCTTTGAAAATTAAATTTTAGAAATTTACTATTAGTATTTATAACATGCATGATCAAGCACAAAAAATAGTATAGAAATGTAACTATTATGTCTAATAATTAATGGAAAAAAGCTTAAAGGAAAGTATTTTACACCATCTTAAATCTTTATATAAAAAAATAATTTGCTTTGCCTTGATGAAGAGAATAATGTTCCCAAGTGTTAGTCAAGTAATGTATTAAGTTCTTCCATCCAATAAGAACGGTATCACATTACATTTTTTATTTATTGACCTTTGTTTCTGAGCAAAGAAACACTGATACTGAAAACCCCCTGCAAAAGAAGAGTATGATAGAGAAGTTCCCTTGAAACCTGTTCTATACTCATCAAATAACCAGTTAACCTTATTTTAGCTTTAATTGTGCCTGCCGCATCAAATGTATGCTTTTTCCTGTTGTTAAGCAGTCTCCAAGACAATTACAGATGACTAAGAAGTTATGCAGTACTTGCAGAGGGCAACTCTGCAGTGGGTGGCAATATCATTAATTTAATCTGATCATCTTTAAGTCAACCTACCTTCAAAGAGCACATTCTTCTAACTAGCTGCTACTTTAAAGCAAACCATGGCCAACTTTAAAAGCCGAAGACAGGCATTTTTTAAGAAGCAAACTCCTGGCACGTTTCCTAAGCACATATTAGATAATGTATCATTGTTGTAGCCTATAGGCAGGATTTAGTTCTGTTCTGGTCAGGCAAGCTATCCCCTTCCAATATGGGCAGATAAGATTGAAAACAAGATTGTTGTAATATGGGCTGTGTGAGATCCGTCAGAATTTTTTTTTTTTTTATTTGAAGAGAGAAAGGTCAACAAACAAGTTACAGGTTTATTGGACTAACTTAACTTCAGGCATTTGAGACTGGTTTTCCAGAGATAAAGTCCCTTGGTCAGGCCAGTGCAGGGAAATCAGCAACACTAGAGCTGGTTGTCTGTTCCCATGCTCTCTGCAATTTCCTCTACCTCTTTCCTATTGAAGAAGGCTGGAGGAAGTTGAAAAGGAGACAGATTTCCTGGGAAATAAATCCATACATTTTGTTATTTAGTAGTCTTTCCATTAAACTTCTAATACTTCTATTTCAGCATAAACAAACCTTTCTGTAAAAATGCATAAAACTGCTCTTCTGTGGTCCTCGGTGCTCATCAAGTGTTTTATGGGGGTGTTAAAAACTTGCTGCTCTTTTAACCAATCACCTTTTTATTGTTCTAAGTTCTAATCAAACACTCTAAGGAGCCTGTGAGAGAAATTAGCAGGCCTGTATGTAGCTTCTGTGTGGGAAGGAAAGGGGAACACGTGGGACTGTCTGATTTAAACATAAATGAAAGCATATTTGTAGCCTTTACTTGCACAGAAAGATCTCTTGTTAACAGCTCTACTGCTCAAGGAGGCATTTCAACTTGTTATTGGCAATCATGGTGATATGCTCAGGCCACTTCTTAGCCTGTTTACTAAATTCTGCAGGACAATAATACCATTTTATCATTGCAATTTGAAATATAGTGGTTGGCTGTGATGAGAGCTCGCACATGAAGAAATTGTGGCTTACAAGCCAGGTAGGTTCATGGATTCTGATTCACGCATCACAGGTTTTGAATTAATTCATCTTTTCTGGAGGACTCCCCATCAGAGCAAACCAGAAACCACAATACCAAAGGGAATTATTATATTGCAGAGTATCAAGTAAGCTCTCAGTGGTGGTGGTGTGAGGAGACCTGTGTATCACTTGGGAGAGTGATTCTAAGTAGGGGGAGAAACATCTGTGCAGTCCCAGGGAATCCCTCTTTCTTGGTGGATAGAGATGCAATTCCCACCTCCCCACCCTGTCACCCTAAATGATGGGAAATGGAGATTGAACCATGGTAGTCATTGAGATTTACATTTCCTGTGAGCATTTAGATCCAGATCTTATTTGTTCAAGCACCCTTGGTTATAAAAGAATAAGATTAATTTAAAAAAAAAAAAAAATCATACCTGCCTCTATTTATGAAATACTCAACAAATCAAAAATAATAAATATGCTATTTAAGAAGGAATATGGAGCCATTAAAATGATACTCTGCTAAGTGGAACAAGGAACAGGAATGCTTGTAGACGAGTCTACGGTACCATATTTATGGGTCAAAGAAAGGTCAGTTAGGCCTCAATGTTCCTGCTTTTTTTTTTTTTTTTTTTAGCACTGACAGCCCTATGGCCAATGGCCATTATTTGTAAGGTTTTCAACAATAAGGAACTGGAATATGGACATCCTTTGGGTTTCCAATAGGCATAGTGCTGAGCTTTAGCCAATGGTATTCCCTCAGTGTGAGCAAAGGGTTAAGTTTGGGAAGCACTTTGCTCTGCAGTTGCTCACTACTCCTTGGTATTCTGGGTAATTACTGGGGCTTAAGCTGGACCACACCTTAGATAAACCTGTAATGCTGGAGGTTTCTGCAAACATTTTCTTCTCTACAAGCTGTGGCTTGCCTCTCACATATATTTGCGCTCTGTTTTCAACTTGCTATTTTTTTCCCCCTTTGGCTAGTTTGTACATAGCAGAACCAACAAATCTGGTTGTGTTGATTTAGTTCCATACCTTGTCGTCGTTTGTGTGAGACAGCCATGCCCGAAATGTTGGTAACTAATACCGTCAGGGCCAGGTCACTTGATTTTTCTATGATAAGAAAAAAAAAAAAAGAAAAGTTCAATGGAAGGTGAGAATTCAGTTTGTCTGAATAAATTTGCACCCACGTTCCCTGAAACAATCACATTTAGAGCAATTAACATCAGGTGCAGCACATATAAAATGTCCTGAGGATTTTCCCCTTTCCTCCCCTCCCCCCAACTATAAATAAAGGTTCAATTATGTACTTGCAAACCTAAACTTTCAAAAGAGGAAACAAGTCATTGAAGCCTTTCCATAATCTAACCCTGGCAAAATATAAGAAATGAACTGAAACACAGAAATTCAAGTTTACCAACTGTAGTCTTTAATGTAAATGGCACTAAAGCAGATTAGTAAATGCAGTCTCCAGCATCCCACAACACACATATGCAACTCTTCCAAGAAGCAAAATGCACATGCACATCCAAGCAAGCTTCAGACTATGGTATGCAGGCTTGTAGCACACTGATGTACCCTCATCCTCTGCTTTCTCTCAGAGTAAGTCTGGTAAAGTCTCCTGCAGCCGGAAGCTGGTTGGCAGGCTGCAATTTGCAAAATATCACACATCCCTGATTAACGTTAGTGAGGACATTATAAAGCAGAGGCCCCTTTGTAGAGAACGAGAACCTTACAGCTTTAATAGAAATGATCTCACACCTTATTTTATTTTGAGCCAGTAATTTTAATACACAGTATAGTGACGGTTCAACATTCTTATGATGCAGTGCAATAGACCAATGTTTTTTTTCTTTATAGAGGACAATTTTTCAAAACCATCTATGTGGGTAAATGGCTGAAGATTGGCCATCCTCTAACCATCAAAGAGCAGGGTTCTGCAACGTGCACACTCTTGGCCACATTTAGAAGGAGTCATTTCCCCATGGGAAAAAAACCTTGGTAAAAGTGGCCCTACAGGTGATGCTTTACCTGTTTATTACAAAGTGCTTCAGAAATATTGTGAAGTGTTTGGCCATGGGTATGGCCAAGCATCTCGTCTTTCCCAGTCTGGAAACATAGCGCACTATGTAACCATGTGCAAGTGTATACTGCATGAAGTCAGATTTGGTGTAAATTGAAGCCAATGCAGGGAGATGATCTCTAAGAGGTAGATTATAAAAGCCTTGCGTGCACGTAAGTAGGCCACATGGGAGCTACGCAAATTTTAAATAGCCAGGAAGGACGCGCATACATTCATGTACGCACATCCTGAAAAAAATAGGCGGAAACGGGCATGGGCATTCCAGCACTGACACGCGTAACCCCTAATTTTCATCAGCCATCGCGTGTGTGTTACACATGTAACTTTGCTACAGCAGGCATAGGAGTTGGGTGAACATCAGGGCGGGGGAGGGGGGAGGGAGAGAAAGATAAAAAAGTTTTGTATAAGGCATAACCTGACCCTCAGTATATGAACCATTGTAAGGGGGCACTTAGATTCAGGGTGAGTTTTCGGGAGGTGGGTTGAGTATTCAGAGGTATTCGTTGTAAAACTGACATCATTAAAGAATTTTAGACTTTATAAGCGATGAAAATTCTAACAAGAGGAGTTAATTTGCATACTACAGTCTCTGCGAGCTGCATTGTACCAATCAACTCCTTTTCATCAGGCGTTTTCTTTGGGTCAGTTTTGTTCTTCGCCCTGGACTTTCTTGTGGCATGCTTCAAGGGTCTGTTTTGTCACCTTGGTTTTTTTTTTTTTTTTTTTATGTTTTATGGCATTCCTGTGTAAGTTTTTCACTAAACAAGGTGCACAATATTATTTATTTGCAGTCAACATGCAGATCATTTCTTCGATATGTAATAGAGGGCTTGAGGAGCAAGATAAGATTAATAGGTGTCTTGAGGAAGTGTGACAATGCTGTTAAGAAATCTGAAATCCTGTTAACTGAGATTCAGGAATCAAATGAAGAATTTTCCATATCCTTAGCTGGGCAAACGTTTCCTGAAAGACATTGTGTGTGAGAAATGGGAATCAAAATGAATTCAAAGTTGACCATGCAGTCAAAGGTGGCCTCAGTGATGGCCGCAGCTTTTTACCATCTGCATATGGTTAGATAAATCAGGACATAACTTACTCCTAAAGATCAGACTGTTATGAATCTGGGCCGCGGTTGGCCACTAACAGCCCCCCTCTCACCTCGTGGCCCGCTCTGTTCCGCGGTCGGCCGCATCAGGGTCTTCTCTCGGTGTCCTTGCCACGAGGAAGACGCTGGCTGCTCTCCCTGCCTGGCTCCGCCCCCTAGATGCGCATGCACGCGTCTCTCTCCTGGATTTAACGGGGCTGTGGCGGGAAACCTCGGCCCGGCCCCTAAAGACGCATCATCAGCTGGGGACTATTTAAGAAAGTCCCAGCTCACCTCTGCTTTGCCTTGCAACGAGGTTCGCTCTCTGGAGTTGTCTAGTTGCTGTTCCTGCTTGTTCCTGTTCCAGTGTGTTCCTGACCCCTAGTCCTGCTTGTTCCTGCTCCAGCTTGCTCCTGATTCCTGTTCCAGCTTGTTCCTGGTTCCTGCTCCATTCCAGCCTGCTCCTGTCTTCCGTTCCGTCTTGCCTAGACCAGTTCCTGCTCCCCTTGGCTCGTCTTCCTGGCTCCTGACTTCAGTACGTCCTCTGGTATTCTGCTTCACTGCCTGTCTTGACCCCTGGCTTGTCTCTGGTTCCTGCTATCTTCCGCCAGCCCTGACTGTTGGTCCGTCTCCATGTTTTGCTCTGTTGCTGCCTGCCTTGACTCGGACAGTCCTTTGGACTCTCTTTCCAGGAGACCCCACCTAAGTCCAAGCAGCCCGGGTTCCCAAGGGCTCCTCCCAGGGGGTCCTCGGGCTTCCAGTGGTGAAGTTCCTGCTGGTCTCCTGGCTTCAGTCTGCTTCCCAGCTCATGACTTCTGGAGTTCTCCTCAGACCCTCATCCCCAGGTGACCGCGTCTAAGTACAAGCGACTCAGATCCCCAAGGGCTCCTCCCGGGAGGACCTCGAGCTTCCAGTGATGAAGATCCTGTTGGTCACCTGGCTTGATCCGCCTCCTGGCTTCCACTTCCGCTGTGGGCCTTCCCTCAGCGCAGCTTCTTCATCTTCTAGCTGGCCCAAGGGTCCACGTTCGTAACACAGACAATGCTTGTTCAGGCATTACTTGTCAGTACTTTGGAATGTTGCAGTGTGGCATTTGAAAAATTAACTAAGAAATTGTTGGAAGGTTTTCAGCTTTTTCAGCATACATTAGTCTGATTGGTGGGAAGATCACAAGCTAGGGAGTCATAAGAACATGCCATATTGGGTCAGACCAAGGGTCCATCAAGCCCAGCATCCTGTTTCCAACAGTGGCCAATCCAGGCCATAAGAACCTGGCAAGTACCCAAAAACTAAGGCCGGATTTTAAAAGTGTTACGCGCATAAGTTATGCGCGTAACACTTTTAAAACCCCCTGCGCGTATCTTATAAAATCCCGCGTACATAGATTTATAAAATCTACCCCTAAGTCTATTCCATGTTACCATTGCTAGTAATAGCAGTGGCTATTTTCTAAGTCAACTTAATTAATAGCAGGTAATGGACTTCTCCTCCAAGAACTTATCCAATCCTTTTTTAAACACAGCTATACTAACTGCACTAACCACATCCTCTGGCAACAAATTCCAGAATTTAATTGTGCGTTGAGTGAAAAAGAATTTTCTCCGATTAGTTTTAAATGTGCCTCATGCTAACTTCATGGAGTGCCCCCTAGTATTTCTATTATCCGAATATTCATCATGTCCATTGTTGCGGGCAGGGATGTAGGGTGACTACTAAAGTTGGTGGTGCTCCAGAAAATTTGTGGCTGACATATGACTGAAAAACAATCTCAGCATTTTCTCCAGACCACAAAATGTTAATTGGATGTTTATGTTATCTTTTTCATACAGTTCTTACATTAATTTTAGTATTAGAAGACCATCAAGGGGATGAGGGCTTGAGAACCATCGGAGATTGGGGATGAGATTTGAGAGCTCTAGGGCCACTGGGAGAAGTTGATGACAAATAATTAAAACTAATAAGGATGGAAAAATTCCTCACGCTCTATACCTGGGAACCTTTGATTTCCAGTCATGCTGAGCTTGTAAGCAGCACAAACTTTCTTCACACACACATACAAACACACATACACACACACAAAACTTAGACAGACTTCCATTAACTCACATACACACACACACACACACACACACACAAAACCAAGAAGGAGAGAGGTGGGATGCTGGTGGGCACTAAATGCCAGCACTCAAACAGCAACAACCCTACTTATGAAAAGGCAACACTGCAAATTTTACGAGGCCCTAAAACACCAATACACCTCCTGTTAGGAAAAAAAAAATAAACCAGACCCTATAGATCCCTATAGAGAAATTACATGCTAGCTGAATACCTCACTTTGGTCACACATGCAAAACACAGACAGACCTTCACCAAATTCTGAATAAAGAGACCACAAAGTAGAAATAGAAACATGCAGACCAATATTGAACTGGAAACCACTACAAGCCAGACTCTGCAGAGCAACAATGGAAAAAAAATGAAGCATCATTCCTCATAAAATATCAAACAAAATCAAGAAATATGAAACATCAATCATAATACTAAGTAAAGTCATATTAATAAAAATAATAAATATTTTAAAGCAGGTGACAAATAGAACATCCAATAATGAAAAAATCATATACATTTTTTAACATTTCCCAAACACTGCGCATTTGCAAATGACAAGGATAAAGGAAGTCATGATCCAAAAATCATCCCTCTTTATGAAGGGCTACTATGATCTGTGAGCTAAGGTATTGCTTGTCTCCTAAGGGAAATGATGGGATAGCCTTTTCCTCAAACCCCTCAGGGTCATACAAGGAGATTGGGGGTAGCACTCTGGATTGGTATTTATATTTGTGTGAGAGATGAGAGTGGGTGTGTCTGAGAATGACTGTGAATGTATGATAAGGGGGTTCAATCTGTGGTGGTTAAAAGAAAATTGAATGAGTCGTTTACATGTTGTTTTGGAGCTAATATGATTGAACTTGCTGTTTCATTTATGCAATGCTGTATGTATAATTACTCAATAAAAGGAATTAAAAAATAAATTCACAAACACCAATAATATATTTCAAAACAGCAGACATATCAAATAACACCCAATAATTAAAACTAATAAGGAACTTTTGATTTCCAGATGCCCTGAGATCGTCATAGATTAGTGAGGAGGAAGGAGTGTGTTGCTGCATACAGACTTACACACACATACTGATTTGCTGACACACTCACATGCTGTCCGTCACAGACACACAGGTTCTCTGTTAGTCACATGCTTACCCAGACATATGCTATCAGTCACACACTCACAGACATTCTCTCACACACTTGCCTCAACAGACACACACATACTTTCAAATACTGCCTCGCTGTCACACTCACATGCTGTCTATCACAAATACACAGGTTATCTCTCACTCACATGCACACACATACTCTCTCTGTCACATGCTCACAAACACACATGCTCTCAATCACACACTCACATACATATGCTTTCACACACACCACATACATGCTCTCTGCACACATGCTCTCAATATTCACACACGCATTCTTTCACTCCCTCCCACCTCAGGAAGCATATAAGCCAGCAACAACGTCCTCCTTTATTCCCCACGGCCCAGGGCTTGTTGCTCTGCATCCTGCTCCTATGTGCGTACAGCCTGGCTCCATCTGTTGCTGCTCCTCAGCCGCTTGTGGGATGGGCTCCGCTCATAGCCCATTGAATGTCGCCACTCCACTGCCGCAGGCGGGATGGGCTCCGTTCACAGCCCACCGGGTGTCCTTGCTCCTTGGCCGCTTATGTACCGGGGTGGGGAAGAGCTAGAGAAGAGGTAGTGTCAAAGAGGTAGTGCACTGCACACCCTGTTTCAAAGTTGGTGGTGCCTGTGCAACCCTGTGCACTATAGACTCTATGCCTATGGTTGCAGGAGATTCATTGGTTGCCAGTTGTATATTACATTACATTCAGAATACTTACATTGGTGTTCACATGTTTAAAAAGTCTATGGGTCCAGTCTATCTTTTGGTTTTGGATAGTCTGTTGAAATATGTACCTGCAAGAATGTTGCAGTCTTCACAACAGAAGTTGTTATGTGTTCCACAGAAGTTGTTATGTTTTCCAGATGTGCATGATGTATATCAGCAACAATCAAGGTACAGAAAGTTTTTTGGTGGTGGTGCTAAAAATTTGGAATAGCCCCCAGATGGAATTATGACTAATTACAGACTATTATTACTGTTCTGTCCCCAGCAGTGGGTACATGTTTGTATCTGTATATACTGTAGTTTAACTGTGTTTAGTGCAATCCTTCCTTCTGAGGATTCTTGATACTGAAACACTTTTTGGAACCCATGATAAAAGTCTATGAACCTTGCCTTTAAGAGGAGCCTTTGCCCTTAAGGGAAGCTCCCTCCCCCCTCCACTTTTTCTCACTATCGGAAGAGCCTGAATGCCCCTCAATCTAACTTGAGTCTTCCTAGGTGCCTTATAGGCTCAAGGGACTGCCCTTCTTGCTCCCCCTGTGTCACATGGTTCTTAGGCTCGCTGCCATTGGACCTTGCCCCCTGCCCCCAGCTTTTGGAGGAGTTTCCTTTAGCAGCTCTCAATGAAAGTTCAGTTCACCCCAAGCTTCCTTCCGAGCCACCAGTGCTCTGTAAAACTTCCTGAAATGATCGAGTTTTTACCTTTTCTTTTACTGCCTTCTTCTGAAGACTAAATCAGCCTCATATCCCTCATGCTTCCTACCTCTACCATAAACCAACTCCTGCAACATAAAGGCCTCCTTCTCCCTCCTCCTCCCTCCTGCTACCCCATCTCCAATTATCAAAGATCTTTGCCTTGGGGCTTACGTTTGAGATGCAACAATTGTAAGTAGAATCTACCTGTACAATAAATAATTTCAAACTTAAAGAATCTGTCTTGAGGACTGATTGGAGAAAAAGTTTAGCTGTCTGGATGGCAAACTCGGATGTCTGCCTGATCCAGAATAATTACAAAAAAAAAAATTAAAGCATAGCTATTTTCTGCTACTTTTAATTAATTGAGGATGAGTAATGAAAGAATTGACACTGTGGACTGGATTTATGGATGGGGAGTTGTGGTTTTAAACAAGGATTGGAGGGATTAAGAATTTAAATTAATTGAATTGTAAGAAATGTGTCTGTTTTATTTTCACTCTTGATTGCATGGCTTTATGGATTGCAAGATCCAAGACAGTTTGGTTTAACCAAAGGTAAAACTTGTCATATGAATCTGATCAATTTCTTTGATTGGCTAACCAAAGAGTTGGATCAAGGGAGAGCTCTAGATGAAGTGTACTTGGATTTCAGTAAAGCCTTTGATTTATTTCTGTACAGGAGGCTGATAAATAAATTGTGTGCCCTTAGTATGGATCCTAGAGTGATTGACAGGGTTAGAAATTGGCTGAATGGAAAGCAACAAAGGGTAGTGGTAAATGGACTTTTCTCCGGGGGTGTTTCTAGTGGTGTGCTTCAAGGATCAGGTCCTTGCATCAGTTCTTTTCAACATTTTTGTGAGTGATATAGCAGAAGGATTATTGGGAAATGTTTGTCTTTTTGCCAATGATACCAAAATCTGAAACAGGGTGGACAGTGAGGAAAGTGTGAAAGACATGAGGAGGGATCTAGCCAAGCTCAAGGAATGGTGTAAGGTCTGGCAGCTAAGATTTAATGCTAAAAAATGCAGAGTTGTGCATTTAGGATACAAAAACCCAAGGGAAAGATACAGTATTGGAGGTGAAATTCTTTAAGCACAAAAGAGGAGTGGGATCCAGGGGTGATTGTACTGATGATCCTAAGGTGGCCAAACAGGTGGATAAAGCAACGGCAAAAGCCAGAAAGATGCTTGGCTGCATAGGGAGAGGCATGGTCAGTTAAAAAAGGGAGGTGATATTGCCCTTGTATAGGTCCCTGATGAGACCTCACTTGGAATACTGTGTACAATTCTGGAGACCGCAGGTTGGAGTCAGTTCAGAGGATGACTACTAAAATGGTCAATGGTCTTCATTCTAATTCATATGGGGATAGACTTAACGATCTAAAAATGTACACCATAGAGGAAAGGCAAGTTAGGGGAGATATAGAGACATTTGAATATCTCACAGGTTTCCATGCACAGAAGGTGAGCCTCTTTCAACAGATAAGAGGACCTAGAATGCGGAGACAAAAACAGTATCTGAATTCAAGAAAGCAGGGGATAAATACAGGGGATCCCTAAGGGAGTGGTGGGAATTATAAAACTAAATTAAGTGGGTGAACGGGCAGACTAGATAGGTCTTTTTCTGCTGTCATGTTTATGTTGTACATCACTTTGGATCATTTCTTGAGAAATGCGATTCATAAATTGAAATAAATAAATAAACAAAGAGAATCGGTTATTGGAAAAGCCCTTTATTAAATAATGCCCGACTCTGGCCGAGTTTCGCTCTTTTACATAGAGCTGCCTCAGGGGCAACTGAAAACAAATATAAAAACATTTCAAATTGCACATCAAATTAAAATCAATAAACAACATATATAGGTGTACAAACACGACAAAATAAAACATACAAATGTGATTAAAAACATAATGGTACGCAGAAAATACGTGGAGTAAGACATGTAAAACCATACTATAAAACACTATGGGGTAGATTTAAAAAATGTGTGCGATTGCGTACTTTTGTTCGTGCACCAGGCGCGAACAAAAGTACGCTGGATTTTATAAGATACGCATGTAGTCGCGCGTATCTTATAAAATCCGGGGTCGGCGCGTGCAAGGGGGTGCACATTTGTGCAACCTGCACGCGCTGAGCCCAGCGCGCGCTGACTGTTCCCTCCGAGGCCGCTCCGATTTCGGAGCGGCCTCGGAGGGAACTTTCCTTCGCCCTCCCCCCACCTTCCCTTCCCTTCCCCTACCTAACCCACCCCCCTGGCCCTATCTAAACCCCCCCCTACTTTTGTTGGCAAAGTTACGCCTGCTGAAAGCAGGCGTAACTTTGCACGCGCCGGCCTGCAGCCCCGCTCCGTGTTCCGGTCCCGGGGGCTGGTCCGGAGGCCATGGCCACACCCCCGGAACACCCCCGGGCCGAAACCACGCCCACGTCGCTGCCCCCGAAACGCTGCGTCATGCGCGACACGCCCCCAAAATGCCGCGTCGCTCAGGACACGCCCCGACACACCCCTGACACGCCCCTTTTACAAAGCTCCGGGACTTACGCGCGTCCCGGGGCTTTGCGTGCGCCGGCGGCCTATGCAAAATAGGCACGCCGGTGCGCGGTGCGCGTAAATCCAGCCAGATTTACGCACACATGGCATTTAAAATCCGCCCCTATGTATATACATAGACAATGTGATACTGGAGAGGTGGACTTTGTGTTGGGAAAACAGTGTTCTGATCATGCAAAAGAATCAGTCTTGATTAAAAAGTAAAAACATGTGAAAAAAATAAATAAAAGAAAAAAACGAAAAAAGAAGAAAAAAAGAAAAAAGAAGAAAAAAGGAAAAATGTATAAATTGAAATGCTTACTCAATTCAGGCAGGACTGAGAATGTACCTGCAGGGCCAATGTCACAGTACCATATATAAGCACCTAATACCTATATAGAATAAGTTAATTATATTTTTAAAAACCTAACTAAAAATTAAAAATTAAAAACTTCAAATTGAAGGCTTCCTGCAAAATTGATTATTTACCTGTCACGTTTTGGAACACTGCTTTCTAAGAGCAGCTTTTATTAAAAGCAACCTCAACTGAGAAATGCTGATTTAGTGCATTGAGCGTGGCTGAAAAAATAAATAAATAAATAAATAAATAAATAAATAAGATATTCAAAACCTAAGACCAAGAGTAAAACTGATATTGGTAATATTACAACTATAAAAATGCATAATCAATTCTGAATAGCTGATAAAAAATAACTAAAATCATAATCACAAAACATCACCATAAAAAAAATAATTACACACGTAAAAACTATACACAGGTTTCTTAATATTATCACTAACGTAAGCCCAAAGTTCAAAGTTAAAAATTAAAAAACAAAAAAAATAATAACCAATGCACAGACCACAATTTATATTATAAAAGGAAAATTGTTTCTATTATAATAAAATGTGCTTATAGAGCACTACTAAAAAATATTGCTCTAAGAGGAACAACATAGTGGGCTGAATTCGGCATCAAACTACAGACACACACTTGGATATTAAAAAATTCAAAACTGTGCGTGGGCTGTATTATGACCATATCCACAGTAATTTATAAAATAAAAACCACAAATTAGCAATTGCCTATAGTAAAAAATATAAATGGTATAATAAATGGGATTTATTCCAAAACCCTTTAAAAAAACTACCAAAGGTCCAATTGAAAGAGACAACACAATATGGCCGGCAGGAAGCCTTCAATTTGAAGTATTTAATTTTTAATTTTTAGTTAGGTTTTTTTTAATATAATTAACTTTTTCTATATAGGTATTAGGTGCTTATATATGGTACTGTGACATTGGCCCTGCAGGTACATTCTCAGTCCTGCCTGAATTGAGTAAGCATTTCAATTAATACATTTTTCCTTTTTTCTTCTTTTCTTCGTTTTTTTATTTTATTTATTTTTTTCACATGTTTTTGCTTTTTAATCAAGACTGATTCTTTTGCATGATCAGAACACTGTTTTCCTAACACAAAGTCCACCTCTCCAGTATCACATTGTCTATGTATAAACATAGTGTTTTATAGTAACGGGCGGATTTTAAAAGCCCTGCTCGCACGCCGGCGCACCGATTTTCCATAGGCCGCCGGCGCGCGCAGAGCCCCGGGACGCGTATAGGTCCCGGGGTTTTTGGAAGGGGGCGTGTCGGGGGCGGGACCCGATGACACGGCGTTTCGGGGGCGGGACCGGGGGTGTGGTTTCAGCCCGGGGCGTTTCGGGGCGTGGCCGCACCCTCCGGAACCGCCCCCGGGTTGAGGTGTGGATTTACGTCTCCCTCCAAGAGGCGTAAATCCGTGGATAAAGGTAGGGGGGGTTTAGATAGGGCCGGGGGGGGGGGTTAGGTAGGGGAAGGGAGGGGAAGGTGAGGGGAGGGCGAAAGAAAGTTCCCTCCGAGGCCGCTCCGATTTCGGAGTGGCCTCGGAGGGAACGGTGACAGGCTGCGCGGCTCGGCACGCGCCAGCTGCCCAAAATCGGCAGCCTTGCGCGCGCCAATCCAGGATTTTAGAAGATACGTGCGACTACGCGCGTATCTTATAAAATCCAGCGTACTTTTGTTTGCGCCTGGTGCCTAAACAAAAGTACGCGAACGCGCTTTTTTAAAAAATCTACCCCATGGTTTTACATGTCTTACTCCACATATTTTCTGCATACCATTATGTTTTGTTTTTTTTTATAATTTATATCTTTATTGAGTTTTCAAAATTAATACATGAAACAAATGATAATCTCATTATAATTCAACCTAAACAATATTAATTCAATAATTCTACCTATTTTTTAACAAAACAGAAACAATTACCCAATCATCTGCTAGTAAATAGAGGCTCGGAAAATAAAGGGAGTATATTAGGAAACAAAAGACAATTTCTTATAATAACATCATCCACAGTGAGTTCTGATTACATTTTACTATTCACTAGAAAGTGGGGAAGATGTGACTACTCTCCTTTGCTCTATGAAATTCTTTAATTGATCTGGTGAGAAAAACACAAAAAGATCCTGTTCCTTTTTTAACATACATTTGCAAGGGAATCTAAGAGTATAGGAATAACCCAAGGAGATTGCCTCCTGCCGGAAAACCAAAAATTCTTTTCTTTTCTGCTGGGTAGCATAAGACAAATCTGGAAAGATTTTTACCACATTATCCCAAAATGATATGGGATAGGCGGAGAAATATTTTTTCATTACCTTATTCAGGTCTGATAATTTTTGAAAGGTAATTAGTAATGCCCCCCTGTCTATTATTCTCTCAGAATTTTCCAGAAAATTGGAAAGGTTACCTTGAAATGGTAACTCCAAAGTATTCACCGCCGGATTTTTCTTAGGTAAAAAATAACACAAGTTAATTATAGGTAATTCTTCTATAGGAAATAAGAATACTTCATGAAATAATTGATGCAATGTCTCCATTGGCGTTTGTCCTACAATCCTTGGAAAATTTAATATCCTTAAATTTAATCTTTTGGAGTTATTTTCATAGGTTTCTAATCTTCTGGACAGATATTCTCTGTCTTTTGCTACCACAGCATGAAACTCCTGATTCTTTTTCTCTAATTCTTCTAATTTCTGGATTCTTTCGGTGGATTTTTTAACCTCCTCACGAATATCTTTAACCTCCTGAGAATAATTCCCTGCAATACCATCAATCTTTTTCTCTAACCCCTTCATATTACTATTCATTTTAGTCATCAAGTCCCACAACAGTTCTAGTGTCACCACTTGAGGAGGTGTTATGATCTCAATTGCCTCACCTCCGGATGCAGTACTTAATCCCACAGTCTCGGCTATCTGAATTGGTCGAGCCTCCAGAATATCTGTTGGCTCAAGATCAATTCCTTCCGCTACTGGAGGAGTCTCACCTTGGTTAACCAAGTATAACCTGGTCCCGGTAGTTGTCATCTGCTCTGCTACATCCCCCGGGGAGGTCTCACTTCCTCTCTGCGGTGGTGGCCTCAGATTTGGGCTCAGCGACGCCTCCTCTATTGTCTCAGTGTTTTCTCCCATTAACACTGAGTCTGCAGTATCCTTAGTTGCCGGATAGGTCAGAGCTGCATTGGACATATAGCGAATTATCTCCTGCTGGATAGGAGATAGGAGAGGTGCCGGGGAGTAAACCCTTACCCTCCCCTTCCGTTTTGGAGGCATGAAGCTTAATTACAGTCGTTACAGGATTCGCTAGACGTACCAAACACTGTGGTTTTAGAGCCTCTATAACAGCCGAGTGAAGCAGAGGGTCCGGCCTAACCGACCTGCACCGGACTAAGCCGGACAAAGCCGCGCACGCCCCTTAGGCGCGCGCAGCTTTGGTGGTGCGCCGGCGGCTGCGGTGCGCCGGAAAAGCGCCGCTTTTGTAGGCGCTGAGTCCCCAGTAATGACGTCAGTAGGGCGGGAAAAGCAGATTTTTCAAGCGTCTCACCAATTAACTCTCCTCTGCGCTCAGGCTCGGCTGCAGCCTGAGAATCGCCAGGCACCGCTTTTGTAGGCGCTGAGTCCCCAGTAATGACGTCAGTAGGGCGGGAAAAGCAGATTTTTCAAGCGTCTCACCAATTAACTCTCCTCTGCGCTCAGGCTCGGCTCTACCATTATGTTTTTAATCACATTTGTATATTTTATTTTAAGTCTTGTGTTTGTACACCTATATATGTTGTTTATTGATTTTAATTTGATGTGCAGTTTGAAATGTTTTTATATTTGTTTTCAGTTGCCCCTGAGGCAGCTCTATGTAAAAGAGCAAAACTCGGCCAGAGTCGGGCATTATTTAATAAAGGGCTTTTCCAACAACCGATTCTCTTTGTTTCTACTGCTACACAGCCAACTGGATCGGCTTCCGCTTTGCTTCTTGAATAAATAAATAAATCTGTTGTGGGCTACTTACTAGGTAGTGGACCAGCCAAGGGCTATGGGAAAGGTATATATTGTTGGGGGTTGAGGGGAGTAGAGTGAGAAAGGTGAATTTTGGGTACAGGAGAGATATGATGATGATGGTGATAGTGGGAGGGGGGGAGGGAGATATTTCTGGCAGGGGGGCAGACTGGATAGGAGTGGGGAGAAAAAGAGACGGGGGGGGGCTATTTTTGGTCAGGAGGAGAAAGAAAGGGGAATGTTTACATAGCAGGGGGAGAAAGAGAGAGGAGGGCTGTTTCTGTGCAGGGGGGGGAGAGAGAGAATGGGGCTGTTTCTGGGAAGGGGTGATGAGGAGAGGCGGCTATTGCTGAGCAGGGAGTGGTGGAGGGAGATGGAGCTATTGCTGGAGGAAAGAGAAATGGGGTGTTGTTGGGCAGGTGAAGGGGGAGAGGGGGGCTGTTGACAGGGGAGAAGGGGCTATTTCTGGGCAGAGGAAGAGAGAGGGTAGGGATGTGAATCGTGTCCTCGATCGTCTTAACGATCGATTTCGGCTGGGAGGGGGAGGGAATCGTATTGTTGCCGTTTGGGGGGGTAAAATATCGTGAAAAATCGTTAAAAATCGTTAAAAATCGAAATCGAAAAATCGAAAAACCGGCACATTAAAACCCCCTAAAACCCACCCCCGACCCTTTAAATTAAATCCCCCACCCTCCCGAACCCCCCCCCAAATAACTTAAATAACCTGCGGGTCCAGCGGCGGTCCGGAACGGCAGCGGTCCGGAACGGGCTCCTGCTCCTGAATCTTGTCGTCTTCAGCCGGCGCCATTTTCCAAAATGGCGCCAAAAAATGGCGGCGGCCATAGACGAAAAAGATTGGACGGCAGGAGGTCCTTCCGGACCCCCGCTGGACTTTTGGCAAGTCTCGTGGGGGTCAGGAGGCCCCCCACAAGCTGGCCAAAAGTTCCTGGAGGTCCAGCGGGGGTCAGGGAGCGATTTCCCGCTGCGAATCGTTTTCGTACGGAAAATGGTGCCGGCAGGAGATCGACTGCAGGAGGTCGTTCAGCGAGGCGCCGGAACCCTCGCTGAACGACCTCCTGCAGTCGATCTCCTGCCGGCGCCATTTTCCGTACGAAAACGATTCGCGGCGGGAAATCACTCCCTGACCCCCGCTGGACCTCCAGGAACTTTTGGCCAGCTTGTGGGGGGCCTCCTGACCCCCACGAGACTTGCCAAAAGTCCAGCGGGGGTCCGGAAGGACCTCCTGCCGTCCAATCTTTTTCGTCTATGGCCGCCGCCATTTTTCGGCGCCATTTTGGAAAATGGCGCCGGCTGAAGACGACAAGATTCAGGAGCAGGAGCCCGTTCCGGACCGCTGCCGTTCCGGACCGCCGCTGGACCCGCAGGTTATTTAAGTTATTGGGGGGGGGGGTTCGGGAGGGTGGGGGATTTAATTTAAAGGGTCGGGGGTGGGTTTTAGGGGGTTTTAGTGTGCCGGCTCACGATTCTAACGATTTATAACGATAAATCGTTAGAATCTGTATTGTATTGTGTTCCATAACGGTTTAAGACGATATTAAAATTATCGGACGATAATTTTAATCGTCCTAAAACGATTCACATCCCTAAGAGAGGGCGGCTGCTGCTTGGTGGGGTGAGAAGGCCACTGCTGGGAGGGGGAGGGAAGGTTCTGTTACTGGGCAGGGGGTGGAGAGAGATAGGGGGCTGCTGCTAGGTCGGGGTGGGGGAGAGGGAACAGCTGCTGCTGTGCAGGTCTGAGCAGGGAGAAAGGGGGCTGCTGTTGGGTGGAGGCGGAGGAGAGATAGGAGGCTGTTGCTGGAGCTGCCACAAGTATGTCAGCAGGGAGTATGGGGGCGTACTTCTAAATATCTGCCCTGGGTGTTCAAAAAGCTGATCTCAGAAGAGAAATAACTTGATATGTCCATTAACAAAATTAATCTAAGAAGCCATGTTTTCACAAACTGAATCCATTGTCGTGAATATTTATAATTTTTTTGTAATTTTTTATTTATTTCAGCTATTACGCAGTGTTTTTTGCCCAGGGCACCATACAACAGTGAGCTAACAGAGAGATGGAAGCAACACAGCGAAAAGGGAGAAGAGGAAGGTGGGCATTAAGGAATTCCTGTTGGATCAGATAGGTTTGCTCATTCCTAGTAGTTGAGTAGGAGGGGTCTCGTCTAGAATATCAGTTTTGATATTGCACTAATGATTAATAAACTGTTGTTTTTACATTTAAATTAGTGGCATAGAAAATATTTTAATAACAGTTGGAAGGATGCTGAGAGAATTCGATGATTGAACAAAATGAGATGGGGAAAATTGGCAAACGTATTTGGAAAAAAGGCTTCCAAAATAGACGAGCAACATATAAACTACAGGGGGAGCTTATAGAAACAGGAAAGGAATTAGGCAGGCACCTGTATAGATAATAAACAGGTAAGGCATGCAGTGCCAAGAAGAAACAAAACTCTTTTAAAAAAGCAGTCAGAATTTAAACATTGCATGCTGACAGATAATGCTACTTGACCTGATGCATCATGTTTTAGCCGTGTTGGCGTGCATCAGAGGACACAGTTAACACCTGGTTCTAACTGGAATGCTGGATTAAGGGAGAAGTGGCAGCCCGAGGACAAGAAGGCATGCCAGAAACCATGTGTACCAGTCCAATTAGCTACCTAATATTAAAAATTGTGTCCTCTGATGTAAGCAAATATAGCTGAACTGTGATGGGTGTGATAAATTAGATATAGTGGTGTGATGTGTTTTGCAGACTAACAATGTGTGTGCTTTGTTCCCGACAGAACAATTTTTTTCTCTGGTAAAAATCTGTAAAAGCCATCCGACAGATGTAAGTTTTTTTTGTTTTGGTGATGATTTGTTTTCCTTACTAATTTTTATTTTTTTTTTTGTAACTCTTATATGAGTCATCATGACCACAACATTATGTTCCATACAGCATATGTCTGACCTAGGATTCTGTTATCAGTGCCTAAAAATGGAAATGGATTTAAAAAAAAAAAAATCAAAATGCTTTGAAGTTGCTACTTAATAAAAAATGTTATAATTTGAGATACTGGAGCAACATTCACATGGAAGAAAACAAAGGAAGCACGATGAAGTACAAAGGAAGCAAGAGGATTCCAGAGAACAGTTATACGTGTTACATTTACATGTGTAACTCCTTTGAAAATTACCTCCTAAAATTTGCCGATATTTGTGTGCAAATCATATGCGTGTAACTCAATTTCACGAAAAATTTGTGCTCATTTGATGTTCAGCCCTATCTGCCACACTATTCAACATATACATGCTGCCGTTATGCCACCTGCTAGCTGGTCTGGACATCTCACACTACATATATGCTGATGACATTCAATTAATACTTCCAATTAATGACTCAATTGAGAAAACATTAACCTTAGCCAACATGTATCTAGATATAATAAAACAGCTCTTAAACCAGATGGAATTAGTTATTAACATAGAGAAAACAGAATTCCTACACCCAATCACAATCAATAACAACCAAAAAATACAACTAGCAGAGAAAGTACGAAACCTTGGAGTGATTATTGATACGGAACTCAGTATGAAACAACATATATCTCTAAAAGTAGGAGAAGGTTACGCCAAACTTATGACTCTCAGAAGACTTAAACCACTACTAACACCAAATGACTTCCAGTCAGTACTACAAGCATTAATTTTTTCAAGTACCGATTACTGTAATGCCCTTCTACTAGGATTACCCCACACCACGATAAGACCTCTACAGGTATTACAAAACACAGCTGCAAGAATTTTAACCGGTAAAAGTAAAAGAGACCATATCACCAAAACCCTAAGGGGTAGATTTAAAAAAAAAAGTGCGTTCGTGTACTTTTGTTGGCGCACCAGGCGCCAACAAAAGTACACTGGATTTTATAAGATATGCACATAGCCGCGCATATCTTATAAAATCCTGGATCGGCGTGCGCAAGGCTGCCGATTTTGGTCAGCCAGCGTGCGCCGAGCCGCGCAGCCTGCCTCCATTCCCTCCCCTCCCCTCACCTTCCCCTCCCTTCCCCTACCTAACCCACCCCCCCCGGCCATATCTAAACCCCCCCACACCTTTATCCATGGATTTACGCCTCCCGGAGGGAGGCGTAAATCCACACGCGCCGAGACCCAACCCGGGGGCAGTTTCGGAGGGCGAGGCCACACCCCCGGAACGCCCCAGGCCGAAACCACGCCCCGGGCCCGCCCCCAAAACGCCGCATCCCGCCCCCAAAACGCCACGTCGTTCGGCCCCGCCCCCGACATGCCCCCTTCAGAAAACCCAGGGACCTACGTGCGTCCCGGGGCTCTGCGCGCGCCGGCGGCCTATGCAAAATAGGCACGCAAGGCCCTGCTCGCGTAAATCCGGGCGGATTTACGCGAGCAGGGCTTTTAAAATCCGCCCGTTTGTATATGTTAATGGCTTACTAGAATTCCTTACCTCAGAAGAAATTTTCACGATAAATTTAATTAAAGAATGGTCAGACCAGGGTACATCACCAATGTTAAGTGAATTCAAAGCCGAAAGCTTAGCTGAAGTATTAATGAAAACAAGATCTAATATATTCCCCATACGGTGAGTAGAAGCTTGAACCAATTGAGACCACCCTAAAGATGATAAGATTTCAAGAAACAATTGGACTTGACTATCCTGAGTAGCATGGTTAAAAGGTAAATTGAAGTCACCAAGAATCAAGAACATTGACTTAACAAACTCAGAAACAGCCACAACCTCATGGCTCAACATTACCAAAGACATAGCAAATAAAATAAACCCTACCATCATAAAGTCAATAAAAAACCCAAAACATCACAATCAATGGTACAATGACAGCATAAGATCAGCCAAACACGAACTCAGGAAAAAGGAGAGATCCTGGCTCAAGAATAAAACTGCCCCATTGCTCAATGCATACCGATCCCAATTAGCAAATTATAAAAAACTTATCCATAATGCAAAGAAAGACTTCTACTCAACCAAAATAAATAAATACCATCAGAACCCCAGAATGCTTTTCACCAACGTGCAAAACCTCACCAAACCACCAAATGAAACAAGAATACCTTCCAGCATAAACAAAAGCAACAAATTTGTGGAATAATTCACTGATAAAATAAAAAAACTAATAAACAACTCCAACACCACCAATACACACACACAAACCCCAATATCATCTCTGAAAATAACAACAACTTGGCATAAGTGTGACCCCCACCTCCTCACTGGAAATCCAAAAAATAATCAAAAAAATGAATCCAGCAAACCATCCCATTGATAGCATCCCCATACAAACAATCGTAATTACAAAGATATTGTTATGCTCTTCCTCTTCTTCATCTCTACCCTCACCTTCTGATCTTGCCTCTATTATTTATTCAGTTTATCAACCCCTTCTTGCTACCATTACTCCCTAATGTCTATTAGGGATGTGAATCGTGTGCCACACGATTGAAATCGTGTGGCAGGAGAAGAAAATCGTGTTAGGCACGATTATTTCGTTGAAAAATCGTTAAAAATCGTTTTTTCCGATTAGTGCGCACTAACGGGAGTTAGTGCGCATTAACAGAAATTGATACAATTTGACACTTTTCAGGTCAGTTAAGGTCAGTTTAGGAATGAATATGTATTCCTATTGGCTGCCCTCTTATTTATTCATGTTACCAAGGTTCCCACTGACAGTATATTGGGGGTGGGAAATGGAAACAGTTGGTAGCTTGACAAAAAAAGTAATGTGATCAGTCAATGTGACTAGAACTTGTGCCCTAACCCTGATACCAGGGGTGTTGTGATCTTCCTGCACACAGTGCCCTAACCCTGGCACCAGGGGTGTTGTGATCTTCATGTACACACAGTGCCCTATCCCTATTAATACCAGGAGTGTTGTGATCTTCCTGCACACAGTGCCCTAACCCTGGCACCAGGGGTGTTGTGGTCTTCCTGCACACAGTGCCCTATCCCTATTAATACCAGGAGTGTTGTGATCTTCCTGCACACAGTGCCCTAACCCTGATACCAGGGGTGTTGTGATCTTCCTGCACACAGTGCCCTAACCCTGGCACCAGGGGTGTTGTGATCTTCATGTACACAGAGTGCCCTATCCCTATTAAAACCAGGAGTGTTGTGATCTTCCTGCACACAGTGCCCTAACCCTGGCACCAGGGGGTGTTGTGATCTTCCTGCACACAGTGCCCTATCCTATACCAGGAGTGTTGTGATCTTCCTGGACACAGTGCCCTAACCCTGACACCAGGGGTGTTGTGATCTTCCTGCACACAGTGCCCTATCCCTATTAATACCAGGAGTGTTGTGATCTTCCTGCACACAGTGCCCTAACCCTGACACCAGGGGTGTTGTGATCTTCCTGCACACAGTGCCCCTATCCTATACCAGGAGTGTTGTGATCTTCCTGGACACAGTGCCCTAACCCTGACACCAGGGGTGTTGTGATCTTCCTGCACACAGTGCCCTATCCCTATTAATACCAGGAGTGTTGTGATCTTCCTGCACACAGTGCCCTAACCCTGACACCAGGGGTGTTGTGATCTTCCTGCATGCAGTGCCCTATCCCGCCTGCATTACTAGTGAGAGACTTGCTTCACAGACAGGGGGGAGCTTCCTGACCCTCACTCCTCCCCTCCCCATGTCCCAGCCAGTGAATGGTGTGTGGGTGAGGGGGGGGGGGGAGGATGGTGAAGGGTGAGACAGCTCCTTCCCTGCATTACTAGTGAGAGGCTGGCTTCACAGACAGGGGGGGGCTGCCTGACCCTCACTCCTCCCCTCCCCATGTCCCAGCCAGTGAATGGTGTGTGGGTGAGGGGGGGGGGAGGATGGTGAAGGGTGAGACAGCTCCTTCCCTGCATTACTAGTGAGAGGCTGGCTTCACAGACAGGGGGGAGCTTCCTGACAAAAATAACAAAATAATAAACAAACAAGTTCTAGTCACATGAGTGATGATCATCACGTTACTTTTTTTGTCAAGCTTCCAACTGTTTCCATTTCACATCCCCCCAACCATTACCTCAGTGGGAACCTTGGTAACATCAATAGATAAGAGCACAGCCAGCCAATAGGAATACATATTCATTCCTAAGTGACCTTTACTGACCTGGGAAGTGTCAACACTTTGTTTCATTTTCTGTTGGTGTTCGTGAGTTTCCAGTTCCATTTCCCATCCCCCCAACCATCACCCTCAGTGGGAACCTTGGTAACATCAATAGATAAGAGGGCAGCCAGCCAATAGGAACACACATATTCATTCCTACTGACCTTTACTGACTGGAAAGTGTCAATTTGTATCATTTTCTGTTAGTGCGCACTAATGGGAGTTAGTGAGCACTAACTGGGAGTTAGTGCGCACTAACTGGGGTAGGGTAGTGTGCACTAACTGGGAGTTAGTGCGCACTAACTCCCGTTAGTGTGCACTAACACGATTTTAACGATTTTTAACGATAAATCGTTTAGAATTTCTATTGTATTGTGTTTCTATAACGATTTTAAGACGATATTAACATTATTCGGAACGATAATTTTTAATCGTTGAAAAACGATTCACATCCCTAATGTCTATTGTAAACATTGCCCTCCTTTATATAACGGATCCGGGCAGTTTGAAAGGCGCCAAGCCAGCAGGCGCTTGTGATGGGGAGGGCTACCCACCAGTGTGATCACCTTGTAACAGCTAACATCCAAGGTAAAAAGACAAAAAAAATTGAAAAAACTGCCTTTGAAACTGAGAAGAGATTCTGTGGGGAAAGCCATGATTCTGAGACCCTGCCCCCTCCCCTGACATCATCGCAAATGAATCCGGGCAGTTTGAAAGGCACCAAGCCAGCAGGCCCACCGCGCGCCGAAGGGGTGCAACAAAGGGGCACTCCCCTTTGTGCAACCCTTCGTGCAACCCTTTGTGTTATTTGTTTAATATGGCTCCTTGTTATACCTTTTGGTTAATTGTTAAGAACTTTGATTTTGATGATTTTATTTTTGTAATCTCTTAGCCTCAGGAACAAAAATTTTAGATTGTAAAGCCCTTTTAGGGGATAGTGAATTACCTATTGTACCTTATTGTAAACCGATGTGATATCTCTTTTGAAATGAACATCGGTATATAAAAATCGTAAAATAATAAATAAATAAATAAATATAATTGCCTCCTATATGTATATATATATTGTATATATTGTTAATATTGTTGTATATGTATATAATATATATATATTATATATATTGTTCATTGCCTCCTTTATATATATATATTTATAATGTTACAATAATGTCTATTGTAACATTGCCTCCTTTATATAATCAATCTTATACCTGGCTCCCTTTATAAGCCTTTGTAACCAGTTATTATTCCATGTTCCTTGTAAACGTTTGCTGTTCCATGTTCAGTGTAAAAGCTTCACCTTGTTTCCTGGTGTCATTCTCTTAGTTCTATGTGAACCGATACGATGTGCAAATGGATATCGGTATATAAAAACCACTAAATAAATAAATAAATAAATAAATAAATAAACTGATCAACAACCCAATAACTAAAACAATAACGGACATAGTTAACCTCTCTCTCACCAAAGGGAAATACCCTGAATGCTTAAATCAGCAATCATTAAACCATTAATAAAAAAGAACAACCTAGACCTGGAGAACATTCAAAACTACCGACCTATATCAAACTTACCTTTCATTGCAAAAATCATAGAAAAAATCGTTCACTCCAGCTCTCTGACTACCTTGAAATGAATAACATACGTCACCCCTTGCAATTTGGATTCAGGAAAAATTTAAAGCACTGAATCATTACTCCTGTCACTAACTGACACATACTTCGAGGATTCAACAAAGGAAGAAGTTACATATTAATCCTCCTGGATTTATCAGCCATCCTTCGACACAATCAACCATTCCATCTTACTCGACAGATTATCCAAAATAGGAGCAATTGGTACTATACTAAAATGGTTCTCCTCCTATTTATCACAAAGAAGTTTCCAAGTAATATTCAACAACAACCTATCAAATAAAGTAAACCTAATCACAGGAGTCCCACAAGGATCTGCACTATCAGCAACACTCTTCAACATATATCTTCTACCAATTTGTCATACACTGGATCGCCTAGGTCTGACTCATTTCCTATATCCTGACGATATCAAATATTGGTTCCAATATAGAATACGCTGAAGAAACTAATGATAGATAACCATCTATCTCTCAGAAATCAAACAGTGTCTGTCCAACCTAAAACTCATAATAAACATTGAGAAAACCGAAATTAATCATCCTAGACAAAAAAAACCGACGCACCCATGCAACCCACTCAAAACAGAAAACCCAAAAACACTAATATCTCCTGTTAACCATGCTCAAAACCTAGGAATCACCATGGACAAGAACTATCATACAAAACCCACATAACAAATAAATAAAGGAAGGATATCACAAATTACTTACACTCAGATGTCTTAAACCTTTCCTGGCACAGGATGATTTCAGAAAGTCCTGCAACTACTCATATTTTCCAGTCTAGATTACTGCAATGCCCTACTCCTTGGCCTACCATTAGCTACCATCCGTCCACTCCAAATCCTACAGAACACAGCCGCCAGAATCCTAACAGGGTCAAAGAAACACAAGCATATTACTCCAACCCTCATTTCTCTACACTGGCTCCCAATAAAATACAGAATAGACTACAAAGTTCTAACAATCCTCCATAAAATAATCACAGGACAGCAAAACTACTGGCTGAGCAAATCCATTGAAATCCATGCTCCAAAATGGAACTTACGCTCAACAAACAAAGGCCTCCTCAAAATCCCTTACACAAGAACCACTCATCTGAACACAACCTGTGAGAGAGCTATATCCATCGCCAGCCCTGCACTATGGAACTCAATACCAACCAAAATAAGAACTCACCAAACATCAAAACTTTTAAAAAAAGAGTTGAAAACCTGGCTTTTCACCAGAGCCTACTCAAACTCACTCAATCATCACACTACAAGATTCCCACCCAGCCCCAACACCAAGAAGATTTTCCACATCCTTCGATCAACATAATAACCTCTAAGGCAATGGGCAACTGCCCTACCATCATATACAAATAACTTCTTAAGTATAGCTTGAACCGTAAATACCTGCTGTAAACTGACCTAACTGGACAAACCATCCAACATTTATACTTTCTTGTCCACTGGCGGAGACTCACCTCAACTATAAAACCCATTCTACGCCGTACGAGAACTTTTTTTTTAGTATGTAATAACTAACACACAACCTGCTGTAACTATTGTTACCTAATATGATCACTGTAAAACGCTCTGAGTTAACTATGTTTACCTAATATGATTACTGTAAACTGTTCTGATGGCAAAACCAAATGACGATATATATAAAACATGTTAATAAATATATAAATAAAACATGTTATTTAAATCAGCCTTTGCTAGCAATAATTGTTCAAGAACAACGAAACATTAGACTGTAAGAGTTTGGGAGGACAATAAACTAAACAGATAGAAAAACCTGAAGTATATACCAAAAGTAATTCCTGGTGTAAGGATCCACTAAGATTTTGAGATTAATATTCCATGAATTTTATAGATGATAAGTAACCTGCCCCCTCGACCTTTTAGGCGAGGTTGTGAGATAAAGGAGTAACCTGGGGGACACATCTGGTTTAGAATAACTAAATCAGAGTCAAGAAGCCAACTTTCTGTAATACAAAAAAAATCAGGTTTTTCTATCTCAATCATGTCAAACTGAAATTTTCTTTTAAAAACTGAGCATTAATATACAATATTTTAACATCTGAGCATGAGGGAATGGAACCGACAGTAGAAATTGACACATGTACAAGACATGCAAACCTATGAGAAAAATCTTTTTTTCGAACAAATTTAGAAAGATCACCGTAAATACCCCTACCTGAAATAACTGGAATAGGAAATGAATCAATACCAGAAGTAAGAGAATCACTTGCATTTACATTAAGATATCGATTAAATGCACTCCTCTCGCATGAAGGAGCGCAAAAAGGAGCTCCTTTGTCTGCTCCTTCGTTCGCGTGTGCGCCTCCAGCGTCCCTCACGGCTCTTCACCCCCCCCCCCCCGTTCTGGTGACATCATTGGGGGCGTGGCTCACAGCACGATCGGTTGTAAACAGGGTTGCTGAAGGTGGGAGCAAAGTCCTGCTGTTTTCTAACTCTCCTCTCACAGAGGGGCCAGAGAGAGGAGAAAAGCCTGTTGGTCCGGGGAGAGGAGGAAATGCTGGGTCTGGAACAAGGCTTCCTCCGGCATCCCTCACCGGCTCTTCACCCCCCCCCCCCCCCCATTCTGGTGACATCATCAGCCATGAGGGTCGGCGTGTGGAAGCAGGAGGCTGACGTTCTCCCCAGAATCGGAGCTGCATATAGAAAGGAGGTGAGGCAGCAGAGGTCAAAGCTGCCTGAGATCCGACGGCGCAACAGTCCAATTGTGTTGCAATCACTAAATTGAAGAAAAAAAAAACTGCTCACAAAAAAAAAAAAAAGGCGTTCTGGAAGGGACAGAGTTGGGGCACAGTTCGGATTCACATGAGTACTTTAAATTATAAAAAAAAAAAAAGCAACATAAATCCACACGTACAACTTACCCCATGCCAGGAGCTGGTATACCTTTGTGCAGGGAAGTTTGTATGAGAGTTTTCACAGCTAGTTGGGCAGATGGGCCAAACTAGATAGGTTATACCATCAGGTTTCTCTGTTTCTATGAATGTATGCATATTTTGAAAAATCTGTGAAAGTCTACGGGTAGAAAGTCTACTCCCATCTTTCAAAATTACTCTCTTTAAGGATTGATGCCCCTACATGTAAATTAGTTAGACAAGTTAAGACAAGAACAAGAGTATTTTCTGTGGTAGCTCCCACACTGTGGAATAAACTTCCGGCTAACATTAGGAAAGATTTAAACTATCTTCACTTCAAAAGAGAGTGATCCCTGAGATAAAGTTCACTGGATATTCCTTATAACAGACTTTTATGTGGTTTAGCATATAGATTCTGTAATTGGTGAATATTGGGTGTGGGTTTTGTTTGTCTGAGAGGTATGATTCCATTATGTGGATTTTATTTTATGTATGATTTATAATTATATTGTATTGTTGAGATATGATTTCATTATTTTTATTTTTGATATTGTTTAATGCTCTGTTGTGAGGTATTCTTTTCATTTTTATTATGTATTCAATTAAGTTTTGTACACTCTTTTGGATGGCCTTGACAAAGCTGGTAGGATGATTTAAAATGCTTTAAACAAATTGATGTTATCTTAAACTAGGAGTGTAATGTAATTTAAGTTGCAGGATTTTTGGTAGACTTTTAGTGAACTTATGTGCAATGTTTCTATCCATATAAATGAACTGGGTAGAAAAACTGTGCAGATTTTCCTGCAAAAAAGTTGTGGTATAGTTTTCTTTTTTGCGAAAATGTGCCTGTGAACACATTTTTGCCACACTAAATTTTGCTGAATTCAGAATTCATGAGCTCCTTTGCATGATATTGCATCACAGCAGTTCATTAATTTGGAATTATAGAAAGATTTTGCATGTAGTAGACTACATACAAAATTTTATTATTTGCAAATGCACAAAAATTTCAGACACTTTTTATGCTAAATGCCATAATTGTGCACATACTTGCAAATTACTCATACAATTTCCGCATTTAGCATGTGAAATACTGTTTGCAAAGTTTTGCATGGTTTAGTACTCTGGCATCTGGGTATGACCGCATGCCTTGTCGACAGAAGGGCCATTGCATTTAGAATGCTGTTGCCTCACCTGCACATATATCCAAGCTCACAAAAGGCAAACTATACTCCAGATCTACATATCTTACCAAGTTGTACCACTGTCTCATATGACTGGGATACATTACAAGCTGGCAAGGTATGTTGCTTCCGTTCGTACACCATGGTCTCTGTGAACAGAGGACATTTCTCAATTTTCAGGATTGCTCATTTGGCCTCAAGTATCCTTTGGCTACCCAGTATTACACTTACACATGAAGACACTTGGGAAGATTTTCTTTCCAGAACAAATTGGTAGCCTGTTGAGGTTCTGCAACTACATCACCCTTGGCCTTGTTCTGAACTTCTCCACTTTCCTGATTACTCATTTAGTGTCTTTGTCATCATTACAGAAGGAAAAAGAGAAAGTGAGCAAACTAGACTAGTCTACTCTGCTCAAGAACTGATTTATTACTTAAGAGCTGATACTTTCATTCCCCACTTGAGTACCCTAATGGAGGGTAGAAGACACTAAAGGAGGACTTCTTTATTACAGCAGAGAATAATGATACTTGTGATGTTTATGCCCACAGGATCAGCTCATCATAAAAGAACTAGAGCTACAGTTGTGCTCATAAGTTTAAACCCCTGGCAGAATTTATAAGATGTGCAGCATTTTAAGAAAACATGAGTGGTTATTTTTTAATGTGTTTCATATTAAACTATTATGCATCACAGAATAGCACAATCATTAAACAAGCCATAGCAATAAGGGAAATAATAAAATGGTCCTGTTCAAAAGTTTGCATACTCTTGAATATTTTTGTTACGCTCGCTGCCCTTGGCAGCTGCGCGGTGTGACCCTCTCACCTCTCTACACAAGCTTCAGGCTCCAGCTCCTCGTCACTGGTGGCAGTGGGCCGCCGGTCCCGACCTCAGACTTCCACCAGCGCCTCCGGCCCTGCTCCGCTTCCCGGGACTTGCAGCATGGATACCTCCATTCTTCAGGCCCTCTCCTCAGGGTTCGCAGAGAGAGACGCCTCTGGCAGCACCACGCCCCTTCCCTAGGAGCGCACGCGCACCAGTGAAACCTTTGAAGGGCCCGTGGCGGGAACCTGGCTGCGGACCCGGATGTTGACATCAGTTCCCTCAACATATAAAAACTCAGGCAGCGCTCCTCAGTGTTGCCTTTGCAACAGGTCTCCTCTGTTTCCTGATCAGGTCCTGAGTGCTCTTTGCTTCTTCGTGTCTCCTGATCGTGTTCCTGTGTCTTCGGTTCCTGGTTCCTATGTTCGTCTTGTCTTCGTCTATTGGATCAACTACCTGGTTCTGACCTCTGCTACGCCTGACTTTGCCTGCCTTCTCCAAGCCTGACCTCTGCTATGCCTGACCTCGCCTGCCTTCTCCAAGCCTGACCTCTGCTACGCCTGACCTCGCCTACCTTCTCCAAGCCTGATCTCTCCAAGCCTGACCTCTGCTATGCCTGACCTCACCTGCCTTCTCCAAGCCTGACCTCTGCTATGCCTGACCTCGCCTACCTTTTCCAAGCCTGATCTCTCCAAGCCTGACCTCTGCTACGCTGACCTCACCTGCCTTCTCCAAGCCTGACCTTTGCTATGCCTGACCTCGCCTGCCTTCTCCGAGCCTGACCTCTGCTACGTCTGACTACACCTGCTTTCTCCGAGCCTTGACCATTGCTATGTTTGACCTCGCCTGCCTTCCCCGTGCCTTGACCCTTGCTACATTTGACCATTGCCTGCCTTCTCAGTGCCCTGACCATTGCTACATCTGACCACGCCTGCCTTCTCTGTGCCTTTGACTATTGCTACAAACGACTTTGCCTCAGACTTTCTTGAGTACAGAGTTCCACTTTCCTTGCTACACCTTCCAAGTGCTTTCCAAGGAGGAGGAGTAGCCTAGTGGTTAGAGCAGTGGGTTACGAACCAGACCAGGGTGCGAGTCCTGCTGTTGCTCCTTGTGACCTTGGGCAAGTCACTTTACCCTCCATTGCCTCAGGTATAAACTTAGGGCCTCATTTTCTAAGTATCGCAGGCCTGCGATACTTTAGGGAATGAGGGGCAGGGGGCTGAAACGGGGGCAGGCCTGCGCTAGCTGACAGCGATTGCACCGTCGTGGTGCGATTGCTGCCAGTTTCGCACCCAATAGCGTCACCATAGAAGGTGTAGCTATTGGACGTGAAAAGGGTCTTACCTTTGCGGAGTTGGCCCCGGTGACGCCCCGACTCCTCCTCTCCCGAAACGTCCCTTATCACGTGCGATCCCTCTGGAAAATGAGGCCCTTAGATTGTAAGCCCTCTGGGGATAGGGAAATACCTACAGTACCTGAATATAATCCACTTTGAAGTGCTGTGAAAAGTGGAATATAAATAAAAAAAAAAAAAAGTGCTGCCAGCTTCCATTCAAGCTTGACAGTGATGCCTCTGCCCCAATCCTCTGGACACAGACTATTAAGGCTTTGCTCAGGCACATTCAGTTCATTCTTGTCCCTTGGTGCTTGAATTTCTGTTCCAAGCCAGGGATAGGATCATGCTGGCTGCTGTCTCTGGGCTGAGCCATTTCCTACCTGTACTTAACCTTGAAACCCTCCTAAGTTCTGCTGGCCCCGGCACCCAAAAGCTCAACCCAAGGGGAACGTGGCTGGTATAGGTGAATCTCCAGTGGCCTCCAGCTTTAGCCCACTCTGCCTGCTGACGGTGGGGACCCATAGGCCTGCTGACGGTGGGGACCCATAGGCCCTATGGGTTGCTTCAACCCCACCTCAGCCCAAGGATCCACCTCCTTTGCAACAATTTTGGCTGATAATACACACTCAAGTTGACACACATAAGCTGAGATGGCAATGAAGGGTAGGTATCCACATCTGTGCCTTGTTTAATTGTAATTAAGGTATGTGTACAAATAGTCAATGAGTTTCTTAGCTCTCGAGAAATCTTTGTGCATTTCATTGAGGGCTACACTGACTTTGGCGGTTACTGAAGCATAGGGAAAGCAAAAAATTGTCAAAAGATCTGCAAGCAAAAGTAGTTCAACTTTATAAATCTGGAAAATTATATAAAATAATATACAAAGATTTGAAACTGCCAATCAATACTGTTCAAATTCTGATCAAAAGTAGAAAATTATGAGTTCTGTTAATACCAAGGTAGATAACGTTCTCTTAAATCAAATTGATCACCCCAAATATGATATTTTTCATTTCCCCAGAAAAACGTAAAGGAGGGGGGTCTATTAATAATCTGTAAAAAAAAAGAGCTCAAACTTAAACCATACAAAATTGATATCTACCCTCCCCCCCCCTCCCCCCACGAGGTGGCAGTACTAAAATCTACACAACTCAATATAGGCAAGGTCTATTGCCCACCTGGAACACTCCAAAAGACTTCTCCCCCCCAATTGAAATTTTCAAAAAAGTGTTTCCATCTCTTTAATCCACCCTAATCATATGTTGTGAATCTGCCCACATGCCGCAGACTCCCCACCTACCTGCCATAGTCTGACACATGTGGCAGACTCCCCACCTACCTGCCATAGTTTCACGGCAGTCCGTCGCTGCTGCCATCCCCTGCAGCCCGGAGGCCACAGCAGTTCCTGCCCTGCTCGGCAGGGCTGGTCCCGCTGCTGCTGAAGTCACCCCTGTGGCATGGTACCGCCGCTGAGATCCCTCCTGTGCAGCCAGGGGAAGCCGCTGCTGTCCCGTTGACATCCGTGGCCTGGAGGCCGCTTCTGAAGCCTGCCGGTCTGCCTCCATGGCCAGGAGCCACGACGTCATCGCTGGGGTCCTCGTCCGTCGGCAGGAGGCCGCCCTGAAGCCTGCCTGCTCCTTCCGGCGCTGTTTCCTCCATGCGGCTGGGTGCCGCTGTCCAGGGTCCTGTCTCTTCTTCCTGCTTCCTCTTAGGTGCCGGCGCATTCCTTTTCACTGCATTTAAAGGGCCCGCGGCTGGATATGCCCCGGGCTCCACCTGATGACAACTTCCTGCTTTAGCCCTATAAAGGGGTTCCTCTTCAGTCACTCCTGGCCTTCAGATCGGGTTCCACAGTTGTCTGTGTCTTCTGACCACTCCAGGTCCTCCGTGGTCTTCTCCTGCTTTGATGGCTTCGTCTTCATGTTCCTGATGTTCTTTGTCCAGGTCTTCAGTCGTCTTCATGATCCTGATGTCCTTCGACCGGGCCTCCAGATGTCTTCAGGTTCCTGATGTCCTTCGTTCGTATCGTCTGATGTCCGATGTCCTTCCTGATGCCTTTGTCTTCGCCTCTGCCTCCATGACTTGGTTCCCTGATGTCCACTTTCCTGGCATGCCGTTGTTGTGGTCCGCAACCAGTCTCACGGGTGGACTGTGTAGGGCACCTCACGGTACAAAGGTCATCCTCATTTCCGCAGTGCAAACCTCCGGAAGACTTCTGCTTCAGTCCTAGGTTTTTAATCCTTGAGAATCGTTGAATCCTGTGCTTGAATCTTGACCTGGTCTTCGGAGCCTATTGTAATTCACGTCCGTCTGTCTGGCGTGGTCCGCAACCAGTCCCGCGGAGTGGATTGTGTAGGGTGCGCCCTGGTGCAGGCCTCTTCATTATCTTCGTCATGTTCCGGTATCAGCTTCCACTATCCCTCCTGGAGTCTGCTTCAAGCCCAGCGTGGTCCGCGACCAGTCCCACGGGTGGACTGTGTAGGGCGCGCTGCATCGCAGTCTCGACCCAGCACTTTGATCCTTGCCTTCGTCTACAGTGCCTTGATCCTTGCCTTCATCTCAGTGTCCTCGCTTGAGTCTTTGTCTATAGTGTCCTCACCTGAGTCTTCAGTCCAAAGTCTTCTGTGTTCTAAGGACTCCGTCTGCCCTTGTCCTCTGTCCGGCCTGCCGCCTCTTGCCGTACCCAGTGGCAGGTCCAAAAGGGCTTGGAATGGTCATAGGACTGTTCATCGATCAACATTGCGATGTTGGTCTTCCTGGGGTGAGCCGGTCCGGTAGAGGGACAGACCTTGTCTCCCTCATCTTCGCTTCAGCTTTGCCCTGCTTTCCTTTACCCATGCTCGCACCAGCTCACCTCCCACGGTGTGTCTTGGGGCTCCTCCCTGAGTCATGCCGTGGTCCCATGGGCTCACAACACCTGCTTAAGAAACGACTGTGCCCTCGGTTCGTAACAGCAGCCAAGGCCGCGCTTGTAACAGGATCCGAAGGCCTCCAAGCCCTCGTAATGTAACAGGATCCGAAGGCCATGAGCTCAGTGAGCTGTGCCTGATGGGCTCCAGTATTCTTTGGCTTTTTGGCCTTGATTTTTGCCTGGAAATTCATTCTTCAGTTTCTGGACTTTCTTCAACTTGCTTTTGCCCAGAGAATTTTTTGCTCTTAGCTTCCTGGACATTTAATGCTTGCTTTAGTCAAATTTTTGTTGTTGTTGTTGTTGTTGCTGTTTCTCCGCTACAGCTGTCTGGTTCCCATGACCTGCAGGAGGTGCCTGCATCCAGGCCGTCTCTGTGTTCTTGTCCTGGAACTTACTCGACTGGCAGGAGACGCCTGCCACGGTTCCAGTGTTCATCTCCATTCTTCCACTCCGATGTGGTCCAGCTCCCTTGGTTTCATATGACCTGCAGGAGGCGCCTGCACCCAGGTTCCACATCCAGATCCTGCCGTACAAGATAATGGTGCTTGCTTTGAGTTGACCTGCAGCCATTTTAAAAAAAACCAGAGCAACTGGGGATTATTCGTGCCCATGGAAGCCCCCCCCCCCCCACCCTGACGAGTTAATAAGAAGGGGATGGAGGGGGGTGGGTGGATAGTTAGAGGGAATCCTGGGAGCCTTTTATTTTTGCAGGTTTCAGGAGGAGGGATCCAGAGTGGGTGGCTTTTTTTTTTTTTTTTTAAGATGTATCAACGGTGACAGTGGTGGCTTCAAAACAAAACAAAAGAAAAATGAACAACATTTCATTCATCTTTCTTTCTTTTCATTTCAAAAACAAAACTTAGAAGATGTAAGGTATAATAGAATGGAATATTACTGGTGAGAAAAATGTAGGGTGAGAAAGACTGCAGTGAGAATATTGTTACAGAAAATGGTTGCAGTTCCACAGTGATAAACACTTGTGCTAATGTGCTGGACCCATGGAGCTCATGATTCAAAATATGATTCAAAGCAGGTACAGAATTAAAAAATGCATTGTCTTATTGGACTAAGAATTAGCATAGAACTTTGTAATATAATCACCATCTTTAGAAAAATGAAAGCACAGTATCTGCTTCTGATGCTTGAGAAGTGTTGAGTATTGAGAGAGAAGACATTTGCCTTCTGTGGAATAACAACTTTTCCATGTCAGAAAGGTTGAACAGGTACAGTTTATAATTAAAAAGGGAATAAAGTTATTAGTTATAATACTCTGTGAGGTGACAGCGAGGGCAAGAAGAGGGCAAGGACGGGGTTGTGCCTCTCACTCTCCAGTTGTAGACTCTTCCTTTCAGCAAAGCTGAGGCGGAGCTGGAGTCCGCAATGCCACTCCCCCGCTTGCTTCTGTCTCTTCTTCAAATGCATTCAGAGTGGATAATAGCCTGGAAACCACTTCTAACAAAAATTTCAGCAATGCACCAAATATATCCCCTCCCTCTATCGTTTTCATACACTTTCCTTTCAGAAAACAAACAAAAAAAGAAAAACGACAATGGTGTACTCATTTACCAAAAAAAAACAAAAAAAAACCCCCATGTGCTATTGAGAGTTAAAGCTCTCTGTGAATTGAGAAGAGAATCCTATTCACCTGCACGGAAATATTACCTCATGATCAGGCAGGTAAAGGCACGGTCAGTGACAAAACAGAAGCAGAGTAAGGGGATCAAGCTTACAGCCTGACATTTACTTCCCTTTGTCCCTTGTATTGGTTTTATTTTGTTTTTAAAGATCATATAGAGAATGTTTAAAGGAAGTGAATTCATATCTCCAAATATTCATTGACTGAAAGTGCTGGCTGTTGTTGATGGTCTCCTAATATGTTTTAGTCTGCTTCTCACAGCACAAATAAAGAACAGACAGTTCCACCTGGCTACAGTCAGAAAGATAAATAAATAAAGCTCTAAATTAATGGTGCCTTGCTCATACCAGGCCTGATAAATCTGCCACCAGAGGAAAATTGTGTCATTAAGGGCCTGATTTTTTTTTCTACGAGGGTAAGTCAGTAAGTAAGTCACAAACATACATGGGATTAATATTCATGAATTTATTTAAATGCAAAAGATGAATTATTTACTGTGAAATTTAACAGAATATAGTCACAGTTTTTCTGGAAAAACCAACTACTTTTCAACGTAATCGCCGCGAACATTTATACATTTGACGCAGTGTTTGAAAAGGTCCGTCAAAATCTTCTGCATAAAGTCTTTTGGCTGGCATCGTAACCAGCGCTTCACCTCTTGTTCCACTTCTTCAATCGCTGGTGAAAAGTTTACCACCGAGATGGCTTTTCAGTTGCCAAACAGTGAAAATCGCTGGGTGCCAAATCTGGACTGTAGGGTGGATGTTCAAGAACTTCCCAGTGCAGGTTCACAATTGTCTGACGAGTCTCATTCGAAGTGTGTGGTCTGGCATTATCGTGAAGAATCAGCACTCTTCTTTTTTCCAGATCTGGGCGTTTTCTAACAATAGCTCCTTTAAGCTTTAATAGAGTAGCACAGTAGGAAGCCGAATTAATAGATTCACCATGCTTCTGAAAACTGGTTAAGAGTATCCCATCTCAGTCCCAAAACACAGTAGGCATCACCTTTCCTGCAGAAGGCACAAGCTTGAACTTTCTCGGTGTCGGTGATAGTGGATGCTTCCACTGCATGGAATCGCGTTTCGCTTCTGGTTGATAGTGGTGCACCCACGACTCATCACCAGTAACAATACGTGCCATCATTGATTCACCTTCATTTGCATAACGGCAGAGATTTTCTAAACAGACACCCATCCGGTTGTTCTTATTGTCTTCGGTCAGCTGTTTGGGAACCCATCTTGCACAGACTTTGCGAAAGTTCAATGCATCGTGCACTAAGGAATATGCTAATCCGTGAGAACACCCAATTTCTTTGGCAACTTCGTTAATTGTTACCCTCCGGTTAGTGCGAACCATCTCTTCAACCTGCTTCACAGTTGCCTCTGTCGCAATCTCTACAGGTCGACCAGGTCTGGTTTCGTTGTTCACATTGGCACGTCCTTGTGCAAATTTATTGGTCCAGTTATAAATTGCTTTACGCGAGAGACATTTCTCTCCATATACTGGATACATTTCTTTATGAATGTCTTTTGCCACTAAGCCCTTAGCCCATAAAAATCGGACAACAGCACGTTGTTCTTCGACCGTACAATCTGCAACACGGCAGCCATTTTCCTTGTGTACACAACCCCTGCGCATGCACAGTTTAAATATCTATTTGTGTACATAAGCACTTCTAAGGTGCTGCCATCTATGGAATATGACATTACAGATATATGTTTTATTATCTTAGTAGAGAGATTTGTAACTTACTTACTGACTTACCCTTGTAATTTTTTTTCTTTTTATTATTATCATAGGCACAGAATGGGAGAAAAGCCTTGGTAAGCCAAGCCCTACATAAGTCATGAGGGTAACATGGCATAATTGCCTAGACATGTCTTGTACAGTGCAGGTCTGCAGGATAATATTCTTGCTCCTTGCATTATTATTAACTTATTATTACTTTGTTCTTTCACCGCCTGTTAATTGTAAACCGGCATGATGCGATATTCATCGCGAATGCCGGTATAGAAAAACTTAAAATAAATAAATAAAAAATAAATAAATCTGCCCACTGTTTGATGAATGTCAACATGCAGGGCCATCCTTATGCATGCAAAAGTTGCGCAGCTGGAGGGGGCTCCCCACTGCCGTCGCACCGCACAGACCTAAAGATGGCTCCGTAGTGTGGGCCAGTGGCAGGAGGAGGGAGATGGGTCGGGTGCATGGGGTCCACCTTTTCCCTACACTGGCTCCCTCCCATAGCTGGAGAAACTGTGGAGGACCATCCATACTGTAAAGCACTACCAGACAAATACAGCATTGTACAGATACGCATAAGAGATAGCACAGCAAGGTAGAAAGTGCAGAGTTGGGAGTTGGTGGTGGAGCTGAAAACCAAGAGATAAGAGCAAGTTGCCGGATGAATGGAATTCATGGGAGAGAGAAGAGAAGAAGATAGGTCATGAGTGAACGCATTTATGTGCGCGTAAGAGAGATGCTTGAACTGTATGCGGGAGCGGACAGGGAGCCGGTGTAGCGACTTGAGAAGAGGAGTTACGTGGTCATAGCGACACTGAAGGAAGATAATTCGTGCAGCTGAATTCTGAATAGATTGCAGTGGAGAAAGACAGTCCAGCGGAAAGTCTGGATCATTCATGGGTCTGGCTGCTGGGAATAGATGGTGGTGGCAGTTTGTCAGGCCTTGCAGGGTCTGCGATAAGCCTCACATTTCATTACTGCTCCTGTCCTACTCCAGCCTAAAGATGGCCCTGCTAACGTGTTTTTTCATTTTTGGCTGCCCTTGTCAGCTTTGCATACTGAATCCTAATGGTTAGAGGGATTGGGTGGGGAACCAGGGAAACCTGACTCTCTCAATGACACTGCTTGTGACTTTTGGTAAATGGCTTTATCTCATTTTGCTCAGGATCCCACTTTGATTAAAAGCTCCCTGGATCAGGGACTTAAGTACCTGAATACTTATTAACATTATCCAGTATTTCTTATGTCCCGTAGTGCTATAAATATTGGGGTAGATTTTAAAAGAAGCATGCGCAGCCTACATGTGCGCCCGATTTTATAACATGCGTGTGCAGGTGCGCGCATGTTTTAAAATCGGGGGTCGGCACATGCAAGGGGGTGCACAATTATGCACCTTGCGCATGCCGAGCCGCACTGCCTTCCCCTGTTCCCCTAACCTGACCTTCCCACCCCTTCCCCTAACCTTCATCCCCTAGCCTAGCCCCCCCAAAAAATTATTATCTTGGCTTTTGTGCCTGCCTCTGGGCAGGCGCAAGTTGCACGCGCCGGCAGCTTGCCAGCACGTGATCCTTCGACACAGCTGCAATGGCCGCTCTGTCAGAGGCCTCTGGCCCCGCCCCCACCCCGCCCCAGCCCACCCCTTTAGTAAAACCCGGGACTTACACGCATCCCGGGGCCTTTTTAAAATAGGCCCAGTGGGGTAGATTTTGAAAAACTGCGCGGTCGCGTACTCTTGTTTGCGCAGCAGGCGCAAACAAAAGTACGCTGGATTTTATAAGATACGCGCGTAGCCATGCGTATCTTCTAAAATCCTGGATCGGCACGCGCAAGGCTGCCGATTTTGGGCAGCCTGCGCGCGCCGAGCCGTGCAGCCTGCCTCCGTTCCCTCCGAGGCCGCTCTGAAATCGGAGCGGCCTCGGAGGGAACTCTGTTTCGCCCTCCCCTCACCTTCCCCTCCGTTCCTCTATCTAACCCACCCCCCCGGCCCTATTCAACCCCCCCCTACCTTTATCCATGGATTTACGCCTCCCGGAGGGAGACGTAAATCCACGGGCACCAGCGGGCTGCTGGTGCGCCGAGACTGGACCCGGGGGCGGTTCCGGAGGGTGCGGCCACAGCCCCGGAATGCCCCGGCCCGAAACCACGCCCCCGGGCCCGCCCCCAAAATGCCGCGCCCCGCCCCCAAAACGCCGCGCCGTTCGGCCCCGCCCCCGACACTCCCCTTCCGAAAACCCCGGGACCTACACGCGTCCCGGGGTTCTGCGCGCGCCGGCGGCCTATGGAAAAAGGCGCGCCGGCGCACAAGGCCCTGCTCGCGTAAATCCGGGCGGATTTATGCGAGCAGGGCTTTGAAAATCCGTCCGAATGCGCGTAACCCTTTTAAAATCCGGCCCATTATTATTATTGTTATATTATTATATTTCCAATGGGGCATATGCTAATATAGTCCCCATTCTTTTTCTTGGCTTCTGTTGGCAAGTATGCCCCATGGAAAGCATAATGCATCTGTCTATTTGTATGCTTCAATTCTGGTCATCATTTTTTATTTCATTGCTATGGTTTGCACATACTAATGCAAAAAAAAAAAAAAAAAAAAGAACAATCCATAGATTTTAGTTTAAAATTCATTCTAAATTTCTCATTGGTAAATGTGAACAGAAACCTTTGCAGTTGTTCGCAAATAGCATTTGAAAAGAAATAGCATTTGAAAAGAAACCCACTTTGCCAATCATGGAAACTAATGTCTGCCTAAATCTTTCAGAAAGCCCTCGACCTAGTGCTCTTCAGTAAGCTAGGTCAGCCCAGGTTTGTCAAAATTTCTATTGTTCTTAAAAGAAGTCTGATGAGGCAGAAAAACCACAAAATGCTTTAATGGCTAGTCATCTGCTTTAGATCTTTACTATAAGATAAAGGTAACAATAAATCGAGGTGAATGACTACACCAGAATGCATGTATGTACACACTGAAAAAAGATTAGTAAAAGAATACAATAAAAAGGCCATGAGGACACTATTGGGCAGGCCAGATTTTTTTTTTAAATCTTGCTAATAATGAGGAAGGTTCATCATCTATATATTGTGCAGTGCTTAAAAGCTATGTACAGCTTGCAGTCAAATTCATTCTCTGGCTCTTATCCATAATAACTTTTGCTGCCCAACCATTACAAAAAAAAAAAAAAAAAATGCACTAAGCAGCCACTGTGTACATCTCTCCTGCCACCACTGGAAGCAGCTAGGGTCAAAATAGGTCGCAAATAACATCTCATTGTTAAATAGCATCTTATGGGTTTATGCAGGTCACATGACATCATTTGGAACCTTACTGCCAATGCAGACCAATAGGTTGCAGTGTGACTACGATGTGAGGCGAGACTCTTGCTTTTATGGCCATACCCATAAAAGCAGGGGAATGTTAGGGGAGAGTTTCTTAAAGATTTGTAAAGATAATGCTTTTAACCATAAAATAAGTATCCAACACAAGATGAGTACTTGCAGTGATTCTGACCCAAATAATGCTTATGGCTTAATGGATTATTTCTTTTAAAGAAGAGTATACAGCTTGGGGTAGATTTTATAAATGTACGGCCCGCGCGTACTTTTGTTCACGCACCAGGCGCAAAACCAAAAGTACGCCGGATTTTATAAGATACGCGCATAGCCCGCGCGTATCTTATAAATCCGGGGTCGGCGCACGCAAGGGGGGGCACATTTGTGCAACCTTACGCGCGCCGAGCCTGCGCGTGCTGCCCGTTCCCTCCAGAGGCCGCTCCAAAATCAGAGCGGCCTCGGAGGGAACTTTCCTCTTCGGCCTCCCCCCACCTTCTCCCCTCCCTTCCCCTACCTAACCCACCCCCCCGCAGCCCTATCTGCACCCCCCCCCCCACCTTTATCGTGAAAGTTATGCCTGCTCCAGGCAGGCGTAACTCTCGCATGCCGATTGGCCGCCGCCGCGCAATTCCCCAGCCTGGGAGTGATTTTGAAGGCCTCGGCCACGCCCCCGAAATGCCCCTGGGCTGGCAACTCGCCCTGACATGCCCCCGGAACACCCCGAACATCACGCCGCCCCAACATGCCCCCTAGCAATGCCCTGGGACTTACACGCATCCCGGGGCTTGCGCGCTGCCAAGACTATGCAAAATAGGCTTGGCGCGCGCAGGGTTTTTTTTTAAAGGGTTACGTGCATAACCCTTTTAAACTTATGCGCGTAACCCTTTAAAATCTACCTCCTTATTTTTTGCTTTTAAAGAAAAGTATTTAGCTTATTTTGTAAAAGTTTATTTCCATCTACTGCCTTTATCCATCAAAACCTGCCATTCCTCTGATGGTACCACCTTAGGGGTCTTTTTGCCACTCTGCCTAGATGCCTTATTTATTTATTTATTTATTTATTTTATTTTATTTGTGTACCTTCATTCTATAAGCAATCATGGTGGTTTATGACAGGGATAAAAATCTAAATAGACAATGGTTTATAACAGAAACAATTTACTTAGAAACAACATCTAAATTAAAAGTTACGAATTACCTATCCAGTATTCTATGGTTTTTTGTATGTCTCTCAATTTGCATTTCTACTTTCATAGGTAAGTTTAAATAGCCATGTTTTGAGATCTTTCTTAAACAACTTGAAATCACTGTATATCTGTATTCATATGTATAGAATTCCATAATTTTAGGCCCTGCTATAGAGCTAATTCTCTCTCTTACTTCACTTAAGTGTGCAGTTTGCAGTGATGGCATGTTTAGGAGTTCCATATTGGCAAATTGTAGATTACGTTGAGGGGTATAAAGACATAAATATGCACTTAACCAGTCTGAATTTTCTATGTTGACAATTTTATAGAGTATATATAATACTTTATATTGTATTCTGAATTTAAAAGATAACCAGTGTAGTGAAATAAGTATTGGAGTAATATGATCATGTTTTCTGTTGTCCTTGCAGTGGCATTTTGGAGTAATTGCAAGGATCTTGTTGTGCTTGCTAGTAAATCCTAGTAAGAGTGCATTATAATACTCAAGATTAGAGAATATTAAGGTTTGAAGTACTGTACAAAAGTTCTCATGGCTTAGTAACGTTTCAAACGCCATAGTAGATATAATTTATTATATCCATCTCTAATTTTATTGTTAATCTGTTTCTTCATAGTAAGGTTACTATCCGGTATTATACCTGAGTCCCGTGCTTGATCAATCAATTCTATTTGATCGGGATCTATTGCAAAGTGTATAGGAGTTTTTAGCGGGAACTTTCCTATTAATAGAAATATTTCTGTTTTTTGTTTCCTAAGTACCAATTTCATATGTGTTAGTAAGTTATTATAGTTCCCCCCTCACCTTCGCTTGCTAACCAACTCTCCCTCTGCCCCCTCTCTCTAACCTTTGCCTCCTGCCAGCCTTCCTTTCCTGATTTTTTTTCCCCCCTAACAACTACCAGCAATTCCTAGGAATGCTTATTTATTGAACCTTGTATATTACCCTCTCCTTTGTTACTGTTTGCTCATTCCTCCCCCTCCCATTTATTGTTTACACCCAGTTGAACTGCTCATCTAAATTAGCTATTTTTACCTCGTTACTGTGTTTAACTGTTCTTTTGTTCACTGTAAAGGCAATGCCTATTCCCTGGTTCCAAGTTACTTGTAACCGACACGATGTGCAAACGGTTGTTGGTATATAAAACTGTTTAAATAAATAAAATAAATAAATATTGCTGAGAAATACACTTCTAGCAACTTCAACAAGTGGTTCAATGGACATTTCACAGGAACTAGAAAACTAGACATTGTCAGCGTAGATGGAATAAATTATGCCTGGCCTGTATAGCAATCTACATAGTAGCAGCATGTAGACGTTATAAAAGGGTAGCTGACAGGGAAGACCCCTGCAGCACCTCTGTATCCATGTTGATTGTATTGAGGAAATTACCAATTCTTACCTGAAAGGAATTGTTTTGTAAAAAAGAATGTGAACCAGCAAAAGTTTTGTCAACTAATCTAATTTCTGTCATTCTTTGAATCATGATATCATGATCTATGGTATCAAATGCAGCAGACAGATCTAGTAATAAAAGTATGTATGATTAACCTGCATCAAAACCCTGTAAGGCAGTATCTGTCAATACTAATAATGTTTCAGTATTATAGTTCTTTCTAAAACCAAATTGAGTTGGAAATTATATATTATTTGATTCAAGATGTTCAACCAATTGGGTGTGCACAACTTTTTCAATTATCTGCAATAAATGGTAGGGTTGAAACAGGTCTAAAATTATTCAAGATGTTAATATCCATGCTTTTGTTTTTCAGAATCGGTATGAAAGAAGCATATTTCAGTGATGATGGAATCTCACCAACCATTAATGATACGTTTACCATGTTTGTAATACATGTGAAACTGTTTGCATTATTGTCTTTAATGATTTATGGGGATCGTGTCCAGTGGATGATTGACTCGGTTCATATTTTTTATAACTTACTAAATTTCTAACTCAGACGTGGTTTTGAATGATGACCAATAATGGGGTTGTTAAGATCGTGGTTTTGTGGACCCATGGCCCAAGGTGGAGGTTGGTAACTACCTGAGGGGAAGGCCCCACAGGTCCTCACCATCGAGAGGAGAGGTCAGCTGCAGCAGGAACACGACTATAGTTCAGTAAAGTGAGAACATCCTGCGTCACTGCCACGTGATCGCAGGTACCTGCACTGAGATATACTGAGAGGTATCCCGAGGAGCGGGACAGAGGCACAGTTCGAAGGAGTCACAGTACTTAGGCAGGACTGAGGATACGATGTATCAGAGAAGGAAGCTCCAAGGCAGAGGTGCGCTGGCAGGCCCCGGGGAGTGCGGAAACAGGATCTCTGAAGGAATAATGCGGAGACTGTCTCGAGGGGCGGGACAGCGCAGCAAGAGAGTCTACAGTGTGATGACGTAGGGGCTGCCCCGAGGAGCAGGGAAGCACAGAGTCAAGTCTCTGATGTAGTGATGTAAGCTGCCCCGAGGAGCAGGAAGCATAAAGTCACTGGTGTAATGACATAGAGACTGCCTTGAGGAGCGGGGAACTGTAGAGTCAAAGCCTCTGATGAAGTGACGTAGAGGCTGCTCCAAGGAGCGGGGTAGCATAGAGTCAAACTCTCCGGTATAGTAAGATAGAGACTGCCCCGAGGAGCTGGGTGTTGAGTCCATCAGTCGCAGACGGCTGTGACCACTCTGCCTCACCTCTTTTTTGCCCTTCTCCTCCTCCATGGGTAAGATGGCTGCCTCTGGTGCTGAGTGCCGAAACCCTCGGTGTCTCCAACTCAGCATGGGCATCCCCGTCCGCCATGCTCCTTCCCGTGGCCTCCTAGGGCGCGCATGCGCACGCTGCCTACGCTTATCTACATGTCATGGCGGGAACCTTGGGGGCGTCCCCACCGCATGACGTCAATACCTCCAGGTATTTAAGCCTCCGCTCCTTTCCTAACAAACGAGTTAGCAAGGACTTCGGTTAACTACTCTGACCGCTTCTAAGCTGCATGCTTAGAACTCCTCGCTAACCCTCCAGGGTATCTCGCTCCTGAAGAAGCTCTGGGCTCCCGCTCCTCAAGGGCCTCTCGCTTTCAACTACTACTCCTCGAGGGCCTCTCGCTTTCAACTACCCTATAGGGCTCATCATCTTTACTCATCAGCCCTATAGGGCTGATGAGTAAAGATGGCCGGCGCCATCTTTAAAGATGGCGCCGGCCATCCAGTGCTCCTACCATGTGACAGGGGCCGGCCAATGGCACGGATACCCTGTCACATAGTAAGGGCAAAGGGGCATCGGTGCCATTTTTTTTTTAGAACAGCTGATGCCTGGAACGGGAAAATCTTTCCCCGAGGCCCCCCCTGGATCTCTCCTCTCCCCGAGGCCCCCCTGGATCTCTCCCTGAGGCCCCCCGAGGCCCCCCTGGACCACCAGGTAATTTTAAAAGGTTTTGGGGGGGTCGGGAGGGTCGGGTCGATTTAAAGGGTCGGGTGGGTTGATTTTTTTTTTTTTAGCGGTGCGGGCCTCCGGGCTAAGGGGGGGTCAATTTAAAGGGTCGGGTGGGTTTTTTTTTATCGGGCCATCAGAGCCATTTTAATTAGTGGCAGCCAAAATGGCGCCGATGGCCCGAGAGCGGGAGATCGTGCCGGGACCCCCCCCCCCCCCCCCACTGGACCACCAGGTAACTTAACATTTTGGGGGGGTTCGGGAGGGTGGGGGAGGGTAAGGAATTGGTTTTAAAGGGTCGGGTGGGTTTAGGGGTTGTTTTGGTGTGCCGGTTTTCCCGCCCTCCCCCAAATAATTCCCGTGCCCTATTTAACGATACAATACAAATGCCCCTGACGATAAATCGGGGGCATTTGTATTGTATCGTGCACTCTAACAATTTAGAACGATTTTAAAATTATCTGACGATAATTTTAATCGTTCAAAAACGATTCACATCCCTAGTGCACACCAATTTCAAGAATTTGGAGTACCTCAGTACTTTATTAGACACATCTATCCAACAGAGGAGTACAATTCACTGCTAAATTTTGGAGAGCTTTATGTCAAAAATGTGACATCGCCTTGGACTTAACCTCCGCTTACCACACTCAGTCTAATGGTCAGACTGAAAGAATGAACAGAACACTGAAACAATTTCTGTGATCTTATGTCAATTCAAGACAGAGCGACTGGGCTGAACTACTGCCTTGGGCAGAATTTGCTATCACTCACATCCTGCTACTTCCACGGGGTCTTCTCCCTTCCAACTCGTCTATGGACAACAACCGCTTCCTCCTCTGCCAATTCCATTATCAGTGGCTTCTCCTGCCACACAGGCTACTGCAGCAGAGTTATCTCAACTTTGGAAGCAAATGAAGGAGTTACTCCTCAGAGCAGGACAGAAAGCAAAAAAGATCTACGATGCTTACCATCGAGAGGCACCACAGTTTCAGCCAGAAGGCAAAGTCTGGTTGAGTACCAAGTTTCTCCGTCTTAAACTACCTTCAGCACGTTTTGCACCTCGCTACATTGAACCCTTTTCTATCCTTCGGCAATTGGAAAATCTAACATACAGTTTGAAACTACACAACGTCTTCCATGTCTCTCTGTTAAAACCGTTGATGCTCTCCGAGTTCTCTAAAAAGACCCCAGAACCAACTAATCTGGACACCGAGGACGATATCGAATATGCTGAGGATGACATCTTGGATGTCCATAAGAGAGGCAAGACATGGGAGTACCTCATCCCCTGAGAAGGCTATGGACCAGAAGAAAACTCATGGGAGCCTCTGGCCAACATCATGGATAAGGACATGGTACGTCAATTCCACCTTGCACACCCACGAAAACCTAGACCACCAGGAAGAGGTCCTGGAGGGGGTCCTTTGAAGGGGGTACTGTTGCGTCTGTCAGCACTCGGCACTGGAGGCAGCCATCTTACCCATGGAGGAGGAGAAGGGCAAAAAAAGAGGTGAGGCAGAGCGGTCACAGCTGTCTGGGACCAACGGATGCAACAGTACCCCCTGGAGCCGGTGCAAAAAGTTCAGAGATTAACAGTAGAGGATAGTGGTCTTTCAGGGTGATCTTGTTCAAACCCCCGTAATTGATGTAAGGGCAGAGTGATCCATCTTTTTTCCCTACAAAGAAAAAACCCGAGCCGGCGGGAGATTTGGAGGGTCCAAATAAACCCCTTGGCCAGGTTCTCGTGGATGTATTCAGACATGGCCTGAGTTTTGGTGAGCAATAGTGGGTAAATCCTTCCCCAAGGAAGCTCGGTGTTGGGTAGAAGATTAATAGCGCAATCGTATGCTCGATGCGGAGGCAGAGTGTCTCCGGCCTTTTTAGAGAACATATCTGCATAGGACGAGTAATGTGAAGGAAGGCCAGGAAGTGAAATTGAAGTACTCAGGCATGGTAGAGGCGAGATGGGATCCAGGAAATTGGTATGGCAAAAGGATCCCCAGCGAGAAAGCTGTAAGGTGGTCCAATCAAACTGGGGGGGTATGTTGCTGTAGCTATGGTAGGCCTAGAGCCATCAGATGTATGGGCCTTGTCCAAAATGTGGAAGGAGATGGACTCCACGTGCAGGGAACCAGTGCGGAGAAGAATAGGAGCTGTGGGGTGAGTAACTTGACCAGGCAATGGCTCTTCATGAATGGACGAAAGAAGTAGAGGAACTGGGGAGCAGATGGTGGGAATCTGGAGGTGCTCCGTCAGTTGATATAAGATAAAATTTCCACCAGTATCAGAGTCCACAAGAGCCAAGGTTTGGAACTCTTGATTATCCAGCTTGATGGATACAGAAGGTCAATGGAGGAGAAGGGGAAGTCAGGCCTAGGAGCAGTCCCTCCTGCTGAACCTAGGCCTGGGAGTTTCCCAGACAGACAGGGCATGTGGCTAAGGCATGACTGGGACTTGCCACAGTATAAGCAGAGACCTGATTGCTGATGACGACGTTTGTGAGGCGAAAGTTTGCTTCTGCCCATTTGCATGGGTTCTTCCTCAGGTTTGTTTTGGAGCGCATCTAACCTGGGTGAGGAAGAGCATTTACGATGAGATGAGCTGGATGTAGATCCTCTGGAGGACCGGGTCTCCCTTGAACGTTCCTGGAGGCGTCGGTCAATTCACCCGGCTAGGTCGATTAAAGAGTCCCAGGATGAGGGCAACCCTCGAGCTGCCAGCTCATCTTTAATTTGAGAGCTCAGTCCTTCGAGAAAAATGGAGCGGAGACAATCAAGGTCCCAATGGAGTTCAGATGCCAGTGTCCGGAATTCTATGACATAATCTGCCAAGGACCTGGTGCCCTGAAGGAGATGAAGAAGCATGGATCTGGATGCAGATTTTCTGCCAGGATCATCAAAGACGGAGCGAAATAAGGCAAGGAAACCCGGGTAAAATCTCGGCATGTTCCCATAGAGGAGATGCCCAGGCCAAGGCCTTACCATCCAGAAGAGAGAGGATGTAAGTGGTCTTGGTAATCACATCTGGGAAATAAGCTGGTTGCAGGCAAAAGTGCATGTTACATTGGTTCAGGAACGCTCTGCACAACAGGGGATTCCCAGAGAATCATGGAGGTGCCGGGAAAGGAACGGTCATTTGAGGAACCGGCATGGAGGTAGAAGCATTGAGCTTGGAGGAAGTTGTGGTTGCTGTGGTATCCAAGCGGAGGATGCTAGTGCTTCCAAGGTTTTTTGTTGCTGCTAGTGCTTCAAAGGTTTTTTGTTGCTCGATGATCTTTTGCGCCAGGCCAGGAATGGCCTGTATAGATGAGACCTCTTCCGGGTCCATGGACTTGGCAATCTGTTAGGATTTGTGGGTTTCGTGGACCCTTGGCCCGAGGTAGAGATTGGTACTACCTGAGGGGAAGGCCCCACAGGTCCTCACTGTCGGGAGGCGAGGACAGCTTTAGCGGGAACACGACTATAGTTCAGTAAAATGAGAATGTCCTTCGTCACTGCCACGTGATCGCAGGTGCCTGCACTGAGATATACTGTGAGGCGCCCCAAAGAGCGGGACGGAGAGCCACAGTTCAAAGAAGTCACAGTACTTAGGCAGGACTGAGGATACGATGAACCACAGAAGGAAGCTCCAAGGCAGAGGTGCATTGGCAGGCCCCGAGGAGCGGGGAGCATGGAGACAGGATCTCTGAAGGAGTAATGCGGAGACTGTCCCGAGGGGCGGGAGAGCACAGCAACAAAGTCTCTGGTGTGATGACATGGGGCTGCCCTAAGGAGTGGGGAAGCGCAGAGTCAAGTCTCTGATGAAGTGATGTAGGCTGCCCCGAGGAGCAGGGACCATAGAGTAATATCACTGGTGTAATGAGCGGGGAAGTGTAGAGTCAGTCTCTGATGAAGTGACGTAGAGGCTGCCCCGAGGAGCAGGGTAGCGTAGAGTCAAAGTCTCAAATGTAGTAAGGTAGAGACTGCCTTGAGGGGTGGGGAAGCATAGAGATGGGATCTCTGAAAGGCAGTGCTGAGGCAACCCCGAGGAGTGGAGAAGCAAGTCGGCAGGATCTCTGGTGAATGCAGGAGCTACTCCTAGGAGCGGGGAAGCCTGGAGACCAGGTCTCCCGAAGAAAGTGCAAGCAGGCTCCTGAGGAGCAGGTACCCGAGCCAGAGTCCAGATCAGCTGGTAGAGATCCAAAGCAGGAACCACGGGTCTGGAGAAACAGGAAACAAGTACCCGAGAGGTGAAGGAACTCGTTTCCAAGTCACTTTGCATAGGCCAAAGGAGGTGCTTAAGTATCCCAAGTAATGATGTCATCAGTTGGGGACGGCCCTGAGATTCCCACCAATGGGACGGCCCTGAGATTCCAAGTAATGATGTCATCAGTTGGGGACGGCCCTGAGATTCCCACCAATGGGACGGCCCTGAGATTCCCACCAATGGTCCTAGGAAGGCCCGGAGTCTGAGCATGGGCTGGCAGCGTCTCAGCTGCCATGTGGAGCAAGGAGGACCAGGAACTGTGTGGCGACAATGGCTGGCCAGAGCTGCAAGTTCCCCTGGAGTGGAGGGCCAGGCATGGCAGGATGTGAGTTGGGTCGGCTGCAGCTGCCCATGGCTGACAGTCATAACAGAGGTATCACTTCACAGGCTTGTAAGGTTATTCTGGACTCTTAATTGTGTAAAGTTATTTGTTATTTTTCCACTTTTATCACTAAAAAAGTTTGCAAATTCATTACGTTTATATAAGGAGATCTCAATTTCATATGTTTGTGAGTCTGAATGATCTTTTGTTAAATTTTTCACCACAGAAAACAGAAGATTGAGATTGAATTTCAAATCATGGATTTTCTTGGTATATACTGTTCTATACTTAGTTCTATATAATGTTCTATACTTAGTCAAGTGTGTTCTGTACATTCCTAAACTCTGTGGGGAAGGCATTTTTCACCATATTCTCTTTTTTTCTAAGAGATATCTTGAATTCTCTGATTTCAAGGGTAATCCGTGGCATATTTTTCCTTTTCTCAGGGATAGTTTTTGTAATGACAGGACTAATTAGCAATCATCAATGTTGCGTCAATCCAAGATTTAGCTGCTATATGAACGTTGTCATAGAATATTTTGTTGAGAGCTCCAGGTAACTTCTCTGCTAGGTCTTCTGTTTTCATAGCCCATACCCCAGATGTACCAGCTTGGGGGTCTTGCTGCCACTCTGCTGAGCTGCTATCTCTGGAGCCTAGAGTGGCAGACCCAGAGGAGCTGAGGCAGACAGAGAGGTATATAGATGAGACTTTCAGGGACATAGCTGCTAAGTTCCAACTCCAGTCTGGCAGCCCTGGTGCTGCCTTGGAGGAGGAAGGTCTCCTGGTTGGAGATCATCAACCTGGTGCAGCAGGAAATGATCCTGTAGCAAGGACCTGCTCTCCAGATGATGCATTGTACTCTCGCACCGAGGATATGTCTCCCAGGGCTACTGCCCATGACGGAAGGGTTAGGTCTGTCATCATAGTTGGTGATTTGATTATTAGAAATGTAGACAGCTGGGTGGCTGGTGGGAGTGAGGATCACTTGGTAACTTGCCTGCCTGGTGCGAAGGTGGCAGACCTCACGTGTCATGTACCAAAACAGCACTAAATGTCAGTACTCAAACAATGGCAATTCTACTTATGTAAAGGCAACACGCAAATATTACACCAGACTCTAAAACATCAATACACCTTTTATTAGGAAAACAGAACAAATCAGGCTGCTACAGATCCCCACACAAAAAAAATACAAACTAGCAGAATATCTCAGATTTGACTTCACTGTAAAAGAAAAAGTCTGGGTCCCATTGTTTAGGTTTGGGCTTGAGCCTAGGCCTAGGTCGGACCCCGGGGCTCAGCCCGAGGATGAGTCCCATCAACGAGGCTCAGGACCAGACCTTCTGGTGTTTTCTTCTTCTGTCAATGAACAATGATGCTCTGCGGTGGAAGGATGAGCTTCAGTGATATCACTAGGGAGCCTTCCGCCCAACTGGACGGCACCATATTGGTGTGTGGCTGTACACTTCAATTGCTATACACCAATATGGTGCCGTCCTGTTGGAAGGAAGGTCTTTCATCGACAGAAGAAGAACGATAACACCGTAAGGTCTGGTCCTGAGCCTCTGAGCTTGGACCTAGCCATGGGCTTGGCCCCGGGGTTTTGGCCTAGTACTAGGCCTGGGCTTTGACCGGGCCTCAGTGTTAAGCCAGGGCCTAGGACTGAGCATCTGTGATGAGATCTGAAAAGTCTTATTTGACTCTGTGAAATCTTTTATTAGTAACAAAAACAATGCCAATAAATATCCGGAAGCAAACACTACTTTAGAACTCAGTTCTGACTGACAATTTTCCTCATACACAACTTCTACTACCTTCAGCTCCTCCAGATTATATCTGGAATGAATTTGAAATTGAAACAAGTACAGAAATCCTAAATATTATTACTAAAATGAAACCCTCCACACATCCATTATCACCTTGTTCTACTGAACTAATCAAATTAATAAAAGACGACATAGCACTATTCATCGCAAATATTCGGGTTGATACAGTAAGGCCGCGTTAGAAAGAGTGCGGCAGTGCCGGGCGCACCCTCGTTTGCCCCACGCACTGTTCTGATCACATACCGCTCGATACTCTATTTAAATTGCTTGCAAATGCAAGCCGCGTCTGCAAAGCGTTAGGCCCGCGCAACCGATTTTGCTGTATATGCGCTTAATACAGCGCCTATACAGTATCCTGGGTGCGCTGGTGCCTGTCATTTCAAATGACATTTGAAATGACAGGCACCAGGAAGTGGATCCCAACTTTAATCCATGAAAACCTAAAAACCTAAAATCCCCTCCTCCCGAGGCGGCTCGACATGTGCCAACTTACCTTTTGTTGTTTTTCAGCCCTTTCAGCCTTCTCTGCCGTCCTCCAGAGGGGGGGCAGCCGGCGGCGAAAGCGACTTGCAGCAGTGTGTCCCCCCCCCCCCCCCGGTCCCGGTTCTCCTGGCTCTCGATGATGTTCTAGCAGGTACTCCAGCTCGACTTCTGGCTGACAGCTACCCCCTCCTCCCCCCCCAAGACTGCTGAGTTACGGCCTTGAAACCAAAGCGAAGCGTACTTTCCTGGGCTTGAGCGCCATCATGCCCGCCCATCCCTGTGCTTTCATTGGCATGAGCGCCCAAATTGATGGGCGCTCATGCCAATGAAATCACAGGGACGGCCATGACGTGACAGACTGCGGGTTCCTTTCGTAGCCCAGGCCGGTGCCAGCCAAAGAAAGGGAAAGGAGACCACGGCCCACAACTGGACCCCAGATAGGTGGCAGCAGGAAATAAAAGGAGACAGTGGGCTACCTCCAGCGCTCACGTCACCAGCGGCCAAGAAATTAAAAGAAGAGCGCGGGTGCAGCCAAGGGGAAAAAAAAAAAAGACGTCATGCCCACCCATCCCTGTGCTTTCATTGGCTTGAGCGTCCAAATTGACGGGTGCTCAAGCCAATGAAAGCACAGGGACGGGCGGGCGTGATGTCACGGCCGTCCCTGTGCTTTCATTGGCATGAGCACCCATCTATTTGGGTGCTCATGCCAATAAGGGGGGGGGGGGGGTAGCTGTCAGCCAGAAGTCGAGCTGGAGTACCTGCGGGAACATCGTCGAGAGCCAGGAGAACCGGGACCTGCGCGGGGGGGGGGGGGGGGGGCCGCGCCGCTGCAAGCCGCTTTTGCCGCTGGCTGCCCCCTCCGGAGGACAGCAGAGAAGGTTGAAGGGGCTGATAGCAACAAAAAGTAAGTTGATAACATGTCGAGTTGCTTCGGGAGGAGGGGATTTTAGTTTTTTAGGTTTCGTTTTGGGGGAAAGTTTGCTGTCTACCCTTACCCCTGCCTCTAATGCAGGGGTAAGGGTAGGCAGTAAATGAGCAGGTTAAACGCGCGGCAAAACGGCAGGGTAAAATAGCGATAGTCGGGGCGCGCGTTACTGTATGGGAGGGAATAGCTAATTTGATCGTTTACATCTGATATACATGCCGCGTGCGGAAGGGGTTACCCGGGGATTTAAAGAGGCGGTGAGGATGGGTTAAAGGGGATAGTGTATCGCAGGAAGGGCTAACGCGGCCGGAAAGTGAGTAGAAAGCGGGTTAGAAGCAGGGTAACCGCGGCCCCACTTTACTGTATCGGCCATTGTAAATTCATCACTGACTTCAGGTATTTTTCCAAAGTGTTTGAAAATTGCAATTGTTACACCAATTTTTAAAAAAATCCAAATATTACTAGTCCAGAACTCAAAAACGTCCATCCAGCCTCTTCTCTGCCCTTCCTTGTAAAAGTCATGGAATCAGTTATTTTAAAACAACTTACAAATTACTGAGATACACACTCCATACTTGATCAATACCAATTTGGATTCAGACAAAATCATAGCACAGAAATGCTTCTGTTATCGAGCACTGACATTATTCATCGAGGCTTTGACCAAGGTACATCTTACATCTCAGTTTTCCTAGACTTATCAGCAGCATTTGAAACTGTCAATCATGAAATATTAATTAATAGACTTGCCAATATAGGAATTTCAGGCACTGTAAAATCTTAGTTTAAATCCTACCTCTTCAATAGAACTCAGTAAATACATATAAATCATACATTTTCCTATACATTTCCTCTGAAAACAGGAGTATCTCAGGGATCTGCCCTTTCAACCATTCTGTTTAAAATCTACCTTATTCCGCTTTGTCAACTGCTTTCTACTCTAGGTGTAACCTATCGAATATATGTAGATGATGTTCAATTTTTCTTCCCCACACATACAAATTGGAATTCCACTGCTCAATTCCTACATCTTTGTCTTTCATCAATTAGTAAATGGCTGGTTCATAACAGATTTAGTCTCAACCTCACAAAAACAGAAATTATGATACTTGGCCACTCAATTTTGTGATACTCCAAAAAGTTTCACATATGACAGTATAACTATTCCAATTTCAAACAATATCTGGATTCTTGGTATTATATTGGACCCAAAGTTATACATGCAATCTCACATTAAAACTGTTGTAAAGTCCTCATTCTACAAATTACGATTACTAAGATACATTAAACCATTATTAAATCCATCTGATTTTTATACCATACTTCAATCCCTAATATTAACAAACATTGATTATTGTTAACTCTCTCTATGAAGGACTAGCATTAACTACAATATGACCTTTACAATTAATACAGAATGCTGCAACAAGGCTATTGTCAAACACAAAAAGAAATGAGCTTATCACCCCAATATTATTCAATCTATACTGGCTCCCAATAAAATGGCGGATAAGATACAAAATCTTTACATAGCATTGTCCACAATAACAACAGTGACTGGCTATCAGCCAGCCTGCACATATACACACCAGTAAGAAATTTAAGATCTAAATATCAATTATTACTAAACACTCCATCACCGAAATCCACCAGCTTAGTTATGACACGAGAAAGGGTTTTTTTCTATCTCTGGACCAATCCTCTGGAACTCAAGGCCATCCACTCTACGAATTATGGCAGATGCTAAAGAGTTCAAAAAGGCATTAAAAAGTTACTTATTTAAACAAGCTTTTCCAGATTTATGCAAGAATGCATAAGACTACCATACCTTGGATTGGATGATTTATTTTGCATATTAATGTCCACATTTTGATTTATTTTATTTTATTTTAGTGCAATTGTATTTTATTTCTAATTTATTTTAGGTGATTTATTGTCCTTTTATCATGTTTAAATTATTATATATGTTTTGTTGTAACCTGCCCCGAACCTTGAAGGGTGTGGGATATAAATTCTTTTAAATAAATAAATAAATAAATAAATAAATAAATCAATCAATCAATCCAGCCTCGGGCCAGGCCCTGATGTCAGGCCTAAGCCAAGTAACAAGGCATGGGGTGTGCTGCCAAATGTTCAATGATCTGGAGGTTCTTATGACAAATGCAGATATCAAGATGTGTGCAGGTTGCATTCAAAAATTCTATAGCTATTTTCAGTACTTTTCACAATTCCTCTGTTCCCCGACATGGGTCCATGTTTCACCGTGGCTTCATCGGGAGGAACAATACTGTAAAATAAAATAAATGTTGAAAGAGCATTTAAATGAACCAAGCAAACAGGTAAAACAATAGACCAAAATGGCTACAATGAATCAGAAAGTGTACATACCATACTGCAATATATAATTTGAAAGCGTCTGAAAAAAATAAAACGTTAAAAATTTAAGAAATTGAAACCAAGAGTCTGTGAGATCTAAAGACCTAGTGAAGTTGCATAATACATTACTGGGACTACTGAATAGGAATAATGTAGTCTAACATTGGATAAGTATAGAAAACTTTTACAAATGAGGGTACATACTACTTTTACATGTAGGTCACTATTGCTGGGTAGAAAAATCTAAAATGAGAAACAGGAAAGGACCAGGTTGAAAAAACTGCAAAAGATGACATACCCTCCCTGCAGGGAGAAAATCACTATGTGAGAATTAACTGACCTTTGCATTTTATCATGGTTTGTATCTTATTCTGTTCTAGGCTATCTTAAACATGTAGGTATCTGCTTAAGGTTAGTGTCTGAAAAATAATGAAGATGGGTGAGTTAAACACAACGGTGTAATATCACTAAGCTTAGCCTCGAGGCCCGAGCCAAAATGAGAGGACCTGGCCTTAGGCAGGCACTGTGTCGGACTCAGGTTTAGGCATTGGGCCTAGGCCTAGGCCTGGGCCCTGTCGACAGGATTTGGCCTCTGTCTGGGCCCTAGTGTCAGACCCAGCCCCGAGCTTCAGCAATGGAACCCAACTTCGTCCAGGCCCTGGCATCAGGCCTAGGCCTAGGCCTGGGCCCTGTCGACAGGATTTGGCCTCTGTCTGGGCCCTAGTGTCAGACCCAGCCCCGAGCTTCAGCAATGGAACCCAACTTCGTCCAGGCCCTGGCATCAGGCCTGGGCCTAGTCCCAGGTCTTGGCAATGGGACCTGGCTTTGGGCTGGGCACCGGATATAGGACTGGGTCAAGATCTGGTCTCACTGGAGGCTCTTTTTTTTTTTTTTTAAATGCAGGTATTTTCATCTGAGGTTAATTTTCAGTTCATTACATTCAGAAGCATCAACAAATGGACTCATTCGTCGCGTTTTACTAATTCATTTAAAACTAATGCAAATCCCAATTTTGCTACTGCTGTTAAACATTGGTTGAGATTAGGGACTGAATACAATTGGCCTGAACCTATTTTCATGCAAAGTTGAATGTTATCTGCAAAAAGATGGCATTTGATACTGAAGGATTAGATGAATTTAAACATTGAAGGGGACTGTACCCAAGCATTGTACCTAGAGGTACTCTACGGGTAAGGTCTTTTGGTGAGGAAGATATATTGTGCCATGTGACAGACTGAGATCTGTTCTTCAAGAAGGATTCAAACCATTAGAGGTTATGCCTTCAAAATGCTGATTTCTTGAAAAGATACAAAGAAGGGTAACAGAAAGATTACAAAGGTTGAGGCTCTTCAGCTTGGAAAAGACAGTTGAAAAGGGGATATAAAAGTTTATAAAAAGGTGAAGGGGTGAAATGGATAAATGAAAGACACTTATTTACCTTTTCAAATAATGCTCAAGGGGACACTCCATGAATAACCAGAAGATTTAAAGCACTCAGCACTCAATCAAGCTAGGGAATCCAATGCCGGCAGACATGGTCAAGGTAACTAGCATAGCAGGGTTTAAAAGAGGTTTGGACAATTTCCTGGAGGGAAAAGTCCATAACCCTTATTAGCCAGGTAGACGAGGGTAAGCCATCTCTATGCTTGCGAGCGGGAAACAAAAAATAGATCTACATTTTGGGATCTGCCAGGACTGTCCACTGTCAGACAGGATGCTGGGTTCAACTGACCACGATCTGACCCAGCAAGGCGTGTTCTTATTATTCTGAGCTTGACACACTCTCCAAGAATGCAATGTCATGTAAAATATCATTTCCTTTGCAATAAAATTTCAGCCATGCAAACAAATGGCAGGCTGATGGGAAGAGTCAGGCTGATAACTGTTTAAATCAAAATAATACCCCAAGGGTATCATGTTATATCTTTATATCATTTATTTTCATCTACACTGGTAACCAAATGATTTTCAAGTATATAGCTTGTGATTATTATTTATAGCACAGGACACAATCATAAAACATTTTAATATACATTATATGGATAGGCTATGTTAAATTCGCACTGCAATTCTAAGGTAATACTAATAATTTTGATCCCTGTTTTCAAGAAAACAGAGGTATAATTTCTTTCCATTGTGCCCTCTGTATCTGAGCTTTTCCAGGGTGCCTGAGTGGTAAGTATTTTAGCTTGGAAATGTGTACAGACTTCATAAAACAAGGCAGTACAGAAATGGAATGCAACAAAGGGGTCATTTACAAAGCCAGAGGGGAAAATACTACAGAGAATTACCAAGCTGCAGTACTCAGTACTGCAATTTAGGAAATCATGCAGTATTTCCCTTGGCAGTAAAATACCATGAAGAAAAGTATCACGGGTTAGTGGGACCCAAATGTGCCATTTTGTTAAAGAGCCATAGCTGCCCGAATGATCACCCCCCATGTGTTGAATATCCTTCCCGGATGTGGGCGGAGCAAGTTATGCCCTCCCTCCGCCCATATCCGGGGAGGATATTCCACAAATGGGGGTGGAGTCTGCAGCCGATGCCATTTTGATTCAGATGGCACATGGTCTGGAGCCAAGGGGGCGCGCCAGTCTCACCTAGAACAACAGATTTTTAAAGGTATGCCTGGAGTGTTGCAGTCCCGGTCGCTAGGCTAGCGACCGGGTCCTTACCTTTCTCCTGCCTCCCCCGGTCTCGCTGCAATCCGTTGCTCCTGGGGCCTGCAGGGCCGCATGGCAGCGTCTCTCTCCACGTGGAGACGCTGCCGAAGGACGATTCTGACTCCTCCCACTGCCAGGCAACGCGCGCGCGTGAGCAGGGGGCTCTTAAAGGTCCAGCACCCGGAAGTGCTGAACCGCCCTGTTCCTGACGTCAGACGCTGGCTGGCTATTTAAACCATCGTCTGACTTCCTTGCTTTGCCTTTGCAACGAGGTCGCTCTCCTGAGTGCTTAGTTGCTTCCCAGCGTTGCTTTCAGCTCTGGTTCCTGCTTGTTCCAGCCGTGCCTTGCTTCCAGCTCTGGTTCCTGCTTGTTCCAGCCGTGCCTTGCTTCCAGCTCCGGTTCCAGCTTGTTCCAGCCGTGCCTTGCTTCCAGCTCTGGTTCCTGCTTGTTCCAGCCGTGCCTTGCTTCCAGCTCCGGTTCCAGCTTGTTCCAGCCGTGCCTTGCTTCCAGCTCCGGTTCCAGCTTGTCCCAGCCGTGCCTTGCTTCCAGGTCAGGTTCTGTTTGGTCCTGCTGTGCCTTGGCTCCAGCTCTGGGCTCCACTTGCTGTCTACATATCCTGACTCCAGCTCCGGTTCCTGATTCTCCTTTGTCTTCAGCCAGCCACGAACCTTGGTCTTCTTCACGATTCTCCTTTGTCTTCAGCCAGCCATGAACCTTGGTCTTCTTCACGATTCTCCTTTGTCTTCAGCCAGCCACGAACCTTGGTCTTCTTCACGATTCTCCTTTGTCTTCAGCCAGCCACGAACCTTGGTCTTCTTCACGATTCTCCTTTGTCTTCTGCCAGCCTCGAACCTTGGACTCTTTCACGATTCTCCTAAGTCCCAGCGACTCGGACCCCTACGGGCTCCTCCTGGGGGGGTCTCGGGTTTCCAGGGTGAAGACGCCACCAGTCCGCTCCAGCTGAGTACCGCCTCCCGGCTTATTAACTCCTGTGGACGCTGTCCACCTCAGCCGGCCCAAGGGTCCACTATTGACTTTACTCATAACATAACAGTTTGCAAAGGCCATGGACTCGGCGGACTCCGCTCCTATGCAGGCCATCCCTGGCATGGCCCAAAGAATCCAGCAGCAACAGCAATGTCTGGAAGTCTTGGCTGCTACGGTGGATCGCCTAGCCAGTCGCTTGGACGCCAATCCTCCACCGCTGGCACCACCCCCGCCTCCACTGGCGGTTCAAGCTCCCGCACAGACTCAGCTTCCAGCGCCTACTCGATACTCCGGGGATGCCAGATCGTGCAGGGCGTTTTTGAATCAGTGCTTCATCCGCTTCACGTTGCTACCAGGGCAGTTCCCGTCTGATGCCGTCAAGGTAGCATATATTTTGTCTCTGCTCGATGGGAGGGCTATGCTATGGGCCTCTCCCATGTGGGAGAAACAGGACGCCATGCTGCACAACTTGCAGGATTTCGTGACTCACTTCAAACAGACTTTTGATGAGCCAGCTCGTGCTACCACTGCTACCACTGAAATTCTACAGCTACGACAAGGATCCCGCTCTCTGGCGGAGTACGCTATTGAATTTCGTACTCTGGCGATGGAACTCGGCTGGCAGGATGACTGTTTGCGGGGTATTTTCCTGGAAGGTCTTGCAGGTCGTATCAAAGACGAGCTGATGGCTCGCGACCTGCCCCTCACTCTGAACGGGGTGATAGACTTGGCCGGGAGGATTGACCGGCGATTGCAGCAACGAGCTAAGGAGGGTCGAGTTCCTCGTCGGCCTGTCTCATTGGCACCCTCCTTCTCCAGGTCTCTGACTGTACCTCACAAGACACCATCAGCCTCCCACAGCTCCTCAGAGGAACTTATGCAGCTTGGACGGGCACCGCTAACCGAGGAGGAGAAGACACGACGCCGCACTCTGGGCCTGTGCTTATACTGCGGCACTAAGGGTCATTTCCTGGGTCAATGTCCTGCGAGACCGGGAAATGCTCGAGTCTAGGGAGAGATGAGGAGGTTCCCCTAGGCTATGTTAATGCTACTCCTCAATGTACAGTTCCTATAACGCTGGAATATCCAGGTGGCTCCTTGCAGACTCTAGCTTTCATTGATTCCGGAGCCGGAGGGAACTTTATCTGGAGAGAACTGGTACACCAATTAGGACTACCTACTAAGTGCCGGATACCTCCGTTACGGGTTACCTCTATCCGGGGAACCCCTCTACCTGGATCCATTTCTGAAACCACGATGCCTCTCACTTTACGGACGGGAGTGCTTCACACTGAGACAATCTCCTTTTTGCTACTGGATAAATCGGTGCACCCTGTGGTCCTGGGACTCCCTTGGTTGCAACAACATGCTCCGGTGATCCATTGGGACTCTCTCCAAATTGCGCAATGGAGTCCTTCCTGTTTCCAGAATTGCCTGGATCCCGTTCCTAGACCGGAGATATTACTCTCTCACTCTGCCCTGGACCTTCCTTTGCCGTACCAGGATTACGCTGACGTGTTCTCCAAACAAAAAGCTGAACTGCTTCCATGCCATCGGCCCTTCGACTGTGCCATTGATTTACTACCTGGTTCCACTCCCCCGCGGGGTAGGGTATACCCTCTTTCTCTGCCAGAAACCCATGCAATGTCAGACTACATTACGGAGAATCTTGCCAAAGGGTTCATTCGCCCTTCGCACTCTCCTGCAGGAGCAGGATTCTTTTTTGTGTCCAAAAAAGATGGCTCCCTCCGGCCGTGCATAGACTATCGAGGTCTGAACTCCATCACTAAGAAAGATCGCTATCCCTTGCCTCTGATCCCAGAACTGCTCGATAGACTTCAGGGGGCCAAGATCTTTACAAAATTGGATTTACGTGGAGCATACAATTTGGTTCGTATTCGTCCCGGTGACGAGTGGAAGACAGCGTTCAACACGCGAGATGGACATTACGAATACTTAGTAATGCCTTTCGGCTTATGTAATGCCCCTGCTGTCTTCCAGAATCTGATGAATGAGGTACTCCGAGAGATGCTTCATTCTTTCGTCATAGTGTACCTTGATGACGTTCTGATCTATTCCCAAGATCTCTCCTCCCATCGCCAACACGTCAAACAGGTCTTACAGGCTCTAAGAGACAATCATCTATACGCTAAATTTGAAAAATGTCAGTTTGAGCGCGAGTCGCTTCCGTTCTTGGGATATATTGTTTCCTCGTCCGGTTTCCAGATGGACCCAGAGAAGGTGGCGGCCATTGTCAAATGGCCTCGCCCGTCTGGCCTGAAGGCGCTACAGCGATTCCTTGGATTCGCCAATTTTTACAGGCATTTTATACCACATTACTCCCAGAAGGTAGCTCCTCTCACGGCGCTTACTCGCAAAGGGGTTAACGCTCACGATTGGTCCACTACCGCCTCGGCTGCCTTTGAAGACTTAAAACAAGCATTCCTAGACGCTTCCTGCCTACGACACCCAGATCCACAACGACCCTTCATCCTGGAGGTCGATGCCTCGAATCTGGCTGTTGGAGCGGTGCTCAGTCAACACGATACTTCGGGCAAATTGATGCCATGTTCTTACTTCTCTAAAAAGTTTTCGCCTGCTGAATGTAACTATGGCATCGGAGACAAAGAACTCTTAGCCATCAAGTTGGCCTTCGAGGAGTGGAGGCAATGGCTGGAGGGGGCTAATCATCCGGTGACAGTGTACACTGATCACAAAAATTTATTGTACTTGGCCCAAGCTCAACGACTAAACTCGCGGCAAGCAAGATGGTCACTCTTCTTCAGTCGTTTCAATTTCATCCTCAAGTTTCGACCAGCTGAGAAGAACGTTCGAGCCGATGCTCTATCTCGTACCTATCAGCCGGAAGAAGAGGACGACTCTCCACGAACCATCCTGGATCCTGCCTGTGTTCAAATAACTACCACTTCCATTGCTTCCTCAAATAAGACTACCGTTCCTAAGAGGCTTCGGAGGAAAGTCTTGTCTTGGGGCCATGACTCCTTGACCGGGGGACATGCTGGTAGACTAAGAACATTGGATCTTATAAATCGTTTCTATTGGTGGCCTGGTCTTCGACGTGATGTTTCCCTTTACGTGAATTCTTGCCCCACTTGCGCCCTGCAGAAACCGCTTAATGGCCCTCCGAGAGGGTTTCTACAACCGTTACCTATACCCACGGAACCCTGGACACATATTGCTACTGATTTTATGGTGGAACTCCCGCCTTCGCAAGGCAAGACTGTGGTATGGGTCACGGTGGACCGCTTCTCTAAAATGGCTCACTTTGTGCCTTTGCCCAAATTACCTTCCGCCACTGAACTGGCTTCTCTGTTCACACACCATGTATTCCGTATTCATGGTCTGCCTCAGGACATTGTATCTGACAGAGGCCCTCAATTCACAGCCAGGTATTGGAAAGCCTTATGCAAAAAATTTAAGATCCAGCTGAGTTTCTCCTCCGCTTTCCACCCGCAAAGTAATGGGCAAACCGAACGCATGAATCGTTCATTAAAGTTGTTCCTACGAGCGTTCATTAACCACAAACAAGATAATTGGGTGGAGCTTTTGCCTTGGGCAGAATTCGCCTATAATAATCAAATACATACGGCGACGGGGAAATCCCCTTTTCAAATTGTGTACGGTAAACAGCTCAAACCACCGTTACCTCTACCAGTACCAACCTCCTCACCAGCTGCTCAATTGACCGCGGACCAATTGAGTAAACTTTGGTCCTCTACTCAACACCGACTTCAGAAAGTCGCACGCACTTCTAAACGCTACTATGATCGACACCGAAAACCGGCATTCGCTTTTTTCCCAGGCGATCGAGTGTGGCTTAGTACAAAGAACATTCATCTGAGGCAACCTTCCAAGAAGCTCTCACCCAAGTTCTGTGGTCCTTTCCGCGTTGCAGAGCGGGTAGGGCTGGTCTCTTACCGTCTACGACTCCCAACCACTTTACGCATTCATGATGTCTTTCACGTCTCCCTCTTAAAACCAGTGATTCTTTCCAGATTCCACCCCAGGCCTCTTGAGGACGCTTCCATCACTACGGATGAGGATCCTACGTTTCAGGTACGAGAGGTCCTGGATGCTCGCTTCGCCAACAGACGTTGGGAATATTTGCTAGCCTGGGAAGGTTGTGGAGACGAAGACAATACGTGGGAGCCCTGCCCGCAACATCTTGGACAAGACTCTTCTGCAGCAATATCATCTGGACCATCCTGACAGGCCAAGCCCTCTGAAGAGGGGGCGTAAAGGGGGGGGTACTGTTGCAGTCCCGGTCGCTAGGCTAGCGACCGGGTCCTTACCTTTCTCCTGCCTCCCCGGTCTCGCTGCAATCCGTTGCTCCTGGGGCCTGCAGGGCCGCATGGCAGCGTCTCTCTCCACGTGGAGACGCTGCCGAAGGACGATTCTGACTCCTCCCACTGCCAGGCAACGCGCGCGCGTGAGCAGGGGGCTCTTAAAGGTCCAGCACCCGGAAGTGCTGAACCGCCCTGTTCCTGACGTCAGACGCTGGCTGGCTATTTAAACCATCATCTGACTTCCTTGCTTTGCCTTTGCAACGAGGTCGCTCTCCTGAGTGCTTAGTTGCTTCCCAGCGTTGCTTTCAGCTCTGGTTCCTGCTTGTTCCAGCCGTGCCTTGCTTCCAGCTCTGGTTCCTGCTTGTTCCAGCCGTGCCTTGCTTCCAGCTCCGGTTCCTGCTTGTTCCAGCCGTGCCTTGCTTCCAGCTCTGGTTCCTGCTTGTTCCAGCCGTGCCTTGCTTCCAGCTCCAGTTCCAGCTTGTTCCAGCCGTGCCTTGCTTCCAGCTCTGGTTCCTGCTTGTTCCAGCCGTGCCTTGCTTCCAGCTCCGGTTCCAGCTTGTTCCAGCCGTGCCTTGCTTCCAGCTCCGGTTCCAGCTTGTCCCAGCCGTGCCTTGCTTCCAGGTCAGGTTCTGTTTGGTCCTGCTGTGCCTTGGCTCCAGCTCTGGGCTCCACTTGCTGTCTACATATCCTGACTCCAGCTCCGGTTCCTGATTCTCCTTTGTCTTCAGCCAGCCACGAACCTTGGTCTTCTTCACGATTCTCCTTTGTCTTCAGCCAGCCACGAACCTTGGTCTTCTTCACGATTCTCCTTTGTCTTCAGCCAGCCACGAACCTTGGTCTTCTTCACGATTCTCCTTTGTCTTCAGCCAGCCACGAACCTTGGTCTTCTTCACGATTCTCCTTTGTCTTCTGCCAGCCTCGAACCTTGGACTCTTTCACGATTCTCCTAAGTCCCAGCGACTCGGACCCCTACGGGCTCCTCCTGGGGGGGTCTCGGGTTTCCAGGGTGAAGACGCCACCAGTCCGCTCCAGCTGAGTACCGCCTCCCGGCTTATTAACTCCTGTGGACGCTGTCCACCTCAGCCGGCCCAAGGGTCCACTATTGACTTTACTCATAACATAACATGGAGGTTGAGCTACAGTGGGTCAGGGAGTTTGGGGGGGGGGGAGTTTGGAGCCTGAGGGGGTTATTATTGTAAAGGTGTGGCATTGGAAAGGGGGAGGGGAATTTGCCACACGAGTGCACTGTTATTTCTTTTTACTTTAAGGCTGCCTCTAGAGGCTTGGGGTGGGGCAAGGGTCTCACAAGACTCCTCAGGGGGATTTTAAGGCATTGGGGGGACGAGTTGTTCGACCCTCTAGGAGCATTGGGATGCACTTTACTCTCCCTATTGCTCCCAAGGAAAGTTAACGACAACTCCTGAGTTGTGTTATGTTTAAGGATGGATGTGAACCCCTGGGCTGAGATGAGCGATGTCTCCACCCACAGGGAGGAGCCCTGTGAGCCTCACCATCAGCAGGCACCTTCTCAGTGACGTGGGACACATCTAGGAATGAAGACTTTATTAAATAGAAAGGAAGAATTAGTCTCCACAGAAATGGAAATGTTCGTACAGTCCTGGGCAATGGGAATTACCCAGAGTGAGACACAGCTGAGAAGATCCGGTAGTGGCCCGCGAAGCAGGGTATGCCGAGGATGTCTGTACAGTTATAAGTTGAAGAACTGGTAGCGATGCCGGAACCCGGAAGTGGCTCCTATAGATGGTATGTAGGTATCCTACCACAGAAGGAAGGCGGTAGTGGCCCGAGGATCGGGGTACACTGTGTGGAGTCTTCAATGTATAGTAGAAGTCAGTAGCAGTACTCAGTAGGAGGTTCCTGGAGCGAGATAGAGACCAGAGAGCAGGTTCAGTAGCAGTCAGGCAGGAAGGCCCTCCAAGGAGTGGATAGCCGGGAATGCAGGGGAGCCCCCGAGAAGTGGGTACTCAGAGCGTCCGTATGCCAAGACTGAGTCAGGAACAGGAAGTCCTTGAAGTGGAGAATTCAGCAAGACGGAACTCCTTGCTAACTCGAGGAAGGCAACGGCAGGTCAGATTAAATGCACTGACGGGTTGACATCATCGGGTGGGGATGCCCCCGAGGTTCCCGCCATGACTTGTTCAAATAAGGCCCTTGCACAAGCGTCTAGGTAACTCTGGGTCCAAGATGGCGGTCGACAGCGCCCACGCTGTCCCGGGAACATCGGAGAGGTCGGGGTGGACTGGTAGAGACTGCAATTCTTCCCAGACTTGATGGAGCGGGGAAAAAAGAGGTGAGCATGAGAGGTCGCAGCTGTCTGCGACCGACAGGCATAGCAAGTTGTAGCTAATTTCCAGGAAAATAATGCAGCTTGCAAATTGCCAGGCATGCTACATTATTTTATTTACATAAAATTGCTTAGTAGGAAAATAGTAGTTTGAGATCTATCTAAATGTTTGGGTACCTGCCAGATACTTGTGACTTGGTTTGGCTGCTGTTAGGAAATAGGGCTTGATGGACCCTCGGTCTGACCCAGCATGGCAACTTCTTATGCCTTTAGAAAGCATTTGCAAGCCAAGCAGCTCATTACCATTTAAGTGACATTTGGAGTAAAATAACATGCATTATTGAAAATACCGTGTATTATTGCCCCGCAAAGAACTTACCACATGGTGACCTCCTGGCTTTAGTAAATAAACCTCTCAAACCCAGCAAAGTGCCAAGAAACCCACACTTACACAACAGAACTAATTTCCCAGCATCTGCCAAAACAGAAAACTCTTAACACAGAGATGTTGGAGGGAAAAGGGGAGCAAGTTCTTGCTCACCCATTGAAATACATGTGCCTAGTTAGTCTTTAAGGGGGAAAAAAAGTTTAATTTTTTATCTCATCCCTCTCAAGAAAGCACTAGAAAACAATGTTGCTCACCCAACAATTTGCTGAGCATTCACAGGTTGTAGAAATGCCAGTGGGTACTAGAGCTAGCTATGCTGGTTTAGGTAGGGTAAGATAATATAGTAATATAGCAAATGACAGCAGTTGCAGAGTAAAATGGTCTATCCAGTCTGCCCTGTTGAGCTTCATCTAATTTGGATACATGCAAATGTAATATATCTTATGCAACAGAACACCAACTCTCCCATATCTCTTACATAGCCTCTCAAGCCTTTTTTTTTTTTTTTAACTACTGTCCTTCTCATCTGTCCCAAGCATGACCAAAATCTGCTATTGTGAGGTGGTGGCAGCTGTTTTTCTTTATTGACAACACATTAGTTTCTTTATTCACAGCTATAGTTTGTGATGAGAGAGAATGCAAAAACAACTTCAGCAACTGTACTGCTCTCACAAAACATGCTCTGCCTTCACATGGGTTGCTGAACAGCTAGTTAAACCTTTTTCCCAACTTCAGATACCAAATCAACTCAGTTCATGATTACCAAAACATTTACTGGAATGATGAACAATACAGCACTCAGTGAGAATGAGAAGAAATCATAAGTAACCACACAGACTCTTGAAATAGTTACAGCTGATGAAGATTATCTGGAAGCCCCAGTTCAGTCTGCATGAGGCAAACTGCTGTTGAAATACAAGCTGTGGATGCTTTTTTTTCATATTTTCTATTTTCTCTCCCTTTCATTTGTGACTAATTTTGTGGCTTGTAACCTTTTACAGATTTTTGTTTGTTACCTATATTTTGTATTTGATTGTGCACTATGTTTTTTTCTTTCCTGGGTTAAGTGTTTGCTTGACTTATATGTTTTGTAAAATTGCAATAAATAAAAAGAAAAAAATGATGCTTTTCTCAGGAGCTTGTGGCTAAGGATTGAGAATGAGCTGCTAGCTTGCCAAAAGCGTTTTCCCCTAATGATAATCCCTCCAGGTAATAAACTGTCTCATGCTGTCATGGGTTAGGGGACCAAAAAAAAAAAAAAATAGGGAGAAGAGCACAGAAAAAGAAAGGGCAGAACAGGAATAGATCCAATTAGGAAGTTCAAAACATTCAAACATTCAATGACCAATCAGGATAAAGAACTTATACCCTGCAGAAAATCTAAGCTAAGCAATATCCCAGGGTGGCAGCGCAATAAACATATAAATACACTGTAGAGAGAGAACAGCAACATTGCTCATCTTTACCAGTTAAATTATTCCACAATGGGCCCTGTTCAAGTTCCAGGCAAGGGTAATAAAAGAGAGAGACACACAGAAAAATGTAGGAGGGGATACCTCCTTAATGAAATAAAATACTAGAAACCTACCAATCTATAGACTTCCTGCCTTTCTCTACTAGGTTGACTGCAGGAGCTCTCTGTTGTGATGGTGCAGAAAAGGTAAAGGCGGTTTAATATAAATAAATAAATAAAATGTTACGCGCCCCGCCCGCGGCCATCCCACGCGCGGGCCTGCTCACCTTCATGGTTCCACAGCGGGTCCCGGGATGACCTCCCTCGCGGTAGTTGCCAGTCCTGCCAGGCCCCGGTGTCCTGCGGCGGTTGTCGCTGGGCCTTCCACTGCACGCTGGGCCTCACGCCGAGGTTCGGCGTTCTCGGCCATGTTAGCCACGCCCATACGCGCGGGTGCGTGCGGATTGCCCGGACGCCTGTAGGGCCAAGGGCGGGTCTTAGCTCCGCGGCGCGCCCTGATTGATTCCCCAGTATAAGGAAATTCTGTCGCTGCTTCCTTGCCTTAGCATGTGGTGCAGTGCCTAAGGTGAAAAGACCTTGATCTGAAGGTTGTGGGTTCAAGTCCCACTCTGGTGCTTCCAAGAATTGATTCCAAGATCATGGGTCCCAGCCCACACATCCATGAATCCAAAAACACTTATTCCAAGCTGGTGGGTCCCAGCTCCCACTTCAAGAATTCCAAGAACATCTACTTTGACTGCAACCAGAATATTTCTGCCTTGTTTAGCTGCTTGCCCTGGACCTTGATTCTGTCTGTGATGGTTCCATCTGGTCTTCTGTGTTCCCGCTGATGGCCAGAGACATGGCCCGGCAGGATGGAGATTGAGCACTGGGTTGGTTTGTTCTAAGATTGCCTCTGTGTTTGTTCCTGTTGCAGGATTCTCCTGAACTGTTGCTGCATCCTAGTTCCTGTGTTTGTCTGTCTACCCAGGTAGTAATCTTGGACTGTCTTACTGGTACTGACCTCAGCCTGTTCCTGACTGGCCTGCCACAAAGACCACAGCCTGTGTCTGACCTCTGGACATTGACCTTTGCCTGCTTGACCTCAACTCCAGATTCTGGCTCTGTTCCTCACCTTGTCATCACCAACTCTGTTCTGGTTCTCCCTGATCCAACCAGCAGCCACCTTTGAACCTGATCGCACTCCCCCTGTCTCTGTGGGCACGTCGGACTTTCACTTTCTTAGGAAACCCTGCAAGGCCCACCTATGGCCAAGCGGCCCAGGTCCCTATGGGCTCCTCCCGGGGGGGATCTCGGGCTTCCAGTGGTGAAGCTCTTCCTAGCCTCTGTGTCCTCCAGTGCACTGCCCCCTGGGGGCAGTTACGTCCTTTTCCCTTTCAGGAGGCATTCCACCTCTGCCCCAGGACAAGGGTCCACCCCTGAGTGCATCAGGTTGCCAAGGCCATGGACTCGGTGGAGTCTCCCTCCTCCAGGGCCCTACCAGGACTGGCCGCCACATGAAGCAACATCATCAAGCTTTAGAGACGCTGACCTCTTTGATTGAAGAACTGTGCTCTCAGCTACAAGATATAGCAATGGCCAACCCGGTGGGCCTCTCAGCCACTATGCTTCCCAAAGCAACCCTGGCACTTCCTGCACCCCCCAGGTATAATGGAAATCCACACTCCTGTCATGGTTTCCTTACTCAGTGCTTTATGTAGTTTGCACTACAACCCTCGTTGTTTTTGAAGGAGATCACTAAAGTCACCTTCATCCTGTCCTGTTTGGAAGGGAAGGCTCTGGCGTGGGCCTCTCCCTTATGAAAACGTTCTGATCCCATCCTCTCCAAGCTATTTGACTTCATTACCCTTCCAGGGTTACCTCCGCAGTATTCTGACTTCAGCGATGTGTTCTCTAAGCAGAAAGCAAACACCTTGCCTCCATTACACAAGTTCAACTGTCCTATTGAACTCCTGCTGGACACTTCGCCTCCCAAAGGCAGAACCTATCCATTGTCCCTGCCTGAGACTCAGGCTATGTCGGAATATATTAAAGAGAATCTAGAGAAAGCCTTTATCCATCCATCTGATTCCCCCGCAGGAGCGGGGTTCTTCTTCATGAAGAAAAAGGATGGTGGGCTACGTCCCTGTATCGATTACAGGGGTCTCAATGCGATAACTCATAAGGATCGATATCTGCTACCCCTCATTAGCGAACTGTTCGATCACCTAGAAGGGGCACGAATTTTCTCCAAACTGGACCTGAGAGGTGCGTACAACTTGGTATGCATCCAACCTGATGACATCTGTAAGACAGCGTTTAATACCAGAGACGGCAACTACGAATACGTGGTAATGCCTTTTGGGCTATATAATGCTCCAGCCATCTTCCAACCCCTCATGAATGAAATCTTCCTAGATTTCCTGTATAATTTCGTAGTCGTGTACCTCGACGACATTTTAATCTTCTCTAAGGACTTAGAATCCCACCGTGAACACGTCCGTATCATTCTCAAATGTCTGAGAGAGAACCAACTGTGCACAAAACTGGAGAATTGTTTGTTTGAGCGGAATCGCTTACCCTTTTTGGGATACATCATCTCTGATCATGGATTCTCAATGGACCCAGAGAAACTTCAGGGAATCCATGACTGGCCTCAGCCAGTAGGCCTTCAAGCGCAACTCTTTCTAGGCTTCACCAATTATTACCAGAGCTTCATTGCGAATTACTCTTCCATAGTTGCCCCACTCATTGCTATGACTAGGAAAGGGGTCAACACCCGAGTTTGGATACCCAAAGCAATCGCTGCCTTCCTGAGGATTAAGGAAGCCTTCAGCTCTGGCCCTTGTATCTTTCATCCGGATCCCAAACGTCCCTTTGTTGTGGAGGTCGATGCTTCAGCAATCGGCGCCGGAGCCGTTTTGAGCCAACACTCCCCCACAGTTAAGCTAACTCCCTGCTCGTTCTATTCTCATAAGTTTTCCCCCACGGAACAATGTTACACCGTGGGTGACCACAAACTCCTTGCGGTCAAACTAACGCTTCAAGAATGGCACCCTAGGTTGGAAGGGGCACAGCATAAGTTTACCATCTTCACTGACCACAAGAACCTCAAACATCTTAAAGAGCTCAACTTTTGAACCCCCGTCAGGCTATATGGGCCTTATTCTTCGAAAGGTTTGACTTCAACCTATGCTTCTGTCCTGGTTCCAAGAACCTGCGTGCTGATGCGCTGTCCAGATCATTCGAGCCTGAGGACGTCCCGGAAGTTCCTAGCTTCATCATTGACCCTGCTTGTATTTCCCTTGCTGCAACTACCACAGTCCCTTTTGGGAAGACCGTCGTTCCCCAATGGCTACGTGAACGCGTCTTAAAATGGGCTCACGACTCTAAACTGGCAGGCCACCCTGGTCGTGCCAGGACACTGGAAATGCTGCGAAGGCACTATTGGTGGCCTACAATGGTGCAAGATTCACAAAACTATGTGGACTCATGTCCCATTTGTGCCCAGCAAAAGCCACCAACAGGGAAACCTTGGGGCTTGCCCCAGCCCCTTCCAGCACCTACCGAGCCTTGGTCCAGCATTTCGATGGACTTTATTACTGATCTACCTCCTTCCCAGAATAACACGGAGATTTGGGTCGTCATCAACCGCTTCTTGAAAATGGGTCATTTTATCCCCTTGCCGGGTCTTCCTTCAGCCCCGAACTGGCAAAGCTCTTCCTGAAGAATATCTTTCGCCTCCACGGACTCCCCAAGGAGATTGTATCCGATCGGGGACCACAGTTTGCCGCCAAGTATTGGTGTTCCTTGTGCCAAAAGTTTGACATTTCTCTGAGTTATACGTTGGCCTACCATCCTCAGGCCAATGGGCAGGCCGAAAGGACTAATCGGCCCTTGAAGACATTCCTACGCTCTTATGAAAATGACCAGCAAAACAATTGGTCGGATCTCCTCCCCTGGGCTGAGCTGTTGCACAATACCCATGTCGCGGCAGCCACCGACACATCCCCATTTGCAGTAGTTTTTGGACGGCAGCCCCGATTGCCTCTTCCTGTTCCTCTGACGGTTCCGCCCCAGCGGCTCAAGCCATGGCTCAAAACATTCGCCAAGTGTGGACCTGAGTAAAGGAGCGACTTTCACGAGCTGCTGAAACTGCCAAGCTTACTTCTGATCTTCATAGACGACCCGCTCCACTCTTTCGACCTGGCCAGAAAGTGTGGCTGAGTGCTCGACACATTCCACTGAGACTTCCCTCTCACCGTCTGTCTCCAAAATACATCAAACCATTTCTTGTGATCCGATGAGTGGGAGCTGTTTCTTATCAACTCCAGCTACCTCGTTCAGTGGGTATCCACGACACGTTTCACGTGTCATTGTTAAAGCTGTTGGTCCTGTCCTGGCCCTCACACAAAGACCCTCCTGCTCCGCGTATCTCTGCAGAACTTGACACTTCTCTCCAGGTAAGAGAGGTCCTCGATGTCCGGCGATGCCGAGGCAAGTGAGAATACCTCTTAGCTTGGGAGGTCCATGGGGCCAAGGAGAATTCGTGGGAACCCTCCCAAAACATCCTTGATAAGGTTCTTCTGAGGACCTTCCATAGATTGCACCCTGAGAAACTACAGCCGCGTAGGGGGAGGCCTAGAAGGGGGGGTACTGTTATGCGCCCCGCCCATGGCCGTCCCACGTGTGGGCTTGCTCACTTTCATGGTTCCACAGTGGGTCCCAGGATGACCTCCCTTGTGGTAGTTGCCAGTCCTGCCAGGCCCCGGCGTCCCACGGCGGCGGTTGCTGGGCCTTCCACTGCACGCCGGGCCTCACGCCAAGGTTCGGCATCCTCGCCATGTTGGCCACACCCATGCGTGCGTGCGGACTGCCCGGATTCATGTAGGGCCAAGGGCGGGTCTTAGCTCCGCGGTGCACCCTGATTGATTCCCCGATATAAGGAAGTTCCTGTCACTGCTACTTTCGCTTAGTATGTTGCGCAGTGCCTAAGGTCAAGAGACCTTAATCCAAAAGTTGTGGGTTCAAGTCCCACTCTGCCGCTTCCAAGAATTGATTCCAAGCTTGTGGGTCCTAGCTCTTGCATCCATGAATCCATGAATCCAAGAACACTTGATTCCAAGCTTGTGGGTCCCAGCTTCCACTTCAAGAATTCAAAGAACATCTACCTTGACTAGAATTGGAATATCTCTGCCTTGTTCAGCTGCTCACCCTGGACCTCACTCCAGTCAATTGGTTCTGTTCCTGCCAGAGATGTGGCCTGGCAGGATGAAGATTGAGCATTGCTTTGGGTCTGTTTGTTCTATGATTGTCTCTGATCCTAGTCTCCAGATCCATTCCTGTGTTCATCTGTCTACCCAGGTAGTTTCCTGACCTGCCTGTCTTTGGCTTCTGTTTTGCTGACCACTCCTTGTACTGACCTGTGGACATTGACCTTTGCCTGCCTGATCTCGTTTCCAGATTCTGGTTCTGTTCCTCACCTTGTCATACCAACTCTGTTCTGGTTCTCCCCGTTCCAACCAGCAGCCACCTTTGAACCTGATTGTGCTGCCCCTGTCTCCATGGGCATGCTGGACTTTCACTCTCTTAGGAGACCCTGCGAGGCCCACCTAAGTCCAAGTGGCCCGGGGACCTCCGGCTTCCAGTGGTGAAGCTCTTCCTAGCCTCTGTCTCCTCCAGTGCTCCGCCCCAGGGGTGGAGCACTGGAGGAAACATTCCACCTCTGCCCCAGGACAAGGGTCCACACCCGAGCACAACATAAAACTCTCCATTTGGAGATTACTCTGTTTCCCTATTGCCATATAGTTGTTAGTCTATGCTAACTGTTCTCATTTTTTCAATAAAATATATATGTAGCCCCTATTTTAGTGGTCACTATGAAGGCAAGGGACACATTCAGTATTAGGGCTTAGTCCTTGCAATGTCCCACTAAATACTGGCATGAATTATCCAAAATGGGGGAGGAGAGCCCTCCAGGCCTCCAAGACATAGTATAAATGTCTCTTGAGTGGATGTAAGCTTAGGCTTTTAGCCTCTGTAGTGATGTCCAAGAGACAGGCTGAAGTAAAGCAAGACAGACCAGTTGCCTTAGGTAGGGATTATTATTCACACAATTATCTTGATAAAAGAGCCAACTCTGGCCGAGTTTTGCACAAGGCTGCTTCAGGGGCTTTTGGGGAGATAATGTTATGTGTGATTTTCCAAGATGTAATTATGGAAGATTGTGCTGAATGAAATCACAGCGGATTAAACTTCAACCATATGATGTGTGCATCTGTATTTCAGTTAGCAATCTACTCCACCATTGTTGGCTGCTTTTAGAAAAAGCTTTTTCTCCCCGAAAGTCCCTGAAGCAGCCTTGTGCGAAACTCGGCCAGAGTTGGTCTCTTATCAAGATAATTGTGTGAATAAATAATCCCTACCCAAGACAACTGGTCTGTCTTGCTTTACCTTTGCTGTCTGACTTTGACAGACTGTTATATATCTGCTAGGGAGTTAGCAATCTGCTAGAGATTCCGCTAGGGAGTAGCAATCTGTTACAAATCTGGTGTTAATTAGACTGCGAGCTTGTAGTGTCTCAGATATCGTCTTGCTAAGGAGTAGCAATCTGTAATGACTCTGATATAGTAGTGGGTGGATCCCTGGGCCGATGGCAGATGACTACGCCCCCGGGAGGATACCCCGAGAGGGACCACCGACTAGGCTTGAGTATGGAGACAGACACACATTAGTTCTTTTATTAAACAGGTTATTAGAAACCACCAGAGGTGGCAGTAGTGAGCTGATATGCCCGGCAGGGCTGTAGTCCCTCAGGTACTGGAACAACGATCCCAGGATGGCTGAGCTGTTGAGAAACTGTAGAAAGTGAGTAGGCAGAGTAGGCAGAGTTCATGAACAGAACTAGATGACAACATTCACATAAGGTCTCAAGTAAGCTCAGGAGCTGGAAAGGATTAGGCCCTCGAGAAGCGAGTACCTGGTTCCAGGGAAAGCTCTGAGAGAGCGATGGTAACTCACAATTGTTTGTAGCAGTGATAGCTTCCAGGCCGTAGAGAATCTTCAGAGTGTTCAGGAACATGGGCCCTCGAGGAGCGAGTACCGGTTCCTATCTGTAATCTGAAAATAAAGAAAAGAGCGAGGCCCCCGAGGAGCGGGTACCTCTGGTAAGCCTGAGGAGGCAGAGTAGCTTGGATAGGGAAACCTTGTCTGTAACCTTATCCCTTCCCTTGCTAACTCAGGGCCTCATTTTCTAAAGTATCGCAGGCCTGCGATACTTTAGGGAATGAGGGGCGGGGGGCCGAAACGGGGGGGCGGGTCTGCGCTAGCCGGCAGCGATCGCACCGTCGCGGTGTGATTGCTGCCGGTTTCGCACCCAATAGCGCCACCATAGAAGGTGTAGCTATTGGACGCGAACTCGGGCGCGAAAAGGGCCTTACCTTTTCTTCATCTGCGGCGTCTTCGCGGAGTTGGCCCCGGTGACGCCCCGACCCCTCCTCTTCTAGGGCCGACTCCGCCCCCATTTTGGTATCGCGTGCGATCCGGATGGAAAATGAGGCCCTCCGTTTGTTAGCATTTACAAAGACCTTTAAATATTGGAAGCAGATGACGTCATCTCAGGGGGAAGCCCCTGAGGTTCGCGCCCTTGCTGGTACAAGAGTCAGGACGCGCGCGCGCGCCCTAGGCATCAGGACAAGATGGCGGAGTTGCAGCGTCGAGCCGGTCCAGGGATGCCGGAGGGAGACGGCATGGATACGCCGCGGCAGCAGGCCATCCATCAGACCCAGAGGGAGTCGCCACAGAGGTAAAAAGGACGGAGTGAAGACGTCGAGCAGCGACGGTCGCAACACAGACCACCTTCTTGTGGGATCTTCCCTTCAAGAGACAGGCTGGACACATGAATAAGTTGTTCCAAACTAAAAAGTTTTCTTTTCAGCTTGTTCAAAGGTAATTCATTGATACATCTATAATCATGCCAATAAATATGTTCCAAACTTAGTCTCTTCCCTGGAATCCTGTGAATGGAATATAAGGCTTTCCAGGGGGCACTGGAATGGGTTCTCCCCTTTGAAATACCTGTGGTCCTCTGACTGAAATCTCCAAACTTCTCCTTGGCAAACTCCACTGCTTAGTCCCAGGTCCCCTTTTCAGCTCTGCATTACAGTTAGTATCCATTCCTTTTCTCCTCAGCTCTTTTAGACAGTGCTGGGAATGATCCAAAAAATACTGTGAAGCATGGCACAAATCTTTTTATTTTCCTTCTCCTCATTCCTCTGCAGCATAGGAAAGGGTGGACAAGAAGCTTTCCTCCCAAACGAAAATCACCAAACACCAATAAGAACACAGAGATCCACTTCCTAACCACTGGGTGTAGGTCAGAAGATGTGGGGTTTCTCTCTTCCTAATCTACTCGGCAAAAGGTTGTAGCCAGTACTGGTTAAGGAACAGGGGATGCATGAGTTAAAATTCCAGTTTATCTTCGCTTGTGCGCTGATTCATGATTGTATAGGCGCTGTTGCGGCGGGGACCCTTTCCTGGCAGTCAGGAGACACCTCCCAACATGATGCAGTCATTCCCCGTTGGCATCATGGCTGCACACCACAGCACAGTGTGCGAAACAGCTGGGCGATGCTCCTCCCCTCACGTTGACACCTTCCCGAGGGGCCCTGTGCCAGCACGGGAAAATTAGTATTTAGCCCGGCATTTCAGCCCTAGCAATGCCTCGGCTACAGGCTTGCTTGTGCTGGTGCCTTTTCTTGGTGATTCTGCATTCCCTCGAGACCTGGACTGTTTTCTAGACTTCCCTGCCTATTGCCTGCCTCTGATCTGGACTGCCCATTGGATTTGTGTGTCTGCCTCCTGTCTCTGACCTGGACTGCCCACTGGATTGGTTTGTCTGCCACTTGCCTCTGACCTGGACTGCCCTTCGGCTTTGTGTGTCTGCCGCCTGCCATTGACCCGGACTGACTATTGGATTCTGTTTGCCTGCTGCCTGCCTCCGACCCGGATTGAGTATTGGATTCTGTTTGCCCGCCGCTGTCTCTGACCTGGACTACGTATCGGATTCTGTGTCTTAAGCACCTCAGCCAAATCTCGGTGCTGACTTAACTAAGGTAAGGCTGTTACACTATCACATGGGTCCACGAAACGTAACAGGCGTACGCATGCTTGTTTTAAAATTTGCTTGATAGATTTAAATATTGAGGCCAGATGAATTCTCTGACTTCAGAGTATCAGACCCATCAGTGTATAATGCACTTCAGAAGAGATTTTCTCTTTATCATTATGAAAGACATTTTGCTTCGAGAGGGTAATTTCAATAGTGTACCTAAGTCAACACATATGTGCATAAGTGAACACACATAAAGTTACATCTGTATTTTATAAACTATGGGGGACCAGATTCACAGTTCATAAAATACGCATATCTCCGCTCCCTTACATATGCATGTACGTGCACAAGTATGTGCATACTTTTTATGCATGGAGTAAGTATGTATGTACTTTCCGTGCATATCATTTCTGTTTGTAGCAAAGTACGGAGATACTGGCAATTACAACCCTACAGATATCTGTATCCTGACAAGTCTCATAGTGGCGGAGGAGGGCCTGTTCTTCCTGATCCCTGGCATTAGGAGGAGGTAGGGGAGGATGGCACACTCCTGGCTGGCCCTCCTTTGCCAATTTGCTGTGCCACCTGCCCCCCATGAGGTAGGAACTTTCAAGGAGGGAGACTCAGGAGCAACTGTGTATATGTAGGGGCTAGGTGGGTGCTGTGGGAAACTAAGGGGGAAACTTGTAGGCTAGTCTGCCTCAGATGGTGGATTACAAAGGAAGGAAACAAAGGCTGTTCAGGAGTAGTGAGGCAGCAGAGAGATATCTTGCCCTAAAGTTACCTAAATCCTTAGTGAATGTGCACTTCTTAGATAGTACACATCATGGCTCATCAGTATTACAAATTAAGTAGAGGTTGAGGTGACAGTTGGTTGCTATTGATATCTGTCTCATCTCTTGCATTCACTTACGCACGCAGATCCAGTAATGCAAATGCATTTGAAGGTTATCCTCAGAGAGCCTAACTTTCAAACCTAACTGCAGTACAGCATTTGCATGTGTAAGTGGATAATGAGGAGATTAGTGCTAGTATTTTATAAACTGTATGGAGCGAGCTGCGCAGTTTATAAAATATTGTGTAGTTCTGCTCCAGGACACATGAATATTCTAATGCAAAAATATGCATACTTTCTCTATTTTATCTATTTATTTATTTCTTTTGTATACCGATGTTAGATTGAGATATCAAATCGGTTTCCAGATAACAGGTTGAATAGGGCGAGAACTGCCCTATTTTACATTGTAACAAGATAATTAAATTAATTAAACAATTAATAAATTAATAAAGTTAATAGATGAAACATTGTAACAGTTGAAATATAAATAAATGAGGGTATAGAGTTATGGCATATAGCCTATATACAATATGTACATTATGACTTAGTTACGAATAGAGAGGGAGACAGGGAGAAGGGAGGAAAGGAAGGGGGAGAGGGAGGGAAAGGTGGGGGGAGAGGTGGTGAAGGGGGGAGGGGAGGTTTTGCGATAGTGTAGGGTAGTAGTCAAGCGGGGGGTCTTTCAAGAACATGTATTTTAGGATGTTGGGATTCAGGAGGGAAGGCTTTCAAGAACAGCCATGTTTTGAGCTGTTTTTTAAAGACTTGAGGTGAGGGTTCATTTCTGAGATGTGTGGGGAGGGAGTTCCAGAGGGTAGGGCCAGCTATTGTAATGGCTCGTTTGCGTGTTGTATTGAGGTGAGCATTTTTTAGATTTGGGATGGAGAGGAGACCTGAGTTGGAGGATCTGAGAGATCTTTGTGTGATATAAGGTTGGATGGTGTTGTTTAGCCAGACCATTTTGTTGTTGTTTATTTTTTTGTGTATAAGGGTGAGAGTTTTATACTGGATTCTTTGTGTGATGGGGAGCCAGTGGAGATCTTTGAGAGTGGGTGTGATGTGGGAGGATTTTCTGTGGTTGGTGATAATTCTGGCGGCGGAGTTTTGTAGGATTTGGAGGGGCTTGATGTGTATTTCTGGTAGTCCAAGCAGGAGGGAATTGCAGTAATCGAGTTTTGAGAAAATAATTGATTGCAGTACTGTTCGGAAATCATGCAGTTGGAGGAGAGGTTTGAGTTTTTTAAGAGTTTGAAGTTTGAAAAATCCATCTTTGATTGTATTGGATATGTGTCGTTTAAAGTTGAGTTGGCTGTCGATGGTTACTCCTAGGTTTTTTGTGGATGGAGTGAGTGAGGTTCTTGATAAGTTTGGCATCCCCGTGTTGTTTGAGCTTCCTGGGTTGTTTGACATCCCCGTGTTGTTTGAGCTTCCTGGGTTGTTTGAGGGGGTGCTCACAATGGGGGAAGCGGGACGGTCGTCCTGGATGTGAATGATTTCTGTTTTGGCTTGGTTGAGGCAGAGTGATAGTTGGGATAGCAGTTGTGATAGTTTTGAACTGAGTTTGTTCCATCTTTCCATGGTGAGTTCAATGGATTTGGTTATGGGGAGTAGAATTTGAATGTCGTTTGCATAGACGAAGAAGGTGAGGTTGGCATCTGAGAAGTATTTGCATAGTGGGAGGAGGTAGATATTGAAGAGGGTCGAGGATAGTGAAGAACCTTGAGGGACGCCATGGGTGAAGGGCACTTGGGCGGATTCAGATGAGTTTGTCTTGACAATGAAGGATCTGTTAGAGAGGTATGATTTGAACAAATTGAGAGTAGTGTCTTGCAGACCGATTTCTTTAAGCCTGGTGAGGAGTGTTCTGTGGTTGATGGTGTCAAAGGCGGCTGATATATCGAGAAGGATCAGGAGGAATGTTTTGCCTCTGTCACGACCTCTGAGGATGGTGTCGGTGAGAGAGAGGAGGAGAGTTTCTGTGCTGTAGAATTTTCTGAAGCCGTGCTGTGTTGGGTGGAGAAAGTTGTGGGCGTCAAGGTGGTCTGTGAGTTGATTGTTGACAGTTTTCTCGATGATTTTTGCTAGGAATGGGAGGTTGGAGACTGGTCTGTAGTTTACAGGATCTGATTTGTCGAGTTGCGGTTTTTTGATAATTGGTTTGATGATGGCGTTTTTGAGTTTGTCTGGGAAGATTCCTTGCTCTAGAGATAGGTTGATGATTTGGGTTATAGGTTTGGTAATAATCTCTTTGATAAGTTTTAGGGTTTTGATGGGGATGGAGTCTACGGGGTGGGAAGCTGGTTTGGTTTTTTTGATGATGGGTTCAATTTCTGTAGATGCTACAGGTGTGAATTGGGTCCATGAGTGGATGGGTGGAGGGATGTTTGTTGAGTCGTTGTGGGATTGGGGAATCTTGGCAATGATGTTGTCGACTTTGTCCTTGAAAAATTGAGCTAGTTTGTCACTGGAGATGTTGTTGGAGTTAGGCATTGTGTCATTCTGGATAGGGTTGGTGAGTTCTTTGACGTATGAGAAGAGGGTCCTCGGGATGAATTGGTATTCATGAATTCTAGATGTGTAGAAATTGCGTTTTGCTGTGTTAAGGTCAGCTGTATATTTGTGTAGTAGAGTTCTGTATTTGTCTTTCAGGTTTGTTGTAGGTGTTCGTCTCCATTGTTTTTTGGTTTGTCTCAGTGTTCGTTTGGATGTTTTCGGTTCAGGGGTGTACCAAGGAGCATTTTGTTTAGTAGATGGTCTGATTTCCTTTTTTATTGTGGGGCATAATGTGTTGGCTATGTCAGCGTTGATGGAGATCCAGGAGTTTGTAGCTGAGTTGGCATCATGTAGGTTAATTGTTTTTAGTGCTTCCGGGAGCAGCTCTGCTAGGTCTTCACTGGAGCAAGGTTTGGTGTATTCAATGAAGCAGGAGTCTGTTTTCACTGTGGTTGATTGATGTTGAAGCTTGGCTTGAATGAAGTAGTGGTCGGACCATGGAGTTGGAGTTGTAGTGGGTGGTTCAGTTGCAGATATTTTATTGTTAATGAAGATCAAATCAAGGGTGTGCCCAGATTTCTGAGTGGGGGTGTTAATGATTTGGGAGAATCCAAGGGCAGTCATGGTGGAAAGAAGCATTTCGCAGGTGGGAGATGGTGGGTGGGTGTCAATATGGAGATTGAAGTCTCCTAGTATGATGGCTGGTTCTTGTAGGTTGATGTGTGTTGTGATGGCTTCGACCAGGGGGGAGAGGTTGTGCTGTAAGCAGCCAGGTGGAGCGTAGAGGAGAAGTATTTGTAGATGTTTCGATTTAAATAGGTTGGTCTCGAAAGGAGGAGGTAAGTTTAGAGGAAAAGAGGAGAATTTAAGTTTTTTGTGGCCAAGGAATAGTAGACCACCTCCTTTTCTTTTGCTTCTAGGTATGGAGAATATGTTGTATGAGTTTCTGGGCAGTTGATTGAGTAGGACTGTGTCAGTGTGTTTGAGCCATGATTCAGTTATACAGAATATGTCTGGTTGGTAGGTATTTTATAAACATAGTCATGCATATTTTGTGCGCAAAAAAAATAACATGTACGCATAATAACCCTGATATATATATAGAGGCAGGTATTGTATAAACTATACATGTGCACTGTTTTGAAAATGCTTACTTGCACATATACTTGAAATCACTAGTTCGCCGAAATCTCTGCCAGTTCACCCAGTCTGTCCCCATTCACCTAGACCCTCTAGTACTTCACCATGAACCCTACCAGTTCATCCAGACATCCAATTTCACTTAAGTGAGTCAATTAGCACGTGTAAAAATGTATGAATAAGGGCAGTAATGTATACGCGTATATTTTATATTTATTTGATGCACTTGTAACCCGCAACATCCAAAACCATTTTGATTAATACAGAGCAAAAAATATCTCTTACGAAATAGCAATTACTGCACATACTTCTGAACTCCACCCTGGATTGCCCCTTTCCATCCACTGGTATGTGCAAAATGGAAAATACGTGCATGCTCTCGATGCTCATAAAATAAATAGCATATACACAAGTACACGCTGCGTATGCGTGTATGCACTATTTTTACGCGCAAAACCTTTTTGAAAATTTACTCCTTATTGCTCTGAGAAACTTCACAACATTCCAGATATATTCAGCTGGCTAGGAACATGGCACACATTATCAGCACATTCATCATTTTTGCACCAGCCACATCTTGAGAGCAATTTCAGTTAGCAATATACAAATATCTACCAGTTCAAGGTGTCAATTCAAAAATAGCCCAAATAATGACCTTATTGAGAAAGGCCTCTGTTGCCATAGCTTTAATATCCTTCCATATTTAACATACGTTAACCAGAGATTCCCAAACTTCTTCTGGGGGACCCCCCAGCTCCTCAGGTTTTCAGGATATCCACATGAATATGCATGAGATAAAATTAGCATGCCATGGAGGGAATGATTGCAAATTAGAATATACATTTGACAAATATTAAATAGATAAAGAGCTATGTCATCTTTTTAATACAGACACTAAGAATATATAGCACATTGAAGAGCACCAAGGATTATACATGCAGAAATGGGGAATGGGCACACATACCTTTATGAAAAGTACGTATGTACATGCATCTCACATAGATTTTTTTCCCTTATTTTATTAAAGTGTGTGCATATAAATAATGTGACAAACAATTCCCAACATGTACATAAGAATATAAGATATGCCATACTGGGTCAGACCAAAGGTCCATCAAGACCAATATCCCGTTTTCAACAGTGGCTAATCCAAGTCACAAGTACATGGCAAGATCCCAAACATTAAATACAGCCCAAGCTACTAATGCTGGTAACAAGCAATACTACTGGGGAAATTCTGCGCAAAAAAATAAAAAATTCTGCAACAAAAAATTGAAAATTCTGTGCACACATTTTCTAAATTCTGCAAAATTCTGCACATTTATTTTTCAAAATAACACAATATTTTTTGCAAATTATTCTGCATTTCAGTGCAATGAATGTCCCTGGCAACCTGGCTCATTTGCCAGCAGTGTCAATTGCTGCTGCTGGCAGATGAGCAAGCTGGCAGGGACTGCTGCAGTTGTTGCTAACCTCTCCACCTGAGTATCCCTGCTCACTGACTCTCTTACATATCAGACATATGCTTTCTCTCACATGTTCTGTCTCCCCACATTCAACTCTCTCTCTCTCTCACACACACACACACACACACACACACACACTCCCAGGCAGACACCTACCCACTGGCTAACAACAAACACAAGGGCTCAAACATACACTCTCAGGGCCAGGGCCTCTTCTTTAGCCCCTCTCTTTCCCCCTCCCCCCTCCCCCCTCCCCCTTCTTTCTCTCTTTCCCCATTCTCTCTTTCTCTGTCTCCCTTCCCCTCTGTCTCCCTTCCCCTCTGTTCCCCTCCCTTCTCTCTCTCCCTCTTTTCCTCCTTGCTTGCTTACCTCGAGTCGCCGGTGCCGTGCTGCGATGCCCCCACTCTCCGTGCACCACCTGACTTCCCCTCTTCTCCTCCCCTCTTCTCCTCCTCTCTTTTTCCCCCTCTTCTCCTTTCCCCCTTCTCTCTTTCTCCCTTCCCCCTCCCCTCTGTTCCACTCCCTTCTCTTTCTCCCTCTTCTCCTCTCTTTTTTCCCTCTTCTTTCTCTCTTCCCCCTTCCTTCTCTCTTTCTCTTTCTCTTTCCCACTCCCCTCTGTTCCCCTCCCTTCTCTCTCTCCCTCTTCTCCTCCTCCTTGCTGCATGCTCCTCAAGCTGCAGGTGCTGTGCTGTGATGCGATGCCCCCACTCTCCGTGTGCCACCTGACGTCGCTGTTCCAGATTGGCCGCTGTCCGTGCGCGGCATGCTTCCGATTTTTTTTATCCTTTTCCGGCGTGGGAGGAAATCGTGAGGGTAGCGAGGGAGGAAATCGCGAGGGCAGTGAGGGAGGAAATCTGTGCGGCGGCGATGAAATCTGCGTGAACTGCGACGAAATCTGCGCGGCGGCGATGAAATCTGTGGGAACTGCAATGAGAGAAGAAATCTGCAAGGTCAGGGAGGAAATCTGCACGAAGGAGGAATTCTGCGCAAATTCTGCATTCCGCGGTAGCGCAGAAATCCCTGAGGAGTACAAGCAATAGCTGTTCCTTATTAATTAATAGCAGTTTATATATGTCTCCTCCAGGAACGTATCCAAACCTTTTTTAAACCCAGCTACACTAACTGCCTTAACCAGATCCTCTAGCAATGAATTTCAGAGCTTAAAGAATTTTTTACAATTTGTTAAAAATGGTAACTGCAGTCGACGTAGAGATGTTGATTTTGTCTGTTTTCTTAATTTAAAAATTTAATAAAAATGTTTAAAAAAAAGTGCTACTTTCTAACCTCATGGAGTGCCTACTAGTCCTTCTATTATCTGAAAGAGTAAATAACCAATTCAGATTTACCCGTTCAAGTTCTTTCATGATTTTGTAGACCTCTATCATATCCACCCTCAGCCGTCTCTTCTCCAAGCGGAATAGCTCTAACCTCTTTAGCCTTTCCTTATAGGGGAACCATTCCAAGACCCTTATCATTTTGGTTGCCCTTCTCTGTACTTTCTCCAGTGCAACTATATCCTTTTTTAGATGCGGCGACCAGAATTGCATACAGTATTCAAGGTATGGTCTCACCATAGAGCCATACAGAGGCATTATGACATTTTCCGTTTTATTCACCATTCCCTTTCTAATAATTCCTAACATTCTGTTTGCTTTTTTTGACCGTCACAGAACACTGAAACGACGATTTCAACGTATTATCCACTATGATGCTTAGATTTCTTTCCTGGGTGGTAACTCCTAGGGGCAGATTTTATAAATCTGCGCACACGCGTACTTTTGTTCGCATACCAGGCGCGAACAAGAGTACGTGGGATTTCAATAGATACGCGCGTAGCCGCGTGTATCCATTAAAATCCGGGGTCGGTGCGCGCAAGGCTGCCCAAAATCGGCAGCCAGCGCGCGCCGAGCCGCGCAGCCTGCCTCCGTTCCCTCCGAGGCCGCTCCGAAATCGGAGCGGCCTCGGAGGGAACTTTCCTTCGCCCTCCCCCCACCTTCCCCTCCCTTCCCCTACCTAACCCACCCCCCCAGCCCTATCTAAACCTCCCCCCACCTCTATCCTGAAAGTTATGCCTGCTGGAAGCAGGCGTAACTTTGCGCGCGCCGGGCCGGCTGCTGCGCTCCATGTTCCGGTCTGGGGGCTGGTCCAGGGGCCGCTGTCACGCCCCCGGAACGCCCCTGGGCCGGAACCACGCCCCCAGACACGCCCCCGAAATGCTGCGTCCCTCCCGACACGCCCCCGAAATGCCGTGTCACTCCCGGCACGCCCCCCCCCCCCCGATATGCCCCCCGACACGCCCCTCCATGAAGCCCCGGGACTTACGCGCGTCCCGGGGCTTGCGCGCGCCGCTGAGCCTATGCAAAATGGGCTCGGCGCGCGCAGGGGGTGTTTGGGGTAGGTTTTCGGGGGGTACGTGTGTATCTTACGCATGTACCCCTTTGAAAATCTACCCCCTAATATGGAACCTAACATTGTGTAACTACAGCAAGAGTTATTTTTCCCTATATGCATCACCTTGCACTTGTACACATTAAATTTCATCTGCCATTTTGATATCCAAACTTCCACAATCTGCTTGAGGTTTAACTACTCTGAATAATTTTGGTCATCTGCAAATTTGATCATCTCACTCATTGTACCCCTTTCCAGCACGGATCCAAGTACAGATCCCTGAGGCACTCCACTATTTACCTTTTTCCACTGTGAAAACAAGACCATTTAATCCCACTCTCTGTTTCCTGTCTTTTAACTAGTTTGCAATCCACAAAAGGACATGGCCTCCTATCTCAGTTTTATTAGAAGTCTCTCATGAGGGACTTTGTCAAACGCCTTCTGAAAATCCAAATACACCACATCTACCGGTTCACCTTTATCTACCCCTTCAAAAAAATGTAGCAGATTTTTGAGGCAAGACTTTCCCTGAGTAAATCTATGCTGACAGTATTCCATTAAATCATGTCTATCTAAATGTTCTTTTTTGCCTGGCACTAAAGTCAGGCTCACTGGTCTATTGTTTCCTGGATCACCTTATAGACCAACTAATCACAATATCCAGTCCAAAAGTAGCCTTGCATATATTTTACGCATGAAAGTAAAGTAGAACTGACTTATATAAGTCTTTATTTACATGAGTAAGTCCGTCAATATTAAAACATGCGCGCATAAATGAAATTAACCATTTTGCCAATAAGTCCTCTAGTTTACCCAGTACTTCTGCAGGTCAATCTGCTTGGTTCTTCAGCCTGAACTGTCCCCATTCCACCCAGACCTCCCATCCTGTCAGTAATATGCAATGTCACCTTCGCCAGATAATTATCAGGTGTAAAAATTCACAAGTAAATTGGAAAATAGCAACATGCGCATAAGTATTGACCTTGGCCTGGCATGCTCCTAGATTGCCTCTTATCTACATGCATCTATGTGCACGTGAAAGTAAAAATACGCGCGAGTTTTCGACTTTTATAGAATATGGAGTATGCGAGTAAAGGCTACTTAAGCAGGTATATGTTAAGTTTTATGCACGGAACGTTTTGAAAATTCATCTTTATGTGCATGCAGTTTCTGCAAAACTGATGGAAAGTGAGCAATGTCATAAAATTCTGTCATGGTTTGCTATATATGAGCAGGAAAAGAAATATATTGATTTGATCTCCTGAAAAAAGCACTAAAAAGCTATGTAATACAGAGCACAGGTCCCAACTCTGTGGATACTGTTGGTTTTGAGCATCCCCAATACTGACCAAACTCATTCACTGTGACCAGGGAGGCACAATATGTGTTGCATTTAGCACTCTCAATCATTTTCAAAAGTCAGCTTCCATGATAGAGTGAGGTGGCAGACTGGCTTATTCCCATTGTGACCCCAAGAGGGGTCTGGAAGCTGCCAATGGCAAAAAAAAAAAGCAAGGGCAATAGTGACTTTGAGATGGATTGGAAATGCATGACCTCTCTGTGTGGAAGACCAGTACCTTTCACAGATATAAAATGATTTCCATATTAACCCTGAACCTGTGAATCCCTTAGAAGAACATAAGATATGCCATACTGGGTCAGACCAATGGTCCTTCAAGCCCAGTATCCTGTGTCCAACAGTGGACAACCAAGTAGCTAGATCCCAAGCTACTAAGCCTGAGTGATAAATAGCAGTTTATGGACTTCTGCTCTAGGAACTTATCTAAACCTTTTTTAAACCCAGTTACACAAACTGCCGTAACCACATCCTCTGGCAATGAATTCCAGAACTTAATTATTTGTTGAGTGAAAAAGAATTTTCTCTGATTTGTTTTAAATGTGCTACTTGCTAACTTCTTGGAGTGCAGCCTAATCCTTGTATTATCCAAAAGAGTAAATAACCAATTCATTTTATCCATTCAAGTCCTTTCATGATTTTGTAGACTTCTATCATATCCCCCCTCAGACATCTCTTCTCTTCGTGGCCCATAGGCTGCCACCGGTGTTTCCTGGTGGCAGGTGCCACCCCCGGACATCCTCTTCACGGCTGGACACCGACGACGACATTGGGGCCTGTTCCGCAGCCCTCCTCCAGCTTCTGAGCTTCACTGATGGCTGCAGGTCACTGTCCAGGGTCCTGCTCCCTGCTACAGCTCCTCCTAGGGGGCAAGCCTGCGGTTCTCTTCCCTATTTAAAGGGACAGTAAGGGTGCGGTACCCTGGGCCCCACCTGTAAGGTCCTCCCAGAGAGTTAACTCTTAGCCCTACAAAAGGGCTCAGTTGCCACTTCCACTTCGTCTTGGAATCGGGTCGTCTACAGCTCCTTATCCAGTGCTTGATCCAGATCCCATGTCCTGGTTGACTGCACCCTGAGACTACCGTTCCATCCGGTGTCTGAGGTGGCTGGGGCCTAGATCCGGAAGAACACTCGCTCAGGTTGATCCTTCGCCAGGTTGTCACTCTAGTGGCTCTTGTTCCAAGTGCCTTCAGTTCCAGCGTCCTTGTGTCTTCAGTGTCTCCTATGTCTCCGGTTTCCTCGTCTCTCCTTCCAAGGTAGTACCTCTGGACTGTCTTCTCGGTACTGACCTTTTGCCTGTTCTTCGACCATCCTTGCCTGCCGCCTGTCCGGACCTATGCCTGTGACCTGACTAGGCTGATTGCCTTCTGGAACCAGACCTTGCCTTGGCTAACTATTCTGGACTGATCTCATGGTTCTGACCCTTGCTTTCCTTTTGGACTCTCCTTGCTGGCCTCCTGTGACCTCCGGCCTTCCTCCTTGGACAACGACCACGCACCAGTGTGGTAGTGGGCACTCTCCCGAACTGTCTCTTCTGAGATCCTGTGAGGTCCTCCTGAGACCATCTCCTTCTGTACTCTACCCCTGGTGGCAGGCGCCCTCCGGGTCCGACCCGAAGGCCGTACCAACTCTGCCCTAGGCCAAGGGTCTACTTCATGCCAACACTTCAGCCTTTCCTCATAGGAGAGCTGTTCCATCCCTTTATCATTTTGGTCATCCTTCTCTGAACTTTATCCAGTGCAACTTTATCTTTTTTGAGAAGCGGTGACCAAAACCGCACACAGAATTCAAGGTGCGGTCTCACCATGGAGCGATACAGAGGCATTATGACATCCACCATTTTATTCGCCATTCCCTTCCTAATAATTCCTAACATTCTGGTTGCTTTTTTGACAGCCACAGCACATTGATTCTCTGACAGGCCCAAAAGCTGGGTCTTGGGCCTATATATCCTCTCCATGAGGTACCTACTGTTCCTCTGTTGCCTCTACCACTGCTGATGCAGATTCCATAGAATTCACACATTTACAGCATTCATAGCAGAAGTGTTACCCATCACCAGCACACTCAGACCCACCTCCCAAACACCAGCCACACACACTCTTCAAACACATCCACACATACTCTCCTAAAACAGTTACATATACCCTAAGGCATGCAGACACACAAACAGAGGAGACAGACACAGCCTCAGGCACACTGATTCACAGAGAAGACACTGACAAATACACAAGAAATTACAAAAAGAATACAGAAACAGCATACAGTTTATGAGAACCTGTCATAATGATTGTATAAAAAAACAACAACCCAAAACAACCTCAAAACAACAAAAAACAATCTCATATAACTCCCTCCTATTTCCATTATATAGGACTAACCAATCCAATCCGTCCACTAGCTCCCAAAAGACAAGTGAGGTTTAAATTTTGTTGGTTAAATAGCAAGTGTAAAGACGTGTCATGTTTGATGGTGTATGAATTTAGTACATTTATAAAATACATAAATGTACTTGCATGTGCTTGCCAATTACACTTCGGAATGCCTTGGTGATGCCTTGTTTTATGCATAGACTGGTACACATGAAAGGTGACTTTCCCATGTGTACCCTGACTTTCCCACGTGTACAAACCCGTGTTTATATTTTAAAATTGCCTTCAGAAAGTTTAGTACTACATATTCTGGGAGGAGCATGGCCTTCTTCCCCTCAGAGAGGTGAAACCTGTCTCACAGAGATTTAGTTTGTATTGCTTAATTACCTTTTTATAAAATCACTTCCTCCTGGGGGTGTTTTAATGAGACTTGACTAATTTTTGTGTTACTATTATGACTGCTACCAACTTTATCTTGAGTGTATTAGCTGGCACTGATGATTTATGAGCCTCAGCACCCTTGATCTGTAGGGCAAAATGATTTCCTCTTGGAACTGTTTTTATGTGTAGAAAAGTTTCTCAAACTCAAGTGGACTTTTATTAAGTGAAGCTCAGAGGTGTGCAGGAAATTTGGTATTGATACACAGGCATCTCTCTGTGTATCATGCTGCAAGGTGACCAATATCTCATTTTCTGCAAGAGGAGAAAGAATGCCATGGGTTCAATATCCCCATGAAGTAAAAAGTCATGGGATAGGAGGCGATGTCCTTTCGTGGATTACAAACTGGCTAAAAGACAGGAAACAAAATAAGATTAAATGGACAATTTTCTCAGTGGAGGGGGAATGGGCAGTGGAGTGCCTCAGGGATCTGTACTGGGACCCTTACTTTTCAATATATTTATAAATGATCTGGAAAGAAATACGACAAGTGAGATAATCAAATTTGCAGATGACACAAAATTGTTCAGAGTAGTTAAATTACAAGCGGATTGTGATAAATTGCAGGAAGACCTTGTGAGACTGGAAAATTGGGCATCCAAATGGCAGATGAAATTTAATGTGGATAAGTGCAAGGTGATGCATATAGGGAAAAATAACCCATGCTATAATTACACAATGTTGGGTTCCATATTAGGTGCTACAACCCAAGAAAGAGATCTAGACGTCATAGTGGATAACACATTGAAATCGTCGGTACAGTGTGCTGCAGCAGTCAAAAAAGCAAACAGAATGTTGGGAATTATTAGAAAAGGAATGATGAATAAAACAGAAAATATCATAATGCCTCTGTATCGCTCCATGGTGAGACCGCACTTGAATACTGTGTACAATTCTGGTCGCCGCATCTCAAAAAAGATATAGTTGCGATAGAAAAGGTACAGAGAAGGGCGACCAAAAATTATAAAGGGGATGGAACAGCTCCCCTAGATTGAAAGACTAAAGAGGTTAGGACTGTTCAGCTTGAAGATAGAAATGTTTAAAATCATGAGAGGTCTAGAATGGGTAAATGTGAATTGGTTATTTACTCTTTTGGATAATAGAAGGACTAGGGGGCACTCCATGAAGTTAGCATGTGGCACATTTAAAAATAATCGGAGAAAGTTCTTTTTCACTCAACACACAATTAAACTCTGGAATTTGTTGCCAGGGGATGTGGTTAGTGCAGTTAATGTAGCTGGGTTTAAAAAAGGATTGGATAAGTTCTTGGAGAAGTCCATTACCTGCTATTAAATCAGTTGACTTGGAAAATAATCACTGTTATTACTAGCAACAGTAACATGGGATAGACTTAGTTTTTGGGTACTTGCCAGGTTCTTATGGCCTGGATTGGCCACTGTTGGAAACAGGATGCTGGGCTTAATGGACCCATGGTTTGACCCAGTATGGCATGTTCTTATGTAAGGCATTTGTCTGCATGCGTGATTCAGGAATTTTGCTGGAGAGGCTCCTCTGAGCAATTCAATTAATATTTGGACAAAAGAAATAAAAATGGGAAATACTGTAAATAAGTACTGTTTATTAAAGCTAATGACATCTTTTTTCTTATGAAAGCCAGATCATTCTGTATTACGTCAATATAATCTACAGTGTAACACGTCTCTCCAAGAGCAAAAACTAGAAGAATAAAGTCATTTTTAGAAAGAAAATGCCATTGTTACAAAGCCAACTGTCAGTTGTACAGACATCAGCTTAATGATATACAGTATGTCATCACAATTATCTCTGTATATTTAATGTATAATAGATGCCTTAATTACAGCATGGAAATTTAGACCTATGTTGCAATAAACCAGCTCTTTGCCCTACAGGCCAGGAATGTAAAAGTTTAGCCTTGGTGAAAAAAAAGGATTAACCTATTTCACTAAATACACTCTAATACCTTAACTATAATCTCTCCTTCTGTGCCTCTCCCAATTTCTGATTAAGAGTTTTTGGAGGAAAGTGGTAGATTTCTTATTCATACATATAGGTTTATGATGGATACGGTCTCATTAATGTATTACTTGCAGAGTAAGATTTCTATTCTCAGAAAATTGAGCTTAGGATGCTATTGTTATGGCCGCCAAGGAATTCCTATGAATGGAATAGACTAGAGAGAGGGAGCATATGGTAAGTATAATATGCTAACTGAAGGCGTGGACCCTTGGACTGAGATGGAGTTGGTGCAACCTGCAGGGAGGAGACCTGCAGATCCCCACCATCAGCAGAAGGATTTGCATGAAGCCGAGGCCCAACTGGAGCTTCGCCTTTTCCAGCCCATGTTCCCCTCGGATTAAATCTTTGAGTGCTGGGGCTGGCAGGTGGGGTCCTCTGCTGATGAGGTCGCAGGGTTGGAGCGAATGTAGTGAAAGTGAATCTGGAAGCAGGCAGTGGTCAGTGGCAGGTGGTGTTCAGGAATGTCCAGGAGGCAGGCAGTGTTCAGTGGCAGGCGGCGTTCAGGAATGTCCAGGAGACGGAAGGTGGTCAATACCGGGTATCTGTGAAGAAGACAATGCTGGAAATGAAGACAAGGATCATAGGAACTGAAGACGCTGAAGACAAGGACCACAGGAGCTGAAGATGCTGAGGACAAGGACGCTAAAGCAACTCACACTACTGATCAGTAGGGAGATCCGTTGCTGAGGCGAGGACTTTAGTGAAGCAAGGGCCTTGTATAGGCCAGAGCTTGTGAGATCATCAGTGGGCACTGCAGGGGATTTCCCACCGTGGGTCCTTTAAAAATGGTGATGTCGGGCACGTGAATGCCTAGGGGAGGCCAAGGAGAATGTCGGCAGTGTTCTGCCACAAGCCACATTGGGATCATCTGTCCCAATGGAAAGTGGGGGCCTGCTGCGCAGCTGTATTGGGGCTCCTTGGCAGTGTCAGGGGATGATGGCAGTGGCTTGGAGCCAAAGGTAAGTGTGGTGGTTTGTTGGGGGGGGGGGGGGGGGGGGTACTCACGGACTGCCAAGCGCAACAGTCTTGCCTTAGGTACATATTAGAAGAAACTCTTTTGCAAATAATGCCCTTACTGATTCACTACAAAATGGATTTCTGCGTTAATGTGCAAAATACATGTTATTTATTGCAGTTCCCATTATTTATAACAGGGCCTATTAACTATATAATGCACATTTTTGCACTTTGGTGAATCAGCTTAGCTGGCAGTTAGCGAAGCATCAAAGTCCATAAATGCCTGATATGAAGGATTAATGGCAGGAAAAAGAAAAAAACATGATCTCTGTATGAAGCTTGGGTAAAGTCTCCTATGAACTATGGAGCACAGTTATGGCCATCTTGCTACAGTGAGGGTATGGATGAGACTGACAAAGAGCAGCACCAAACGTCATAGTGTAGCCTCCTACTTCAGTGTTAGGGCAGACTTGGTGCAGGGGGTACACTCAGTCCCGGGACTAAGTACCAGCTCTCTTGCACCAGTCCTTTCCATTTCGGGGTGTAGAATCTCTCGATGGAGGGGGAGGCTTATCCTTCTGGACCCAATGAGTACAGGGGAACAGGGACCCAATTTTGATCCAGTCACACTCCCGCTTTCTGCTTTGTACTCATGGTCCATTGATTCAGATGGTAGATGCTTTCTCTTGGAAAAATGAGGCAGGATATTGGAGGTGGTATTCAAATAAAATTTACTGTAACAAAAATAAACTGTACAATTTAGAAAAAAACAAAGTCCACGAATCTTCCAAAAAGAAACACATAAAGTCACAGTGCCTGGTCTCTGCTGATGTTCTGTGAGACAGTAATCCCTATGAGGTAGGTACTTCTGAAAGACCCTCACACTTAGGCAACTGGAAGTGGGCTTCTGGCATGAAGACTAAGGTCTCAGTCTCTCTGATGGTCCTCAAACTCTGGATCTTGAAAGGCAAAGTCCCAAAATACAATCAACTGCTTCTCTCAAAAATGTCTCTTCTTTCTCTAAGCCCCCGCCCCTCCGGAGTGTATTCGTAGCGACCCTCCCGCTGTGGTGGCAGAGGCAGCGTTGGTATAGCAAATGCAATGGGTATAGCAATGGTGGTATCAGAGGAGTCACAAACTGTAATTGCCCAGAGGGGGAAAGGATAGAAAAGGAATTCTCCCCAGTATTAGGAATAGGGGCCCGGAACCCACCCAGCAAGTCTCCCAGGGGAAGAGAGAGAAGGCAGAACCCAAATAGAAAAAAAAACCTTTGAATTCAAGCAGATAAAAGTTTTACAAATTCTGAGCTATGACTCAGATTTATTATCACAAGTTTAAACAGTGAGAAACAAGTAATGGAAATACCATAAAGGTACTGTAAGCTTTCCACAGTTAACACAACTTGGTTTTCTTTTAATTTCCAGTTAACAAGTTTTTTAAATGAAGAGAACCGGTTCTTCTAACAATCAACTAAGTATGTTTTGAGTATTAACTGCTACACTCTCTATAGGAAGAATTTAGTAATTAATGCTACTATGAAGAAAGTGGATCTTTGTGTCCCAATTCTGTCTTGCAGGTGCAGCAGGACAGAATCAGCACTCTAACTGCAGGTAAGTAGATAACAAGTGTTTTGCGTTGTTTCCTTTCTGTGTTGTTTGACTCTATGGGGCAGACTTTTAATCTTACGCGCGCGCAGGGTACATTTGTGCGTGCTACCCGGCGCGCACAAACGTACACCCGATTTTATAACATGTGTGCTCTGCCGTGCGCATGTTATAAAATCCGGAGTTGGCGCACGCAAGGGGGGGGGTGCACACTTGTGCACCTTGCGCGCCGAGCCCTAGGGGAGGGCCTGATGGCTTTCCCTGTTCCCTCCGAAATCGGAGCGACCTCGGAGGGAACTTTCCTTTCACTCCCCCCCCACCTTCCCCTCCCTTCCCCTATCTAACCCAACCCCCCCCCCCCCCGCCCTATCTAACCCCCCACCCAACTTTATTGCAGGAGTTACGCCTGCCTCTTGCGCACGCCGGCCAACTGGCCAGCGTGCCAATCCCCGGCAAAGCCGCTGTGCCGGAGGACTCGGGACCGCCCCTGGACCACCTCCCCACCCCAGCCCCGCCCCCGACCCGCTCCTTTTTTCAAAGCCCCGGGACATACATGCGTCCCGGGGCTTGCGCGCACAGGGGTAGGTTTCAAAGGGTTACGCGCGTAACCCTTTGAAAGTCTACCCCTAAATGTCTATTTAACCCTTTTCTCTTTCTCTGTGTCTTTCCAGCGAACTCTCCAGTCCCTGTGAACTTCGAGGCTTTTGTACTGCATGTTCTTCACTTATGTCTCAGGCACAATTACTTGTGACAGCTGCTGCAGTGATTCTGTACTCTCTTTCTTTATGACGCGGAAAAAAAATGTTTCAGTCTAGATAGGCTTTGTGGCAAGTCTACACTTAGCTGACTTTATTTAGGATGAATCTTCGTACCCTCTGCCGCTGATAGGGGGCGTGGCTTGCTGCAACTTTGTTATGGGCGTGGCTTGAGTGCCAGAGGGTCCCAGATGTTGCTCCCCGACTATGATCCTCGTGCTGTATTGGGTACGTTGTCTCTGGAGCAGTCAGAAACCTATCTATATCCTCTTTATTTGTGATAATGTAACTTTATACCCTGATTTCTTCTTTTTCCTCCTCTCTATCCGTTTTTAATGTAAACCGATGTGATGTCCACACGAACTTCGGTATATAAAAGTGTTAAATAAATAATAATAAACAAATAACAAAATAGCATGCTCCTCCACTATACTAGTCGTGTTTATCTTCCGTCAGTGTTTATTCACGGCAGCTTACAGGAACTGGGCTAGTTGATTGTGGAAAACCAAAGATAATTAAATATCCTTATTCTAGCTAGCACAGAGGAATTAAATTCAGATGCTCACTCGTGTATGGTGAGGCTCATTTTCACACCTTCTTTCATTCACTTCTCACACTATTACCACAGTGCGCTGAGTAAATGTTCAGATGCTCATCAATATGTAGTCACAACCAGTGGCTGTATATTTATATATGTAATCTGAGAAGGTGCAACCAAGTATTTTCATATCGGGGATGTTATAAGTATTAAAGCACTATATTTAGTATATATATGTATTTCAGTGTACTCTGCCTATATTATAACCCTGCTGCAGAGTGATGACTCAGTGTCAGATAAATAACCTCTCACTTTAGAAGCAGCTCTGCTGTTTGTCACCCCTTTCTTTTCTCTTAACTTTCTCAGTGGGTTCGGTTATAAGCTTTGCTATAAGCAGGCTTACAGTTTCATATATCCAGTAGGGATGTGAATCGTGTCCTCGATCGTCTTAACGATCGATTTCGGCTGGGAGGGGGAGGGAATCGTATTGTTGCCGTTTGGGGGGGTAAAATATCGTGAAAAATCGTTAAAAATCGTTAAAAATCGAAAAATCGAAAAACCGGCACATTAAAACCCCCTAAAACCCACCCCCGACCCTTTAAATTAAATCCCCCACCAAATAACTTAAATAACCTGCGGGTCCAGCGGCGGTCCGGAACGGCAGCGGTCCGGAACGGGCTCCTGCTCTGAATCTTGTCGTCTTCAGCCGGCGCCATTTTCCAAAATGGCGCCGAAAAATGGCGGCGGCCATAGACGAAAAAGATTGGACGGCAGGAGGTCCTTCCGGACCCCCGCTGGACTTTTGGCAAGTCTCGTGGGGGTCAGGAGGCCCCCCACAAGCTGGCCAAAAGTTCCTGGAGGTCCAGCGGGGGTCAGGGAGCGATTTCCCGCCGCGAATCGTTTTCGTACGGAAAATGGCGCCGGCAGGAGATCGACTGCAGGAGGTCGTTCAGCGAGGCGCCGGAACCCTCGCTGAACGACCTCCTGCAGTCGATCTCCTGCCGGCGCCATTTTCCGTACGAAAACGATTCGCGGCGGGAAATCGCTCCCTGACCCCCGCTGGACCTCCAGGAACTTTTGGCCAGCTTGTGGGGGGCCTCCTGACCCCCATGAGACTTGCCAAAAGTCCAGCGGGGGTCCGGAAGGACCTCCTGCCGTCCAATCTTTTTCGTCTATGGCCGCCGCCATTTTCGGCGCCATTTTGGAAAATGGCGCCAGCTGAAGACGACAAGATTCAGAGCAGGAGCCCATTCCGGACCGCTGCCGTTCCGGACCGCCGCTGGACCCGCAGGTTATTTAAGTTATTTGGGGGGGGGGTTCGGGAGGGTGGGGGATTTAATTTAAAGGGTCGGGGGTGGGTTTTAGGGGGTTTTAGTGTGCCGGCTCACGATTCTAACGATTTATAACGATAAATCGTTAGAATCTGTATTGTATTGTGTTCCATAACGGTTTAAGACGATATTAAAATTATCGGACGATAATTTTAATCGTCCTAAAACGATTCACATCCCTAATATCCAGTCTGGCTCTCACTGCAGCACACCACTACAGTAAACTAGACCTTCTCCTGAGACATACTCTGGCTCTCCTAGATCAGTTTAATTTGAGAGAACATACTTCTTTAGAAGAAAAGTGCATCCTCCTATATTATGAGAGCTGTAGCCCTCTCCTTCAGGCCGATACAGTAAAGTGTGGCCACGGTTACCCTGCTTCTAACCCGTTTTCTACTCACAATTTGGCTGCGTTAGTCCAACCTGCGTTTCACTATCCCTTTTAACCCATCCTTACCGTTTCTTTAAATCAACGGGAAACCCTTTCCGCCCGCGGCATGTATATGATATGTAAACGATCGGATTAGCTATTCCCTCCCATACAGTAACGTGCGCCCCGATTATCGCCTTTTTAACCTGTAGTTTTGCCACGTGTTTAACCTGCTAATTTACCGCCTACCCTTACCCCTGTGTTAGTGTGGAGCGTCAGGCAAGCCCCGGCAGAGAGAGACAGCAATAGGCAGGCTCCGGTCAAAATCGACTCTTCATGTTATTAAAGCAAATGTGAATAAAGTGCAACAAAAGTAAACTTACTACATGTGAATGACAAACAGTCCTCTCTCCCCCCCTCCCGAGGCACGCAGCCAGCGGTGAAAGCCGCTTCCAGCAGCCCCTGCCAGCGAAGGTGGATGAACGCACGCCTATACGTGCAATTTGGGCGTTCAAGCCAGCGAAAGTGCATGACCGAATGCCATGACGTCACGGCGTTCGGTCATGCACTTTTGCTGCCTTCAGCGCTCGCCTGTATGTTCAATTTGGGCGCTCAAGCCAGTGAAAGTGCATGACGAACGCCGTGATGTCAGAGGTCACGGCGTGCGCCCATTCACCATCGCCAGCGAGGGCTGCTGGAAGCCGCCTCTCGATCCGCCCCGGGCTGCTCTCGCTCTCACCGCCAGCTGCCCCTGGGAGGATGGGAGAGAGGACTGGGGCTGCCCCGGAGACCAGCACTCATGTATAGCGCCTATACAGTAAAATGGATTGCGCTTCATGGACATGCATTGGACGCGGCTTGCATTTGCATGCCATTTAAATACAGTATCGAGCGGTATGTGATCCAGACTGTGCGTGCGGCAAACGCGGGTGCGCCCGGCACTAACGCACCTCTTTCTACCGCACCTTACTGTATCGGCCTGCTTGTTAGAAAAAAACAAGATCACTTATTATTATATATTTCTTCAAAGCAAGCCATAACAGTAGCATATACAGCAATATGTAGATACAGTAATTGGAAAATCACTCACTTTATCCACATTACATTTGCCAAATTTCCAGTCACCTCTTATAATGCTATCAATGGCTAATGAAAATTCAGCGTGATACAGCCAAGTTAATTTAATATTGATGATTAGAGGTGTGAATCGTGTGATCGATCGTCTTAACGATCGATTTTGGCTGGGGGGGAGGGAAATCTTATCGTCGGGTTTTTTTATTTTAAAAAATCGTTAAAAATCGTAAATCAGGGGAGGGCGGGAAAACCGGCACACCAAAAAAACCCTAAATCCCACCCCGAACCTTTAAAAGAAATCCCCCACCCTCCCGAACCCCCCCAAAATGTTTTAAATTACCTGGGGTCCATTGGGGGTTCCCGACACAATCTCCCTCTCTCTCTCTGGCCACGGCTGCGTTGAGAAATGGCGCCGGTGGCCCTTTGCCCTTATCATGTGACAGGGCAAAGGTAGCGCCGGCGCCATTTTGTTTCCTGGCTCCCAACGTCACGCCTGCTGGAGATCGCCCCCGGACCCCCGCTGGACCCCCAGGGACCTTTGGCCAGCTTGGGGGGGGGCCTCCTGACCCCCACAAGACTTGCCAAAAGTCCAGCGGGGGTCCGGGAGCGACCTCTTGCATGCGGGCCGTATTGCCAATCTTCAAAATGGCGCCGGCGCTACCTTTGCCCTCACTATGTCATACGGGCGACCATAGGGCCATGTGACTGTATCTACATGTACTGTATCTACTGTATCTACATTACTGTATCTACATGTACTGTATCTACATGTATGACATAGTGAGGGCAAAGGTAGTGCAGGCGCCATTTTGAAGATTGGCAATACGGCCCGTGTGCAAAAGATCGTTCCCGGACCCCCGCTGGACTTTTGGCAAGTCTTGTGGGGGTCAGGAGGCCCCCCCAAGCTGGCCAAAAGTCCCTGGGGGTCCAGCGGGGGTCCGGGGGCGATCTCCAGCAGGCGTGACGTCGGGAGCCAGGAAACAAAATGGCGCCGGCACTACCTTTGCCCTGTCACATGATAAGGGGAAAGGGCCACCGGCGCCATTTCTCAACGCAGCCGTGGCCAGAGAGAGAGAGGGAGATCGCGTCGGGAACCCCCAATGGACCCCAGGTAATTTAAAACATTTTGGGGGGGTTCGGGAGGGTGGGGGATTTCTTTTAAAGGTTCGGGGTGGGTTTTAGGGTTTTTTTGGTGTGCCGGTTTTCTCGCGCCCTATTTAACGATACAATACAAATGCCCCTGACGATAAATCGGGGGCATTTGTATTGTATCTGCACTCTAACGAGTTTGGACGATTTTAAAATTATCTGACGATAATTTTAATCGTTCAAAAACGATTCACATCCCTATTGATGATTAAACTGCCTACCCTGAACCTTACCTGGAATTTACCTTATTTTTAAAACAAATATCACACTAACACAGTCACACATTTATTTATTTATTTATTTAGAACTTTTCTATACCGATTTTCCAGTAACAGAATTACTGATCAATTCGGTTTACATTTTGAACAATAACAACAGTGACAAGTAAATGTCTTACAAGGAACAGGAAGAAAATAACTTGGAAATAAATATGTGGGTTGATAACATAAAAAGTACTATATACTAGAGATGTGAATCGTGTCCTCGATCGTCTTAACGATCGATTTCGGCTGGGAGGGGGAGGGAATCGTATTGTTGCCGTTTGGGTGTGTAAACTATCGTGAAAAATCGTTAAAATCGTGAGCCGGCACACTAAACCCCCCTAAAACCCACCCCGACCCTTTAAATTAAATCCCCCACCCTCCCGAACCCCCCCAAATGCTTTAAATTACCTGGGGATCCGGCGGTGGTCCAGAACGGCGGCGGTCCGGAACGGTCCCCTCAATAGAATCGTGTTGTCTTCAGCCGGCGCCATTTTTCAAAATGGCCGCCGCAAAATGGCGGCGGCCATAGACAAAAGCGATTCGACGGAGGAGGTCGTTCCGGACCCCCGCTGGACTTTTGGTAAGTCTTGTGGGGGTCAGGAGGCCCCCCCAAGCTGGCCAAAAGTTTCCTGGGAGTCCAGCGGGGTTCCGGGATCGATTTCTTGCCGCAAATCATTTTCGTACGGAAAATGGCGCCGGCAGGAGATCGACTGCAGGAGGTCGTTCATCGGGGGTTCCGGACCGCCGCTGAACGACCTCCTGCACTCGATCTCCTGCCGGCGCCATTTTCCGTACGAAAACGATTCGCGGCAAGAAATCGCTCCCAGAACCCCGCTGGACTCCCAGGAAACGTTTGGCCAGCTTGGGGGGGCCTCCTGACCCCCACAAGACTTGCCAAAAGTCCAGCGGGGGTCCGGAACGACCTCCTCCGTCGAATCGTTTTTGTCTATGGCCGCCGCCATTTTGCGGCGGCCATTTTGAAAAACGGCGCCGGCTGAAGACAACACGATTCTATTGAGGGGGCCGTTCTGGACCGCCGCCGTTCTGGACCACCGCCGGATCCCCAGGTAATTTAAAGCATTGGGGGGGGGGTTCGGGAGGGTGGGGGATTTAATTTAAAGGGTCGGGGGTGGGTTTTAGGGGGTTTTAGTGTGCCGGTTTTCCTGCCCTCCCCTTCCCCCGATTTATGATTTTTTAACGATAAATCGGGGGAATTGGTATTGTATCGTGGCCCTAACGATTTTTGACGATTTAAAATATATCGGACGATATTTTAAATCGTCAAAAAACGATTCACATCCCTACTATATACAAAGCCTAAAGGTGGGTAGAGGCACTAAACAATGGCGTGGGACTGTCAAGAGGGAGGGTATTGGGTTTTGGAGTGCCAAGGAGTTGGAGTTGGTTAGAAGAATTCTTTTGGTATTCCTTGTGGTATTTTTGGGGTATTCTTTGGGGTTTCAAAGAAGTTCCAGAGCTGAACTTGGATAGTTCTTGTGAAATTCTCTTGTTGGTTGTTTAAAATAAATTGAAGTTCTTATATAGCTCTTTTGTAGGATGAATGAACATAACCTTGAGGGGTCCTTGGCAGATATTATTCAGCAAGCTGATGTTATGGAAAAGCTTGATGGAAGAGCCACGTCTTTAGTTTTTTTTTGAAAATAATGGGGCATTGTATTGATTTGAGTTCTGGTGGGAGACTATTCCAGAGTTTGGGACCAGCTGTGGAGAATGCTCTTTTGCTTAACGTTGATTTCATTGGTGGAGTCTGGAGGTTGTTTCTGTAGGCTTGTCTCACTGATCTAGTAGATGTGTGGAGTTGTAAAGGGATTTTGAGCTCAAGTGGTGTTAATAGTTAATAGTTAATAGTGGTGTTAATGGACATTAATAGTGACATTAGCACTGGAATATGACAAAGAGTGGCTATTTCATTTAAGCCTACGTCATAGGGATGATATGTTTTTGGGTTGCAAGATAAGAGTTTACCCAGAAGTTTCGCAAGAAACACAAAAAAGAAGAAAAGCCTTCCTGCTATTAAGATTTCAAGTTTTGCATATAGAGGGGGTATTTTACTTAAAATGTCCCTGTAAGTGTGTTATAAAACACTGTAACAATACATATATTTTCTTCGACCCACCCCAATTAACCCAGTTCTTAGTAGGGAAAACTATACCAACTAAGCTGTCTCTAATATTGAAACTGTAAGTCCCCCATAGTAAATATGATCTTGGATCTCCTAGAGCTATTTGGAATAGATTAAGATTTATTCTTATATTTTCTTAGAGTTGTGTATAACCTGCCCCCCCCCCCCCCCCTCATATTGGGGACTTTACATACAGAGACTTTAATTATTTAATTCTTATATTGGAGATTTCCTTGTACTGATGATTTTGAAAAATCTCTGTAATTCTTAGTTCAAGATAGCATTCTTGATGAATATCTTTAAAAGCATAAATAATAATTAAAAAAAAAAAAATATATATATATGTAGAGGGTCCTCTTTCTCCATTTCTGTTCATCTCCAGAGCAGAGCCTCTGAAACCCTACAGAACGCTTCCAAAAACATAGGATGTATTTAGTTAGGCATCTCTGCCTTGGCCAATATGGATCTTCAGGTCCACCTTTGGCACTCTGGGGTACATTTGACAAATTCTGAGACCTTAGACCACCTTTGGCTGCCAGGAGAAGCCCCTCTAACTTAGGCCCAATGCTTATTTTGTCACAATTTTAACTTTAAAAGTGGTCTGGGACCCCCCACCCCCAAAAAAATTTTTTTTGATTTTAGTAAAATTCAATTGAGGCTATAAATCCAAGGCGGGAGATCAGGCAGGCTTTCCTCACCTACACGCTGCTTTATTTAAAAAAAAAAAAAAAATTCATTGCTCAGATCCATTTTCATAAACTTTTAAAATTTCTTCTGACCTTTGACCAGGAAGTACCTCCTCCAGGTCCCTTCTGGTTGATGACTCAGAATTGTCAATTCTCCTGCAGCTTTATTGCACACACACTGCCTCACTGAATATAAAAAATTCATAGCATTTAGATAGAACCATAACAGCTCTCTTAGACAGATTTCTAGCAGCTCTCTCTCTCTCTCCTTGCAGGAACTCAGATTACAGTCATGTGAGCCATAACATTCCCAACCATCAGACCCCCAGCAACACAGGGAGGGGAGCAGGAGCTCTTACATCTGCCTGCACATCTTCCCCATGCAGCAACATACCCAGTGAGAGAACTGGGGGAAAAAAACATGCCACATCCCAGCAATGTTTTCTTAGAGCCCAGGTTTCAGGTCAGTAAAAAAAAAAAATCTTTACCCCCTTATTTCTATATTGTATAAATCTGCCTGGCAACAAGCACCAAAGGTCAGGTAAGATGCTCATGTTTCCCAAGCCCCAGCTAAAGGGAGAGTTGCATCATTACTGACACTGACAGACAGCACAGAAGGAACATGTGCAAAAGAGGAACCAGTGTGTGCCAGCCTGACAACAGATAGCAGAGAGCATGAAGCAGTTTGCCTAGGTGTCGAGGTAAAATGCAGAACTAGAGCTGGCACATTTGTGGTCATGGTCCATGGTAAATGACAAATTACAAAGAGGTCTGGGTAATGCATGATGGAAGGGGGAGCAATGGAAGGGTATGGAGCCTATAGCAAGAATACTGTATATAAGAAACAGATGTAATAGCTGGCTCTCTGAAGGAGTTTGGAGAGCAGTCAGACACTGCTCTCTGTATAACTGTTCTCTTTCTTTTCACCAGAACCTTGTAAACCAAAGACAAATTTCCTTTACAATAAAGATTTCATTATTGGCCATGTTTGGTTCTCCTGTCTATTGGTAGTGGGGACTAAACTCACAATATTTTAAACCTCTGATTACATTTCAAACAGATGCAAAAGCCACCTCAGTTCAGCTAGGCATAGGGCAGGCAGAGCACCCAGACTCTCTTTCCCTCAGGCAAGGGGGGGAGAGGGGCCTTCCTGAAATTGGAAACATCCAAAAAACCCAGAAAAACTTCTCTTCTGAAAAGTTTACCTCTTCCACAAAAACTCATCCCTTTTCTTCTCCAAGCCAGGGGTGCCTAGCTAGGGACCATTGTCAACTTCTACTCAACTAAAACACCCTCTCTCTTTTGCATATGATCAACTCCAATTTATAGGGCAGAGCTGACCAATCCCAGTCTTGGGAGCAGGAAACTTTTGGGGATGGTCTAAAAAACTGCAAGTCCCTAGTATTGGTCAAAAGGGTAAAACTTATTATTAAGGGATCGGAATATCCCTTACAATAGTACGAGCAATGATCATGTTCAGGAAAGACTAGAAAGTCATTGCATGTTCACTATGATATTCACTATGACAATAGGTCAAGTAGGATAAGGTACCATTATATTATATTTAAGAGGACCATGCAAGCATTTATACAATATATTTAAAGTAGAGGGGCATTGTAGGACCAGAGGACATAGACTAAAACTGATTAAGCATAATTTTACATTAAAATTAAGTGAAGCATTTTTAAAGTTGATTTACAAAGCTGCAGAAAAGCCTACTCTTGGATTTATTTGAGGCTTCTTCCATAGACAAATGCTAACAAGATTGATACATACAGGGATGCATAAAGAGTAAAATGGTTTATCTACAAACTTGGAAGTCAACTGAACATGATGGACAAATGAGGGTAATTTTCAAACAGTCCAAAAAGCGATAAAGACTTACATGTGTAAGTTTGCTTTGCAAACACTTGGGTAATTAGCCGAGTATCTCACATGACATTGCAGAGAATTATACCTGCTCTTGGAAGATGTAACTTGTACGATGTAATTTTACGAGCATACTTTTTAAAATAGAAAAGTATAAATCCCAACTCTGCTCTCCAGAATGCCTCTCTGCAGTTCATGAAACAGTATGCATGGAATTGGCTTATGTGCATGCTTTCATGCAAAATGAGCCCTGGTCTATTTTAGTAGAGCTATTTATGTGCTTAAAAGTGGGCTTTATGTATGAAAATACTATAGTTTTAAAAATTCAATCCATTCAGTCTAGTTATATCACTATAGTGCAGGGCTACTCAACCTAGTCCTCAGGGCACACCTAGGTAGTCAGGTTTTCAGGATATCCACAATGAATATGCATGAAATAGATTTACATGCATTGCTTCAACTGTCTGCAAATCTATCTCATGCATATTCATTGTAGATATCCTGAAAACCTGATTGGCTAGGTGTGCCCAAGGACTGGATTGAGAAACCCTGCTATAGTGGCCAAATAAAAATGATAAACACAAACGAAATCATTTTTTGATAGAGGTTGTTACTAGCATTAGTCTATTTTATCTAAAATTGGATCTAAACCTGTTGGGCAAACTCAGTGAACTATGTTGGTCTGTATCTGCTGTCACCTACCGTGTTACTATCATAGATCCTGTATTAATTATGAACATACAGACAATGTGGTAGTTTATATTAGGGGTGTACACAGTCAAAATTTTCATATTTGGTTAATTTGGGAGTCTTTTTCCATTTTTTGTTTTTGTGTTTTATTTTATTTGTATATTTATTATTTATTTATTTGCAATTTCCCTTATAGTCCGCTTCTTCCTAAAACAATTTGTCCAGAGCAGATAACACCCTTTACAATCATCAAATTGCAAACAATAAAAACATAAGACATAATCTTAAAAAAATCACAGAGAACAAATTAAATCTGAGCTCATACAAAGCTAAAACTTTGTCATTATAAACTGACTCAGGCATGTGCCTCTCCAAATAACACGGCCTTTACCTGTTTTCTAAAACTCTTCAACCCCTGCATCACTCTCGCTTTTATTGGTTGCCCATTCCATGCCGAAACCACCCTATGTGAGAAAGCTCTAGACCTCATACGCTCATATCTACATTCACTGACTGAAGGAATCTCCAGCAAGTGCATTCCTTCTGAGCACAGTGGCCCCACCGGGATTTAACCAACTGACTCGCTCTCTTAAAACACAAGGTTGATCACTCTTAAGAAGTTTAAAAATTATTACTAATAATCTAAATCTTGCCCTCCATTTTATTAGTAACCAATGTAAGTCCTCTAGTGCAGGAGTAATATGTCCCGTACGTGACAAGCCATTAATGTTGGACTAACTGTAGCACATAAATAAGTTTGACTGGGAAGCCCATATATAGAAAAGCTACAGTGTGGCTCAAAACTAATGAGCGAAAACATTTTGCTGGTTGGCCTCACCAGTTTTTTTCTATTTAATTTTAAACAAATCCTGCAACCTGTTTGTCAAAAATGAATTAAAATGGACATTTTCAGTTATTCTCCCTCAGTTTTGGTTTGTTTGACATGAACTGAAAACAGGCTTATTCATCCTGCTTTAAACATTCATTTCAAATGAATGCATATCCCTAGTTTATATCCATCCTCAGAGTAGCATTTCAAGGTCTGTGCTCCATGTAACATTCCCTTCCTGTTGATCTTACAAGTTGGTAGACTTACAGGAATAGCTTAAATTGCCAATTAATGACCTAAACATGACAAAAAAAAAAAAAAAATTAAGAAAAGCCACCTGGTAAAGGAAAAGGTTCTGTCTAGCCCTATTTTGGGATTGAATCTAGCTTTCTCTGGCTCCCATCTCTGCCAGCTCAGGGAGTTCTTGTGATGGATTAGTGCTGATCTGTACAGATTGCTCACACCTGCAATTCAAACTAAGCCCCCGTTCCGCTCTGTGCAATCAGGCATGCCCAGGTAAGACCATCAGCTTCCAAAATGACATGCAAACAGACCCAGCTGACAGGTCTGACCAGACACCTGGGAGCGAGAGACAAGGCGGAATTACAATATTAAACCGGCACCTATAAAAGTTAAAAGAGCAATCATTTGTTTAAGAAGTCCAAGCCATCCTAGACAAGAAACTTTGCAGGAAGTAGACTTCAAAGCTTGCTAATGGCCACATTGAAGCTGCAGAGTTAGCAGAGCACTCCAATGAATATTTTGCTTCTGTTTGCTGTTATTTAAAATACTGTTTATTAGAGCTGTTTAATTTATGTTACTTTAGAAAGGAAATATTTTGCAAAGTTTGTCGATGTTTTAAGGCAGAGGTTCACCAGCGTTTCCCCCTCAGGTCCTATAAATTGCTGAATTCTTCTTGCAAGGAATTTATAAAGGTTCATGGGCAGTATGTGTATATTCTTGCAGTTGTAGAAATATTGGACAATGGACAAAGGTGGGGGTGCAGAGAGTGGGGAGGGGGTGAGAGTAAAATATAAACTTCATATGGCAGCTAAAACTTTTAGAATTGCATGTAGGTTCAGATAGTAAAATGTTGAAATTTTTGTACCCCAGTTGGCAATTTGCTTTGACAAAGTACACAAGATTCATTACAAACTTGTTCCTCATGCACAGGTGAGCACATTATTCCAGGTCTGCTTTTACATGGCATGACGTTCTCTATATTGTAATCATGGCCTTGCTAACCTGTGTGTAATTCAGAGGAGGGCAAAGAAATTATGCCCAGAAGTAAACCTCCATTGGGTAGAGTTGCATATCCCCCTTCTCCCCTCTTGGTCTGGCCCAAATTGCTTTCTGACCAACATGAGAGAAAAGTGTCTCCAGCTGGTATCTATTTATGCCGCTGAGGAATTTTGCAAAATGTAGTCCAAGAGAATACAAAATATACAGATAATGCATTTATTTATTTATTTTAGATTTATATTCCGCTTGTGCATTGTTTCATATTTTTGTTTTATTTTTTGTTAATTTTGGAATAGGAAAACATTTTTTTTTCTGTTTTGCATTTAGAAACATTTTTGGTCCAGTGTACATTTAGTAAAAATCTTGCTGTGCTCTGATTCATAAAACTGATTTTCTTGCTATTTGACTGTAATAGCATTTTATTTCAGGTGGGCTAGGCTAAGGTGATGTGATTAGTGCTAGCAGCAATGCTATAGCTGTGCTTATCAAGACGACAGGCAATACAAACCTTGAGTCCCCTTAATATCAGTGTTTCTTTAATTAAAGAATTGCCATCATGCGGAGTCATTGTCTAATTTAGCACTAAAGTGAAAAATAGGATGAAAATATTTTGATATATAATGTTAAACACAATTGTAGAAGCATAATCTATTTCCTAGCACATATTTAGATACTGGGAGCTGTTAAAAGTAATTTTTGGCTGAATATATAAAATCTGATTATTTAGCTTTTGTTTCAGATATTGTAATGGATTATTTTAGAGTAACACTAGATAGTGATCATAATTACACAATATTAGGAAACTACTTTCTACAAATTGTCAGATTCCCATTGTGTCACCAGTGATTTATCCTAAAATTACTGACTGATAAACACAATTATTTCCTGTGGCCTTCTGGGTGCACCCTACAGAGCCAGCTGTTATCTCCCCGGATGGAGCTCTCCATCCCTAGTTGGCTCTCTTCTTCTTATCAATCTAAACTAGTGTGAGGGTCTATAGATGCAGGAACAAACACACACACAAAGGCTTGATTTACTAAGCTTTTCTTCCCCAGAGTTACAGAATGGGATAAAAAAAAGAAAAAGAAAAAGCCTGAATCAGTCATTAAAAAATTGCACCAGTTTATAACCATACAGGACAAATAGGTATCCTGTAAAGGCTTATTGCTAGCATTTAAAGACAAGTTTACTTTTTTTGTTTTAATTTGTTCCACTGTTAGTCAGTTGTGTGATGTTTTTCTGGTCTCACGGTCCAATTTGGACCACTGCAAAAGTTTGCAGGAACGTATGCATTGCCCCAATTTGTGCTAGCACTCATGGCAGTCTCAGGAACTGGTATGCAGCCCTGGTGCACTAGGATGAATAAATGATGTTGACCTCAGACATGCGCCATAGAAGGTACAAACTAAACTATTACAGGGATCGAATGGGTAAAGGAGGAGAAGAAGGAGCTACAACACTACGGTAGAAGCAATTGTTTGGGCCAGAATTTTGTTTGGATGGTAATAGAGGAAAGATTATAATAATGTATGAACATAAGCTAGTAAAGGCCTGAACAATTCTGAACCCAAGGGAAAATCTAAAAAACCTAATGCAGAGCCTTGGGGAACTCCAGTATTAAGTTCAATTTTGTCAGATATGGTGTTACTAACATGTACTTGATAGAACCGGTTGTTCAGGTAAGATGAGAACCATTTTAATGTGATCTCTGTTAGGCCTATTTCTGCTAATCTATGAAGTAAAATCTGATGGTTTACAGTGTCAAACCCTGCGGACAGGTCTAATAGGATTAAAAGATATGCTTGTCCGTTGTCCATTCCTCTTAGAACTGTATCTTATAAGGAGAGAAGTACAGTTTCGGTACTAAAATGACGTCTGAAACCAAATTGTGTGGGATAAAGTATATCATTTGAGTCTAAGTGTATAGTAAACTGTTTGTAAACTATCTTTTCTATTAATTTTGATACGAAGGAGAGATTCGACACTGGCCTATAATTATTCAACATAGTTGGATTGAGATTTTTTTTTTTTTAATAGGTCTAAGGACTGCGCCTTTAAGTCTATCAGGAAGATGGCCTTCACTAAGCGACTTATTAATAATACAGGTAATGGCTGGTAAAATTGTCTGAGCTATCAGTTTCAGGTCTGCAATCGGGATAGCGTCTAATGGGTGATTAGCAGGATTCAGTGCTTTAATTAGCTGTTCTACCTCAAGAGTCAAAATGTCTTCAAAGTTTGACCATTTAGGAATGTCTTTTTCACAGAGGGTAATAACCAGCTGTTTAGTTCCATCTAGGTTATTCAGTAATTTATCTATTTTATCTTTGAAGAAATAGTCTATTTCATTACATCTTTCTTCTGCAAGTTCTAACTTAGACTGGGAAGTGTCAAAGGTTAATTTATTCACAATGTTAAATAGGGATTTCTGATTATTGGAGAATGTTTGAATTTTCTTCCCATAATACTCTGGGAGAAAGAAAAGCAAAACTCGCCCTGCATCAGGAAAAACGAACTATGTTCAAAATCCAAATTAAATGTCTTCATGATTCATATGAAATAAAGAAGTATAATTAAATAAGCTACATAGACTTTGGAATCATTTTATCATTTAATGATTGGGTACTTGCTAGGTACTTGAAGCCTGCACTGGCCACTGTTGGAAAGAGGATGCTGGGCTTGATGGACCCTCGGTCTGACCCAGCATGGCAACTTCTTATGTTCTTACCAAACACATTCAAAGTTCTTAAGTGCTATGTTTCTTTTTTTTCAATTAAAGTAAATAATTTACAATTCCATATCCAGCTAGTAATATAGAAAAATAACTTGTCATGGAAAATACAAACATAAAGCAAAATTAGCCTTCAATTAGGAAGAAGAAAATAAAAATCCCTGTACAAGTTAACGCTAACCCTCAAAAATAAGATATTCAGGTTAAAATGTCAAAAGGAAAACAAATAATACTCCGTTAATATAAGGCAAAAGAAAATACCCCAAACAACTCATATTATCAGCTACTCCAACATAGTATCCAAACCCACTTAAAACCATTCATCTAAATTGGTAAAATATTCAGAGAGTTTACCAAGACTTCTCCAGCAATCAACCTATCAGACACAGACACAAAGATTCTCAAATACTGGGCTAAGATTCTGAAATGTTTTTATGTTCTGGTTTGGGCTTGTAACTGTTAAGTTAATATAGTGCTCATTAAGGTGCGGATTTTAAAAGGGTTACACGCCTATATTACGCGCGCAACCGCGAAAACCCGCTCCTGCATGCACCGTGCCTATTTTGCATAGGCCTGGCGATGCGTGCAAGCCCTGGGACACGTGTATGTCCCAGGGCTTGAATAAAGGGGTGGGGCATGGGCGGGGTGGTCCGGGGGCAGGGCGGGACCGGAGCCTCCAGTAACAGCGCCCATTTGCCGTTGTACCCGGGATTGCGGGCCGGCCGTTGGCTGGCGAGCACAACCTATGCCTGCCCAGAGGCAGGCACAACATAAGATAAAGGTAAGGGGGGGGGGGGTTTAGGTAGGGCTGGGGGGTGGGTTAGGTAGGGGAAGGGAGGGGAGTGGAAGGAAAGTTCCCTCCGAGGCCGCTCCAATTTCGGAGTGGCCTCGGAGGGAACGGAGAAAGGCTGCACGGCTCGGCACGTGCAAGTTGCACAATTGTGCACCCCCTTGCGTGCGCCAACCCTGGATTTTATAACATGCGTGTGGCTGCGTGTGCATGTTATAGAATCGGGCGTACATTTGTGCCCGCCAGGTTACGCGCACAAATGTATGTCTGCGCGTCCCTCTTAAAATCTGGCCCTAAGATTCTGTTTCAGACCATTTTATTTTGGCAGCATAACTTCCATTTAAAGGGTTGTTTTTTTAACTGTAGGAAGATTAATTATATTGGTAAAAGATTAGAACTGGAGCATAAGAATGTATTGATATTATAAAATATATCATGCGTGTTTTAAGAAATATCTATTTTTCAGGAGATCCTTGTTCAGGATTGATGTTTGCCCAATAGCTTGACAATTAAGTAGGCCCTACTTTACATTTCTAAAGGATGATTAAGACAATCATTAGTACTCTGGCTGAGTTATATAATGTGTTTAACAATTGACAGTAAAAAGAATTCCTCTATTAGCAAAGCATTCAGGACGTGCATTTGTTTGTAAACAAAATGAAAAATTCAACAAAACGCCCTTATTTGGTTCATTTGCAAATGAAATGAAAAGAAATCTTACCAAAATTAAGAATTTGTTTTATTTCGGAAAATGGCGCATATTATTGTTAAATAGCATGCATTTGTCCTGAGAAGCACATAGTAGCGCCAATGTAATAAGATATGCATGGCTGCACACACATTTTTGTGTGCATCACTCCCAATACAACAAGGAGTGTGTATACAAAATTAGCACTCCTCCACTTTGAATCGGGGTGGGTTTTTGAGAGGTGGGTTGGGGTTGGGGGGTGTTGTTACAGACACATCCAGAGGTATTTATAGTAAAATTGACATCAGTAAAGAATTATAGTCCTTATAAGTGATGAAAAGTCTAACAAGAGAAGTTGATTTGTATTCTACACTGCTAGCTGCATTGTACAAATCTACTCCTTTTCATCACTTATAAGGGCTACAATTCTTTTCTGATGTCAATTTTACTATGAATACCTCTGAATGTGTCTGTAACAACACCCCCAACCCCAACCCCAACCAATTGCTGAAAACCCACCCCAATCCTAAGTGCCCCTCTAAAGTGGCACCTATATATAGAGTATCAGACTGACCCTATACGGAGGTGCGCGCTCTCTCTCTTTCTCTCCACTTGTAAAGACTGTAGAAGTTTGCACATTCCTTTTAAAATGTACCAGATTATGCTATCTGTGCATAAAATAGAGTTGGTGTACATTGTTGAGTAGAAAACATGGTATGTGGGCGTAAAATTTGTGCACCTAAAAGTTGTGTGTAAAAATTGTACACATAAACCATGTTTTCCACACATGCATCATTCTTTATGCACAGAAGTCACTATTTTTGTGCACAATCATGCATGTTTTCTACACACATTTTCAGGTTAGTGTGCTTTATTAAACTCCTGATGTACTAGCTTAGTGTATTGGGAATTAAATTATTTTTTGACACGTGTTAAAAAAAACTGGGTATTGAATTTCAGCATAGAGTTTTAATGCACAGCTTATTACATCAACCCCATAATTTGCAAATAGCATGAATTATTGCATTATTTCCCAAAACTAATGAAAACAAACAATAACAAAAAAAGGAAATGAAATCTCCCTCCCAAGAAAACAAAATTTAATTGGAAGACTCCCTGAAATGAAATGACTAGTGCAGGTTGGCTTTAAAACTTTGATTTCACCCCTAATTAAATATTCCTCTCTTTGACTTTCCATTTATTTTCTGTTTTATTTTGTTTGTTTTTAGTCACTAAATTGAAGAATACATGAGGGTAAAAGAGATAAATAAGTCTGTAGGAACAATCACAAAAGAAAGATTTAGGCCGCATTGGCTACAATGTCGGAAAACAGTCTACAAATAGAAGAGAGAGATCAAATGAGGAAACAGAGAGAGAGAGAAATAAGAACATAAGAAAATGCCATACTGGGTCAGACCAAGGGTCCATCAAGCCCAGCATCCTGTTTCCAACAGTGGCCAATCCAGGCCATAAGAACCTGGCAAGTACCCAAAAACTAAGTCTATTCCATGTAACCATTGCTAATGGCAGTGGCTTATTCTCTAGGCTTGCAGAAACTACAGTGATGGACTACAATCAAGGCTGGGGAAATTACTGGACCTAGAGGAGGCAATTGTGCGGGTCTTAGAGGACTGTGCTATTCAGTACTGGAGTTTATTAAACCTTCAATTTGTACTCACTATTTCCATGCTCATGCCTATCTGTTCGTTATTATATTTCTGTTGTTGTATCTATGTGATTTGAAAAAGAAACAGTTTTAAAAAGAAGAAGGATGCGATGAGGGCGGATGCAGGCCCAGCGGTTTAATCTCTCAAGAAGGTTTTCAAGTGAGCAGTGTCTGAAAAAGCATAACAAATATGATACTTAACCATATACTTACAGGGAAATCGGAGAAAAAAAGAAGTACCAGGAGGAAACATATGTTTACATATTCTTTAAAACGGTTAATTGTAAAATCTGTTATTAATATATTTATGCTGTTTAATTTTGTATAAACTGTTTTATGTAAAGCCTGTTGCTAAAATTAATGTTGTCTGTAAACCGAGGTGATGTATCATCACTGTAAACCGAACCGATATGTACTTGTACATGATCTTCGGTATAGAAAAGTATTTAAATAAATAAAATAAAAATATATAAGAATCTTGAAATAAATAAATAAATAAACATCCATAAACTGGTATTAATCAAGTTGACTTAAGCGGTAACTTTCAAAGTGACACGCGTGCGCACATGTGCACGCATTTGCCAGCAAGCACGCATGAATGCGCCGATTTTATATCGTGCACGTTTATGTGCGCATGTTCTAAAATTGGCTACCTGTGCATGCATGCATGCACAATTTTATATCGACGCGCGCATGTGTGCGTGAATGCTGTCTTGGGCGCGTGAGAGGATTTTAGTAGATGCGCGCGGTAACACATTAGGCCTATTTCCCAGTTCCCTCCCAATTCGCCCCAGTGAAAAAAAGGAGTTTCTAAACCCCCTAACTAGCCTCTCTTTTACCCTATTAACCCCGACCCTTAAAACCCTGCTTTCTACCCTTTTTTTTTTTTTCTACTTATACGTAGCCCATAGCAGAAGCAAATTACATGGTTGTGGGATCCCGGGCACACGCTAATGTGCGTAACTGATTGCATACTGCAGTCCCAGCTCACCCATGCCCTGTCCATGCCCTGCCAATGGCCCACCCAGACCATGCCCTTGTCTCGCCCCTTTTTCAGCAAACCTTTTTTTTATCTGTGTACCAGGAGATATGTGCATGGCCGCGGGCCTTTTAAAATCCGCGTGTGTCGAGTCACACGCATATCTCCTGGTTTTGCTGTGCGCAAGCCTTTGAAAATCTACCTCTTAGGGAATAGCCACTGCTATTACTGGCATCAGTAGCACGGGATCTACTTAGTGTTTGGGTACTTGCCAGGTACTTGTAGCCTGGATTGGCCACTGTTGGAAACAGGATGCTGGGCTTGATGGACCCTTGGTGTGACCCAGTAAGGAAACTTCTTATGTTCTTACCTGCTTCTTGGTCTGTGCACAAGAACAGTTTTCCTTTCCCCAGAGTAGATCTACCAACATCTGGGAAAACTTGTATGTTTTGATTGAATAATGAAGCATCCTAATTTTGAAAGAAAAATGTTAACATCCAGTCACAGTCTAGATCTAAGGTAAATGATGTCAGCAGGATAGCATGGGACACCACTTCCATCTGTGTCTTTTCCAATCTTGCAATCATGCCTAGAATGTCTGATGAAATCTGACTAATCTGGAATTGACCTCCCAGCCTTTTCTTTTTGGCCAGCTCGTAACAAATAGTGCACCTTTGATATTAGTGGGAGGGCTTCTGGTGTTATTTTTAAGAACACCACTCTTACTTTTTTCTTTTTTTTTTTGCATGGCCCCAGCACTCTCCATTATGCCCCTGAGCTCTACTAGCTGGCAGGACAGAATTTACACAGAAATAAAGGTCAACAAATAAATCATAGGTGATACTTTTATTGGACTAAATACCTGTGTGCTAGCTTTGGAGGGCTAGATTTTCTTCATTAGCATTTAGTCAATTAACTCACAAGTTATCCAGCTAAGTGTAGACTTTTGAATATTTCAGCCACTTAGGGGGTCATTTTCGTGCGTATTGCACGCAAAAAAAGTCCCTTTTCACGTGCGATAGCTAGCTCGGGGCGGAGTCAGCCTCGGAAGAGGAGTTGTCGGGGCGTCGTCAGGCTGGACACGGCGGAAAGATCGCTGGCTGCGAAAAGGTAAGAACCCTTTTTGCTGCCAGTAGTGCGCCCAATGGCGCCACCTTTTTACGATGGCGCTATTGGGTGCGAAAGCCAGTAGCGATAGCACCGCGGAGGTACGATCGCTGCCGGCTTTCGCAGGCCCGCCCCCCATTAGCGTCGGGATTCACTATTCTCTGCCTGAATCCAGGCCTTAACCAGCTAACCTTTAGCTGAATAATGTAGGGGGCATTCCCGGAGCATTCCAGGGTGTAGTTAGATTAGCTGGATAAGTTATGTAACTAATTCTTTTTTTTTTCTTTTCTGAATTTTCTTTTATGAGGCTCGTATTGTGGACTTGAAAGGTATTGAGCATATATATATATAATCATGTTCTGTATTGTTTCTTCAGTATTCTTGTTTTCTTGCTTAATAACCTTGATCTGTGTGGCAAAACTTGGTTGTTTTGTTTAAAAATGAATAAAGAAAAAAATTATTAAGAAAAAAAAAAGTTATGTAGCTAATTCTGATATTCAGAGTTAGCTAGATAAACCAACCAGCAGCTGAATATTACCCCTAATAGCTTGTGAAAGTGCCTCCAAGGTAAGCTATTGGTTTTCTACCGTTTTGACTCTAACCTGCATAGTATGGCGCTCTTGTGCTGACCCTCATCACCATCTCAAGCAGGTATCATATAAATGTCTGTAAAATATGAACACAGCACAAACAACTAAAGTGTGTGCCCAGTGAAGGCAATTTTTCAAAGCAGGCTATCATAGGTTATCATAAAAGGAGCACATTTTCTTTTCCAAATAGAGTATAAAAATACAAGGAAGCTAAATTAGGACAAAAAAAGAAAGACTTGGGGCTTGAACCAAAAGCAGTAAAAAAACACATTCAATAATCAACCAAGTCTGTATCTACTACTACTATTAAACATTTCTATAACTCTACTAGGCATGGGCTTTATAATCTAGTTGAGTCACACAGACAAGACAAGCAATTTTCGAATAATCACTTGGGGGACCATTTTCAAAACTGAATTTAAAAGTCCGCTGGTATTTTCAGCTGCGGATTTTGCACCAATTTTCAAAGAGAAAATATCCCTTGAAAATGGCCAAGGAAAATATACCAGCAAAGATGTGCATCAGCTTTTTCTGAAAATGCCTTGCACCTTATTCTTCCCCCTTCTCCCCCCCCCCCCCCCCCCCCCCCACGACCTAATCCCGTCCTGGGAATGCCTCCATGAAGATGCGTGTAAAAACACATGCATGGTGGCACAATAAGCCTCCTTCTACCTGCATATAAGGTGGATAATTTTCAAAAATCCCTTTTACACGGGTAAATGGCGGTGTCTTAAATATTACATGAAAAACATGTTTAACGTGAGAGGGCCAAGAGCAATGTTGTTTGATACCTACTGTTTTTAGGATTTTGATTCATATTATGCTGGACGCAGGCCGTTTTTTAGGCTGTAAAGTAGAGTAGCACCAGTCAAAGCCATTTTAACTTGTACCTCTAATCTAATAGTGACTGCGTATTTATTTGCTCTAGACACACTGCTTCTTGTGTTCTCTCTGGAAAGAGGAGAGAGAGACAAGTTCCATATTAAATAGGAGTAACTATTCCCACCCAGGTTGGTGGTGTCATACCTGGATAAGCCATGCCAGTTGTCACTAATGCTGGATGAAATGTATGTGAATGGAGTTTTGGAGTCATCAGAGGGACTTAAGTTTTGAAACAAACAGAAACTATTCCGTGCTTAATCCTGGAGTAGCTCCACAGTGTGAATGAAAGAGGGAGCAAAGCCAGATTCACTGATCCAGAACTGAGTGGTGGAGTAAAAGGCTTTAGTGTGTTTCAGCTGACACTATACAGCATTATTATTATTCCTTAGAGATTTACACTGACCCATGCGTCTGTATTTACACTGGAAAAAACAATAGGAATGCAAATAATTTCTCAGGTATCGCGGCATCAAATACACATCACGTACCCTGTCTTTTCAAATAAAAAAATGATTATAAAAAAAAAATAACTAGATGTGTGTACTATTAACCCGCTTGCCGATCATAGTGATAAATTAGAAGTTTCTAAAATTGGATGATCAGTTCTCTAAAAGTGCCCCGTATATTATGGCTGCTTGTGACACTGAAGGTGAGAACTTGTGACACTGAAGGTGAGAAAAATGATTGACATTGGATTTCATCAGGGAGGACATGCACTTCTTGTCGTCTGTGCAGGTATTCTGTGGGCACCGCCTTCCTTCTCTGGGCACCGACACTGGCGCCAATGAATTCGCAGCTTAGAGGACATTTCCATTTACAAGGGTCAAGAGTGATTCGGCCACATAAATTGCCTACCTGAGAAATCACCCTTCCACACTGACGGGAGGAGAACGTCACATCTAGAGGGCGTTTTCAAATTTTCCTGTGCTTTTTCTAGCCATGGGGAAATTTCAAAGCAAAAGCATTGTCAAGTAAATTTTCAGAGGGCTATGCATGTAAATTGCGGGGTTTACGCATGTGGCGGGGCCTTGTGTGCACCGCGCACATTTTACAATGAGCCTGGGCACGCTTGTGAACCCCGGTACACACAAAAGTGCAGGCCGAGGAAAAGGGGCAGCCCATGGGGGCGTGGCCTGGGTGGGGAGGGGCGGGGTCAGGTTGGTCTCAAGCTTGTAGATCTGGATTGGATTTCTATCCTACTTTTTCAAATGATGTTCAAGGCAGTTCGCAGGCTGCATTATTCACATTCAGGTACAATAAGCCCCTTCCCCAAAGAGCTTACAAACTAAGGCCTGGATTTATCAAAATGCCCTAAATTTTGCATGCGATAGGTAAAGGGATGTGTTTTATGGTAATAAGCAGTTTTGAGAGTGAGAGAGACTAGCCAAAATGCCCTTATACTAGGTAGGTATTTATATCTCTATAGGAGGCCTACCTAGTAACTCGAGGTGAGCTTTAGGTATTAGTGTAGGGGTTAGGGGCCACTTTGACATTTGTGCAATGTTCTCTCAACTTAGAATGGTGGACTCTCTACCTGGGTATGTCTCACTTTGAATGTCAAAGTGGCCCCTAAGCCCTACACTAATACCTAAACCTCACCACGAGTTACTAGGTGGGCCTCCCATACAGATATAAATACCTATCTAGTTCTGAGCACATTATGGATAGTCTCTCTCTCTCTCTCTCTCTCTCTCCCCTGGATTGGGAAATGTAGGACATGTGATTTTAAAAGCTGCCTACATGCACATGACTATCTCACTTGGGACAAAAAAGGAGCAGTCCAGTGCCACATAATTTTACTTCTGCTCTGGGGGAGATGTAAGTTAAAAAAAAACAAAAAACAGGCATCTGTGAGGGGTCTGGGGTAACTGGGGGGAGGGTGCAGGCTTAAGAATCAGGGAGTTTCGAGGACCTAGCTCTAGACTGGGCAAACTGGTGGACGAATTGGTGAAACTGGTCATAGCATGGACACACGCCTGTTATAAATTTTCCTCACTTGCACGGCTCAAACCTGACTGTGCAAAATTGGGCTCCTAGGCTATTTTATAACGTACACGCATATGTTATAAAATTGCCACATCTCTAGGCGTGCTCTGATGCACACGTGTACATGTGCGCCCGTTTGAAAGTTACCATCCCTGTGGATTCCTGAGGGAACAGGAGGTAACGTGACCTGGCTGAAGTATGTCAGTGGGAACCTTGCTTTCTTGCCTATTGCTCTAACCACTAAGCCATATAGGGCTCTTGAGATTTTGCCAGGACACTGCCTTCATTCCTGGTGAAGGGAATCAGTTGTGGGAACATATGGAAAGCCTTTGGAGGCCACTTTTATTATGTGGCCTGAATAATTTTGCTCAGTGTCATTAAAAAAAAAAAAAAGAGATGAATAATTTTTTTGGGCTGCATGAGAAAAAAATTACAAATGGTGAACAGGCGAAACTTCTGCCTTGCATCTTCCCTCCCCCCCTCCCCCCCCAGTCCAGGCCTCGGCCCCAGTCTCATTCACTCAGACAAGCCCCCTTTCTTGCACACACTTAGGTTCCTTGTCTCATTCACACAGACCCCCTTACACAGACTCCCTCCCTCTTTCTCACTAACACCATTGCTCTCTTGTTCACACACAATCTGTCTCACTCACACACACAACAAAGAGAGATGCCACTCGTGGCTCGCCAAGACTCTGCTTCTCTCAGCCACAAGTAGGATGGGTGCTGCTGGTGGTCCGCCGAGTGTCTGCTACTCTCGACTGTGAACAGGATGAGCACTGCTCATAGCCCGCTGAGTGTCTCCATTTCTCAGCTGCCGAGTCTCTGCCGCTTGCGGCCCACCAAGACTCTACTCCTCTCTGCTGTTAGTGGGATGGGCTCTGCTTGCTGCCCTACATGGCTGCTCTTTGCTGCCCCCTAATGGCTGATGCCGTAGGTGACTGCCTAGTTTGCCTATTGGGACACGCCAGTCCTGATGGTGATGAATATCCTTAATATTTTACCTCTTATGTGCCTCTTAAATAGGGCAGAATCAAGATCATAGCGTTCTAAATAAGATACTATGTAGTCCAATGATGACACGTAGTAAGATCTCTAATAATGTGACCAATTGTGTTTCCCTGAAAGCACAGCTGTGGTTTCTCAATAGACAGTCCAATTTTCAATAGTCTGATTTCTATGCGCACCAGTTCACTGGCCACCTTCACCAGTTCATCCATATCTTCACCAGTTAACCCTGAACCTCCAGCACCTCATTCTGATTCCCCACCACTTAAAACAGACTTCCCAACCAAACATTGTTGACAAAAGTCAAGTACAATTTCATTTCCACGACCAGGTAATTTACAATACATGTGCATAAAAATACTTCTTGCATGCGTATTTGAAATCACCAGTTTGCCAATTCCTCTGCCAGTTCACCCAGTCTGTCTTCCATTCACTCTAGCATTTCATCCTGAACTCCACCAGTTCACTCAGACCTCCCACCCAAAAATTTTAGTCAACGAGTCCTATATCAATTGCACTAGTTAATTATCAGATGTAAAATAGCACAAATAATTGGATAATTAATATGCAAATATCTCTTATATAATAGCAATTTCCATATGTGCCTCTTGATCCTGCCCCGGAACACCCTTAGACTGCCACTTTTTTGCACAGGTAAATGCGCATGCGAAACGGAAATATGCGCATACTTTTGATGTTTATAAAATAGTAGAGATGTGAATTGGAACAGGAATCGGTTCAGATTCCGGTTCCGATTCACATGGTAGGAGCACTGGATGGCCGGCAGGAGATTGCTCCCGGACCCCCGCTGGACCACCAGGGGCTTTTGGCAATTCTTGGGGGACCCTCCTGACCCCCACAAGACTTGCCAAAAGTCTAGTGGGGGTCCGGGAGCGACCTTCTGCACTCGGACCATTGGCTGCCAGTATTCAAAATGGCACCAATAGCCTTTGCCCTTACTATGTCACAGGGGCTACCGGTGCCATTGGTCAGCCCCTGTCACATGGTAGGAGCACAAGATGGCGCCGGCCATCCAGTGCTCCTACCATGTGACAGGGTCCGGCCAATGGCACGGATACCCTGTCACATGGTAAGGGCAAAGGGCCATCGGCGCCATTTTGATTAGTGGCAGCCGACGGCTCGGGAGCGGGAGATCGCTCCAGGGACCCCCACTGGACCACCAGGTACCTGTAAAAAGTTTTTGGGGGGGTCAGGAGGGTGGGGGAAGCTAAGGTATTAGTTTTAAAGGGTCGGGGTGGGTTTAGGGGTTATTTTTGTGTGCCGTTTTTCCCGCCCACCCCCAAAATGATAAGAGAACCCCCACGATCAATATCGTGGGGTTTTCCTATTGTTTTGGGGGAGCCCCCGATTTCTGACTATTTTGAAAATATCATCCGATATTTTCAATCGTCCGAAGCCCGAATCACATCCCTATAAAATAGCATATATGCGAATATAGGCTACTAACATGTGCATATACTAATTTTCTGCATGTAACACCTTTGAAAATGTACTCATGACCTGTACTTACTAAAATACTGCTGTGTGCTCCCGATACTTTAATTCCAAGTTCAGCTTGCAGATTGAGTGTAGAGTTCATCCATCTATTATAATGTTCCTGTTTTCACTTGTGTTCCACATACCTTTAGTACTAATGGGGGTGAGACAATGCCGTTTCATGGGCAACTGATTGAGCTGTTTGTTGTCAACATCCACAAGAGACTTGTTGAAATTCTGGTTGTATTTGGACATGATGGAATTCAAGAGAACATGGAATGTTTGCCAAGGAAGCAGGGCAAGGGCCTCTGCAAAATGTTTTCACTTGACAGTACTGACTGAAGAGGTTAGGCAGCCTGAAACTTTATTTCGTCAATGAGAAGAGGAAGCCATCCATCTAGAGTTCCGTAAACACAGTCCTGCCTTCTATGTACAGCAACAGAATTTCATATTTGCCTGACTAAACAGGAGGAACTCCAGGGAAGATTCATGCTGCTCTTTGCTTATAGGCACTATATTTTCCCAGCCAAAATGAATGATATAATTTCGCAAATGTTATGATACAAATCAACATTTTAAAAACAATATAGCTGCCTTGAGTGTCACATTAATGGAAGATATGAGGGAGGTTCTGCCGATGCAACTCTCAATATTTCTATATGAACTCACCAGTATTGGCATGGGAGTTCAGGGCAGCTTTAAAACTTTCTGTCCCAGCATGCTTTCTTTTCTGAATGGATTCAAAGGTCTGTAGGAGAAGAATGATCACAGAGAAAGGAATGATTGTACAGAAATAAGTGGGGGTTTTTTTTTCCCAGACTTTAACTAAACCTCATCCAATTTTGTCAGTCAGGGCAGGCAACTGAATGCAACATTAGAGGAGGTAATTGCCTGTATCAGTCAACAGCTTTTAAACTGCAGCTACTGAGTCTTACAGTAAAAACAGACACAATAAAACACTGTACTGGGTTAAACGCACAAGACCTTTCTTCACATTCTCTCTCTGTACCGGCTGTCATTATCAGCTGCTCAAGCCACAGCAATTTTCAATGACCAACCTAGCTTGTCAAAGTTTATTGTTGTCAGGGGGGGTGGGGGTGGGAAACAATCTCGTCTTAGCTTTTTATCACATACCACATTGAAGATGTATTCTACCTTGTCTCAGCAAACTAAGTCGTAAACTGTATTTACTGAACATTTGATCAGTTATAAAATTCAGAAGTCACTTTACCTCAGTTCAAAGAAATAAACTAATAAACTCAGTCTGACGGTAAAAAAAACAAACCCATCTTTCTTGAACCTTTCATCTTATTTTACATAATGCAATAAAACTTGACCTGTATCCATGTAAGCAAATATTTTTTTTTTTTATGCAGAGATAAAATTTTATTAAGCTTTGACTTTAAATCACTTTCTGCTCATAAACACAGGGAGAGTAATTTTCAAAGGGACTTCATCAAGTGAAGTAGGGGTTCCCCCGCAGAAATGGACCTTGGGGAAACTGCACGGGGAATGCTCGCGTAAAATTATGCACATACACTCTGTGTGTGTACGCCTTTGCCCACACAGTGGAGAGACATTGCAGAGAGGAGAGTCTGAGCAGGATTGGGGCTTATGGGCACAGTTTTTTGATTTTAAGAAGTAGACATGTAAAACCTCTTGGCAAAACAGCTCGCACCAAATAGCGGGCGTGATTCACCTAGGTTTGCGGGGATCGTTGTCCACGCATAAGTGTGCGCATACTTTTGTTTGGAAAATGAATGCAAAGTCTGCAGTTCACAAGTAGGCGCAGCCTTTGCACTTGCTGAAAATGCCCCTCTGTACAGATCATTACTGTATTGTCCTTGGATAATTGACATTGTTCCTATGAGCTGCCGGTGTGTAGCATAGCTTCAATGCAACTGTAACAATCAAAGCTCTTTGAACTCATAATCACAATTATGATTTTATTTTTCAAAACTGGTTTATGAAATGCATGCAAAATGGTTTGAAAAAGATGCAAAAAAACAACAACAGCAAAACGAATGAATTGCAAAATGACATTAGTGTACAACGTTTGGCAGAGTTTTGTTCATTGCACAAGTCTATGACTTTCACAGGCATTAGCCTCAAAGGGTGTGTCCCATGAAATGTGCTTTGCTTGGTATTCTGAAAAAGGTCTTCTTTTCAAAATGTATTATTTAATAGATTTATTATTTGTGAAGCGGGATGTTAAAAAGTTTTCCCTGATATCCTACTAGCTGGCCTTAACCTATGGCATTATATAAGAGAATAATGGGGGTGCAGCTTTTGTGGCTCTGTGTTTGGAAGGGTAAATAAACAGGCCATGCTCAATAGTCTTCAGCTCGAACTAAAATGCCATAGTAATTATGAAATGGGATTTTTGTACTATTTCTGAAAAAGCTATAGGGAAGAACTGTTTATTCTTACTTTAAAATGTAGTGAAAAGGGAAGCTACTCATATGAAAATAATTCACTATTCTGTTCCTTATAGTTCTGAATAAGAGGTGGACCTTACAGAGGCAGGCAAATTATTTCAAGAGGATTGCAAAGTCAAGAAACAAGATTCTATCCACAAATTTTCACAGATATATGAAAAGAAACTCGGAGTGCTGGACTACTGGTTCTCATTTTCACAGAGGTCGAAAGAGGTTTTTGACATTCCTACTATAAAAATTGTTCCAGAACATTACCTCAGTGGCAAGAAAATTAATGGAGACTCTACTGAGGGAAAGGATGGTGAAGTATCTCGAATCCAGCCAGTTGAAGGATCCAAGACAACACAGGGCATGACAATTCTGTAGCAAGACCACTTGCCAATGTGAAATGTTGCTAGTGCCTTTGCTATAAATTGAATTGCGTCAAAGCTGTTCATCTTTTCTTTTTCTTTGATCAAATTTTTTGTTTTTTTTTCTTTTGCAGATAAAGCTCAATATTACAAATTCTTAGTCACAAATATAGATTATACTTCTTTCTCTATTATGGATATACATTTATTCCATATGTTTATTCAAAGAAGCAGGCAGCAGAGAATTTTGAACAACCAGGCTTTAAGCTGTCTTATTTTAAATATTCACTGTATATTTTTACATTTCTATTTTTATACACTACCTCTTATTGAGGTTTGTTCACCCAGATAACAAAAATTCTAGGTAGTAAATGTAAAAATCTATATACAGCAAATTGAATACCGGTGCATTGGTGCACATGTATGCACGCATGCCGGCTCGTGTCCAGAGATGCAGCCATTTTATAGCATATGCACATATATGCGGGCATGGTATAAAATAGGCTGAATGTGCATACATGTGCGCACAGTTTTATATGGATGCACACATGTGCGCACAAATGCCACCTGTATCACGTAAGGGGGCGGGGGCTTTAATAGAAATGCTCACCAATGCAATTACCAGTTAAAGCAATTTGTTCCCAGTTTGCCCAGGTAAGGGATGGGATTCCTAACTCCGCTATTTAAATAGCCTTCCCCTTTTAATCCTGACCTTAAAACCCTGCTGACGTGCCTAGATTTTTTGTTTTAGGACTTACACGCCATCCATAGCAGAAAGGTTTATGCTATGTATACTCAGCATTTTATGTATGTTTTTACTTGTACATCACCCAGCCCCGTTCAGGCGATTAATAAATTTGAATAAAAGCTAAAGATAAAGAAAGTAAAGTTACGTGGTAGGGGACCCTGTCGTGTGCCTGTGCGCGTAAGTTTTTATGCGCTGGTATCATTCATGAATCCAGGAATGCACACGCCCTGCCCAGGCCACGCCCAGGCCTTACCCGTTTTGGACTTTTTCATTTGTGCGAGTACTGGGAGATACGCGCATAGTCGGGTGGCTTTTAAAAATCCGACCGGTGTGCTGGTATTCACATATCTCCCGGTTTTGGTACACATCGGGCTTTTAAAACTCACCGAACAGTACATATTTAAAATAAGACAGCTTAAATCCTGGATGTTCAAAATTGTCCACTGCCTGCTTCTTTGAATAAACTTATGCAGTAAATGTATATCCATAAAAGAGAGAGAAGTATAATCCACATTTGTGACTAAGAAATTTGTAATATTGAGCTTTATCTGCAAAAGAAAAAATTTGATCTAAGAAAAAGTTAGACAAGATGAACAGCTTTGACGCAGTTTAGCAAAGGGAGATCATGTCAAACCTGATCAACTTCTTTGATTGGGTGACTACATAATTAGATCAAGGGCTTGCAGAGGGACATGGTGGTGTTCAGTAAAGGTTTTGCTATAGTCCTCATAGGAGGCTCATAAATAATTTGAGCAGCTTGGGGTGAATCTCAAGATGGTACATTGGATTAAACACTGGTGGAATGGCAACAAATAGAATTGATAAATGGAGTTTCCTCAGAGGAAAGAAGGATGAGTAGTGAAGTGCCTTGGTTGTGCAGCCAGTTTTGTTCAATATCTCTATGAGCGATATTATGGGCAGGGAGGGGTGGAGGGCGCACTAGATGTTTTCCTTTTTGTAGATAACACATAAGATCTACAACAAAGTTGACAGCCTGAGGGAGTATAGACAGCGTGAGAAGAGATCCAAGAAAGCTTGAGGAACTTGAACGTACTAATTGCTTTGTGTAAGTTAAAAAAAAAATCAATGCAAGTTCTCCTCTTAGATCCAAACAGGGGTAGTCCAAACCAGAATAAGTTACAAATGTGGCTTCTCAATGAATTATCTACTGTTATCTGAAGTACGCATTTAAAACTATGAATACTACAACTAAACTATGAATACTACAACATTTTACACTCTGACCATAAACTTTAGCCTGCTGTAACACTCTTTGTAGCTGGAAAAGTGTGAAATAAATAAAAGACAATGATAATGATGGTAACGATTTGAAGATGATTTTTCGGTTCATACTGATGGGCCTTCTGCCAGTAATGAAAACTGTGTCCAGAGTTCAAACCCTGATTAGCCACAGTTAATCCTAGCAACATCCTTTTCGGTCAACTCACAATCAGTAGAGACAACTCTGTAGACTGGATTAGATTAGAAATTGAGTAAAGGAAAGTCTTGACATTAGAAACATTTTAATTTTCACTTATTAACTTTTCATCCTCCCAGCCGAAATCTGTTTCCTGACAGAACTTACCTAGAAATCAAGGTCAACAAATATCCTGTAGGCAATAAAAATATATTCAGTTAATCCAATAAAAAAGTATCACCTACAAGTTATTTGTTGACCTTGATGTAGTCTTATCCAAGTGAGTGGACTAACATGGCAAGCACATTACTCCATTCACTGACAAATGCTAAAAAACTGCAAGTGATCATAGAAACTGAAATGTGATATAAACATGAAGACGATATAATAAGCCAAGATAAGATAAGAAATGGCTATAATTACTGAAACACAAATGAAATCATTTGAAACAAGCAGCACAGTGGCATCTAAAGGGCAAAATATGTACTGTAAATACTTTCTCCATTCATAAAATGAGAAATGCTATGATGTTATCTCCATCCAAGAGAACAAAAGCAAGTAATTTTGAAATAATGCTTTGTAAATGTTTGAAGTTTATTATACCCAATTCTTTCCACAAGCGTGCGAGAGAGCTGGAGTCCCAGCAAATACCTTTAATGGTGCCAGCTCCTTTGTATTGGCTTCAATTAGCTTATCTACAATTATATAAGCAGGTACACATGACAGTCTAGGAATAAAGGTATTATGGGAAAATGAAGGTTGTTTTACTTTGAGTGTAGGTCTTAGTACAAAACAGATTAAAGCTTATCCAGATATAGCAAATAATAGATTGACTAATTCTATTGTCTGTTTTCCCTAAATTATTTTATTAGAAGGAACATATTAATTATCATGAAAGCAAACTCTTTCTCTGTGGGTTTTAATGAAAATTCCTTTGTAGAATCATGGCAGGATTTCCCACCATTTTTCCCTTTCTGATGAAATGAACTCCCTGCGGTTGGCCAGCAGGACAATCTAATTTTAGCCAATCAGCTTGCGAGCTGCCATTTACCTCACAAAGGGAAAGAAAAGGTAACTGCTGCCATGGCAACCATTGGCTTTGCTCTCATCGTATTTGGATCCTTTCGCATAATGAAAGACACTAGCTTGCTTTTTAGATGATTAATCTTTTTCCCCTGTGAACCCACTTGAGCACATTAGCAAAACAAGTATGATAAATTTGTTTATCCCAAGACAATCGTTAGAAAATTACCTGCAAAAGTAATTCTCATTAGGGCCAGGTTTATGAATGGCAGACCATATGGTGGATGAAAGCAGCAAGAAGTGATAACCATCTCTCTCACCTACAGCAGGTTGCAGGTTTGTCAGGTTGAAGTTTGGAAGTTTTCAACTAAATCAGTTAAGCAGATTAGAAATTTCAAAATTGTATGGCAGAAATGAAATCATTAAGCCAAAAGCAAAGAAAAATAAATACTTGAGAGCCATGAATATTTATGGTGCAACTATTGCTAAGCATTGCAGCCAGGGGCATTGACAGTGCTTTGGAAAACATGCTGGAAATGCACTGGCAATGAATTGTACAATGGTTGCATTACTATTATAATGCCTTGACGTGGTTTACTTTGCTGCTGCTCTCTGCAGCGTACCCCACACCTTGTTGAATTCTGTTATTGTTCTCTCTGCCGCCGCTACTAGGAGGTCGTTCCATTCCATTGAAAACGATTTTCTTCCTATGTATTATTTATACCTATGTGCTATTTGAATGCCTCCCCCTTACTCTGCTCTCCTCTCCTCTAGGATATGCATAGTTAGGTCCTTAACTCTTATCTCATAGAAGTTTTGGTAGCCCTTCTGAGGACCACCTCCACTCTCTTTATGTCTTTTTGGAGGTACAGCTTCCAAAACTGAACACTAGCTCAGGGGTGGCCAACTCTGGTTCTGGACTGCCACAAACTGACTAGCTTTACAGACTATCTACCATGAATATGCATGAGATAAATTTGCAAACAAAGGAGGCAGTGCGTGCAGATCTCTCTCATATTGTGGATATCCTGAAAACCTTGCCTGTTTGTACCTCTCGAGACCAGAGTTGGCCACCCCTGCTCTAGGTGGTCTCTCTCCATTCTGAGCAATATGAGTTTGCAAACTTTGATAATCTGACCATATAATCTTTACTGAACAAGAAAAGAATACCATGTTGGAAAGCAGTTAGGTTGGTGCTTTCTGGAAACTTGTTGTCTCCAAAAATGTCAACTCACAGATTCAGGATGTTTTGCTTTTCTAGGTTTTTGTTTTGTCTTAGAAGTTTCCTCCTGATCCTACAAGTTTCCAGATCAGTTGGAACCGGCTTCTACTGGGCTACAGCACCATGAGCCTATACTCACAACTATATGGTTTATTTTTCCCTTCATTTTTTTATATTTCTCTCCAAATGCTGCCTAGCCATTGCAGCATCAGTCCTGGGACAGGCACTACAAAAGGCAGCTTTTTTCAGAACCTGACTAACAAGGACCCTAAATTTAGAAACATAACGACAGAAAATGACCATATGGCCCATTCCCATTTGCCTATCTGTCCAATTAATTTAGCATAATTCTCATAATTTCCTTAGAGATCCTCTATTTATCCTATGCTCTGAATTCAGATACTGTTTTTGTCTCCACCACCACCACTGGGAGGCCATTGCACGCATCCACCACCACCACTGGGAGGCCTTTCTATGCATCCGCCACCCTCTCTGTAAACAAATTTTCCTAAGATTACTCCTAAGTCTACCCCCTTTCACCCTCATCTCATGACCCCTCCTCATTTAAGAGCTTCCATTCCATTGAAACAGGCTCATCTCCTGTGCATGGAAACCTTGGAGGTATTTAAATGTCTCTATGATATCTCCCCTATCTTGCCTTTCATCTAGGGTATACATGTTTATATCTTTCAGTATGTCCCTATATGCTTTAGAACAAAGACCATTGACCATTTCAGTAGCCACACTCTGGACTGACGCCATCCTTTTGAAGATGCAGTCTCCAGAATTGTACACAGTATTCAATGTGAGGTCTCGGCAGGGATTTACACAGGGGCAATATCACTTCTTTTTTTTTCTGCTGATCATTCCTCTCCTTATGCAGCCAAGCATCTAGCCACTAGGTGTCGCCATTGAGCAAAAGTTGTGATTGACTCCCTCCCTCCCCTGGGGTTGAGAACACTGCCTGCATGGAGCCACTTGAGTTGGTGAGCCTAGGAAGTAGAAGCCTGATCTGGAAATCAAACCCAAGTCTTCTGCATGGCAATGCACAGAAGTTGTCAACTTGTCTCGGAGCCACCAGACCAGCACAGATTGATACTGTGTCACCATTAAGGATCTATTCTTTATTGGGCTTGTGGTTTACCAATTGGTTCCTTCTGTTTACATGAAGACATACCATCATCTAACCTTTCATCTGTCCTCTCTCTCTCCTTTCCCCATTCTTCTCTTTTTTCCCTGCATTTTTTTTCTCTCTCCAATGCCACACAAAGTTTCCAATAAAAACCAACAGCACTTGCAAAACAGTCTCAATAACTCAGTTAGCATCTAGAACAGACCAAATTACCAATATTAAGGAGAAACGTGTTTAAAATGTCTGCTAATCTCCTATTTAGCACTTTTCTCTGCTCTAGCTGACAGTAAATTAGGTGGCTGCTGTGTTGATCATTACAAAAGAATGCAAGTAACACCCTCCTCTGTTTACAGTATGAGTAGGTGAGGAATGAGTGAAGTGGAGAGAAAGTTTTAAATAGATGCATATCTTTTACCCCCAAAAAAAGGAAGGACTTTTCAATGTTACTCTGTTGAAAAGGACCAGAACCTCATCGGATTTCAGTCATTATGCACAACCATGCTGGACCTTCCCTCCCTTACCCTCCCCCCCCCCCCCCAACAAGTTTGGAGGAGATCGATGCACATTAGAGGTAATTATCATGCCTCTAGAAAGGAGAATGGAGTGAACCAGCCCTTAAGCCCTTTTTACACATGTTGAAAGAAAAGCCCTAAAAATGATATCCCTGGAGACAATAGAGCAGTAATTTAGGAATAATATCAACGGAGAAAGTAGAATAGAGTCATGGAACATGGAAGATGATATTCTGAGGGCCATGATGGCATTGCTGCTTTACTTCTGAGCAAATTGAGTTTCTGATGAAGCTTTTGTTACCGTTTTGCAGTATACAGAAGAATATGAATGAAATAGCTACCCTCATGAATAAGTGAAATAGTTTGATGCACATCCTGTTTCACATCTCCAGCCATAGAATGGATGTATTTGACATCCTGGATATCATAGAAGATGCCTTGTCTGTGTAAACTCAAGGGCTCCTGAGAGGTTAATAAAAACCTACCACATTGCTTTACTAGATAACTACTTCTCAGCTCTTGAGTTTACCTTATAGCACACTGTCAAATACTGTCAGAGAGAGAGAGTTAATTATTTACTACTTAAAGGAGTTGTACAAAGTAAGATAACATTGTTTCCTTGCAAGCATTTTGACATGATTTAAACATCAAGGGGATCATTTGCAAAGCCATTTGCATGCATAAAACCCAGTTCTAAAACTGACCCAGCTCAGTACATGTAGCAGTACGGGCATAACCCAGATTTCTGCATACTCTTTGCATGTACTGAGCAAAAGCGTTCCAGGGGCCAGAGCCGGGGCAGAATTGCACATTTATTTTTTTATGTTATAAATTATAGCTTTGCACGAGTGTATGCCTGCCCTCGGCCAATTGGTTGAGCAAAGTCCGCACGTAAGCTGGCTTTGAAAATACTTGGAGGCCAATGTGCACGCAGACTTTACCGGTTATGCGGGCTGTTTGAAAATTACTCTGTAAAAAAAAAAAAAAAAATCCTATCCCATGTTATCATCTCTCACATATTTAAATGCAATCTCTTTAATAAACATGGGGAGAATAATTTTCAGCAGCCTGCTTATGGCTAAAATCTGCAGGAACAAAGTACAGCCTCAACTTCAGCTCCAGTCTAGCAACCGCCCCCAAGGATGTAGGGAAGAGATCATGGAAGACATCCCTGAAGGAGAAGCTGCATTTTGCTCAGGGTATTCACTGCAGGAAAGATATCAGTTGAGAGAAGCAAATGGAGCACCTGAGAAATGCTGGTATGCAGCATCAGCTACTAGGGATGTGAATCGTTTTTTGATGATTTAAAACAATCGTCAGATATATTTTAAATCGTCAAAAATCGTTAGAGCTGCGATACAATAACAATTCCCCCGATTTATCGTCAAAAATCGTAAATCGGGGGAGGGGGGAGGGCGGGAAAACTGGCACACCAAAACAACCCTAAAACCCACCCCGACCCTTTAAAAGAAATCCCCCACCCTCCCGAACCCCCCCAAAATGTTTTAAATTACCTGGGGTCCAGTGGGGGGGACCCGGCACAATCTCCCACTCTCGGGCCACGGCTGCGTTAAGAGAAATGGCACCAGTGGCCCTTTGCCCTTACCATATGACAGGGCAATGGTAGCACCGGCGCCATTTTGTTTCCTGTCACCCGACGTCACGAGTGCAGGAGATCACTCCCGGACCCCCGCTGGACCCCCAGAGACTTTTGACCAGCTTGGGGGGGGCCTCCTGACCCCCACAAGACTTGCCAAAAGTCCAGCGGGGGTCCGGGAGCGACCTTCTGCACGGGCCGATTTGCCTATATTCAAAATGGAGCCGGCGCTACCTTTGCCCTCACTATGTTGACATAGTGAGGGCAAAATGGCGCCGGGACCCCCCCCCCCCCACTGGACCCCAGGTAATTTAAAACATTTTGGGGGGGTTCGGGAGGGTGGGGGATTTATTTTAAAGGGTCGGGGTGGGTTTTAGGGTTGTTTTGGTGTGCCGGTTTTCCTGCCCTCCCCCGATAAAATGATTTTTTAACCTAAAAAACTAAGACGATCAGATTCCCACCCCCTCCCCCCTCAGCCAAAATTGATCGTTAAGACGATCGATCACACGATTCTCATCCCTATCAGCTACAGAAGTAGCACTCACTGGCACTGGCATCAGGGGAGGGTGGCAGTACTACCCTGGGGACCCCCTCTGCCAGTCAAAGTAAAATCCAGAGGAAAGGGGTTGAAAAGGGGAAGAATTTTCTCTAAGCTCATCCCACAGCCCCTTCCAGCAGTTAGGTGGCAGGCCAGCAGCCCCCTGCCACGAGGGAGCATGCAAAGTAGTAATGAGGAGCATTGGGGAAAGAATTGTCCTGGATGACCAGAACCTGCAGATAGTGGAGAATGCGGGCTTCAAGCATCTGCTGCACATGTTAGCCTCCAGTTGCAAAATCCCCTCAGGGACTACATTTTCTAGGCAGGTTATCCCCACCCTAATCAACCAGTGCAGTAGTCATATTCAGGCACATCTAGCCAAGACATAGGGAAGTAGCATGCATTTCACCAGCGACATCTGGACCAACGTGAATGCTGCACACATTTACCTCTCTGATAGCACTATGGTGGGACCTAGCTGAGGCAGGGATTTGGTAGGGACCGAGCATCGGGGTGCATGCAGAGGGGCTGTGCTGCTGCACACACAGGTGATGGATTAGCCCCATACCTCGTGCAATAAGCTATCAAATAGCCCACAGAGGCAGGAGTCTCCAGGCAGCTTTCTTTGTGACAGACAGTGGTGCAAATATGACAAGGGCAGTGGAAGAAGGGGGCTTTCAGGATATCCTTTGCTTTGCACATCTGCTGTACCTGGTAGTGAGGAAGGCCCTGGGACTGGGGCCCAAGGATCATGGAATCTATTCCTAAAGGACCTGTCGGAGAGATGAAAGAAAATCAGAGGGCATTTCTATCAAGGTGTGAAGGGTGGGAAACTTCTCCATGAGAAGCAGGAAGAATCTAAGGGTAGGCATCCACTGGAACTCTACATATATGATGCTACAGACTGAGGTTTGTGAAACAGTAGACACCCCTTTGTGATCTTTCTCTGAAAACAGAGATAGGTGCGGACCATCACCTGGGACATCCTGAATGGGTAGTGATGAGGCAGCTGTGAGAAATGTCAAAGCCCTTCAAGGATGCCGTGAAGGATCTGAGTTCCAGAAGCACCACCCTGGGCAGAGTCAGCTCTAGAGTAAATATTCTAGAGAAATTTGAGGGTTTCCATAAGCAAGGGAGAATGGAAGCAAAGACGTTGCAGTTTCTGGCTTGCTTTTCCCATCTTTGCTACTGGGAATCATTGGTGCTTGTCCCATGCCTTCTTGAATTCCTTTACTGTTTTTATCTCTACCACTTCCACTAAGAGGCTGTTCCGTGCTTACCTTGAAGAAATATTTTCTGATGTTACTCTTGCATCTACTCCCTTGGAGCCTCATAAGATGATCTCTTGCCGTAGAATATTCTTTTCTCTGGAAAAGGTTTGCTTCAGATATACCAGATTACATCAAGAATGAGCACGTGAAGTGGTTGTCTTAGATATCAGCAAAGCTTTTGATATGGCCCTGGATAGAAAGCTCAAAGTGGTGGACTGGATTACAAAATAATTGACTGACAGATGACAGCAAGTTGTGGTAAAAGGAACCTATCCTTAGGAGAGAAGATTAATAAATGGAATGCCTCAAGGATTGGTTATGAGACCTATTTTGTTCAATATCGTTGTGAGCGATATTGTGCAGAGGTTAGAAGGGAAAGTTTGTCTTTTTGCAGATGACCCTAACATTTGCAACAGAGTGGATACTCCTGAAGGAGTAGAGAGAATGAGAAGCAATCTAAGAAGGCTTGAGAAGTGGCAGCTGGGATTAATGCAAAGAAATACAGTGTCATGCTTTAGGAGTGCAGTAATCCAAAGGAACAGAATGTGATAAGGGTTGAGGCACTGATGTGTGTGCCCTCCAAGAAGAAGTGGTGAAAACAAAGCAGAGTAATGGAGTTCCAAAAACAAGCATGGGATAAACCCAGAGGATCACTGGTGGCTAGAAGATAAAAACGAAGAAATGGGGTAACCTGTGGTAACTTTAGGCGTAACATTTCTGCATGGGGAAATCTACAGGGCGAGGCATACAACCCTAAAGACTTTTATAGAAACATAGAAATGACGGCAGAAGAAGACCAAACAGCCCATCCAGTCTGCCCAGCAAGCTTCACACATTTTTTTCTCATACTTATCTGTTTCTCTTAGCTCTTTGGTTCTATTTCCCTTCCACCCCCACCATTAATGTAGAGAGCAGTGATGGAGCTGCATCCAAGTGAAATATCAAGCTTGATTAGTTAGGGGTAGTAGGGGAAGTAACCGCCGCAATAAGCAAGCTACACCCATGCTTATTTGTTTTACCCAGACTATGTTATTCAGCCCTTATTGGTTGTTTTTCTTCTCCCCTGCCGTTGAAGCAGGGGAGAAGAAAAATGGTGGCCCATCCAGTTTCTGGGCAAACTGGATGGGCCACCATTTATTTTGTTACTATGTTTGTGCATTTATAGCTTTATGGTATTTGGATGTCATACATATCTCTCCAGTCTCTGCCCTTGTCCCTTTTTCTCCATTGCTAAGGCCACCTCCTAGGGTTCAATCGAGTAAGCACAATGGAAACGATTAGTCATACAGAATCCCCATAGCAGTTGATCTTAAAGCAGTAGTACTGTACTGACAAGCAATAACAATTGTTCAGTTATCAGGTAAATGAATAAAAATCATTGAGATGTGTTTTTTCTATCTGAATTTAATTTGGAGGTTGATTTTCAAAGCTGTTTATGCAGGTAAAACAGTGCTTTACCTGCAGAAATGGATTTTTAGAAAATTGCCCCTTCATATAAGCGAATGGTAAGGAGGGAACTGCGTCTTCACTGAGCGACGGCTGCATTGTACGACCTGGATGGCACAAACAAATCTGCACGGAGCAGCAGTTGCAACTTTAAAGGATACACAATGGGACTGGGGTTGCACGTCCCGTTCAAGCTTGGCCCACACCCGGGCCTGCTCAGTTCACTGGCTCCTCCATGGGTTCCCGGTCGTCCTCCTCTGTGGCAGCAGCGAGCACCACTAGGCCTTGGCGTCCCGTGGCGGCGGTCGCCGGGCCTTCCACCTCCAGCCAGGCCTTATGGCAGGGCTTGGCATCCTCCGTGGCATCAGCCTCACCCAAAGGCACACGCACGCAGACCGCCCGGCCCCTTAAAGGGCCAGGGGCAGATCTCAGCTCTGCAGCGCGCCCTGATTGAGCGTAGTATAAAGGAAGTCTCTGCCATCACTTCCTTACCTTGGCATTGGGTCCTTACCTGGTGTCATGTGTCGTCTTACAGCTCCCTGTTCTAGGGATGTGAATTGTTTTTTGACGATTTAAAATATCGTCCGATATATTTTAAATCGTCAAAAATCGTTAGGGCCTCGATACAATACCAATTCCCCCGATTTATCGTCAAAAAATCGTAAATCGGGGGAAGGGGGAGGGCAGGAAAACCGGCACACTAAAACCCCCTAAAACCCACCCCCGACCCTTTAAATTAAATCCCCCACCCTCCCGAACCCCCCCCAAATGCCTTAAATTACCTGGGGGTCCAGCGGCGGTCCGGAACGGCCTCCTGCAATTGAATCGTGTTGTCTTCAGCCGGCGCCATTCTGCGCCGCCATTTTGCAAAATGGCGGCGCAAAATGGCGGCGGCCATAGACCAACACGATTCGACTGCAGGAGGTCGTTCCGGACCCCCGCTGGACTTTTGGCAAGTCTTGTGGGGGTCAGGAGGCCCCCCCAAGCTGGCCAAAAGTCCCTGGGGTCCAGCGGGGGTCCGGGAGCGATTTCCTGCCGCGAATCGTTTTCCGTACGGAAAATGGCACCGGCAGGAGATCGACTACGACCTCCTGCAGTCGATCTCCTGCCGGCGCCATTTTCCGTACGGAAACCGATTCGCAGCAGGAGATCGCTCCCGGACCCCCGCTGGACCCCCAGGGACTTTTGGCCAGCTTGGGGGGGCCTCCTGACCCCCACATGACTTGCCAAAAGTCCAGCGGGGTCCGGAATGACCTCCTGCAGTCGAATCGTGTTGGTCTATGGCCGCCGCCATTTTGCGCCACCATTTTGCAAAATGGCGGCGCAGAATGGCGCCGGCTGAAGACAACATGATTCAATTGCAGGAGACCGTTCCGGACCGCCGCTGGACCCCCAGGTAATTTAAGGCATTTGGGGGGGGGGGTTCGGGAGGGTGGGGGATTTAATTTAAAGGGTCGGGGGTGGGTTTTAGGGTGTTTTAGTGTGCCGGTTTTCCTGCCCTCCCCCTTCCCCCAATTTAGCTACGGACCGCCGCTGGACCCCCAGGTAATTTAAGGCATTTGGGGGGGGTTCGGGAGGGTGGGGGATTTAATTTAAAGGGTCGGGGTGGGTTTTAGGGGGTTTTAGTGTGCCGGTTCACGATTTTAACGATTTTCACGATACTCTAAACACCCAAACGGCGACGATACGATTCCCTCCCCCTCCCAGCCGAAATCGATCGTTAAGACGATCGAGGACACGATTCACATCTCTACCCTGTTCAGGTGTTCGTTGGGACCCTCCTCCAGTTGACCGCTCCCTGGGACATCCGTTCTGTCCGGCGTCCAGTTCCGCAGTGGCTGGGATCCAGATCCAGCAGGCACCTCATTCAGGTCGATCACGCTGTGATATCTAGTTTGCCTCTGCGTTCCAGTCTCTGTTTCCAGTCTTGTTCCAGTTTCATTCCAGTCCTGTTCCAGCATCCTCCTGTTCCAGTGTCTTCCTGTTCCTGCGCCTCCCCAGGTAGTACCTTTCGGACTGTCTTCTCAGTACTGACCTCTGCCTGTACTTGACTATGTTGATCACCGCCTGGATTTGACCTTTGGCTGTTTCCTCAACCATGTCTGCACGCTGCCTGGAACCGACCTCTGCCTGAACTTTGACCACTTCTGCATGCTGCCTGGAACCGACCTCTGCCTGACCATCAACCACGTCTGACCGCTGCCTGGAACCTGACCTCTACTTGCCTCAATACCCACGAACTGATCTCTGGAACTTGACCTTTGCTTTGGCTGACTACCCACAGACTGACTACTGGTATTGACCCCTGCTTTGGCTGATCATGCTACCCTGACTCTGGCTCTGATTCTAGCCATTCATTCCGAGACTCTCTTTTGGCCCTCTCTGGCACCCTGGACTCGTAGCCTGAACATCGACCGCGCACCCTTGATCGTGGTGGGCACACCCCTGAACTCTCTCTCAAGGAGATCCTGCGAGGCCCACCTAAGTCCAGGCAGCCCGGGTAACCAAGGGCTCAACCCAAGGGAACCCCGGGTTGCTAGTGGCGAAGCTCCAGCTAGCCTCTGTCTCCTTCTATGCTCTGCCTCCTGGTAGGCACTCTCTGGGTCCGACCAGGGAGCCTACCAATCCTGCACTAGGCCAAGGGTCCACCTCCTGGTGCAACAGGTTGCCAAGGCCATGGACTTGGCGGAGTCTCCCACCATATGGACCATTCCGGGTCTAGCCGCAACTATTCAAGAACAAAGTCAAGCCATTGGCTGCCAGTATTCAAAATGGCGCTGATAGCCTTTGCCCTTACTATGTCACAGGGGCTACCTGTGCCATTGGTTGGCCCCTGTCACATGGTAGGAGCAAAATATGGCGCCGGCCGTCCATTGCTCCTTCCATGTGACAGGGGCCGACCAATGGCACCAGTAGCCCCTGTCACATGGTAAGGACAAAGGGCCACGGCGCCATTTTGTTTCCTGGCAGCCAACGGCCCGAGCGTGGGAGATCGCTCCCGGGACCCCTGCTGGACCACCACTGATTTTCGGCACGTTTTGGGGGGTCAGGAGGGCAGGGGGGGGGGGGTTTGTAGTAAACTAAATTGTAAGGGTTGGGGTGGGTTTTTCGTTTTTGAAGAAAATCGCCAAACCAAAAAAAAACCAACCCGTTGGAAAATGAAGTTTTCCACGGGTCGCCCGAGCCGAAGCCAGAGCCGACATGCAAAAACTAAACACATCTCTAATAGAGACTCTAGCATCTTAAGTAGAAGAACTCCGCTCTCAAATGCAGGATGCCATAAGGGCCAATCCCACAGGCCTGACTTCGTCCCTGCTACCGAGAGCATCACTGGCATTACCATCTCCTCCTCATTTCAATGGAGATCCACGCCTCTGCTGGGGCTTCTTAATCAGTGCTTCAAGCAATTTGCCCTTCAGCCATCTCTGTTCCTGAAGGCATCAACAAGGATAACCTTTATCCTCTCTCACCTAGAGGGAAAGGCCCTGGCATGGGCTTCTCCACTTTGGGAGTGTTCTGACCCCATTCTCACACAACTATCCCAGTTCATCACTGCCTTCAAGCGAAAAAGATCCTGGTCGTCAGGCAGTTGCGGGTCATCATCTTCTCCACCTCTTTCAAGGCTCAAGATCCCTCTCTGAGTTTACGGTGGAGTTCTAGCCACAGAACTGGGATGGCAAGAGGACTGCTTCCAGGCACTTTATCTAAAGGGTCTATCTCCCACTCTCAAAGATGAACTCGCTGTCCGTGAGATTCCTATATCTCTAGAGGACTTGATTTCCCTCGCTGGGAAAATTGATCATCGCTTCCGACAACGGCACCATGAATTTAAAGCATCCCAGCCTCCTGCTCAATGCCCAGCATGTGCCCCAAGCCCTCAGTTGAAGGCTCTACTGGCACCACCTCCATCCACCGAAGAACCCATGCAGGTCAACTGTGGGTGGTTGCCACCCAAAGAGTGTCTTCAGCGCAAAAAGCAGGGCCTTTGCCTTTACTGCGGTGCTTCTGGTCATCTGAGGCAATCCTGTTTGGCCCGTCCAGAAAACTTCAAGGCCTAAGCCTGGCAGGGGTCTCGAGCTTGGCCTCTACTGTCACCAGCCCCCAACTGTTACTTCAGTTTCCCTCTCCTTGAAATCCCGTTCCTTCCCTATCACTGCTCTGATTGACATGGGAGCCAGTGGCAGCTTCATCATGGACGATATTTTCAACCTCTTAAAAATTCCTGTGCAACTCCTAGAGGTGCCTCTCCACAACGCATCTATACAAGGGGAACATCTCCCCGGATGCATCATGCATCGCACAGTAGCTTTCCGCCTCACCATGGAAACACTCCACGAGGAAGAAATATCCTTATTCGTCTTGAAACACTCCACTCACCCGGTGGTTGGCTCCAAACGCATGGACCTCAATTTGACTGGCAATCCCTCCAGCTGGTCCAATGGGGCCCACAATGCCAGAAACATTGTCTAAAGCAAGTTTCACCAGCAGTGACCGTCTTGACCACCACCCTTGCCGGCCTTCCGGCCCAGTATTCTGACTTCAAGGATGTATTTTCAAAACAAAAAGCAGACACACTACCTCCACTCCAAAAGTATAACTCTCCTATCGAACTCCTACCTGGCACTACACCTCCCAAGGGTAGGACATATCCACTCTCACTTCCGGAGACCCAGGCGATGTCCAAATATATCAAAGAGAATCTCGAGAAAGGGTTTATCAGACCTTCTGACTCCCCTGCAGGAGCGGGCTTCTTTTTTGTCAAAAAGAAAGATTGAGGACTACATCCCTGTATCGATTACTGGGGCTGAATGCCATCACCCGCAAGGATCGCTACCCACTACCCTTTATCAGCGAGTTATTTGACCGTCTACAAGGAGCCCAGATCTTCACGAAACTCGATCTACGAGAACGTACAACCTTGATGTATCCAGCCTGAGGACATATGGAAGACCGTTTTCAACACCAGGGATGGTCACTACGAGTATATAGTGAGGCCTTTCGGCCTCTGCAATGCCCCTGCAGTGTTCCAATGCCTGATGAATGAAATCCTCTGAGACCTACTCTATTCATTCATAGTCGTATACCTAGATGACATCTTGATATTCTCTAAAGACTTAAAGTCTCATCGCGCCCATGTCAGAACTGTTCTCCAATGCCTCAGAATCATCTGTATGCGAAACTAGAGAAATGCATCTTTGAGCAGAGTTGTCTTCCCTTCCTTGGATATATTATTTGCAATCAAGGATTTACAATGGATCCTGAAAAGCTTCAAGGGATTCGTGACTGCCCTCAGCCGGTAGGCCTCTGTGCCTTACAAAGATTCCTTGGATTCACAAATTATTACAGGAGCTTTATCGCCTACATTAGCCGCTCCACTCACTGCGATGACCAAGAAAGGAACCAACCTCCAAGTTTGGAGTCCTAAGGCTCAAGCCGCATTACATGACCTAAAAGAAGCCTTTTGTTCAGGTTCCTGCCTACGACACCCCGACCCAAACCGCCCATTTGTCATTGAAGTCGATGCATCCGCCATCAGAGCTGGGGTGGTGTTGAGTCAGTACTCATCCAAAGGTACATTGGTGCCATGTTCTTTCTACTCTAATAAATTTTCGCCTGCGGAACAGAACTACACAATTGGAGACCGTGAACTCCTAGCCGTCAAACTGGCACTCCAGGAGTGGCGCCCTTGGCTAGAGGGTGCCCAACACAAATTTACTATATTCACGCATCACAAGAATCTGGTGCACCTTAAAATGATGCAATTATTAAATCCAAGACAAGCCCGATGGGCACTTTTCTTCAAAAGATTCAATTTCGAGCAGCGCTATCGACTGGCCTCAAAGAACTTCAGCGCAGATGCCAGACACCCCAAGACACATTATCGATCTGGCTTTTGTGTCCCTTGCGGTCACCACCACAATTCCCGCAGGAAAGACGGTTGTTCCACGCCGCCTCCATTGGGCTCATGATTCGAAGATAGCGGGACATCCTGGTCATGCCAGGACCCTGGAGATGTTAAGGCACTTCTACTGGTGGCCCAGCATGATGTCCGATTCCTTCTACTGGTGGCCCAGCATGGTGTCCGATTCCCGCAACTATGTTGACTCATGCCCAGTATGTGCACAGCAAAAGCCCCCTATAGGTCGGCAGGTCAGCCATGGGTTCTCCAACCACTTCCAGTCCCCACTGAACCCTGGTCCAGCACATCAACCGATTTCTTCACTCACCTGCCTCCTTCCAAGGCAACACTGTCATTTGGGTCTTCATCGACTGCTTCTCCAAGATGGCATACTTTATTCCTTCCTTCAGCTCCCAAGCTCGCCAAGCTGTTTCTGAGGCATATCTTCCGACTGCACGGCCTTCCAAAAGAAATAGTATCAGACCGAGGTCCACAGTTCGCGGCAAAATACTAGCAGTCCTTATGCCAAAAGTTCAATATTAACCTAAGCTTCACCTCGGCCTACCACCCTCAGGCTAATGGCCAAGCCGAATGAACTAACCATACACTTAAAACATTCGTGAGGTCCTATGTGAATGACCAACTAATTGGGCCGAATGGCTTCCCTGGACCGAGTTATCACATAATTCACATCTCACAGCAGCAACCAACATCTTTCCATTTTCGGTAGTATTTGGGCGACAACCACGACTACCCTTGCGAGTACCCCTCTCCGTGCCTTCGCCTGCAGTGCAGTTTACTGCACAGACCATCCGTAATGTATGGAACCAAGTACAAGAGTGTCTGACCCAAGCTGCAGAGAAATCAAAGAAAATCGCTGATGCCCATCATAGGTCAGCTCCATTCTTCCGACCTGGCCAAAAGGTATGGCTAAATGCCAAAAATATCCGGTTATGTCTTCCCTCTCATAGACTGGCACCCAAGTATATTGGGCCATTCCCAATACTCCGTCATGTCGGAGTGGAAACCTACCAGCTACAACTGTCGCAATCCATGGGGATACATAACACCTTCCATGTATCCCTGTTAAAGCCTCTTGTACTATCTTGGCCATCATGCAGAGAGCCTCCTCCACCACAGGTCTCCAGTGAACAAGCTGACACCCACCAGGTAAGAGAGGTCCTCGACATCCGTCGGCGTCAAGGACGCTAGGAATACCTACTCTTTTGGGAGGGGATATGGGGCCGAGGAGAACTCTTAGGAGCCCTCGCAGAACATTCTGGACAAGGTACTCCTTAGAGCCTTCCATAGGGTACACCCAGACAAGCCTTGCCCGAGGAGGGGGATGCCTAGAAGGGGGATACTGTTACGCGTCCCGTCCGTGCTCGTCCCACACCCGGGCCTGCTCGCTCCTCCATGGGTCCCGGGTTGTCCTTCCCTGCAGCAGCAGCAGCAGCGAGTACCACTAGGCCTTGGCATCCTGTGGCGGCGCTCGCCGGGCCTTCTAACTCCAGCCAGGCCTCATGGCGGGGCAAGGTATCCTCCGTGGTGTTGACCCTGCCACTAGGCACGTGCGCACAGACCACCCGGCCCCTTAAAGGGCCAGGGGCAGATCCCAGCTCCGTGGCTCACCCTGATTAAGCGTAGCATAAAGGAAGTCCCTGCCATCACTTCCTTGCCTTGACATAAGTTCCTTACCTGGTGTCATGTGTCATCCTACAGCTCCCTGTTCAGGTGTTCATTGGGACCCTCCTCCAGTCGACTGCTCCCTGGGACACCCGTTCTGTCCGGCGTCCGGTTCCACGGTGGCTGGGATCCAGGTCCTCGTTTGGGTCGATCACGCTATGATATCTAGTTTACCTCTGCGTTCCAGTCTCTGTTTCCAGTCTCATTCCAGTCCTGTTCCAGCGTCCTCCTGTTCCTGCATCTCCTCAGGTAGTACCTTTCAGACTGTCTCCTTGGTACTGACCTCTACCTGTTCTTGACTACGTTGATCGCCGCCAGGATTTGACCTTTGCCTGTTTCCTCGACCACGTCTGCATGCTGCCTGGAACCGACCTCTGCCTGACCATCGAACACATCTGACCACTGCCTGGAACCTGACCTCTGCTTGCCTGAATATCCATGGACTGATCTCTGGAACATGACCTTTGCTTTGGCTGACTACACGGACTGACTTTTGGTATTGACCCCTGCTTTGGCTGACCACGCTATCCTGACTCTGGTTCTGATTCTAGCCATTCATTCTGAGACTCTCTTTTGGCCTTCTCTGGCACCCTGGACTCATAGCCTGAACATCGACCGTGCACCCTTAATCGTGGTGGGCACACCCCTGAACTATCTCTCAAGGAGATCCTGCAAGGCCCAACTAAGACCAGGCAGCCCAGGTAACCAAGGGCTCAACCCAAGGGAACCCCGGGTTGCTAGTGGCGAAGCTCCAGCTGGCCTCTGTCTCCTTCTGTGCTCCGCCTCCTGGTGGCAGGCGCTCTCTGGGTCCGACCAGGGAGCCTACCAATCCTGTACTAGGCCAAGGGTCCACCTCCTGGTGCAACAACTTGGGCTTCGGTTGCAGGTGGGAATTTGATCTACTTTGGGTAAATGCACATAAAATCACTGCTGGGCAAACTGGATGGGTCTTTTGGTCTTTATCAGCCATCACTTACTTTGTTACTATATGCTGATAAAAGTATGCACAAGGTGCCAGCAAGTACGTGTTTTAACCTGTACTAGGGGAAGGTGTTTGGAATTCAAACATATATGCATATTTCAAGTCATGAAAATCACCCGGACAGCAAAGCACGTGTAATGTACATTAGCAATTTTTCTTAGGCAATTTTCAAAGTGGGAGCATGTGCGGACGTTTGTTTTGAAAATGAGAGCAATATCCATGGGTTAAAAAGTGTCTGCAGACTCTGCAGAGACATGTCTGGTCTAGAAATCACCCTCTGAATGCCTATGGTTAAACGCATAAAAGCTAGGAGGTTCTTGGCAGTACCCATGCCTTAGTAAGTCCTCCCAGTAGGCAGCAGTGCTGTATTCGCATATGTACAAAGTACGAAAAAGTTTCCCCAAATGAGATGCCTGTCCACAGATATTCTAATACAATGTAAAAATGCAAATGAGACTAAAGGCCTGCTGAAAAAAAAAAATGGGACTCTGAGGAAGGAACGGAGCTGGGGATGCAGGCAAGGAATCTAACCTAGACGCTGCTGCAAAGAGGTAATCGATTACCGCAGGGCCTCAGACTTGAAAAGCTTTGCTTGTCATAAAGATATGTCAAATCCACAACAATCAGGTTAGTTCAAAAATTCCCAATGTGCCTTTGTACCCGGTCTGGCTTGCCACCAGCGAAACAGGACACTTTTAACGGGCCCGGTCATCAAAGGCAGCTCCCCGACAAAGCACTTAATGATTCTAAAGTCCCATCTTCTTTCTGGGAAAACGATGCTGCCAGAAAGTATCGATCTGTATGCAATTATTTTTCAGCTGACCCTCATTCTTACCATGATTGCCAAACCCCCTCTGCACCGCCGCCACCACCACCACCACTTCCCAGCGTCCAGTCCACAATTATCAGCGCGTTTCCCACTAAATGCTTTAAGACGAGGAAGAGGAAGCCCAGACATCTTGCTGGTGGAAATAGCTGGAAAGGATTCAGAAAATGGAGAAAAGGGGAGAGAGAGAGAGAGGAGGCACAAGTTCTGGGTAGGATGCCCTCCGTACTGAAGGATTTCCAGCAGTAGCTGTACCTTTCACCGATAATTTAGCGATTTGATAAGCCAGACTCCTGCATGTCCAGCATTAAAATTCATCGGTGTTTTTTTTTTATCAATAAACAAAGCAGATAAGTGATGTCAAGGTGTCAGGGTGGAATATGAAGATAAACATTTTACGGGCCCTCATAAATTTGACAGAAAAAAATGATAAATGAAACAGTATTTGTCTCTACTAATTTCTCTTTGTAATGTGCTGTCAGATCACCAATCAGACATACTGTTGGGTTGATGTGCCAATTTTAGGGCTGACCTAACCCGCAAGTAAGATTTCCCCCTCCCCCAATAACATTCTGTGCACAATCCAACCTACCAGGTGCAAGGCATTTCAGAAAGGTTTACACTTTGACACTTTGGGGGCAATGATCAAAAGTTTTTCCACGGGTGAATACGTGCTCACTCGCATAACAAGAAGGCTTCATATTGCCCTGCCTTTAATGTGGGTAGAAGACCCCACGCTGCTTCCACACAGTGCACAATTACAAAAGTGCACACAGTGCCTACACCGCTCAAATGTGCAAAGGGAAACTGCACCGGGACTTTCCCTTTCGAAATTCCCTTGCAGACCCATGGTTACCAAGTGGAAGCTGCCAGCCAAGTTTGACGATTTGCCCTTTCCCTCTCTCCAAGGCCAAACATACTCTAGATTTTTTCTCACTGACATATACCTTAAATGGCATTAAGTCCTGAGTGAAAGGCTGAAAATTGGAGAACATCAGTTCTGGGTTGTTCTATTCTGAACAGAAAACTGGCAATCTTAATTTTACTATTATTAATCATGTTTATAGCACCTCCAGGATACACTGTACAGAGACCACAGTACAGTCCCTGCTCCCTGGAGCTTACAATGTAGGCAAGACACACAAACAAGATACAAATAAGATGCTTTGAATTAAAACAATAAGGCTGTGACTAGGCAGAATTAAACCAGGTGGATCATAGGTGGGATTAAATGAGAGACAACTTTAATTGAGAGAAGTTGCAAGGAATGAGCAATTGCTCTCCCCTAACGGCAGCGGGCACTCAGGAGAGGTGGGCTGTCAGCGGGTTAGGAAAATGGGCGCTCGTTAATTGAGCATCGGTTTCCCTAACCTGACCACTGGCACTTTTTTTTTGTTTTTTTAACTTTTTAAACCTTTTGGTTCCTCTGACTTAATATTGCCACAATATTAAGTCAGAGGATGTATAAAAAAGCAGTATTTTCTGCTTTTCTGTACAACGTTTTGGGCTGTTTGGAAATTAACACCTGCTCTGGGCAGGTGCTAATTTCTGAGTGTAAAATGTGCAGATCAGGCGCACATTTTTTTTTAGATCTGGGGTGAATAACTAATAGCCTCATCAACATGCATTTGCATGGGATGAGCGCTATTAGTTTTGCTGGGAGTTGGACGCACTAATCCCTTGATAGCATAAGGGACTGTGGACACGCGTCCAAATCGCACGTCCAATTACAGGTTAAACAGTGCCCCAATGTATCTGTGAGGGTGAGGGACAGGCAGCCTGTGTATGTCAGAGGGAGTGTGTGAGAGAATGAATGTGTTATTGTGCATGTGTGTGAGAGAGAAGATAACATGTGGGTGTCCCTACCTCCCCCAATCCATGACAATCTCAGGGTGACTGAAAATCAGATCCCAGATATGGAGAGCAGATTTTTAAATCCTTATTAATTGTAATTATTGGGTATAATTTGATGATTCTGCTCTTTTGAATTTTTTTTTTGGGGGGGGGGGGGAATAGAACATTTTTTACTTGGATTTTTTATTCTTCAGATTTTTGAAAAAATTTTTGGGTGTTTGGGAAATTTTTTATATTCTATTCATTAACTGGTTTGGAATATTCTTTTTTTTACTTTATTTTTATTAAAGTTTAACATGATTTCAAATACAATCATATTTGAACAGAAAAACAGGGGTTATATTGCTAACCATAGATAATTATGGAAATAAAATAGGAAACTAACACTGCAATCATCTGTTGGTAAACATTAATATAGCAGGGGGAAGAAAAAGGTCTAAGGGCAAAATAGGCCAATCAAATCAAGAAAATTAAAATAAAATTAAAAAGAAAAGACAGCATTCCTGATTAGCAGTACCCACTCAAATAATCCTCATCTTAAGTATGTTGAGGGGAAGCCATGCGCCTAGCCTCAGTAAAGTCCCTCAGTTGTGCAGTGTCAAAGAAAACCTATCTAATTGTATTCATCGCCGTTATACATTTACATGGATATCTAACAATGCAAGAAGCCCCCAAAGCTAACACATCTGGTTGCATAGCAAGAAATGTTCTTCTCCACTCCTGAGTAAACCTAGCTAAGTCAGGAAAAACCCAGATCTTCTCCCCTTTGAATCAGTGGCATACTGAGGGTCTCCAGCATCTGGGGGCCAATGCTTTTGTGTGCCTCTCCAGCACCCCCCTCCCCCATCCTTCTTGTACTAATGCTTAAGGCCACAGAAAATCAGTGGCGTCTCTACACAGAAGAATTTGGAGAGGGAATGGAGCCAAAAATGACATTTCCTCATCACACCCACCTCCATAGCATGAACCCCTGCTTTAAAATTGACCTTAAAAAATGTCTTAATAAGAAAGTCCAAAGGGTCTTCTGAGTAATTTTAAAAAGCTGGCTAGTTTCACACTTCTAGTAAAACTACTATTAAAATTATTTGATAGCCTCATTCAACTAATTCTATACGGCTATGAGAGTGAAGTCTGGAATGTATACAGGAAGGAAAGCAATGTCAATATAAATCCTGCACCTCCAGTTCTGTTACACACTGTGCATCCACTGAAATTCCCCAAACAATGGAGCTTGGATGTTTCTCTTACAGCTCATCATACAAAAAAGATATTTTCAAATTCTGGTGTCACCTCACAGTAATAACAGCACAAACTCCTTCCACTGCCAGACATGTTATGAACTAACACAAAACCCTGCAAAAAAACTATACAGCAAACCTATAATAACAGTAGTAACACCAAGTACTCAAACAACAGGATCGCTACCTGTGAAAAAGCAGAGGTAAATATTACACTGGGTCCCAGAATACCAATACACCACCTAGGGCCTTATTTTCCAAACGTATCGCACGCGGTAAGGGACGTTTCGCATGCGAAATGTCCCTTTTCACGTGCGATACCAAAATGGGGGCGGAGTCGGCCCTGGAAGAGGAGGAGTCGGGGCATCACTGGGGCCAACTCCACGACGATGGCACGCACAGCGAAAAGGTAAGGGCCTTTTCGCTGCCTATTTCGCTCCCAATAGCTACACCTCCTATGGTGGCGCTAATGGGTGCGAAACCGGCGCAGGCCCGCCCCCCCGTTTCGGCCCCCCGCCCCTCATCTAAAGTATCGCAGGCCTGCGATACTTTAGAAAATGAGGCCCCTACTGAGGAAACAAAACAAATCCGACTGCTATAGATCGCTACACAGACACTACATGCTAGCAGAATCTCTCATCATGGCACACGCACAGAGCAGAGACAGACCCTCACCAAATACAGAATAAAGAATCATAAATTAGACCAGCAATATGCCAAAAAAAAAAACTGAATTGGAAACCCCAAGAAGCCAGACTCTGTGTAACAATGGAAAAACAGAACTACCATGCCTCATAAAATAAATAAAATCAAGAAACATAAAGCATCAATTATAATAGTAACACCATACTAATAAAAGAATATTTTAAAACTACTGATAAATAGAAAAATTTCTGTTAATTAAAATCATATACATTTTTTTTTAAATTTCCCAAGCACCAATAAAATATTTCAAAACAGCACATATATCAATTAACACCCAATAATTAAAACTAATAAAGAGTAAAAAAAAAGCCCCTGCTGTCCATACCTGGGAACTCTTGATTTCCAGTCACCCTGAGATTGTCGAGGATTAGGAGGTTAGGGGAGCCACAAACTTTATCCTCTCTCTCACACATACTCGCATGTCCATTCTCTCTCACACATAGACACACATACATGTTCTTAAACCCACCATAACCTCTCTCTCTCTCACAGACACTGACATACTCTCAGGTGCTAAGACCCTCTCTCCCTGCCCCCCCACCCTCCACACACAAGTTCTTACGCCCCTGGATTCTCTCAATCACACACATGCTCTCACTGGCTCCCTCACATACACACAAACATACACACTCAGCCAAGCTCCCAATCATTCTCTCACACACACACACAGACCCCCAGGCAGGCTCCCATACACACATACTGACCCCCAGGCAGGCTCCCATTCATTCTCACACCACTCCCTCCCCACCCCCCAGGCATGCACACATTCATTCTCACACACACACACACACACACACACACAGAACTCCAGGCAGGCACCAATTCATTCTCTTCATTCTCACACACATACACATACACATACAAACAGGCAGGCACCTATTCGCACACAGAGAGACTCCAGGAAGACACCCATTCATTCTCACACACACACACACACACACACACACACAGAACTCCAGGCAGGCACCAATTCATTCTCTTCATTCTCACACACATACACATACAAACAGGCAGGCTCCTATTCTCACACAAGACAGACCCCAGGACGGCACCCATTCATTCTCATACACAGACACACCCTCAGGCAGTCACCCATGCATTCACACACATACACCCCCAGGCAGAGTCCCATTCATACACATGCACACACTGAAGGCAGACCCCCCTCTTTTTCTTTTGCCAGCAACCTCAGAGTCTCTCTTGTTCCTCTGCTGCCACTGTCACAGCTGCCACGTGGCTATTGCGGAGGTGCTGATCGCTGCTACTGGCACTGAAGTCCATTCTGCTGCCTCCTCTGTGCAGGCCCCACGGTATTAAACATTTGCGGGCTTCCAGTTCCTCCATGCTGATCTCGTACACTGCGAGACTGGTATAGAGAAAGTGCTACTCTTGCACATTCCCAAAGATAACATCTGCCAATCACTAAATATTAATTAATTTTTTTTTTACCTTTGCTGTCTGATCTTAGTTTTCTAACCAGTTGGTCAAAGGCTTTTTTTTCCACCTTCCCTTTCTTGGTTTTTTGCCAATTCCTTTTACAGGGTATTTTTTTTCTATTTCTTTTCACTCCATCTGTCTTCTAACCTCAAACACACGGTCAGGTTCTCATTCTCACATGCTTTCTCTCTCACAAACACACTCAAGCTCTATTGTCACATGTTATCTCTCTCACACATAAACACATACACACAAGCTCTCACACTCACATGCTGTCTCATGCACCTACAGCTCTCACACTCAAATGCTCTCTCTTATACATGCTTACCACTGGCACTCTCATTCCCACATGCTGTCTTACTCAAACACAGGCTCTCACTGTCACAAGCTGTCTCTCCAAACATTCAGGTCCTCACTCCCAAACACAGTCTCTCAACTCACTCTCACACACACTCACAATCTCTCAACTCACTCTCATACACACACACACACACACACACTCTACAGGTCCTCAGCCTCTCTCTCTCTCCTCTAGGCCTCCTCTTCACAGGCTGCCGTGGGATGTGCTCTGCGGCAGCCCTGATCTTCTCGGGCCTCCCACGATATGGGATCCGGAAGGGCCCTGCAACCGGGTCTCCTCCTCTTCTTGGGCTGCCGTGACGTGGGATTCTCAGCAGCCCATAAACGCTGCTCCTCTTCTGCATGCGGCTGATGCTCCTCCTCCTTCCTGCCTGCGCGGTTCTGGCACCGTTTTTCTTCCGAGGCCGCACAGGCTGGAAGGAGAAGGAGCACCTGCAGGTTTGGACGTGACCTTTTTCTTCGGCCCCGTCAATGTTTCTGCTGTGTGAGTCTGGCACACAGCACAGCAGTAGTTCCCTGCTCAGCCGCCAGTGGGATGAGGTCCACCAGCAGCCGCATGGGCCTCCATGTTGGCCATCAGCGCCTCCCTATGGCCCTGTGCCCGGGGGCATTGGTCCCCCCCTCGGTTCGCCACTACTTTGAATAGAGCTTCACGTTTACAAAAAACCAAACAAAGAATATTGTTTCTGTCATTTATAAACACAAAAGAGACTAGTAAAGTAGTTCTGTTATGAGGTAGCAAAACAGAATTCTCAAGGAACTCAGTTAAATTCAAAGACGCTTCTTGCTGTGTTCTGTCCATATATTTCTTAGTAGATGGTAAACAAAAGACTTTTTGAATTGGAGGATAAACCAATTTGCTGAATTTGCAGAACCTTTTTCAAATAAAGCAGGAACATTTCAAGAGGAGAAAGTAATGAAATTTGAGGAAAATTCAAGATTCGTAAATTCAAATTCTTTGAAACGTTCGCCAAGCTTTCTAATTTACGTGATACCACAGTAGATGCCACTATTTGTTTGGCTTGTAATTCTTTAATCTCAGAAATCGATGTCTCCAAATTAGAGATAGAACCTTCACATCTGTTGTTCTTGATTCAAACATTTAGAGTGAATATCTAAAGTTATGGTGACCAGAGATGAAACAGACTTCTCAACTGATACCAGGATGCTCCATAAACTATACAAAGTCACTTGGGAAGGTTTAATCAAAGCAGATCTAACCTGAAGATTGTTAAATGCATCCTGAATCTTCTGTGAACCCTCAAACTATCCACCTCCTGAAATGGCTGGAACTGCTCAGCTGCTTTAAGCTGTGGTCCCTCAGCAGCAGCGGAGACACAAACTCCGCCTGACAACATCGGAGAAACACCAGAAAACTGCAACTGCTCCGGCGATTCTACTCCGAAGGAGGCGGCGAATCCAGGTAGCTGCGGCGATGACCGAGCAACCGGGCTGAGTGAGACTTCAGCAATCGACAGGCCAGCAGCCCCACCGGCTAAGTTAATGGTCGACATCGGCCAGGGTAGTGCGGGTGTGAACTTGGTCATGGTAGTCTGCCGCATAGCTCCAGTGGAGGGGTAAGTTCTAACAGCCCCTTTCTTCTTCCCCATGACATCAAGGGAAAAGGGAAAACTAGAAGAAGCAAAGTTGAGAGAGGAAACGCTGTAGCTCAAAGTACACACATCTAGTCAGGATGCCATCTTGTACACTCCCCCTCCACTGAAATATTCTTTTTATGAATATGACTTTACTATTATGAATAATGTTTTATATTTCTTGATTTTATTTAATGTTTAATGAAGAATGGTAAAGTTTCTGTTTTTCCACTGTTGCTCTGCATGTAGACTTGTTGTGGGTTCCAGTTCAATTCTCCTCAGCTCGTTTTTGTTTATACTTGTTCTGCATATGTGACCGAGGTGAGGTATTTTGCTTGCATGTAATTTCTGTGTAGGGATCTATAATAAGAGCTTTAATTGGTATTGTAAGGCCTGGTGTAATATGTGCAGTGTCGCCTTTTTATAGGTAAGGTTGTTAGGTTGTTTTGATATGGGAGTTTTACTATATTGTAATGGTAATTCTGTTTGTTCATGGCTTTCTGAGGGCCAAGCTCACTTCCAATACGCATTACAAAAAGTCTAATTCCACAGAGCTCCAAGTGTCTTATTTGCAAAGTGTTTTGGTAGGCACCACAGGTGTGCATGTAAATATAATATGCATGTTGTAAGCAATATTTTTGTATCAGGAGACTGTACTCTTGAATGTTCTTTTTCATGTAAAATTTATCATAAATGCATAATTTAATTGTGTGTGTCTGTAAAGGATGTGGGGGTATGTGGGGTGGCATGTGTGCAAGGCTGTAAAGTTTGCCTAGAGTACCTCATACCCTTCCCTATACATAGGTTCTGGGATGGGGGTGGGGTGGGGTGGGGCATGTCAATTTTAAAAATATAGATTGAAGGATGGAGCTGGGCTTTATTTAATGGGCCCGAGGCAGACACTGAATGAATTGGGGGGGGGAAGGGCAGCACAGTAATTTTTCACACGGCAGCAAAAAAACTAGCACAGGCCCTGGGAATGAGATCCCCTTAAGAATATTTATAGAGAAAGATTGGGGTGAGTCACCACAGAGCTTCAACAAAATTTAAAATAAAACAAAAGCAGAGACATTAAGAAGGTCATTTTCAGACACCTCTCCATGCCTAAAACACAGTTTTATGGGCAGAAATAGGGTTTTATAAAACTGTCTGCCTGATATGTGGGTAAACATGCATGTGTATGCCATGTTCATGCGCAAATTTACCTGGACTCTGCATAGCCTTTCCCAGGGGCTGGGTTGGGATGGAGATTTTACAAAAGTGTCACATATTTTTCTGTTTTAAAATGTGCATGGATAGGAAGTGGAAATTATTATGCAATTACTTTTGGTGGGATAATTTTCACAGCATATATATATATATATATATATATATATTTTTTTTTTTTTTTTTTTTTTTTCCTTTGAAACCTGGTGTAACTTATGCATATATTTGCCACACAAGTTAGTTCTGATATTAGCCCTCTATAGGGGGTAATTTTCAAATGCATTTCCACACATAAAAACACTGTATATGGGCAGAAGTGGAGTTTTATAAAAGCATGTCCAGAATCATATTGTTTTATGACCATAAAGTAATCCAGCTGTAAAGCAATACTGCTGTGAAAGAAGCTTCATGACAGTCAGCCTTGTTTTATGGCCATATTGCTTTAGGACCAGATTACTTTACAGTCAAAAAAAGAATATGGTGCCAGCCGGCAGGGCAGGCGTGACCAGAGATCGCTCCTGCCTCTTGCTCCACTGAAGACCAACATAATTGCAGGGGGTGGGGGTCAGAGGGGTCTGGTGAAATGGTGGCAGTGGAAGGGGAGCTTGGGGAGGCCTAGACTTATTTGTGATGGGGGTGGGAGAAGTGGAGGGGACCAGGCAAGGCCCCAGTCAGGCCTGGTAGCAGAGGGAGGGCCCGGAGAGGCCCCCCTCTTTTGTTTTTGGTCTTGGGGGATGTTTGATAATGAACTAAAAATGTTTAGATATTTTCGGGGAAGTCCATTTTTAGTTTGTTCCATTCTAAATGAACTGAAAACCAGCCATTTCATTATTAAAAACACTTTCATTTTAAGCAAAAGCACAAAGCCAACTCATGGGCAGACATCCCTTCCAGAGGATGGTTTTCAAGCTGCGTGCAGATGTGTAACTTTTTCCCTGCAGACTTTATTTCAATTTTCAAAGGGAAAATGTTCCTTTTGAAAAGTGGCTCGGAGAAATTCCGCACACAGATTTGCAGCTGTCCTAGTTTCAGAGAAATTCTGCATTGCGAGCTGCAGAGGTTCCCTGCCTGTGCATCAGTGCGCTATCCCCTTCCTGCTCCATCCTCCCAGGAATGAGTGTAAAGGCACGTGAGCTTGCATCTGCCAAGCAGGTAAGCAATGGGAAGGCACAGAGTCCATTTCCATATGTAAAACACTGCTTTACCCACAGATATGCCTTTCAAAATGACCCTTCCTTGTTTAAAACAGTATAAACAGCATAAATGTCATATTGCCTCTGATTCGAGCCATGGTGCGATGTCACCTTGAGAACTGTGTGCACTTCCGGTCACCCCATCTCAAGCAAGTCATAGCGAAACTAGAAATGGTGCAGAGGAAGGCGGCAAAAAATGGTGGCGGAGGTGGAACATTTCCCCTTTGATGAGAGGCTACGCAGGGTAGGGCTCTTCAGCATGGAAAAGAGACAGCTGAGAGGGGACACGATAGAAGTTTATAAAATCATGAGTGGAGTGGAACGGGTTAATAGAGGACAATTATTTACCCTTCAAATAATACTAAAACAAGGGGAGACTCCACGAAACTAACAACCAGCAGATTTAAAACAAATTGTAGAAAGTCATTTTTCACTCACGTCACAAGCTGTGGAATATGTTGTCAGAGGACGTGATAAAGGCGACTAGCACAGCGGGGTTTAAAAGAGGTTTGAAAAAGTGCATAACACTTTCTGGCCAATACAGTACAGTGCACTCCGGCAGAGCGCACTCTTAACCCACGTTTGGACGCGCGTTTTCGACGCGCTAGCTTTACCCCTTATTCAGTAAGGGGTCGAAAACACGCGTCCAACCCCCCTGAAACTAATAGCGCCCACAAAATGTAAATGCATGTTGATGACCGTATTAGTTATTCCCGCGTGATTCACTAAGTAAAATGTGCAGCCAAGCCACACATTTTACTTTTAGAAATTAGCACCTACCCAAAGGTAGGCGTTAATTTCTGCCAGTGCCGGGAAAGTGCACAGAAAAGCAGTAAAAACTGCTTTTCTGTGCACCCTCCGACTTAATATCATGGCGATATTAAGTTGGAGGTCCCAAAGTAAAAAAAAAATTTAAAAAATAAAAAACAAAATTTAAAAACGGCCCGCAGGTTGAAAACTGGAAGCTCAATTTTGCCGGCGTCCGGTTTCCGAACCCGTGGCTGTCAGCGGGTTTGAGAACCGACGCCAGCAAAATTGAGCATCGGCTGTCAAACTCGCTGACAGCCGCCGCTCTTTTTACCGCGGGCCCTCATTTAAATACTGAATCGTGCGACTTTTACTGAATCGGCCTGTAAATTAGCCAGGTAGACTAAAGAAAGCTATTGTTATTCCTCAGGCCGATACAGAACGGTGCGCTCGGCTGAGCGCACCATTTAGCCCCGTTTGATCGCGCGTTTTACACGCACTATTATTACCCCTTATACTGTAAGGGGTAATAGCACGTGTAAAACACAGGCCAGCCCCACCGAAACCAATAACGCTCATCACATGCAAATGCATGTTGATGAGCCTATTAGTTATACCTGCGGGATACTGAAAGTAAAATATGTGTGGCCAAGCCGCACATTTTGCTCTCAGAAATTAACGCTTGCCCAAAGGCAGGCGTTAATCAGGGACAACACTGGGAAAGGTGTACAGAAAAGCAGGAAAAAACCACGAAAAAAAAGCAGAAAAAACTGCTTTTCTGTACACCCTCCAACTTAATATCATGGCGATATTAAATCAGAGGTCCCAAAAATAAAAAAATTTTTAAAAACTTTTTTAAAAAAAATCTGCCCACGGGTTGGAAAACGGACACTCAATTTTGCCAGTGTCCATTTTCCGAACCCTTGGCTGTCAGCGGGTTCGACAACCGACGCCGGTAAAATTAAGCATCGGTTGTTAGACCCGCTAATAGCCGCCGCTTCCGCCAATAAAGAAGTGCCAGGGACGCGCTACTGTCCCTAGCGCCTCTTTATTAGCGCCAGCACTAATTTAAATACTGAATCGCGTGCCCAGGAGAGGTGCATGGGCGCGCGTCGGGAGAGCGGGCGCTTGCCTCGGAGCGCCGGCTCTCCCACGGAGTTTATTGAATCGGGCTGCCTGGGAGTGAGTAACAGGAATTAGATCTGCTTTATGGGATCTACCACTGTCAAACAAAGGATGCTGGGCACAAGGGATCTTGCCTTGGTCTGACCCAGCTTGGCATTCTTATGTTTTATGTTCTTAAACATGGAAAGCATATGTGAAAATAAAAGAAACATGGTATATGGATGATTTAGGCCTGGATTTACCTACAGACCAATTTGACCTGTGCTATGGATGATTATTTATTGGTATTTTATTTATTTATTTCGATTTTTATATTCCGCTTTTCACACTTTATTAAGCACTTCAAAGCGGATTACATTCAGGTACTATAGGTATTTCCCTATCCACACAGGGCTTACAATCTAAGGGTTGGATTCATTAGGGATGTGAATCGTTTTTTGACGATTTAAAATATCGTCTGATATATTGTAAATCGTCAAAAATCATTAGAGCCACGATACAATAACAATTCCCCCGATTTATCATCAAAAAATCGTAAATCGGGGGAAGGGGGAGGGGAAGGGGGAGGGCGGGAAAACCGGCACACTAAAACACCCTAAAACTCACCCCGACCCTTTAAAATAAATCCCCCACCCTCCTGAACCCCCCCAAAATGCCTTAAATTACCTGGGGGTCCAGCGGGGGTCCGGAATGACCTCCTGCAGTCGAATCGTGTTGTCTACGGCCGGCGCCATTTTGCGCCGCCATTTTGGCAAAATGGCGGCGCAAAATGGCGGCGGCCGAAGACAACACGATTCGATTGCAGGAGGTCATTCCGGACCCCCGCTGGACCCCCAGGTAATTTAAGACATTTTGGGGGGGTTCGGGAGGGTGGGGGATTTATTTTAAAGGGTCGGGGTGGGTTTTAGGGCGTTTTAGTGTGCCGGTTCACGATTTTAACGATTTTAACGATTTTAACGATATTTCACAAACCCAAACGGTGACGATACGATTCCCTCCCCCTCCCAGCCGAAATCGATCGTTAAGACGATCGAGGACACGATTCACATCTCTAGGATTCATCATTCTGCAAATAATGAATCCAGCGAAAAAGGGGGCAGGGCGGGCCTGCGAAAGGCCGCAGCCGTTCGCACCACGACAGTGCAATTTCACCAGCCGCAGTGCGGCCGGCTGCAGCCTTTCACACAAATAGCGCCACCATAAAAGGTGGTGCTATTCGCCGTGTTACTACCGGCAATAATGTCCCTCACATTATCGCTGGCAGCAGTGCCGTGGCCGACTCCTCCCCCTCCTTGCCCCGACTCCTCCCCTCCCCGACTCCTCCCCTCCAGCTTATTTGCATCCTATCGCACGCGAAAAGGCCCTTTTCGCGTGTGATAGGGGTTTATCACATGCGATAAGGCCCTAACACATGCGATAAATGTTTAGAAAATAACCCCCTAACTTTGTACCTGAAGCAATGGAGGGTAAAGTGATTTGCCCAAGGTCACAAGGAGCAACAGTGGGACTTGAACCCTGGTCTCCGGTTCATAGCCGGCTGATCTATCCACTAAGGGTACATCTATCCTGTCGTGTCCATTCTGCTCCCCTCCCCCAGACCCCCGATCCATTCCCATCACCTCTCTCCCGCCTTTCACTTCCAGTTCCACACCCCTACCCCCAGACTTCAGAGCTCCAGCTGCAGCAGTGCTGGTCTCACAAGGCAGTCTGCACCAGGTCTCGCCCCTGCACCGAAGCCCCGGAGGGGGCAGGGAGCAATATGGTGCCTGTAAGCATGAGGGCTAAGTCCCTGTGGGCAGCACTGCCAGAACTGGAGCCAGAGGAAAAGGATTACAGATCTGGGGTGGGAATAAAGTTACAGGTCTGTGAAAGTGCAAGGGAACTGGAGATCCAGGGACAAAAGGGGAATAAAAAATCCATGGGGGAGGGAATTGGAACGCTAGTTGTGTATATGTGTGTTGGATGGAGGGGTGGGGGAAGGGTCCTTTGCAAAAGAAAGCAGATGATCCTTTCTGCTGTCATAGTCCCTTTTCTTTGCTTAGAGATCTGGGGGGGGGGGGGGGGGGGTGAACAGGGGAAGTTCAGAAGTTAGTAGGGAGTGTGAATCAGAAGGTCCAGGGCAGAGGAACGTGAGGGCAGTATGGCACAAACAGTGCCTAGAGTAGCCACAGCTGAAATCCGTCTCTGGCAATATTATAGAGATAGGTAGTAGATATGGCAATACAAAAGCAAAATTGTGTGGCTGTCATGGTAGTCCAGTTGGTCACATAGGCTACTTAGCTTTTATGCTGACCTGACTTGATGAAGGGGCGTAGCTCTTTAAGCTAGTCACAATGGTATTTATTCCAAAAAAAAAAATATCATCTACAACTGATTTGTAAATCTTATATGCATACCTGGGAACTTTTGACTTCCAGCCAACCTGAGATTACCATGAATTAGTGGGGGGGGGGGGGGAACGGGGGAAGGACAACTGCACAGTGGGACCGGATGCTCACAAATTTGCTCTCATAAACACTCTTACATGTTCACACTTACTTTCACTGCTCATTCTCTCACATCCTCACATGTGCATTTACACCTTTACTTCTGCCATTCTCCCACCAAAACACACACACTCACTCACGTCTCTCCCTCTTCCATACTCACATGTCCACTCACTTTCACACCCATGCTCACTTGCACTCAGCTCTCTGCTACTCACCTACATACACTCTCAGATCTCTTCTTCCTACACAAGTACACACTCACTCACTCTCACAGACCTGCTCATTCATTCTCTCTCCCCCCCTTTCAAAACACTTTAGCAACTGTAGTCTCTAACTTGGGCTCCTGGAGCAGCAGCAGCTTCTTCCTTCTCCTCCTGTGCTGCGGAAGTGGATGCTGCCTGTTTCTTACTCCTTGTTTGATGCACCGGCAGGAAATCGCAATGTCGATTGGCCAAGGCAAACAGGATGGGGCGGGCAAGTGGCTGGATGCAGGAAGCAGGCTGTGCAGGAGCAGGTGGTGTCACGAGGAAGCAAAGTTAAGAGTTAAAAAGGTCTGGAGATGGTAGAAATCACTGTCGAGTTCCTCCTCTTTCAGCCGCGCAAGACCAATGACGATCCTTTCTTCTTTCCGGGTCCAAGCAGATTGGTTTTGCTGCAGCACCCGGAGATTTCCAGTATTGGCCCGGAGACCCGGTAATTCTTTTAGAATTCCGGAGTCTCCGGGACAAATCCGGAGAGTTCCCAGGTATGCTCATATGTACGTCTTTCTAGAGCAAATCTGATTGATGCGTATTTATAAATTGAGTAGTGGCACAGTCAGTAAGAGCTCGCAATTCTTTGCTATTGGAGTTTTTTTTACTGGTGTGAAAAATTCCGTTTTTTAATCCACTATGAAAATTAATCAATTTCACATCAGTAAAAACAAAAAACCAAACAAACCAAAACTGATTCTCATCCTTCTATAGTTGCATTCGTAAATGAGTACAAATTTTAAAAAGTACACCAGCAGATCCCCAGTGAAATGTTGCTGAAGGAGAGTTTGCTTGCAGGCAGTTGTGTTTTTTCTAATAAGATGCAAGTTTCGGTGACCATATGAAAAAAATATGTGCTTATACTGAACTCATGGGTTTCATGAAAACTAGAAACATTTGAAGGGAATATTTTACAATTGCTATTGTGTAGCAGTTTCAGACATTCTAGCTGTTCATGTGACTAACCATACCTAACTGGATAAGAAATCCGGAACAAAACCTTTATAGGGAAGAAAATTCACCTCGGATGGGGCTAATTACATTCACAGTAAAATCTGGAAGGCCTCACAGAGAGAGGTAATTTTGTAACTTTGAGTGTGCAGAATTATTTCTTGAATATTTACTCACTTTTTTTTTTTTTTTTTAAACAAAAATATGCACGTTAAGTCCAACCTTGCACCCCTGCCCCCAGCCCAAGCTCCAGCAATACCTCCGGTCAGTCTGGGTAAAACTCTGTGCAAACGTGACATACTCACATAGGTTTCCTTATACATTGGGTGGTTTGTTGTTTTTTTTTTTTTTTTAAGAACAGGCTATTTCTGTGAGTAAAACACTGTTTTTACCTGTGGAAGTCCCATTCAAAATTACCATCCCTGAGTCTCTGTTGACTAAATAATAATAATAATTGCTTTGTGTCTGTAAAACACTTTCGACACAATGCTACATGAGTACCCTTTATTATTCGCACTGTTAACAGTGCCAGCAGAACTGTCCAAATATGGAGCAGGAAAATCTATGGGGTAAATTTTCAAAACTTTACATGCATAAAAATTAGCATGTGCACACATATTTGAAAATTGTTGCAATATACGTATAAGTGCATTTAACGCTGGTAAATGGCTTTTGAAAGTTGTTACATTTTCCTTTGAAAATTACCCTGCTGGTCTTGTTTTGGAAGCTTATGAGGCCCATGTACTAAAGTGCAATTTTTTTTAGCAAAAGGGTTTTCTTGGGAGAAAAATAGCATAAAATGTCCACAAATGCACGAAAAACTAAAGTGCACATTTTTGTGTAAAATTTTTCACGACAACCTCTTTTGCAAGAAATGTCACAATAGCCAGTTTGTCACGCGCAGTCTGCTAAGCATAAAAGTTTAATCAAATTCCCCTGAAATGAGGTGTCACAATGCAAAATTACACAAAGCTGCTCATTATTTATTTATTTCAAACATTTCTAACCCAGTAGTCCTAAAAATGCTGGCTCCTAGTAGCTAATAGCTATAGATGCTAATAAGCTTAGAGCTCATTAGCATTTTTAGCAAAATTATGCAAAATGGCTTCTAACCTATGGTAAATAATATGGATTAGTACTTGTATGTATGCCATAGGGCAAAACCAGGACTGGATTAGCATGCCAGTAATAATTGAAGCCCCTTGGCAATTCTGTTCAGAGCTGGAAATACTGAAGCACTCTCTACCTTATGTTTTTTCATTACATTTGTGATTTTGTATACCACCTTGGGAGAACTTTTGCATATTCATGAATTAATTTGCATGTGTTTGCATATGAATTGGCTCATTTGAATACCCATGTTGCACTGTTATTTTTTTTTGTGGGATGCGTAACGCGGGTAACTTGTAATTCTGCGCATTTTCTGAGGTAACACATTTAGGGGCGGATTTTAAATGCCCTGTGCGCATAAATCCGGCCGGCGCGCCTATTTTGCATAGGCCGCCGGCGCGTGCAGAGCCCTGGGACGCGCGTAAGTCCCGGGGCTTTCTAAAAGGGGCGGGGAGGGGGCGTGTCAGAGCGTTCCCGAAATGATGCAGCGTTTCGGGGGCGTGCCGCAGCATTTCGGGGGCGGGCCCGGTCGAGGCCTCCGGACCAGCCCCCGGGTCGGGTGACGGCGCGCCAGCAGCCCGCTGGCGCGCAGATTTACGTCTGCTTTTAGCAGGCATAAATCTGCCAACAAAGGTAAGGGGGGGTTTAGATAGGGCCAGGGGGTGGGTTAGGTAGGGAAAGGGAGGGGAAGGTGGGGGGAGGGCGAAGGAAAGTTCCCTCCGAGGCCGCTCCGAAATCGGAGCGGCCTCGGAGGGAACAGGCAGCCCGCGCTGGGCTCGGCGCGCGCAGGTTGCAAAAATGTGCACCCTGTTGCGCGCGCTGACCCCGGATTTTATAAGATACGCGTGGCTAAGTGCGTATCTTATAAAATACAGCGTACTTTTGTTCACGCCTGGTGCGCGAACAAAAGTACGCAATCGCGCAATTTTTTAAAATCTACCCCTTACTGCGCAGTGTAGCCTTAGCACAGCTTAGTAACTGACCTTCTAAAATGTGCACCTGAAATTATAAAAGATGATGTGACCCAGCTAAACACAAGGAGCATCAGTGGGATTTGAACTGTTTCTCAGCCTGCTGCTCTTATCACTAGGACACGCCACTTCGCTCTGAAAATAAAATAATGCCATTTTTAAGGAGAAATAGCTGTGGTGCTGTATTTCAGTATCTATGACATCATATTTCCCTTCATATATTGTACAAAGAATCACCAAATTGTTCTTTCTTAGTATTGTCTATAATTTGGGGAAAAGTTCATTTCTGGCATGCCGGGCTCTTCTCTTGTTTCATCCGTATTTTATTTTGGGAAAACAAAACCTAAAATCCATCCAAGCATCCATTTATCTGAAAAATGGGTTGTTTCAAAACCTGTAATGCTTAAACCCAACAAAACGGTCATGTCTTTTGGACTCCTGTCCTGGGATTTGTAAACTAGGAGTCCAGATTTGTGGCTTGTGGTTTCCGGTTTGGGGATTTGGGTGACAAAATCATGAATTATTTCAATTTTTGCTGGCAAATGTGTTGAATTGCAGGGCTCTTCTGCGCTCCTTTGCAGTAGGTTTATGGAGAGCACGCAACCTAAGTTGCTCACTATACCATTTACTCTCCCTCTCTCTTATATAGCATTTTTGTCATTATAGGAAAATTAAGCTGAAATTTGTAATCCTAACTGGAGAGCTGCTGTTCTTTTTTTATTTTTACCATTTCATCTAGTGATTTGTGCATGGGGTTTTGTGGCTCATGAGTGAAGGATTGAAGCAAGGTTATGATTAATATGAAGTGGCTCAAAATTGTCTCTGTTTCTGATTGCATAATCTTTAATGATAAAATCTTTAAAAATACAGTGAATTGGCTTCTCTCCATTTTATCCTTCTGTTTTTGTAATATCCCTGGCAGGTGAGTCACTGTGTGCAGGAAACAATGGTAAGATAAATCTCTCATGCTGCTGTGGCAATCATTTTTTTTTCTCAGGGGCAGCTAACAAATGGCAGAACCGAGGTAATGAGCCCCACATTTAGAATGTGCACTGAAATTCAGCGCACAGTTTCTTAACACAGGCGCTAAAAAATAATTTAATTCCCGAGGCAGTGAGCAAATGGTATGCGAATGCATCGGGAGTTACCAATGTGCGCAAATGCAAAACTTTGCTTACAAACCCGAGTTAATACGCTTGCTCAGCACAGGCTAATCACACATTTTAATTCAGCTGGCTGGGGGGGGGGGGGGGAGTCTCTAAGACAGGATTTATGTTTTGTGCATATATAACGTATACCAAAACACATGCTTTGTGCGTGAAAAAGCATGCTTTCTGTGCAGAAATCCCTACTACAGGTTCCAGAGCCAGAACTCCCATGTTTGTCCATAGACTAACATTAGCACTGTTTCTAAAAACAGTATAGCAAATCAATAAACTAAGCTAAACTATTCTACCTCTGGCTAGGAATAAAATTTCCAGCACTAAGAAAACCCAAGTTAAGCCATCGCACCTAGGGATGTGCAGGGAAAAACAATTCAATTTCGTTTTTTGGTTCACTTTTGGGAGGTTTTTTCCCATGAATTTTGGTTTGTGGGTTGTTCGATTCGAGTGAAAAAAAACGAATCAAGCAATTAAAAAAAAAAATGGCTAAAAAAGAAAAACTAGACCTCCCTCTCTCCCCCCCTCTAGAAAAATGCCAGGGCCAGGATCCCCCCTGCCCCCACTTACCAGGTCCAGTGGGGATCCGCTGGCAGTGACTAGGCCGAAGCCTTGAACTTGTGTAGACTGAGGCTGCAGTAGGTAACCATGGCCTCAGAATACTAAACGCCGACACCTCAGCCTAAGCCAGAGCCCAAACCCAGGCCTTATGCCAGGCCGGACCCAGAGACCAGGTCCTGGAACCAGAGCCTCGGCATAGGCCAGGGCCCGGACCCAGGTCCAAAACAGCGACCTGACCCAGAGGCCAGGTCCCAACACCGTGGCCTCGGCTTGGACCCAGGCTTGACGCAATTGCCTTGGCCAGGAGGCCAGTTCCCAATGCCTGGGGCCGAGGCCCAGGGTCAGGTCCAGGCCTGGTAGCTCTGCGGTCCATTGTCTTCTTCCTTCAGCTTTTCAATGCCAAATGATGGGTAGGCCACAAGGCAAAGCAGAAAGTCTGAGTAGGACACAAGACAAGCGTGGCCAGGTCAAGGGGCTGGGGTGACTCAATGAAGAGGCACTGAAGGAATGGTCAGGCTGGGTTAAGTAAGGCTGGAACTGCTGCATCAGGTGATCAGCAAGGAGCTGGCTAGGGTAGCTATGAGAGAGGCTCACTGATAACCTCTGCTGGTGGGGAGGCTGCATAGCAAGTGGAGCCATGACACTTTTTATGATGGGTCACATGCATTTTTTCTGATGTCAGCCAGGAAATGAATAGTAGGGATGTGCAGCAGGGAATTTATTTAGAACATTTTATATACCGGCATTCGTTGTGGACATCATGCCGGTTTACAATCAACAAGTTAAGTTTGGAAAATTACATTATAATAGGGAAGTTCGAACTGGGAGGGAGGTAACGATAGGCAGCTAAGAAAAGACAGGGTGAATAAAACAAGGATCCTCACGGTGAGGAGAAGGGAATATAACAAAAAACATAGTTCCTCAATATGAGGAAAGGGAGTAGACGTATTGTGGTCTACATTGGTATTCGTCGGGACCCAAATCTGTTGCATCTGTTCTCGGGGGGACCCTGATCCGTTCATCAGTTACATATGTATTCGTTTCCCAAAAAAACCCCCATCCCAACCCTTTAAATTTAATTTACTAGAACCCCCCACCCTCCTGATCCCCCCAAGACTTGCCAAAAGTCCCAGGTGGTTCAGCGGGAGTCCTGGAGCGATCTCCTGCACTCAGGCTGTCGGTTGCCGGTATTCAAAATGGCACCGATAGTAGGGATGTGAATCGGGCTTCGGACGATTGAAAATATCAGACGATATTTTCAAAATCGTCAGAAATCGGGGGCTCCCGATAAGAGAACCCCATGATTTTGTTCCTGGGGTTCTCTTATCTTTTTGGGGGAGGGCGGGAAAAACGGCATACCAAAACAATCCCTAAACCCATCCCGTCCCTTTAAAACTGTTCCTTTAGCTTCCCCCACCCTCCCGAACCCTCCCAAAATGATGGATGGCCCGCATCATTTTTAAAGATGGCGCCGGCCGTCCATTACTCCTACCATGTGACAGGGCCTGGCCAATGGCATGGATACCCTGTCACATGGTAAGGGCAAAGGGCCATTGGTGCCATTTTTATTAGTGGCAGCTGACGGCCCCGAGAGCGGGAGATTGCTCCCGGGACTTCCACGTTTCACCAGGTACTTGTAAAAAGTTTTGGGGGGGTTCAGGAGGGTGGGGAAAGCTAAGGGAACAGTTTTAAAGGGTTGGGTGGGTTTTTTGTTTATTGGCTCAGGCGCAGCCGATAAACAAAATTGTGATCGGGCCGCACAAAAAAAAATTAACGATGTGAACCGGAATCAGAACCGATTCCGGTTCCGATTCACATCTCTAGCCGATAGCCTTTGCCCTTACTATGTCACGGGGCTACTGGTGCCATTGGTCGACCCCTGTGACATAGTAAGGGCAAAGGTTATCAGCGCCATTTTGAATACTGGCAGCCGACGGCCCGAGTGAAGGAGATCGCTCCAGGACCCCCGCTGGACCACCAGGGACTTTTGGCAAGTCTTGGGGAGGTCAGGAGTCCCCCCCAAGACTTGCCAAAAGTCCCTGGTCGTCCAGCGGCTGCCAGTATTCAAAATGGCACCGATAGCCTTTGCCCTTACTATGTCACAGGGGCTATCGGCACCATTTTGAATACCAGCAGCCGACAGCCCGAGCGCAGGAGACCACTTGAGGACCCCCATTGGACCACCAGGGACTTTTGGCAAGTCTTGGGGGGGTCAGGAGAGTGGGGGTTTATTCGTTAGTGATACGTTGTATTCGTGGGGGTGCGCCACACATTTCGTGACCCCCACGAATACAACGAATATGGCATATACATTGCGGATTGCCGATATGTTGCAAACAAATGCACACCCCTAATGAGTAGATCTTTTTGTGCATTTGAACATTTCCATAGTTTATGCGCCAGGGATGTGCATTCACTTGGAATGAAACTGGAAATTATAAGCAAAATGTTCTGTTTCATTTTAATTTGTTTTTAAAACAAAATGAAAAATAACCTCCCAGGTTATCCCTGGCCTCAAACCCTCTCTCCCTGAAGTTCAAAATTTATTCCTGAGTCAGAAGTGATCACTGGTCACTCCTGCTCTGCGCCTGCCGCTGTTGGAAATGGTGCTAGCAGATCAAGAATGGTACCATTGCTAATTTTTGTAGTACAACATCTTATTGGCCTGAGTCTGGCAAGTGCCATTTTGTATGACAAATGGTGCCAGCCTTGATCTGCGGATGCCATTGCCAATAGCAGCAGCAATGGGGCAGATGCAACAGGATATTGCTCTCGCCCTATGAAGAAATTTTCAACAAAGGGTAAGAGGGTCTGTGGGATGAGGCAAGGAAAGGGAGAGAGCCCAGGAGTGGATTTTTGGCTACAGATTTTTTTTTTAATTTTGTTTAGTTTTTTGTTTTGTTATATTTGTTTTTTAATTGTATTTGTATTTTATTTTAAAGAACCAAACCAACAAAGGAAAAGAAAAAAAAAAGAAAAAGAAACTTAAAACAAAATGAAAAAAAAAGAGTCTGCACCCTCTGCTATTAAGTACCAGAGAACTATCCTGCCATCTATAACTAACTCTGAAAGGGCTAAGCAATCATCTGGAAACCATTATGATCATTCACAGCCACTTACAAAACATAATCTTTGGTTTCTAATGGGCAGGCATTGATTTATTGTAAAAACAATTCAGTGGCCTGAGTCTTTAATAGTAATTCTTCCTGCCTTTATAATACAAAATCTAGCGAAATGCTGGCACCAAGTCAGTACCAGATAGATTTTCATTTCTTTATTTGAAAGAATGTGTATAAGAAATCTAAAAAACTAATATTTGCCAATGCTTTAAATATAACTTGAAGTTTATTGCAGTAGTATGCCATAAGGTACAAACTATACTTTCTATGCAATCTTCTTTTGCATAAACAAAATCATTTAACCCAACAGGAGGAGAATATGATATGAGACATTTTAGAGAGGTTTCCTTTATCCAAATACTTGGAATCTGTAAAGGATAAAGATTTATTAATTGCCACAGAAAGTCATAGGGTCTTACAGTACTCAACACCATTGCTGCCGTATTGTTGCGTTTGGACACTAAAAGGCCCGAGTATCTCCTTTTTTTCCTCCTCACCAGATTAAAAGGACTAGCATTTGGGCAGCTGCTTATGTGGGTTGCATGTTGCATCATGCCAGCACTCAGAGATCCTTTTAAATGTCTGAACTTCTAGACAGACAAGTTACTAAAGCAAACACCACCAAAGCAATTGGCAGGCCACACACGTGTAGGACACCTACGTTCCAGTCATCAACACATGTCAAAAAGGTTTAAGATGGGATAAGACCACAAGAACTGTACCATTAAAACTACTTGGCAAAAGCAAATGAGAATTTCTTTCTTTCTTTCACTTCCTTAAATAATTGTAACATGATACCTGTAATACCAAAACCATAAAGTCAGTCAAATCCAAATTCTAATTCAGCTAATTTGTACATGAATATATCTCATAAAAGATTGCTTTATGTGTATGTCCTCTTTTGAAATACCAAAAGATGTGATTTTAACAGGGAACTCGTATTCTCAAACTTCAATACTTTAACCAGATAATATAATTTAGAATCCCAGGGGGTCCTGAGCTAGCTTGAGAGGGTTCCAAGCAACCGGCAGACAGCAATGCCAACATGAGGGGGCAAAATGCACCGCTGTGCACTGCCAAATAGTCCAAAATATAGCCGGACACCCACAAAAAGTGTTGCCATGGACTGGGCATGCCGCCAAGTGGAAGGAGGAAACAAAACACTCATTGGCGTCTGTTGGTTGGAATCCATGGTTCAGAAGACTGGAATATTATTGTGCTGAATATACATATATATTTTTTTCTTTTTCAATTTTGTCATAAACAATGCAATTTTAAATTAATCACCCATCCATGGCAGTTTTCCTTGTTCTGGATGTCTCCAGCTGCCTTTTGGACAAGTTTAGGAGGACTCCCTGCTCCTGCTTGGAATATTCGGCATTGGCTGAGCACAGTAAATGATATCAGCAAGTCCTCAAGGCCATGCTGACATCACTGTTGCACAGCCGCAATACAAAACAGGCACTCCGGACAGCAGCTAAGTTCCTTTTCACGGCAATCCATCTCAGGTGCACACTGGGGTCTAAATTTGTTGGCTAGACAGGTGGCCACTTAAAGCAGGCCGGACAACATGTCGCCAGGAATGCAAAGCGTTGCCATCGCGCTGGTAGCATAGTGCAGATATAAGTTTGAAAATAAAGTTTTGTCTTCAGAATATTTAGAAAATTGTACATTGTTAATGTGCATATAATAGATTAAAGCTAGTTTTTTGCTTCTTAGGATGTTAGGCAAGTGGGACCTCATTAGATTCTACTCAGCCTGGCAGTCTTCCTGTCCAGTACTTCCACATGCTCCAAGTAAGATCTGCCTCAGGGATGGGAGAGCTTTCTCACAGATCTGAGTATCTAACAACAAAGCCTCTTCCCTACCGTGTCTATTTTTAATACAGCACTCGGGGCCTACAATGAAGATGTAAAACATTTTTCATGCCCAGAAACTATATCATCATCATCGCCATCAGGACTCGGCTGTAAGTTTCCCCACAGGTCAATGGACAGAAGTTCCTCAGGTGATTACTCTTCTCATATAACAGTAACACAGTGAGTGATGGCAGATAAAGACCAGAATGGTCCATCTGGTCTGCTGCAGCAGATGTTTAGTAGGGATGTTTTTGACCTGCCGCAGGAAATTTCGTATTTCCGCGGTTTGGGCCCTTAAAATTCGGGGAGACCCACATTTCGTTTTAGTGTGCACTAGGAGGGTTAGTGTGCACTAACTCCCATTAGTGCGTGCTAACATTTTTCGTTAGCGCGCACTAAACCCGAAAACGTTTTCCAGAAAATCGGGAAAAGTTCCTTCGGGTTTCGGGCTCCCCAAATCAGGACGCATGCACATCCCTAATGTTTAGCAATAATTATAAACTGCATCATCACAATCGGAAACCATTCTGGAGATATCGTATATAGCAGCCTTTACCCAAAACGACTCCAAAGTGCTACACAGCAGTCATAGTGGAATTGTTGGGTTAACAGAGGCACAGAAATGGTCTGAGAAAATTAGGTATGATAAAGTTATATAAGGACTATTAATCTCAAAATGTAATTAGTGAGATTCTGACAATCTTAAAAGATTAATTGAGAGCTTTCAAATATTAAAAAAAACCCCAAAAAAAACAAAACAATGAGAGAAAGAAATTAAATGCAAAAACAATTGCTCAGTAGATTTTGACAGAAAGAGTGCATGAAAGAAACAAACATTGAAACAATAAAATGCAGGATAATAAAGAGAGCACAGAAAAATGGAATGTGTTAAAAACAGCAACATCAAATTTGGTAGAGATGATGATCTGGTTTTAAGACAAAATCTTTTGGGATTACAATGCTACTACAATTCTTTCTTCAATTGTCAGACCTTTCCTCTTGACACTTTTGGAGGACAGGGGCCCTCGAAGAGATGTGGTTGAGCTACTTGAAACTTAGGTTTCCGAACAAGTTGATGAGCCTGTAAAAATGTCTAAAGTCTTGTCACGCCGTCTTTATGAATTGCTTTTAAAGAAAGTCGGTAGCAGATCTGAAAAACCGCTTGAAATCGTTAAAATCTATTTCATGGAATCAACAGATTTGCTCTAGATTTTTGTTTTAGAAGTCCCAAAACAGCTTTTTCTGATTTATTTGGGGATTTTTTTTCTTTTTCCCTAGTTCCACTTTGAAAAACACTTCAGATTTTCCCAGCAGATCTGAGAAGAACCTGAAAGTTCCAGTAAGGTCAAAAAGGGTTACAATTTCCACTTTCCATGTGTAGGGAGACCCCCAAAAGGGGCGCTCTTCTCTCTTCTCTCTTTTTTTTTTTTTTTTTTTTAAGTCTGAAGACTATACAAGAGGCTCTGGGTGAGAGAGACCTGGGGAATTTCATGTGCACATGAGGTGTGAGCCCTGTAAATTGTTCTGATAATGGGATTATAGGGAAATGGTGTACATGTTCCCTTAAAGAGTTGGGGGGTTTCTGATTGGGTGACCAAGTTTGTGGTAGGAGCTATAAAAATGGGAACATCTGGTAGGTTTTCGCCCCTTGGTTCTTGACCTTATCAAAGAAGGGTGGTTAATAAAGACCTCCAGTAAGTGACTTGCTGAAGTAGAAGGAATCCTCCCTAGTAGGAGTGGGACCCGGCCCTTTAGTGGCTGTTCCCTTCAAGGGGAGAGGCCTGTGGCCATGCAGTGGGTTTCTTCCTCCTCCCAAGGTGAAGGAGAGACATAAAAAGGACGCAAAAGGAAGAAGGGGCCATTCTTCCCACTGAGGAAATGGGCCAGGAGTTTGGGAATGGAGTGAGTCCTAGAACAGGATGTGTTTGATGCACAGTGGTCCAGGGAACCTGGTCACATGGGATTCAGAGGGGAAGGTCTATGACCAGAAGATGAATGAGTAAATCATGAAAACTGGAGATGCGTTTGGTCCCTATTGAATGTGACTGTTGATATGGGTCTGCTACAGGGTGAACCCCACTCCTTAACCAAGTCTGGGATGGAAGTGTGACTTGGGAGGAATTGAGAGTTCTGACCATCTCTTAAGGATGGTCTAAGGCAAGGAAATCATATGGAGAAAAGAGATAAGAGGAAGGAATGCACTAGTATTGTCCTAGAAGTTCATGATGCCATGTATTATGCTGACGGAAGCCCATGAATTTCTGACTTATTCAGTGACAAAACTGCATTCTTGTTTCACATCCATGTAAATAGTTGGATGGCTGGTTCATCCAGAGCATAAGGTTAACAGTTTGGAAGTTCTAAACTTGGCGTCTTCTGCACTCATTTAGCCAGCCAAAGGGGTGAAGCAGGGGATCAGAGTTCATGGAGAGGAGTTGACAGGATTCTCCCTGTCCAGTCAGTCCAAGAAGAGAAATGATGTTATACTCTACTCTAGCTGTTACTATAAAGTCCACTTCTCCATCTGCATGACCAAATTAATAATCCACCAAGCAAATTTGGAAGGGATGACCTTCAGCTACAGAGAGACCCCATTCCATCATTCTATGTACCCTGTTAGGGGGCAACTCATGGTTGACCATCTCTAGAATACCTTAGTAGTACCGGTACCTTTATTTATTAACAAATGTTAGCTTCTCTACCCAGTTACTTTGTTTGTTTCCTTTTACTGAATTTTGCTTTGGCCAGGTTAACATGATACATTCTTTCTATTTAACTGGAAAACTGAAGTACACATTCTGTAAGGTACAAAATGCCAAAGAGACGGGTTGTGCTGTGTCCTAATTAAAAAAAAAAAAAGTTTGATTTCAAGTTCACTTTTGCATTAAAAGGCATTGAAAAATCTTGGACGAACTATAAAAAAAAAAAACCAACACAGCCACACGATTGTATGATTATTTGTAAGGAGATTTCTTTTACCATTTTTGTGGAATTTCCTAAAACATACTAACATATACAGGTGTGAGAAGCCCAATCACTTTCGGATTAGCTGTTCTTCAGAAAACCCAGTAATGATCTGAAATCTGAGGCTCTACTTGAACTTTTCCTACTATTTCAGTAATTACTGCTCTGCTAGAAATTGGCCCCTTTCCTGCTATTACTCAATATGCACTTTCAGTCAGAGAAGGTTAACACCTGAATTTGGATTCTAATTAGCACCTAAGGTAGACTTTTTTGTTTAAAGCTTATTAAACCAGGGATTTTTCCCAGCATAAGATTTCACCGGCCTACACAAGTAAACACGTTACACGGATCGGTTGATGCTTACGGGTTGCCTTGTGTAAGATGCTGAGGTCAAAGGTCACATCAAGATCAACATACCAAGGTTTGGGCGGAACATATCTTGCGATAAAAATTAATGGACCGGCAAAGGGATCTATGAACTGCACATGCATGCCTGGCTCAAGCACGCATGTTTATTTGTGGAGCCATTTGTTCCTTCTCTGGAAGGATGCATGGGTTCTTAGGAGGACATCATTCATTCCACTTGATACCGGGGGCGAGTCCCTGACTCGCTCTCTTAAACCCTGGCATGGATTCTTTGACAGGGAAAGGCCTAACATCCAAGGCCATTGTAAATGCAAACAATACCAATATTTTGGTATGCCAAAATAAAAAGACTTTACAAAATAGTTATTAATTTGCAAATGGTACAGTCTTTCAGCAGAAAGAGTCCTCCTAACAGGCACTGCATTTCCAAAGGGTTTGCTAATCTTTTCCTGCACACCCTCCTGGGATTCCTTCACCCCTTTTGCTGGGTGTAAGGCTCCTTTGTATGGATACTGGGTTCCCTGACACTCAAGGACCCCTTTGGTACCTGATTCTCCAAATGCTTGAGTCTCTCTTTTATATTTCTCTCGCTCCTCGTCTGGATGCCTTGATCTCTGGATCAGAGCACCGGACAGATGGCGCTCTCCTTTTCTACTTTCCATACTGCTGGCTCCAAGGCAGGCTCCTGACATTCGTGTATCACTACTCCTGTCTAGATCTTTGTTCACACACAGAAGTCAGATCCAGAGTAATAGATTTACTCCCTCAGGATGAGCAGACTCTCCACTCAATGGCTGAATCTCTCAGGAACAGCCTACTTCCTGAGGGATTCAGGAGGCACCAGCAAAGGGAATTTTCTGAGTGGCCCTCTATATTAATTTCTGGATTCTGGAGACATTGTAATGATGGCAGAAAATGACCAAATGGTCTGTTCATTCTGCCCAGGAAGTTTCTTATGGTAGTAACCGCTGCTCTGTGCAGGCCACCCCCAAGCCCTATGCCAAGGGTAGTAACATTAACAATCAAAACCAAGCAACTGACAATCCCATAACGAAATTACTGCTAGCAACATTTTTACAGGGTGAGCAGCTTTCTTGATAATTCAGACAATGCTGCTTGATGTGCTTTGCTTTTGAACTTGGCCGTAGAAGCAGTCCTGTGCTTTTTCCCTAATGTCTGTTATCATTATCCCGGACCGAAAAAGTCAGGATCCAGCATTGGCTGTCGTCGGAATCCAAATCCCCTGTTTTCACCCTGCCATCAAAGCGGAGAGCGATGCTGCAGTTGCGTCAAAATCATGAAAGCTAATTAATTAAGGGTGGTAAATGGTAATCCCCATGCCTTCTGTCAGGGGTAGTAGCTGCCACTCCATGTAGGTTGCTTCTCTCCAAACTGCAACTCCTCACGACTGACCGGAATATTCTTGAGCTTCTCTAACCAAACTCCTGGGCTCTACCATTGTAGCTACTAGAGGAGAGAGATATAGCAAATAGCTCAGTCCATTCTCACAATGCTGACATTTCCTCCAGTGGGAGGACCATAGGCTCTTTAATGTTTCTTTCACACCATCCCTTTTACTCTGGCTGCATTTTCAGTCTTTATTCTGCCACACATTTCTTTGCATGGAAGTGTTGAGCACCTTCAGAGTATCGGTTGGTTTTCAGTACTCTGAGAGAATTCAGGTTGAACTGAAACTAGGTGGACCGCTGCCTGGTTCAAGTCCATTGGGAAACTCCAAAGTGCTGGAAAAATTTGAAGTGGATCCTTGAGAATCTGAATGTTATGAAGCAGATTATAAAAATCAGATTAAATCCACATTCATATTTATATATACTTACATATTTATTTATAAGATCTTGATGGATTTTCTATGCAACCTATTTTTCAAAATTTTGCACATAAGAACATAAGAAATTGCCATGCTGGGTCAGACCAAGGGTCCATCAAGCCCAGCATCCTGTTTCCAACAGAGGCCAAACCAGGCCACAAGAACCTGGCAATTATCCAAACACTAAGAAGATCCCATGCTACTGATACAATTAATAGCAGTGGCTATTCCCTAAGTAAACTTGATTAATAACCGTTAATGGACTTCTCCTCCAAGAACTTATCCAAACCTTTTTTGAATCCAGCTACACTAATTGCACTAACCACATCCTCTGGCAACAAATTCCAGAGCTTTATTGTACGTTGAGTGAAAAAGAATTTTCTCCAATTAGTCTTAATGTGCTACTTGCTAACTTCATGGAATGCCCCCTAGTCCTTCTATTATTCAAAAGTGTAAATAACCGAGTCATATCTACTCGTTCAACACCTCTCATGATCTTAAAGACCTCTATCATATTCCCCTTCAGCTGTCTCTTCTCCAAACTGAACAGCCCTAACCTCTTCAGCTTTTCCTCATAGGGGAGCTGTTCCATCCACTTTATCATTTTGGTTGCCCTTCTCTGTATCTTCTCCATCGCAACTATATCTTTTTTGAGGTGCGGCGACCAGAATTGTACACATTATTCAAGGTGTGGTCTCACCATGGAGCGATATAGAGGCATTATGACATTTTCCGTTTTATTAACCATTCCCTTCCTAATAATTCCTAACATTCTGTTTGCTTTTTTGACTGCTGCAGCACACTGAGCCAATGATTTTAAAGTATTATCCACTATGATGCCTAGATCTTTTTCCTGGATGGTAGCTCCTAATATGGAACCTAACATCGTGTAACTATAGCAAGGGTTATTTTTCCCTATATGCAACACCTTGCACTTGTCCACATTAAATTTCATCTGCCATTTGGATGCCCAATCTTCCAGTCTTGCAAGGACCTCCTGTAATGTATCACAGTCTGCTTGTGATTTAACTACTCTGAATAATTTTGTATCATCCGCAAATTTGATAACGTCACTCATCGTATTCCTTTCCAGATCATTTATATATATATTGAAAAGCACCGGTTCAAGTACAGATCCCTGAGGCACTCCACTGTTTACCCTTTTCCACTGAGAAAATTGACCATTTAATCCTTCTCTCTGTTTCCTGTCTTTTAACCAGTTTGTAATCCACGAAAGGACATCGCCTCCTATCCCATGACTTTTTAGTTTACGTAGAAGCCTCTCATGAGGGACTTTGTCAAACGCCTTCTGAAAATCCAAGTACACTACATCTACTGGTTCACCTTTATCCACATGTTTATTAACCCCTTCAAAAAAATGAAGCAAATTTGTTAGGCAAGACTTCCCTTGGGTAAATCCATGTTGACTGTGTCCCATTAAATCATGTCTTTCTATATGCTCTATGATTTTGATCTTGAGAATATTTATTTTTTAAATAGTTATTTTTTAAATAGACTTCCAGCTTGTTAGCTGATTTTTAACACAGCGATTGTTAAACTGATAACGGGAAAGGCTTAGAAATGCTAGTCTGACCAGAAATGGGAGCAACAGTAAGAAAATCCAGAAACCAAAATAGAGATAATATGCTTATCATATTCCTAGCACTACTGGACGTACATAGTGCTGAGCAAGGGTGACAAGTATTCAGGTATGAGAAATCCCTTCCCCAAAGAGTTTAGAGTCTGTGTGGGTGCCTGAAGCAATGGGAGAAAAAGTGACTCGCCCAAGGTCACCGGGAGGGTGAGGGGGAGCAGCGGACGTTTGAACCTCGGCTTCCCTGCTTCCCAGTGCCTTGGTCTAACCAATGGACCCCCAGAATTTGTGAAGTCAGAGCTCAGAGATTCGAGACTAATTTTTACTTAATCCGTCCGTCCCTTAGCTTGTGGTTCTGCTTGAGGCCTGTGAGTCATGATGGGGAAAGAAACCTTTTTGGCCATATGCAAGGATTAAAACTTTTCAACAAGTAAAGACAGCTAAATTAAAAACAATAATAATAATCATAATCATAGCTCTACCTCCCAGCCTGTCTAGCAGCCCTGAGGGCAAAACTGATGACTTTGTTTTGGCCCAGCATTTTTCTCTGGCTTCTTTTGGCTTGCTGCTCGGTTGGCATCAGCTTCGGTTGAACTACGGTGCCATGAGCTTCCATTCACCTGTGCCCGAGGTTTTTGTCCTGTTTGATAAACGCCTGTCAGTTGGAGCAGAGGGAAACAGTCTGCCAGGATCCTGTGATTTTCAACGGGCGGGAAATAAGGCGAGCAACACCTGCAAATAGCGAGGCATGCTGGGCTTACTCATAAGAGCCTAAGACGTGGCACGCTGGGCCCAAACCATGGTCGATCGAACCCAGCATCCTGCTCCCAACAGTGGCCAGTCCGGGTCCCTTGAAAATATCTGGGGAGGCCCCTTCGCTGTTGCTCACTCCCAGAAATGGACAATCCCCCAAGTCCACCTGGCTAATAATTGCTTACCGTCCTAGCTCCCAGAAATGTTCCCTTAACCTTTTTTTTAAACCTAGCTACCTCCTCTGGCAACATATTTCACTAATTGAGAGTTGAGTGGCGAAAAAAAAAATACTTTCTTTAACTTTGTTTTAAATCTACTCCCACTTCTAGTTTCCTGGGGTGTCCCCCAGTTCCTCTTGCTTTAGGCTGGTATAGATTTATTCAGGGTGGAGGCTTTGGGGAAGTAATTAAAAGCTTAGGGCTGTGAATAATTAGTTGTGGGGTGGAAAGTGGGCAGGCAAGGGGGCAGAGAAGAGCCTGATAATGAAGGAGACGGACCAGATGTTCTGGCAACACCCTGGGCCAGTTCTGGAATCTGTTTAGATTATTGCAAAGCCTGCTGGGAAGACACAGGGGAAGGGATTGAATTTATTTATGTCTTTTATTTATATTCCACTTTTCACTGCACTTCAAAGTGGATTACATTCAGGTACTGTAGGTATTTTCCTATCCCCAGAGGGCTTACAATCTAAGGCCAGGATTCATCATTCTTCGCAGAATGATGAATCCTGTGAAAATGGGGGGGCCTACGAAAGCCCGCAGCCTTCGCCCCACGGCGGTGCGCCGGCTTTTGCACCAAATAGCTCCACCATGAAAGGTGAGCTGGGTGCTAGGCTGAGCATGAGAATCCAGGATGCTCCTCTACCCTGGACGATGCAGAGCCAATCAGGAAGAAAACAAAAACTAAGGCTGCATAAGACGAGGCCAAGTTTCCATGCCAAGCGGCTGGGATATCTCCGTGCAGCGTAGACGGAAGTAACTGGGCAGACTGGATGGGCCATCTGCTCTTATTTACTGTGTTACTTTGTCACCTCCTACTTGCTTGTAATATCTTTTTTGAGTTCTGGCAGCTAACTTTCTCAGTGTTGCCATACACTGAATAATGACTAAATATCCTCTCCTTTGACAGTAGTTAATTGGGAAAATCTAATATTTACCTCCTGGGGGCCAAAACGGCAGCAGATAAATAGAACCCTCCCATAATACTTGTAAGGGAAATACGCTCAAAACATGTCTAGGAGCAAGGGACATAGAGAATGAAACATAATTATTAATATAGATGCTAAGTTACCCATTTTTCCATCTACCTTATTTTGAACTACATAGGTATCCACTCCTCTTACAACATACCTCAGATATGGTACAAAATGTGCTTATTTTATACTGTCCCCCAAAAAAGAAATTAATATGTTTGATTCTGATCCCTCCATAATTATTATGACTTTTCCGGCAAAATACGGAATCCCTGATTTGTTTTATTTTTCTCCTTTTGCCTTAAATCCAAGGACAAACAGCTTTATAACGCTGGCTGGAATTTGCAGCTAAATATGAATATTTTCTTTGCTCTGTATTGTGACCTAGAACATCAAGTATACATTATAGCATGGATCAGAAAAGAGGCCTAATCTCATGCAACACAATGCGTCAAGTTATGGCACATAGCAAAGGCATGCTTTAAAAACAAATGTTGGCACGGGTGCTGCAGAGGGTGCCCAAATATTCAGAATACGTGCAGGTTGGCAGGTGCTCCCATGCCTGAAGGTTTCCTCAATTCCCACCCAGTAAGCAGTACAACAAGCACATCCTTAGTTTTTAAGCTTTCAAAATCCAAAGCGGTGCTCTTAAACTAGTTTTCAACAGTGTGGCCACGCAGGCCTGTTCAGAAATGTGCCATCGCTGGCCTGGCATTTTCACAGCAATTAAACCAGACTCCCAGGTAGTCTGTCCTGATTTAAACCTGCAAAGCACAAGCACTTTTCTTTCCTTTCGGGTGAAACGTGGTGCCTCTGGTGATTGGGTAACACAGATTCAGCACAATGGGTGCCCTCCCGAGGTTTCTGGCACACCCCAATGGCATTCTTGGCCGTGCCTGCTTTTTATTTGTTGTTGTTGTTGTTGTTTGGACACTCTGGAGCAACGGCCAAACCATCTGGAGATCAAGAACGCCGATTTGCTCACCAAGATTTTTTTTTTGGATGTTTGGCGAAGAAGCCAAAGAGCGATAGGCTTTGTCCCGAACAGTAAAACTCCCCTCCTCACAGCTCTTTCATGTCCCTGCTTTTATTATAATTCTGAGCATTCTATAAGAACGATAAAGAATAGGTGAAATCAAATCCATTTTGTTTTGCAATAAGGAGAGAGACTGATATCTCTACAGCCTTGAAGAGACAGACAGAGAGGTTATTCTCACCATTTGCAGCAAGAGAAATAAACATTTATGTTGAGTATAATATTCCAGGACCCTAGTTTCCTGCACCTCAGTGGATACAAAATTTGCTTGATGAAATCAAATTGAGTCACTATTTTTCATTATTGAACAGAAAGTATGAAAATGACTTAAAATGGTGCAGAATTAAAAAGTTTCTTCTGCAGCAACAAACAGCTGTAGCAATGATATATAAACACATTGAGCAGGCAGACAAATCGTAATCTTCTTAATGAGGTGAAAAAAAACCCTTTTTGCCTTCTATGAAAAAGCTGCAGATGAGGAGCATTAGTGCGTGTAAATGCCTGAAGAGAAAGCAGGATTTAAAATTAATCATTTTTGTGATGGGTATGCATGGGGCACTTAACGTTAAACATCAGTTGATTGTGGACAGGTGAAGGCAGTCAGCTTTTGCTGGGGATCTGCACTGAAACAGTGTGTTAAGCAACCTTCTCTCACACCCACCATAACAGAGATAAAAGGGAACGGCAATCCAGTGAGGCCTGACAACATTCTGCATAAATGCTTAAGCAGCTGTGATAGCAAGCCTCTCAAAATCTATTGAAAAAAAAAGAACAACAACACCCAATACTTTCTTTCCATGAGTGAAGTTTTATTATTTAACACACACGTTTTTCTTTTTTACCTATTTTACATTGCACACAGGGCTCAAAACTGGTACAGAATGTGGAAACGGTGCCCCAGAAATCCCTATGCCATGCCCTGGCTGCTGCAGAAATCTAAAGCCTTGACTCTTATTTGCCAGCTGTGGGTCCTACTCACTAATATTTCTTCCAGCAATAAGCACCAGGCCATGAAGCCCCCAGTAGGCCAACTGGATTGCAAAATCCGACTCTTGTTGTTGGATATGGTTTTACTCATCACTAAGACCTTATAAAATGGCTGAAAAACATTGAAAAGTCTTCCTTTCCCTCTCTTCCTCCCCCCTGAAAGAAAAACGAGCAAACCCAAGCAGCATCTTGGGAAGGGGGCTGAGGTTACGTTTTGCTGTACAAAATGAATTCGTCAGCAGGATCAGAAGACGCTCTGAACTCAAATTCAGATTTAAAATGAAGACAGTGATTTTTTTTTTTTTTTACAAAAGAAAAACATTTTCCAACCTATCAAGAAGAAAAGTAGATGCTGGAATGTCATCCTTTAATGTTGTGGTTGGAAGGAATGTTAATTTACTTGCAGCTAAAAGCACGTTGCCTGTACTACATGGAGCACAGGTAAATCAGGGCTGGAATACTGCTCATGACAACCTGATGGAATGAAGAACTGAGTACTGAGAAACAGTTTCTAGTAGCAGGGTAGGTTCATGTGCTATTACTCATAGGAAACTGGAAAACAGCCCAGTTTAAAGCTAATTATTTACTTATACCAAGAAGCATTATTGCCCAGCCTGTCTGAACTTAAAAATCCATGTAGGGTTTGAGCAATTGGTTAATAAGTGCATGCCTCACGCATGACAAGCTATCTGTACAGCAATAGACAGACCTCTTTGGGTGGAAATAGCAAAGAAAAGAGAGGCACAAAATAAGAGCGAGGGAGGAAAGGGGACAGGGAGTCTCAGTTACTGCTTAATGTTGAGTCCCACTGGCTGCACTTAGGGGGTACATGTACCTGATTCTGGAGGGAGCCATGGCCTGTGGTCACCCTCCCCGCCCATCCATGGACCATTACTGCACTGGTTAACTGGGGAGTTATAACATGAAAGTTAGCAAGTAGCACATTTAAGACTAATCGGAGAAAATTCTTTTTCACTCAACGCACAATAAAGCTCTGGAATTTGTTGCCAGAGGATGTGGTTAGTGCAATTAGTGTAGCTGGGTTCAAAAAAAGTTTAGATAAGTTTTTGTTATAATGTAAACCGGAGTGATAAGTAATTCTGTTACCTGAACTTCGGTATAAAAAAAGTTATAAATAAATAAAAATAAATAAATAAATAAATACGTTCTTGGAGGAAAAGTCCATTAACTGCTATTAATCAAGTTTACTTAGGGAATAGCTACTGCTAATAATTGCATCAGTAGCATGGGATCTTCTTATTGTTTGGGTACTTGCCAGGTTCTTATGGCCTGGATTGGCCTCTGTTGAAACAGGATGCTGGGCTTGATGGACCCTTGGTCTGACCCAGCATGACATTTTCTTATGTTCTTAAAGGAGCCCACTCCCCGGGGTGGACATGTCTCCAGTCCACCCATACGCGTAGATCTAGAAACCCTACTCCAGCCCTTGTCAGAGTCATCATGTCTCCCGAAACAATTATTATGGACACACACACACAATGATCTTTGGAAAGTAGGCAAACAAAAATAAGAGAAAATGAAGGGGAATCCTAAGATCAACTTTGGGGGTGTCTATGGAATTGCACCAGGAAGTAAATTGGACAGACAAGATGGGCCTAATGGTCCTTATCTGACATTATATTCTCTGTTTCTCTGTCAGGAGGTATTAAATAAACCATTGTTATTAAGAGCATGCTGTTTGCACTAACCGAACTTTTCAAGGCTCAGCCGTAACAGGATTGGTTAGTTTTCATTGCTCATCACGGCTTTTCTCTGCGTGAGTTTCAAAACCGGTTCAAGTTTATTCTTGTTGCAGTGCTAAGTATTTCATTCAGGTGTGGTAAGGGTAGAACGCATGACAATCATGCACTTTCCCTGACCTCTTCTGAAATTTCCTGTAAACAGATACAATAACCAAAAAGTAGTGCAGTAATATAATGCTATTACCTCGGAAATTCTGTGCTGCCCTGTCTAGGAATGCTTTTACTGCTACCTTAATGCCGTAAAATAATAATTAAAAAAAAAAAAAAAAAAAGATGGAACACTGGGTAAGGTATCAGACAAGATTATAAACTTCTTCCGTGACCCCTGTCTGGGTTTCACTCTCCTTTACAAGGGAGAGCTCTCCAGCATTAGGAGGCTGAAAAGGAGGGGGTATAGCAGGGGAGTGATGGAAGGACGGGCAGGTGGGGAGTTAGAGGGGAGGAATAGCTGGAGTTCCGGAGAGTGTGTGAGGCTGGGCTCAGAGACAGGGAGAGAGGGATGATGGTGGTGGTGGTGGGTATCTCCACGGGTAGGGAGGGGAGGGCGCCCAGCTGGTCCGCTGGACAGAGCACTTCTCTCCGGTAAGGACAACAGGGCCACCAGAAGGATAAGGATTCCTCTCCAGTGGGGGGAACGATCTGACTGGGGAAGCTGGAAGCCAGAATGTGTGTCGTAAAGGAGAAGAAGCTTCCTGTGTTTCCCTCAGGGCATGAAGGAAGAGGCTTCAGTGGGAGCCAGAGAGAAAAACCTCTTCTAGTACTCAGGTAACATAAGAAGAAAGTGAGTGTCTAAGCTGCTGTTCCTGCTATCTGTACTTTGGCTGATTTTTTTCCTTTTGCTTGAAGTTCATTCAGATACATCCTTTTTTTTTTTTCTTATTTTGGAACACAGACTGTTGGGTGGACTGGTTTTGTTTGGTGATCCCTGGGGTCCTGGCCCCTGCTCTTACCAGATGCTGTACCAGTGGCGCTCTCATATGAGACCCCCACCCCTTCTTTCTGGTAGCAGTGCTTAAAGTCACAGAGAGTCACAATAACATGAACACAAAAGGAAACTTTAGGAGGCTGCCACTTCTGGCCTTTATGGGGGAAAAAAACATTTTTCTCTGAATATTTCTATATATTTCTTTTTTCCCGGGCCTTTGCAAGTCGTCGAGGACTCATTCCGTCGCACTGGACGTCCCCTCATGCAGAGAGGCTCTGTTCATGTATAGAGACTGTTCAGTCATGCAGCATGTCTACCAGGCAGCAGTGGCCAGGGCTACGTTGACAGAGCCATTCAGGGGAATGAAGTCCTGTTTTTGGCCAGCTGCTGGAAGAGGAAATAGCAGCATGGCTGTAAGTTCCAGGTGATGAGCTGCAGCACGAAAGGGATTCAGGGAAGGTGGGGGGTAGGGGAGAGCTGCAAAGCCAGAGGGGGGCTCAGTAGGGAAGCATCATCAACTCAAATGAGTGACCCTTAAGGCTGCACAGTGGAGAGGAAGCAGTGTCACTTAGGCACACACAGATGCACAACTTTCTCTCTCTCTCTCACACACATGCACAAGCAGAGTCCCTCTCTAACACACACACACACACACATACACACACACACACACACACACACACGTCTTCTATCTCTCTATTTTCCCCCCTCCACGAATGACCCCAGAACTCTCCCCACTATTCCCAAGCCTGACCCAGCATTCTTACCCTTCCCTGGACACAGCACACCCTCCCTCCCCCACCAGTTCCAGCGAGGCATGGGCAGAGAGGGCCAGTGGAAGGAATGCCACTCAAGAGAGAAGAGCCCTTTGCTTTCTTCAGCTCCTTCCCTCCCAGGCAGGGCACATGGAACAGGAAGGGGAGGTGAGGGGGCAAGGTTGGAGCACACTGAACAGACAAAAGCAGACCCACTCTGCTTCCTAATCCAGACCCTCCCTTCCACTTGCTCCCCATCCACTCCTATCCTGCAGGAAAAGGGGAGGGGGTGAGTTTGTAATGGACAGAGGAGAGCAAACAAAAGTAAGAACCACTCTGCTCCCCAATTCAGCCGGTCCCCGCCTCTATTTTTCTCCAACTTTCCAGGGAACAGGATGGAAGGGATAAGATATCCCAGGCATAAGCACATACCCTGAGCAGCAAGAGCACTGATTGCTGGTGGTGACATCCAGGCCGGCCAGTGCCCTTCCATAGCCCTCCCCTCCTTGGTACAGAAATGCAGTGCACTGAGTTGGCCAGTACTCTGAAGTTGTCCCCACAATGAGGGGGTGGGGAAGGTAGACACATCTTCTTTGCATAAACTGAAGACAAAGTTTCTATAAAGACATAAGGCTGATACAGTAAGGTCACGCGGAAAACGGGCGCTCAGTGTTGAGCGCCCGCTTTCCTAACGCGCGCCAGGCCACCTCTCCTGGACGTGCGATACAGTATTTAAATGAGGGGTCATGCTAAAAAGGAGGCACTAGGGACAACAGCGCGCCTCTAATGCCTCCTTAGCAGCGGAAGCCCAGGAGAAGTGGCTGTCAGCAGGCTTGGAAGACGGACCCTCAATTTTACAAGCTTCCGTTTTTCCTAACCTGACCGCTGGCACTTTTTTTTTTTTTTTTTTAATCTTTTGGTTCCTCCAACTTAATATCGCCCCAATATTAAGTCAGAGGATGTACAGAAAAGAAGTATGTTCTGCTTTTCCGTACACTTTTTTTTGGGACGCACAGAAATTAGCGCCTGCTCTGGGCTGGCGTTAATTTCTGAGCGTAAAATGTACAGATCGGGCCCACATTTTTTTTCTGTATCTGGGGGCAAATAGCTAATATCCTCATCAACATGCATTTGCATATGATAAGTGCTATTAGTTTCAGGGGGGGGGGGGGGGTTGGATGCGCCTTTTGGATGCACCAAACCCCTTAACCGCTGTTAAACAGTGCGCTCAGCTGAGTGCGCTTTACTGTATCAGCCTGAGAGAGAGATCCATATTCAGTAAGCTGCTAAGGGGACAAGTTAATCGGCTAAACTTAGCTGGATAACTTGTCCCACTGAATAATCTCACCTAAAGTCGTCTGGCTTCACGTGGCCAGATAACTATAAACCTAACCTGTCAGATTTTTTTTTTTTTTCAAAATCATTTTTTATTAACAGTGAGAAATTGTTATAGTTAGTGAGGTTTGGGTGGACCCTTGGACACTGTGGCAGCTGACCACGCCCACGGGGGGAAGTCCCATGAGGGGCCACAGGTCAGGCTCAGCTCTGGACACACAAACACAGATATTTCTTTATTTAGACAGTTTGAGAAGCCACCAGAGGTGGCAGTAGTGAGTGGAAGATGTAGCCCGGCTGGGCTAGGGTTCCCCAGGGCGCTGGAACAGCGGTTCCTCCGGTAGCAGTGCTGTAGTGGAGAGGACTGAGAAAGTGAGTACAATAGAACATTCACAAGAGTCCCCAGTATGGAGAAGCCCCGAGATAAGGAGAGCTGGCCATCGAGGAGCGAGTACCAGATCCCTGGAAGCAGAGAGACTTGTTGGCAAAGTACTCACACAGCGATTCCATGTAGGAGATGGCACTGGCACTGGAATGGAGGCAGGCCCTCGAGGAGCGAGTACCTGGTTCCAGGGAAACAGCTCTGAGGAGTAGATGATAGTAGTACTCACTGGTGGTGTCTGTAGCGAATTCTTCCAAGTAGAAGAGAAGATAGGTGCAGGCAGCGAGTCAGGGAACATGGGCCCTTGAGGAGCGAGTACCGGTTACCTGACAATGACCTGAAAGAAGCAAAGAGGCCCCCGAGGAGCGGGTACCCCGTTAGCAGAAAGAGTCCAGTGGAAGTTGGAAGGCAGAGTAACTGGGTACGGAGAGCGAATCCCATCCGTAAGAATCCCCTTGCTAACTCAACGGCTAGCAATAAACAGTAGGCTTAAATATCTGGGCAGCGTGACATCATCACAGAGGGACGCCCCTGAGGAACGCGCCAATGAGAAAATAAGAATGAGGACCGTGCGGCACATGCGCCCTAGGGTACCTGGAGAGCATGGCGGGATGCAGTGCCCAAGCAGGTCCGGGGACGCTGAAGAGGACGGCAGGCGGACGCTGCGGCAGCCAGGTGTCCGTGAAGAGCAGGAGGAGTCACAGAAAAGGAAAGGTAGGCAGAGTGAAGCCGTCGGGCAGCGACGGTCGCAACAGAAATACAAACCATTGTGTCAGCGATCATAAGATAGCAAACAATAACATAGGCACAACAGAGCTCCATTCAAACGCAAGTCATTGCATTCCCACTTCTTTTCTCCCATTTATTTTGTCCCCCCCTGCACACATAACCTTCTGTTCTCCCAATTTCACTCCCACCTCATTCACTCCCATTCGTAGAGCCTCATGTCGCTTCCCACTCAACCAGTTCTCATCCCCAATCTATCCAATCACTCATCCTCATACAAATGGTCTCCCTCCCCCCCCCCGAGACCAGGGAATTCACTCCCAAACTTTAGTATAGCCAACATTTAACAGTCCAGCCTGTATATCTGAGGGCAACAGTGCAAAACATGCATGCCAGCACTCCTCATACGATTTTTCCCATTTATGGCTTCCGGAAAGGCAGTCCTGTCGCTCTAATTGCATGAGCGATGCCATCCTGTGAATCCAGGCCACCCAAACCGACAGGATGGTGCGGCAGGCCAATAGAGTAGCCAATTGTCCAAACTTTGCCTGAGGGAGGTTACAGGCCGGTAGGGTACGAAAGGTGTGCGTTATCAAAATGCTTCCGAAGATACGCGTAGCAATGCCTGTACATTGAGTGATAGTTTCCAGCACAGTGTTCCAAAACAACACAAGTGACTGGCAGTACAGGAGGCGATGTATAAAAGTCCCTTCCTCCTTGCCACACTTTATACATAACAGGGAATCTGTGAGACCCATCCAGAAGCGGCATACGTCATCATAGTAAGTCAGATGAAGAATTCGAAATTGTAATTCTCTAAGCCCCACATCTGGATTGTGTGCATGTAGGGCTTTAAAACAGGTCATAACATACTCCGGTGTTATTTCCTGGGCCAAGATAGTGGACCACCATCGCGCCAGCGGCTGCAAGTTCTCCTGAGTTTGAAAGGACTGGCCCAGTTGTTTCCAGCCAGCTATAGTGTTGGTGAGGCATGTCATATCGAAAACTTTGATTGCAAAATCAGTTTCCGCTGCCAATGCATCCGCCGTCCACAGAAGGGACTGCAGGTAGTGACGGGCCTGCAGATAGGCAAAGAAGTGGCAGGGTGACAAGCGGTAATCCTTAGCCAGCGTTTGAAAGTCCAAAATGGCATGGGATTCCGGATCATACAGATGAAAAATGAACACCACCCCACTTCTAGCCCAGCTTTAAAAAATGCCGCTGCAGTCATGCCCAGGTAAAAAAATCAGAATTGCCCAATAGCGGTAATAACAAAGATGTTGTGCCAGTTAAGCCACGAAATTTCTGCAGCCACCCCCAAGCACATATACACGGGTACATCAACTGTCTGGGGAGGTCCATTGTGCGCAGTTGTGAGGGTCATAATTGCAGCAAATAGAGGGGTGACCATGGCACAGTCATTCAGCTCAGCAAACCCTCCTCACAATAACAATATGTGTCTGGCAGCCACTCTCCCACAAATCTTAGTTGGCAGGCGACCCTGTATAGCCGAAAATCCAGCAGACACATCCCCCCATATTCAAGGGTGGTGTATTTTATGCGGGTGGTCTTACCCCACCATAGAAACTTTGAAAGGCAGGATTGCATGCGTTTTAGATCTCTGATGGAAGCCAGCAGGGAAGCATGTGCACGACAAAGGATTTTAGGGACAAGTACCATTTTCACCAGTGCACACCTGCCAAAGAGAGAGAGTGGGAGCGAGCTCCATGCCAGTAATTGCATTTGAACTTTAGTAATTACTTAGCCTAGATCCCGTGGGATCCATACCCCCCAGATAACGGAGCTTTCCCGGGGCCCAAGCAAACCATTTTGAATACTGGCAGCAGATCGCCTTTGCCCTCACTATGTCACAGGGGCCGACTGTTGGTACCTGTGACATAGTGAGGGCAAAGGCGATCGGCGCCATTTTGAGTCCTGGCATCGGATGAACGGCGTGCAGGAAGTTGCTCCCGGATCCCCGCTGGACTTTTGGCAAGTCTTATAGGGGGTCAGGAGGCCCTCCCAAGCTGGCCAAAAGTCCCTGGGGGTCCAACGGGGGTCCCGGAGCGACCTCCTGCACTCCGGCTGTCCGATGCCAGGACTCAAAATGGCGCCGATAGCCTTTGCCCATACTATGTCACAGGGGCTACCGGTGCCATTGGTCAGCCCCTGTCACATAGTAGGAGCACAAGATGGCGCCGGTGACCATGTGACTGGGGCTGACCAATGGCACCGGTAGCCCCTGTGACACAGGCTATCGGCGCCATGATGAAACCAGCACTGAGGGTGTGAGAGTGCAGGGGATGGCTTCTGGACTCCCCGCTGGACCACCAGGGAGTTTTGGTAAGTCTTGGGGGGCTCAGGAGGGTGGGGGTTGTAGTTAATTTTAATTTTAGCTGGGACACGAATATAAATCGCTGTATTAACGCATTGGGGCCCCATACGGCCGAATGCAAAGCATTTGCTCCCCGACGAATCTGAATCACGAATGCAACGTATGGCGTCCCTCTGCACATCCCTATGGGAAGGGTCCCCCCCAGGAATGTTGCAGCGCAGGGTCCAGAGCCAAAACCTCAGATTTAGAAAAATTAATATTCAGCTCAGCGATTGCACAGAATTGCTCAAAAATACGAATGATAACCGGTATGCTGCTGCGAGGTCATCCCACAAACAACAAAATATCATCAGCAAAAAGTGCTATTTTTAATGGGTGATTGCCAATGCTAAGTCCCCAAAAATCCTTCTCCCCCCCACAACCAGATAGCTAGAGGTTCCACTGCTAACACAAATAGAAGCGGGGAGAGGGGGGCACCCCTGCCACACGCCACATTGTAGATCAAAGGGGTCCATGAGGGCACCATTTATCAAAATACAGGCGCTAGGGCTTTTGTATAACACCTCAAGCCATGCCACAAACGATCCCAAGAAGCCATATTGACACAGGGCCCAAAACAGATACTCCCATGATAGCAAGTCAAAAGCTTTCTCGGCATCTAAACTTAAAATCATTGCTTCCGCCGCAGGGTGGTAACTAAGGGCCGCAATAAGGTGCCGCACATTCCGCACTCCCTGTCGCCCTTTAACAAAGCCTGTCTGATCAGGGTCAATTATAACAGGTAAGATCCCATTTTAGCAGGCTGCAAGTACTGCTGCTAAAATCTTAACATCTACATTAAGCAGTAATAAAGGCCGGTACGGCTATAAGAACATAAGAACATAAGAAATTCCCATGCTGGGTCAGACCAAGGGTCCATCAAGCCCAGCATCCTGTTTCCAACAGGATGCTGGGCAAGAACCTGGCACAACAGGCCACAAGAACCTGGCAATTACCCAAACACTAAGAAGGTCCCATGCTACTGATGCAATTAATAGCAGTGGCTATTCCCTAAGTAAAATTGATTAATAGCCATTAATGGACTTCTCCTCCAAGAACTTATCCGAACCTTTTTTGAACCCAGCTACACTAACTGCACTAACCACATCCTCTGGCAACAAATTCCAGAGCTTTATTGTGCGTTGAGTAAAAAAGAATTTTCTCCGATTAGTCTTAAATGTGCTACTTGCTAACTTCATGGAATGCCCCCTATTCCTTCTATTATTCGAAAGTGAAAATAACCGAGTCACATCTACTCGTTCAAGACCTCTCATGATCTTAAAGAGCTCTATCATATCCCCCCTCAGCCATCTCTTCTCCAAGCTGAACAGCCCTAACCTCTTCAGCCTTTCCTCATAGGGGAGCTGTTCCATCCCCTTTATCATTTTGGTTGCCCTTCTCTGTACCTTCTCCATCACAACTATATCTTTTTTGAGATTCGGCGACCAGAATTGTACACAATATTCAAGGTGTGGTCTCACCATGGAGCGATATAGAGGCATTATGACATTTTCCGTTTTATTCACCATTCCCATCCTAATAATTCCTAACATTCTGTTTGCTTTTTTGACTGCTGCAGCACACTGAGCTGACGATTTTAAAGTATTATCCATCTAGCACCTTGTGGTAGCTCCTAATATGGAACCTAACATCGTGTAACTACAGCAAGGGTTATTTTTCCCTATATGCAACACCTTGCACTTGTCCACATTAAATTTCATTTGCCATTTGGATGCCCAATCTTCAAGCCTTGCAAGGTCCTCCTGTAATGTATCACAGTCCGCTTGTGATTTAACTACTCTGAATAATTTTGTATCATCCGCAAATTTGATAACCTCACTCATCGTATTCCTTTCCAGATCATTTATATATATATATTGAAAAGCACCGGTCCAAGTACAGATCCCTGAGGCACTCCACTGTTTACCCTTTTCCACTGAGACAATTGGCCATTTAATCCTACTCTGTTTCCTGTCTTTTAACCAGCTTGTAATCCACGAAAGGACATCGCCTCCTATCCCATGACTTTTTAGTTTTCATAGAAGCCTCTCATGAGGGACTTTGTCAAACATTGTCTGAAAATCCAAATACACTACATCTACCGGTTCACCTTTATCCACATGTTTATTAACCCCTTCAAAAAAATGAAGCAGATTTGTTAGGCAAGACTTCCCTTGGATAAATCCATGTTGACTGGGTTCCATTAAACCTTGTCTTTCTATATGCTCTACGATTTTGATCTTGAGAATAGTTTCCACTATTTTTCCTGGCACTGAAGTCAGGTTCACTGGTCTATAGTTTCCCGGTTCGCCCCTGGAGCCTTTTTTAAATATTGGGGTTACATTGGCCACCCTCCAGTCTTGAGGTACAATGGATGATTTTAATGATAGGTTACAAATTTTAACTATTAGATCAGAAATTTCATTTCATTAGGGAATAGCCACTGCTATTAATTGCATCAGTAGCATGGGATCTTCTTAGTTTTTGGGTACTTGCCAGGTTCTTGTGGCCTGGTTTGGCCTCTGTTGGAAACAGGATGCTGGGCTTGATGGACCCTTGGTCTGACCCAGCATGGCAAGTTCTTATGTTCTTATGTCTAAAGTTATCCGGACTCGTGTGGCTGGATAACCTGCCAATTAACCGGATATCTTCAAAAAATATCCGGTTAGGTGGTGCCTCTTTAGTTAAATAAAAAACAAAACCCTAAACTGCAGCCTCCTGGAGTAACACCACCATTAATTTTTTAAACCCCTGCTGCCAGAGGCCCCCCCCCCAACCCCTCCAAAATTAAAGGACCCCCTAATAATTATGCCAGCCCTCCCCATTCCTCCCACTCCCTGGAGAATAACAAAAACAAAATTTCTCCTCCGCCCAGTCTCCTTCCCCAACCTTCCCATGCACCCAGTACCTTCATCTCCGCCCCATGCCGGGCATCACAGTATGATGCTCTCCTGGGTGCTTCCAGCTTAGCTTTGGACGGACATCCTAGAAGCGTGAGCTATCAGCGTAACTGTGCAGCCTGCTATACAGCTGTCTCACACACCTATACCCGAGGAGAGGCAGGGCGAGCATGTGGGGGGAGAGACAGATGCTGGGCGCAGAGAGCGAGAGAGGGAGAGAGGGAGGGAGAAGCAGAAGGAAGGTGGTGGGGGAGGGGGAGAAGGAAGGTAACAGGGATGAAGATGCTGGGGGAGGGATGGAAGAGACAAGGGGCATATGCTGGGGAAAGGGAGTAGGGACTATAGGGGGGAGAGGGGAAAGGGAAACGAAGGCAGACAGGCACATGGGTGGTATGAAGCGGGGGGTGGATGCCGGAGACAGGGGAGAAGAAAGCAGGTGTGGGTGCTAGGGATGGGGGGATGCAGATGGTGGATGCTGGGGATTGGGGAATATAAAGAAGTGCAGTGATGGTTCAGACCAACGGTCTACTGAGCCCAGTATGTCTTCCTCTGCAGTGGCCAATCCAGATCACTTGGAAGACCTGACAAAAACTAATGAGGAGATGCAATTCCTGTTTCCTGCTCTCAGAAGTAAGACCTGCATACTCAGCTAGTTATCCGGCTAGAATTTAGCTGGATAAGTGGGGGGCATTCCAAGGAGAAAAGATGTTAGCCAGATAAGTTATCCGGCTGTCGCTGATATTCAGCTCCTCTGGGGATAGGGAAATACTCACAGTGAGGGAATGTAATCTGCTTTGAAGTGCAAATAAGCAGAATATAAATAAATCAAATCAACATTAGTCGGATAACTTATCCAGCTAACTCTGGTCAGGCCACAGACCTATCCTAAAAATAACTGGATAAACTTATCTGTCTATTTAGCCAGGAGCGACCACATCACTGAATAGACCTTGCTAGTCAGGGGATAAAGCTGGCTAACTAGCTGAGCCACATAGCAGCTGAAAAAGAGCCCCTTACTTTTTAAAATAAATTTGTTTTAAATTTGCTTCCTAGGCCTAGTACTATTTGAAAAGAGAAATAATCATTCTGTATTAACTTGTTCCATTCCACCCATAATTTGAAAAACCTCTATCATTTCTGCTCAGCAATCTCTTCTCAAAGCTGAAGAGCCCTAACCTGCTTAACCTTTCTTCGTAAGGGAGACGTTTCATCCCTTTTATCATTTTGGTTGTCCTTCTCGTACCTTTTTTAGTTCCACTATATCTTTTTTAAGATCGGGCATCTGGAACTGCACACAATACTCAAGGTGCAGTCACACCTAAGATTTATACAGAAATATTATGGTATTCTCAGTTTTATTCTCTAATCCTTTCCGAATAATCCCTAACATTCTGTTTGCATTTTTAACTGTTGCTGAGCTAGACTGGAGGATTTCAGCAGGTCCAAGGTCCTTTCCCTGATGGTAGCTCTTAATGTACATATAGTTAGGACTGTTCACCTCTCTCCGAGGTACATTACTTTGCACTTTTCCACATTTAAATTTCATCTACCATTTAGATTTCCAGTTTCCCAGTCCTGCAAGGTCCTAACTGCAATCCCTCATGGTCTGCTTGTGTTTTAACTCTTTTGAATAATTGTGTGCCATCTACAAATCTGATCACCTCACTCGTCGCTTCCTCTTCCAGATCATTAATGAATTTGTTACCACTGGTCCTAGCACAGATCCCTGAGGGCATTCCATTTTCTACCTCTCTCCTTTGGGAAAGCTGATCATGTAGTCCTACGCTTTTTCCTATTTTTGAATCAGTTATCCATTCACATCAGGACATTGCCTCCTATCTCATGACTTTTTAATTTACTGAAGAGTCTTTCATGAGGGACCTTGTCAAATGACTGCTGAAAATCCAGATAAACCATGCCGACTAGCTCACCCATATCCACATGTTTAAATCTTCAAAGAATCTACTAGATTGGTAAGGAAGTCTTCCATTGTTAAATGCATGCTGGCTCTTACGCATGAAGCCAAGTCTATCCGTTTAAGGAGGAAGAAGGGTGGATGCTGGGGACAGGGGAAGTGGAAGGTTGTGGGATAGAAGAGAGGAAACCTGAGAGATACATGAGAACTGAAAGATGCATGAAAAGTTTGGGAGGAGTGAGAAGAGATGGTAATGAAGAGAAAAGAGACAGAAGCTGAGAAGAGAAAGATGATGAGAATGAAGGAGAAAGACAGAGCTTGGGTCCCTCATGGTGGGCTATTGGCAGCAGTAAGTGACATGTGCCCAGTCGGAGGACACACACCTTGGAAAAAATTAGAGGGAACATTGTGTGGGTAGTTTCTCTTTAAATGTTAGCTTCGGCAAGGACCACGGAAACACAAGTGTCTGTGGATAGTGTACCTCCTTTATTTGTGGGCATTCAGGAATTTGAAAATCAAATCCCCATGCATACTTTACCTCCCCTGCCCCCAGTCCCGATACCACCTCTTTTTCCCACAGCTAAATCTAGCACCTTGTGAAACTCACTGGCTAGACTTAGCTGCTGGGGGTGGGGATAGGGGTGACATTTTCAGCCCCTGAGTTTTACCTGGGTAAATCCCTTTGAAAATTGTCCTCATTTTCAAAGCCATTTACGCTCATGACACCCAGTTATATACATGGCTCTACTAAAATGGCCTGGGGTTCAGTTTTCATAAAAATACGCGTGTAATCCCATCCCAAAAAAAAACTAATCTAATATGGTTTGGCCTGGCCGTGGACTACCAGGGCCTGCCAGAGTTTGTCTGGCTCCCTCCCCCCATTTAAATGTTCAAGGGCTCGGGAGCTCCTTCCTTAGCCCCATTTACCCCCTTCCTGGGTCCTGCATGATAAAGGGCAGGAGCAATTCCATTTAGTCCCACCTGGATCCCAGTCATGTAAAAATGGCACCGTCCACCTGGAAGACTATGTCAAAATGATATCCCTTCAGCCCCTTCCTCTGGTGTGGCCAGCACCATTATGGGTAAACAGCTGTACAAATGCACAGGCCTGGTTGAATTGGCTTAGCTTTCGGACTTGAAGTAAGGGTCAAAGGGCCTGAGGAGGACGTCAGAAAGGCCTGGGAACCAAAGTCACATTTTGCAAGATGAGAGAGGGTTTCCAAGGCCATGGGAGGCTCTTTTTATTTTATTTTTATTTTTTTTTAAATGCCACAAATACAAAATACCCCAACCTTTTCAGGTATTTTTGTAGGAGGCCATTTTTGGTTTGGTTTGGTTTCATTCATTGCATTTTTTTTTTGCATTTGTTTCAAATGAATGCCCTTTTTATTTAGAATATTGCTTTTCCAAGTTCATTATTTTTTTTATTACTGTAATCCTCTTTGGGCAGCCACTTGGCTGGGAAAGTGAGCTAGACATGTTTTAAATAAATAAAATAATAAATAACATGCTCTAAAACAAAAAAAGAATATACATGAAAAAAATAAACAATATAAACAATATCAAATTGCAAACACCATTCACATCCCTACAGTGCAGTAAATGATTAAAGAAAAAAAAAAAGACCTACAGGTAAATCTTGGATGGGATGAAAGTTTCTGCCTGCTGAGAAAAGGAGAACAGTAGCCTGCAAAACAGAGAAAAATATGATACTGTACAGGGTTCCTTTTTGCTGCAGTGGGTGCCAGAAATTACTCTTCCTGCCTGCCCTGAAACAAAATTTCTCTGTTTGCTCTGAAGCAATACAAACTCCTTTTGCACAGCAACATCATCTGGCGCCTTCTTAAACAGCTTTGCCCTTTCTTGCATAAAGTGGATGTTAACAAAGTAGTCCATGCATTAATTACTACTAGACTTGACCTTTCTAATTCCCTTTTGATTGGGTGACCATCTAAATATATTCTCTGTCTTCAATTACTTCAAAGCACTGCTGCTGTTTGCATTGTTGCTAGCTGTGGTTACAGGGAATCTGGGTCCCTGGGTTTTGCCAAACTTCATTGGTTGCCTGGGTCATATCTTTAAATATCACCTGTCTGACGTTCAAAGCCTTTCAAGATTATTTACAAAGCCAGCTTGCATTTTATACTCCTACAGTTTATTTTGTTCATCACAGGATGCTCTGCTCTCTTAGAAGAGCACGCCTTTAAAAAGGTCCAGCTATTGCTTTTTCTTGTATTGCTCCTTGACTCGTGGACCTCCAGTTATTTGCAATTTACGGTACAAGTAATATTCTTTTTATTTCTGAAGCCTTTGTGTAGGTTTCAGTCACTGTTTTCTGTTTCTCTTGTTCCTGTGGAAGTCCATATGAAAAATTATCCAGCATAACTTCCAAACAACTCCACGCAGGCCAATAAACATGCACATATGGGAGCGTGAAGATATGCTGTAGCCTTTTAGAACCTGCGTCCATCTGGTCCACACAGGTTATAAAATATGTCTATGTCCACCCCCCTCCAGCATACTTGCATATGTCTCAGTACATGCAGTGCAATGCATTGGAAGCACATACTTTTTCTGCCTGTTTTCTAAACATATGTGCAGATATTTTACGCATGAAAAAAATATTACTTGTTCGTACGGAACCCTGATTTGTATGCAGAAGTAGGTATATTTTAAAATATGGCCCATACTTGAAATCACCAGTGTGTCGATACCTGCACCAGTTCACTCAGTCCATCTCCAGTTCATTGAGACCCTCCTAGTATTTCACTGAGACTTTCCATCCAACAACAGCTGGCAGCAGATGAGCCTGATATAAATTGTACTGGATAATTAGCAGGTATACAATTGGAAGAATAAGTTTCCTAATGTACTCGCGTAGATCTCTTATGTGCATACTTCTTGGGGATCCCCCCAGAACGCTTCTAGACTGCCCCTTTTTTTGCACAGATAAATATGCATGCGAAACTGAAAATAGCATATACACGAACACATGCTATTTATGGGCATATGTGCTAATTTTACGCATGTAACTCCTTTGAAAATTAACTTGTTAGCCAGGATATTCAAGAGCACGGTCACGCCACTTAAACTTATCCGGTTAACTAACAGTTATCTGAGTATATTATCTAGCTAACTAGTCCTGCTCAATAAGTAGCTTGTCCCTATTATGCCCCCATTCTGGCTGAAGGCAGCTGAATATTCAGACGCCACCACTTAGCCAGATAAATCAGAGCTTATCCGGCTAAGTGGAGCTGAATATGTGGCTCATAGTTTTTAGTATTTTCTGATGAATTTTATTGTTTGATATTTGTTTTGTTTATTCATTTTGATTTTATTATTGTCTCATATTGCTCATGTTATTTTGGACAAATGGGCACATGCTAAATATAAATTTGATTAAATAAACATATAAATAAATTATCATAAATGCCCTATTGGACTACAATATCTCTGCCTAGGGTCCAAAACAAACTAAAACAAAATAAAAACGAGAGAAAACAGAAATCCATTGGAGATCGTGCTTGGAAGACCCATGTGGCTGATCTGGTTTCCTGATTTCGGGATTGATTTTCAAAAGGATTTCCTTGTATCAACCCCAGTTTGATGTGCATATAAGGCCTTTTGAAAAACAAATGAGTGTCTATGTTCTGAAAAATACAATTTAATGCCTACTTTTGTGCACAACAGCATGAGGCATTCCTTGGTGTGTGTGTAGGGGTGTTTGTCAGAATTGGGAAGTGCGTACTTTCGATTTTGAAAACTCGGTTTAAACTCTGCGAGTGCAAAAACCAGGGTTTTTTTTTTTTGGTTTTTTTTTAAGTATCTTCCTTATGGATATGCTTTTAATTGCCCCGACTATGATACCTTCAGGCAGTAGCTGGGTGAGGGCAGCTTTCAAAGATATTTACCCAGGTAAACTGCTCTCCTCTGCTTCCAGCAAATTTGCCCTCCTCTCCCCCAGCAAAAACATGCACGTTATTTTCAAACAAAATGTTTGCCCTGCAAGAAAATGCAGGTGCAGCATCTGCCGGTACTTTATGCCCTTAGCAGGAAGTTTCTGATGAGCTTCTGGGTACACAGGTACAAAGGTAGCCACAGGCTTTGCAGAAACCTGAGCTGTCTGAAAATCACGCCCTATAGTCACACCACATATCTGCTCCACAAATAAGTGACTTAACATCTAGCATCGCCTGGGTTCAGATCTGAGGTGTATGTCTCTTATTTTTTTTGTTCCTAGGTCTGTGAGTTAAGCTGTCAAGCACGCTGACTTGTCTTGTGGATCGCATGCCTACCTCAGGCTAAATGATGATAAGTGAAATTGCAAACACAAAGATCACTGATGACAGCTGAGGAGATAATGAAATTAATATTGCAAATGAAATCACGTAACGTGAAGTCATCCCTACCAGACCTGGGAATTTAATCAGTTGTGTCAAGTTGTAAAGCATGTTCAGTGACATTTCATGCTGATTTCTGGAATGTTTAACGGCAGAGGAACGGGGTGCCAGGTAAGCCTCAATCAAGCGGTCTTTGAATGATGTGCTCTCTTCTAAAGCTAAGCAGAACTTGTGGCACACCAATATTGTTGGCTGATGCACTATTCTGTGGCATGCAAAATACCCATTTCATTTACTCGCTACATGCTCTGACTTTTACTATGACAGAAACACGATGCTATTGCACCACACCATTCTCTAACCCCCAAAACAGGCCTCAGGGAATTAAACTGATTTTCTCAATCTTTCTTGGGTCAAAGAAAGAATGAGCACTTCTGCTTAGCCAGCTTGATAGATGTGCTTTACGATAGGCATAATTTTCACCCAAATAGCCGTAGATGGGCAATTTAGCACTCGTGGCCAAGTGAAAAAGTGCACCATCATCCAGAACACAGCAAACAACATCACTAGCTGAGATGTTAAATGGGTTATTTTAAAATGTAAAACAAAATATTTTTATTATTTATAATCTATAGATAGACACAGGTATGACCCTTATGTTAACATCTATCCAACTTATTAATAATCTCTACCTTGTTAAGCGGCAAGGGTTGAAAAAGGAGTGTGATTTTTGATAAAATAAATGATATTAAGCCCTAATTAGGTTTTATATCTCATTATCAGCAAAGCAAACTCCCTCCACAGCAGGTACATTGTGATGAACCACAAAACTCTTCCAAAAACACTCAAACCTTTTACAAGAAACCTGCCATACCACAATAGCAGTAACACTCAGGACTCACAGAGCCACAACTCCACCTATGCTGGTTACCTTTACCACATCCTCTGGCAATGAATTCAGCTTGATTGTGGATGGAGTGAAACTATACTTTCTCCAATATATTTTAAATCTGCTACCTGTTAGCTTAAAGGAGTGTTCCCTTAGTCCTAATGTTATTTGAAAGGGTAAATAGCCATTCCATATTTACCTATTCTTCTGAACTCTGTGATTTTATGCGCCTCAACTTCCCAAGGGTTTTCATTCAAAAATAGGTAAAAAAATTATATATATAACCTTATAAATAAAAAATAAATAAATAAAATAAATAGATTACTATTTTTAATCTAACAATAACCATATAACATTTTAACATTTGTTTGATTGCCTCACTTTTATTTATTTTTTATTAAATCAAATTAATCCTGTGGAAAACATCCTGCTTCCCAACCTGGTAACCCCGTCTGGCAGTACCTGTCAGAAAGATAAGATCGCTAAATGAATTATAAAGAGGGAGGAAGAGCCAATCACTCCTAGTCCATCTTGCTGTGATTTACATCAGTATAATTATATCTTCTGTTGCTGTGGGAAATTGACTGCACCTACAGGGAAATACTTCTGTTACATAAGAAGTTCCCTTTTTAATTACTGCATGACACAGCCCTGCTATCTTTGGACCAATTACTACATTATGGGACAGAGCGACGATTAATAGAAATCCTAGCAATAATAGTGGGAGGTTTAAAATCTTGATGGCACTACCACACACACCAGAGAACATTTTATCTATTTTCAAGTTTTTATTGCTTATTCATATGATTTGTCAACTAAATTATTTCATTTTTATGTTTTTTCGTGCCATGGGAAAATTAGCATATTGCCCTATTTTTATTTTTGTAATGATGTCTTTCAATTTATATTCATAGTTAATCTGAAACGCCTGAAATGTTGGTGGCTAGCCTGGTACATTTTTATGTTTTTTTAATAATTATATCTTTATTGAGTTTTCATTTAATATAATGAAACATATGGAAATATAAGTTTCCAGACAATAAACAAGATAACTATCAAATAAATATTAAAAAACCCCCAAAATAACTCTGCCAAACACCATTTAAATATATAGTAGGGCGAATATTTCCTCAGGAAAATGCATAGCAACATAAAGAAAATATAATAAGGAGTACCTTGCAATTCCAATTTTATTGCCTATTTATCCTCCCCAATTTATCGAAGATTCCAACTCACATTCTGCACTTTTATTCACAATAAATGTCTCCAAACGCATAGGATCCATGAAAATGAACTTATTAGCCTGAAAAGTAATAAAATACCTACAAGGACATTTTAGAAATAAAGAGGATCCTAGAGCCAACACTTTACTTTTCAAAGACAAGAAATGTCTCATCCGAGCTTGGAAAAAACTAAATCCTTATCTTGTTCAGCACAGAATGAGACAATTAATGTAACCCTATTAAAAATCAAATCAAATGATTCTTCCAAAAATCTTATAATACCTGGACTGTCTACTGAGACAGTATGCCTAACCTGATCATCATTATCTGTATTCCTCTGTCAAGGAAAATAGAATAGCTAAGATCTCTTTTAGATATTTTTTAAACATTTCAACTGCTGAAAATAACCTAGCACATGGAAAGTTAACAAATCACAAATTCCTAGCTCTAAATAAAATTTCTAATGACTAATTCATAATGCATAGACAGACTATCTTTAATATTAGCTAGCTCAGCATTTTGTAGTAATGGAACCTGAGAGTTCAGGGCAGATGTAATTTTCTCAAGTTCTTCCAGTCTCTTCCCCTGTGATTCAAAAGTGGATCTAGATTCCACTGCAAAAGAGCTGAACTGCGAGATAGGTTGTGACATATTTTTATACAGCTTAGCTATTAACCTTCAAAGGTCCGAAAGAGTTATATTAGAGGGCTCTGGAATATCGTCTCCACTGCCCAAGATAGTAATAGCTGTTGGTTGTTGAGTATTTTCAGATACAACAGGAGTCATCATAGGTACTGCAGAAATCAAAATGGGAGATACTTCCCCAAGACTAGATCTTCCCAAGTCTCCCGCTATTGCCTCTATATCATGAAGAGATTCTGGCTTTACTACAAGCCATATTTTTTTTTTCGAAATCCTCTGCAATCTTCCTGGAAAGACACGGATCAACGTCCGTGGACTCGATCCCAGAATCGCAATCAATTGTAATCAACTTATCACGCTTTCATCTATCAGCTACACTAAATTCAGTTCTCCAGAGAGGTCTTTCTTTCATTCCATATCATCACTATGATCCGATTAAAACTAGATGTCAACTGTATCAATTCTTCAGAAAATTACAAATATCTTTATATTTTTCACAGTGCGATACAGGTTGTGACCTCTCAATTGTGGCACCCAAATCTCAGTGGCTCCCACCAGGCACTATTGATCCTGCCATCAAAACATTTATTGATTGATTCTTGGTGATTTGCGGTTATTAGAACAACAGTCATCCTCTCCAAAATACAATTTATCCAAAGAAGAAAATATGGCATTAAGATCCATGCACGATGAGAAATCTATTATCATTAAACAAGCGGATAAAGGAGGCGCCATTGTCCTCATGAATAAAGAAGATTATATACAAAAAGTCATGATTCATCTCAGTGATTTATCCAGTTATGTTCCACTATTGCAAGATCCCACTCTTACATTGCAAGATACAATATTGACTATTTTGGATGAAGCAACTATCCAAGGTTTTCTCACTCAATGAGAACAAAGGTTCTTAATGAATGACTCTCCTACAATACCAACTATTTACATGGTACCTAAGGTCCATAAAAACATCACTGACCCTCCGGGGCGACCCATTGTTAGCACTGTGGGTTCCATTTTAGAACCATTGTCAATATTTGTGGATGTCTTTTTGCAACCCTTTATTCCTCAAGCAGCATCTTTCTTAAAAGATACCAAGCACATGCTTAAAAATTTACAATCCATTCATCATGTAAAAGATTCCATTTTGGTTACCTTGGACATCCAAGCCCTCTACACCAATATACCTCAAACAGCAGCTTTACAAATAGTGTTAGACACTTTGGAACAAAGACCTAGACCACAGATGTAGATGTAGTATACTTGGATTTTCAGAAGGCGTTTGACAAAGTTCCTCATGAGAGGCTTCTGGGAAAAGAAAAACGTCATGGGATAGGTGGCGATGTCCTTTCGTGGATTGCAAACTGGCTAAAAGACAAGAAACAGAGAGTAGGATTAAATGGACAATTTTCTCAGTGGAAGGGAGTGGGCAGTGGAGTGCCTCAGGGATCTGTATTGGGACCCTTACTTTTCAATATATTTATAAATGATCTGGAAAGAAATATGACGAGTGAGATAATCAAATGTGCAGATGATACAAAATTGTTCAGAGTAGTTAAATCGCAAGCAGATTGTGATAAATTGGAGTAAGACCTTATAAGACTGGAAAACTGGGCATCAAAATGGCAGATGAAATTTAATGTGGATAAGTGCAAGGTGATGCATATAGGGAAAAATAACCCATTCTATAGTTACACAATGTTAGGTTCCATATTAGGTGCTACAACCCAAGAAAGAGATCTAGGCGTCATAGTGGATAACACATTGAAATCATCGGTTCAGTGTGCTGCGGCAGTCAAAAAAGCAAACAGAATGTTGGGAATTATTAGAAAGGGAATGGTGAATAAAACAGAAAATGTCATAATGCCTCTGTATCGCTCCATGGTGAGACTGCACCTTGAATACTGTGTACAATTCTGGTCGCCGCATCTCAAAAAAGATATAATTGTGATGGAGAAGGTACAGAGAAGGGCTACCAAAATGATAAGGGGAATGGAATAGCTTCCCTATGAGGAAAGACAAAAGAGGTTAGGACTTTTCAGCTTGGAGAAGAGACGACTGAAGGGGGATATGATAGAGGTGTTTAAAATCATGAGAGGTCTAGAATGGGTAGATGTGAATCGGTTACTTACTCTTTCGGATAATAGAAAGACTAGGGGGCACTCCATGAAGTTAGCATGTGGCACATTTAAAACTAATCGGAGAAAGTTCTTTTTTATTCAATGCACAATTAAACTCTGGAATTTGTTGCCAGAGGATGTGGTTAGTGCAGTTAGTATAGCTGTGTTTAAAAAAGGATTGGATAAGTTCTTGGAGGAGAAGTCCATTACCTGCTATTAATTAAGTTGACTTAGAAAATAGCCACTGCTATTACTAGCAACGGTAACATGGAATAGACTTAGTTTTTGGGTACTTGTCAGGTTCTTATGGCCTGGATTGACCACTGTTGGAAACAGGATGCTGCGCTTGATGGACCCTTGGTCTGACCCAGTATGGCATGTTCTTATGTTCTTATGGGGGCACCATGGCTCCCAGCATAGCAAATCTATATGTTGCAGCATTTGAAAGAAGGTTTTTGTATGGAGCACCTGAATTTGTTAATGTTTCCCATTGTTATCATTATATTGATGATGTCTTTTTTCTTTGGAATTCTGATGAACCTTCTCTCAATACTTTTTTACAATGGTTGAATTCATTAGACAGTCACTTACTATTTACCTTACATTATGATTTTCAAAAAATTGAATTTCTCGATATTCTAATTATAAAAGAAGATCAACATCTTACATCTAATCTTTTTGTGAAATCCTGTGCCAAGAACACCTATTTACATTTTTCTAGTTTTCACCCCTTTCATCTACGCAAAAATGTACCTATCAGTCAATTTCTCCGGCTGCGTCGTTTATGCTCTCATAAAACAGACTCAAATTATGATTTAGAAATTTTTACAATGGGGTTATCCATTTAAATATGTAAAAAAAAGCATACAAACGGGCTTACAATGCAGAACGTGAGTGGCTGCTTCTTGATAATAAAGAGCCAGAGGAAACTCCCCTAACATGCGTGTTGCCTTTTTCTATATTTTCATCACAGATTTCTAAATTGACTTTTCACCATTGGCCTATTTTAAAAATGCATTCCATCTTTAATAATTTTCCTACAATTGCTTACAATCGGGGAAAAAATTTGAAGGATCTATTATGTCATTCTTATTTGCCTGTTTCTTTAAATTCTTCTGTAAATGACACTATAGGACATTAGACCTGTGATAGATGTTCGTTTTGCAGCCAAGCCATTATTGGCCCTGATTGGACAGATCCCCACGGCAACATTTATTTTTCTCATTCTCATACCGACTGAACTTCAACCAACGTGATCTATGTGTTACAATGCCCGTGCTTACTTCTTTATGTGGGAAGAACTAAACATTCCATCAAGACTAGACTTACTGAACATCGTAGCTGCCTAGTCACTTCCAAACTTCAAGCTCCGATTGTTTCTCATTGTGTACAACATCATCATTCATTTCATGAAATCAAATGGCGGGTAGTTGAATTAGTTCACAAAAATCCTAGAGGTGGTAACACCAAAGCCGCGCTCAATTACAGAGAGCAACACTGGATTTATAAATTAAATTCAGTTCATCCCAACGGGTTAAATCTTGCAGTTGAATGGTATACACTCACCTGATACTGTTTACATCATCAATTCATATTGATTGCGATTACCTACGTCATCTTTGCGTATATATTAAGTCAACACTTCCGGCGCTGTTACAGGAAATGAACGTGGAAACACCATGTTTTGAATTCTTTAATCTCAAAGGACTACAAATACAGTAAATGTCTGGCTGATTTTTTAACATCCATGTGTTGCCCACCAAAGGTAATTTTTAGATTGTTGTGATTCTCCATATTTATCTTGAGATAACATTGGTTTTATCTCTTAGACACTGATCTTTAGCCCTTGACAAAGAACGGGAGCGTTCAAATGAAGCCTATTATGACTGGTCAATATTCATATAGAGGTAGATCTTCAAAAAATACGCGCGCGCGAACAAAAGTACACCAGATTTTATAAGATACGCGCGTAGCCGCGCATATCATAAAATCCGGGGTCGGCGCACACAAGGCTGCGCAAAATCGGCAGCCTGCATGCGCTGAGCCGCGCAGCCTGCCTCTGTTCCCTTCGAGGCTGCTCCGAAAGTGGAGTGGCCTCGGAGGGAACTTTCCTTCCGCGTCCCCCCACCTTCCCCTCCCTTTCCCTATCTACCCCACCCCCCAGCCCTACCTAAATCCCCCCCTACCTTTGTTGGGCGTAACTTGTGCGTGCCGCCCTGGCATCCCCCGGCACAGGCCGCAGTGCTGGGGGACTCGGGACCGCCCTCCCGGCCCGCCCCCGAACCATCACCACGCCCCCGGACCCGCCCCGGACCGCCCCCTGCCCCCAGACACGCCCCCGGACATGCCCCCTCCCGCCCCTTTTAGGAAGCCCCGGGACTTACGTGCGTCCCGGGGCTTTGCGCACACCAGCGGCCTATGCAAAATAGGCGCGCCGGCGAGCGAATGCCCTGCGCGCGTAAATCCGGGAGGATTTACACGCGCAGGGGTTTTAAAATCTACCCCAAAGCGTCTAATCCATAAACTTGCAGTACCCTTGGTATCCTGTTATGTTATATCTGTATTCTGCCACAGTACTTCAAATCATTATTATTGGGATTCACGTGATTGATTGTTGATTCACTACAAGCCTTACATCGCAGGAGAAAGTACCCACCAGTTGGGGAGATGGACAGCTTGTGCCAGGACTCAGGAAGCCACCCAAAGAGAACCCTGAACCCCCTACTGCAGTCACGTAATTGGAATCTCACCCAGTCTCTGCAAATGAATATCCATAAGGCCTGGAACCACAGCAGATCCAGGGTATGAGGTGAAAATCTTGTATTTCCTTTTGCTCCACATTAGTACAAAGCCGTGCACGAGCTTTGGCAGTACACAGGTGGCTATGCGCCACAGTGCTCAGAATTTATCAGGGCAGTCAAGCTCTCTTTGATGACATCATCGCCAGCATCTCAAGATGGGGAGGAGCAGCTCACCATAGTCTTCCCTCAACTGGAACCGGGTTGACAAGTCTCCACCAGCATGATCTCACCAGGTACTCCTCAGCTTTGGAGCATTCCCCACCTTCCTGCTGCAGTGCTCAGATTTTATCAGGGTAGTCAGGCCTTCTTCAATGATGTCACAGGCAAGCATACATATCTAGCAGATGTTTTCCAGCTTAGCCTGTGCTCCTTTAGGTGAATTTTAAAAGCCCAGTGTGCGCTAAAACTGAGAGATAAGGGCACAAGTCAAGTCAGTGTGTGCTGAGTGCATTTTAAAATCTGCTCGAGTACGTGCACATCTCCTGCTACATGCACCAATAAAAGGTTTACAAAAAGGGGCGGGGGGTGGCGTGAGCATGTAGGGGCCCAGCCAAGAGATGAGTGCCTAAATATTTACGCGCACTGGTGTGCCGAGGCCCCTCGCCGCGTAACTTTACTTCTGTTGTGGATGATGTGTAAGTTTTAAAACTAAATATTTAGGCAAGTCAATGGGGTTTTAAGGGTCAGGCTAATGGGGGGGGAAGGGAGGCTATTAAATTAGGGTGTTTGGAAGTCCTGTCCCTGAACTGAGAGACCTGGGAATGAACTGGGAAAATGGTGAACGCCAATGGCGCTTGTCCCTGTAAAATTTCCCCACTTGCATGGTAGATATGGGATTTGCGCGCACATGCGCGCGCTTCCATTTAAAAATGAGTGCACCTGTATGTGCGTCCAGGCTACTTTATAACATGTGCACATATGCGTGCGTATCTTTTAAAATGAACGCGTTCCTGGGTGCAGGCTGACGAATGCATGCACATGTGCGCCCGCACGCCACTTTCACATTTACCGAACATGTGAGGGGGGGCAATTTCCATGAAAAATCTTAAAAGCCAGTACAAGAAGTTTAAATTTAAAAATTAACTTCACAGGTGGCCAATGCAATTTCAGGAGAAGGGGAGCAGCTGACTCCCATCTAGACCTGCCCATGACAATTCCTGCAGGTATGCTTTGAACTATTTGGAGCCTTTGAATCATAGCACCAAGAAGGCCCCAATAGATAGCGTTACAATAGTCTATTACTGTTATGACCAAAGCACATACCACCGACATTAATGCTGTAAAACTCAAAAAAGATTTTAATTGCCTCATCAACCATAGGCGCCCATAGGCTCTTCGTAACACTGCACATATTTGACTTTCCAACGTCCAGTTAGTATTCAACATCACCCCTAAGGATCTCACTTCTTTGTTTGCTATACCTGTAACACCTTCAATTTGAAGCTGATATTTCTCCAAAGCTGTTCTCACTTGCAGAATTTCTGTCCTTTTAGAATTTAAAACTAAATTATTCTCTCAACTAAATACTAACTGCTAATATACAATTCTCGAAATGGGCAAGAACCAAATCTGGGGCAGATCCCGTAGGGACCAAATTTTGAACGTCATCCACATATATAAAAGGGGAAAAGCCAAAAGTCCGAATGATACCTCCCAATGGTGCCAAATATATATTGAATAGTAAGGGGGATAGCGAAGATCCTTGTGGAACTCCGCATGTTATTTTGCATAGCTGTGAACAAGTCCCTTGAAAATCTATCAACTGCAACCTTGTTATGATTGGCAGTCCATGTGGCAACGCCGCAAACCACTGCTCTCACTTGCCTCTCAGACGCCGGCCTGGCCTCTCTTCTTCTAAACATGGCAGTCCACTGCACTCCCCCACTCTCCTCAGCTCGGAGCCCCACTCCTCTCTGAGACTGACTGCCGTGCCACTGCAGCCTGATGCAGTCCATGGCAGGATGCCGGGCCTAGCCTGACTTCCATGACACCTGATCACCAGCCCCTCCTAGGCGCGCATGCAGCTGAATCCCCCACATTTAAAGGACCAGTGACGGGAACAGCCAGGTGGCTCTCCCTGATGACATCACCCAGCCAGCCCTATAAAAGACTGAGGCCAACTCCTATCCAGTGCCTCGGCAAAAGGTCGTCTCGCTTTGAGAAGTGCTTTGCCTCCTCATTCCTGATTCTTGGTCCTGGCTCCTGTTCCTGCTGTCTGTTCCTGGGTTCCTGTGCCTTGTTCCTGTGTGGCAGTCCAGTTCATCTTGAGTTCTTGCCTTTGTGGCCAGTCTCCCCATGTCTGTCTTCAGTGTATCCTGCTCCTGTGGTCCTCCGTCTTCCTCTTCATTCTCCATCCCCCTGGATTGGACTTCTGGCTTGACCCATTCCTTTTATAATATGCGTACGTCGGCGCGCACACATGTTATAAAATTTGATATCCATGTGCACATGTGCACTGGATTTTAACATCCATGGGCGCCTGTGTGGGTGACCTGCAACTCGTGTGCACAGGGGTGGAGAAATTTCAAAAGTATGCACGGCGAACGTGATCAGGCCTTAGCCTAGTTCCCTCCCAGTCCGCTCCTTAATTGGAGCGGACTGGGAGGGAACTAACCCTATCTTTCCTCCCTCTTCCCCTCTCCTCCCTGACCGCTAAACCTACCCTAGCTTTCTCCATTTTTTTTAATGTTAATACTTTCTGCTCCTCGCGAGCAGAAGTATCTTCCATGCACCAGCCGGCTGCCGGCGCACGCTTCTGGCACTTCTGCATGTAACAGGGGTTACACGCGTGGCCTGACCCATTCTAAAATGCATGCAGTGCGCACAAGGCCCAGCCACACGCGTAACCCCTGTTTTTTATGCTTACCCCTCTCCCTAATGGCATTTTAAAATCAGGCCATTAGGGAGAGGGGTAAGAGGAGGGGGTACTATTATGACTGGCGGCAAGGCTGGGGCTGTCGTTAAAACACACATATATAGGGAATCCTATGACATCATTCTAAAGATTCAAATACTCATGTACTCATATAACAATTTATTATCATTAATATTATTTGGTTTAAAGGAAACTGTTAATGCAGCACATATACATATACGGTACATCATTTTTTTTAAATACATACATGTATACCAGGTTGTACATGCTTTTGCATTATTGTTAATGTAAGTATTAATGTATGTATTTAAAAACATGATGTGTATGTATATGTGCTGCATTAACAGTTTCCTTTAAACCAAATAATATTAATGATAATAAATTGTTATATGAGTACATGAGTATTTGAATCTTTAGAATGATGTCATAGGACTCCCTATATATGTGTGTTTTGATGTAATAAGTAGGGGGCCCGTACTCTCTTAGTTTGTGGGGACTGTCGTTGTCATCTGCCTCTTAATCCCTTGTTACTTCAGGTACCCATGTAGATTTTTAAACCTTTTTGGGCAGGGATTTACCCAACCTGATAAAAATGTTGTAAAGTTCCTTCAACTACAATTGGAAAGGCAGCTTAGAAATTCAAAATATTATTATTATTATTATCACTATATCAATAAATCTATCTCATGCATATTCATTGTGGATATCCTGAAAGCCCAACTGGCTAAGGGTTACTCAAAGACAGTTTTGAAAAACCCTGGTATATAATTTACATTGCACTTGGGTAATGATTTACAGTGATATATTATTGTTTCTCCCCATTATTAGTGATAATAATCCATGTGGATAATTCTCCAAAAGTCATGTTCAAAGCCTCTTTAAATAACTAATATTAATCTGAAAAGTATTGTAGATTTCATTTAATAATTTATTCTGCATTTTAATTAATTATTGGAGTAGGATAATTGTCGGAGAGATAATATTAGGCGCATGCTCTATGAATGAGCTCTACAACCCATAATTAAGAAATTTTCCCCGTGGAGCTCAAATTGACTTTTGTGTAAAGCAGAAATGATCATCTTAGCACATTTTACTCACTGATGTAGGAAGTATTTCTAAGCTATCCAGTTGATCAGTAGTAGCAACAGGCAAAAATCAGTTATCCAAATTTTACTTCTTGACATAACTAACATCTGTTCATAGAGCTAGAGAGAAACTCTTTCCATTTGTAAAGAAGGAAAAAATAAAATATAGAGCAACAAGGGAATTCATTTTTTTCCTTTTATTTATATCTTTCACAAATTAAATACAAGAACACTCTTGCAAAGAAAAATAGCAATCAATCAGATAAAAGAAAAAAGGAGAAACTATAACAAAGAGAACAAAAATGATTGATTGCATTCGCAAACCACAAAAAAGGAGGAGATCAGAGGAAACTAAGGAGAGTACAAGGAAAATAAAACAGAAATCTCTTCATAGAAGACTGTAGAAACCCTTGCATCATAAACAGGATCAGACTCCCATTTTATTTATTATATGCCAACATTGGATGTCAATTGAGATATTACACCGGTTTACATGCAGATACTGTAGGTATTTCCCTATCCCCAGAGGGCTTACAATCTAAGTTTTTGTACCTGTGGCAATGGAGGGTAAAGTGACTTGCCCAAGCCCAGCAGGAGCAATAGCAGAACTTGAACCCTGGCCTCCTGGTTCATAGTCCACTGCTCTAACCACTAGGCTATTCCATTCCACCAACCCCAAGGTTCAAGATACAGAAGGCCCAGCTTTCCCAGGAGCTCTGGGATTAATAAAAAAAACAAAATTTAGGAGGGTTAAAAAAAAACTTTTCAAAAACTAAAATCACCATCCATTTGCAAGGATATCTATGGAAAAAATGAGCTCCCAGATCCATAGCCTCTTGGCACATTCCTAAAAATGTTCTCCTTCGTTCCTGGGTAGCTCGACAAAAGTCAGGAAAAATGTTAACTTTGGACCCCATAAACAAAATCTGTGCAGATCAAAGAATAGATGAAAAGCCTATTGAGAGGTAAATGTTACTAGGCTCATGGCCTGATGTGGTTCACTTACAACCATAGCTTCCAGAATGGCAGAAATATCCAAAAGAGCAGTCTCTTGCTGAGATAGTGCCAATCCAGTCTCTGTTCTTCTATTATCAGGAAGGTAACAAGTCTTCCTGATCTTAGGCATAGCTCCTAATGAAATACCCAGATTGTGTCACATGTAAGATTTAAATAATTCTGGAGAAATCATGGAGAGCCCTAGGAAATTCAAAACTCATAAATTTAACAGCTTAATAGCATTCTCAAGTTTTCATTTCTGTGGTGGATCACAAATTTATCTTGTAAAAGTATTGACTGCACATCAGATAATTTCTCAGTCTTTTGATTCAAATTTGTAATCTGCTGAGTCTGGGCCAAAATGAATGATTCTTAGGACTGCATCCTACTATTCATGTTATTAATGGAAAGAGTCAAAGAGGTCAAAGAACACTCCATTGAAGATAGGACAGATAATATTTAGTGTAATAGAAGAAGGCTTGGATGTAGGAGTCCTTACAAGTGAAGCCAACACAGATAAACCTGAGTGCTGAGAAACCTCAGGCACTGGAGGTACAGTTCTTCCTGAGATCTTAGCCCCATGCTACTCGCCTCAGGACTTCACTCTGCATCTTCCTCTGGCTGTTGGCTCCAGATTCCATCCCGGTCAGAATCTGGCATCGATGTTCCTTTGGCTATCACAGACCCCTCTGTGCTGCTCTCCAAGCCATTGCCAGTGGAGCTCCCAGCTCAGACTGATGATGCCATTACCAAGACCACCGGTGAAGGAGGAATCCTGTCATCAGGACTCAGAGAAACCTCCTGAAACGCCTCTGGCCGCTTCTCTGCTCCTTCAGATGCAGCGACAAGGAGACCCTCTCCCGACACCAAACGAGGACGAGAGAAAGAAGTCCAGAATCACACCTTGATGAGTTGGGGCTGGCTGAGGAATAGGACAAGGAACACTCCACAACCTCCCCTTGCGCTTCATCATTGTCAAATGGGAAAAGAAAAAGTAAATCGTATAAAATGAAATCAGAGCATTATCCAAGCCCCTCTGAGCCAGTCTACTCATGGGTCCATTGTGGCCCTCCTACACGGGAATTCTTGTGGGCCCAATCTGGTGTTCATGCTCTAGTAGTGAAAGCCTTCCAAAATCTAGTAGTGAAAGCCTTTCCAAGCCTTGATTGAAATCCTCACCCAACATCACAATCACTTCATCAAAAAATGGATTTTAACAAGAAACCACTAACTTCTCCATCATCTCCATTACCGTGTTATTAATGTCATTAGCTATACAGTTATACTATACTGGAATCGATTCTGCTACCCTGTAAATATTACATTGGAATCGATTTTGCTACACTGTAAATATCTTACTGCTCAGTTATCTGCCCCCTTTTTCTTTTCCAGATCCAAGTTATTTACTTCCCTGTTTTATTGTAACTATTTCACTCTCTTAACCATGCTCTTGTTACTGTGATTTGAGTTCTCTATACCTTACACACATTGTTAAATGTAAACCGCTTTGATATGACTCCTGTCATGAAAGCCGGTATAGCAAATAAATACATAAATAAATAAATAAATAAATAAATAAATAAAATCTCCAAAAACAATATACTGGAAAAATGAGCCTCATCTATTCCTTCCAAACAACCCCACTTGCATGAAATATTGGACATATATAACTTAATTGCTTTATTTATTTCCAGTTATCTCTCTGCTAATTGTCAGTATACTCCAGGAGACAGAATAAAAAGATAATAAATACAGCTAGCAATAAATACACAATGGGGTTAATTTTCAAACGGTTTCTATGTGTATAAGTAGCCATGTACATGTGTACACAATACTTTGAATACATAACAAGCATGCCACACTTGCAGTGTCACCCATAAATGTTAACAGGGAGAAAAATGGGTGGTTTAGGGAGTCCAGAAATACATGCACAAGTTGCTGTTTTGTAAGCAGTAAGCAGTATACACTTTTTTCACCTGCTAATTAATTCTTGGAAATGAAATTTCATGTCTTTTCTCTGCAGTTTTTGGGTGAGAGGTCTGCATTAAATGATGGGGTAGAGTCATAATGAAATGCTAGAGGGTCTTGGTGAACTGGTGGCAGTGGCGGTGAACCGTTGATTTACGCGCGTAGGGGGGGTTACGCGTGCCGAGCCTATTTTGAATAGGCCCGGCAATGCATGCAAGCCCCGGGATACGCGTATGTCCCGGGGCTTCAAAAAGGGGGCAGGGCCGGGGCCGGAGCCTCCAGGCACAGCAGCCATTTGCCGCTATGCCCGGGATTGTGGGCCGGCTGTCGCCTGGCGCGTGCAACCTATGCCTGCCCAGAGGCAGGCGCAACTTCTAAGTTAAAGGTAAGGGGAGGGTTTAGGTAGGGCTGGGGGACGGGTTAGGTAGGGTAAGGTGGGGGGGTGGAAGAAAGTTCCCTCCGAGGCCGCTCCGATTTCTGAGTGGCAACGGAGGGAACAGAGGAAGGCTGCGCGGCTTGGCATGCGCAAGGAGCACAAGTGTGTACCCCCTTGCGCGCGCCGATCATGGATTTTATAACATGCGCGTGGCTGCGCACGCATGTTATAAAATTGGGCGTAGATTTGTGCACACCGGGTTGCACGCAGAAATCTATGCCCACGAGTAAATGTTAAAATCCGGCCCAAAATATATGAGTAATTTTATAAAATGGGCAGAGAAAGTATGCATTTTCCCGCATTGCAAACATATGCATGTAATGAAACACGTGCGTAATTGCATGGCGGAAATATGCTGTGTTTCATAAACTATGGGGATCTTGCCACACAGTTTACAAAATACTAGCATAAATCTCTTTGGGCCTACTTACACATGCATTTGATGACTTATTCAGCTATTAGTAAATTAAAATAATAGAAACATAAAATGATATCCAATCTCACTTATCAGACCTCAACAGCAGCTGTGCATGCCACTGTTGCTGGTGCCTTGCAGGTGTTCGTGCCTATTTGGGTTGCTTTGCCCCTCATCTCAGTAACGTAGGCTGTTCATGCCACTGTTAGTGCTCTTTGACCCTCTTTGGGTGCTTTGGGGTATTCGTGCCACTATTTGTGCCAATTAGTCCCTTTCATTGTGGCTCCGGGTGTTCATGCTATGGTTGCTGGGAGGTGTTCATGCTGCTCTTGGTGTTTTGGGATGCTAATGGAAAACCTCAGCGTTACAAAAACTGGGTTGCCTTGCTTCCTCCATTGACTTTAATGGAAACGAATGAACTTCTGATACAAAATAAAGAAAATAAATGGAACCAAACAGAAAATCTGAACCAAACAAAATGAATGAAGCAGAAAAGTTAAATAGTTTAATATTATCTTCACACGTTTTAAAATTACTTTTTCATTATTGACGAAAGCATTGGGTATGATGCACTCTCAGGCAGGGACGGGGTATAGGATTTTGCTGCCCCTGGGCACTTTTGGTGCTTTCACAACCCCCACTTTCTGTAAGGGGCTGTTAAAGGGTAAAAAAAAGGCTGTTCCCTGCTGAATGAGATTCAGAAGAGCTGGAAGGCAGCAAATCTTAGCCAGCCTGCTGCCACCCTAGAAAGGAACCTAATGAGTGCCTATTGACAAATCCAAGGCTGCTCTCAAGCCACTGGTAGGAGCTATGTAACTGCAGAAAGCAATGAGCATAAGTGGCAGAAAAACTGTGCTCTCATTTTCATAGTCCCAAATCAGGGCTGGAAGAGATGATAATAGTTACTTTACACTAAGGAAGCTTAAAAATGACCTTATTAGTGCCAGCAGTAAGGTTCAGATGCCAGGGCAAGTGTATTTCATATGAATTACAGGCTCAGAGATGCAGTCAGGCAGAATACTAGTTGCTCTCCATAACATCATGGGAACTAATGAAAGAACCTGGTTTCCTGGCTGAAACAATTAAGTAATCAGCTGCCTTTGGTTACCCCTAACAACTTGCACAGACAAGGAGATTACTAAGTAAACACACTGCAAAAATGTCTCCATCCACAGCCAAATGACATGCATTCCCAGGGGAGTCACTGCCATTTACTTTTTTTTTTTTTTTTTTTTTTAAAGAAAGTGGGATTATTGAAAATCTGGCTTTAGGTAAACATTTACTTTACTGTTTTCACTTGCTATAATGCATTAACATATAGACCTAAAAATGCCTGCCTGGAAGGAAGGAAGGAAGGAAGGAGCACTATCCCTTGCTAGAGGGCCGCCTCCACGACACCTCACCCACCCACCTTATTTTCTGCTTTTCTTCTTTGTGAGTCAAACTTGGTTATCTCTAGGAGCTGGGACTAAAACTCCTTCTCCCGTCCTGACCACCATCACCACCACCCACACCCACGCATTCTCACCTCCAGTTCAAGCACGACACAAATCCCCACAAGAAGAATTGGCAGTAAAGGCTACAGCTTTATTAGGGTAACAATCAACGTAACCATTAAAAAAACTCGTACCCAAGCCATGGTAGTGGACACCAGGGCTGTGCCCCCAAATTTTGCTACCTGCCGTGAAAACCAAGCAAGGGGGCCACCCGTCTGGGCATAAGCACGCCCCTTCGTTTTTCGTCATAAAGGCATTCCCTTGGCAGCTGACAGCTGGCCCCTTACCCTTACCCTGATGAAACACTCACACTGCCCATCAGAGAGGTACCCGCCCTTGCTGTGACAATATAAACAACGACAAGGCTAGCTAATTGTGTACTGTCTTGTCAAGTGAAAACTGAGTCTGTGCAGGGACATGCAAAATCTATCTAATATCCGCTGACAGGCTACCTAACAAGATTAAGCTAACTTGAACCCCCCCCCCCCCCCCCCCTACCCACATCAACCTTGGAACAAAATGTTAAGCAAAGTATTAGAAAATTTATGGGAGCCTTTTCATTTAGAAGGCGTGGGAAGGTGGGGAAAAGAAGGCGCGGGCAAAATGATGTCACCGGCTGCGCCGTAAACGTGTCGGCGCACCGGAGAAGCGAGGGGCGGTGAGGGAGGCCTGCATTGCCTTGCATGCAGCTGTGGGAGGAGGGGGCCAAGCGAAACCCTGCCCCAGGTTAGTCGAGGGGCCTCCATGTCCGAGTCACAGGACCCGCGTATTTCTTGCAGCTCTATCCAATTAGGGTAACCCCTGAGTTGTCCCCACCTTTTAACACACCTTTGAGGTATTAAATCTCTGGCTCTCCCCATACACTTGTCTATCTGTCTGACAACGGGATGATAAGTTCCATGAAGCAGGAACTATCTCTCAAGTAGGTCTGTACGGCACTGCATATGTCACTGCATATGTCAATCTATAAATGAGGGTAGTGGCATTACTGTACATGCTTAAAACAACACTGTAATAAAAAAGGGCTTAATGCAGTTGGCACTTGGAGCCCCCTTTATCATGCTAAGGAGTGGTAGGGGTAGTCAAAGTTTCCAGAAGTTCCTCTTTTTTGAACCTTAGTAAACTCTGGTGGTGGTGCTACTGTGTTGATCCTTAGTGGAACCTCACGAAAGCACCATATTAAGGCAAGTAAAGTATGAATTTAGAATGAAGAAGTGAAGAGTGGGCTTGGGATGGTGGAGAGAAGATTTTTTGAACATTATGGGGCGGATTTTAAAAGCCCTGCTCGCGTAAATCCGCCCGGATTTACGCGAGCAGGGCCTTGCGTGCCGGCGCGCCTATTTTCCATAGGCCTGCCGGCGCGCGCAGAGCCCCGGGACTCACATAAGTCCCGGGGTTTTTCGAGGGGGGCATGTCGGGGGCGGGACCGATCGGCACGTTGTTTTGGGGGCGGGACGTGGCGTTTCGGGGGCGGGCCTGGGGGCGTGGTTTTGGCCGGGGCGTGGTCGCGCCCTCCGGAACCGCCCCCAGGTCGCGTCTCGGCGCGCTAGCGGCTCGCTGGCGCGCGGGGATTTACTTCTCCCTCCGGGAGGCGTAAATCCCCCGACAAAGGTAGGGGGGGGTTTAGATAGGGCCGGGGGGGTGGGTTAGATAGAGGAAGGGAGGGGAAGGTGAGGGGAGGGCGAAAGCGAGTTCCCTCCCAGGCCGCTCCGATTTCGGAGCGGCCTGGGAGGGAACGGAGGCAGGCTGCGCGGCTTGGCGCGCGCCGGCTGCACAAAATCGGCAGCCTTGCGCGCGCCGATCCTGGATTTTAGCAGATATGCGCGGCTACGCGCGTATCTACTAAAATCCAGCGTACTTTTGTTTGCACCTGGTGCGCCAACAAAAGTACGCGAAGGCGCACTTTTTAAAAATCTACCCCTATATGGCAGTAATAAACGATACATACATTTTTATCCCTAATGAAAATATAAGAAATAAAATTTTAAAAAGAGGCTTAAGACCAGAAACAGAAATCATCGGGAGTCCAGATGCAGGCTGTTACCCACTGCTCGGCCCCCTCACCTCTTTCAAAGTTATTCAGCATCTGGTCCCTCGTCTCTGGTGGCTGTGGGCCACTGGCTCCGTCCTTGGGCCACCCCTGGTGCCTCTGGCTCTGCTGCAGCTCCTGATGCTCCGTGAAGAGACGCCGCCCCAACCAGCACCACGCCCCTCCCTAGGAGCGTGCGCATGCACAGCTAGTCTTTAAATAGGGTCCGCGGCGGGAACCTGGCCACAGCCCCAGATGATGATATCAGCAGAGCTCTGGTATGTAAGCCCGGGCTCCGCTCTCTCAAATTGCCTTTGCAACAGGTCCCCTCGCTAGTCGAGTACTCATTGCCTCTTCAGTTCCTGGTTCCCGATCCTGATTGCCTTCATTCCTGTTTCCTTGTTCCTGTGTTCCTGTTCCTTCATCTCTCCTTCGGATTGCTGACCTGGTATGACCTCTGCACTGCCTGACTACTCCGTTGCTTCTCTCCAGCCCTGGACTTCTGCTTCATCTGACCATCCTTTTGACTCTCTCCTCATCTAGACCTCAGCCTTGCTTGCCACCGCTTCCAGATTGCTGCCAGCCCTGATCCCAGCTTGCTTAAAGATGCCTCTTCAGCTTTTGACCTGGACGTGGTTCATTCAGGCTTTGGCCTGCTCTTGTTCGGGTGCCCTCTGTCAAACTGGTCTCCGGGACTCTGCCTCATCCAGTTCAGACTGATACCTACACTAGTTGCTGCCTCTGGGCTGACTTTGATCCACCCATCGATGACTACTGACGGAGGCCACCTAAGTCCAGCCGCCCCGGCACGCAAAGGCTCAACCTGTGGGGAACGAGGTCTGGTACTGGTGAAGCGCCAGCCGGCCTCCGTCCATTAGACCTCTCTGCCTGCCAACGGTGGGGACCCATAGGATCCCTCCTACAGGTAGCATCAACCCCACCTCAGCCCAAGGGTCTACCTCCAGCACAACACAGGAAAACTGATATTGTGGAAAACTGAATTAATACTGCTGATATAAAGCAAAGAGTTGGAGGCTTTCTAATGGCTCTGAACAAAAGATGGCAGGGAGGGTGATTTTCAAAGGGACTTCTACATGTAAAGTTTAAATGTACATTTATGAAAAAGCCTTTAGAAATTGTTATGCATGTAAAATTACACTCATGCACACGGAAAACATGCACTTTTACATGCAGTGGGGAGAAGCATTTCAAAGGGTGGAGTCTGGGCGGGGTTGGGACTTATGCGCATATAGGTGAGTTTTAAAAGCCCAGCGCAAGCCAAAACTAGGAGATACATGCACGAGTTGGGCTTGGCGTGCACTGAGCGGATTTTACAAGGCGCCCATATACGCATCTATCTCCCACTACGCACACAAATGAAAAGTTCCGAAAAAGGGGCAGGGAATGGGTGTGGTCTGGGCAGGGCATGGGCATGCCTAGATTTCAATTTCAGTTTTGCATGCAAATACTTACTACTTCCCATCCCCTCCCAATAGGGAGGGGATGGGAAGGAGGGGGGTTTATTTGCGGGAGCACTCTGGAGTTGAATACTATGTCCTTCTTTTTTCACATTTATTGGATGTTCCTTTTGTAAGCACAACAGATAGTATTTGTTCAGTTATTGACTTGACCAACTGAGGTATTTTGTGTTTTGAATTATGAGCAATAGGATTATTGTTAGCATTATTATTGCTTTCTATAAAATAATAAAAATGGTTGAAAAAAAAATACTTACTTGCACAGGCACATGCCAGGATCCCCTGCCGTGTAACTTTACTTCTGCAGTGGATGGCATGTAATTCATAAAACAAAAAAAGCTAAACAGATCAGAGGGGTTTTAAGGATCTGCCTTAACAGGGGGGGGAAGGAAGGCTATTAAACTAGGGAAGTTTGGAAGTCCTATCCCTTAACTGGGTGAACTGGGAATTAACAGGGAAAACTGGTAATGGTGTCGGCAAGCGTGTCTTTTAAAATCCCCGCACTTACGTGGTAGAAGCAGTATTTGCATGCATAGGCGCACTTCCACTTAAAATTACATGCACATGTGCGCGCGATCAGGCTATATTTTAACATGAGTGCATATGTGTGCATATATTATAAAATGACTGCAACTCTGGGTGCGGGCCGATGAACGTGTGCCCATGTGCGCGTAGTCAGGCTATATTTTAACATGTGTGCATATGTGTGCATATATTATAAAATGACCGCATCCCTGGGTGCGGGCCGATGAACGTGTGCACATGTGCGCGCGGTCAGGCTGTATTTTAACATGTGTGCATATGTGTGCATATATTATAAAATGACCGCATCCCTGGGTGCGGGCCGATGAACATGTGCACATGTGCGCCCGCGTGCCTGTTTAAAAGTTGCCATCCCTATTTTTGATTTTAAAACAAATGCACATATATTCTCTCAGCAAAACTACATGCACCACACAGCAGGTGCAATTGCGTGAACGTAATTTTTGCCAGGATAATTTTCGAAGCAGAGTTACGTGCATAAACTCACTTTGACAATTGCTGCAGCTTGCCTGCGTAACAGCCTGCAAATCTCTGCGGCCTGTTATAAAATTACTCCCTGAGTATTGCATCATTAGTCTTGCTACGGTTAAACTTGCAGAGCTGCAAACTTTTGAATTCCCTGAAGAGAGGCATTTTAGAGGGTACTAACGGACAGGCCTTATCACCTCACTTATATGACGGTAACTTTCATAGTGGCGCGCAGGCACACGTTTGTGCGTTCGATGGGCCGTGCCCAGAAGCGCGGCCATTTTATAACATATGAGCATATATGTGCGCATGTTATGAAATAGCCTGACCGCATACAAATGTGCGTGCAATTTTTAGCGGGCGCGCGCCGGTACGTGCAAATGCTGCTTCTACCGCGTAAGTGAGGGGATTTTAAAAGACGCGCGTGCTGACGCCATTACCAGTTTTCCCATTTCATTTCCAGTTCGCCCAGTTAAGGGTTAGTGAAAGGGTCGCCAAATGTTTCTGACGGTAACATTAGGACTTCCAAACCCCCTAGATTATTACCCTTCCTCCTCCCCCCCCCAATTAGGCCTGACCCTTAAAACCCCGCTGATCAGTCTAGATTTTTTTGTTTTATAAATTACACATCATCCATATCAGAAGTAAAGTTACATAGCAGGGAACCCCAGCACGTGCCAATTTAAAATTGAAATCCTGGAAAGCTCTTGCCACACCCCTTTTCTGAACTTTTCATTTGTGCACAAAATGGCAAATCCACTCAGCTCGCGCAGACCCAACATATTTGTGCATTCCCTAATTTCTACGCCCATCAGGCTTTTAAAATTCTCCTCTAAAAGTATTGGACGAGAGAACATTAGAACAATAAAATGACACCTCCCTACTGATCTACCCCCCCCCACCACCACCACCACCGTCAAGTCACGATCACCCTTCATTCCTCACCTTCCAGTCACGAACACCCTTGATCTCCCATCTTGATTTCCTCTACCAAATCACTAACCCCTCTGGTCCCCATCTCCTTTCTTCTGGCCATTCAGCAATTATTGACCAACATGCAGGCCCCCCCCCCCTCCCCCCCCAGACTCCCTGTTCTGAATCCACCATCTGTGCCATTATTCAAATGGATATTGAGCTGACAGGAAGCGAGAGACTCTCCTGCTGGTCAGTTTGGGGAGGGGTTTTTATGACCACTGGATACTCATTAGAAATGGAGTGGGGATGGAGGGGTTAATGACTTGAGGGAGTTTGAGAGAGGTGAGTTAGTGGTGGTCATGGTGGTAGGCAGGGTTGGGAGGGGAGATGGGGGATTTGGGGGTCAATATCTGGACAAAGTTAACTTTACTCAGTCTGCTGCCACTGAATATCATCGACCACTGTGATGCTATATTTTCATGTCAACATTTTCATTCACTAAAACAAAATGTTGACTGTCACGCATTCATTATAATGAGATTGACGATAACAAGCTCACATGCTCTGTTGAGTGGGACTCCACATATTTATTCCATAGCTACTTGCAATAGCATCTTGATTAAAGCAATGTAAAATGGCTCAGAAATACATCATGTGGTTTTGTATGATGGTTCAGAGCAGGGATGCCAACTCTAGACCTCAAGGGCTGCAGACAGGTCACGATTTCAGGATAGGTTATGTAAGTTACCGTGGTTCCCAGACCAAATAAATGCAATATTTGTATTCTGGACATTCTGAAAACCAGGGGTACTTACAGCCCTGAAGCACTGGAGCTGACCATTCCTGCTTTAGATCAGCATTTCTTTGTATCAAGCTATTCTATTGGCCCAGATTCTGTTATGGGATGTGGAATAGCGCCACTAATCCACGAAGCAGGGAGAGGTTTGGGGCTTTTATAAAATGCATATCTGGAATCTGGTAACTAAAATGGAAAATAAGCAATGCAGAGGGTACCAAAATGATTCTTAATTAAATATGAAAAGGTCAAATACCTTTTTCAATCAAAGAAAATTACTTTTCCCTTTATTTTTACAAGAATAGTTTCTTTTGGAAAAAAATGTTCAGCCCTATGCATTATTTAGATATGAATTTTTTTTTTTAAACTGGCATAATTCAACCATTGGTAGTTCTATCACAGCACTAACTACCATGACAAAAAAATAGCATTTTCCTGAACTACAATGTTATGCTGAAAAGATAAAGGAATATCATCACATGAATAAAGCTTGCTGCATTATTCTTCCAGGTGAATCTCATGAACCCATAAGAGTTTGTGATCCCCTTCTGGGTGCTGCTACCCTCCTTATAAATTTGGCAGTTACATAATTCCCTTGTGGGCAGTTACATGACAGACTTTAATTTCAGGCCCATTGTACTGATTTATTTCCCTCTTAGGCAAGCTTTGTTTTCATGAAATAATTTACCAAGGGGTTCTCAAGAGACCCATGGCTTCCCTCTAGGTCATTATTGCCTGTCAATAGGGGTCTTCGTTTTCAGTTCTTTTTCTAATTTTGCCTGGGAATTTCAATGACATGACAGAAAAAGTCAGTGAAAAAATACTTTGCTATAACATGCAGAAGAAAAATTATTTGAAAAGTCATTTTTCCACTGATTTTATTTTTTACTCTTAACATTGAGATTACCAGGCAAAATTCAAACTGAAACGAATGTCCTTACCTATCGAATTAAAAAAAGATGTATTGACAATTTTTTTTTTTTAATTCTTTAAACTGCTCCTGGTCAATCGCTGTGAACTTCAGGGAGCATATGCATTAACAAGTTGAGTCACAAATTACCTCATACTCATTGAGTGGTTTATATTTGTATTTGTATTTATTAAAATTTATTAATCGCCTAACACTTAAAAAGGCCTAGGCGATATACAAAAATACATACATATTAAAGCAAAAAACATACAGTGAAAACAAAAATGTTAGTTTCACAGAAACCAAAACAATAATACCAGATATTATTGGTGCATATGATATTAAAACAACTCTGCAATTTTACCATTAAAATCACAATGTTAGTACATCATATGAGCTGTGATGACACAAATGACATCACTAACAACTACATGAACTGATAAGACTCCATTCATAGAAATATGGAATATAATGTAAGATTAGGACAATAAAGTCTATGTACTGTTTTTAATTTCTGTCACATTGCCTTAGTTCCTAGAAGATCTCTGCCTTCTGCATCACTCCTTCCTAACAGGGCCGGTAACTTTAAAAACAGTCGCATGGGCATACATGAACACGCATATGACGGCACACGCCCATGAACGTGGCCATTTTATAACATGCGCGCATATATGTGGGCATCTTATAAAATCGGCTGGATCCGCGTAAATGTGCGCGCCATTTTATATGGATGCGTACGTGTGCCGCTTGTACTACATAAGTGGGAGGGATTTTAATATGCACAGACATAATTACCAGTTAAACCAGTTCATTCCCACTTTGCCCAGTTACAGGATAGGACTTCCTAACACCCCTAGCTAACTAACCTCTATTTTACCCTACCAGTCCCAACCCTTTAAACCCCACTGACTAGCCTAGTTTTTTTGTTTTATAACTTACACACCAACTATAGCAGAAGTAAAGTTATGTGGTAGGGGACACTGGCGCGCACTGGTTTCCATTTAAATACCCGGAACACCCATGCCCTGCCTAGACCGTGCCCATTCCCCGCACCCTTTTTTGGACTTTTTCTATTTTGCATGTACCACACCCATGGACGCTTCTTAAAATACACGCATCTCTCACGCTGGCCCGAGAGACACATGTTTCTCCCTGATGTGGTGCTCATAGGACTTTAAAATCTACCCCTAAGAATTTTCTGTGGTTATCACATGCCTTATTTATTTATTTGTTTGTTTATTTGTTTGTTTTTACAATTTATATACCACCCATCAACATTTCTGAGTGGTTTACAGATTGTTTTGCTCAGTTGAACTGTTCCAAGGATCAAAATGGTAATATTCCAGCACCATTGTAAAATTCTTCAAACAGCAACCATCCCTACACTGATCAGATCTGCTAAATTAGAAAAAAAAATCACTAAATGAAAAAACTGAAGACCATTTAATAAGACAATCAATGGTTTAGTATGAGAGAAATTTCACGTGTGCAGAGGATACCTTAGTATTTTTAAAGAATGACAGCTCCATATTGAAACACTGTATTCTAACACTCAATGGAGACAATTTTGAACATATGTTCTCTTGATTTAATGCTACTGATCATTGAGACTATGAAGAAATCTGCCAAGTCTATCCATGTGAAGGCTGATTTCAAACTTCCTTCTCAGAAATACAAAGTAGCCATTGATCTTTTTTTCTTAAAATTGGCTGATTTTATTTTATTTTATTTTTATTAGTATTTAAAAAACATTTAAAAATGAACTAATGTAAAGAAAACATGCAATATGTTTGAAGATATATTTACTACATAAAATAAATACTTGTCAAAGTAAAAATTATTTTTAATCCCACAAGAACATGCTATCACTTAACAGTTGGTACAACTGAAATCTATTAGGAGAGCATCATAGTACTACCTGCACCACTTTTTAAGTGCCAATACAATTGTTTAATCATTGGTCATCACTTAGTGATTGCTATTTTTTGAATTTTTTTTCTATACTGCAAATAATATTTTCATTAAAAATCTCTTGCATAATCTTTATGTGAACAGTTCAGTTCATTTGCTTGTTCAAAAAGCAGTGCAATCAATGCTAATGTGGGTGCTTAGGGCCCTATTTACAGTTAGAACTTGTGATGGAGAGCAGTGAAGAGGCAATGAAACACATTCTGACATGCCACACAAGAAGTCATTATTCTTGTTCTCCTAAGTTTTTTTTATTTTTGATCATAAGTAGTTTTTTAATTACTCATAAGTATTCTATAACATTTAAGCTTCAATTTTTGTGCTTTGCTTTTGCTAGACAGACAGAAGCCGCAGAAGGGAAGATGCTAGATAAATTTGTGTGTAAGCAGTTACTAGGCCACAGTATTACACTGTTGGCTCTAAGCGTTTATTTGATCCACATCAACCCCCGTTTTCTTATTTCAATCCAGGAAAAGCAGCTTTAAGATAAATCCCATTACTAAGCAGTTATGCATATGAAGCTATGAATATGAACTTAAGAACAATTTAATGTAATATAAGAAGATTCAGTACCTGGTTGTTTTTTAATAAAACAGAGAATATCATAATCCATGGCACAACTGCACTTAGAGTCCTGTGTGCAATTCTGGTTGCCACATCTCAGAAAAGCTGTAGCAGAAGTAGAAAAGCTGCTGTAATCCCCATGGGCAGAACATTAGTATAGTCCTGGGGCTAAATTAGATGGTATCTCCCCCTTACGTTTTCTCCAGTGGAAATCACACAAAAGAGAACACCTCTTTTCTGTATTGTAAATAAAGAGAAAAGGTTTCCTTGGAGATAGGGGAGAAATGTAGGTGCTACATGATTGGTTGTGAGTAATAATCAAGAATAGTCTGAGAAAAGAAATGTTTTTGGTTTAAGGAAAATTGTGATAAGTTTATGGGTTTTATTATTGAACTGAAACTTACCTGACATTTTTGTATTGGTGAATCCTTGTATCTTCTCTCCATCACCTCCACTGGCAGGGTGTGACATGTGTCCCCCACCCTTTCTATGAAGAAATATTTTCTAATGTTGTGCCTGAGTCTACCCCCCTTTAAGCACCATATTGGAGGTAATTTTCAAAGATGCGGGGTAGTTGCGCATGTAAAGTTAGTATACATGGAGTAAATTTTCAAAAGGTTTTCGCACGTAAGCCGCATGCACTCATATATATGCTATTTTATAAAGGGTGAGACCATGCATCTATTTTCCATTTCATGTGTACAGTTTACTAGGGGGGAAAAGGGGCAAGCAAGGGGCATTCCAGTGAGGGGTTAACAAATATGTGCATAAGTTGCTATTTTATAAGAGGAATATGCGCATATACTTATCTGCACACTTTTATAACTGCTGATTGAACTTATCTGCACACTTTTACACCTGCTGATTCAATGACGCCTATGAAATGAGACTTGCGTCTTATCCGAAGTGTTTGGGTGGGATGTCTAGATGAGCTGTGGGTGGGGGTTCAGCTTGAAGTGTAAGAGGGTTAGGTGAACTGGAAACAGACTGGGTGAACTGGCGGAGGCATCGACAACTTGGTGATTTCAAATACGTGTGCAAGTTACAGATGTGTTTCGGGTTTTGATATTGTGTCGGGCTATGTTCCGGGGCCCCCGCCCGCCCCCCCCCCCCCCATGGAAATTTTGTTTTCCTGCGGTTCGGGGGTTTTTTCTGGGGGGCCCTGATTTTCGGGTTACTGCGCACTATCGGGAGTTAGCATGCACTAACTTATCCCGATAGTGCACACTAACGCGTCAGATTTAGCACGCGCTAACCCAAAAAATGAATTTTTCCAAAGTTTCGGAAAAATTTCATTTGTTTTTCGGTTCTCCCGAACCATACTGAATTAGACAAATTCATTGAAATTTCGTTGAAATTGCCTAATTCGGGAAAAACGAATGCACATCTCTAGTGCAAGTATTTTCAAAACTGTATATGCATGCATACTTTATAAAATACCACCCTTAGCATATAAATCAGGGTTATTACATGAGCATCTAAAATATATGTATGCATGTTTATAAAATCGGTAGAGAAAGTATGAGTTTACTTGTATTAGAAATATTCACACACACTGAAACATGCACACATACTTTTGAAGCAGAGCTACGCGGTATTTTCTAAATTGTGCAGCTCCTTCCGCAGCTTATAAAATTCTAGAATAAATCTCCACAAATCCACTTACACGTGTAAATGCTGTACCAAGGACAGGTTTGAAAGTTGGGCTGCCTGTGTGTAAGTAGTATGTAATATTTTTATTTTTGCATACAACTGTTATATAAGCTATTTTATATACCCCAAAAGTGCATATTTATTTATTTATTTATTTATTTATTTATTTATTCTATCTCTATGCTGATGATGTACAGATCATCATTCCCATTCACAACTCTATATCTGATGCCCTGGAGCACTGGGAAAAGTGCCTTGCAGCTATCAACACACTCCTCACCAACCTTCAGCTTGCACTCAACACGAACAAAACGGAACTCCTCCACATCTCCTCGCATCCCCCCGACCTCCTGCCTAACGACCCTAAACTCAACCTCCTCAAAGCCCAACCTTATGTTAGGGACCTCGGAGTACTTCTTGATCCCAATCTTAGTATGAAAACCTCACATCAATTCCATCCTAAAAACTGGCTTCTTCAAACTCAATGTACTAAAGAAACTCAGACCCCTGCTCTACACCCATGACCTCCGTACAGTGATTCAAGCCACTCTCACCTCCAAACTAGATTACTGTAATGCTCTCCTCTTAGGGCTCCCACTGTCTTCGATAAAACCCCTTCAACTACTGCAAAATGCTACAGCAAGACTCATTACCAACGCACGCAAACACGACCATATTACCCCCATCCTCAAGGACTTACATTGGCTCCCCATCCTGTCCCGTATACATTACAAAACCTTGACCATAATACACAAGTCCATCCACTCCCACAATTCCAACTGGCTCGACCTCCCTTTCACTGCCCCCCAGTCCACCCGAGCCACCAGATCTACCAACAAAGGCACCCTACATGTCCAATCCCTGAAAATGGCTCATCTCTCCTCTACCCGCGACCGTGCTATCTCTATTGCCGGTCCGGCTCTATGGAACTCCCTACCTGACCACATGCGCATTGAACCGTGTGCAATTAAATTCAAAAAGAAACTAAAAACACTTCTGTTCAACCATGCTTACCCAGAATAACTCTTCCATCTCCCCTCGTAGTCCCCCCCCCCTCCAGGGGACTGCCCTCTCCTTATATTAAGGAGACTACCATTGTAAATTATAAATTGTATTCTCTGGTTATGACTTTCTTGTTTTATCTATCCTTCCTACTGCCTATTTATTTTACACCCCCCCCCCCCCCCCCCCGCCCAGTTACATTCTCCTTGTTGAAATGTATTTTCCAAGCTTTAAGTTATTATGTGAACCGGTATGATGTACCCACTAATGCCGGTATATAAAAGTTTCTAAATAAATAAATAAATAAAATAAATAAATATAAGCTATTTTATATACCCCAAAAGTGCATATGTCCTTGAGTGTAAATATTAACAGGTAAAAAAGGGGCAGTTTATGTGCGTTCTTGGATAGGGTTTAGTAGTACATTCACAAGTGTACGTACATACATTATTGAACTTGCCTGTATATTTTTACACCTGCTGAGACACAAAATTGATATTGCACTTGTTTTGTGCTGTAGTTTTTGGGTGGGAGGTCTTGGAGAAGTCGTTGGGGGTCAGGGTGAAGTACTGAAGGGTCTAGGTGAACTGGTAAACGTCTGGGTAAACTGGTGGAGGGGTCGGCGAATTGGTAAATCCAAGTATGTGCAAGTAATTATTTTCATAAGCACTATCTCATAAAATACCTGCCTCTGCATTTGTTGATTGGTTATTACACACGCAATATTACAATTATTACATGCCTTTGAGAATATAGGGTGGTTATATTTAGCTGCTGCTCAATTTTGGGGTGTTCGAGGGGGGGGGTGGCAGGATAGGAGGTGGGGGTCAAGGAAGTGAACATAGAGAACCAGCACTTTTCAGTGCTAGCCTGATAAAGGCTTGATTCACTAAGCCTTTTCCCATAGACACTGCATGGGTAAAAAGCCTTTAGCAAATCAGGCCCTAAGTTAGTCAGCTAACTCTGTGCATAGTCAAGATAACCCAGCAGTACTAGTTGAAAATATTAAACTGATCAAGACTAAGAGCAAAATGACTTTCTGGATCATAATGCTGTGATCAAGGCTCATTTGGTGCTTGATAGTCATGACTCAGGCTTTAATAATGTTCAGTTTAGGTTATATAAATTATATTATCTGGTCCAATGGATAGTCTTATACACAGTACCATTATCTGTCCTCTCTAAATATTGTAAATTTCTATTACTGGGCTTGTTGTCTGCTGGTTTATTTTCCTCATTCCTCTCTCCTTAGAATAAAGCATCAATGGCTCCCCATAAGCATCTTTAAATAGCTCACCCTTCAAATCTCATTAAGAAATGCATTCTTTCTCATGCATTCATTATTGGTAGTGCCATAGGCATGTAAAAGTGCTTCTAATGTTCATACATTTCTATTCATTGGTCTATGACATTGGAACAAGATGTCTCCCTGATATTTCACCATCCTCTTTCCCTCTGACCTTCAGATCTTACCAGAAAATACATCATCTCTACCATGCTTCTCGTTCTCAGCTAAATCTGAAATCATGATCACTGTGTTCCATTGTCTCTATACTATTTAATTTTGTATTTGCCTTCTTCATTTACAATGGCAATGTTCAAACTGCATTTGGACAAAGTTTGTGGTTACAAAGTACCTGTGGAGATTTGTATTGCTTTGGGTAGGTTTTCTTCAGAAAATAACTCACGTAGATGTAAAAACACAATCTGTGCATTATTTTCTGATCTACCCCCAAAACATGCCCCTGTAAACACCCTCCCCCCCAGCTAAAAGCATGAGTGTTTTGGAACATTATACATACATTATACATACATTCAGCCATATTGACGGGGGAGCAATTTTCCGACTGTCAATTTATGTGTCTAAATCACTACTTACCTGCATAGATGGTTTTGAAAATTATCCTCCCCATGAATAAGTAAAATGAGAGAAAGATGAACATAGCACTGAGATCCATTCATCCAGCAACTGGAAATAAGAGAAAAAGATTTTTTATACTTATACGCCCGGAGTAAGGTGATACAGGAAATACTTGGCAGTCAATTTTCAAAGTGGAACCAGTCATCGGGCCTCGGTGGATAGTATCAATTGTAAAATATGAATACATATGTATCTCTATGTGTATATATGTTATTCCAGCAACTGCAATATACTAGACAGGTCACGATGTCCAACACCACCACAAATAGATATCTTTTTAGGAGCGCCAATCAAGTATTTTGGTAAGAATGCTGACTGATATAAACTTAATTTAATTTGTGAGGCATCAGACAAAAGTCCCTATGCCACGTAATCTGAGTTAATGAAATCATATTTAACTAAGGGTGTGTATTTAGACTTGATCTTACCTTAGTGACTTAGCCATTAGTAGGAATTCATTGTTTACTTTCTGGATTCTTATCAGTACTTAGGCAGTGTTTGCATGTGATTTTTACCTTGATTGCTCAATGTGTTTAGTATTATACTATTTTGAACTAAGTTAAAACAGAGCAAGATCACAGACTACTAATCTCAGTTATCTTATCTATTAAAAACTGCAGGATTTCTTTTCTGTTTCAAGATGCAGCATGACTTCATGTATCTGTGCTTGTTGAACTAGACATCTGATTGCAGTTTTATAAAACTAAAACTCAGGGCCTGATTTTAAAAAGCATTTACATGCGTAAAACTGGGTTTTACATGTTTAAATGCATTTTACTCAAGTAAGTGGGCTTTTGAAAATTGCTACAATATATGCCATTGAATTGTCCATAGGATTTACTCGTGTAAGTGCACGTTACTTGAGTAAATGGCTTTTGAAAATTGCTACGATAGTATGTTACATTTACCTGCGCATAACTCCTTTGAAAATGACCTCCTCAGTGTTTAATGTGTTCCATGGTACATACCAATGATATCATTACTGGAAAGGTTACAAGGCAGGTTTTACAAACTGGTCCAATGGAATAAGAAATGCTAATGTGCATGCACAAGGTAGTGCTGGGTTGTGTGCACATTTTCGGCCAAACTTTCAAAACTGTTCACGGCACTCCGTTTGCATGCAAAAGTGGACATGTGGAGATTTAGGTTAGTAGCTTACAAACTGTGCAGTGGGAGCCACACAGTTTAGCTAATACTGCGAATTTGTTCTCCAAAAGTACGCGTATTTGTTCCCCCTACTCCTCATCAACACTGTAGATGCCAAAGCGAATGTACCTCCCTCTGTACTCCTTGTACTTTAATGTAATCCTCTCCCTCCCCTCTCAACACCTCCTCCTCCACCCCCAGCGTTAACTCTACCCTCCACGTCCCCTTTAATCCCCTACCCCCCTTCATCCTCCCCCCCTGTTTTTTGTATTTCACCTTTGCTGGTCTTAACCCCCCCATGTATATTTTGTACATAGAACATTAGTTAGAAATTTATGTTTCCGTTAACCTAGTTACTCAAATAACCCCTTTCATTTTTGCCTTGTATCACGTATTTATCCTGTTCCTTGGAAAGACTTTGTTTCTCGTATTTAACTTGGTTCCTTGTAAAGGCTATGCCTAACTGACAGTTTCCCTGTCAGAGTTTCCAGTTATGTGTAAACCGATACGATGTGCAAACGGATGTCGGTATATAAAAATGCTAAATAAAATAAATAAATGCTGTTGCATGCGCATATATTTGTAATGCAGGAACATGCATGCCTTCTCTAACCAATTTATAAAAAGTATGCGCCTATATATTTTGCATGTCAAATAAGTGTAACAATTCATGCACAATAACTCATTATTTATTTATTTATTTATTTCGGCTATTTTATTATCCACAAACGCACAGAATGGATTACAATAAGAATATTCGTAACACATACATTACAATGTTCAAAACATAACCATAAACAGATAATAACCTGGACTCAACTGATGTCTCTCCTCCACTGGAAAATAAACATCTTTTAAGAACCTTTCTACACGGCTTCAAGAACTCTTTTGATGTAACCTTACAGGTACAATGTTCTTCCATCATGAAACCCCACAACGGAACACATGGGCTCGAACCCTTGCCTGTTTTATAGCATGCACTGATGGAATTTCCTAATGCCCTACCGAGGCAGGTATATTTTAAAGTGTACTTGTGAAAATATTAAATTGTTCATACTTGGAATCACCAGTTCGCCAATACCACCATCAGTTCACCTAGAACCTCCTACCCAAAAATTGTAGACAAAAGACATGTGTGGTTTCACTTCTGCAACTTAATTAGCAGGTGTAAAATCGTACAGAGAAGTTTGGTAGTGTATGTGCATATACCACTTGCATAGTAGAAACTTGCAGATGTATTTATGAACTCCACCCTGAAACATCCTTGGAGCGCCTCTTATTTCCTCTTCATATTTATGCATGATACTGCAAGTATGCATGGACTCGCGAGGTATTTAAAATATATACAAGTGTACATGCTACTTAACATGCTAATGTAATATGTGCATAAAAAAAATGTGTCAGTAAAAGGACCAATCCCCTTTCAGGACAGCCTTCTGAAGAGGGTTTGGTCCTTTCACTGACATGTGACAGTGAATGGACCAATCGGCAGTAAGTGAAGCAGTGAACAAATTAATATTAAGTGCTCTGTGTGTGCAGCTTACCAAAACGGATGCTCAATTTATGAGCGTCCGTTTTATCCTGCAGCAGCTAATTTACCAGCTTAATATGCACGTACAATATACAAGGCCCTGAGCGTGTATATTGTAGGTGTATAATTTACGGCCCCCGCCCAATTTTGTTTTATGTCAAGACTTTTTTTTGCATAGTGCTGCTTTCTGTGGTTCTTGCTACTTAGTATTGCGATGATACTAAGTAGGAGGAACCACAGAAAAGCAATTTGTTTTTAAGTTGAGACTTTACGCCTGCTCTGAGCAGGTGTAAAATTTGACGGGTTAAAAAGTGCGCCTCAGGCACAAGGAGGTTTTTTGCATCTCAGGGTAATATCTAACAGCCTCATCTACATGGAATTTACACGTGATGAGCGCTATTAGCTATGCTCGATTTAGACATACTGATCCCCTTATTGCATCAGGGGTTATTGACGCACATCCAAAATGTGCATCCAGGTGCTTGTTAACCTGTGCATTAGGCACTGCACATGATATTGCATCAGCCTGTAAGCATGTATATGCTATTTTTATGTATGCAACCCCTGCATATCTCTTTGAAAATGCACCCATTTAAATGTGCAAGCATTGCTCCCAATTTAAGGAGTTTTATGCATACAACCCGGTGAACATGTGCACAGAAGGTGGTGCTAATATGCAAATTAGCACTCCTTCATGAAATCCCATGCTAATCAAATCATTCACCATTATCCCCAGATGTAGACAGATGCATAAGCTTTACTCATCTTTCTTAACACTCACGGGCGGATTTTAAAAGTCCTGCTCGCGTAAATCCGCCCGGATTTATGCAAGCAGGGCCCTCGTGCGCCGGCGCGCCTATTTTGCATAGGCCGCCGGCGCGCGCAGAGCCCCGGGACATGCGTAAGTCCTGAGGTTTTTTGAAGGGGGCGTGTCGAGGGCGGGGCCAAGTGACGCAAAAAGTCCAGCGGGGGTCCGGGAACGACCTCTTGCACTCGAGCCATACGGCCGGCGCCATTTTGCAATACGGCTCGAGTGCAAGAGGTCGTTCCCGGACCCCCGCTGGACTTTTGGCAAGTCTTGTGGGGGTCAGGAGGCCCCCCCAAGCTGGCCAAAAGTCCCTGGGGGTCCAGCGGGGGTCCGGGAGCGATCTCCTGGATGCGTGACGTCAGGAGCTAGGAATCAAAATGGTGCCGGCGCTACCTTTGCCCTGTCACATGATAAGGGCAAAGGGCTACTGGCGCCATTTCTCTTCACAGCAGTCGTGGCCAGAGAGTGGGACATCGCGCCGGGATCATCGCGCCGGGACCCCAGGTCATTTAAAACATTTTGGGGGGGTTCGGGAGGGTGCGGGTTTGTTTTAAAGGTACGGGGTGGGTGTTAGGGTTTTTTTGGTGTGCCGGTTTTCCCGCCCCCTGTTTAATGATACAATTCAAATGCCCCTGACGATAAATCGTGGGCATTCGTATTGTATCGTGCACTCTAACGATTTTGGACGATTTTAAAATTATCTGACGATAATTTTAATCGTTCAAAAACGATTCACATCCCTATTGCCCAAATCTCATCTTGGAGTGAGTTTCCTCACTCCGAAGGCCAGCAAATCTTCACAAGAGACCACTGTTCTGTTCGTACGTCTCATGTTGAATGTGAAAGCGGCCCCCAACCCCCTACACTCATACGTAAACCCCACCTCGAGTTACTAGGTGGGCCTCCCATAGGGATACAAATACCTGTCTAGGGAGGAGGCATTATAGCAAGTTTCTCTCTCTCTCTCTCTCTCTCTCTCTCTCTCTCTCTCTCTCTCTCTCTTACTGAAACAGGTTGTCTGGAAACACCATGATAAACCTTTACCAGCCTCTAGCGCACAACATAACACAAATGAAAGAGGTGTAGTTAGGAGCCACGCTAACACTGCAGCTGTTTCACAGCACAATAAATCCTCCCTACTTTACATTTACTCCGCCCCCTGAATACAAAATTAAAAATTTGCATTCGCAAATCACGTTAACGGCTGTTAGCGCGATTTGCGGAATTATTACCCGCGGTAATTCCTTGGAAAATGAGCCCCTAAGTTAGGTATTGGAGAACAAGTATTTCATTGGTTTACCTCTTTTTTTGCCAGTGCATCAATTTCAAGTCATTAAGGATCAGTAGTAGTCAACCAGGTGTAATTTGAAGCTGGTGTTCCTCAGGGGTTAATATTGTTGGCCATCTTATTTAATGTTTATCTTCAACTGCTTGGTCAAATCCTCAGTCAATTGTTACCTTTTTTCAAAGTCTATGCAGATGATATTAAGATATTCTTTCCAGTTCACCCTGAGATTATAGATGCATTAAAACAGATTGCTCATTGTTTGGAAGCAACTAAATCTTGGATGATGACAAATCAGCTTGGTTTGAACTTAGATAAGACAAAAGCAATATGGATTTTGCACAGATCTGTTGCAGGGTCATCTCAGGGTGTGACGATTGAGGGTAATCTGATACCATTGCTGAGTCAGTTAGAAATTTGGAATATCCAATTGATATAGCTATGACTTGCAAGACACATATTCGATCAGTCCTGAAGACAGGATTTTTCAAATTAAAATTATTGAGGCATTTAAGCTATTTTTTACAAGCAATGATTTTAGGATTTTAGTGAAGACGTTTGTGTTGTCAACAGTTGATTACAGGAATTCTCTTTTTTTGGGTTACCTAAATATCTTATATGCACATTACAATTATTACAAAATGCAGCAACACAGTAATGGATGGCAAATTAAGGAAGCATGTCACTCCAATGCTTGCTCAACTACACTGGTTACCTGTAGTACTAAAAAGTAAATTGAATGTTCAACCATTGGTATTTAAAGCTATTGGAGGTAAAGGCACAATTTATTTGAGTGACTTGGTTGTTCAATTATGTGCCTTCCCAGACGTTACATTCTAAGAATCAACTGTTATTAATGATGCTCTCTGTCAAACAGGTTCATTGTTCTACCTCGGCCCAGGGATGTGAACCCTGGGCCGAGGTAAGAGATGACTCCGCCCACAGGGAGAAGCCCTGTGGGCCTCACTGTCGGTAGGCGTGGTCTCAGAGGTTCAGGACACACTTGTAAGAGAGACTTTATTATAGAGGCGAAAGAGCAGAACCCGTGGAGTGGGGACTACAATAGAGATATAGTTCTTGAGCAAGGGGTATGCCCAGGGTGATACTTCAGATGTAATATCCAGTAGTGGCCTGTGGAACAGGGTATACCAGGCAGCCTTCTCAGTAGTGAAGCAATTACCTCTGATGTGCAGATCTGGTAGTGGCCCGCCGAGCGGGGTACACTAGACAGTCCTCTTGGATGATGACGCGATAACCTCAAGTGTGCAGATCCGGTAGTGGCCCGCAGAGCGAGGTATGCCGAGGATGACTGTACAATGATGGTGATGCTGAGGTAGTCAGTGGTACAGAAGCTCAGATGGTTCCTGAAGAAGTTGAGAATCTGTAGCGCAGGGTAAGGTGAAGTGAATCCTGCAGAGGAGAACGTAGTAGTGGCTCGAGGCACAGGGTACATGGCGGGGAATCCCAGCAAGTCGTGGTAGAGTTGAAGTACGAAGAAGGTCCTCACGAGACGTGGCTCCAAGGGAAGTCCTGAGCAGTAGAACAAAAGGCTTCAAGGCAGGAAGGTCCTCCGAGGAGCGGATAGCCTAGGAATGCAGAAGAGCCCCCGAGGAGCAGGTACTCAGAGCTTTCACAGAGCAAGCTAGGAACTGGAAATGAAAGTCCAAGTGAGGTGGATTCAGCAATGAGGAAACTCCTTGCTAACTCGTTAGTGCATAGGGCCGGTCTGCTTAAGTACAGGTAGCGAGAATACATCATCTGGAGGGGACACCCCTGAGGTTCCCACCATGACATGTACATAGCTGGCCCATGCGTGCGCATGCGCCTATGTGACTCCAGAAGCAAGATGGCGGTCAGAAGCGTCCACACTGTCCTGGGAACTCCAGGGAGAACGGCGATGACTGGCAGAGGCCACCACACGTCCTAGCTTTGATGGTGCAGCGAAAAAAGAGGTGAGCATGAGAGGTCGCAGCCATCTGCGACCGACGGGCGCAACATTCATCATGTAGATTCCCATGCCTGGGTCTTTTCTGTAATCGGGCTGATATTATGGAATACATTGCCCATTGATTTATGGCTTATTCCCATAAGTTTTCTGCAAATAGTTAAAGACCTTCCTACTTCAGGAAGCTTTTGTTCATTTAAAGCCAACTTTCAAAACTGCTCATGTCGGACGCACTCACAGCTAAAGAGGAACACGGCAAGAGGGAGTCGGCGGCATATCGCCACAAAGAGAAGTGGCATCCTGCCATGAAGAATGCTGGTGGCATGTTGCCGCATCTGGGGGCCCAGTCAGAAAGGTGAGGCCAGCTGTTTGTGGGGTTAGTCCATGGACTGCCAAAAGCAACATTGATATGCATTCATATTTTTTCCCATCCACCGCTCTTCTCTTTATTATTGGTTGCACAACTCCTACCAAATCTGCTCTTATCTTTAATTTGATGCCTCTTGTTTTCTTGTATTTTCTTTTTTCAGCTTGAGAACCCACCATTGCCTGCTTGCTGGGGCTTCTGGGTGCTACACTTCATGCTCTTCAGATTCTAGAGAACTCTATTGCATGAATAATCTTCCATCTTCCTTGTCAATCCCATCTTACACGATTACCATGCTTTCTTTACCACTGGCATCCAGAACTGTTTTGTCCAAACCAGCGGCGGTGAAGGCAATGGCCATAGGCACCGCTATGAAAAGGCACCAATGAGAGCAGTACAGCCAGCTGCCGACTCTGCAAAAGAAAAGCAGCGCTGCCCTGAAGGCATGGTCAGCACGGCCTGAGTAAGTGGAAAAGCAGCGTGGCCGTGCTGGCAATGCTGCTGATTCTAGCGGGGCTGTGCTGCTTTTCCATTTACTCAGGCCGCGCTGACCACGCTGACGATTTCGGCAGGGCTGCGCTGGAGAGGGAGGAGCGCCCCTGCCGAAAGTAGTCCAATGCTAGCATGTCCCTGTGGCTGGAAGTCGTTCCCTTGGCCATGGGAGCTGAAGAAGGAGATTGCTGCTACCTGCTAGATCAAGGAGGAAGTGAGTGAGAGAGAGAGTATGTGTGCAGTAGAGTGACAGCATGTGTGCTTGTGTGTGGGAGAGTGAGGGAGCATGTGTGGTTGTGTGTGAGAGAGTAAGAGAGCATGTGTGCTTGTGTATGGGACAATGAGTGAGCATATGTGGGAGAGAGAGCGCATGTTTGCATTTGTGTGGGAGAGTGAGAGAACATGTGTGCTTGTGTGTGGGAAGTGAGAGACAGCATGTATGCATGTGTGCGGGAGAGTGAGATAGAGCATGTGTGTATGTATGTGAGGGAGTGACAGAGAGCATGTGTATGTATCAGAGGGAGCATGTGCGTGCACAACTACCCCAGTTACTCTGTGCCTGCTAATCCATGACAATTTCAGGGCACCTGGAAATCAAAAGTTCCAAACTATGGATACCGAGAAATTTTTTAAATCCTTATTTTAATTGTTGGGTGTTATTTGATGTGTCTGTTTTGAAATATATTATTGATGTTTTGAAGATTTTTACATAAGTTTTTATTTATTGAATGTTATTCTATTCATTAATCGTTATGAGTTATTCTTTTTATTGGTTTAGTTTTACTAATTTTGTGAGGAATGGTAATGTTTCTGTTTTTTACATTGTTGCAGTGCATACAGAATTTGGCTTGTTGCAGTTTGTTTTTCTCTGTACATTTTTATTTATACTGTATAGTCTCTTTATTCTGTATTTGAGTGTCTATCTGTGTTTGCATATGTGACTGAAGTGAGTTATTCCATTAGTGTGTAGTTTCTATGTAGGGATCTATAGGAGCTTGGATTGTTCTATTTTCCTAATAGGGGGTGTATTACTATTTTAGGCCTGGTATAATATTTGCAGTATTAACTTTCATAGGTAGGGTAGGGTTGTTGCTGTTTTGAATGCTGGCAGTTAGTGCTATTTTTATATAGAAATTCATTTTACTCGTGGCTCTCTGAGGCTCATGTCCATGCCCAAGGCGCATTACAGTTGTTGCGTGCTCTGGCCACATTGGAACTGCGGCCGGACCTGCTCACCTCGCACGGCCTTCCACGAGCGCTGGCCTTGCCGCTGCTGCTAGCTCCCAGCATTCACGTCATCTAGCGGCTCCTCCCGGGCCTTCAAAGCCCTCTACCTCTCCCGGCTCCTCACGCCAAGGCTTGGTGATTACGCCGGCATCGGGTCTGCCCTTAAGCGCATGCGTGGAACTCCTGGCCATTTAAAGGGCCAAGCGTGGGAGACTCCTCCACAGCGCGCCATGATGACATCACCTGAGCCCTGTATAAAAGGCAGGGCTCAGTCCCCTGATCCCTGCCTTGGCAATCGGGTCGACACCGTTGGTGTGCTAGTTTGCCTCATCGTGTTCCAGTGTTCTCCTGTTCCAGCATCTCCATGTTCCAATGTCTCTCCATTTCCAGTGGCTCCGTGTGTTCCTGTATCCTTCTCAGTTAGTACCTCTTGGACTGACTTCTGGTACTGACATCTGCCTGCCTGACCATTCTCTTGCCTGCTGCCTGGAACTGACCACTGCCTGTCCGATCATTCTCTTGTCTGCCGCCTGGAACCAATCCTCGCTTGCCTTGACCTCAGACTGACTCTGGTATTGACCCCTGGTTTGGCTGACTTCTCCTGGACTGATACTCTGGCTCTGACCCTTGCGCTTCACTCAGACACTCTCTTCTGGCCTTCCGTGACTATTAGACCAACCTGCTTGGAAACCAACCGTGGCCTCCACTTGACTAGACCCGCAGGCGCTGCCTGTCTTGCCCGGAGAACCTTCCTGAACTGTTACCTCCTTGAGGTCTCCGGAGCTTCCAGTTCAGTTCTAGTCCATCCACTCTGCATCAGCCACACACCCTTGCTCATGGTGGGCACACTCCTCCGCTACCTCTCTGGAGACCACCAGAGGCCCACCTAAGTCCAGGCGGTCCGGTTACCCAAGGGCTCAACCTGCGGAAACCCCGGACTGTTATTGGTGAAGCTCCAGTTAACCTCTGTCTCCTTGTGTCCTCCACCTCCTGGTGGCAGGCGCTCTCTGGGTCCAACCAGAGGGCCATACCAATCCTGCACCAGGCCAAGGGTCCACCTCCAGCGCAACAACAGTAGGCCTAATACCATATAGATTCCAAGCGTCTTTTGTTTTTTTGCAGGGTTTTCTGGTTGGTACCTCAGGAGTGCATGTAAATATAATACACATATTGTAAATGATATTTTTACCTCAGAAGACTGTGCTTTGAATGTTCTTTTTGATGTAAATTCTGAATTATAAATGCATAATTTTTAATTGTGTATGAGGAGGGTGTGATGGGGTGGGGGGTGCAAGGCAATAAAGTTTTCCTAGGGCTTCTAATAACCTTGCACTGGCCATGAGCATGGTGTCATGTCTTGTGTAAAGGGGGAGGGCGCAGATTTTCAGTTGGCCACAGGCGCCAAATTGCCTGGCTTCAGCTCTGGCTGAAGAAATGGAGGAGAAGCCCAAGTGTTGCCACCAGAAACTGGGAGAGTGATGGCCGAGAAGAAAAAAAGAGTCTGCAAGCCACCGCCAGAACACAAGCCAGTGGTGGTCAAAGAAAAGATAATGGAGGCCATGGGCCGCTGTCAGAGCCCAGGTCAGTGATGGCAGAAGAATGGGAAAAGGCACAATTTGTGTGTGTTGTGTATGAGGCAGCCTGCTTGTGTGTTGTGTTGTGTGTATGTGTGTGTGTGTGTGTGTGTGTGTTATGCATGTGTGTGAGGCAGCCTGCGTGTTTATGTGTGTGTTGTGTTGTGCATATGTGTGAGGCAGCCTGCGTGTGTGTGTTATGTTTGTGTGTGTGAGGAAGCCTGCATATGTGTGAGGCAGCCTGCGTGTGTGTATATGTGTTGTGTTTGTGTGTGTGAGGCAGCCTGCGTGTGTGTGTGTGTGTTATGTTTGTGTGTGTGAGGAAGCCTGCATGTGCGTGAGGTAGCCTGCGTGTGTGTATGTGTGTTATGCATGTGTGGGAGGCAGCCTGCTTGTGTGTGTGTGTTGTGAGGCAGCCTGCTTGTGTATGTGTGTATGAGAGGATGGTGGGGTGTGTGTGTGTATGAGAGGATGGGTGTGTGTGTGTGTGTGTGTGTGTATATATGTGTCTTTGAGGGAGAGTGCCTGCACAGATGTGTGTGCATGTGTGAGAGTACCTGTATATATGTGTATGTGAGAGAGGTTAAGGTTTGTGCACCCTCCTCCAATCTACGAAATCTCAGGAGGACTGGAAATCTAAAGTTCCCACATATGGAGAGTGGGAGATTTTTTTTTATCCTTGTTAGTTTTAATTATTGGATGTGATGTATCTGCTGTTTTGAAATATTTTATTAGTGTTTGGTAATAATTTAAACATTTTTATACGTGTTTTTAATTGGCTGAATTTATCAGCAGATTTGACATTCTTTTTATTGATATATTTAATGTTTTATATTTCTTGATTGTGTTTGCATTGCTTACAGAGTTTGGCTTCTTGTGATTTCCAGTTCAGTTTTTGTCTGCACGTTTCAATTTATATCTTATGCTCTTTTTTCTGTATTTGGTGAGAGTCTACTGTGTTCTGCTTGTGTGACTGAGGCTTTTGGTATTCTGCTAGCAGGTAGTTTCTGTGTAGGGATTTACAACAACCTGGCTTTAATCTGTTTTCCTAATAGGAGGTGTATTGGTGTTTAGGGCCTGATGTAATATTTGCAGTATGGCTTTTTCATAGGTTGAGTGCTGGCAATTATGATATGCAAGACTTGCTATATTGGAATTGTAGTTCAGTTTATTCCTGGCTTTTTGTGGGCCAAGTCCACACCCAGAGCACTTTACCATAGGCCTAATAACATATGGGATCCAATAAACCACCTTGATTACTATAAGAAAGGTAGTTTATTAAGCCTATTAAACTATTATTATTGAAAGTGTGGGGTTTGGGTTTTTTTTTTTTACAGTGTATGCCTATGTAATATACATGTTGTTGTAAGTTATATTTTTACTTCAGAAGATTGTATTTTGAATGTCTATTTTCCATTTGCAATCTGCCTTTTTAGGGTGGGGAAGTTAATACATTTTAAAATGGAAAAGAATGCATACGTTTTAATTATGTGGGGAGGGAAGGGGGAATGAAAGGCTGTAAGGTTTGTCTAGGGCATCTAATACCCTTGTATCAGCCCTAAGAGAGAGTGTGTCACACACACAGACTTCCACCATTCCCCAACCTCTCACACCCCCAGGGGGGCAGATCCTGGAGAAGGGTGGGAGGCAGACAAGAGGGAATGGAGGAGTCCTATTTCTAGACCAGGAGGTGGGGGCGGCCAAAGGCCACCCCATCCCATTAAACATATTTCCAGCGCCCCTAGTGCGGACACCAAAGACTGAGAACAAAGAAATAAGAGGCCCAAAAACTGAATGGCTAGAGCAGTGGGCTGCAAACAAGGGAAGCCAGGGTTCAAATCCTATTGCCATTCCTTGTGACCTTGGGCAAATCCTTCATCGCCTTCCCCCTGCCCTGGCCCTCTATGACTTCACTTGCACCGGACCATGGGGGGTGCCATTTCAGCCTTCGCCCCAGGCAGCAGATTGCCTTGAACCGCCCCTTCATGCCCAACACATGGGGGTTTCCTTGTGACTGTATCTATGGTCTCACTGCTCACAGTCTCTGTATCTGTGCATCTCTCAGCTGAAATACAGGATCCCGCACCATTCACAGCTTCAGATTCAGATAACTTTATTGGCATGGCAACTTTACATGTGTTGGCAAAATAGTATACAGAATCATATACTCTTCCCTGTATCCCCCTCCCTGAATCAAAAGAAAAAAAAAAATAAAACAGATGGGTAGATTTTAAAAGATTTACGTGCGTAGGTGGCCTTAGGCACGCCTGACCTATTTTCAAAGGCCCAGCCACACACGTAAAGCCCCGGGATGCGTGTAAGTCCCGGGGCTTCGGGAAAGGGGCGGGACAGGCCAGGGGATCGCAAGCTGGCAGGGTGCCGCCGGCACGCACAACCTGCGCCTGCCCCGAGGCAGGCGCAAAAGGAAAAACAGGGGCGGGTAGGTTAGGGGAAGGGGAAGGGAGGTTAGTGTAGGGAGCTGGGAGGGAACCGAGGAAGGCCGCAAGCCTCGGTGAAGCAGGGTGCACAAATGTGCACCCCTTGCATGGGCCGACCCCCAATTTTATAACATGCACACACCAGCGCGCGCATGTTATAAAATTGTATGTCCATGTGTGCGCACCGGGTAGCGCGCGCACATGGACGCGTGCGCACTAGTTTTAAAAATCTACCCCACAGCTTTTTGCTTATGTGCTTTCCTTTTTTTTTTTTTTTGATACTGCAGTTTTGTCCTGCTCTTCTGGGTTTCAAGCTCAGTTGAAAGTAGCCTTCATCTGATTATGGTATCACAGATCTTCATATACAGCTACCTGGGGAATTTCCCCCTACTTTATACTCTCCTCCTTCTCCCATTATGCAAATGCAAGGCCAGTCCTCAGCCAGAGACCAAAAGCCAAATGGTTCACTCCAGAACCAAACTAAGGCGGACCATAAATCTGGCCACTAGGTGTTGCCATTACATAACAACTGACATTCCTTCTCTTCCCAACCCCCCTCCCCCCACCCCCCCAAGGGCTGTGAGCACTGGCTCCGCACCATCCCCTAGCCCTGGCCAGCCTGAGAAGCAGAAGACCTGACTCAATTATCAAATCCATGTCCTGCACGCTGCCATTCTGCACCTGGGCTGGCACCATAAATTTGTCTTAACTATCGTTTCTACACAGTCATATAGTATGTTTACCTTGAAGAAATCAGAAATATATAATGGCATATATATATATATATATATATATATATAAACTATCCAATGGATAGAGATTTCTGTCTCATTACGCATGAGCAAGTGGATGGATTTACATTGCTTATGAGTTTTAAGGGCTACATCTTAGCATTAGAATCTCTTCCTCTCATGCGTATAGGGAAACATTTTTGACTTTAGGTGCAAATTCCATCATTAAGAGGAAAACAATCACAATGAGGTTCTTTAGTGTAAACACTGCTGGTCCTTTTGCCCATGGGATTTGCACCAATAATCAAAGCGAAATATGCCAGTTGTTTTGTTCCATTAATGCCTAAGGAAAAATTATGCGCAGAGACTTGTGGCTACCTTCACCGCGCATAATTTTGCGGCAGAAAATCACACGTTCTGTTCTCCATCTTAACTCCACCCCCAGGAATGCGTCTTCAGTATGTGGATAAAAGCATGCCCATTGTTCAGCAATGCTCAGACCTGCCCGCAGAGCGGGCAATAATCAAACAGACCTTTTCCAAAGGTAAAGCACTAACTCATGGAAATGGACTATTGCACGCACAAAATTGTACCAAATTTCAAAACTGAAAAGTATGTGTGTGAGCATCTAAACCCCATCCAGACTGTGCCCGTAGAATGCCGCTCCACTATGACCATAAAATTACACATATACAGGGGTGTATGTGTGCAATTCTAAGCACATAGCGGGCAGGCAATTTTCAATAGGGTCAGGTCTGCATTTAAAGCACTGTTTTGTCCACAGAAGCCCCTTCAAAAATTACCCTCGCAATGTGTGAATGTCATTTGTTAAACTCTATGCAAAATTGTGAAATAGATGAACCTGGTGCTTTCTTCTTCTATTGTGGATTGCAGCACATTGGGGTACATGTGCGCACACTAGCCGGTGCGCGATCCTCCGGCACAGCAGCAAATGGCCGCTGTGCCGGAGGCCTCTGGCCCCGCCCCAGACCGCCCCTTTTTTGTGGACTTAGACGCATCCCGGGGCTTTACGCGCGTTGCCGGGCCTTTATAAAATAGGCCCGGCGAGCGTAATCCACTGGATTTACGCGCGTAGAGCTTTTAAAATCCGGCCCATTATGAATAGGTTTTATTATACAGTTAGGGCCAGATTTTTAAAAGGTTACGCACGCCGGGCCCTAATTTCAAAAGGCCCGGCGACGCGCATAAAGCATAAGGGAACGGGGGAAGGCAGCGCAGCTCGGAGCGGGCTCAGCACGCACAAGGTGCACAATTGTGCATCCCCTTGCGCGCACCAACCCTGGATTTTATAACATGTACATGCCTGCGCATGCATGTTATAAAATCGGGCGTACATGTTGCGCGCCAGATAGCACACTTTTCAAAATCTACCCCATAGATTTTTGAGCCACAATTTCTGTTCTGCAGATGGTGATCCATGAATCTCTCATCTGTAATTCATTTGGGGTTTTGCATGCAAACATGCCGCTAGAATTGTACAGATGCGCAATATATCAGATACTACAAACTTAAACATAAGCATCTTGAGATTCACAAATCATGATTAATGTTATTAGCAGGTCATTTTGGGGAGCCTTGGTATGAATAACTTAGATCAACAGGCATGCGCCTGTTGATCTAAGTTATTCATACCAAAGTTATTCTCAGGCCAAAGTTATTCATACCAAAGTTATTCTCAGGCCAAAGTTATTCTCAGGCCTAAGTTATTCATACCAAAGTTATTCTCAGGCCCTTGAGAAAGGCACACATATATCCTGTGCCTTTCTCAAGGGCCTGAACTTATTTATTGTAGACCTGTTGAGATCACATGATAGGAAAGTCAATTTGCCATTCATTTTGTCTCGTGGAGTGAAATTTTCACTAAGAAAATAAGAATTGTATGTTAGGGTCAGCAGTTCATGATCCATGAACCTTCCAGTAGTTCAGTTATACTTTTGTTGTTTTTCCAATCCCATTCAGTAATTCGTAATCATGTTTTATGGATGATGATTCAAAAAGTGGCTTTAATTACTTAATTCAGAGCAGTTTAGCTCAGTGCTTCATTACTTATCTTAAAAATGCAGTCCACTCTATGCTTCGTTTAAAAGCTAGAAATGTGCTTTTCTACATGGTAAATTTTTAGAACTTCACCAGTTTTAGTGAGAATCTATTCTTCCTTTTTTCACCCTGTTGTGGCAACCAACTTGGATCCAATTTGTGGTTCTTAACAATTCTATTACTAGAATGTTTCCAAATGAATTTCTTCCAAATCTGGTGCAAGAACTCAGAGCTGGACTCCGACCAGAGCTAGCAAATTACAGCCTAATCTGATTAGTGAGTCAGAAGTCATGAACATTTGAAAGCAGTCCCTTTGCAAGGAATGTGCAAGTGGACCCATAACCCATTTGTGTGTGAACACATATCATAATTTATGCAAACCTTTCTCTGGATCCTCAATCCACTTTACAGTTTATTACTCCAGAGATGAACAGAGACTCACCCCTGGGGTGGTGGCCTTGCAGCAGATTTGTGATACTTGAAAGATTCCCCCTTGGGCAACAGGAGCAGCACAAATATTACCAGTTGCTACTGCACACACATACACACATATATCCTGTGCCTTTCTCAAGGGCCTGAAAAAAGGGTGAGATTTTAGTTTGTGACTTTTAGTCTCTTGGCTTGTGGTCTACACCTGTTTCCAGATCTAAAGAACATGGCAATCTCAAAAGTATAGTTTAAAAATGTTCCTTTTTTTTACCATTAAGTCACCTCGACTTTATCTTTGGAAAACATGTAAATTATTATGAAAAACTCCTTCCAATCAACATATTGACTGTTTTATGGAAGATGTAAATAGATCCAGTAATAAGCCGCGAATACATTTTTTAAAATGTAATTAATTAATTAATTTTGTGGAAGAGATATTCTTACCAAGCACCACGTTTCTAACTATTCGCCTGCCTACAGTTTTCTGAACAGACCCAAGAGAGCTGAATTTCACACGTGAGGGCTAAAATGTGAAATTGCCAAGTTACATTTATCCACCTGCTGCCAAATGGTCTCATTAAACACAAATTCATTTTTGCTGATGGATCCTAAAGACTAATTTGATTTAAACAATGCCACCTCTCACTTTAACTACCTGGGAGAACAGGATTTGAATGGAAACTTTTCTTGTTGTTAAACCAAGTAAATACCATGGCACACCTTGCCACCCTGCCAACGCAATATAAAACGAGCCTAGTACCTATAAATCGGAAGAAATATTGCGCTCTCCAACTGAGAGAAACTACTCAATCCGATACAGCGAATGTTAAAATAGAGTACAGAAGCTGAAACTACAATTCCTTTAGCTTTGTATTTTTTTTTCTATTTAGTTCTAGTTTTCACGGACTGGGGTTTGTTTATGAATGCAAGTGTCCTCCAACATGACAGTAAGAGATTTGTATCGCTTTCATAATAAAGGCACTTCATTTCTTTTCAAATACTTGCATTGGTCATCAAAAGGCTATTAAATGCATCAATACGAATCATTGGGTCATGATTGAGTTTGGCTTTGCGAAATGGCTAAAAACAGGGGTTAGAAGCATATTTTTAAGCAATTTAAAAATCATCTAACTCCCTTCTTCCTCCCCCCCCCCCCCCCCCCCATCCCCATTCCCCTCCATCCAAAGATATCTTAGCTCAGAATGATAATTACTCCTAGTTTGCTCAATGTTGGGGAAAAAGTTGACATAGTGATTAAAGGGAAATAAGGTAAAAAAAAAATAGAGTTACATTATCCTGCTTGAATTCAGCCTGCTCTGAGGCCTAGACCCAGGATTTATTTGAGGAAAGATTATCTTGACAAATTGGATAAACATCTTATGCATGACAGGACGCTGATGGAGAGTCTGTTCTGCAAGCACACCTGGTGATAGTTTGCTTAATGTGTGACCAAGGCGTTCAGCTAACCCCGAGTTCTCCTAGGGAGCTTTGTTTACTGTTTGACAGGTATAGGCAGATCCAAAGTCTAGTCCTTAGTAACCGTTGCTGCAGCCTTTGCAGATGTATTACCTTTTTTTTTTTTTGTTGTTGTTGTTGAATAAAATAACTCCTGGCTAGACTGCTCCTTAAAGAACAGCTTTGGACTTTAACAACCCATCGGACTTAAGAAGGCCTCTGCTCTCTGATTTTGTCTCAAGGCAATGAAAATGGAAAATCAAATAAGAGTACCAAGTCACCACCTCTTCTTGTCCAATTTATGGTGAAGAATCCTTTTGAGAGGACTGATTTAGCATTTTGTATATTAAGAAAAACTAAGAGAAACATCACACATGCTGCAGAACTGAGTTAGGCAGCAGAATGGTAAAAATCTAAAGGTGAGGATCTGCATCCCGTTCTGCCACTGATTTACTAACTAATTTCATACACATCCAATAACACCTTTGACCTAGTCTCTGTTTTCCTTCTGACGTTATAGTGCAATGTCCAACTTCATCAAAAAGCGCACCTCGTGTATTCAAAAAGTATCTTATTTTGAGCGAGCATACTTTGCGAAGGAAAGAAAGCTTATGATTGCTGTGACCCTGTGTGTGTCCCTAATAACTTTTGCGTTTGTGTCCTATGCACACCAAATTTTCAGTATAAGACTGAAAATAAATAAATAAGCAGAACATCTCTTACTATGAGTGAAAAGAAAAAAATGAGGTGTTGAAAACTATCTAATGAATGTTTCTCCATTTAAACTGGTATCAGATAGTTTTGTGTGTTCGGTCAGCCTCCTGCTGCAATGGGCTTCAGGCATGGAGTATGTAAAGTACATTCATTTACCAGTTGAGATTATTGTCCTGTTTGTAAACCCAAAAGGTGCTTAAAAATGTTATGAAATCTTGTAAATAGAGCATTTTACTTTTCTTAAGAACCACCATTAGAAATCTCATTGACTTATAGAATTTGTGCTCTCATACTTCCACGTAAATCCACCCGCTCAAAATCACTCAAACGTGGCTGATGTTTCGATTAGTTTAGTGTCTTCATCTAGGGTCAATTGCTTATAACGATGATGAGATTCTAAAAATTTTCAGGGCATGTAGTGGAGTGGGGGTGGGGGTGGGGGTGGGGGAGGATACATAAGGACGCTGACAAACATGAGGTATTTTTCTGGAGCCACACTGGGGAAGAGTGGATGCATGCATCCTAAAAAGTAGATGCCATGAGTTCTGGGCGCAACTTCCTATTCCATTACCAGGTAGGTAGCTATTTCAAATTCAGATTCCATTCCTTTCATACCTATAGTATTTCATAGGCAACTGGCCACAAAACACGGCAGCACCTGCAGAGCTGTCCATGGGCATGCACAAAGAGAACAACTGGCAAAGCCACTTTCGCATGTACACAGCAGTTTACGCGCGTAAAATGGCTGCCTGCAAACTGCCATCCCTTAACACAGTGAAAGTATTTGCGCTGTCCCACAACATGTGGATGTGATAGAGGCATATTCAGGGATGAGCTTTGGGTGGGTGGGCTTGGAAAATAAAGCACATAGGTGTTGTTTTGCATGAAAAAAATCTTCCTGTACTAAAAAGCTGATGGGTCAGCAAGTATACAAAGGGAAGGTATGAGCAGACTGTCCCTTTGAACATTACTGCAAAGCCTGCTGGTAAAAGGTACCCATGATTGCTTTACACGAAAAAATTACATCGTGAAAATGTTCTCCCATTTTGACAATCTGATCACAATATCATGAGGAGCATCAATTGACCTTGAAATCTATTGCTCCTTAAAATCCCCTTTTGCTTGATTAGCAAATGCTGGCTGCTGATTTGTTAAACACTTATTATCATCTATGTCTCTGGATCACATATAAAGTGTTATTTTCAACTGCGTCATTTAGAGATGTTTGCTTTTGGTCCTGGACTGTAACTTGTTTTATCTGCATGCTTATAAACAGAGGAAGTCTCTAACTTCTGCTGATTATAATTATTACAAATTTTACTTTCTACTTTTGCATAGAGTTTGACAGGAATATACAAACCAATCTTGGGGAGGGCCTCGAGGGAGTTCCAAAGGGTTTTTCCTTAGAGATTTTCCACAATTATGCATGAACAATACTGGGCCCAGTGACTAGTGTAGTATTATACCACCGGCGGATATAGTGAGCTCACTAGTAATTTAAAAGTATACGAGGCCTTGGTACTAAAAAATTATGGGGCCAATATTCAGTGTGGAGTTTCTAGTTATATTTGTCGGATGTACCTATCCAGCTAACTTAACCGGGATAATCAGCAGCGCTGCTGAATATACCTGGCTATCTTAAAGTTAGCCAGAAAAGTATATCTGGCTAACTTTAAGACAGCCCAATGGCACAACCAGAATTACCATATAAGTGAAGCATCTAACTCTGAATATTGGAGTTAGCCACATAACTTATGCGGCTAACTCTACTCCTCCTGGAAAAGCCTCCAGCCCGCCCCCAATTTATGCATCTAGAATGTAGACACATATGGCGATATCATTTGCCATTTTGCTATTTAGACGGATAACTTTTCAATTATCCATCTAAAAGGCTTTTGAATATCGACCTCTATAGAGATACACCACAGGTCTGTAAGATGTAATCTGTGAATAGTGAAACAGAAAAGGGATATAATGCTCCTAGTGCACTTTTTCTTGACTTCATTTAAGTGGATCTAGTAAGTCGATGCTTTTAGACAACTTGGAATCTTCAAGAATTCAAATGGTATTTAGAAACGTGCAAAATTAACCAGTACTCAACTAACTAAACTAACTAGTACTCAATAGTTTCTCAGCAGGTCAGGATTTCAACTGTATAGCAAATAGTACAAAGTTACATATGCTAGGTTTACAAATGCCGACATTTATAGATGTAAAAGATGTGGAATGTTCTAGAGATGTGCAGTCACTCAAAAGGTATTAAAAACACCAATGACATTTTATTGTGTCATTTTCATTCTGAAACAAAACAAAAACAAACTCAAAATTTTTGTTTCATTTTAATGTATGCTAAAATCATTTAGCGCGTGTTAAAATGATTAATTATACACTAATGTTCACAATATACACTGAAACAAGGGTGGCCAACTCCAGCCCTCAAGAGCCACAAACAGGTCTGGTTTTCAGGATATGCACAATGGGGTAGATTTTCAAAGGGTTACTCGCGTAACATTTTTCATAGGCTCGGGGCGCGCCCAAGCCCCAGGACGTGTATATGTCCTGGGGCTTTGAAAAAGGGGCACTCTGGGGGTGGGGGTGGGGGTGGGGGGGGTGGAGGTCCGGGGATGGTCCCGAGTCCTCCGGCACAGCGGCTGTGCCAGGGGTTGGCGCGCCGGCAGCTGTTGCCCCAGAGGCAGGCGTAACTCCTGCAATAAAGGTAGGAGGGGATTTAGATTAGAGATGTGCATTCGTTTTTTCCGAATTGAAAATTTCAACGAAATTGTCCAATTCAGCATGTTTCAGGGAGCCCGAAAAAGATCGGGATTTTCCCATTTTTTTGCAAAAATTTGTTTTTCCGATTAGTGCACACTAACGGGAGTCAGTGCGCACTAACAAAAACTAACAAAAAGTAACAAAAAGTAACCAAATCTAACGGTTTTTGCTAGCGCGCACTAACGGGGAGTTAGCAAGCACTAACGGGGAGTCAGCATGCACTAACGGGGAGTTAGCGTGCACTAACTAAAAATCAATTTTTCGCGAAAAAAAGACCCGAACCAAAAAAACCCGACATTTTCCATGGCAGCCGAAAAACAAAGAACGACACGAACACAAAAAACGATGCACATCTCTAATTTAGATAGGGCAGGGGGGTGGGTTAGATAGGAGAAGGGAGGGGAAGGTGGGGGGAGTGAAAGGAAAGTTCCCTCTGAGTCCGCTCTGATTTTGGAGTGGCCTTGGAGGGAACAGGGAAAGCCATTGGGCATCCCCTAGGGCTCGGGGCACACAAGGTGCACAAGTGTGCACCCCCTTGCATGTGCTGACCCCGGATTTTATAACATGCGTGCACAAATGTACCCCGCGCGCGTAAGATTAAAAATCTGCCCCAATATGAATATGCATGAGATAGATTTGCACGCACCGCCTCTCTTTGTGGGAGAAGTTGGTGTAAAGGGATTCAATATCCATGGTTGACAGAATGGTGTTGTGTGGGAGATGGATTTTTCTTAGAAAAACTATGGTGTGAAGGTAGCTGGAAGTATTGGTGGCATAGGGTCTGAAAATGGAGTCCATATAGCCAGATACTCAGATACTCCTACTGTAAGGGTGTTGATGCTGGAGACAATGGGGTGTCCAGGGATTCCTGGTTTGTGTATTTTGAGCAATAGGTAGAAACTGTCTTGTTGAGGTTCCTGGGGTGTGTCCAGGTAAATCTGTTGGCATATTCCTGTGGGGAATCCCTTCAGGAGATTGTGTAGTTCTTTCTGGTAATCTGAAGTGGGGTTTGAGGACAAAGGCTTATAAAATGTTGTGTTGGAGAATAGTATCTTTGCTTCTTCACAAAGATGGACCTCAAGCTATCAGGAATATCATCCCAGATGCCCCCAGAGCTGATCTGGCCAACAAACTTTGCCATTTTATCCTCACATACAACTACTTCAGATATGAAGAGGTCTTGTATCTGCAAGTCAATGGCACTGCCATAAGTACTCGCATGGCTCCACAATACGCCAACATTTTCATACCAGACTTAGAACAACGTTTCCTTAATTCATACATCCAGAAGCTGCTCCTCTACCTATGATACATTGATGACATCATCATCTGGATGCAAGGAAGCAATTAAAGAATTCCACTAAGAAGTCAACAAACTCCACCCCACCTTCAACTTGAACCTAGAACAATCCACTCAGCAAGTCCACTTTCTGGATATCACTGTCAAAATACATGAAGAACACAGAAGAACCACATACTGGAAAAACATTGCCTGCCATACATACCTACATGCCTCCAGCTTCCCCCCCCCACTACCAGGTCTATTATCTATAACCAAGCCCTATGGTACAATTGCATCTGTTTTGACCCGTCAGAGAGGGACTCCCATCTAGAGAAATTACAACTATTTTTTTAATTACTGTACTCAACCAATGAAGTAAGAAAATAAATCAACAGGGCCAGACAAATACCCAGGAACACTCTGCTACAGGTTGATTTCAAAAAAGAAAATAACAGAACACCTCTGGTTGTTATATATGGCTACCTACTGAAATTACTGATCACCACAAGTGAGGGAACATTTTTTTAATTATACCAGACCTCATAAACAGGCATAGTTTGTAATGCTAAATAGCATATATTCAAGTTTGCCAAATTTTATAATCATAGGTCATTGATTGATCTTTTCGATATACTTTTTGGTATGCTTTCGTGAAACCATTGCACCAATAGTGAAGATAAAAATTGTCTCTTTTTTTATATCAATTACTTTTTTTCAATAACATGGACTTAGCTTAGTAATTGGTGAAGAAACGCCATGTTCTTCTTGCGAGGCTAGTATAGAACAAAGCCCGACACTGGATCCGTGTTTCGGCTCATGCCTTCGTCGGGGGCCGAAATAGCTGTCAATATAAAATGCGCAGTTATTCGAAACATTAGACCAAAAGTAATTTAATACTTATCAATTGTAGCAGGCAAAGTCAGTACACCAACTTGATACGGAGCGGCTTGAGATGGCGGCGGCTGCCGATGATACGTTTCTTCAACCAAAGAAAAATAAAAGCGCGCCTTTACTTAAACGTGCTCGTGGCCAATCATGAGACACGACGTCAATGGTGACGTAGCTGACAACAGGTGGCATTTAAACCAAAGAGAACCATTCCACCGCAATATTGAGACCCTGCGGTTGTGTAGTATTTAATTTAAAAATCCATTGTTGTTCTCTAATATTCAATATCTTTTGTGGATCACCTCCCCTCCCTGATAATAAAATGCGATCTATTACCCTCCACCTTAGATCCACAAACTGATGTTGTTTAGAGAGACAATGTGCTACAATGGGGGCTTGAATTTTTTCAGTTTGTAGGCAACTTTTGTGTTCAATGAGTCTTGTACGTATGGACATTATGTTATTAATTGTCGAAACTACCAGCAAACTAGCTGATACTATGAAAGCCACTTGTGCTGAAACAAAATCTATTTTACAAATTGCTGAGACTTTAGAAGAATATGACAAACATCTCCACGAGCATAATCAAACTATTGAGAAATTCAGAGTGGAAGTCTGTCAATCCAAAATTACAAATCTAAAAAGGGATGAGAAAGATTATGCAGCAGGGACTATATATCCTTGGCAACGGAAAACTGCACCAAAACCCAGGAGAGTTGGCTTTGCCGGCTTTGATGAATCATCTTCCGGTTCCGACGAAGAACCTTCGATCCCCATAAATACGAACATCGTTGATGCAAGATATGACAATGTTAGACCTAATGATTCACGATATAATAATTTCAGATCTACCAATAGAAGGTCCAATCGCCGTTTTTTTCGGAACCGTTCACAAGCTTGGACAGATACGGGAGGTCGGCTGCAGACACGCTCACAGAGCACACTAAACCAACAGTCATAAACCTATCATCCTGTCAGTTGACTCCAGCTCAAATTCAGGTGTTGGAAAAAGGACTATCTTTCGTTCCTTTTTATGCTTACGATCCTTTTCAATCTCGCTGTGATCTATACAGCTTTTTCAGGAAATTACTGATTAAGTTATTTTTTTGTCACCATCCACCGACTATTGACATCTCTGTGGTTGCTCCTAAATCGTCGTGGATACCACCTGGACCACCGGACCCTCACATAAAAACTTTTATGGATTTGGTCTTACATGATTTGGGGATTGCAGAATCTATTCGTGATCCGCCCCGATTCAATTTATCTAAGGAACAACATACAGCACTTATTACATTAAAGAATATGACAGCTGTGACAATAAAACAAGCTGACAAGGGAGGAGCCGTTACAGTTATGGACAGTGTTTATTATCAGGATAAAGTTATGTTACATATCTCAGATACTAATAATTATTCTCTGTTATCTGAGGATCCAGGTCCGGCTCTTCTATTGAAGATTGAAGAAATTGTAGAAGATGCGTTTATGATTGGATTTTTGACTTCAAAAGAAAAAACATTTTTGATTAATTCAGCTTACAGCACTCCCACCATATATATGCTGCCCAAAATCCATAAAGATAATGTGGATCCACCCGGCAGACCCATTGTGAGTACTGTCGGTTCCCTGCTCGAACCCCTTTCGGTGTTCGTCGATAAGTTTTTGCAACCACTGATTCCAATGATAACCTCTTATGTAAAAGACACCAAATCCATGCTTAACATCTTAGCCTCTATACAATTTTCAACTGAGGTAATATTGGTTACCCTTGATATACGTGCTTTATATACCAGCATCCCTCAGCAACAATCCCTTAATATTCTAGAACAGAATTTAGAGACTAGAATGCGTCCTCATCGTATTCCAACTACTTTTTTGTTTAATTTGGCAGAATTAGCACTGAAAGAAAATTACTTTGTCTTCAATGGATGTTTTTATAAGCAAATTCATGGTACTGCCATAGGCACTACCATGGCCCCCAGTTTGGCCAACTTATTTATGGCTCATTTTGAAACAACACATGTATATCCTTCTCCTTTTTTTTCTTATATTTCTAATTGGGTCCGTTACATCGACGACATTTTCTTTTTATGGCATAGCAGTGTCCAACATTTACATCAATTTTTGGATTGGTTGAATTTGGTTGACAAGAATATTTTTTTCACTTTACATTATCATCATTCTTGTATTAATTTTTTGGACATTTTGATCATGAAACAAGATGATCATTTGATTACTTCATTATACAAAAAACCATCTGATTGCAATACTTTATTGCATTTTTCCAGTTGGCACTCGTATAGCCTTAAAATGAATCTGCCCATTGGACAATTCCTCCGGCTACGACGTTTATGTTCTGAGAAACTTGATTTCCATGTACAAGCACAACATCTGACAACTAACTTACTACAACGAGATTATCCATCTCGCATCATTAAGAAAGCATGGAAACGTGCGTCTAATGCACATCGCCAATGGTTATTGCTAGATAAATCTTCTACTTCTGATGAGCATCCGCTTGTCTGTACCATTTGCTTCTCTTCAAAATCTGCCATCATAGCGACTATAATACAGAAATATTGGCATGTATTACAAACACATGATTTTTGCAGAGCTGCCGATAATCACGTATAGCCGAGGAAGAAATTTAAGAGAGATACTTACTCATACATTTTTTTCACCTTTGCATACTGTTATACTGGATTTACCCACTGGCCATTGGCCATGCCATAAATGTTCCTTATGTTCACTTACCTTAGCAGGTCCTGATTGGACGGATATCCAAGGAAGAACATGGTCGGCTAGAACTTATTCAGATTGCCAGACTACACATGTGATATACATTATCAAATGTCCCTGTGACAAATTATATGTTGGCCGCACTAAACGTTCCATACGTACAAGACTCATTGAACACAAAAGTTGCCTACAAACTGAAAAAATTCAAGCCCCCATTGTAGCACATTGTCTCTCTAAACAACATCAGTTTGTGGATCTAAGGTGGAGGGTAATAGATCGCATTTTATTATCAGGGAGGGGAGGTGATCCACAAAAGATATTGAATATTAGAGAACAACAATGGATTTTTAAATTAAATACTACACAACCGCAGGGTCTCAATATTGCGGTGGAATGGTTCTCTTTGGTTTAAATGCCACCTGTTGTCAGCTCCGTCACCATTGACGTCGTGTCTCATGATTGGCCACGAGCACGTTTAAGTAAAGGCGCGCTTTTATTTTTCTTTGGTTGAAGAAACGTATCATCGGCAGCCGCCGCCATCTCAAGCCGCTCCGTATCAAGTTGGTGTACTGACTTTGCCTGCTACAATTGATAAGTATTAAATTACTTTTGGTCTAATGTTTTGAATAACTGCGCATTTTATTTTGACAGCTATTTCGGCCCCCGACGAAGGCATGAGCCGAAACACGGATCCAGTGTCGGGCTTTGTTCTATACTAGCCTCGCAAGAAGAACATGGCGTTTCTTCACCGATTACTAAGCTAAGTCCATGTTAAAAAGTTATTGAAAAAAAGTAATTGATATAAAAAAAGAGATAATTTTTATCTTCACTATTGGTGCAATGGTTTCACGAAAGCATACCAAAAAGTATATCGAAAAGATCAATCAATGACCTATGATTATAAAATTTGGCAAACTTGAATATATGCTATTTAGCATTACAAACTATGCCTGTTTATGAGGTCTGGTATAATTAAAAAAATGTTCCCTCACTTGTGGTGATCAGTAATTTCAGTAGGTAAATTGTGGTGTTACAGTATTCCTTGTTTTGACTAAGTGTAGCTGTTACCACATCTAAAATATTTTGAAGAGAGTCCTTTTTGCATATGTTATATATGGCTGTCAGTTGAAACCACTAAATCATATCATCAAGGATCTACAACTCATCCTGGACAATGATACCACAATTTCACAGACTGTGGATGGCAAACCTATCCTGGCTTACCAGCAGCCCCCCCCCCCCCCCCTCAAATCTCAAATGGATTCTCACCAACAACCACAAATTCTACAACAGTGACACCAACTCAGGAACCAGACCTTGCCATAAACCCAAATGTCAACTTTGTCCACATATTAACCCAGACAACACCATCACAGGACCCAATAACATCAACTACAACATTCGGAACTCATTCACCTGCTTTTCTTCCAATGTAATATTCGCTGGGGATGTGAATCGTTTTTTGACGATTTAAAATATCGTCCGATATATTTTAAATCATCAAAAATCGTTATAGGCGATATTTAATAGGAATTCCCCCTATTTATCTTCAAAAATCGTAAATCGGGGGAAGGGGGAGGGGGAGGGGAAGGGGGAGGGCGGGAAAACTGGCACACTAAAACATCCCTAAAACCCACCCCGACCCTTTAAAATAAATCCCCCACCCTCCCGAACCTCCCCAAAATGTCTTAAATTACCTGGGGTCCAGTGGGGGGGTCCCGTTGTGATCTTCCACTCTTGGGCGTCGGGCATGTTGGTTCCTGTTCCCCGACGTCACGAGCATAGGAGATCACTCCCGGACCCCCGCTAGACCCCCAGGGACTTTTGGCCAGCTTGGGGGGGCCTCCTGACCCCCACAAGACTTGCCAAAAGTCCAGCGGGGGTCCGGGAACGACCTCCTGCACTCGAATCGTGTTGCCGTACGGCCAGCGCCATTTTGCTGTACGGCAATATGGCCGGCGCCATAGTGACATAGTGAGGGCAAAGGCGATCAGCGCCATTTTGCTTAAAATGGCGCCAGCCATATTGCTTAAAATGGCGCCGGCCATATTGCCGTACAGCAAAATGGCGTCGGCCGTACGGCAACACGATTCGAGTGCAGGAGATCACTCCCGGACCCCTGCTGGACCCCCAGGGACTTTTGGCCAGCTTGTGGGGGCCTCCTGACCCCCACAAGACTTGCCAAAAGTCCAGCGGGGGTCCGGGAACGACCTCCTGCACTCGAATCGTGTTGCCGTACGGCCGGCGCCATTTTGCTGTACGGCAATATGGCCGGCGCCATAGTGACATAGTGAGGGCAAAGGCGATCAGCGCCATTTTGCTTAAAATGGCGCCAGCCATATTGCTTAAAATGGCGCCGGCCATATTGCCGTACAGCAAAATGGCGTCGGCCGTACGGCAACACGATTCGAGTGCAGGAGATCACTCCCGGACCCCTGCTGGACCCCCAGGGACTTTTGGCCAGCTTGTGGGGGCCTCCTGACCCCCACAAGACTTGCCAAAAGTCCAGCGGGGGTCCGGGAACGACCTCCTGCACTCGAATCGTGTTGCCGTACGGCCAGCGCCATTTTGCTGTACGGCAATATGGCCGGCCATTTTAAGCAAAATGGCGCCGGCCATATTGCCATACAGCAAACGCGACGATCAATCACACGATACACATCTCTAATATTCGCCTTTACCTGCCAGCAATGTCCCTCAAGTCTACATAGGACAAATAGGTCAATCCCTAAGGAAAAGAATAAATAGGCATTTTTTAAGAATGTTATTATTGTATTTATGATTTTGTTTCTTTGTTTTTAATTTATGCTATGAAAAATGTTGTAAATTGTCTTGAAAGAGATATATCAAGAAGGAGATTAATAGTATTTTTTAATGAAATAAAATAAATAAATAAAGTCTGACATTAGAAATGGCAACATCCAGAAAACAATAGAACATTTCAACCTTTCAGGACATTCTCTATCTTACCTTAAGGTTGCTGTACACCTACAGAGGAACTTCAAAGGAATACTCCAGCTTGAAAATGCTGAATATGAACTCATAAAAAAAAATAACACCATCACCCTAGGTCTGAACAGAGACAAAGGCTTCATGACTCACTACAACTATCTATGAACTTAACTGTAATCATATCATTCTGTCTTTTCACACTTACCTCAGTTGTCAGTAGGCTATACTATAATGCTATTAACACTCTCTCCACACTATGTCCTGCCTAATTCCATGCCTTCTCTTTGTTCTATATATATTTTAGAAAAAAGAAAAATGAGGTACCTATTAGAGATGTGAATCGTGTGCCCGATCGTTTTAACGATCAGGTTCGGATGGTGGGAGAAAAAAATTGGATCGTTAGAGATGTGAATTGGAATCGGTTCCGATTCCAAGCCCTTCAATCATACCCTCGGTGCCGGTGCTGGAGGTTTCAAAATGGCACCAATCGCCTTTGCCCGCCATACTGGCAGTCGATCGCCTTTGCCCTCACTATGTCACAGGGAGCGACGGTCGCTCCCTGTGACATAGTGAGGGCAAAGGCGATCGGCGCCATTTTGAAACCTCCAGCACCGGCACCGGCACCGGCACCGAGGGTATGATTGAAGGGATGGCTCCCGGACCCCCCGCTAGACCCCCAGGTACATGTAAAAGGTTTTTGGGGAGGTCAGGAGGGTGGGAGAAGCAAAGGGGTAATTTGTAAAGGGTCGGGGTGGGGTTTTTTTTATCGGGCCATCGGCGCCATTTTTATCAGTGGTAGCCAAAATGGCACCGATGGCCCGAGAGCGGGAGATCGCCCGGGCCCCCCCCCCCCCCCCCCCCCCCACTGGACCACCAGGTAACAACATTTTGGGGGCATTCGGGAGGGTGGGGGAGGGTAAGGAATTGGTTTTAAAGGGTCGGGGTGGGTTTAGGGGTTGTTTTGGTGTGCCGGTTTTCACACCCTCCCCCAAATAATTACCGTGCCCTATTTAACGATACAATACAAATGCCCCTGATGATAAATCGGGGGCATTTGTATTGTATCGTGCACTCTAACCATTTAGAACGATTCTAAAATTATCTGACGATAATTTTAATCGTTCAAAAACTATTCACATCCCTAGTACCTATACACCAAAAACTCATGAAAAATAATTCCCACCAAAGGGGAAAAAATGGTGTAAAATATAACAAATCTTTTCACAAAATTATTTTACATTTTATTATCAAACAAGCCGTTAAGCCCGTCACAACGGGCTACATTACATTTTTGTTTTCGGTCCATTTTCGAAAACAGCACCCTCCTACACTTTTTCTCCCTCATTCCCCCTTCCCCCTCAGTCACTCACCCCCTTCCCACCCCTCAGTCTTACTCACTCTCTGTCTCCCACTGCCTCCTTCCCCTCACTCTCACCTCCCTCCCCTTCCCTCAGTCACTCCCACCTCTCTCCCCTTCCCTCAGTCACTCCCCACCCTGTCTCAATCCCATCTCCCTCAGCCCTCCTCCCTTTTTCTCTGCTCCACAACTTCTTACCCTTCCACTTACTCACATCCCTGTCTCTCACCTCTCCCTCATTCTCCCTCTTCCCTCACTCTTCCCCACCCCCTACCTCCCTCCCTCTCAGTCCCTCCCCCTCCCTCACTCAGTCCCTCCCTCCCTCCCTCTCACTCAGTCCCTCCCCCTCCCACTCAGTCCCTCCCCCTCACTCAATCCCTCCCTCCCACTCAGTCCCTCCCTCCCACTCAGTCCCTCCCTTTCACTCCCTCCCTCCCTCTCACTCAGTCCGTCCCTCCCTCTCACTCAGTCCCTCCCTCCCTCTCTCTCCTCCCTCCCTCTCTCTCTCTCCTCCCTCCCACGCTACTGGCCGCCGCTGCTGCCGCTCCTCGTCGTCGTTCGCTGCCGCCGCCGCTCGACGCCACTGCCGCCGCTGCCGCTGCCACCCGACGCTGCCGCTGCCACCCGCCTCTGCCGCTGCCACCCGACGCCGACGACGCCGCCGCTGCCGCTGCCACGCAACGCCGCCGCCGCCGCTGCCGCTGCCACCCAACGCCGCCGCCGCCATGTTTTGTTTTTTTTTGACGCTGGCTAAGACCGACGTCCTTGCCCGCACATGCGCAGTAGAGCTGTGCTCTACTGCGCATTTGCGGGCCGTCGGTCATGGCCCATTTATAAGGTAGATATAAGTTGTTGAAATTATTGTAAAGATTTACAAAAAGGTTTTTTTAAAGACAGGCTAAAATCTCAAACCAACCACAAGAGGTGTACACCACAGTCAAACACACACACATACCAATCATACCACATATCTATTCAGCACATTCATCTGTTACAAAATAATATCAAATGCATTTTTTTTAAATAAAACAGCTAATTTCACCTATCTCAAAAAATAAGTTTAAAGTTGATATGGCTCAAAACATTTTTCTTCAGAAAATTGCAAAACGTCCACAGAAAACGTAGCCTCATAATGTTTTAAATACCAACCGCTAACCTCAAATAGACCAATCACAGAGCTGAGAGGGAGGTATTTATTTTAAGTTACCAATCAGGAACTAATATGATTGCTCTTACAAAAAAAACCCCATTCAGTTTTATTATTTAAACCTTTTGGATTCAAAGATTCTAATTTAAAAATCCATTGTTGCTCGTAGCGAAGTAAAAAAATAATTTTTGTCCCCACCAAAAGTAAAACGTACCTGCTGAATAACTAAAAATCTCAAATCACTGATTTGATGTCCAGCAGCCACCCAATGAGATGTTAATGGAGCCTCAGTGCGGCCACAAAGGATTGAGCTACAGTGTTCAGTAATTCTAATTCTAATGGCTTGCATGGTTTTACCTATATAAATAGGATTGCAAGGACATAAAATAATATAAATAATTTAGGCCTGGATTCAAAAGGGGTGTGTTTTATGCTCATAGTTTATCACAATTTGTGCTAATTACCTATGTGAAGAGCTAAGTTAGTGCAAATTGTGATAATGTTTTCACACTTTGTGATAAGTGCCAGACCTGTTGTATTGAGAGAGAGAGAAAAAGAGAGAAGCCATAAGGTCCTCACACTAGATAGGTATTTACATCTCTATGGGAGGCCCACCTAGTAACTCAAGGTGATGTTTAGGTATTAGTGTAGGGGTTAGGGGCCGCTTTGACATTCAAAGTGAGAAGTATGAACAGAACAGTGCTCTCTTGTGAAGATTTGATGACCTTCGGAGTGAGGAAACTCACTCAAAGATGAGATTTGTGCATTGTTCTCTCAACCTAGCTTGATGGACTCTCTGGGTAACATCAAGCTAGGTTGAGAGAACATTGCACAAATCACATCTTTGGGTGAGTTTCCTCACTCCGAATGTCATCAACTCTTCACAAGAGAGCACTGTTTTGTTCGTACGTTTCATTTTGAATGTCAAAGTGGCCCCTAACCCCAACACTAATACCTAAACCTCACCTCGAGTTACTAGGTGGGCCTCCCATAGAGAAATAAATACCTATCTAATGTGAGGGCATTATGGTTAGGTTCTCTCTCTCTCTCTCTCTCTTTCTCTCACTCAACCAAATGAAATGCTGACTTTCAAACATTGCAGATGACAGCTCAACAGTGTTTTAATCTGTAGGTTCTCAAAAAATAATTAGATCTAATTGAAATGGTAATGTCCAAAAAAAGATACACTAGTATCTCCATATGTATAAGAACATTTTAAATTCAAATCTCAACCATTTAACCACTCCATAAATTGTTCAAACAAAATCTGGCCTCCTGACCACAAAATAAGAATATCATCTATGAATCTCCTCCAACACTGAATGAAACCTTGAAAAGGAGACTGGGGGAGCCATTTATTTTCAAAAGAGCCAACATATAAACTAGCGACACTCAGGACCATTGTGGCCCCCATTGCTGTACCTCCTATCTGCTAGTAAAAAACATCATTAAAGAAAAAGTACTTTTCTTTCAAAGTTAAAGAAGCTAATGCAATAATAAACTCAACAGGAGTATGTCGGGTAGATTTATCTGCTAACAATTGATTTTTAATCACTTCTAAAGCTGCAATTGTCAATTGTGAGTTTTAATCAAAGAGTAGGATCATCAATTAATCTCTGGTAATATGTCTAACCAGAAAATTGTCTTTGAATCTCTGCAACATAATTGGCAGTATCTATAATTACTGTACAGCCACCTTTATCCGCTGGTTTAATAACAATACTAGTAGTTTCTGAAGAAAGATCTTTTAACACAGCATTTTCTTCCCTGGAACAATTAAACCAGCATTTAATGGTAGTAGCTTCCAAAATTCTCAAATAATTTTCTACCATATTTTCAAATGCCACAATCACTGGATCACCTACACCAGGGGGACACCTTGTAGATGGATGAGATAACACTGAGGTATTCATAAAAGCAACTGTAGCATGCTAAAAAATAATTTCAAATGCAGCAATCTCATAAATTTAAAAAGATGGATGTGTACAGAGAATGGATCATGCCGAGCTGCCGGTGCAAAACACAACCCTCTACTTAAAACACTGGATTCAATGTGAGAAATAGGTCTAGATGATAAATTAATAAAACTACCAAAAACTATCACACCCACCGTGGCTAATTCTGTAGTCACACTGGACTGCACATTCTGGATGGATGGGGAATTATTTTTGGTTTAAGAACATAAGAACATGCCATACTGGGTCAGACCAAGGGTCCATCAAGCCCAGCATCCTGTTTCCAACAGTGGCCAATCCAGGCCATAAGAACCTGCCAAGTACCCAAAAACTAAGTCTATTCCATGTTACTGTTGCTAGTAATAGCAGTGGCTATTTTCTTAGTCAACTTAATTAATAGCAGGTAATGGACTTCTCCTCCAAGAACGTATCCAATCCTTTTTTAAACACAGCCTCACTAACTGCACTAACCACATCCTCTGGCAACAAATTCCAGAGTATAATTGTGGGTTGAGTGAAAAAGAGCTTTCTCCGATTAGTTTAAATATGCCACATGCTAACTTCATAGAGTGCCCCCTAGTCTTTCTATTATCTGAAAGAGTAAATAACCGATTCACATCTACCTGTTCTAGACCTCTCATGATTTTAAACACCTCTATCATATCCCACCTCAGCCGTCTCTTCTCTAAGCTGAAAAGTCCTAACCTCTTAAGTCTTTTCTCATAGGGGAGCTATTCCATTCCCCTTATCATTTTGGTTGCCCTTCTCTGTACCTTCTCCATCGCAACTATATCTTTTTTTAGATGCGGCAACCAGAATTGTACACAGTATTCATGGTGTGGTCTCACCATGGAGCGATACAGAGGCATTATGACATTTTCCGCTTTATTCACCATTCCTTTTCTAATAATTCCCAAAATTCTGTTTGCTTTTTTGATTGCCGCAGCACACTGAACCGTCAATTTCAATGTGTTATCCACTTTGACACTTAGATCTCTTTCTTGGGCGATAGCACCTAATATGGAACCTAACATTATGTAACTATAGCATGGGTTATTTTTCCCTATATGCATCACCTTGCACTTAAGAAAAAATTAGGGATTAACTAGTATACAATTGAAAACCAAAAAAATCCACTAGTTAATATTTCTTATATTGGCACCAAAACAAGTCCTTCAATTTCGAAGTTGCAATTTACAATTAAAATCTTTTTCTTTATTTAACTAATGGTAAAAATTGTCAACATATATTTTTTATCATTTTTTCTATGTTTTCATTTTGTCAATTATTTTCTTCCTTTATTGAATTTTTATAAAACAGAAGATTAGACCTCAGCACCGGCATATGGTTCTGACAATAAGCAGAAACTTGTCACCGAGTTGGTACAATCACCGGTCTATTATCTTCCTATGTGTTTTTTAATTTTTCTTAAAAAATCTTTTTGTGTTGGAATGTGCAACCACGCGGTGTGTTAGTTGCACTGCAACTCCAAAGTGTTAGACTTGAACTCAGAACCAACACGGTCTCTGGTAGTCACAATTGGAAATAAACTGAAACAGTTTTATGCTGTGCCACCCGACTCCATGGTTAGACTCCATGGTTAGAACAAACAAAAACTTGTTTCCTCTATTGGCAAGTAATAAAGTTGTAATCCCGACAAACAATTACTTATCTTAAACGACCACTTTATTTATAGCTCAGACATATTCTTGGCTGAGGGAACTGCTTAAATTTCTTTGCGGAAGCCGCCAAATTGCCGACGTTGTCAACGTTTCGGAACCTGCATCACATTGACCCGACTATTGAGACGTTATAGTCCACAGAAAAGCCCGCCCTGATGCAGGTTCCGAAACGTTGACAACGTCGGCAATTTGGTCAGCCCCTGTCACATGGTAGGAGCACAAGATGGCGCCGGCCATCCAGTGCTACTACCATGTGACAGGATCCGGCCAATGGCATGGATACCCTGTCACATGGTAAGGGCAAAGGGCCATCGGCGCCATTTTGATTAGTGGCAGCCGATGACCCGGGAGCGGGAGGACGGCCCAGAGTGGGAGATTGTGGGAGATCACTCCCGGAACCTCCACTGGACCACCAGGTACCTGTAAAACGTTTTTGGGGGGGTCGGGAGGGTAGGGGAAGCTAAGGGGTTACTTTTAAAGGGTCGGGGTGGGTTTTTTGTTTCTCGGCTCAGGCGCAGCCGATAAACAAAACCGCGATCGGGCCCAATTGAAAAAAACCCACATGTGAATCGGAACTGGAATCCAAACCGATTCCGGTTCCGATTCACATCTCTACCACCTATCCCATTACTTTTTACTTTTCCGAGAAGCCTCTCATGAGGAACTTTTGTCGAATGCCTTCTGAAAATCCAGGTACACTACATCTACTGGTTCACCTTTATCCACATGTTTATTAACTCCTTCAAAAAAGTAAAGCAGGTTTGTGAGGCAAGACTTGCCTTGAGTAAAGCCATGCTGACTTTGTTCCATTAAACCATGTCTTTCTATATGTTCTGTGATTTTGATATTTAGAACACTTTCCACTATTTGTCCTGGCACTGAAGTCAGGCTAACTGGTCTGTAGTTTCCCAGATCGCCCCTGGAGCCCTTTTTAAATATTGGGGTTACTTTCGCTATCCTCCAGTCTTCAGGTACAATGGATGATTTTAATGATAGGTTACAAATTTTTACTAATAGGTCTGAAATTTCATTTTTGGGTTCCTTCAGAACTCTGGGGTGTATACCATCCGGTCCAGGTGATTTACTACTCTTGTTTGTCAATCAGGCCTACCACATCTTCTAGGTTCACCGTGATTTGATTCAGTCCATCTGAATCATTACCCATGAAAACCTTCTCCGGTACAGGTACCTCTCCAACATCCTCTTCAGTAAACACTGAAGCAAAGAAATCATTTAATCTTTTCGCAATGGCCTTATCTTCTCTAAGTGCCCCTTTAGCCCCTCGCTCATCTAACGGTCCAACTGGCTCCCTCACAGGCTTTCTGCTTTGGATATATTTTAAAAAGTTTTTACTGTGAAGTTTTGCCTCTATGGCCAACTTCTTTTCAAATTCTCTCTTAGCCTGTCTTATCAATGTCTTACATTTAACTTGCCAACGCTAAAATAGCTTCTTTCACCTCCCCTTTTAACCATGCCGGTAATCGTTTTGCCTTCTTTTCACCTTTCTTAATGTGTGGAATACATCTGGACTGTGCTTCTAGGATGGTATAACAATGACCACGCCTCTTGCATACTTTTTACCTTTGTATCTGCTCCTTTTAGTTTTTTTTATTTTTCTCATTTTATCAAAGTTTCCCTTTTGAAAGTTTAGCACAAGAGCCATGGATTTGCTTACTGTCCCCCTTCCAGTCATTAATTCAAATTTGATCATATTATGATCACTATTGCCAAGCGGCCCCACCACCGTTACCTCTCTCACCAAATCCTGTGCTCCACTGAGAATTAGATCTAAAATTGCTCCCTCTTTTGTCAGTTCCTGAACCAATTGCTCCATAAAAATGTCATTTATTCCATCCAGGAACTTTATATCTCTAGCATGTCAATGATACATATACCCAGTCAATATTTATTTATTTATTTATTTAGTTAGTATGTTTTGTATACCGTCATTCGGTTTCGCCATGAGAACGGTTTAGAGAGTCACGTAACAGGTTGTATAAACATCATCACAGTATCTTATTTTGAAGTGTAAGTTGATTACATATAATAGATATTACTTGTAAGGCTCATTATATACAGTTAGGTATAATACATACCTATTATTACTGCACTACCAATTTGGTTAGCTTCCCTAATTTCTCTTAGAATTTCACTGTCCGTCTCATCATCTTGTCCAGGTGGACGGTAGTATAATCCTATCACTATAGTCTTCCCCGACACACAAGGGATTTCTACCCATAAAGATTCAATTGTGCATTTAGTCTCATGCATGATGTTTATCCTGTTGAACTCTATGCCATCCCGGGCATAAAGCGCTACACCGCCTCCCGGTTGCTCCTCTCTGTCATTGCGATATAATTTGTACCACAGTATAGCACTGTCCCATTGGTTGTCCTCCTTCCACCATGTCTCTGAGATGCCAATTAAGTCTATGTCATCATTCACTGCTATACATTCTCATTCTCCCATCTTACTTCTTAGACTTCTGGCATTAGCATACAAACATTTCAAAGTGTGTTTTTTGTTTGTATTTTCATTCTGCTTTTTAATTGATAGGGATAAGTTAGAATTTTTTTAGCTCAGGTGAGTTTTTAGTTACAGGCATTTGGACTACTTTTCTTATTATTGGAACCTCACTGTCGGGATGCCCTAACTCTAATGCATCATTAGTATCTTTTGAAGATACCTTTCTCCAAACCATGCGCTGCTGAGCGACTGTCGGCTTTCCCCTTTGTTCTAGTTTAAAAGCTGCTCTATCTCCTTTTTAAAGGTTAGCGCCAGCCGTCTGGTTCCACCCTAGTTAAGGTGGAGCCCATCCCTTTGGAAGAGACTCCCCCTTTTCCCAAAAGTTCCCCAGTTCCTTACAAAATTGAATCCCTCTTCCTTGCACCATCGTCTCATCCATACATTGAGACTTCGGAGTTCTGCCTGCCTCTGGGGACCTGCGCGTGGAACAGGGAGCATTTCAGAGAATGCTACCCTGGAGGTTCTGGATTTAAACCTTCTACCTAAGAGCCTAAATTTGGCTTCCAGAACCTCCCTCCCACATTTTCCTATGTCGTTGGTACCCACATGTACCACGACAGCCGGCTCCTCCCCAGCACTGTCTAAAATCCTATCTAAGTGACGCATGAGGTTCCCCACCTTTGCACCAGGTAGGCATGTTACCAGTTGATCCTCACACCCACCAGCCACCCAGCTGTCTACATTCCTAATAATCGAATCACCAAGTATGACGGCCGACCTAACCCTTCCCTCCTGGGCAGTAGGCCTTGGGGAGATATCCCTGGTGCGAAAGGACAATGCACCACCTGGAGAGCAGTTCCTTGCTACAGGATCCTTTCCTGCTGCACCAGGTTGATGCACTCCAATCATGAGACCTTCTTCCTCCAAGGCAGCAGCAGGGCTGCCATTCTGAAGTTGGGATTTGGCTACTATGTCCCTGAAGGTCTCATATATATTCTTTGATGTTCTCTGAGTAGAGTCTAAAACCTGAAGATTGTACAGGTTTGTGTGAATATGATTCACCTCTCGAAGAACCAATGGAAGATGAATCAGAAAAAGTAGAGCATCGAGATGGTGAAAACAAGGAGTAAATATAGCCCTGATTGTAGTCACATTCATCCCTTTTGAATTTCTTTAATTTAAATTGCTTTAGTTCTGATCTAAAAGATTCCATGGAGTGGTTTAATTCAACAAGCTTTGAATAAAAAGAAGTAATATCCATCGAAGTTTTCAAAGCTTCAGTTTTTATAGAAATCTCCAAATTGACTTCATCAGCAATAGTCTGAATAGTTTCAACAATAAGGATCATTAAATCCATGCTACATTTATTTAAAATGGAATTCCATTTGAAATAAATGATTCATTTTCCAAAAACATTTGTGGTCCTTTATTAATATGGAGTCCTCTCCGGACTCTCTTTACCCGAAGATAATCTGCTAAAGTTAGAGCATGCAATCAGATCTAATAAATTTCTTGTGAAGCTTCAACAAATCACTCCATGTAGACTCGAGCCCGGAACTATCAGAATATTGAAACAAGGAAATATTACAGTCATAAATCATCTGAAGATATCCAGAATAGTATTGTGTGCAAATCTTAAAAATGCAGTATTGCATATTGCATAATGCATATTATATTCTGTAGGAAGGGAATGGTCAATAAAACGGAAAATGTCATAATGCCTCTATATCACTCCATGGTGAGACCACACCTTGAATACTGTGTTCATGCTCAATTCTGGTTGCCGCATCTCAAAAAAGATATAATTGTAATGAAGAAAGTACAGAGAAGGGTAACCGAAATGATAAAGGGAATGGAACAGCTCCCCTATAAGGAAAGGCTGAAGAAGTTGGGGCTGTTCAGCTTGGAGAAGAGACGACTGAGGGGGATATGATAGAGGTCTTTTAGATCATGAGAGGTCTTGAACGAGTAGATGTGAATTGGTTATTTACACTTTCAGGGGGCAATCCATGAAATTAGCAAGTAGCACATTTAAGACTACGGTAATCGGAGAAAATTCTTTTTCACTCAACGCACAATTAAGCTCTGGAATTTGTTGCCAGAGGACATGGTTAGTTCAGTTAGTGTAGCTGGGTTCAAAAAAGGTTTGGATAAGTTCTTGCAGGAGAAAGCCATTAACTGCTATTAATCAAGTTTACTTAGAGAATAGCCACTGCTATTAATTGCATCAGTAACATGGGATTTTCTTAGTGTTTGGGTAATTGCCAGGTTCTTGTGACCTGGTTTGGCCTCTGTTGGAAACAGGAAGCTGGGCTTGATGGACCCTTGGTCTGACCCAGCATAGCAATTTCTTATATTCTTATGCTGTATAAATATGGAATAAAACCAATGGCAAATTATAGCCTTCTGCTCACTAAAGATGCCTATGAAATCAGAGAAAGAGTTATTATAATGTGTGTCTATCTATTTGTTCACTCGTTTGTCTGTCCATTCATCCTGCTGGATTATAATCTAATATCTCTCTTATCTGCTTCACGAGCTAATGATTTTTAGACCTGATCATGAAATGCTATGTGGCTGAGAAGCCAGCTTACCAAACAGACTGCAGTTTTTGATTATGAATCACAAAACTTCTTTAGACCCATTTCTGCTTCTGACATCATAAACATTTTAATCAGTTAAAATTATTTTACCTTATTTATGGATGGAGGATCCAAAGCTTTACCCAACCTCATGAAAACTATGCATTTATTTCAGGTGAAATCCACTTTAACCAATACAGCCATCTGATGGATAGTTTGCATTTAATGTCTGCTTTTGCTCTAACTGATGTTTGTTGAAGCAGAATCCATTATAAGCAAATGACTTATTAGTTTGATTTTCTTTGGTGCTCTAGCAGTGACCATGCAATTGCTCCTAGCAAATAAACACCAGAGGGCAATTATTTTTTAACACAGTCATGACACGCATTCTGATCTTTGACTATGTGGTGCTTCCTCACAGCTAATACACATTTTTTGTAAACTTGCTTTTCACCTCATGGAAAATGTTATATTATATCATTTAGAGGCCAATGTACTGCTCCGAGCTCATTAGCATCCAGAACAAAATTGGGCGAAACAATTTTCATGTGTTCTTGGCCATGGTAAAGGGTGCACCTGCCCAGGCAGCAGTGGTTGCCAGGGCAGAGATTTCAAGAGCCCTCATGGCCTGAGTGAGGTACCCCCAGCCTTCCAAGTGTAAGCAAAATTATCTGATGGTCTTAACAGCACTTCCACTCCTGCCCTCAAACCCCTTCATAGTGCTAAATTTACAACCCAAACCCCTTTTAGAAGCCCCACCCCCTAGCTTCCAAAATCAAGCAACATCCCAATTTGGATTTTATTCCCCATTCCCCGGCTTGTGCCCTGCAGAAACTTACTCTAGCAAAGAGGTAGACTTCTAAGGCAGAAGCTATCCCCACTCACTTCTGCCCCATCGTGGCCTTGTTCCAGAATGGAACTGGTTGACCTCATTCAGATGTAGTTTGTTTGCATTTTTTAAAAACTAGCCCACGAAGCCTTTTTCAAAAGCCTGTTCTTGCTAAATTCCACATTAATGTGCTTCTTTACATGAATCTGCATTGTAGAAGTTCATAAATTTGGTATTTGAATAAACTTTCACACTACACACAAAGGTTTACTACTGAAAAGCTGTTTTCTGTGAAAATGTGTTTGTAAAAAGTTTTTTTGCAAAACATTTCATGCAAAATACCCATATTTTAGCATTTTTGCACATTTGTGAGCATTTGGCTAAATCTTTCATGTGAGAAATCTTTTTGCAAAAAAAAAAAAATCATACAACTTAATATATAACCCTCTTAGAAAGGAGGCATTGGAGCAGATAAATCTTTACAGATTTCCAAGATGGTAATCTGGAAAATTAAAAGTATTGTGTGACCCTGTTAACTCAAAAGTGCTGAAACCTGAAAGCTCTGATTTACACCATGTATATACATTTCTGGCTCATTTAGTCCCTAAAATGGTCCAATCTGAACCAAACCTGGCATTCCCTAACAACTTTTAGTAAAGATGCAACATGGCAAATTTCAGTGGAATTGGTTCAGTACCTCTCCTATTCTACTTTGAACAAGTACGGATGGACAGACTGACCAAATGTCAGTCAGCACTGGAAATATATTAATACAAACTAAAAAATATATATATAGTAAGCGCATACCTTTAATCGAATCAAAAAAACAAAAAAGTGTGAAAAGTAATATTACACATCCAAAATTTATAGAATTACAAAAAGAAACTGGTATCAAAAATGTTTTTATGTGCACAAACTTCATTCTCCTGCCTCTTGCCTCATGATGGGGTACAAAAAGTATTAGGATATGGCACACTAATTAACAGTCATCTACCAGTTCTCAATTTTATGTGCAAAAATGTGTCATACAAACGTGTCACAGGTCTTCTCTTTCTCTGCAGCGGAATGCCAGGACTCATCTTCAGCCGCCAACAGGATGGGCTCTGCTAGTGGCCTGCTGGATCACGGGTTCTTTTTGTGACATGGAATGTGGCAGGAGTTGGGTTGATGCAATGTCATCATCTCCTGCTGCCGCCAGGCTGATCTCGCGATACAAGTTGCTAGATCAGCCCTGTGGCAGCAGGAGATGACGTTTGCTTAAATGTGATGCCTGTTGCCACTTGGGGGTCGAAGAAGTGGATAGCATGATTGAGTGCAGTATTGGCTTGGGCAGGGGTTTGGTTTAACCCTGCACGACTTGAAAAAAAAATTCAAAAATACAAAAACAACACAAGTAAATAAAAGAAATTGTTTAGGGCTGGGGATTCACTGAAACCCTTGAAGGCTCTGACTGCACACCACTGCCTTCCATTCAGTTAGTACTGCATATTTAATATCACTTACCCCAGATAATTAGCAGGTGTATAAATAAGTGAGGGAGTTGGAAAATGTACTCATATACGTGTCTTTTAAAACTGCAACTTATACGTATAAGTTTTCGCCCCGCCACAGAATGCCTCCAGACCACCCCATTTCTTAAATGCGTATATATGTGCATGAAAGTGATAATACATGAGCATTTTTGACATTTAGAAAATACAGAGTACAGAAGTAAAGGCTACTTATATGTATATATGCTAATTTTATGTGCAGGGAGGATAACTTTAAAACAGCTGTGCACTTGCCTTTTATATGCATGTATATGGGTGCATGCAAGCTCACGTGAAAAAGCATGCAAATACATATTGCACTTATCAGGATAAATTCCAATTTATCCAGCTAAGTAGCAGCAAAGCTACATAGGGCAAAGTTAGGGCTCTAAATGCATTATATCACTTATATCGCATAATATACGCGATATTTTGCATTTCCCCGGCAACATACCCTGCTCTATTACAATTACTTTCTTTGCATGCGATTTACATGCATGGATAATGCAAATGCATGTAAAGAAGGTCATACATAGTCAATTTGATGTTAATATGAGAAAGTGGTCAGCCGCAATAAAATAACATCATCTCATTGAAAAGCATTATATATGTGGCAGAAAAATTAAAAAAAACAAAACATTGTGACCAAACAGGGAGCTTGAACGGGGGTCAACACTAAGTTTTCGAGATCAGGACCTTACCATGGTGGTGCTACAAATGCATGAGTACAACCAGGACCCCCTGAAGCAGAATGGGACTCTAAACACAGCACCGTGTTGGAGTTTTATCTCGTGCAGCTAAGTTGATTTTTGGACATCTTTGGCACCATACTGGGTTGTCGAACACTATAGCATAAAAAATATTATAAAAATTTAGCAAAAGGACCACCTAGTTTCAAGAGTCTTTTGAGTTTTACAGCACTAGACTCCTCATATTAAGGTCTGACAAACTTATTAACACTTAGCAACCATCAATATCCAGAAGAGCATACTCTGGGATTTTGTATGATTGACAATTTTATGGGTTGTAGTTTTATAATACAGCGGCCTTATTTTTTTCCCCTCTATATGGTTCTTTTTTTGTAAGGCACTTGTTTATACAGCTCTCATCATTAACACAAAAATAGAAAATCTATTGCTCAGTTTTGCTTTATGCCTACACTTGTATTCCAGAGTGAGTGGCATTCTTGAAAGCAACTGTAGCAATTTACCGTTTTGCCAAGTAATTCAACTGACAGTTAATACAACTGGTAAGATTTCACTTTTTCTTTTTATCGTTATCTTTATTTCACTCACAAAATAAAATAATGGGTTGAAGGATTTTGTTTTATTTTGTTTTATTTTGTTTTATTTTATTTTTTTCAGTGTAAACCCTGCCCTAACCCCATTCGCTGTAGTGCCAGCAAAGCTGAGGCACTCTGGGCCTTCATTCTCATCTTCTAGAAAGCCTTCTAATGTTAGAACCCAATCAGTGCAGCCCGGGGTGGGAGCCACATAGATGTAGCTGTCTTCTGAAGAAGTGACAATGTCTTTGAAGAAGTTTCAAAATTTGTTGCTTCTAAACTGTAAAAATGTCAGCAATTTTCCTTCCACCCCCCCCCCCCCCCCCCCCCCCGCACCTTCCCCTCCCTTCCCCTACCTAACCCACCCCCCTGGCTCTATCTAATCCCCCCTACCTTTATCGCACAAGTTACGCCTACTCGAAGCAGGCGTAACTCTCGCGTGCCGATGGCCCACTTCCGTGCCATCACCCGACCCGGGGGTTGGTCCAGAGGCCTCGGTCACGCCCCCCAGAATGCCCCCGGGCCAGCACCACGCCCCCCAGAACGCCCCCCAGAATGCCCCGAACATTGCGCTGCCCCCCGACACACACCCCTGACACGCCCCCCTAGCAAAGCCCCGGGACTTATGCGCACCCCGGGGCTTGCACGCACTGCCGAGCCTATGCAAAATAGGCTCGGTGCACGCAGGGAGGTTTTTTAAGGGTTACGCGCTTAACTTAAGCACGTAACCCTTTTAAAATCCGGCCCTAAGTGATCACTAGAGCAACCAGAAGGAAGAATGAAGGCAAGGATGGTCAAGTATATCATTAGAGGAAAATGGGCATTATGTCTGGTTTTGTGAGGCTATTTATTTTTATTTTAATAAGTTTGTTTTATTTAGAGCATTTATTAGCCGCTCTTCCACAGTGGATTGGATAAGTAAAATATTAAAATACAATACAAGGAAAAACAAATAACTAAAAACAACTTTAACATAATCAATATATCAAACATAACATAAAAAAGCAAAACATTAAAACACACATCTATATTCACAAAATGGATAATTGAAACATCAAAGTATAAATAAAATAAAAATAAAATGGGGAAACCAAAGGCATTTAACCGGTTAACTGAGAGGTTATCCCAGACCTTAATCTTTTCCCTAAAAGACAGAAAATCTGTCTCCAGATGAAGATCTAGAGGGAAAGCATAAATCATAACTCATGACGGTAACTTTCAAATCGGAGCACGGATGCCCTTTGACGCATATGCATTTGTGTGCGCCCAGATATGCAGCCATTTTATAACTAACACATGTATATGTGCATATGTAATAAAATAGCTTGACCGCGAACATATGTGCGCCCAGTTTTAAATGGGTACAGGCCTATGCACGTACATCCCGCTTCTACCGCATAAGTCAGGAATTTTAAAAGGGGTGCGCTTCCACACCTTTGCCAGTTTCACCAATTCATCTATCAGTTAGCCCAGTTAACAGCTAGGTCCTCCGAACCCCCATGGTTGAATAGCTTACACTCCCCCCAGTTACCCCAAGCCCTTAAAACCTCTCAGGTATGGCTAGTTTGTTATTTTTTTAAACGTCCCTATCAGAAATAAATTTACATGGCAGGGGATCTTGGCGTGTGTCATGGTGCGTACGTAATTACATGCACATCTCTTGTCCACGCCCCGAAATGCCCATGTCCCGTCCACGTCCTGCCCTTCCTTGAAAACTTTTGAGACATGCATTCAGCGGGAGATATGCGCGCATCTGGGCAGCTTTTAAAATTTGGTGGGCGTGCGAGCCCAACTTGTGCACATATCTCCCAATTATAGTGCACACTGGGCTTTTAAACTCAACCTCTAAAACAGTAAAATCTCTCTAGCGGGATTCTGCAAAATGCATATTTTTTGACAGATGGAGTACATAACATAGCCTTACCTGACAATCTCAAGAGACGAAGGGTTAGTATTCTTCTAAAACTGATCTCAATTAGCCAGGCCCTTTGCTCTGTGGCTGAATTTCAATCTTGCATTAAGAAGTTTAGCAGCACTTAAAAGGCCAACCTGAGTAGCCAGCCAGATGTTTTGGTATTCAGCGAATCTGCTGCTTATTTGTTGCTTTGAGGGATTTACATTTTAATTTGCAGTGTTTGCTGTAGCTAGTCTTCTTCACAGATGCAGTTTTTTTAATACATACTTAGAATCAGGATACACACATTTATCTTGTAATCAGCCTGCGCTGACCCCTGTATAGCTTGAGGTCAGTGACTTGTGCCACCTGACCTGCCAGAATTAATTCCATACAACAATAGCATAGGTCTGTTGAAGTCTCATTTTATTACCTTTTGATACAAAATTAACTCTCTACCCCTCCACCCCTAAGCAACAATAATGAAGCTTTTGGCTCTATGTGTTTATTGTGAATAGTCAAATTTCAAGAAAGTAAATAACCTTCTTAAAACTGGTGTAGGTGTTTTAGAGTCAGTTGTGCACGTGTTATATTTGATGTCCAAAATGCTGTAAATTATAAACATGGATCATTTAACAAAGGAGGAAAATAATTAAATCACAAATACTAGCATGGCTCATAGCCATGAGAAACAACAGGTAGCTTATTCTAATGAAAATCCAGGACTATTAATTTTATTCAAATGAAAATATGCTAATGTAATACAGTGTACTGTTTCAGTAAGTTTTCTAAATGAGTGGTTGTACTTTTTGGATGAATTCGATAACAGGTTGCGAGGGTACAAATTCCTCTTTCATGTGTCTCCGTGTTTCTTATTCTTGACAAGGTAGGTTTCAGTGAGGGCGAGGTAAACCTTTTCACACATCTGGAAAAATGCCATCTCACAGAAATCCGAAAAAAAGCACGGGCCTCAAATATATCAGGAGCTTTGCCCTGGGCGGTCCAGGCTCTGATGAGAAAGGTAGTGTGGCCAATAGAATTGGCTAAATTTGTCCTTTCCATCTCCCTAAGGCTTCTTCATGTGGCCTGCTAAATGACTCATAGAGTATATACTTTCCTCCATAGAGTCATAAATAATATGGATGCCAGACGTTTTCCCGTTTCTTTAAAAGCCTATGTGAGGTGGACTTGACTTGTTTGTCGGTCGCGTGAGACTCATCTGTCTATAATCTTTGGCAAACAAATCAGCCAAGTTTGCGAGGTGCTCTGGGTAGTTTTCTGTATAAAAATGGGAAATAAATAAATAAATTGGAAATAATCAGAACATCTTTACCTTCAGAGGCCTTAATTCGCTCCAGACTCCTGCCCCTACCCACCAATCCCAAAGATTAGGGATTGGTGGGGGTAGGGGCTAAGGCAGCTGCCAACTGGGCTGGTAACTCAGCTGTGGAAGAAGGTGAAGCCAGGTAATACATTTTCAGATTCAAATAATGCTGAAAAATGTTTTTGGGTGGGGGGAAGCGGGATTCTGTCCGCTCTAATTTTAGTCCCACGTCTCCCTCAGGGGCTGAATGTGACAGTTTGCACCAGGTTGGGCTGGGTAACCTAAGTGATATTTCCCGAGTGTGTGTCACTGGGAATGCTGTAACAGTAAACAGGGGCCAACCAATGTCTACTAATTGTAAATGGGCTTGAATGTACACCAGGATCCAAAAGGAAAGCAAATCATTTCATGTTACCTGTGAATGTGGGAAGATTTTAGCCCAGGTCACCAGGGAAAGCTCCGATGTTTGCAAGATGCCGCGACCTACTTTCCAAAGAGGATGTGCTGGGGGGACACAAACTTTGGGCCTCATTTTCTAAAGTATCGCAGGCCTGCGGTACTTTAGGTAATGAGGGGCAGGGGGCCGAAACGGGGAGCAGTCCTGCGCTAGCCGGCAGCGATCGCACCGCCGCGGTGCGATCGCTGCCGGTTTCACACCCAATAGCGCCACCATAGAAGGTGTAGCTATTGGGTGCGAAATAGGACGCGAAAAGGCCCTTACCTTTTCGTCGTCCGCGGCGTCTTCGCGGAGTCGGCCCCAGTGATGCCCCCAACTCCTCCTCTTTCAGGGCCGACTCCGCCCCCATCTTGGTATCGCATGCGATAAGGGACTTTTCACATGCGAAACGTCCCTTATCGCTTGCGATCCGTCTGGTAAATGACCCCCTTTATGTATTTATTTATTTCATAACAACTTATATTCCGCATGTTGTCCTAATGTTCAAAGGCGAGTTACAATAAACGCTCACAGAATTCAGCACAAACAATAATAAAAATAAAAGATTATTAAAATTGAAATAATATAAACAGTTACACCAAACAAAATTACAAACCATAATAAACCCTGGTTCACCATCTCTCACCTAGTGGCAGTGTATGTTTTAGTGATCTTCCTTTAATAGGATGTTTGTCTATTATTTTAAAAAGCTATTTTTTTTATCTTGGCAAGTTAGAATGTTAAAAACAAGAGAGTTAACACAATTATTTATTTATTTCAATATTTCTAGCCCGCAGACAGTACCATTGTTATGCTCAGCGGATAACAATGCAACCTTAAAATACAATTGTAAAACATTAATAATTAAAATAATTAATTATAATCATCATGCAAAATATTCATGGAAAAAGCTTCAATAAATCACAAGCCCTCTAGTTTCTTTATAAAAATCTTAAAATCAGTGAGAAGCTGGAGCTCACTCACTGATTTTTTAAAACCCTTTGTTGTTAGGTAAATTGGGAGCACTGAGGTTGTCTTATTAATGCATTTCATATTAGCTTGTCACACTAGGAAATTCCAAGTCCAGGTGAAGAAGCAAACAATGATTCATACAAAATAGTAAAAATAGTTATCACTTTCTTAATTCGTTTGAATGAAGACAATCTGTAAAACTAGCCCATACTTGCAACTGAAGTCTACCAGTATCGCCATCATTGGATTTAATTGCCTATTAGGGCATGTCCTTGGTTTGTAGCTCAACTTCTAGCTAGACCATGTCAAGTTTGAAAATAGAGCCACATGTCTGAGCCGAGCAAAGGCTTCGACTTGGCTGGGCTCTTCAAAAATGTAAGCCGATGACACAAAATTATTCAAAGTTGTTAAATCACAAGTGGATTGTGAGAAATTGCAAGAGGACCTTGCAAAACTGGGAGACTGAGCATGCAAATGGCAAATGAAATTTAAGGTGGAGAAGTGCAAATTAATGCATTTAGGGAAGAGTAACCCAAATTATAGCTACACAATGCAAGGTTCCCCATTAGGAGTCAAAATTCAGGAAAAGAATCTAGGTGTCATTGTTGATAATACTTTGAAATCTTCTGCTCAGTGTGCAGCAGCAGCCAAGAAAGCAAATAGGATACTAAGGATTATTAGAAAAGGAATGGATAATAACAGTGAGTATCATAACACCTCTGTATTTCTCCATGGTGCGACCTCATCTTGAGAATTGTGTGCATTTCTGGACACAGAATTAGAAAAGGTACAGAGAAGAGACGGCTGAGGAGAGAGAAGATAAAGTTTAAAAAATAATGAGTGGAATGGAATGAGTAAATGTTAATCAGTTGTTTACGCTTTCAAAAAGTACAACGACTAGTGGACACACAATGAAGTTACTAGGTAATACATTTAAAACTAATAAGAGAAAATATTTTCTTACTCAACGTATAATTAAGTTGTAGAATTTGTTGCTAGAGGATATGGTGAAAGCTATGAGTCTGTGTTTAAAAACGGTTTGGAAAAGTTCCTGGAAGAAAAGTCCATGAACCATTATTAAGGTGGCCTTAGGGAAATCCACTGCTTATCCCTGGGAGAAGCAGCTTGGAATCTATCTAACCCTTGGGATCTTGCCAGGTAATTGTGACCTGGATTGACTACTGTTGGAAACAGGCTTGATGAACCCTTAGTTTGACCCAATATGGCAAGTCTTATGTCCTTATGAGTCATTTACTCTGGCCATGAACAAAGGTCACCTTTATATCGAAGATGACAGCTTGATGATGACAATGATGACACACTCTATATTTAAAGAAAATTCAAAGTGCTATGCAAGTCTCGATGACAAATGGAAAGTTTTACTGGACTATTTTCCTTCACTTTTCTCTCTTGGCTGATTGTCATTAATGACTTCAGACCTGCGTGCTTGGGTCAAACTTGGCACTAGTTTAATTTGGCTTTGCCTACCTGCCTATCACACTTTATAATTATGAACTATTTTTATTACTGTTTGGAAATGCCAAGCTATCTGGAAGAACGTCAAGTGCATGACGGGCAGCTGTGTTTGCCCTGGCTTTTGTCATTCCTGGAAGCTCCACCTCCAAAAAATAAAATAAAAAAGCCTTACGTTTCCAGGAAGTGCACTGCAGAAGTCGATTGCTGGGTCTGTAACATAATTCCCAGAAGTACCTGGCCCGCCATGAGCCTTCCACATAATGCTACTGATGCTTTCTGTAATATCAGGCTACCATAGATCATTGAAATCTTACAATGGTCTTAATTGCGGGGTGGACAGAATAGCTCTGTTTAAGTCATTTATGTTTCAAACAACTTTCACGAATGTAATTGAATCAATGAGGTTTGTAAAACTGTTTTCATGTGCTATTGTGCCATGATTTGGCACAGCATCAGTCACATACAGGCAAATACATCCATTTTCAACAAATGAACTTGTACAAACATCCTCTTATTTTTCAGGTATTCGTTTTCAGCATGTGGTCTGAAATTGGCAGTTGATAGAAGTATGCTTACAGAGGCATCCCTCTGCTATTATTTTTATTTTGGCACTTACATGGTGCCCTAAACAAGAGTGCTTAACAACAAATTGCATATACTGTAGATACAATGAGTCTGTCCCAGAGAGCTTATAATCAAAGAGGTTTGTATTCAGAAACTCACTGAGCGAGTAAGCAGAGCCAGTGCAAGGGTGTTAGGTGCCTTAGGCGAACCTTACAGACTTGCCCCCCCCCCTCCCCTGTCACAACCTCCCCATACACACAATTAAAATATTATGCATTTATAATAAGAGATCTTACATGACAAAGCACAAAGTACAGTCTTCTGAGGTAAAATAACAACATTTAAACTATGAGGATAACTTTCAAAACTGTTTGTGTCTGCCCATTTCCACATGTACATGAGCGCTCGCAAAGTTGTTACTGTATTTTATAACCAGCTCAAAAGGGTTATAAGATACAAGTACATATGAGTGCACAAATGCTTGCTTATGTAAAAAGCACGAGCCGCACAAGTTCGGACTTATCCGGGTAAATGCTGATTTAGTTGGCTAAGTAGCTACACATAGGGCCTCATTTTCTAAAGTATCGCAGGCCTGCGATAGGTTAGGTAATGAGGGGCGGGGGGTCGACCCGGGGGGCGGTCCTGCGCTAGCTGGCAGCGATCGCACTGTCGCTGTGCGATCGCTGCCGGTTTCGCACCCAATAGCGCCACCATAGAAGGTGTAGCTATTGGGCACGAACTCGGACGCGAAAAGGCCCTTACCTTTTCGGCGTCCGCGGCGTCTTCGCGGAGTCGGCCCCGGTGATGCCCCGACTCCTCCTCTTCCGGGGCCGACTCTGCCCCCATCCTGGTATCACACAGGATAAGGGAATTTTCACGTGCGAGCCACTTGGAAAATGAGGCCCATAGTTAGATAAGTCCGAAAAGCGCTACTTAGACGGACAAGTAGCACTTTTCAGACTAATCCGGCTATGAAGGCCTGCTGCTACTTAGCCAGCTAAATCATAAAATAGCCAAAGTGCCACTGCTTATTGAAATAAGTTCAAATGTGTCCGTCTAAGTAGTGGGAAAAATACTATTTAGCCAAATAAGTTGAAAATTAGCTGGATAAATGTGCGCAACTCATGTACCCGCATATTTTTAGTTCCAAATTTACAAAGATAGACACATAGACAAATTTACAAGGATAGGCACATAGACCCCCCCATAAGTCGGGTTTTACACGGCCAAATCAGGGGATTTTATAATATGTGCATAGCAATGAAATAACCAATTTCACCATTTAGTCTACCAGTTCAACCAGTCCAACTGCAACTGCTGAAGACCCTTCTGGCTCTTTAGCCCGTTGTCCCCCCCTACTCAGTCATTTTATCACTTTGCTGATGTTTACGATCACTTATACCATAGCAGATATAAATATATGCTGGAAGAAGAGATACACGCGTCACTTTGGCAGATTTTAAAATAGCAACTTATGTATATAAATGCTGGCTCTGTCCCAGAACACCCCGGCATAATTTTGTTATTATGATTAAAGATATATTTCTTGATTTTATTGTTTGATGTTTTATGAGGAATAATGTTTCTGTTTTTCCATATTGCATCTTATATGGAGTCTGGTTTACTGAAGTTTCCAGTTCAGTTTTTATCTGCACTTTTCTATTATTACTTTATGGTCTTTTTATTCTGTGTTTGGTGTGAGCCTGGCTATGTTCTCCATGTGTAACTTAAATGAGTTATTTTGCCCCTTTTTTACACCTGCAAAGTTACTCATGGCCCCTGATTTATACGTGCAAGTTGCAGTTTTGAAAATAGCATGTATTCACATATATGCATTTTATGCAAGCAAATGCTAATTTTTACATGTTCAGTGTTTGAAAATTCACCTGAAAATTTACGTGCACTACTGTGGTGCCAGCCAGAAAACCCTGCAAAAAAGACACTTGAAAACCGTATGGTATTAGGCCTATTGAAACCCGTGCTGGGTGTGGGCTTGGCCTTCAGAAAGCCATGAGTATTAAAATTACAATTTAGTAAGCACCCATACCAAAACAGCACTAACTGCTAGTACTCAAACAGTAATAACCCTTCCTAGAAAAAGGCAACACTGCAAATATTACATCAGGCCCTAAAATAACAATACACCTCCTATAGCCAGACTGCTCTAGATTCCCACACAGAAAACACAAACTAGCAAAATAACTCATTTTAGTTGCACATGCAGAACATAGACAGGCTCACACCAAACACAGAATAAAAAGACCATAAAGTAATAATAGAAATGTGCAGAAAAAAACTGAACTGGAAACTGCAGTAAACCAGACTCTGTATAAGATGCAATATGGAAAAACAGAAATATTATTCCTCATAAAACATCAAACAATAAAATCAAGAAATATATCTTTAATCATAATAACAAAATTATATAAATAAATAGAATAATTTCAAAACAGCTGCTGAATAGTGTTGCGCGTCCCGCCCGCATGGGAGTTGAACCTGGCCTGCTCACCTCGCACTACCTTCAACCAGCTCCGGTCTCGCCGCTGCAGCTAGTTCCCACTGTCCCCGTCGCTCACCACGGCCCTCTCCGGCTTCCTCCACTCTACAGGCCTCGCAGCAGAGCTCCTGCCGGGGCTCCGCATCTTCGGCCGCCTCGGCCTCGCCCCTAGGTGCTCGCGCAGCCGACGTCTTGCTATTTAAAGGGCCAAGCACGGGAAACCTGATCTGGACGCGAAGTGATGACATCACTTAGCCTGACTATAAATAGCGAGGCCCTGTCCCCAGGACCTCGCCTTGGCAATCGGGTTGACACCATGGTGTAGTAAGCTTGCCTAACCCTGAGTTCCAGTATCTCCTTGTTCCAGCGTCTCCTTGTTCCAGCGTCTCTGTGTGTTCCTGTATCCATACTCAGGTAGTGCCTCCTCAGACTGATCTTTGGTACTGACCTCGGCCTGTCTGACTACTCTCTTCCTCTGCTGCCTGGAGCTGACCACTGCCTGCATGACCATTCTCCTCATCTGCTGCCTGGAACTGACCACTGCTTGCCTGACCATTCTCTTCATCTGCTGCCTGGAACCGACCCTCGCTTGCCTTGACTACGCTTGGACTGACCTTGGTATTTGACACCTGCTTTGGCTGACCATTTCTGGACTGATACTCTGGCTCTGACCCTTGCGCTTCACTCACTCTCTTCTGGCCTTCTGAGACTATCAGACCAACCTGCTTGGAATCCACCCGTGGCCTTCACCTGACTAGACCCGCAGGTGCTGCCTGTCTCACCCGGAGAACTTTACTGAACTGTTACCTCCCTGAGATCTCCGGAGCTTCCAGTTCAGGTCTGGTCCATCACCTCTACATCAGCCTCGCACCCTTGCTTGTGATGGGCACACCCCTCCGCTACCTCTCTGGGAGACCATCCAAGGCCCACCTAAGTCCAGGCAGTCCGGGTACCCAAGGGCTCAACCTGCGGAAACCCCGGACTGTTATTGGCAAAGCTCCAGCTAGCCTCTGTCTCCTTGTGTGCTCTGCCTGCTGGTGGCAGGCTCTCTCTGGGTCCGACCAGAGGGCTGTACCAATCCTGCACCAGGCCAAGGGTCCACCTCCAGTGCAACAGGCTGCCAAAGCCATGGACTCAGCAGAGTCTCCTGCCTTGCAGGCCATCCCTGGTCTGGTCAATCGTGTCCGAGAACAACAACGGATCATGGAAGCGTTGGCTTCCTCCGTGAAAAAGATGCATTCTCAATTGGAGGAATCTGCCATGTTCAACCCAGGGGCTCTTGCCCATACCTCGCCCTCACAGGCACTGCTGGCCCTCCCAGCTCCACCCCGTTTCAATGGGGATCCTCGCCTCCGTCGAGGCTTCATAAACCAATGTTATACCCTTGCTATTTCACGATGAGTCAACAAAAATTACATTCATCCTCTCGCGTTTTGAGGGGAAGGCCTTGGCATGGGCCTCCCCACTCTAGGAGAGTTCTAACGTAATCCTTCGCCAGTTACCTCAGTTCATCTCCGTCTTCCGACGCACCTTCAAGGACCCAGGCCGACAGGTAGTTGCTGACCACCATCTACTCCACCCCCGTCAAGGCTCGCACTTGCTCGCTGAATATACCGTGGAGTTTAGAACTCTGCCTGCGGGCACTCTACCTCAAGGAACTGTCTCCAGCCCTTAAGGATGAACTGGCCGCCCGCGAGATCCCAGTATCTCTGGAAGATCTGATCTCCCTGGTCAGTAGAATTGACTACCGCCTTTGACAACGACATCAGGAGGTAAGGATCCTTCGACCTCCTGCCCTACAATCACCCCGTTTGGAGAGTCCTTGGTTAAAGTCCTTACCAGCGGCCCCTCAACCTCCTGAGGAGCCTATGCAAATCAACCGCGGCCGCCTGATCTCAGAGGAACGTCTCTGACGCAGAAAATTGGGTCTCTACCTATATTGTGATGGTTCCGGACACCTTCTCCAGACTTGCTCTGTGCTTCCAGGAAACTCCAAAGCCTGAGCCCAGTGGGGGTCCCAAGCTTGGGCACTACAGTTTCTGGCCCTCAACTGTTGCTGCCTATCTCCCTCCTTAGGGAGTCACGTCCATTTGCCACCACTGCCCTCGTGGATACTGGGGCGAGTGGAAATTTCATTATGGAGGAGATCGTCAAGCTCCTTCAGATACCAGTCCAACCTCTGGAGATACCACTCTGTATTGTCTCAATTCAAGGAGAACCTCTCCTCGATCGTATCACTCACCGTACCATGGCCATTCACCTCACCGTTGGGACTCTCCATGATGAGGAGATCTCCCTCCTGATCTTGAAACAATCAACACACCCCGTAGTCCTTGGACTTTCTTGGCTTCAGTTACATGCAGCCCACTTCAACTGGCAATCCCTGCAACTCACCCAGTGGGGCCTTCGATGTCAAATCCACTATTTACGGCAAGTGTCTCCATCTGTGACAGTTCTAAGCTCTACAACCTTTCCTGGGTTATCTGCCTCGTACTCGGAATTCACAGATGTGCTCTCCAAACCAAACACTGATATCCTGCCTCCACTCTGCGAGTTAACTGTCCCATAGAACTCCTACTGGAACCATGCCTCCCAAGGGCAGAACCTATCGCCTTTCACTCCCATAAACCCAAGCAATGTCAACATACATCAAAGAAAATTTGGCCAAAGGATTCATAAGACCCTCTAATTCTCCAGCAGGTGCCGGGTTCTTCTTTGTAAAGAAGAAGGATGGAAGTCTAAGACCATGCATAGACTACAGAGGTTTGAATGCAGTAACCCGTAAGGACCAGTACCCACTGCCTCTTATTAGTGAACTGTTTGACCGCCTACAGGGAGCACACATTTTTACTAAATTGGATCTCCGGGGAGCATATAAGCTAGTATGAATTCAACCAGAAAACATCTGGAAAACCGCCTTCAACACAAGATAAGGTCACTATGAGTATGTAGTGATGCCTTTCGGACTTTGCAACACCCCTGCAGTCTTCCAGTGGCTAATGAATGAGATTTTCTGGGACCTTTTGTACTCATTCGTCGTAGTATATCTAGATGATATATTAATCTTCTTCAAAGACCTGAAGTCTCATTGCTCCCACATTCAAACAGTCCTCCAACGCCTTCATAGAAAAGATTGTTTCTGTTTGAGTGCTAGCAGTTAGGGTTGTTTTGGTATGGGAGTTTTATGATATTGTAATGGTAATTCTATTTATTCATGGCTTTCTGAGGGCCAGGCCCACACCCAGTACACATTACAAAAAATGTAATTCCATAGGAGTTCCAAGTGACTTTTTTACAGGATTTTCTGGTTGGCACCACAGCAGGCATTTAAATATAATATGCATGCTGTAAGTGATATGTTGCCTCATAAGACTTTGCTTTTGAATGTTCTTTTGTCATGTAAAATCTGTTATAAATGTATAAGTGAATTGTGTGTGTACCTCTGTAGAGTGTGTGTGTGTGTGTATGTGTACAAGGCTGTAAAGTTTGCTTAGAGTACCTAATACCCTTCCGTTGACCATGGGTTCTGTTTGGGGGGGTGTCAGTTTTTTAAAATGCGTGCATACGCGCGCGCCTAGGTGATTCCAGAAACAAGATGGCAGTCGGCAGCACCCACGCTGTCCCGGGAACGCCGGGGAAGTCGGCAGTGGTTGGCGGAGGCCGCCATTCGTCCCAGGATTGATGGTGCGGGGAAAAACAGGTGAGCACGAGAGGTCGCAGCCGTCTGTGACTGACAGGCGTAATAGTCTGATTCGGTTCTTTATTGCAATCGCTCTATATATGTCTTGGTCTCCTCCTTCTTCTTTATTATATTGAGATACTCTATTTTTCTTGTGTTATTGTCTATGATAGACATTTTGCATTTCTTGTTTGAAACACTATGTAAAGTATCTCATTTGCTGAGCAATTTTATGCTTGTGTTAATTTGTAAAATTGATAAAGAGAAAAAAAAAGAAATGAAGTAAATTATTTAAAATTCAGGAAATGTGATTAAGGCATATTTGTTTCCTTTTAATGGGTAGTGTTGAGGGATGTTTTCAGGTGTCAATATTAGGCAAAGCAGTGGCAGGATGATGAGGAAATATGTTTATTGTAGGGAAACATGGCAGTTGTCAGTAGGTGGTTAGTTTGTGTTACTGAAGTATGTAATTATGTTTATTGTTTTTATTATGGATTTGGAACCTCTCAACCACGTTTATAGTGGTTTTTTACTGTGTATGCGGTATATACATTTTTTTAAGTAAATAAATAAGCCGTGGGAGCTGCCGATGCTCTGCCTCCTGTTCCTGCCCGCATGCGGCCCCACTGCCTCTCCTGCTCTTGACTGCAGGGTTGGGGTGGCAGTAGCAACTGCTCCTCTTTCTCCTGACCACGTGCACAGACTATGCTGTTTTTCCTCCTAGCTTCTGCTCTTGATGGTGGGCCTCTCTGCTTTTCCTTCATCTGATCACGCTCGGGCTCTGCTGCTCGACCTCCTGCTTATCACCGCCAGGCTGGCTGATGCTCCAGTATGCCCGTGCTCCCGCATCTCCTCCTTCCAGCATGCGGATCCACTACACCCCTTCTTCTTCCAGGTCCCAGCATGGGTAAGGAGGAGGGGATGTCATCCCTACGCTGCACCCGGAATGACGGTGCTCTAGGTGGCTGCCTAGTGCTTCCACCAGTCCTGCAGATTAGATGTCCGAATAGCTTTATCCGGATATTCAGTGGCAATTATCTAGCTGAAAGTGATGCTGAATAATATATCCGGATAACGTTTTCTGGGTACATTTAGGCCTGATCTAGCCAGGTAGCTTAGGCCGGCCAGCCCAGTTTAGCTAAATTTAATTCACATCTCATGAACACCCATAGCGGTGCCTCTCATTTTATCCAGCTAACATCTGTGCCTGCAATGATTTGCCTGGACAAAATTCATCCAGTCAGTGGGATGGGGGGGGGGGGGGGGGAGGCGAGATGGTGATCTGAAACAGCAAGATTTATCTGGCTAACTCCCAAAGATATCCGGACACATTTTTTTGCATCTCAATCTCAGGGAAGGTAGTTTTCAAAAATATGCTGCAAATACCCACGTAAGGAACAACCAATTTTCAAAGCAAACTTTGAAAATGATCCCTACCAAATCTTACCCCGCACAAATTATGCCTGCATGGGTGCGCACAACATTTTACAGAAAATGCATTCATTTGGAGGCCAATATTCAAAGAACCGGAAAACAAGTAATTTATACGGCTAAAGTTAGTAGAATAAGTTATCAGTGTTATTCGCAGCCCTATGCTGCTGGATAACTTTGAAATCCTACAAGCTATGTTTGAATATTGCCGGTTAGAGTTACCTTCACCCTGCTACTGCACATGTCTAGGGATAGCCGAATAACTCCAAATATAGAAATTAACCGAATAAGTTATTTGGCTAGCTCAGCTCCTCCCCAAAATGCCTCCCTGTTTTCCAGCTATTTTATCCGGATAATGACATTCCAATAAAATTTAGCTGGATAAGTGCCAGAGATATTCAAACGCCAGTATTTAACTGGCAAATGCATAAGTTATCTGGCTAAATGCCTTTGAATATGGTCCCTCGTGCCTTTTTATAATCAAAAAATAGACATGTAAGTTCAAACCCCACTCCACCTCAAGAACATCTCCACTCAGAGCAAGTAAATGTATGTGCATACTTTATATGCCTGCATAACTTTACCTGTATATCATGCTAGCAATTTTGTAAAAGCCACCTCTGTGCATAAAGCACTGTTATATGCACAGAAGATCCTTTGAAAATTACCCCCTAAGAGGTAGATTTTAAAAGCCTTGCATGCACAAAAACAGTCACACACGTGCATAAGTGGGCTGCGTGGGTGCTACGTGAATTTTAAATAGCCAGAAATTAATGTACGCGTGCTCAGATAAAGTAGGTGGAAAGGGGGTATGGTGGCTTGGGTGTTCCAGCACTGATGCATGTAACCCCTAATTGTCCTCAGCCACTGCATATATGATACGCATGTAACTTTGCTACAGCTCCTCAGAAGGCATAAGAGGGAGAGAGAGCCTTTGTATGAGACTCAGTCTGACATTCAATATATGGACTATTGTAAGGGGGCACTTTGATCCGGGGTGCGTTTTCGGGAGGTGGGTTGGGGTTAGGGGGCAGTGTTGTTACAGACATATTCAGAGGTACTCGTAGTAAATTTGACATCAGTAAAGAATTATAGTCCTTATAAGTGATGGAAAGTCTAACAAGAGCAGGGGCGGATTCCGGGTAAAGATTGGCCCGGGGATTTTCCGCCCAAGCCAGCCCAGGAGATACCCCGTGGTCTGCCGAGCGCAGCTCTGTGGCAGATGCAGTATCTGAACCAGTCCCTTTCTTCTTAATCTATTTTCTAACCACTCGGCCACCCGCTCTTTTCTAGGAAGGCTATAACTTTATTTTAATGGTGCCAAATGCACATGTGGACTTTTCATTTTGTACTACATGGCCTGCAGTCCCACAGCATGAGGATGACCCAGTCATCGAGGAGTGGCTCACTAGAGCACTCTGGAAAGGGGTGATTTATTGTGGTGAAGGTATGTTTGACTGTGATTTTGAACTGAATGCCCTGATGAAGGTTCTAATGGAGAATCAGAACTCTGGTGTTTCGTGGTTGGAAGTCAATTCCCAAAGGAAATGAGCGCTACAAATATACTTATAAAAGCAATTATGAAAATCAAATCTTTGGGGCGGATTTTAAAAGGAGCGCGAATAGCCTACTTTTGTTTGCGCACCAGGCGCAAACAAAAGTACGCTGGATTTTAGTAGATACGCGCGGAGCCGCGCGTATCTGCTAAAAACCTGGATCGGCGCGCGCAAGGCTATGGATTTTGTATAGCCGGCGCGCGCCGAGCCGCGCAGCCTACCCCCATTCCCTCCAAGGCCGCTCCGAAATCGGAGCGGCCTCGGAGGGAATCCTCTAACGCCCTCCCCTCACCTTCCCCTCCCTTCCTCTACCTAACCCACCCGCCCGGCCCTGTCTACACCCCCCCCCTTACCTTTGTTGGGGGATTTACGCCTCCCAGAGGGAGGCGTAAATCCCCGCGCGCCAACGGGCCTCCTGCGCGCCGGGCCACGACCTGGGGGCGGGTACGGAGGGCGCGGCCACGCCCCCGGACCGCCCCAGGCCGTAGCCACGCCCCATACCCGCCCCCAAAGCGCTGCCGACACGCCCCGAAAACGCCGCGACGACCGGGACCGCCCCCGACACGCCCCCCTCGGAGAACCCCGGGACTTACGCGAGTCCCGGGGCTCTGCGCGCGCCGGTAGGCCTATGTAAAATAGGCTTCCCAGCACGCAGGGCCCTGCTCGCCTAAATCCGCCCGGTTTTGGGCGGATTTAGGCGAGCAGGGCTCTTAAAATCCGCCCCTTTATGTTTATTACAAAAATATGTAGAAAAGTACAAGTAAAAACTAAATACATACAGAGAAATTTTTTAAAAAAATATACAAAATTTTTTTCGACTACAAATATGCACAAAGCATTCCATAAAATATGCACGCACACACCACTCATACTATAATACCATGATAACAAGTATGGGGTCGATTTTAAGACCCACATGCATTCATGTGCACACAGTTCCCGGCGTGCACACATGGTCGCAGCTATTTTATAACACGTGCGCGCATCGGTGCATGAATGTTATAAAACACGATATCCATGCACACATGCGTGGCGGATTTTAACACCCGTGCGTGCATGTGCGGGCAGGTGGCATCCTCCGTGTGAGAGAGGGGGGGAGAAATTTTAAAAGGCCACGCGCGGCAACGGGAGTAGGGCTTCCCCAGTTCCCTCCCAGTCCTCTTCAATTAAGGAGCGTACTGGGAGGGAACTTCCCTATACCCCTACCTAACCTTCCTACCCTTTCCCCTCTTCTCCCCAATCCCTAATTCCTTCCTAGCTACTTATGCTTTTTTGGTTCGATCACTTACTGCTTCTTGGGAGCAGAAGTAATCTCTACGCGCCAGCCAGCTGCCGGCTCGCGCTTCCCTGGGACAGTCCCGGCCCCGCCCCACCCCTCCCCTCCCAGACCACTCCCCCCAGCCAGCCCCTTTTCAAAGGCCTGCCACTTCGGTGCATAACAGGGGTTACACGCGAGGCCGGGCCCTTCTGAAAATGCATGCGGCACACGCAAGGCCCCGGCCACACGTGTAACCCCCCGTTTTTACTCACGTGGCCCTTTGAAAATTGAGGGCCGAATATGTATATTGTTTGGTGGCTCAACTAACACAATATGTATGGAGTTAAATCACATTTCTTTACAAAAAGTCATTCATCACAGAAGCAATGTAGAAATTCAGACTTGAAGAACCCCGACAAGGACCCTCGTTTCACCTATTTGGCTTTTTCAGGGGGAATTTAAACATTGACCAACATAAGACAAATCTATAAACGTAAACCAAAAGACATCAATGGAAAAAACATGTATATATGTATGTATACTGAAAAATGATATACCGAAGGTTCCATAATCTATACAAATTACCTGTGGAACTGAAGCCACTACTATCTAACTTGAAAGAACTCACTTTGTAAGAAGCCACTTAAGAAATAAATAGTAGAAGTCTGTGTACAATAAAAATGGATATATTTATATGAATATAGCACTCGTTATTGTCAGTGAAGCTGTACGGTATCTGTTTGCACTATATATATATATATGTGTAGTTATGTTATGCATGTGAGTCATTTAAAAGTTTTGACATCCCTGGAAAGCATGACTTGACATCTTCTCTAATTGCAGAGCTGCAGCTCATGATATCAAAACATAACTTCCACATCTGAACAAAGAGAAGAAAGACATGAGCCCAAAAGAAAAAAAGATTTGTGTATGGAAATAGCCACAATGAATAACCATTTAGCAAAAAACATTGAAATAAAAATGACTGTACAATGTTTCCAGGGTCCAGTGAAGCCTGGAAGTTCATCTGGAAAGCTGGGTTAGATAATGCTTGTTTCGGTAGTCCTATTGTATGATTTAATTGATATGAAGTCTGAGTAGACTGCAATTTTCTGCAGCTGAATTGCAACAAGATGGAAGTAACACTGATTGTTGCCAGCCGCCATTGGTACAATTGCTTTCTCTGTTTTGTTTTTGTTTTTTGATGACTTGTAGTTACAGCTAGAAATTACTCAGTCTTTTTTCTTCACAGTTGTACATAGCTTTGTCTCATGGCATGTTCACAGCATCTTCTCACCATCTCCAAAAAAAATTATAAGTTTGGAAAGAATCAGCTTTTATTTATTTGGGTTGTTTTCACTTTACAATCTCTTTCTCATGCTTCTGAATGTCCCTTGCCTGGGAAAGGCACCTGGTAGTCCTGATAGCTTGAACCTTTTAATATCCGCTAATCTTTTGAAGGTATTATTCCTACCCAACTATCTTGTTGGTTTTCTTCTAATGAATTGTGTTTTAGTAGTCTAACCCAGGATGTGCACTCCAGTTTTTACCTCTTAGCTTGCTCAGTGCCATGGTCTTAACTCCTTGGAGCCTGCAAGTTATCTAAAAAAAAGACTCCTTGGTAGTCTATGGTAGCACAGAGTATCCTCTAGCTCCGGCTGGTTCAATGCCATTTTAAAAAATTGCATCGACTGGCCTTTGCCCCTGTCATGTGATGAGGCAAAAGCTGGTTGATGCCATTTTGGGCATGTCCTCTAGTACCTGCTCCTCTGGATGCAGGTTTCTCTGTATTCCAGCAGGAATCTGGAGCTTGCTCTGACAATTTAGGGATCCTGGAGCTGCTACTTCTCTTTAGGGAGCAGCTCTTGGGACTTATTCTTCATAAGGAAGTCTTTCTTCTAGCTTTTTGGAGAACTCTTCCTCAGTTTTTTTCAGAAATCTCAAGGGATCCAACCTTTTAGATCCCTAATCCTGAAGGCCTGGACATGCCGACCTTGAATCTCAGCCACCTTAGCAGGGCTGACAGTCCTCTCCTTTTGGAGATCTCATCCTCCAGCACCTCTCATAGCCGGAGAGACACCCCAAAGAAGAACTTTTATTAAACTCATGACACCTTCCACTGGAGAGTGTTAAATCTCACTCTACCACTCCTTCTCTACTTTGATCTCACTCTCAGGTCCGCTAGTAAGGGATAGTTTTGGGAAACCCTTCCATAAATTTTAAAATGGGCCAAGTTAGGATCCTAACTCAAGTTAGGAGCCTAAACCCTATGAAAATTGGCCTCTTTCTGTTCCCCCTTATGGAGAGTTATTTTGCCTTCAGTCAGACAGTCAGACGGCAAGACAGACAGAGATGCCCCTTTCATCCCATAAGAATATAAGACATACCATACTGGATCAGACCAAAGATGCAACAAGCCCAGTATCCTGTTTCCAACTGGCCAAACCAGGTCACAAGTACCTGGCAGGATCCCAAGGGGTAGATAGATTCCTTGCTGCTTATCCTAGAGTTAAGCAGTGGATTTCTGCAACTCCACCTTAATAATGGTTTATGGACTTTTCCATGAGTCTGTTCCATTGTAATTCAGTCACTCAGGAGCAATGATTATGAAGTATTGATAAGTTTATTCCTTCAGATTACAATACTGTGCATGTGTCAAGCTGTCCCCCAACACAGCCATGATTCGCCAACCAGCTGCATCAGGAGGAACAAAGAAGGCACAGTCTACAAGAAATAATAGTAAAAGGCTTTTTAAAACAGGAACAGGGGCTTATACAGCATCGAGAGAGAAAAATAATACACATACCAAATTATTTTCTGCACAACATCACTAAGGTTCAATGTTTACACTGTTGTCAGCCAGACAGAAATCTATCAGTGAGAGACAGTAACGAAAATCAAATAAGTTCAAAATATAATAATAATGATGTATGTACCTATAACCTGAAAAGTATACCAACTGGTAAATACATTAATGTGCCCTGGTTTTTGAACTAATCTTATAGAAGAATCAGGGCTTGAGCTGGCGAGTTAAGCCAAGGATCTTTTCTCTTTTTAGATATGTCTGAGATAAACTAAAATCTCCTGGGGACACTTGCAGAGGAGACAGGAGCAATCCCCTTTGAAGTTATACTTTTGTCAATAGTTTATTTCAATTAAAAAAAACAAACTCTTTCTCAAAGGATCATGGATAAATTTCTCTGTTAGGTAATTCTGCTAGGTCTCTTTTTTTGGCTAAGATCCAAGAAGCAAGTTCTGTTCCATGAGGTGAGGACGGCCCCTGCTTTGCCTTTTGGCTGAGATCAAGACCCTGTACAATATGGAGGGTAATGCCATGTCATCTGACCCCATTAAGGGGCATAATAATGTAATGACTATTGTCAGAGCAGGAGAAGTAAGCCTAATTAAAATGCAAGCAAACAAACAGCCTCTCTCTCTCTCTCTTAAAGGAAAAGCCACAAGTCAGGCAACATCTCAGCCCGGGCCTATAAACTGATGCAGATCCTGGGAAAATGTCGTGGAGTTTTTGAATCCGCTGTGGATTTCTGCAGATTTCTGTTTGGATTCTTTTGTGGGTTCGCTTTGTTTTGTTTTCGGTTTTTTTTTCCAGGGCTGCCACAGATTTTCTCTGGAATCCCCGGCAAAAGCCACATTTCCTGCCAAACTGAAACTGAAACCTCCAAGGTTCAGGTTTTGAATTGTTCGCATACCCCTACCCTGAAAAACTTTAAAAAAAATAATAATTTTAAATAAAAGTTGCAAGGACTATAGAAAGTGATAAGGGATCAGTTCTGTGTAGACTTATCTTTTCTTTTTTAACTCTTTATTAACTTTTATATAGTATACAATAGAAAAAGAAAGGAAGAACCTTCCCCCCAATCCCCAGACCCCCCTTAGTGGTTCGAGAGCACAATCATATAGGAGAACAAAAACAAAACAATTAAGAGTATTTGTTCAGCACAACAGCTATATCAATAAATGATACAAGAAATATTTTCAGCCATACATTAGTGATCATGAGTCAGAGGATTTGATTATTCTGGTATTTCCAGTAAGGGCACCAGATTTTTCTTCTTTTTTTTAATAATCTATTTTTTATTGCATTTACAATAAGACAACCAAATTACATCTTATATGATGTCAAGGAATAGGCATATACAATTAGTATTAAATATACATATTTCACAGGAAATGATATCCAGCAGAAAAAAACAAGATTATGATCTATGCCAAACTGAGGAAAAAAGGGAGGGGGGGAGATTATAAAGAGCAATAAACATTGAAATATGTAAAAAGAAATAGGTGAGGAGACACCCCATTAATCATTATTGCCTAACATTCAGAGCTTTATTAGGTGTGCGTATCTAGAAAAACCCGCAATTGTGAAGGCTCAAAAAAGAGATAGCATTCCCTAATTTATTTTATTTATTTGTATGCTTTTATATACTGAAGTTTAGCGAAAGGCCTTCACTCTGGTTTACAGGTATAACAACAGGTATAACAACAGTTTACATGGGTACTGTAATAGAAAATAAGCCCCCCTTGAAAGAACCTCTTCACGCATTGATACAAATTTTTTCCTCCAAAGTTGTGTTGACCTTTTCACAACTGGAAAAATCCATAACTTCTGACCATAAAACATGGATTCACGGATACGGAAAAAAAATCGAAGAATAGTGTTTGGATCAACAAGAAAGGCAAATGAGACCAATAAAGTTCCTCGTCGAGAAACTACCATCTCATGCAACTGTACCAATGTAAATTCAATGAGGCTTCTTCAGGAGAGTCAGTCGATGCCAATCCATCAGACTTAGGAAGAAAATATGATTTAGTAATCACCAGCATAGCTGGTGATTACTAAATCATATTTAGTAATTAAGTCAGATTGAGCCATAGTTAATTGGGTTTGCTCCACTGCAGTAAACCGTGATTCCAGCACTTCTAACTTAGGCCCAAACTGAGAGATGGAATTCACATTAGCCAAAACCTTAGAATTCATATCCAAGAAAATCTTTGTGAGGTTAGAAATAGAGGATCCTAAAGAATTGATAGCTTGCCACAAGACTTCCAGCATTATTTCTGGGGGTTTAACTAAACCCCAATTAGGGAATATAGCAGTCTAATCTACACCACCTCAGCTCCTTATTCCGCCCTCAATCTGTACTAGCGGGGTAGATGTTTTACTTACAGATCAGGAAATGGCCCCTTCCACAACTTTTCCAATGGGGCTCACTCCTCCTTTAGCGCCCAGAATAGATTCAGGCTCCTTGGTGCTCATAATCCAATCAGGGTTAGCCACCATTTGCCCCACCTTCAAATCAACTCAGTTCACCTCCTTCATGAACAGATAATAAAAAAATTCACTTTTAGGAGGAGAAGGCGTTTTAGGCACCCTGGGAGTCAACGATGTTTCCTCGATCAAAGGGGATGGCATTTGCTCAGCGTCATTCCCAAATGCGATCGCTTCCAGAACCATTCTTGGGGTAGGAGAGAAAAAGCTCTAGATCCACGACTGTAAATTACCCAGTGACAGGGAGCTTACACTAGCATCCCACAACTTGGCCTTGCACTTTGTATGCGGCATTAGAAGCCCTGTAAGGTAAAAAAAAGAATATCATGGCAGAGGAGCTCTTCTCAGCGTTCCTCACCATCGGCCATCTTGGAGTTCCCCTATTTTCGGGACCAGATTTTTTCATAGAGAGTTACATTCCTTTTAAGCTGATAGATGAGTTGTTTTACCAACACTATTTCATAAACCTGTTTCTGCCAACAGCCTAATGTGGAAGCTGTTTAGTGCTACGGTAAACCTCCCAGCATGTATAAGATGATCCGTCAAACATCTTTGCAAAGTTGTGAGGTTATGTTCTCCCCAAACACCCAATAGGCACAATTCTGGTTTCATATCAATTGCTTTTGCCAGTATTTTGCGGCACTCTATCGCAATTAGCTGCCAAAAAAAAGCAACATGTGCACATGTCCACCATACATTAATGTAAGGCCCCGAAAGACCACAACCCCTCCAGCAGAGACCCATTGAAGTCATAGAAAAATGAAAATAAAAAAGGGGGTATCTGTATGCTCTATGGAGTAGTCTGATTATCACTTCTACCTGGCATGTAGAAGTGATTTAGAGATTTTATGTGTTCTTTTCCAGATACTCTCCCACTGCAAATGGCCCCAGCCTAACTGATCCCTATTCCAGAGCTGTATTGATTTTAAGGGTGGGTCATGCTTACTTTGACAACTTTGCAGGGCTTTATGGATAATAGAGTCACCCCTACAAGGAATACTTTCCTGAATAAGTATCTATTCAACTGGATCAGATACCACTGGATGCTGTCCCTTTCTTACATAACTACCCAGCTCTTCTATCAATCTCTGATAAAAAAAAAACTTCAGAGTGACACTCAACATCAAATTCCTCTCGGAGGTCCTGAAAGCATTTTAACTTAGTGCTATCATCCTCCCATAATTGGCCTAAAAACTTTAGGCCTACCTTTCTCCATTCCGCAGCATCCCAATAAAGCATAGATGTGACTAGCCTACAATTACCCCTCAAAGGGGTAATTGCAGAGAGACATTGCGTCAGCCACTTTAATGTTTTCCTCACAGCTTTCCAAATTTTTAGGGTATGAATGATGTGTGGGCTGGCACTACTAGCTCTCTTAGCACCTGTGGATAGGTCTGACTGAGTTAAAAGCATGGATAGATCCACTCCACCCACAAGCCATGCTTCAAGATGTTACCAAGGCACAGTCTGTTCTCTATGAAGCCACACCATAGCTCCTGAAAGGCCACAAGCCCAATAATAACTGTAAATTTGTGAGTGCCATTCCTCCCACCTCTTTAGATTGCCAGAGCATACGCAATTTTATGCACATGGGTTTACTTTTCCATATGAATTTATTCATGGCCCCATAAAGGACTGAAAAAAAAACCCTCTGGTAAATACCATGGAATATGTTGGAACAAGTACATGAGCCTAGGTAGTATATTCATTTTGAGAACATTAATCCTACCAGCCCAAGAAAAATAAATGATTGTCCCAGGACTTGAGATCCCTTTTAATCTTATTAAACCACTGGCATATAATTAAGGTGGTACAAGTCCGCAGTCCTGCGCGATACCCATATTCCCAGGTATTTGAAGCCTTCTCTAGCTTTCTTAAATGCAGTAAAGCATCCCAGTACCCCTTTCATATCCTGAGGTCCTAAAGGAAATATTTCAGATTTAGTATAGTTAATTTTATATCCAGATAATCTACAATACTCCTCCAAAATAGCTAACAATCTGGGACCAGAACCTTAGGATCAGTCAGAAAGATAAGGACATCATCCACTTAAAGGGATATGACATGCTTCATACCTTCTACCTGGAACCCCAGCACCTCTGTGTCTCTCCTAATTTTATGTGCCAGGATTTCAATGACCAAGTTAAAAAGGAGTGGAGAGAGGAGGCATCCCTGCCTAGTACCCCTAGCTGTGGGAAAGAGCTCAGAGCAATAGCCATTGGTTAATACCTTGGCACGGGGGGTGTGCATATAATATTTTAATCAAATCTCTGACCGCCACTGGTAGCTCAGTCTTCTCTAGTACTTTAAAAAGAAAAGGAAACTGAAGGCGATCAAATGCTTTTCTGTGTCTAATGCGACCATGATCCCTGCAGTATGTGTTTGCTTTGCCAGGGCAATAAGGTAAAATAACCTTCTCATACTCATGGTTGAGAGACGTTGTTTAATGAAATCTGTTTGATCATCATGTACAAGAGTGTGCATCACCAATTCTAGTCACAACTGGAGTATTTTCACCAGGATCTTTATATCTGAATTCAACAAAGAAATTGGACAATAAGAACCTGGAACTAGCCCATCTCTGCCAGGTTTTTATAACAATACAACCACCGTATCTGGTATGGTATGAGGGACTTCCGAGTTATCCCTCAAATGTTCATTTGTCTCTTTTAACCAAGTGGCTAGCTCAAAAGGGAATTTTTTAAAACAGTCCATGTGAAAGACATCTTGTCCTGGGCTTTTACCTTTGGGCAAACTCATAGTAGCTCTATACACCTCTCCCTCAATGATGGGGGCTTTCAATCTATCCACCTGTTTCTCAGTTAACTGTGGAAGCTCAATTCCCCTCAAATATTCATCCATCTCCCTTCCTCTATCCTCAGCCATGGCACCATACAGAGTCTGATAAAATATTTTAAAGGTATCGGATTCGTTAATAGCCTATGAATGATGCATAACATCTCCTGCAGAGGTCCTGATACTGCCAATTACAATCTAAGATTTTTGTTTCCTATGTGCTCTGGCAAGTAAGGCCCCCATTTTGTTCCCATGCTCATAAAATATTTGATGCGAGATTTGGTACATTTTTTTTAACTCTCTCAACTTGTATGGACCGGAGTTCGTCTCTTGCCCTCTGAAGAAGACTAAATGTTTTTTGAGAACATGTAGCTTTATGTTACGCCTCCAGAGTTTTGATTTTATGCTCATGCTGCAACCGAAGCTTAGTCATGTGAGAGGCAAAACTAATAATCTTGCCCCTCAAGACAGATTTCAGCGTTTCCCAAAGTATTACTGGAGACTGTTCAGCATTTTGATGAACTTCCTGAAACTCTTTAGGGGCATTCCTAATCATTTGAAAAACATTTTCATTGCTAAGTAGCAAGGGGATAAAAAAATGCCAAGTTTTGTTAGGCAGGGGTCCCTGAGAAATGCATAATGGTAGTAAAACAGGACTGTGATCAGAAATATGACTAGTAAGGATATCTAGTTGTTCTAATTCCATGAGAATAGAGGCCATGCATAGAAAGAAATGGAAATCTATTCTACTATATGAGAGATGTCATAGGGAGTAACAAGTATAGTCTCTACCCGTCAGGTATTGGGTCTTCCATAGTGTGCTGTATCTCTGAACAAGTGAAGCTCCCTTCCTTGGCTCTCTCCACCCCCTAACACTCTCCCACCTGAATAAAAACCCATTATCCCCCCTCCTCCCAAAAAATCTGAACCCATCGTAATAGGAAGTGAATAGAAACTTCTTCCCCCCCATCTGTATTTCATTCCACATCCTAGGCTGGGTATACTCATTGCCCATTCTATTCCCAGGTCAAAAATCCTGAAGCGAAAGCCATTCTCCTCTCCTGGTACGTATAGATCCAGTCTCCAAAGATCCCTACTTCTGACAGTCTGGGACACGGCAGCCCCTAACTGATAGCCCAAATTTATTTATTTATTTTATTTATTTAACATTTTTTCTATACCGTCGTTTGGTGGGAACCGTCAAAATGGTTTACATCAAGGCACATAAAATGAGGCTAACATATCTTAAGTTACATAGGTGCCATTTTAGGGTCGGTAACATAGTTTGTAAATGATATAAATTGGTAAGTTCTCTTGCAAAGTCACAAGGCATAACCACAAAAGGGCCCAGCTCATCGAGCCACTGAGAGACCGTTCTAAGAAATGAGTAGTTAAGTCCTTTGGTGTTACCAATTGTCCAGCTACGATGGCGGCAACGCTCTGGATAGCAGCTTGTAATCCACACATTCCACTGAAACATCTCTCAGCAAAACGAGGAGTAAGAGACCAGGACACTTCAGTATTGTCTAAGTCAACTCCCAAAAAGGTAGTCTGGCCCAGAATCTGTATTAAATTTACGGCAAGAAAAAACTACATAAACGTTTCACCTCTACCCCTAACAATTCCTCCTTCCAAACCATACCCCACCTAATTGTTACTCCCCCCAACCCTAACCGCCCCCCACCCCAAGTTGGACCAACTCCTAACCTCCCCCCCCCCTCTGCTATCTCCCAAGAGCTCCACCTCAAAGATTGCAGTAACTGAACGAGTATAAAAACCATGTTCCCCCAGTAACTAGTCTTAATCCCATTAAGGTAACAACTGTAAAAGGGTATGGTAATAATCCGCTGAGTGCTGAACAGGTCGCGGCAAAAAAATGTGCTGCATTCGGTGCCAGTTTCCCCTTCGTAAAAACAGCCTCTGTCACAGCCAGCTACATATGCATTCAGCTTTCTTCGTTCTGATCGCAGAGCTTGTCTTTGCCACGACCGTTCCAATCCGGCGCTCCATTGTCCACCCAGCCGGAAGCACTGACTGCCACCGTCAAGAAACCAGCACATGCAGACAAACTGGGCCAATCTAAGGAGTCACTCCCTATCGCTGATTTCTGGCACTGGATACCCCTGCTGCTGGTGGTCGAATGAGGGCTATTATTTGTTGCCCCATTTGCCGAATCCTACGGCACCCCCATGTCTTGCCACCACCATTCAGTGTGCAGGGTGAGGTGGTGCCATTTTTCTTCCCTGAATTTTCCAAAAAAGCTATTGCGGTCCCAGGACTGTCATATTTTTGTAAAGCATTGTCTATCCAGATCAATAACTTTGCGGGATATAATAATTGAAAATGGATCTTCCGTGTATACAATAGTTTCTTCACCCCCGAAAATTCCGATCTCCATTTTTGAGTAGTGGCACTATAATCAGGAAAAACCGCCACGTGATTTCCTCTGTATGTGAGAGGCCCAAATTCCTGCGCCTTGCAAAGGATCCAATCCTTAGCCACATAGGTGTGCAGTTTAATAATGAAGGCGGGTGGTTGATTACTATTTTGAGAGGTCGCCCTGGGCACACTGTGCCCTCTATTGATGGTCAGTTTTTGGTCGGTATCCCCCGGGACAAAAAGCTCAATCAGAAAAGTTTCTGTGTCTCCTGGCCTTCTGTTCGCTACGCTGGGACCAGTCCTCCAGATTGACCATTTTCTCTTCTAGTACTTTAAACTGCTTTTTTATGGCCATAAAAGAGCTTGCAGCAGTGGATTCCCAATCCTCATCAGCCGAAACCCAATTCTCTAGTTCCTCCACCCTAGGGCCTACTCTCTGCCCTTAGTGCTGTAATTTCCTGCAATATGTTTTCCATCTTGCTTTGATCAGGAGTACAAGATGAGGTCTCACCTTCACAAGACCCAGGGTCACTCATGGAAGTTGTATCGCCTGCCTCCCGATAAAAATCTGTTATAGGATGCTCCAAAACGCTGCGCGTTTGCCAAGTGGACAAGACACCGGAGTGTGCTGCCTTTCTGGATATGTGGAAATTACAAAAAATCTGGCAATTCTCTCACAAAAGAGTTTCTGTAATAGCTCAAAGTTCACATCATTGAAAACATTCTGGGGTTTTTAATGGGTAGGGCTCTCAGGGTAGCGGACCTTAACTAGTATGTGCCTGTCTCCATCGAGGTTCAACAGCGCCCCCCCAGATTTCTCTTTTCTAATGAGGCAATTCTCCTGCACTGAAGCAGTAAAGGTTTTCCCTCATTTCGGCTGTGACTGTGTTCCAGTGTCTGTGATATATGAGAAAAACATGTGTCGTTCAAAGTAGAAATATCTACACTCATCATAATATATCTCAACAATTTATACCAATTGCACCACACAAAAGATCTTTTATTGTCATTCATCTAGACACTTACTGTTAAATACTTTTTTGTATTCACTGAGGTCTAAACTCAGACAAGTTTATAAATGAAAGAAAACAACAGTGTATTCAGATTGAAGAACTGTGTGCGTCACCCAAAAATGAGCATGTCAACCCTTTTTCTTTCTGCCAAGTTCTCTGCCTGACCTGGCCAGCAGTCAAAGCTGCTGTTAAATCCAGGCTCACTCAGTGGAGGTTAGCAGGACCTGACTCACCCTCACAGGAGGGGTTCCCAGCACCCCATAAAACTATCTGATTTGCGGCTGTCATGTCTTGTCTTTTGTAAAGTGCTGCTTTTTCCTGTTTCTTTGTTGCTATATTCGGAAAGCACCTACTTGCATTGCAATGTCCTCAGCCTATTTTCTTTCCAGCAGAACATATTCACTTATGAACTGGCATCTGTAGCCCGGCATTCTTGTCATCCTAGTCACATTAATTAGGACACAGCTCTGAAGCTAACATTATCTGAGTGGCAAGTGATTATTATATTAAGTTTTTGAGGTGAGCTTGATTTTAAGGTATCAAAAAACATGCTTTTATACTGTTGCTTGATTTGAAATTACATTTAAAAGGGAAAAAAAAGCAAAAATGAAATGAAATCAGCAATGGGAAGAGATGTGGAAATTTTTGTCTTGCCTCAAATATGGCTATTGGAATTTGGCTTCCGGTCACTTCCATAGTATTTTAATATGAATCCTCATTTTAGTGCAGGGTTTGGAGATTTGGTAGTTTGAAGGACTCAGGCTAATTGTTTTTTCAGAGCATTTGAAACAAATTGTGAATGGCAGTTACCTTTAAGCTTCTGAATTAAAAATACTTCCCAATATCATTAACAATAAAAGAGGTAACTGCACACTGTAAGTGAGGAGGTAAATGCTCCACAGGACGTCAATGCATGAGGAATACCAAGAAGGTAAAATAATATTATGGCATTCCCATCTTATTTTGCATCAGAAGTTGGTTTTGGTAAAATCCAACAGGGAATCTGAAGACCAATATGCTAAGGTGTGCCGGATTTCACAAAAGGGCTTGCATGCGATACAAGCATTCCTGGAGATCACATGAATTTGTGAACCTGGTGAGACGCAGTCGTTAGAACTCCGGGTGCCACCCCCCTAAATTTGATTGAAAGATATCATTGTTAATATGAATTTTTCATCCGGAATACATTATCATCTGCGGGATTATTTCATGGACAGATTTGTCATAAAGAGAATTGGCTTCAAAGGTGCAGAAATGGGATAAAGAAGAAAAGCAAACCTGCTAAAGGCAAAATGGATGACGGACGAGGATCATGAACTTCAGATGCCTTAGCCGTAGCAGCAGTTAGTATGCTGACTCAATCAGTTTTAAAAGTTTTGGAATGTAAATTTGAAGAAATAAACTAAGTTTGTGGAGTTAAATGGATAGATCGCTGAAGTTGGCAGAAGAATTTATACCGCAGAAGGAGAATCACAGAGCTCGAGAATGACACAAATAACATGGAGGTAATATGGCCGCGATTGAAAAAGCAATAGCTGTACCAGAAACTTGTTGCATTTGAGGTGGACTCTTGGGCCGAGGTGGGGTTGACGCAACCCGTAGGCGAGGACCTACAGGTCCCCACTGTCGGCAGGTAGAGTGGGCTGATACGCAGAGGCCGCTGGAGCTTCACCTATACCAGTCCTCATTCCCCGCGGGTTGAGCCTTTGGGTGCCGGGGCCGGCAGGACTTAGGTGGGCTTTGAGGTTGAATAGCAAAGGTTGGTTCAGCCCAGAGACAACAGATGATAGGTGGCGTAGTCCTACTCTGGACTGGGTAAGATACTGGAACTCGGGCACCAATGGAACAAAAGCTGACAGAGGGCGCTCGAGCAAAGGTAGGCCGAAGCCTAATAAGTCCACGTCCAGGGAGTAGGCTAGGAGAGGCGTCAATGGCAGGCTTGGATCAGAGCCGACAGCAATGTGGAAGTCATGGCAAGCAATGCTGAGTTCTGATCACGGAGAAGTCAATAGCATTGGTCAATCGAAGCAATGGTCTGATCACGGAGAAGTCAATAGCATTGGTCAATCGAAGCAATGGTCAAGGTCTGGAGATAGGCTGTAGTGTAGTCAGGCGTAGTGGAGATCTGGATCTGGAGGTAGGCAGTAGCATAGTCAGGCATAACGGAGGTCTGGGTCTGGAGATAGGCTGTAGCGTAGTCAGGCAAAGTGAAGTCGAAATCCCTGCAGTCAATCCAAAGCATAGACAGGGCAGGAATGAAGAGAACAGGAACCAGGAACAACAAGGGTCAGGAGAGGAGAGGAGAGACAAATCTCTCACAGCAATGAGTACTCGAGTAGCGAGGAGACCTCTTGCAAAGGCAATGCTATGGAGCGAGGCCTGAGCTTAAATACACTGAAGAGTTTGACATGATCTTCCGGGGCTGCGGCCAGGTTCCCACCGTGGGCCCTTCATAGGGATCAGCAATGCGCGTGCACCTAGGGAGGGGCACGACGCGGGTAATGGCATCTCTCTGCGGACCACGCGGAGAGGCCCGACAAGCAATGGCATCTTGACCTGAAACGCTGGGGGCTTTGGTGGAGCCGGAGGCACAGGGGGCGGCCCGAGGTTGGAGCTGGCGGCCCACCACCGCTAGCGAGGAGGAACCAGAAGCTAGAGTCTGTAAGAAGGTGAGGGGGCCACGCGGCGGGTATGCCACGGACGGCACGTGTAACAGTAACACACACCCCCCCCCCCCCCCCCGTTTATGCCCACCTCTTGGATGTCGGGGTTTGCCTGGATGGGCACAATGGTAATTCAGGAGGAGAGTCTTGTCCAGGATGTTCTGAGCTGGTTCCCACAAATTTTCTTCAGGTCCATAACCCTCCCAGGAAAGGAGGTATTCCCACTGGTGGCCCCTACAGCGGACATCTAGTACTTTGTGTACCTTGTACTTCATATCGGTTTCTGCCACCAATGGAGGTGGCTCAGGAGCCTTCTGGGCAGGCCAGGATAGGACCACAGGTTTTAAGAGCGATACATGAAATGTATTATGTATTCCCAGCATAGGAGGCAGCCGAAGCTGGTACGTAACAGGTCCAATGTGTCGGATAACTGAGAAATGACCAATATGTCTAGGAGCAAATCTCTGGGACGATATTCGAAGTCCGATATACCAAGTACTTAATCAGACTTTCTGGCCAGGGAGAAATTCAGGAGCCGAGCAACGTCGATTGTTAGCAGTTCTCTTGGCCTGGGAAGCGGCCCGACGCAAGCGGAGATTTGTCTGCTCCCATAACGTTTTAAGGGCATCCGCAGTAGCCTGTGCTGCAGGAGATGGCACTGATAGAGGTATGGGCAATGGTGGTCGTGGTTGTTTCCCATAGACAATAGAGAATGGCGATGTTCTAGTAGCAGTGGCGATATGGGAGTTGTGAGAAAACTCCGCCCAGGATAGAAGTTCGGACCAATTGTCTTGGTGGTCATTGATGTAAGCGCGCAGGAAGGCCTTCAAGGAGCAATTCGTTGGGGATGATAGGCAGTTGTTAAACTGATATTAATACCGAATTTTCGGCACAGAGCGCGCCAATACCTAGCAACAAACTGGGGACTTATGTCTGAAACAATGTCCTTGGATAGTCTATGCAATCTAAAGATATGGTGGAAGAATAAATGTGCTAACTCTGGAGCAGATGGTAGGCCTGGTAGAGGGACGAAATGGGCCATTTTTAAAAATTGTTCTATGGTTACCCATATTACGGTGTGACCCTTTGAAGGCGGCAAATCCACAATGAAATCTGTAGGCAAGTAGGTCCATGGTTCCTTGGGCGCTGGAAGTGGTTGTAGAATACCCCAAGGTTAACTGACCAGGGGCTTTTGCTGTGCACAAATGTTACAGGATTCGACATACGCTTTAGCGTCAGAGACCATGGTGGGCCACCAGAAGAACCGCTGGAGCAGTGCCAAGGTCCATGCTCGTCCTGGGTGACCGGCGAATTTGGAATCATGTGCCAACGGAGAACTCTTTCTCAGAATCATTGGGGCATGACCGTCTTTCCAGCGGGAAATGGGTGAGTGGCAGATAGACAAATATAGACCGGGTCTATTATATGAGTAGGTTCTTCCGGAGTGTCCTCAGGTTCAAAGGCTCATGATAGGGCATCTGCCCGGAGATTCTTGTCAGCAGGGTGATAGAGAAGTTCAAAATCGAACCTGGAAAAGAATAAGGCCCATCAAGCTTGACAGGCATTGAGACATTGGGCTTGGCTCAAATGTTCCAGATTCTTAAGATCGGTGAACACAGTGAATTTATGTTGTGCGCCCTCTAGCCATGGGCACCATTCTTCGAGGGCCAATTTTATGGCAAGTAGCTCACGATCCCTTATGCTGTAATTTTGCTCTGCAGATGAAAATTTACGGGAGTAAAAGGACCATGGAACAATGGTACCAGAGGCATGACATATTACATACAAACCAACATGGATTTCGTAAAGGCCACTCCACCGAGACTCTTCTTCTGACTTCTTTTGATTCTGTATTTTGGGCTTTTGACTCTTACACAGATCACATTATTGTTTTCTTAGATATATCAGCAGCATTTGATACCATTGATCACCAAATCCTTATTTCCATTCTTAAATCTATAGGTATTACAGGCACCGTATTACAATGGTTCATTTCATTTCTAACTGACCGTATTCAACAAGTTACTATAAATAATCATTCCTCCGATATATACTCCATTGCATCAGGTGTTCCACAGGGTTCCTCTTTATCTCCTATTCTTTTCAATATCTATCTGTTACCTCTCTGTCACATACTAGCCTCACTAAACATAAAATTCAAAATCTATGCTGACGATATACAATTCATGGTGCCATATAACATCTCCTGGTCCCATACATTATCTTTAGTATCATTATATCACAACCATCGATACCTGGCTTTCCCACAACCGTTTAAAACTAAATCCAAATAAAACAGAAATAGTTCACCTTTCATCAATAACTGATTCATCTATAGGCCCCCCTTCTCAACTTATATTCAATGGAACAACTATCCCCATATCAAAATCCGCAAAAAACTTAGGCATAACTATCAATACAGACCTTTCTTTAAAACAGCATATATCTGTATTAACTAGGAATTCCTTCTACAAACTTCAACTCTTAAAACGTCTATGTCCTCTACTTTTCTTTCATGACTTTCGGACTATTCTTCAATCACTCATCTTCTCCGGACTGGATTACTGTAATTCTCTATACATAGGTCTCCCAGAAAACACACTTCACTCACTTCAATTAATCCAAAATGCAGCAGCACGTATCCTAACAAATTCTTCAAAAAAAATCATATCACTCCAATACTTCAATCTTTACATTGGTTACCAGTCAAATACAGAATACAGTTTAAAATGCTATCCATTATACACTCTCTCATTCATACCCCTAACTCAGTTACTTTATGCACCATCCTCCGCATTTACAAACCTACCAGACACCTAAGGTCAATGGACAAAAATCTTCTTGATATTCCATCACCTCGACAAGCCCGTTTAGATATTACCAGAAAAAGAGCTTTTTCAGTCATAGGCCCCATTTTATGGAATTCATTACCAGACTCTATCAGATCCATATCCAATTCCAAACAATTCAAAAAATCTTTAAAAACACATTTATTTCAAATTGCATTTCATATACCACCCACCAAATAACGCATCATATTCCCAGTTTTGGCACCTGATCCCGATTCTTTCACTTGTTTACTGATTTGTTTAAATTACCTATTTTATTTTAATTTTATTTTATGTTAATGAACAATTTTTGTAATTTTTATATCTTCTATAACTAAGTTATCTTTAAGTAACCCTTACTTTTTAGTTTTTATTAGTTTTTATCTTTATTTTATTTGATATTTGTAAACCGTTTTGATTAAACACTGTTTGTAAAGACGGTATAGAAATATTTTTAAATAAAATAAATAAAAATCCACTTTCACTAGGAAAGGACAATTTGGGTCAGGATGATGCAAGCAGGACCCTTTCTGGAAAGCTTCTTTAAGGCGAAGGAAGGCTGTGACGGCCTCTGAAGTCCAATTTTGCATATTCTGACCTTTACGAGTTAAGGCCATCAGTGGAGCAGCCAGAGTAGAATAATGTGGGATGAAGTGACGGTAGTAGTTGAGGAATCCCAGGAAACGCTGGAGAGCCTTGAGACCCACAGGCCTTGGCCAATCCTAGATTCCTTTTAACTTGGCTGGGTCCATAGAAAACCCTTGTCGGGAGATAACATAACCAAGGAAAGGTAGGCTGGATTTCTCGAACAAGCATTTGTCCAATTTCACAAACAGATGGTTCTCTCGAAGGCGTTGAAGGACGGTTTGGACATCAGTGCGATAGGTGTCAAGGTCTTTGGAAAAGTCGAGGATATCATCCAGGTAAGCCACAACTTTGGTGTATAGCAGATCTCTAAAAATTTCGTTCATTATTCGTTGGAATACTGCGGGCGCATTAGAGGCCAAAGGGCATCACCAGGTATTCATAGTGCCTGTCCCCAGTGTTAAAGGCAATTTTCCAAATGTCTTCGGGACAGATTCTTAGGTTATACATTCCGCGTAGATCCAGCTTTGTAAATATAGATGCACCCTGAAAACGATCAAATAATTCAGAAATTAATGGCAAGGGGTACTTATCCTTACGAGTGATGGCGTTTAGGCCACGGTAGTCAATACACGGCCTGAGTGACCCATCTTTTTTGGTCACAAAAAAGAATCCCGCCCCAGCAGGAGAAGTAGAGGGGTGGATGAATCCCTTCGCAAGATTTTCTTGAATGTATTCCGTCATAGCCCTCATCTCAGGGAGAGACAAGGGGTAGGTGCGTCCTCAAGGAGGCATGTCCCTGGAAGGAGATCGATAGGACAATCAAACCTTTGGAGAGGCTGAAGAAGGTCTGCTTTTTGCTTGGAGAACACAGCCTCAAAATCTGAGTAAAGGGCAGGTATGCCAGAAGACGTGGCAACCAGAGGAACCAAGGATGGAGGTATCACTTTTGGAGACAAGACTGGTGGCAGGCAGGACCCCACTCCACCAGTTGCAATGAACCCCTATTGAATTGGGGAGAATGCTTCTGTAGCCAAGGGAGTCCAAGAACTACTGGGTGGATGGATTTCTCCAACATTAACAATTCGAGTTCCTCAGTATGTAAGGCACCAGTGCATAGCTGGACAGGTTCCGTAGTCAGGGAAATTCGGCTGGCTAACGGCTCTCCGAAAATAGAAGCAATACATAAGGAGGTTTCAAGCGAACAGGTTTTTATACTCAAAAGCTGAACAAGGTCATTGAGAATGAAATTACCTCCTGCTCCAGAATCTCCCAGAGCAAGAACCAGAAAGGACCGGGAATCCCAGATCAGGGTAATTGGTACAGATAACTGGGGGGCCGGAGTGGTTGCGCCCAAGTTCAGGACCCCTACTGAACTCAGGCCGAGAAGTTTCCCAGATGGATAGGGCAAGTCTATAGATGGTGGCCAGGTGCTCCGCAATAAAGACATAGACTGGTTTGTCTCCACCGGAGGCGCCCGTAACCCAACTGCATGGGCTCTTCCATCTTAACCACCATAGTATCCCAGCTTGGAGCAGGGTTGGAGATCAGTGGCGAATGGGATTGAACCTGCAAAGGCTTCTTGGGCATTCGACTCTCCCAGTGAAGCTCTTGGAGACAGTGGTCGATTTGGCCTCCCAAGTCTATAAGGTCCTCAAGAGAGGAAAGGAGCTCCCATGCAGCCAACTCATCATCCAGCTGCGGGGAGAGTCCATCCAGGTAGATAGCTCAGAGGCAGTCTTCCTGCCAAACGAGCTCAGTAGCCAAAGTCCGAAACTCGATGGTGTAGTCGAAGAGACTTCTTTGACCTTGACGGAGATGTAGTAAGTTGGGCTGAAGTAAGTTTCAAAATAAAAGAACAAAGAAGGAAAAGGTAGGGGCGAAAGGGTGGGGGAGGTAGGGGAAGGAAGGTGGGGTAGGGAATGGGGGAAGGCTGCATGGCTCGGCGCGGGCTCGGTGCACGCAAAATGCACAATTGTGCACCCCCTTGCGCGCGCCGACCCCCGATTTTATAACTTGCACGTGTCGGCGCATGCAAGTTATAAAATCGGGCGTATATGTACGCCCAATTTTATACGTACGGGCAATTTTATATGTATGGGCGATTAGCGCGCGCACATGTACACCCGTGCACAAGTTTTTAAAATCTACCCCTGTGTGTATTGGGAAGGGAGGATTGGGTTAGGAAGCTAAGGGGGTTATTTTCTAAATGTTTATCGCGTGCATTAGGGCCTTATCGCATGTGATAAACCCCTATCGCACACGAAAAGGGCCTTTTCGCGTGAGATAGGATGCAAATATGCTAGAGGGGAGGAGTCAGGGCGGGGAGGGGCGGAATAGGGGCGGGGAGGAGAAGGAATCGGCCGCGGCACTGCTGCCGGTGATAATGTGAGGGACATTATTGCCGGCAGTAGCACAGCGAATAGCACCTCTTTTTATGGGCCCGCCTCCCTCTTCGCCCCGCCCCCTTTTTCACTGGATTCATCATTCTGCGAAGAATGATGAATCTAGCCCTAAAGTTGTTTATTTCTGTACATGTTACATCTGCAAAATGCTATTATATAAAAGTTAATAAAAAAGAGTAAAAAAAAAAGCATCCCTAATGGACAAAAAGTGCTTTTAATTAGGTTTTTGTTTTTTATTGTTTTCGTTTTATGTCATTTTTTGCTTGATTTTGTTTTTAAGATAGTTTTTTTTGTTTTGTTTTTCCCTAATTTAATGGTTAGTGTGCAATACGTTTCGTTACTGTGTACTAAATCCAACTAAATCCTTTTAGCGTACACTAACATGAAACTAAAAAAAACAAATTTTCAGTATTTTTTCTTTCCTTTCGTAGTTCCAATAAAACATTGTCTATTTCGTTTTAAATTAATTCACACAACCCTATTTTTAATACGCATTGTTTTTCATTCTTGCAGAAATAGGCCTTTTATCAGGAATAATTTATTTTTTATAAGAGCAAAAATTAAAGCTAATGATCTACTGGAATACCAAATTATGCAAAGTAGCTCATTAGTTATGAACACATAGATAAACTAATCATGATTAATGCTCTGCAGGTGCACTTTTACAAAAGAATTTTACTACACATCTGGGACGTCCTTGCAAAATTGTGCACAGAATCTTTCTTCCACAATCATTTGAATAAGATAAAACTACTTGTGCTAAATGCGAATTAGCATGTGTAGCTATGCTAAGTCCGACACAGCTTAGTACAAAGGGATCTAACGATGATGATTTTCATGGGATCTCATAATTATATCTATACTTGGCACCCCAACAGATTTTTCTAAAACTAACCTGACACAAAATAATCAGGGAACGGGTGCTACAATATCATTCAGCATCATGATGTCTGCTGAAAGTTCAAGGTCTGATAGAGCATTAGCGTCTTCATTTTACTTTTAATTGTCATGCTGTCACTTTGTTTATTGTAAATGACATTGCAAAGTATTTTAATTGAAGTTTAAAGGTAACCACCATTCCCAATTTGTTTCAAATTATCTGATAGCAAAATCTGACCGGTGGTGGTGGGGGGGGGGGGGGGAGTGGGTGCGGCAGGTGCAAATGTGTACACAGGGCCGGTACTGGCTTCTTTTTTGCTGCCCTGTGCAAACAATTATTGTGCTACCCCCTACCCCCAACCTGAATCACATTTCATTCAGTCTCTGTCTCGGGCCTGCCAAAAAAAGCCCAGCCCCTTCCAGCAACCTAAACTTTTAAAACTGTCATGCTCTACCCTCCGGGTCTTCCCCACCTCTCCCAGAACCCATTGCTGGTGCAAGACTATTAGGTGCCCTAAGCTAATCTTGTACCCTTGCACCCCCTCTTCCTATTCTCTCCACGTACACGGTTAAAAATTATGCTTTTATAATAACAGATTTTAAATGAAAAAGAATATTCAAAGTACAGTCTTCTGAGGTAAAAATACATTATACATGTTTGCATGCAATTCCTTTGTGCCAACCAGAAAACCCTACGAAAAAAGAACCTTGGAACCCATATGGCATTAGGGCTACTGTAATGTGTGTTAGGTGTGGTCTTGACCTTCAGAAAGCCATGAGTAAATTACAATTAAAATAATAATAAACCTCCCACATCAAAACAGCACTAACTGCCAGTACTTAAAAAAGTAACAACCCTACACCAGGCCCTAAAACACCAATACACTTCCTATTAGGAAAATAGAAGAAACCAAGCTGCTATAGAATCCTACACGCTAGCAGAATACTCCCTCCTCGATCACACATGCAGAACACAGTCAGATCTTCACCAAATACAGGAAAAAGAAACCATAAAATATAAATAAACACATGCAGGCAAAAACTGAATAGGAAAACCGCAACAAATCAGACTCTATGTGGTGCAACAATGGAAAAACAGAAACCATCACCAATCCTTGGACATTAAAAAATAAAATCAAGAAATAGAATAAATACATTAATATAATTAATATAATACATTAAATATAATTAAATCCATTAATCATAATAGTATAAAAATATTTCAAAACATCTGGTGAATGAAAGATCTAATAATTAAAAACTCATAAACAATTTGTTTTAAATTTCTCAAACACAAATAAAATATTTCAAAATAGCAGACACATCAAACAGCAACCAAAAAATAAAACTAATAAGGATAAAATAATTCATGTTCTTCATACCTGGAAACTTTTGATTTCCAGTCACTCTGAGATTGTTGAGGATTAGTGAGAGAGGGATGCATAAACTTTCTCCTCTGTCTCTCTCACAGATATATACATATACATGTATATATATATGCTCTCTCCCTCATACACGCACATGTTCCCTCTTGCATGCACATATTCACATGCACTTACTTCCTCTCTCTCATACACATTCTCACTCACACACATGCTCACAGATGCTTCCTCCTACATATACAGGTTCACACACTCAAACACATATTCCCTCTTACATACACACACACACACACAAGATCCCTCCTTTCTCACATATACATGCTCAGGCACATACATGCTCATAAACACAAACATATGCTCAGACAAGCACACAAAAAGAGAACACCCCATGCTTCAATACCTACACCTTTCCTGATATAAAATGAAGAATTTACTGCTCAAAAAGAAATTACTACTAGTATTTAGACCTCTTATTCCATCATCCCTAGAGCTTGCATTTATCTCAGTGCTCCCTCTCACACATACATGCACACTCCCTCCTTCACACACATGCTCCTCTCACACATACATGCTCAGACACACATACACTCCATTTCTGCTCAGACACACACATACACGCACACACATACTCAGACACCCACACACACACTCCGCTTCTGCTCAGTCACACACACACACATGCGCAGACACCCACACATACTCTGCTTCTGCTCAGACACATACATGCTTAGACAGACACAGGTTTCCTCCTGTTCATACATACACCAAGGCCTCTCCCATAAGGACATAAGAACATAAGAACATGCCATACTGGGTCAGACCAAGGGTCCATCAAGCCCAGCATCCTGTTTCCAACAGTGGCCATTCCAAGTCACAAGTACCCAAACATTAAACAGAGCCCAAGCTACTATACCTTATTGATTAATAGCAGTTTATGAACTTCTCTAGGAAATTATCCAAACCTGTTTTAGACCCAGTTACACTAACTGCTGTAACCACATTCTCTGGCAATGAATTCCAGGGCTTTGTTATGCAGAGTGAAAAAGAATTTTCTCTGATTTGTTTAAAATGAGCTACTTGCTAACGTCATGGGAGTGCCCCCTAGTTTTTCAATTTCTGAAGGCCCTCACGACCAGATGTGCACACCATGCATTTGCATGGGGCAGCACACCTGGGAGGGCAGCAGCAAGAGAGGCTGCGGGGCCGCCAGCAGAGCTCAACCCACCAGAGCCAAAAATAAAGAAAGGCTGCAGCAGTTTACGCTTTTATCTGCGTGCGTGTGCACAGCTTTCCGAGTCCCACCCCACCCCCTTTGCAGACAGGACGGCGGTAGGGCCAAAGAGCCCGCAGGGCCAGGGTGGAGCTCATTCCACCACGGCCTGAAGTTGGAGGCTGGTGGGGCATAATGGAGCTCATCCTACCATGGCCCGAAATGAAGAGGACGGAGGGGGGCCGCAGTGGAGCCCATCCCACCGTAGCTTGGAGAAAGGAAGCCGTGTCTGTGTCAGCACTTGTGTGCATGTATGTGTATGTCTGTGTGAGAGCTTGACTGTATATGTGTCAGAGCTTGTGTTCATGTGTATATGTGTGTGTGTCTGTGTGAGAACCCATGTGCAAGTGCCTATGCGTGTGTGTGTGTGTGTGTGTGCCTATGAGAGCGTATGTATCACACATAGGTTCTCACAGGCATGCTCTCGCACACACATAATGTATCTGTGAGGGAAACAGAGCATGTATATAAGAGATGGAGTGTGTGAGAGGGTAAATGTGTGTGTGTGTGTGCCTATGAGAGCGTATGTATCACACATAGGTTCTCACAGGCATGCTCTCGCACACACATAATGTATCTCTGAGGGAAACAGAGCATGTATATAAGAGATGGAGTGTGTGAGAGGGTAAATGTGTGTGTGTGTGTATGAAGATAAAGTTTGTGTGGCCCTACTACTCCAATCCGTGACAATCTCAAGGTGACTGGAAATCAAAAGATCCCAAGTATGTGTTACGCGTGCTGTCCACGGCAGACCCGCGGCGCGGCCCTCTCACCTTCTTGTATGGACTCCAGCTCCTGGTTCCTCTTCACTGGCGGCGGTGGGCCTCCAGCTCCGACCTCGGGTCGCCTCCAGTGCCTCCGGCTCTGCCGTGGTCCCCAGTGTTGCCAGCCAAGATGCCCCTGCTCGTCGGCGCCGCACCCCTCCCTAGGCGCATGTGCACGCATCACTGATTCTTTTAAAGGGCCCGCAGCGGGAACTGGCCATGGCCCTGGATGCTAATGTCAGACTCCTCAGTGTATATAAGCTCAGGCCTTGCTCCATAGCATTGCCTTTGCAACAGGCCTCCTCGTACTCCTCGTACTCGTTGCTGAGAGAGAATCGTCTCTACTTCGTGTTCCTGTCTTCTGTGGTTCGTGGTTCCTGGTTCCTGTCTTCCTTGTTCCTGCCCTGTCTATGTGTTGGACTGACTCTCTGGATTTCGATTTGACTTTGTTTTGACTACACTTCAGCCTGTCTCCAACCCCGGACCTGTGTTACGTTTTACCACGGCTGCCTTCTCCATGCCCTGACCATTGCCTTGATTGACCGCCTGCCTTCTCCATGCCCTGACCATTGCCTTGATCGACTATGCTACAGATTACTCTGTGTCCAGAATTCTACATTGCTTGCCACAACCGTCACTTGCCATCAGCCTTGATTCCAGCCTGTCAGTGACGCCTCTTCTAGCCTATCTCCTGGACGTGGACTTACAAGGCTTCGGCCTTTCTTTTCTTAGGCACCTCCAGTTACCTTCTGTTCCATTGGTGCCTGAGTTCCAGCACTGAACCCAGTCCAGGGAAGGACTACGCCACCTATCGACTGCTGTCTCTGGGCTGAACCACCTTACTTTACAAACCAACCTCGAGGCCTACCTAAGTCCTGTCAGCCCCTGCACCCAAAGGCTCAACCCGCGGGGAACGACGGTGGTGACCCATAGGTCCTTACCTACGGGTAGCGTCAACCCCACCTCGGCCCAAGGGTCCACCTCTGACACAATAGTATGGAGAGCAGGAGATTTTTTCATCCTTAATAGTTTTAATTATTGGATGTAATTTGAAGTTCCTACTGTTTTGTAATATTTTATTGTTTTTTTGGGAAATATTAGAACATATTTTAATTATTGGATTTTTTATTCAGCAGATGTTTTAAAATATTTTATTGGTGTTTGGGAAATTTTTAATATTCTGTTTGTTATTCTTTTTATGACTATGATTTTATTATTATAAGTGATGCTTTATATTTCTTGATTTTATTTTTTAATGTTTTATGAAGAATGGTACTGTTTCTGTTTTTCCATTGTTGCTCTGCTTATAGAGGCTGGCTTGTGGGTTCCAGCTCAGTTCTTCTTAGCATGTTTCTATTTATACTTTCTGGTCTCTTTATTCTGTATTTGATCAGGGTGTGTCTGTGCTCTCCGAGGTGAGGTATTCTGCTACCATATAATTTATCTGTAGTGATCTATAGTAGTCTGATTTGTTTTCTTTCCCTAATAGGAAGTGTAATGGTGTTCTAGGGCCTGATGTAATAAGTGTAGTGTTACCTTTTCATAGATAATGTTGTTTCTGTTTGAGAGCTGGCGATTAGGGTTGTTTTGGTATGGGAGTTTTATGATATTATAATGATAATGTTGTGTTTGTGGCATTGTGGACCCTTGGTCACAATGGAGATGACTCCGCCCACAGGGAGGAGCCCACTGCGATAGGCTGACACAGATAGCAGACACAGTATGGATAGAGTCTTTATTGTACTGCTGTAGATAGATAGTGAAAGCAGGAAGATAAGGCACTGATCCATGAAGTGCCAGTTCGTTCAACAGGCTCAGAAGTATAGTCTCACCCAGATGTTCACGATAGGTGGGAGCCCGCAGTGCGGGTGATGCCGTGGCTGGTGAGTGGAGTTGGAGTGCCGGATCGTAGAGGTACTCACAGAATGAAGGCGTCTTCTTGGTGGTAGAATGGTGGGACCAAAGGTCCATGGTACAGGATATAAGGTAGATAGGCCCTCGAGGAGCGAGTACCCAATGGTCCAATATCCTGAAAAGTAGAATAGAGAGAAAGACTCCCGAGGAGCGGTTGTCTTAGTGAGGAACCCCGAAGGGAAGTTGGAAGCAAGAGACCCCCGAGGAGCAGGGGTCTAGAATTTCTTACTGGAGCGAGGCCCCTAGAATGAAAGCGGCAGCTTAAAGCAGTCAGAGTAGCGAAGCGAAGTCTTTCCTAACTCAAGGTGGTAGCAGAGGCAGAGGCTAGATATACCTGGAGGCGCTAATGTCATGCGGTGGGGCCGCCCCTGAGTTTCCCACCATGATGTGTATTTGAGCGTAGGAGATGTGCGCACTCGCGCCCTAGGAGGCCACAGGAGTGAGCATGGCAGATGGGGATTGTTATTTTTTAGGAGAGTTGTGGGTGGATCCTTGGGCTGGTGGCAGATGACCACACCCCCGGGGGAAGATCCTGAGTGTGTCTGTCTGAAAGACAGACACACTCAGGATCTTCGCTACTCTGACTGCTTTAAGCTGCCGCTTTCATTCTAGGGGCCTCGCTCCAGTAAGAAATTCTAGACCCCTGCTCCTCGGGGGTCTCTTGCTTCCAACTTCCCTTCGGGGTTCCTCACTAAGACAACCGCTCCTCGGGAGTCTTTCTCTCTATTCTACTTTTCAGGATATTGGACAGAAAGACAGACACACACTAGTTCTTTTATTAGACAGTATACTGAACCACCAGAGGTGGCAGTAGTGAGCTGGAATGCCCGGCTGGGCTGTAGTCCCTCAGATACTGGAACAGCGATCCCTGGAGGCTGAGCTGTAGAGAAACTGAAATATAGTGAGTAGGCAGGGTATGCAGAGTTCATGTACCAAACCTGATGGTAACACTCACACAATGTCTCATAGAAGCCCAGGAGATGGAATGAAGTAGGCCCTCGAGGAGCGAGTACCAGTTCCAGACTGCAACCTACAAAGTAAGAGAGAACGAGGCCCCCGAGGAGCGGGTACCCCTGGTAGTCCGAGGAGGCAGAGTAGTGTAGATAGAACAAATCCTGATCCTTGCTAACTCGAGTTGTTAGCAATTCAGAGACCTTTAAAATCTGAAGCCGATGATGTCATCTCAGGGGGACGCCCCTGAGGTTCGTGCCACTTCTGGTACTTGAGGCGGGGCCGCGCCGCGCATGCCCCCCTAGGCATCAGGTCAACATCGGGGATTGCAGTGTCGGGCCAGTCTGGGGACGCCAGACGAGGATGGCTGAAAGACACCGCGGCAGCCAGCCTTCCATCAACCGCGGAGGGAGTCGCCAATGCGGTAAGGTGGGTGGAGTGGAGACGTCGGGCAGCGATGGTCGCAATAGTACCCCCTTTCAAAGGACGATCTCTTCGGGTACCAGGTTTAGGTTTTGAAGGATGCGCGAGATGGAACTGAAGAAGCATCTCTTTGTCCAGGATATTGGCCTGAGGCTCCCAAGAGTTTTCTTTGGGGCCGAAACCTTCCCACTTTAGAAGGTAGGCCGTGGAGGTGGAATATGTGAGTTATGAAGAACTTTGCAAGCTCCAAGGCTGAGGGTATGCCAGGGGGCGCCATGAAGTGTGCCATCTTGCTAAAGCGATCCACAGTCACCCAGATGGTGTTCATTCCTCTGGAAGTAGGTAAATCAACTACAAAGTCAGTAGCGATGTGCAACCAGGGTCGATCCGGAACTAGCAAAGATTGCATTTGACCCCACGGTGGTCCAGAGGCCAGTTTGTTCTTGGCGCAGTTGGTGCAGGATGCCACATAGGAATAGGTATCCTTTTTGATGGTAGGCCACCAATACAGCTCCTGTATCCTCAGCAGGGTTCGGCATTGACCAGGATGGCCAGCCAGCTCGGAATCATGTGCCCAGAAGAGCACTTTCTTCCTGAAGTTCTTTGGAACAATAGTCTTTCCAACGGGCACAGACCGAGTGGATGTCAAGAGGATTTTCTTCGGGTCAATTATGTGCTGTGGCTCATCAGGCACATCCTCTGAATGAAATGAGCATGACAGTGCGTCTGCTCTGGTGTTTCGATCTCCAGGGTGGAGCTTGAGCACAAAATCGAAACGGTTGAAGAATAAAGACCATCTGGCCTGTCTGTAATTCAGCCGTTGTGCATGGTGGAGATACTCAAGGTTCTTATGATCCATGAAGACAGTTATTTGATGTTGAGCGCCTTCGAGCCAAGGCCGCCATTCCTCGAATGCAAGCTTTATTGGCAGGAGCTCCTTGTCGCTGATCCCGTAGTTCTTCTTGGTTGGAGAGAATCTTTGTGAGAAGAATGAACAGGGACGTAAGGTTTTCGAGTCTCCAGCTTGGCTTAACACAGCCCCACCCCCACATCCGAAGCATCAACTTCTACTATGAAGGGCTTATTGGGGTCTGGATACTGTAAGCATGGTTCTGTGGAGAAGGCAGTCTTCAATTTCTTGAACTTGGAAATGGCTTCTGCTGACCATTTTGAAGCATTGGCACCCTTGCGAGTCATAGCAGTCAAGGGTACAGTTAGCGAAAAGTAGTTCTTTATGAAGCTTCGATAATAGTTGGTGAACCCCAGGAATCTTTTTAAAGCCTTCAGGCTGGTAGGTTGAGCCCAATTCTTGATACTTTCAAGTTTGTGAGGGTCCATTTGGAAGCCTTCCTTAGACACAATGTAGCCTAGAAAAGGCACTGAGTCTTTGTGAAATTCACAGAGAGTTTGGCGTACAGCCGGTGTTCACAAAGACGGTGGAGTACTTGCTTGACGTCTGTAATGAGGGTGTCCAAATCCAGGGAGAAGATTAGTATGTCGTTCTTGTATAGCAGATCCCGCAAGATGTCATTCATCATATTTTGGAAAATGGCGGGTGCATTGAACAACCCAAAAGGCATTACAAGATACTCAAAGTGGCCATCTCGCGTATTGAAGGCCATCTTCCATTCATTGCTGCTCCAAATGTGAATGAGGTTGTAGGCCCCCTTCAGGTCAAGCTTTGAAAATATCTTGGCCCCTTGCAGCCTGTCAACAGCTCCAAGATTAACGGCAATGGGTAATGGTCTTTGATCGTGATTTCATTTAGACCTCTGTAATCGATACATGGACGTAGGATACCGTCCTTCTTCCCCACAAAGAAAAGCCTGCGCCGGCCGGTAACTTTGATGGTCGGATAAAGGCCTTCTGGAGATTTTCTTCAATGTATTCCGACATTGCTTTATTCTCTTTAGCTGAGAGGGGGTACACCCGTCCTTTCGGTGGCTCAGCATTGGGCTTCAGCCTTATGACACAGTCATAGGGCCTATGTGGAGGAAGAATATCAGCTGGTTCTTTGGAGAATACATCCCCGAAGGATGCGTATTGGGGCTGCAGTCCTGGCATCACTGGAGTCGTAGGCATGCCTATGATAGGAGAGATCTCCTTAAGGCACTTCCCATGACATTCTGGGCCCCAGCGGGAGAGATCCAGGGATGCCCAGTCAAATTGGGGTTGATGCACTTGCAGCCATGGTATCCCCAGGACGATAGGGTGCATAGCCCTCTCCAGTACAAAGAAGGAAATTGATTCCGTATGGAGCGCCCTGGTGTGAAGAGTAACTGGTACGGTTTCACAAGCCATGATGCCTGGTAAGGGCTCCCCATAAATGGAGGATAACAGTAGTGGATCTTTCAACTTGATGAGAGGAATCTTCAGGTCTTCCACTAGATGTCTGAGAATGAAATTGCCTCCTGCCCCTGAGACCACCAGGGCAGGAGTCTGAACCGTGATCAGTCCATAGGTCAAAGAGACTGGGAGAGAGAGCGGAGGAGATGTCGCGGTATGGCCTAAGAACAGTCCTCCTGCAGGACTTAGGCCCATCCGTTTCTGGATGAATGGAGCATGTAGAAACATCATGGCTGGGTTGACCACAGTACGTGCAAAGGCCGCGCTTCTTCCGAAATCTTCTCTCCTTTGAAGTCAAGCGTCCATGACCAAGTTGCATAGGTTCATCTGTATCAGCAGCAGGGATTACTGGAACCATCCGATGTGTAGAGACAGCACTCGCCTGTTTCAACCCAGATAACACCCTAGGCCGGAGTTCCTTCACCTTGTCCCAGAGCTGGTGATCAATCCGAGTGGCCAAGGCTACTAATTCGTCCAGCGAGTCAGGTGTTTGGCGAGCAGCCAGCTCGCCCTTTAAATGGTTATCCAGGCCTCTGCAAAAGAGAGTCTTGAGACATTTGTGTCCCAGTGAAGTTCTGCCGCAAGAGTTTTGACTCTGGAAAATTCAGCCAATGATCTGTTGCCTTGCTTCAAATCCACTAAAGCAGAACCGGCTACAGAAGTTCGAGCAGGGTCATCAAAAATGGATTTAAACAAGTCCATAAATCCTTCTATGTCCTGCAAAATAGAGTCCTTGCGTTCCCACAAGATGGATGCTCAAGACAGGGCCCTACCATCCAAGTAAGAAAGGATGTAGGTAGTCTTGGAGAGAGCTGTAGGAAATAGAGACGGCTGTAAGGCAAAGTGCATGCAGCACTGGTTCAAAAAGCCCCGGGTCTTCTGGATTTTTCCGGAAAAGCGGATTGGAGCTGCCAGTGGTACAGCAGTCTTCAAAGTTACCTCCGGTAACTGACCTTCTTGGTTGGAGGCTGTGCCTTGAACCTTCTGTGTGTATAGCTGATGAAATGCTGCAGTAAGTTTCTCCAAGGCATCTTGCTGCTCCACAATGCATTGGGCCAGGCCCGGTATGGCCTGCAAGGCAAAGAGTTGTGCCGGATCCATGGAGTTAGCAATCTGTTATTATTTAGGAGAGTTGTGGGTGGATCCTTGGGCTGGTGGCAGATGACCACGCGCCCGGGGGAAGATTCCGAGAGGGACCACTGGTCAGGCTCAGAGTTAGGAGACAAACACACACTAGCTCTTTTATTAGACAGTATACTGAACCACCAGAGGTGGAGGTAGTGAGCTGGAATGCCCGGCTGGGCTGTAGTCCCTCAGATACTGGAACAGCGATCCCTGGAGGTTGAGCAGTAGAGAAACTGAAATATAGTGAGTAGGCAGGGTATGCAGAGTTCATGGACAGAACCTGATGGAAACACTCACACAATGTCTCATAGAAGCCCAGGAGATGGAATGAAGTAGGCCCTTGAGGAGCGAGTACCTGGTTCCAGAGAAAGCTCTGAGAGAGCGATGGTAACTCACAGATGTAGTAGGCAGCAAAGACTTCCAGGCAGAAGTGAATTCCGAAGAAATCCAGGAACGAGGGCCCTTGAGGAGCGAGTACCAGTTCCAGACTGCAACCTACAAAGTAAGAGAGAATGAGGCCCCTGAGGAAAGGGTACCCCTGGTAGTCTGAGGAGGCAGAGTAGCGTAGATAGAACAAATCCTGATCCTTGCTAACTCGAGTTGTTAGCAATTGAGAGATCTTTAAATATCTGAAGCGGATGCCGTCATCTCAGGGGGAGGCCCCTGAGGTTCGCGCCACTTCTGGTACTTGAGGCAGGGCCACGCCGTGCGCGCGCCCCTAGGCATCAGGTCAACATGGCGGATTGCAGCGTCGGGCCGGTCTGGGGATGCCGGACAAGGACGGCCAAAAGACGCCGCGGCAGCCAGCCTTCCATCAACTCCGGAGGGAGTCGCCAGTGCAGTAAGGTGAGCGGAGTTGAAACGTCGGGCAGCAATGGTCACAACAGGGATGCCCGTGCTGGTTTCGAAACGCGGCACTTGGCACCGGAGGCAGCCATCTTGCCCAAAGAGAGTGAAAGGGGAGAAAAAGAGGTAAGTCAGAGTGGTCGCAGCCGCCTGCGACCAATGGATGCAACAGTACCCAACTTCAAAGGGCCCCCTCCAAGACCTCTTCCAGGTGGTCTGGGCTTGCGTGGGTGTGCCAGGTGGAATTGACGTACCTTCTCCTTGTCTGTAATATTGGCCAGTGGTTCCCAGGAGTTTTCCTCTGGGCCATAGTTCTCCCAAGAGATGAGGTACTCCCATGACTTGCCTCTTTTACGTACATCAAGGATGTCGTCTACGGCAGAGTCTCCCAGCCTGTCTACTACCAGAGTCTCCCAGCCTGTTTCCAGGCTGGGAGACTCTGGTTCTTTCCTGGAGAACTGAGTATCACTGGCTTTAGTAGAGATACATGAAATGCATTGTGTATCTTCATTGATGGAGGCAGTTTTAGACTGTATGTTAGATTTCCTAATCGCCGAAGGATGGCAAAAGGTCCCACAAAGCGAGGAGCAAATCTTGCAGAAGGAAGCTTAAGTCGGAGGTACTTGGTGCTTAACCAAACCTTGTCTCCAGGCTGAAACTGGGGTGCCTTTTGATGAGTATCATAGGTTCTCTTTGCCTTTTGTCCTGCTTTAAGGAGGAGCTCCTTCGTCTGTCTCCAAAGTTGGGATAATTCTGCTGCGGTAGCCTGGGCAGCAGGGGAGGCAACTGAAAATGGAATTGGCAGCGGAGGTAATGGTTGTCTCCCGTAGACAAGCTGGAAAGGAGAAGACCCCGTTGAAGAAGCAGGATGTGAATTGATTGCAAATTCTGCCCAAGGCAGTAATTCAGCCCAGTCGTTCTGTCTAGAGTTGACATAAAATTGCAGAAATTGTTTCAGCGTTCTATTCATCCTCTCAGTCTGACCGTTAGACTGAGGATGGTAGGCAGAGGTTAAGTCCAAGGCGATGTCAAATTTTTGACATAATGCTCTCCAAAACATTTGCAGTAAATTGCACTCTTCTGTCAGATAGGATATGTTTAGGCATCCCATGAAGACGGAAGATATGTTTAATGAAGAGTTTTGCTAACTCAGTAGCAAAGGGTAATCCTGGTAATGCTACAAAGTGTGCCATTTTAGAGAAATGGTCAACCGTAACCCATATGGTGTTATTGCTGTTGGATGATGGCAGGTCCACTACGAAATCGGTAGCGATATGGGTCCATGGTTCATCCGGTGATGGTAGAGGCTGTAATAGGCCCCAAGGATGCCCGGGTGGTGGCTTTTGCTTGGCACAGGCAGCGCAGGAACCCACGTATGCTTGTACATCCTTCTTCAGGGTTGGCCACCAATAGTATCTTTGCAACATTGCTAAGGTGCGACTCTGTCCTGGATGGCCTGCCAGATGGGAATCGTGTGCCCATTTCAACACTCTTTTTCTTAAACTTCTGGCCACCACCGTCTTCCCAGCAGGTACTGTGTAGGAGGCTGCGAGAACCACTCTTTCGGGATCGATGATATGACAGGGTTCATCCGGCATATCCTGAGGTGAGAAGGAGCGTGATAGGGCATTAGCCCGAGTGTATTTCAGAAGGAAGTTGAATCTGTTGAAAAATAGAGACCATCTTGCTTGACTGTGGTTGAGTCCTTGAGCATGTCGAAGTTACTCTAGATTCTTGTGATCAGTGAATACTACTATTTGGTGTTGTGCGCCTTCTAGCCAGGAACGCCACTCTTCAAAAGCCAGCTTGATCGCGAGAAACTCCTTATCTCCTATCCCATAGTTTCTCTCAGCAGGCGAGAATTGCCTAGAAAAGAAGGAGCAAGGATGGAGCACATTGGATTCACTGTACTGACTTAGAACCGCCCCCACACCAACGTCGGATGCATCGACCTCCACGATGAAAGGACTGTGTCGGTCAGGGTGGCAGAAGCACGGCTTCTTTTGAAAAGCCTCTTTGAGCATCAGGAAGGCTGAGATGGCTTCTGGAGACCAATTGGCAGGGTTGGCTCCCTTCTTGGACATAGAAGTTAGAGGGACAGTCAATGATGAGTAATTTTTAATGAAGGATAGGTAATAATTGGTTAATCCCAAGAAGCGACACAATGCCTTCAGGCCTGTAGGTTGAGGCCAGTCCCAGATACTCTCAAGTTTCTTAGGGTCCATTTGAAAATCATTTTTCGAAACGATATATTCCAAGAAGGGTACAGCTTCTTTGTGAAATTCAAGCTTTGTGTAAAGGTGGTACTCACGCAGGTGTCTTAGGACTTTCTTAACATCCTCCTGATGACTTTGCAGATCCTGAGAAAGGATCAGTAAATCATCGAGATATACTACTATGCATTAATACAGTAAGTCCCGTAAGATGTCGTTCATCATATTTTGAAAGACTGCAGGTGCGTTACTTAAACCAAAGGGCATGACGAGGTATTCAAAGTGTCCATCAAGGGTGTTAAAAGCAGTCTTCCATTCGTCTCCTTCTCAAATACACACCAAGTTGTAAGCTCCTTTTAGGTCCAATTTGGAGAATATTTTGGCCCCTTGGAGTCTATCAAACAGTTCAGATATTAAGGGCAGGGAGTACCTGTCCTTGATGGTAATCTCATTCAGACCCCTGTAGTCGATGCAGGGGCGTAAGGTGCCATCCTTTTTTCCTACAAAAAAGAATCCTGCCCCAGCAGGTGATTTGGAAGGTCTGATAAATCCCTTTTGTAGATTTTCCTATATGTAGGTAGACATAGCTTTGGTCTCAGCTACTGAAAGAGGGTAGACTCTTCCTTTGGGAGGTTCAGAGTTTGGCTTCAGATTTATGGCACAATAGAACTCTCTGTTTGGAGGAAGCACATCAGCTGCTTGCTTAGAAAAAACATCCTGGAAGGAGGCATATTGTGAAGGTAAGCCAGGTAATGATGGGGTAGTGGGCATGCAGATGAGCGGTGAAACTTCAGCAAGACACCGACCATTTCAGTCCAAGTTAGCCCAATTAAATTGTGGCATATGGTCTTGAAGCCACGGCAGACCCAATACCACCATATGCATGGCTTTTTCCAACACTAGAAAAGAAATTAGTTCTGAGTATAGAGCTCCAGTGCGCAGGCCGATGGCCTGGGTGGTCAATGAAACTTCTCCAGGAAGTGGTTCTCCATGGATGGATGACAATAGCAGAGGCTTAGCTATTGGTGTGGTAGGAATCCGTAGATGTTCAACCAAGTGCTTCAGAATAAAATTACCTCCGGCACCGGAGTCAATGAGAGCGAGAGTCTGAAACTTGAGACCTCTGTAAAACAGAGATACTGGTAATGATAATGGAGGAGTAGAAGAGGTGAGGCCCAGGAGAAGTCCTCCTGCAGATCCCAGGCCCATCAGTTTCCTGGACAAATAGGACAGGTTTGGACTGCATGACCCGATTGGCCACTACATGCACAACCCCATGCGCTTGCGATAATGTCTCTCCTTAGAGGTCAAGTGGCTTTGGTCCTCCTCTAAGGGTGCAGATGGTAAGCTGGAAGCAATAGGCACAGGTAGGTTGCAGATGGTAAGCTGGAAGCAATAGGCACAGGTTTAGGATGGTTAGCCCCCACTGTAGACTTTTATGGACTCTTAGCCTCTTGAGTATGATTGCGGATACGGCAGTCAATTCTCCCTACTAGTTCCATCAAGGACTCAAGGGAATCAGGCAAATTGCGAGCCACTAATTCGTCCTTTATGCGAGAGTTGAGACCCTCCATGAATATGGCACGTAAGCATCCAGTGTCCCAATGTAGTTCGGATGCTAGAGTCTTAAATTCAATAGCAAGTCTGTAAGTGGCTTGTTACCTTGCTGAAGGTTGAGCAAGGCAGATCCAGCAATGGTCTGGCGATCCGGGTCATCAAACACAATTAAAAAGTTCTAGTAATCCTGGTAGGTCATTAAGGATAGGATCTTGTGTTTGTAGCATTGTGGACCCTTGGTCACAATGGAGATGACTCCGCCCATGGGAAGGAGCCCCATGGGGAACCACTGCGATAGGCTGACACAGATAGCAGACACAGTATGGATAGAGTCTTTATTGTACTGCTGTAGATAGATGGTGAAAGCAGGAAGATAAGGCACTGATCCACGAAGTGCCAGTACGTTCAACAGGCTCAAAAGTATAGTCTCACCCAGATGTTTACAATAGGTGCGGTGGGTGGAATTGGAGCTGGTGGGTGGTGGTGGAGATGGAGCGCCAGATCGTAAAGGTACTCACAGAATGAAGGTGTCTTCCTGGTGGTAGAATGGTGGGACTGAAGGTCCGTGGTGCAGGATATAAGGTAGATAGGCCCTTGAGGAGCAAGTACCCAATGGTACGCCCGAGGAGTGGTTGTCTTAGTTAGTGAGGAACCCCGAAGGGAAGTTGGAAGCGAGAGATCCCCGAGGAGCGGGTGTCTAGAGCTTCTTACTGGAGCGAGGCCCTTAGAGTGAAAGTGGCGTCTAAGCGTGCAGCTTAGAGCAGTCAGAGTAGCGAAAGTCTTTGCTAACTCAAGGTGGTAGCGGAGGCGGAGGCTAGATATACCCGGAGGTACTGACGTCATGAGGTGGGGCCGCCCCGAGGTTCCCGCCATGACGTGTATTTGAGCGTAGGAGATGTGCGCACTCGTGCCCTAGGAGGCCACGGGAGTGAGCATGGCGGATGGGGATGCCCACGCTGGTTTGGAAATACTGAGGCACTCGGCACCGGAGGCAGCCTTCTTGCCCAAAGAGAGTGAAAAGAGAGAAAAAGAGGTAAGGCAGAGCAGTCGCAGCCGTCTGCGACCGACGGACGCAACAGATAATTCCATTTATTCATGGCTTTCTGAGGGCCAAGCCCACACCCAGCATACATTACAAAAATGTAATTCCATAGGAGTTCCAAGTGACCTTTTTACAGGATTTTCTGGTTGGCACCACAGCAGTGCATGTAAATATAATATGCATGCTGTAAGTGATATTTTGCTTCAGAAGACTTTACTTTTGAATATTCTTTTTTCATGTAAAATCTGTTATATATGCATAATTGAATTATGTGAGTGTGTGTGGTTGTGTGTGTGTGTGTGTGGTTGTGTGTGCAAGGCTATAAGATTTGCTTAGGGTACCTAATACCCTTCCCTTGACCATGGGTTCCCTTTGGGTGAGTGTCAGTTTTTAAAAATATAGATTGTTGGAGGGAGCTTGGCTTTTTTTGATGGATGTGGGACCAGAGACTGAATGATGGGGGGTGGGGGGTGAGGGGGCTGCACAGTAATTGTTCGCACAGGGCAGCAAAAACACCTAGTTGATTGAGAGAGTAAATAACCGATTTAAATTTACCTGTTCTTTCATGATTTTGTAGACCTCTATCTTATCCCCCCTGAGCAATCTCTTTTCCAAACTGAACAATCCTAACCTCTTTAGCCTTTCTTCATAGGAAAGCAGTTTCATGCCCTTTATCATTTTGGTTGCCCTTCTCCATACTTTTTCCAATGCAATTATATCTTTTTTGAGATGCAGCAACCAGAATTATACACAGTATTCAAGGTGTGGTCTCACCATGGAGTGATACAGAGTCATTATGACATTTTCCATTTTATTCACCATTCCCTTCCTAATAATTTCTAACATTCTGTTTGCTTTTTTGTTTGCAGCACACTGAGCCGACCATTTCAATGTATTATCCACTATGAAGCCTAGATCTTTTTCCTGGGTGGTAGCTCCTAATATTGAACCTAACATCGTGTAACTATAGCAAGGGTTATTTTTCCCTATATGCAACACCTTGCACTTGTCCACATTAAATTTCATCTGCCATTTGGACGCCCAGTGTTCCAGTCTTAGAAGGTCCTCCTGCAGTATATCACAATCCACTTGACATTTAACTAGTCTGTATAATTTTGTGTCATTCGCAAATTTGATACCTCACTCATCATACTCCTTTCCAGATCATATATTAAAAAGTACCAGTCCAAGTATAGATCCCTGAGGCACTCCACTGTTTACCTTTTCTCCACTGTGAAAACAGACCATTTAATCCTACTGTCTGTTTCCTGTCTTTTAACTAGTCTGCAATCCACAAAAGGATGTTGCCTCCTATCCTATGACTTTTTAGTTTCTTAGAAGCCTCTAAGGGACTTTGTTGAATGCCTTCTGATAATACAAATACATTACATCTACCAGTTCACCTTTGTCTGCATGTTTATACACCCTTTTAAAAAATGTAGGAGATTTGTGAGGCAAGACTTCCCTTGGATAAATCTATGCTGGCTGTGACCCATTAAACCATGTCTATCTAAATATCATTTTATTCTTTATAACAGTTTCCACAATTTTTCCCAGCACTCGAGTCAGGCTCACTGGTCTATAGTTTCCTGGATCACCTCTGGAGCCCTTTTTAAATATCAGGGTTACATTGGCCACTTACCAGTCTTCAGGTACAAAGGACGATTTTAATGATAGGTTAAAAAGTAATTGTAAAAGGTCTGAAATTTAATTTTTTAGTTCTTTCAGAACCGTTGGTTGTATACCATCCGGTCCAGGTGATTTACTACTCTTCAGTTGTCTATCTGGCTTACTACATCTTCCAGGTACACCATGATTTATTTCAGTTCATCTGAATCATCACCCTTGAAAACCATCTCCAGAATGGGTATCTTCCCAACATCCTCTTCAGTAAACACTGAAGCAAAGAATTTGTTTAGTCTTTCTGTAATGGCCTTATCTTCCCTAAGTGCCCCTTTAACCCCTTCATCATCTAACAGTCCAACTGATTCCCTCGCAGGTTTTCTGCTTTGGATATATTTTAAAACATTTTATGAGTTTTTGCCTCTATGGCCAACTTCTTTTCAAATTCTTTCTTAGTCTGACTTATTAATGTATTACATTTAACTTGTTAATACTTACGCTTTATCTTATTTTCTTCTTCCAGGTTTTGAATGAAGATCTTTTGGCTAAAATAGCCTCTTTCACCTCACTTTTTAACCATACTGGCAATCATTTGGCTTTCTTTCCATCTTTCTTAATGCACAGAATACATCTCATTAACACTTTTAAAATGGTATTTTTTAACAATGTCCAAGTCTTTTGCATACTCTTAACCTTTATAGCTGCACTTTTCAGTTTTTTTTTCTCATTTTATCAGTTTCCCTTTAGAAAGTTTAGAGCTAGAGCCGTGGATTTACTTATTGTCCCCCTTCCAGTCATTAATTCAAATGTTTATTTATTTATTTAGCATTTTTCTATACCGACTTTCCAATAACAAAATTATTGATCAATTCGGTTTACATTTTAAACAATAACAACAATGACAAGTAAATGTCTTACAATGAACAGGTTGTGATCATATTATGAACACTATTGCCAAGCAGCCCCACCACCATTATCTCTTTCACCAAATCCTGTGCGCCACTGAAATTTAGATCTAAAATTGCTCCCTCTCTTGTCAGTTCCTGAACCATTTGCTCCATAAAACTGTCATTTAATCCATCCAGGAACTTTATCTATCTAGCATGTCCTGATGTTACATTTACCCATTCAATATTGGGGTAATTGAAGTCTCCCATTACTACTGTACTACCAATTTGTTTAGCTTCCCTAATTTCTCTTACCATTTCACTGTCTGTTTCATCATTTTGGCCAGGTAGAAAGAGGTATACTCCTATCACTATACTCTTCCCCAGGGGATTTCTACCCATAAAGATTCAATTGTGCATTTAGTCATACAGGAGGCTTGTGAATAAAATGAGAAGCTTGGGAGTGAGTGCCAAGGTGGTGGCATGGATAACAAACTGATTGAAGGACAGAAGACAATGTGTAAATGGAACTTACTCGGAAGAGAGAGTGGTGATGAGCGGAGTGCCGCAAGGGTCGGTGTTGGGACTGGTCCTGTTCAATATCTTCGTGAGCGACATCGCAGATGGGATAGAAGGTAAGTTTTGTCTATTTGCGGATGATACTAAGATCTGCAACAGAGTGGACACGCCGGAAGGAGTGGAGGTAATGAGAAGGGATTTAAGGAAGCTGGCAGACTGGTCGAAGATATGGCAACTGAGATTCAATACCAAGAAGTGCCGAGTCATGCATATGGGGTGTGGAAATCCGAAAGAAATGTATTCGATGGGGGTGAAGGGCTGATGTGCATGGAGCAGGAGAGAAACCTTGGGGTGATAGTGTATAATGATCTGAAGTCGGCGAAACAATGCAACAAGGCGATAGCTAAAGCCAGAAGAATGCTGGGCTGCATAGAGAGAAGAATAACGAGAAAGAAAAGGGAAATGATTATCCCCTTGTACAGGTCCTTGGTGAGGCCTCACCTGGAGTACTGTGTTCAGTTCTGGAGACCGTATCTCAGAAGGGACAGAGACAGGATGGAGGCGGTCCAGAGAAGGGCGACCAAAAAGGTGGAGGGCCTTCATTGAATGACTTATGAGGAGAGATTGAAGAATTTAAATATGTATACCCTGGAGGAAAGGAGGAACAGGGGTGATATGATACAGACTTTCAGATACTTGAAAGGTTTTAATGATCCAAAGTCAAAGACAAACATTTTCCGTTGGAAAAACAATTAGCAGAACCAGGGGTCATGACTTAAAACTGCAGGGAGGAAGACTCTGAACCAATGTCAGGAAGTACTTCTTCACGGAGAGGGTTGTGGATGCCTGGAACGCCCTGGTGAGGACCAAATCTGTGAAGGATTTCAAAACGGTGTGGGATAAACGCTATGGATTCATAAAGTCTTGAGGAATGAAGAAAAGAGGATTTATATTCAGACAACCAACAAGGACTAAATTGCACAGGCTGGGTAAACAAATAGGCGTGGGAGTAGCTAGCTTATTGCGGCAGTTACTACCCCTAACCATTTAGGCTTGATACATTGATGCAACTCCAGCAGTGCTCTCTACATCAATGGCGGGGGTGGAAGGAAATTAGAACCGAAAAGTTACCAATAAGGGCCCTGACCTCAGCGGTCAGGGTAACAGATAAGTATGAGAAAAATAAGTACAAAAGCTTGCTGGGCAGACTGGATGGGCCATTTGGTCTTCTTCTGCCATCATTTCTATGTTTCTGTTTCTAGTCTCTTGCAGGATCTTTATCCTATTGGACTCTATGCCATCCCAGACATAAAGTGCCACCCTGCTACCAAGTTACTCCTCTCTATCATTGCGATATAATTTGCATCCTGGTATAGGACTATTCCATTGGTTATCCTGCTTCCACCATGTCTCTGAGATGCCAATTAAGTCTATGTCATCATTCACTGCTAATCACTTTAATTCTCCCATCTTAGACTTCTGGCATTAACATACAAACATTTCAAAGTGTGTTTTTGTTTGTGTTAACATTCTGCTTTTCAGTTGACAAGGATAATTAGAATCTTTTAGCTCAAGTGATTCTTTACTTATGGGCACATGGACTATTTTTCTTATTATTGGAACCTCACTGTTGGGATGCCCTAATTCTAATGCTTCATTAGTATCCTTTGACGATACCTCCCTCCGAACTATACACTGCTGGGTGACTGTCGGCTTTCCCCTTTGTTCTAGTTTAAAAGCTGCTCTATCTCCTTTTTAAAGGTTAGCGCCAGCAGTCTGGTTCCATCCTGGTTAAGGTGGAACCCATCCCTTCGGAAAAGGCTCCTCCTTCCCAAAAAGGTTCTCCAGTTCCTTATAAAACTGAATCCCTCTTCCTTGCACCATCGTCTCATCCACGCATTGAGACTCCGGAGCTCTGCCTGCCTCTGGTGACCTGCGCGTGGAACAGGGAGCATTTCAGAGAATGCCACCCTGGAGGTTCTGGATTTCAGCTTTCTACACTAAGAGACACAATTTGGCTTCCAGAGCCTCCCTCCCACATTTTCCTATGCCGTTGGTGCCCACATGAACCACGACAGCCAGCTCCATCCCAGCACCATCTAAAATCCTATCTAGGTAATGCGTGAGGCCCGCTACCTTTGCACAGGTGGGCATGTTACCAGACGATCCTCATGCCCACCCGCCACCCAGCTATCTACATTTTTAATAATTAAATCACTATGACTGCTGACCTAACCTTTCCCTCCTGGGCAGTAGTCATGGGAAGGCACATCCTCGGTGCAAGAGGAAAATGCATCACCTGGAGAGCAGATCCTTGCTCCCAGCAGCCCTCTATTTCTGCCGCAGGGCAGGTTGGGAGCTGCCTCATGGCTTTTTTCCTTCTGGCCGCCTAGCAGGTTGGGAACCAGACAGTCCTGCAGCTCCTCATCTTCACTCCATGGCTCTGCAACTCATCTCTGCTGCGCAGCCCTACGACGCCTGTTCTTTGCCATCCAGTGGGTTGGGAACCGCCGTGTGGTCCTCCAGCTCCTCCTCTACCTCGCCACACGTCCCTCCAGTTCCTCCTCATCTTCGCCGCGTGGCTAGTTGGGAACTGCCGTGCAGCCCTGCAGCTCCTTCTCGTCAGTACCAGCAACTCACTCAACTTGGTTGTGGCGCTCAGGCTGCTGCCCCCTCTAGGCCGCTGCCATATATAAGTGCACGGCTTGCACAGTTGGTTGTGCCAGCCCTGTGTGTACCTTCGGGAAGTCTGCCTTCAACCTTGCTCCCCCCCTCCTGCTTTGTGAATAGCATGGGTACTTCTACCTGCATTGGAGAGGGGACAATTTTCAGCAGGGCTTTTCCCAGGGCAAAAGCTTGTTAAACAATGTACTAAAAGAAGGATTTATATTAAAATCCTGCTGACCAGAAGCCAAATTCCAATAGCCATTTTGAGACAAAAAAAAGAAGTCCATGCACAAAAATTTCACATCCCATCACATGGCTGGTTTAGTTTCATTTTTTGCTTGCTTTGTTTTGTTTAATGTAATTTCAAATCAAGTAATATAATAAAACATATTTTTAATACCATTAAATCCAATTCATCCCAAAAACTAATCGCTTACCTCTTATGCAACATGCATAAAACTAGTAACAGATTGATGACTGACATTGCTTCTCTTTTATTTATTTATTTATTTAACAGGTTTTTTTTATACCGACCTTCATAGTAAATAACCATATCGGATCGGTTTACAGTTTAACAAAGAGAAAACTAGAGTAAACATAAAAACTAGAGTAAACTAGAGTAAAATTTTAGGGCCGGTGCTAGCTTTTTTGCTGTGATGCCAACCTGAAATCCCGGCAAAAAAAGATACTTGGAACCCATATGATATTAGGCCTATTGTAACATGTGTCATGTATGGGCTTGACCCTCCGAAAGCTCACACAATAATACACATCCTATTTGGAGAATACCTCACCTCAGTCAAACATGCAGAACATAAACAGACCCTCACCAAATACAGAATAGAGCAACCATAAAGTAGAAAATATAAACATGACAAAACCTGAACTGGAAACCACAAAAAACCAGACTCTCTGCAGTGCAACAAAGAAAAAACAGAACCATCACCATTCCTCAAACATCAAACAAGAAATAAAATAAATACATAATCATACTACTAAAAACATACTAATAATATTTCAAAAAAAGCTGATGAATAAAAGATCAAATAATTAAAAACTCATATACAAGTTTTTTAAATGTCCCAAACACCAATAAAATATTTCAAAACAGTAGACATATTAAATAATACCTGATAAATAAAACTAAAAAGGATTTAAAAAATTCACGCTCTCCATACCTGGTAACATTTGATTTCCAGTCACCCTGAGAATGTTGTGGATTAGTGGGAGTGGGATGCATAAACTTTCTGCTCTCTTTCTTATATATAAACACACACAGACAAGCTCATACACACATATGCTCCTGTCAGACAAACCCCCCCATTCACACTCACACATCCCAGGCAGGCTCCCATTCACATCTACCCAATTGCCAGGCAGGCTCCCATTCTCTCATACACACACATACAACCCAGGCAGGCTCCCAGTCACACACAGACACACGTGCAAGCCAGGCAAGCTCCCATTCACAGACACACACCCTCCCAGGCATCCTCCCATTCACACCCATGCACCCACACACCACAGGCATCCTCCCATTCACAAACTTACACCCATCACAGGCAGCCTCCCATTCACAAACACACACCCATCACAGGCAGCCTCACATTCACTCATATACACATGCAGACCAGGCAGTCAGGGTCCACGAGTCATTCCTCCTCTGCTGCTGCCGCCTGTACCGTCTTCGTTGGGGAGAGCAGCCATTCTGCAGCTCTTCCTGCATGTTGGCCGTGAGGTAATTCAACACTCACAGGGCTAAGACTGTGAATTACTGCAGGGCCAGAATCTGAGGAGGAGCTGCAGTATGGGCTCCTTCCTCCATCAGCGGGATGGAGCTCGCCGGCAGCCGCATGGAGCTTCTGTTTCTTCCGCTGCCAGTGGGATGTGGTCCACCAGCAGCCCCCACGGGCTTCCTGCATCTTTTGCCGCCGGTGGGGATGGAGACCACTGGTGGTCGCACAGGCTTCTACCTGCTCCTGATGTTGTCTCACCCACCCCCCGGGTGTGCCACTTATTATCACTTTTATCACTTATTATCACTTTTAACATAAGCATGGCCGTGGTGGCCCAGCAACAATAGCACTGCTGCATGCTGCTGCTATACAGAAGGTTTGGGTTCAGTTCCTGGGTATGGCTTCTGCTCCCAGGAACCAACCAGATGCCAGGGATGCTGGACAGGTAGCATTCGCGGCCCCTAGGAGCAAGAGGCCTCAGCCAACCACTAACGGCTCCCGGCCAGGCTTGGGTTTGGTAAGGTGCTGTAATCTGTGGCTCCTCTTGTAGTATTAGCACTGCAATCATCGGGCTCCACAGGAGAGGGGGGTTAAACGAAAGGAAGAATCCTTGTGTAATTTTGAATGAAGGCTCACGGTGCCTCGGTAGAGACTGTTCTGATTGCACTAGAAGCCAAAGGAGTAGTGCAAAACTGCTGGAAAGAAAACACGCAAATATAGAGAGGGGGAAATTGAGTGGTATAACTGGTTAGTCTACAAGCTTTTATCTCTGGAGACCAGTCCAAATCTGCATTTCTCAAGTGAAATTTATGGTGGCTTTTGCCAAGGCTAATAGTTGTTCACATCTATGTAAACAAACTATCCTGGGTCTACCACAGGTATTATCACTGATAAGTTTTGCAAACAATATACCCGTGTCAATAATGAAATATTTTCAATTTTTATTCATTAACAATCCTTTAAAAATACATAAAACATTACCTATTGCATCAACCATTCATACCACACTCAATCATACCACAATGAAATATTAAAATTTGACAATACAAACTTGTTACATTTTAACACTTATTACACATTAACAATATAATAATATTGCACCGATTCCTAATTACAATGTAAACATACTCCTCATTTACTAAGTATCTCTATTCCAAAGATTCCCCATCACTTTAAGAATCCTATGTAATTATATTAATATACTCCCTTATCTAAAGTTGATATTTATAAAGTGATATTTAACAATGTCCCCTTATTGAATTACTGTTTATAAATCAATAGTTTTCAGGTCAGTAAAAAATGATGTAACATGGAGTGGGTGTTTGGTGGCATTGTATTGCTTGTAAATACCGTCTTGTATTTGAATTTGTTTAGAGGAAAGACGTTGTCAATGCTGAAATAGACATTTACTTGAGGAATGGTGAAAATAGAGTATATAAAGTGTGGATTGGAATTGAGGTAAGTGTGGCGGTAGATGGTAATAATGACTAGGGTGAAATTTTGTGGAATTAAATTAAATTAATTTTATGTATATTTATTAAGGGGATAATATTTGTTGGTGTAATAAATGCTAACATTTATAAGGTATGTGTTCTGATTCAAGGTCTCCCGTTATGCTGTGAATTGGTCAGTGAATTTGAAGTGAGGATGTTAAACTCATGAAGAAGTTAATCGAGAACCGGTGTGTGAACAAAGAGGTTAATTAAGTACCGGTGTGTGAACAAAATCCCCTGAAGAAACCAACGGGCGAAACAGGATCTTCCTGTCGGGATGTTATTAAAGAAATATTGATTTATAAACAGTAATTCAATAAGGGGACATTGTTAAATATCACTTTATAAATATCAAATTTAGATAAGGGAGTATATTAATATAATTAAATAGGATTCTTAAAGTGATGGGGAATCTTTGGAATAGAGATACTTAGTAAATGAGGAGTATGTTTACATTGTAATTAGGGATCGGTGCAATATTATTATATTGTTAATGTGTAATGTGTTAAAATGTAACAAGTTTGTATTGTCAAATTTTAATATTTCATTGTTGTATGATTGAGTGTGGTATGAATGGTTGATGCAATAGGTAATGTTTTATGTATTTTTAAAGGATTGTTAATGAATAAAAATTGAAAATATTTCATTATTGACACGGGTATATTGTTTGCAAAACACATCTATGTAAAACCATGTAAAGGGCCAGGCTATTAGTTGAGCACATCATGTTCTGGCATGATTAAAACTCCCAACCCTGCAGAAAGCGCCGAAGCTCATCGTGATCTGTTGAATAGCGATGAATAGAGGTGAATATCTCTCAGTTGTTTTGATTTTCAAACCAAATTTATTTTCTCAGGCAGAATTTACACGAAATTTGGAACATTAATTGGAAACCATATAAGGAACACAGATTGGTTTAATTAAATCTAGAAATGAAAGTCATAGGCAGAAACTTTAAAAAATAGTAACATAACACCATGTCTTTATTTACTCAACATATAAGACTCATTAACAAACCAGGAAATTAGGCCAGAATTTAAGGCCAAAGAAAGTTTGTTCAATAGAATAAATTTCTGTCTGACCCCATTAAGTCCAGTTCTTACCCACTGCAAAATCACTTCAAACTGCACTACTTGATACATTTTTCCATGAGTATTTTGTGAAACTCAGATGATAGTGAGTCATTTACAAACCTCTTGTCCGTTTTCATCTCATCTCTCCCCCTGGCATGAACACATATCATTGTCCCATCTCTCCACTTCACGTTAAAGACTGCCAGAGCCTTGGACTGGGTCTGTCAGATTTAGCAGGAGTCCACATGGACATCTATCCGATTGGTGCATGCAGATCTACCTTATGCATATTCACTAGGGATATCCTGAAAAGCCAGGTAGATTGGTGGCCACAAGGACTGGAGGTTGCCTACTCCTGGGTACCACACATAATGTTTTCCATTTAAATTCTCTTTTCACCAGTCTTTGAGCTTGTTTCTCAACCCCCTCCTTTTCAATCTTCTTGAGTTTGGCCTAGATAGCCATGGCATCATCATCACTGACTTCACTGGAGTCATCTTCAGGCAGGAAGTCTGAATCAAAGTTGGCTACAGACATCTGGTCTAATCAAGGTACCTTAGACACAGAGGATGATGGTATTTGTTTTCAGAAAAGGATGCAGTACCAGCTGACACTACCATATGCAATTCAGACTAGCTGCATGGAATATCTTGTATATGACTTCCTCCTTCAAAATCTAGCTCTTCCTTTCTGGCTTTCTATCACAGAAGTCTCTCTGCTTGGTCCCTGCCACAGGCTGACCTCTGACCTTTGACTATAGAAGCTGGAGCTGTACTTCTGGGTAAATAATCAAACTGCCCCTCTCTAAGGTGCGGAAGAATTCAGGCTTTATTTTTTTTTATAGTACTGCTGTAATCTAACTACAGTAACAGAATCCATCTTCTGCTGCTTGATACAATGAGAAAACTAATAATTTTACAAAGTGGAAATTTCACACTTTTAAAGTACCACTCTCTTTTCATGAAAATGATAAGGCCAGACCTCTTAAATATGCTTTGCTTTCAGCCACTTCCCAGGGAGTAAAACAGAAGGTGGTTTACATGATATCAATTAATTTGCAAATATGCTTCGTTGCCAAGATATTCCTCTGGAGCCGATAAGAAGCTCCTAAGAGTAAAGCGTGTCAGGAGGTTCATGATGAGACACTGGGCTAGCTCAGGAAAGGAACTTTTTATTCAGTTCAGTCTTTCTTCCAGGACAACTTCGTGTTTTCTCATCGGGTGAGCCCCAAAGAATAAGTGCTCTGTGAAGAACGATGCCTTTGAAGATGGACAAAGGAATTCCAGGATAACTTTTCCAGCCTCCATGTCTCCCTTCCTTCTTCAGCTGGAATACCCCACAGGTACACGTGTGCTGTTCTGATCGTCATTTTCACACCAAAACATTAAGAAGGTATAAAAAGCTAGAAAGGGACAGAGATTTTGGCATTTGGGGTCTGCATGGACCTAACATGAAAGGTGACTAATTTGAAAAATATAAATGTAAACTTGGCTTTTCATATTATTAGCACTTTTCTTGTTTGCAAGATACATGTTTTATGATTCACATTGCAGATGCTGATTACTATTTTGTTGTATGTTCGTTTGAGAGATGTATATACTGGGATATTGTGAAAATGTTTTTTTTCATTGCTGCTTGCTAATCTGCTATGTACAGTTTTGTTTGAAAAAGCTGAATATGAGTCTGTAAATTGAATTAAATGCATAGAACATTGTAGGTCTCACTTGGATATTTAATGCATTCTGACACATATATTGTTGAGTGCTGCTTCTGTTTTAACCTGGTCTAGTTTCCAGAAAGATTAAGAGCTGCTCTGATGGTGTGCTACTTAATGAAGGCAAGCCCCCAATCAAACTAGTGCTGGCCCCCTTGGCTGATGCCAATAGGGAGCTTTGGTGTACATGTGATTGGGGGCAAGAGGAATCCCTACGCCCAAAGCCAGGTGTTAGTGATGTCATAAAGGAGTGCCGTGTTCTACACAAGGCAATTTTCCAGGAGGATGCTGGAGGTGGGAGGGAGAGAGAGCGGAAGAGGCGGCTGTCACTGTGGGCCCTTTGTGTGAAGCTGCCTTTGAGGAGTCTCCAGCGTATGAATACCATACAGTCACGTGGCCTAGTCTGCATTTCTCTCTCATCATTTCCCAGACTGCCTGCAATAGAAAACAGATACCTCCAAAGGGCCTGAATTGCCCATTTATTGAGCCATGAGGGAAGAGAGCTTGGAAAGCATTGGCAAGGATGCATCAAAAAGCACCTAACTAGCATTAAGCTCTCCCAGGCTCTGCATTTCATTTCTTTGCGACTCTTTCAATGAAAACAGCGCCAGTGTTTTTGCAGCCGCAAAAACATGCCCGGAAAGGTTAAGGCTACAGGTTTATGTCCAGCAGAAAGACAATGCTTGTGAGCTGTGGGTATGTACATCAGATATCAGCTGCAAATTCTGTGGCTCAATACGTTGCTGACAGGCAGGGAGAGCACTGAAATTCACCTAGCAGCCTGGTTTCACCAATCCTTGGCATAACCCTGGCTCTTTATAAACAATTCAATAATGCTTTTTCATTGTTTCAGATGTTCAGATAATGGAACATCTGACATAAAAGTACATAAATGGGTGAGTACCAAAGGGAAAAATCATCTGTCATTAATTGACATTGTGCTATTATGGTATTAATTAGTACAGCTAGCATATAAGATTCTATTAGGAAAAAAATTACAGTTGAGCAGAGCTTTCAAAACAAAACAAAAAACAACCTATTATAACATTTCTATAAACAATTTGTTGTCTTCCAATTGAATGTGTCATTTTTTTATTTCAGCCCATTTGATAAAGCATATGCTTTTCTTTTTTTTTTTTTTTTCTGTAGTGATGCCAGGCATAAGTGTGATGCCAGGCATTAATAAAAGATTTATTACAGGGCATACCCACGGGGGGAGAGGGTGGGGGGGGGGGTGCTCTGGTCTTGAACATATTGTGCCCTGCCGTTGGACACATTGAGATAAAGCATGAGGAGCGCTAGTAACATTCGGATAATATTCTAAAGAAATATTCACCTTTGACAAGCAACACCTGAATGCATATTGCTTAAACCACGAATGTGTCTTTTATACAAATTTCAAGTTTTTGTCTGGAAAAAAACGGCTTTTGAAAAAAAAAAAAAAGAAAAGAAAAACGCCGTGGGCTTTAGGAAATGCACGACTCAAAACTGCTAACCGATAGGGATGGGGGTGGGGAGCCCATTGCCTCTAAAGAGGACCACGTGGAAGGGCTTTGTATGGAGCCATTGTTCCCAGCACGTCACCCGTTGATAATCAGAGCCCGCAGCTCATTATGTGCTCTTCCTCAGAAGTGACCGGAACTGTGGTCCTGCTACCTGGTCTGAGTGTTAATGACCTGCTCGGACACCTTCTAAATACCTTTGGGGGGGGTGGTACTTCTACAGACTCCCACTTAACACCACATTCTCTGCGTTACAACAGGCAATGAGTGCCCCCCTGCTAGTCCGAAGCACCCCATGTAACTGGGCTGTGCTGGGAGGTCTGTACAGTTCCCCCAGTCCATCATCGCTGAGCAGCTCTCCACCTCGGGCGTCTTCTCGCTCGCTGCACAGCAATAACCACAGAAGGCCCTCTGGAATCTGAAAATGCCCATGAGCGCCTTGCGATTCAAGTTTCGGTGGCTTTCTCCATCCTCTGGCGCAATGTAAAAAAAAAGCTCCGGTGCTCCCCGCTTCCAAGGAAAACCTCCTTTACTTCTGTTCCTTCCTGCAGTGCCCGCCTCCAGAAAGCGAACGCTTCCCCCAGCTCAGAAAGCAAGCGGATCGCTATCAGGGTAGCCCGGCAGTGACCCCGGTGTTCAACAAGTTTGTATTCCAGAAAATGCATCATTCTTGGGGTGGGGGTGGGTCCCCCACAGATAGATGTCCTTTTCCAAAACAATAAATCCCCACTAATTTACTTCCCCTCACAAACACACGTCTGATCAGCTCAGCAAGAACAGTAACGAACTTTTCAGGCAGTGAGACTAAGAGAAGATGAAGGGCCACAGAGGTAGAAAGGGTGTTCAACCCCCCCACCCACCCCCATTTTGGGAGCAATTTTCAAACTGTCCGCTTCAGACCCCATGGGCTTGGTGTCTGTTTCGAGCCAACGTGCTTGCAAACTCTTTCGCTCTCTTTCTCATGGGCCGATACAGTACTGTTAGCCCGCGTTTGGACGTGTGTTTTCGACATGCTAGCTTTACCCCTTACGCGTCGAAAACGCGCGTCCAACCCCCCCGAAACTAATAGCGCCCGCAACATGCAAATGCATGTTGATGGCCCTATTAGTTATTCCCGCGCAATCCAGAAAGCAAAATGTGCAGCGAAGCCGCACATTTTACTTTCAAAAATTAACGCCTGCCCAAAGGCTGGCGTTAATTTCCACCGGCGCCGAAGAATTGTACAGAAAGGCAGAAAAAACTGCTTTTCTGTACACCCTCCGACTTAATATCATAGCGATATTAAGTCGGAGGCCCCCAAAAATAAAAAAAATTTTAAATTTTAAAAGCCAAAAATTTTAAATCGGCCCGCAGCCAGCAGGTCGGAAGATGGATGCTCAATTATGCCGGCGTCCGGTTTCCAAACCCTTGGCTGTCAGCAGGTTTGAGAACTGACACCGGCAAAATTGAGCGTCGGCTGTCAAACTCGCTGACAGCCGCCGCCCCTGTCAAAAAGGAGGCGCTAGGGATGCGCTATTGTCCCTAGCGCCTCTTTTCTACCGCGGGCCCTCATTTGCATACTAAATCACGCGCACAGGAGAGCGGCCTGTGCGCGCGTCGGGAGAGCGGGCGCTCGCCTCGGAGCGCCGGCTCTCCCGCGGGTTTTACTGTATCGGCCTGTCTGAAACTTCTTGAGGATGCAAAGTACCACGTGCCACCTGCTTTTTCCTCCACTGAGATGTTTGCTGGAAAAGTGCGGGCGAAGACTGGAACTTTCCATCTACGTGCGGCGTTTTCTGGGCCTAGACCTAAGCAGGTTGCCCTCCCTCCTCCGGGGCCTCCTCCCCCCCACCCCAGAAATGCTTCCTCTCAGTGCAACCAAAAGGATGCGTGTGGTGGAGCAAATTCCAGGCAGCCGATTTAAACTGGAATAACGCTTTTTTGTTTTTTATCTACCTAAATTGCTTTGAGTCCAGTAGGCTGTTGAAACTCATTGCAGTTCTGATTAGAGCTGTGACTGATTATCTCTGCCTCAGCAGTTCTGAAGTGAAAAGTCAGTCAGGAAGTGGCCCTGCGGGGGCGAGAGACCCGCAGCGGTGCAGCAGGGAAAACGATCCTCCTGGAGACTGTGGGTAGATAAAGTAACGGCAGAGGGGTGATTTGTAACTATGCCAAGGGCTTTTCCTCCAGGCTTTTTTTTTCTCATTGCTTTCAGGGCTTCTCTGCAGGGTCTCCAGGGGCTGATGCAATAAAAGAGCTCTCAGCTTAGTGCACAGGTTTACATGCGGCTGGATGCACATTTTGGACGCACTAGACTGGCACCCGATGCAGTAAGATTAGCCTGGCAAAAACACGCGCCCAAACGCGGAGCCAGTAGCGCTCATCACATGTAAATTCCATGTAGATGAGGCTCTTAGCTATTACCCACGGATACAGAAAATCACCAGGTGCCCAGCGCACACATTTTAATGTGGCAAATTTAACTCCAGCCCTGGAGCTGGCGTTAAGTCAATCCGCAAGTCAAAGGCGTCCCTAGCGCCTCTTTTTGGACCGGAGCGGCGGCTGTCAGCGGGTTTGACAGCAGACGCTCAATTTTGCCGGCGTCAGTTCTCGGACCCGCTGACAGCCACGGGCTTGGAAACCGGACGCCGGCAAAATTGAGCATTGGGTTTTCGACCCGACAGCCGCGGGCCTGCTTCATTTTTTTTTTTTTTTTTTTTACTTTTGGAAACTTTCGGGACCTCCGACTTAATATCACCATGATATTAAGTCAGAGGGTGCGCAGAAAAGCAGTTTCCCGGTGCCCGAAGAAATTAGCGCCTACCTTTGGGCTTGGCTGCACATTTTGTTTTCTGAATCACGCGGGAATACCTAATAGGGCCATCAACATGCATTTGCGCGTTTTCGGCCCCTTACTGAATAAGGGGTAACGCTAGCGCGTCGAAAACGCGCGTCCAATGGTGGGTTAACAGTGCACTCCGTCGTAGCGCACTGTACTGTATCAGCCCGAGAATTATTTATAGGCCTGATTTTCAAAGCATTGTCTGCATGTAACCCCACCTCAGAAGGTAAGTCACACTCCAGCAGGGCCATAAACTTATTTATAGTTCTGCAGGGAAGGGACATCTGACTAGCTCTTCTCACAGACTCCTTCCCCAGGGAGTGGATTCTTTTTTAGGGGGGGGGAAGAGTTAACTTTCAGGGCCCCAAGTGCCAGGAGTGACTTGTTCCTTTCTGTTGTCCCTGGGAGAGCGGTATTTTTCCTCTCTGTGTGCTGTGTGCCCATAAAACCACGGTGGAGTCACTTGGAGAGTATCCAAAATGAAAACTTTAGGGGTAGATTTTAAAAGGTACACGCACTACCCGGCGTGCACATATGTACTCCCGATTTTGTAACGTGCACGCGGGCGCGCAGATGTTATAAAATCGGGGGTCGGCACGTGCAAGGGGGTTGCACAGTTGTGCACCTTGCGCGCGCCAAGCCCGCTCCAAGCCGCGCTGCCTTCCCCTGTTCTCTCGGAGGGAACTTCCCTACCCCCCACCCCACTTTCACTTCCCCTACCTCCCCCGCCCTTTCCCCCCTTCCTTTTCCTTTTTCATTCTTCTGTTGCAAAACTTACTTCAGCCCTGGGGCTGAAGTAAGTTTTGCAACAGAAGAATTGGTAGGCCAAAAATCAACTGAGGGAAAAACTCTCCAAACTTCCTCCAAAACAGCAACTTATACTGCCCCCCAGGCAATTTGGCGCCTATGATCGTGAAAAACTGCGTCCTCACCCATGACACCTCGTAAAACCATACCAATAAAAAGAATAAAACAATGAATACAATAAGATTCGATAATTAAAAACTCATATAAAAATCTTACAAGCATCAATAAAATATTTCAAAACAGATACATCAAATAACAACCAACAATTAAAATAAGGATTATAAAAAAATCCTCGTTATCCATACCTTGAAACTTTTGATTTCCAGATGCCTGAAATTGTCATGGATTAGCAAGCAGAAGGTAACTGTGGTAGTTGTGCACACACATGCTCCCTCTCATACACATACATGCTCTCACTCCCTCACATGCACATACCTGCTCTCTCTCACTCTCCCACCACATGCACACATGCTCTGCCTCACTTTCCCACACATATGCTCTCTCTCTCTCACCCACACACATGCTCTATCTCTCTCCCACACACAAGTACACATGCTCTCTCTCACTTTCCACACACAAGCACACATGCTCTTTCATTCTCCACACACAAGCACACATGCTCTCTTTCATTCTCCCACACACAAGCACACATGCTCTCTCTCTCCCACATATATGATCTCTCTCACTCTCCGACACACATGGACCCAAGCTCTCTCCCACTCTCCCACATGCATGCTCTCTCTCACTCTTCCACATGCATGCTCTCTTTCTCCCACACACATGCACGTATGCTCTCTCTCACTTTCCCACACACAAGCACACTTCCCTGTATGTATCCAGATCAGTCCAGACGCCTGGGTTTTGCCTCCCCACCAGCAGATGGGGACAGAGAAGTTTTGACTGCCCTATACCCTGAGGTGTCACCTAAAGTCCGTCAGTATTTCTGTCTCCAGCAGTGATCGGGATTTTCTGTGAGGATAGTTAGGCTTAGTGACTCTTTAAGAGAATTAAAAGAAAAAAAAAGACAATACAGAAGATTTCTGTTAGCCTCCCAGGGGGTTGGCAGGTCCTGAGCAGACCATCCCCCCTGGTATTAGTGGCTCCTGGAGAAAGGGATTGAGGACCCTACTGCCCAGATTACCACAGCCCTGGAGTAATACCGGGGAGCCCAGCTCACTCACCCCAGGTGGGACAGGACCTGCGCTGCTCAATTAAGGTTTGGAAAAAAAAAAAAAAGAAAGTTTAAAGCTTTGCTTTTCGTCTTCACTCTGTTACCGGGCCTGTCTGTTCCCTCCCACTGCTGTGTTTTCAGCCACCGATTCTTTTATTTTCAGTCGGCCCCCGGAGTCACTTCACTATGCCGCATTTAGGAGGACGCGTGCGAGCATCGTACGAATGGTCTATGTTCCTCCAGCCTTCCAGGGGAGGAGAGAACCTCGGTGGCTGCTGGGGATGGCGGTTCTAAGGCGCCTACAAGGCCCGGGCACCCGCAGCTTATTTCTACAAACCCATTCCCACTCAGCACGGGAACGGGCACCATCTTGGCCTCCTTTCGCGCGGCAGCACAGGCAGCGGAGGAGGGAGGGTTCTCCCCTCCTCCTCTATCCCCACAGCAGGTAACCTCTGAGAGGAGCGCTCCAACGGAGCATATTGCAAGGACAAATGAGGAGAGCCCCAAGGGGGCTTCAGACTCCTCCATTTCTTCGGCATTAATTATGCTGCTTCACAAGGCCTTTAAGGCCAGGAAGTCAGCTAGGAGGCATTCTGGAGTGGGGTTTCGTTTGCATTTCAGCCTCCCAGAGTGCCTCGCTGTACGGGGTCTCCCTCCGTTATCGAGCTGCGCTGGTGGAAGGACGAGTTCAGCCCACTCATTCCCGCAGTCCTGAGAGAATTGTGCATTGAGACCCCTCAGGAGGACTCTCGTATGGGGTCCATTGATCCGGTCATGGTGGGTCTCCGTGGTCCGACCAGGTCCTTCATTTTCTTTCTTTCGCTTCCGGATTTGTTATTCCGGGAGTGGGTCACTCCTGATTTAGATTTACAAGTCAGCAAGGCAATGGATAGGTGGTGTCCTTTACCAGAAGAAGTTCTGGTCCTCCTTCGTGTTCCCAAGATAGCCGCGGCGGTGTCAGCTGTCACCAAGAAGTCAACTATCCCTGTGATGGGATCCACAGCCCTCAAGGATCTTCAGGATTGCAAGCTGGAGGTTCTGCTTAAGAAGATTTTTGAAGTATCGGCGCTGGGAGTCCAGGCTGCCCTGTGCCGCAGTTTCTCCTTAAGTGCAGGGCTTCGCTGGGGGCAACAAGTGCAAAGTATCACGTCTCTTTCGGAGGCAGAAGCTATTCAAGCTGAGTATTTGGAAGCTGCAGTGGCTTGCCCTTTATGATTTCCTACGCGCCTTCCAGACCTATAGTGTCAGCTGTTTCTGCCCGCAGACTCCTCTGGTTGAGGAACTGGTCAGCGGATGTTTTCCTTCAAAGCTCAGCTGGGCTCTCTGCCTTCAAAGGCAAGTTATTTTTTGAAACAAAAAACAACAAAAAACCTGAGGACATGATTCACAACAAGGTCCATCGCTTACCAGAGGACAAGCCCAGGATAAGGGGTTCCTTTCCTCCTCGGTCACTTTTCCGGGGAAATCGAAGTTTTCGGTCTTCCTGTTATTCAGGCTCTTCATTAAGGCAGCACCCGGGCAGACAACAGTCCTGGCCCCAGTCCTTTCGTGGGCGTCGCTTCAGCAGAACGGAGAACCCCAGTCTGCTGGAGGTCCTAACTCCTCCTAATATAGCAAAGCCGGTCCGTTCCCCTCCATCGGCGGTAGGAGGCAGATTGTCTCTGTTGTCCAAGGAATGGACCAAGTTAGCGTCAGACCAGTGGGTCCACAGTGTGATAAAACACGGCTACGCTTTATATTTTACTTGTCGCCTTCGAGATCATTTCCTCATCTCTCCATGTACATACATAGAGAAGTGTTGGGCGGAGCAAGAAACATTACAGCCCCTTCTCGCACTCGAAGCCATCGTTCAGGTTCCTCCAGTGGAGCGCTGGAAGGAGCGCTACTCCTTTTACTTCGTGGTGCCAAATAAGGGTCACCCTCAGTGATTTTGCATGGAGACCCTAAGGTTGGTCATTGCTTTGGTGTGCAAGGGGGAATTCCTAATGCCTCTTGATCTTACCAAAGCATACTTGCACATAGGAATATGTGAAGATCATCAGAAATTTCTGAGGTTTTCCATCCTGGGGGAGCACTTGCAGGTCAGTGCTCTGCCTTGCTATGGCACCCAGAACCTTTTCCAAGGTAAGGATCATGGTGGCAGCAGAACACCGGAAGAAAGGTTTCTTAGTTCATCCGTATATGGGCAATTGGCTGATCCGAGCGAAGTCGGAGGCACTCTGACACCCTGCGTTTTGCATAATCCTTTAGCTACTGAGGTCGCTTGGTTGGGTAGTCAACCTCGCCAAGGGTCACCTAAATCCCTCCCATTCCTTGGAGTTCCTGGGAACTAGATTTAGTACACGAATGGGGAAAGTATTCCTTTCCAAAGAGCAAATCCTCAATCTGCAGGATCAAGTTCAGGACTTGCTGTCCAAGCATACTCCCAGGTTCCGGGAGTATGCTTGGACATTCACAGGCCCTGGGTTCCATGGTTTCACATTGGAGTTGGTTCCATGGGCCTTTGCACATATGAGGCCTCTTCAGTCCGCATTACAATTTACTGTCCCGTATCTGAAATATTTTATCTGCCGCTGCCTCTTATGGACACTGCACATTCCAGTCTCGACTGGTGGCTCCTCTCCAACTATTTACGTCATGGTGTGCCCTTGGAGATTCCAGTTTGGACAGTAGTCACCACGTATGCCAGTCTCTCTGATTGGGGAGCTGTCTGTCAGGGGGGTTGGTGCAGGGGCAATGGACAGCGGAGGAATCCCGAAGGTCGGTCAGTTGTTTGGAGACTAGGGCACTACGATTGGCATTGCAGCTCTTTCTACCACTTCTGCAGGGGAAGTCAGTCAGGGTTCTGTCCGACAATGCATCTGCAGTGTCTTATCTCAATCGTCAGGAAGGAACCAGGACCAAGCGATGGCGGTCGAGGCTCAACAGTTGATAAGCTGGACAGAGCAACATCTAGTCAGCATTGCAGCCTTTCACATCGCCAGAACTGATAATGTGCAAGCCAATTTTCTCAGTCACCACTGTCTAGATCCCAGGGAGTGGGAACTCTCCAAAGACGTGTTCATTCTTATATGCCACAAGTGTTCCAGACCAAGCGTAGACTTGACGGCAATGTACCAGAATGCCAAAAGACCCCCGCTTCTTCAGTTGTCACGAGGAGACAGAAGCGGTGGGAGTCGATGCCTGGCCAAAGAATGTCCTGCTGTATGTGTTTCCGCCTTCGCCTCTGACCAGCAAAGTGTTACGACGCACAGAAGCTCACCCGCCAGAAGGGATCCTGGTAACTACGGAATGGCCGAGGCGTTCATGGTTTGCAGACCTGGGCAACCTAACGGTGGAAGGCCTTCTCAGGCTTCAGGAGCTCCCAAACCTTTCTAGGTCAAGGTCCGTTTGTTTGGAAGAGACAGATCACTTTTGTCTAGCGGCATAGCTTTTGAGAAGAAGCGTCTGAAGAATAAAGGATTATTCAGACACGATTGTAACCACTCTTCTAAGATCTCGGAAAGCCTCTACTTCCCTAGCCTACGTAAGGGTTTGAGGGATTTTTGAGTCATGGTGCGTCGAGCACGAGCTCCACCCTACTCGGGCTTTAGTGTCGGATATCTTGTCCTTCTTACAGGTCAGTCTGGCTAAAGGATTATCGTGCAGCTCTCTAAAGGTGCAGGTGGCGGCCCTCGGTTGTTTCCAGGGTAAGATACGAGGCATACCCTTAGCCATACTCCCAGATGTGGCACGTTGTTTCCATGGGGCGAAACATTTGCGTCCGCCAATCAGGAATCCTTGTCTTTCGTGGAGCCTAAATTTGTTTTTTAAAGCCTTATGTGCAGCACCGTTTGAGCCTCTGATGAGGGTGATGCTGAAAGACCTTACATTGAAGGTGGTATTTCTAGTGGCTATTTCCTCAGCTCGCCAGGTGTCGAAGCTTCAGGCATTGTCAGACAGGGAGCCTTTTTTAAGGATGACAGCCACGGGAGTCTTCTTGCGGACGGTTCCTTCCTTTTCCCGAAGGTGATTTCCTCCTTTCTTTGGAATCAGTCAGTGGAGCTCCCATCCTTTACAGGTTTGGACCGCTCTGATCCCCATTCTAGAGATCTGAGGAAGGTCGATGTAGGCTGGATGCTGTTGCATTATCTGGAGGTTACCAATGGTTTTCGTATGTCGAACCATCTCTTTGGAGTGGCCCCAAAAGAGGGCATAAGGCATCTAGGGCAATGGTCGCTCATTAGTTGAAAGAGACTAGGGGTTCAGCATACCTGCTTCATGGCCGACCGTGCCCGGTCGGTCTTTGAGCGCATTCTACCCGGTTGCAGGCACCTTGAGGGCAGAGTGTCTGCAACTTTTGCCGCAAGAGATTGGTCGGGCGGCCACTTGGAAGTCTTTATACAACGTTGCAACACATTACCGATTAGATGTTCAGGCCCCAGGTTCAGGGGGGTTTGCTAAAGTTGTGATCCGAGCGGGACTCTCAGGGGCAGATTTTTAGAGGAGCGCGCGCGGGGTACATTTGTGCGCGCTACCCGGTGCACACAAATGTACTCCCGATTTTATAACATGCGCATGCTGCCGCGCGTATATTATAAAATCCAGGGTCGGCGCATGCAAGGGGGTGCACACGCCGAGCCCGAGGGGAGCCCCAATACATGATCTCTCTCACTCTCCCACACACATACACACATGCTCTCTCTCACATGCATGCTCTCTTTCTCTCCCACACCCATATACACATGCTCTCTCCCACATACATGCTTTCTCTTTCTCCCACACACATGCACTCCCTCACTTTCTGTACACACAAGCACACATGCTCTCTCTCACTCACTTCCTCCTTGACTTAGCAGGCAGCATCAGGCTCCTTCTTCATCCCCCGTGGCCAAGGGAATGACTTCCGGCCACGAGATGGAGCCAGCTCTAACATTGGACTACTTCTGGCAGGGCACACGCTTCCTTCTCCTCCAAAGCAGCGCTGCCCCTCCGAAATTGAGAGCATGGTAAGTGTGATCTTAGTAAGTGGAAAAGCAGCGAGTCCCCACCAGAATCAGCTGCGTTGCCGGTGGGACCACCCTGCGTTTCCACTTACTAAGGCCACGTCGACCACACTGTCGATTTTGACAGGGCCGTGCTGCTTTTTCTCCTGCTGAAGATCCGCTGGAGGCACTGCTCTCGTTGGCACATGGCAGTGCTATGTGTCTCTTGGTAGTGGCGCCTATGGCCGTGGCCATATTGGCCATAGGCACGCTACAGCTCTTCTGCCCCCCACCCCTCACCAAGCTCTCTAGAAAGCTGCTATATTACCTCACAGGAGGGGATTGTCCATCCCAGAACCCTCAAGGGGAGGGGCTGTATTGCATAATCCCCTAATTATCTTTCGCTAATTGCATTAACTGGTGTGTCCCAGGGCTTACTGGTAACCAAACTGGCATTCGGTTACATGCATGTATGTAGTGATTTGAAAATCAAGCCTGTGTTGTGCATGTGAAAAGTGCTAGTGAAATTATTTTGTGCCCACTTTTACCCAGTAGCCATTCCAGGGTCTGTAGTTGGGGGTGGGGAAATTATTTATGTGTAAATGCCTTGGATTTTTTAAAGTATTTGCGTAAATCTGTATGACCCCCCTCCCCCACCCCTCCCCCTACCTTGGGATGGAGGTCACATTTCCCCAGCCCCGCTAAACATTGATTGAGGGACATGGAATCTGTAAAAGGGGGACAGGATATACCTGTGGGGGGGGGGGGGGCTAAGAGAATCACATCCCGGGAAATAACAGGCCACACTCGAGGTGTTGTGTTCACAAAAAGAAAGATAGATTTTACTTATGGACCTTCAACATCATCAGGTACAGAAATCAAAGATTCAGCTCAAGAGCAAAAATCCAGACAGACAGACAGTTCTTGGGGCTATCAAAATCACATCTGCGAACACAGATCTTATGCTGCTTAAGTCACTCCCGCTTCACAATGGACTCCCCTAGAACTCTCAGGAAGTCCTTTTAACCTTCAGACCTCCACAAGAACGTTAGAGAAATCCTTTTCAGGTTTCCGCAGTTATCCACTGATAGCTGAGAAGACCAGGACAAATCCCCTCTCCTTTCCTTTGGGTTGGATCTCCCTGCCAGATTTCAAACCACTTGCACGAAAAGGACACCCCCTAGGGAGCTCCGAGGCAGAGTGCAACACCCTGTGCTGCCCCTCACCAGGCTCCCTCCAAGAATCTGATTCATCCTTCTCCCAGCGGCTCACGCCAACGTCCTTTACAGACCCTCTGTGAGATGGACCACCCGGTCACCCTCTTAAATGAGCCTGCTCCTCGGGAAACTCCCAAAACTGGATCATTCCCTGCTCTGATGTGTAGTGAAGCCAGAAGGACGTCACATGTACGCAGGGAGTCATAACCTGCTCCAAGCAGGGTGTAACTTTCTGCCTGAGAGTCTGTGCACGGAATGGCTGAGCCCGCAAATGTATGCATGCACCTGTCGTCTGCGGGTAATAAAGTACCCCTGGGCTTCAGCCCTAGGCAGACTATTTGACAGTTATCCGCATAAAGTGCCGTCAATGAGAGGAGAGATGAAAGTAACTGCAATGTGAAAGCTGCACAAAGATACAGAAGGTACAAATTTAACAGGTGGTAGTGGTTGGCCCCCTTCCTCCGAACCTAAGGGATTGGAATGTGGGTGAAATCCTTCTGAGCTGGACAAGACGCATGGAAGCAAAAGCTGGCCGTGTTGAAAGCAGGCTCCATTAGTTCTGGGTGGAAATTCCTGCTCCTCATCTTCTGTCTTTCCAATATTGTTCAATGGAGCAAAAGTCCGACAAGGGAGGCTTTCTGTTTCTGTGCATTACTGCCAGGCAGCATGACTTATTTTAAGGAAAACATAACTTTTAACAAAGTCTCTTCATTGTCTTGGAAATTGCAATGCATGTGAAAGCTTAGATATGTTATTTTCCAATGGGTCCATTAGAGTTTTCCTTCTCTTCAGACATAGATTTGATTAATAGTGAAACTAATTTAATGAGTTCTATGAAATGTGGAAAATTCACTGAAGAATTATATTCATTTTTTATTCATATAGCAGCTATGGGCACACTTTTCCGTGCAAGTTTGCTGGGGTTTTTAGCTAATAAATTTTCCAGGGTGTGCATTTGTTAAAAAACAAATGCAACAAACGAGTACTCCCATGAAACTGCCTACAACGTTTGGGTGATGTATTCATTGCAAAACAAAAAAATTAAATTGGGCCTCCCATGGCACTCCCAACCACTCTTCTGTCCTGAAAAATTCAACTTGGAGCCGAGCCTGCCTCGCTGGACTCCCTGAGTTCCCTCGACCCCACCCCCACCCCCACACATTTCTGCCCCTAAGATCAAATGGAGTCTGAGGCCCAGGTCTACCCAGCTGGGCCTCCCTGAGCCCTTCCCCCCTCCCCCCCCCCCCCAGTAAAAATGTGCCAGCCCCCATTTACCCTCTTCCCACAAGTTTATTTATTTTAAAGAATTTATATTCCTCACACATCCAAAAAATGTTTTCAGCGGAGAATAAAAGCGTACATATACCATATAAAACAAAGTATGAACAAAATGATAAGTCAGTCACATTGCAAGCTCACATGCTGTAGGTCACTCTGGTTGTATAAAAAAAAAAAAAAAAAAAGATTTCAAAGCCTTCTTGAAATGTTCAATGGATGTCTGACAATCATATCATTCAGGCAAAGAGTTCCAGAAACGTGAGTCTGCCACAGAAAAAGCGGGGTCGTGAGTCATCTTGGCCTTGAGGAAAGAATATCTAGAAGACCCTCATAGCACAACATTGATCCAAGGAGCGGAATTAATGCATAATAATTCATGTATCGACATTGCCTGTTTAAACATCATGCGCCACTGAACAGGAAGCCAATGGAGGGACAGGAGTACAGGTCTCGCATCTGCGCGTCAGTCATAGTCCGTGCAGTGGCGTTTTGAACAACTTGGAAGGCTCACAAGGAATTCGCAGGTCAGCCATCCTAAAGAGAGTTACAGTAATCAGGACTAGTCAGGACAAAGGCCTGAAGCACTGTATGAAAGTAGACCTGGGCCCAGGCTCAATTTGATTTTAAGGGCAGGAGGGGAGTCTGGAGGGACCCTAGCTGAGCCCAGCTCAGTCCAGCTAGGCAGTCCTGGGTCCCAGGTTGAATTTTACAGGGGTGAGAAGGTGGTAAGAGGGCCATGGAAAGCCAGCGTTTTTTTTATTTGTTTGTTTGGGGACGGGGGTGTTCATTTTTTGTTTGTTCCAGAAATGTACAGAACCTAAAAAAAAACCAAACAAACATTAAATGAACCAAACAAATAAACAAACAAAAATCCCTGAAATTAAAAAACACATGGACCTAACAACCTTTTCAGCTGCACATTCCTATAAATTTATGTTGGGTTGCTTTCCTCCTTTTTACATTACTGATTGTCTTCCAAATTAATTATTTGGTTTGTGTTTACCTTTTTATTGGACTAGGTAACCTGGCATATGGATGACAAGAGTGTCTTGACCTAATGAAATTACGATCAATAATAATAATAATAATAATAATAATAATAATAGTTTTCTGGGTTTAAGATCACTTTTCAGTAAAATACTATTCTCATTAGAGTCTTCAGGTCCACAGTGCTTCTCAGTCATTACTGCAAATTCAGCTGCTGGATAAGTAGAGTGTAAATGAGTAGTATAGAAGAAACCACTCTTCAATTATAAACTCAGTTTATATAATCCAGGATGATTACAAAAACAAAATAAAAGCATAATCTGTTGATGCTTTTTTTGCTTAATTGTACAGCTGACTAATCAAGTACCAGCAACAACTAGAATGCATAGCCACTAGGAAGGAGAGGGTGGGGCTCACCCAGCGCACAATGGTGACACCTAATGGCCATAATCAGAGTGCATGTATAACAGGTTCTGGAGGGATCCTTGGTCTGTGACACCTGGCCAACATCTCTCACTGTAAAAGAGGTGTGAGGTTTAAACATGAAGGAAAAATCCTTGGGTAATTGTGAATGAAGGCTCAAGGTTCTGCAGCCCAGCATAGACCAGTTCTGATTAAGCATGGAAGTCCAAAGGAAAAGGAAAAAGCTTACAGGTCAACCACCTCCCAGAAAAGCACTCACCCCCAGCAACAACTCTAGGGGAGTCTGTAAATATTTACTACTATAGGGAAAGCATACAAAACTTAGGGTCAAGTAGGTCTGACTCTTCTGAGTCATCATAAAAAAGTAAAGAAAAATCTACTTTACTGAGAGGGTGGTGGATGCCTGGAATAACCTACCAACAAAAGTGACAGAGTGCTGTGGCAGATATAGAGGGCAGTGCTAGGAACAGGGTTGGGAGGTGGCAGTATTACAAACAACCTAACCTTCACTCTCTCAAGAGCAAAGGCCAGGGGCAAGGTGAGAAGAAGAAAATAGCATGTGGATAAAGCAAGCACAAACTAGCAATGCTACAGGCCATGGAGTAGCTGGGGTGGTACCAGCAGGTCACAATTCTCCAGAAACCAAATGGTATAGTGCCAGTAAGCTGATGGTAGCCGGTTACTGTCCAACAAGATGATAAGAAAAAAAGGCATGGGGTGGGGTCAGCAAATAAAGAAAACACAACCTAATAACACAGGAGGCTATGGAGTAGATGGGTTGACACCAGTATGCTAGAACTCCCTAGAAATCAACCAGGTCAGTGCCAGCCGGTTATTGGTGGGTGGGTAATATTCTTTAAGGCCCCTGAGAGGCCAGATACTGAGGCAAAAGCCTCACTAGCTCTGGCACTGTTTAGATATTACAAAGCTTGGTGCTAAGACATGGAAGGGGGATGCTACTGTATGTTGGATTATTTATTTATTTATTTATTTATTTTTGGTTTTTATATACTGGAAGTTCCTGTATAAAATACATATCACTCCGGTTCACAGGTAACAGAGATAACTATCGCCGGGATGGCGGTTTACATGGAACATATCGAACAATTAATCTATTATACAGTAACAATACAAACTAAGATCAACTCAGAACACATAAATAAAGCAAATAAACATTACATTATTGCTGTAAGACAGGAGGGTTGTTGTTGCTCTTTTTGCTCTTAGCTCTCTGGGAAAGCTTGAAGGAAGAGCCAAGTCTTGAGTTTCACTTTGAAAGTAGTATGGCACGGCTCAAGGCGGAGGTCTGGTGGTAGAGAGTTCCAGAGAGACGGGCCTGCTGTGGATAGTGCGCGTTTCCTCAGGGAGGATTTTGCAGGTTGGGTGATCATTCTGTTCTGGTATGCCCTTCTAGTTGGCTTTTTAGAAGTGTGTAGTTGAAGCTGGAAGGTTAAGTTGAGTGGTGAAATGCTATGTAGGGCCTTATGAATCATCATGCTGGTTTTGAACTGTATCCTATATTTAATGGGAAGCCAATGGAGATGCTGGAGGATCGGGGTGATATGGTCCTTTTTTTTGGCGTTGGTGAGAATTCTTGCTGTGGCATTCAAGACCATCTGGAGGGGTTTGGTGGTGCAGGCGGGAAGGCCCAGTAGGAGTGAATTGCAGTAGTCTAATTTTGTGAGAATGATGGCTTGGAGTACTGTGCGGAAATCCCTGTAGAGTAGAAGTGGCTTTAGATAGATAGGAGCACTGGATGGCCCGCGCCATTTTTAAAGATGGCACCGGCCATCCAGTGCTCCCTCCATGTGACAGGGGCCGGCCAATGGCACAGATACCCTGTCACATGGTAAGGGCAAAGGCCATCAGCGCCATTTTTATTAGTGGCAGCCGACGGCCCGAGAGCGGGAGATTGCTCCCGGGACCCCCACTGGACCACCAGGTACCTGTAAAATGTTTTTTGGGGGGGTCAGGAGGGTGGGGGAAGCAAAGGGATTAGTTTTAAAGGGTCGGGGTGGGTTTTTTGTTTATTGGCTCGGGCGCAGCCGATTAACAAAACCGCAATCGGGCCCGATGAAAAAAAAACCACATGTGAATCGGAACCGGAATCCGAACCGATTCCGGTTCCGATTCACATCTCTAGTCTTTTATTTTTTTATTTATTTATTTAAGTTTTTTTTATATACCAACATTCAAGACAGTAGTCCCATCATGCTGGTTCACAAGAAACAGGGGTGCAATAAACTTTACAATTTGAACAATGGTGCAGAAAAGCAGTTACATGTAACAGGGAATCAATAACTAGGAGTAAGAAGGAAAATGAAGATCAAATAATTATATATATATATATATATATAATAACATTATAAGAGGTGGCTATTAATGCTAATACTAGCGAAGAATGTTGATTGGCTATTAATGCTATTACTAGCGAAGAATGTCTCCCTATCTCCCTGCCCCCCTCTTCCTCTCTTTCTTGCCTGCTCCCCTCTCCCCAATCCCCGTTCATTTTAATTTTCCGCTCTTCTATAGCTAATTGTAAACCGGCGTGATGTGTCCTACGAATGTCGGTATATAAAAGTTCATAAATAAATAAATAAATTCTAGTGGTTAGAGCAGTGGGCTGTGAAGCAGGGTAGCGAGGTTTCAAATCCTACTGCCATTCTTTGTGACCTTGGGCAAGTCAGTTGAGAGCTCAAGGGCATAAGAAGTAGCAACAGGATTGCCTTAGGGCCTGATTTTCAAAAGCATTTACGTGCTTAAAATTTAGTTTTGCATGTGAAAATGTAAGTGGGCTTTTGAAAATTGATACAATATATACCATTGAATTGTCCATAGGATTTACCCATGTAAGTGAACTTTATGCATGTAAATGGCTTGTGAAAATTGCTATGATAGTATGTAACATTTACACATTTAACTCCTTTGAAAATTCACTTGTTAGGTACAAACTTAAATTGTGAGCCCTCTAGAGACAGGGAAATACCTGACTGTAATCCAGTTTGAAGAGTCTGAAAAGCAGAATATAAAATCAAATTTAAAAAAACCATAAGAAACATGAATAAATATAAAACACTGCTCATAAAAGCTAACTCCTATGCAGGAGATATATAATAAAATGCCTGAGAAAAAAGTGTGCCTTAAGCTTTTTCCTAAAGTAATCTGCATTGTTTCGGAGATCAGAGGGCAGAGTGTGTGATCTTGTACACTCAACTACCTGGGATGGTAGAGAACCAAGGAGAAAAACAACACTGGCTTGGACAAGGAATGGTATTCTTCAAGTGGTCAAGCTTCTTTGGCTGGATATATCTCTACAATGTGGACAGGAATAAGAGGGCAGACTGGATGAACCAATTGGACTTTTTCTTCCATCATCTACTATATATGTTATTAACAATTGTGGTGCAGTTAATCCTTTTGCCACTAGTAATGTGACCTTAAGCTTTTCCAAAATTCTTACTTAACCTCTACTTTTGGTTATTCAAGGGTGGATGGTTGTGCAGAATAGGATGGTATAGTTCTGCTTAGTCCTTTCAATAAGTGTATGGAAAGGTGACTTCTACAGGGAGTGTGCCCTGTGTAAATATAAGCCCGACTCTTGACTTGGGAAGGCATAATTTTTGATGATTCTAAGAATTTGAAACCCAGAGGAATAAAACCAATCTTGGGTTCTGGGTATATCCCCATAGGCTTGCTGGTTATTCCAGCCCAGCAGAATCATCCTTTACAATGGATGCAGGTGTGCCAAAAGAATACTCCTAGTGGTACCTGGGAGGAAGCATGCATACTAATTACATATAGGATATTGTCGGCTCAGTGTGCTGCAGCAGTCAAAAAAGCAAACAGAATGTTAGGAATTCTTAGGAAGGGAATGGTTAATAAAACGGAAAATGTCATAATGCCTCTATATCGCTCCATGGTGAGACCACACCTTGAATACTGTGTACAATTCTGGTCGCCACATCTCAAAAAAGATATAATTGCGATGGAGAAGGTACAGAGAAGGGCGACCAAAATGATAAAGGGGATGGAACAGCTCCCCTATGAGGAAAGGCTGAAGAGGTTAGGGCTGCTCAGCTTGAAGAAGAGACGGCTGAGGGGGGATATGATAGAGGTCTTTAAGATCATGAGAGGTCTTGAATGAGTAGATGTGAATCAGTTATTTACACTTTCGAGTAATAGAAGGACTAGGGGGCATTCCATGAAGTTAGCAAGTAGCACATTTAAGACTAATCGGAGAAAATTCATTTTCACTCAACACGCAATAAAGCTCTGGAATTTGTTGCCAGAGGATGTGGTTAATGCAGTTAGTGTAGCTGGGTTCAAAAAAGGTTTGGATAAGTTCTTGGAGGAGAAGTCCATTAACGGCTATTAATCAAGTTTACGCTGGGGTAGATTTTCAAACCGCGCGATTTGGCGTACTTTTGCTGGCGCATCAGGCGCCAGCAAAAGTACGCGGGATTTTAGTAGATACGCGCGTAGCCGCGCGTATCCGCTAAAATCCTGGATCGGCGAGCGCGCAAGGCTATCAATTCCGTATAGCCGGCGCGCGCCGAGCCGCACAGCCTACCCCCATTCCCTCCGAGGCCGCTCCGAAATCGGAGCGGCCTCGGAGGGAACTTTCTTTTGCCCTCCCCTCACATTCCCCTCCCTTCCCCTACCTAACCCACCCGCCCGGCCCTGTCTAAACCCCCCCCTTACCTTTGTCGGGGGATTTACGCCTCCCGGAGGGAGACGTAAATCCCCGCGCGCCAGCGGGCCGCTAGTGCACCGGGACGCAACCTGGGGGCGGGTCCGGAGGGCGCGGCCACGCCCCCGGGCCGCCCCGGGCCGTAGCCACGCCCCCGGGACCGCCCCCGGAACGCTCCCGACACGCCCCCCTCAGAAAACCCCGGGACTTATGCGAGTCCCGGGGCTCTGCGCGCGCCGGTAGGCCTATGTAAAATAGGCTCACTGGCGCGCAGGGCCCTGCTCGCCTAAATCCGCCCGGATTTGGGCGGATTTAGGCGAGCAGGGCTCTTAAAATCCGCCCCTTAGGGAATAGCCACTGCTATTAATTGCATCAATAGCATGGGATCTTCTTAGTGTTTGGATAATTGCCAGGTTCTTGTGGCCTGGTTTGGCCTTTGTTGGAAACAGGATGCTGGGCTTGATGGACCCTTGGTCTGACCCAGTATGGCAATTTCTTATGTTCTTATGTTCTTATCTGTTGTGATCGCTTGCCCTACAAGCAGCTTCACTCACCAACCTATGCTGCGCTGCTGAACCCGACGTGGCTGGAAGCTTCAGTGTGCAGGCAGCCCTGGTGCTGCTGTGCCGCCTCTCACATGCAACTCTGAAGCCATTGCCAAGATCCTCTTCACAGCCCAGGTGCCGCTGACGCCATTAGCTCCTCACAGCCCGGTGTTGCTGCTGCCTTCTTCGTGGCTAGGAGCCTCCGCCACTGCCCTTTTTCATGCCGCCACTTCTTCTGCCACCACTGCTATTTTTTATGGCTGAGGCCACTGAAGCTGCTTCGCAGCTGGAACACCATCGACTTCCTCCAGCTCCCACTGGCTCCTGCTTAGGTGTGCAAGCGCGCCTCTCTTCTGAATTTAAAGGGCCCATGGCGGAAAAAGCCCTGCAGCCCTTGCTGATGATATCACCACCTCGTCAGTCCTGCAGCCCTATAAAAGAGCTTCTCTGCCACTTCCTTGGGGCCTTCACAATCGGATATTCATGGTTGTCCATGGGTCTTCTTCCTGCAAGGTCTTGTGTGGTCATCGCCTTCTCTTGATGGTCTTCATGTTCTTTGTTGAATGTTCCTGGTCTTCTTGTTTCTGTTCCATGTTCCTGTTCTCCTTGTTCCTCATCGGAGATCCTTCATGTTCTACGTTCCATGTTCCTGGTCACTCGTCAGTGCCTCATCCAAGTCTTCTGAATCTTCGTCTTGTCCAAGTCTTTGATCAAGTTTCTGATGTTCCTGCCTTTATTCCAAGGTCAACTCTCTAGATCCTTCCTCGTCCTTCCTCCAGGTGTGCCAGTTGTGGTCTGTGACCAGCCCATGGGATGCAGTGTAGGGTGCTTCCTGGCATAGGGCCTGTCTCCAAGTCTGTCTTTGCTGGATCAAGTACTCGGAGTCCATCTATGTTTTTAGAGTTCCAAGCTCCAAGTCAATATCCAAGCCCAGTCTTGAGTTTCTAGTCATGTTCCTAGATCCAGGGCTCAAGGAGCTTGTCCAGCCAGCAGATCTCCTTGTTCCTCATTTCAAGCCATGATTCCTCATTCCAAGTCATGATTCCTTATTCCAAGCCATGTCCTGGCTCCCTTCCTTGTCTGAGTCTCAGTCCTGAGCCTGTCCCCTCCCCATGTGGCGAAAGCCAGCTCACAGGGGCCTGTGTAGGGCATGCAGCAGGACAGTATGGTCCATGACCAGCCTACGGGGACTTTGTAGGACACACTGAGGTGCAATGCCCCAGGTAGCTGAACTCTATCCTAAACCTGAGCCTTTGTCCATGTTCCTCGTCTCTAGAACCTTTGTCCATGTTCCTCGGATTCAAGTCTTTGTCCATTAGTCTTTGTTCAAATGCCTAGCTTCCAAGCCTTCATCCATGTTCCTTGTCATGCCATGTCCTGTCCTCAGCCTTTGTCTGTCCTGACGCACTCGCTGTTCCCAAGTGGCAGGTCTGAAAAGGCTATCAAGTGGCCAGAGGGCTAGAGACCACCATTGTGTTGTTGGGTCTCACTCTGTGCAAGCTACATTCCAAGTTCCAAGCTATGTTCCAAGATACATTCCAAGCCTAGTCCATGTCTGGATATGCTCACTTCTCTCGGTGTCTACCATGGAGCTTTGTCCAAGGGCTCATTCTCTCTCTCGAGCAAGCGACTGGACCCCGCAATCGCAACAAGATCTTTTGTCCTTCTCTAGAAATTTCCTCCTCTGAAGAATTTAGTATGAGTATTTATGAGATTATGTTTGAAGAATGGCTAATGACATGGGTGTTGGGAGACGAGATACTGATTTTAATGCACTGCTAAAGGAAGAGGAGAGTGTTGTGTGTTTTGGGGTTTTTTGTTGCTGTTATCTCTGCTGTAGAATCCTGTGACTCATCCTGTAACTCATTGTGTATTTTAATGTTGATTGATTGCTGGTACCCCAGAAGACTAAAAACTGTGATAAATTTTGGATTACAGATCATTGTGTGAGACTCTGATTAAGTAAAACCAGGGTTGTGGTTTCAAGATCTACTGGTCTGCCAATGAATGGAAAAAGAGAAGACAAAATATTTTGTGCACAGAGGCAGTCTGATAGTCACAGAGGCAAAAAGGTTGATTTTTAATTTCCCTATCCAACAATAGTCAGGCATTTCCTTAAGCCTTGAGCTAGGTCTAATCCACCATCTTCTTCCTGACCATTGTTTTTCTGAACCCACATTGCTGGTGCAGGACCAGAAAAGCCCAGTATAAGGACTTCTCTTTTTCCTCCACGATTATCACTCAGAGTACAATGCAGCAAATTCACCCATGCCCAATAAAAATACAAGGTGAGGCAAAATCTGCTGGGCCGGGCAATAATGAATTAACCCAGGGTTATGACCACAGAAACTTTCCCTGTTGTAGAAAGATATTAATCTAAAGAAGACCTGCATGGTTATTTTCTGCTGCAGGTTAATGAAGAGAGAAGCTGGTGAGTTGTGCCCCCTTTCTTTTCTCTCTCTTCCTCTCACACTCTTATAATCCTTTTTATGAATTTATTTTGCTTTTTTTCTTTGTCGCAGATATTGTACTCATGCAAGCGTTGGCAATTTATTTTTACCTCTTTATGTGCCTATGTTTCGATATTAAAAAATATGCACATAAATTCTCCTGACAAAATTATGTGCACCAAAGAGGAGGTGTAATTAATTATGTGTGCAAAGTTTTCCTGGGATAATTTTCAAAGCAAACCTACATGCTTCAATTTGCTTGGAAAAATGGTGTAAACTTCTGCACGGATTTGCAGAGTTTCTTATGTGGGCTGTTAGAATACTACCCTTCCACCCCCAAGGGGACAATTTTGAAAAGCCATCCACCCATGCAAATGCCTATTTACCTGAATAAAAAGGCCTGTTTGAAAATTGCCCAGCCTGTATGCAGGGAAAAGCAAGCTTACTTTTTCCCGTATTTTCGTGGAGGCGTTCCTAGAGTGGAGCTGGGCCTGGGAAGGCAACAGTGCCTGCAGTTTTGCATTTTCAAAACTGCATGCGTTGTTTTGGCCGGGGAAAAAAAAAATTGCCTGCAGAAAAAGGAGGGGCAAATCTCTGTGGGTATGTGTAACTTGGACAGTTTTGAAAAGGAAATTTATGTGCGTACTTTCTCTTTGAGAACTGGTGAAAAGTCAATGAGGGATAAGTCCTCTCCGACTTTGCTCCGGCCCGCAGTGTTAAAAATTTCCCCTCCCCCTTTGATCTTTTCATTCATGATCTAAAAAGAAATGTAAGACTAGATAAAGTCGGCTTGAAAAGAACAGGCTCAGAACTTGCCTGATCACCCCCATTTCTAAAAATGAGGCATATCCAGCACAATTCAATTCTCACGTATTTAAAAAACCAGTTAGAAAGTTCTTTAAGCAATGGCAGAAGACTAAACATCTGTAAGGAGGATACAAGCTGCCAAGAGTGCCAAACCTTTGGGGGGGGGGTGGCAAAATCCCACCAGCATGAGGCCCAGAAGGGGTTGAGCCAGTACTGCCAACGAAGGAAGTGCTGCATTGGAGCTGCCCTCAATAGGTAAGTTAGGGACGGTGGCTGCATGACTGAAGGTTCATCAAGGCTGCGAAAATTCTCTTGCACTGGCCCTGCAAGCCTTGTTAAATCCTGAGCAGAGAACTCTCTCTCTCTCTCTCTCTCTGGACATGTAGGAGCTGGAAGCTTCATAGAAATTCATTGTTTAGTCTCAGGGGAAGAAATAATCACTGCTGTAGTGAGATTTGCAGCGCTGAGAACTTGCAAGATATCTGGCCCGCGGCAGTTATAGGAAGAACATTAAATTGTTCAAGTGAATGGAAAGTCTTGAATTCTTTGAACCAGGGGCTGATTCTCTAGATGACAGGACTTTTATGGTGTTTGTCCCTGCTGGCATATAGTTTACCTGTATGCTTAAAGATGAGAAGGACCCAATTTGGAGCAAAAGTAGAACTGACTTTTTTTTTGGCTCAGCAGTTTCTTCCTGCTCCTTTGGATTTCCAGGTCAGTTGAAGCCAGCCTTGACCGGGTTTACAGTACCATTAGTCATCTTTCACAACTACGTGGGGGTCCCCCCCTTTTTTCTTTTCGCCTTCCCCCCTCCCATCTAGCCCACTCTTGGCAGTAACAATCCAAGGCGTCACAGAACGCAGCTCCCTCCAGAAATCGTTGCAGATGTGCACTGTGAGTCTGGCCACTAGAGGCCGATGCTGTGCAATGACTGAGCTGCTCTTCCCTCAACCCCCCCAGGAGTCGTGAACTCTGTTGCCATAGCACCCCCCAGCTCCTTGCCAGCCTGAGGGCCAGAAAGTGGGCTTGGGCATTCAACCAGATCTCCCCCTTCATTGGTGTGCAACCATGTCACCGAAGCAAGAACTGACATTTAAAATAAACACGAAATGCTGACCAGGCAATGACAGGTGAAGGGGAAGAGGAATTGAGCAGCACCCTGAAAAGCCTGAAAGAAGAAGTCAGAGCAGTAAATCTTAATCTAACACCCCAATAAATACAATAAAGAGGAATAAAATGAAAATCACTACATTTTTATGTAGGACAAATATTTATTCTTGGCAGCATGGTCACGCATAAATAGAAATGCAAACATATAACCTTTCTTTTTGCTATGGACATTATAAAGGCAAACAACATGAGAGAGAGAGAGAGAAGTCATATCTTTGAAATTTATAGTCTGATTCAACTGTAATTATAATGTGAAGAAATACAGGTGATTTTCAATGGTGTAATATTTTATGTTGCTTCTTATAGAGATGCCATCAGTTTCTGTTATCAGTGTTCCCCACTACCTAAAATAGCCTTGCCTAAACATATTCTTACCTAAAATATTGCTTGCTACCTCAAAGTATTGTAACACCTGCCATGGTTTCTTCCTTCTCATGTCTACCATGAGCTGCAACTTCGATCTCACACACAGCAATTGCCATCTTACATTCGCTGAACAAACACATACTACAATCAAGACCCAAATACACTTTGCACGTGTTTGCAATGGACAGCAAAGAAAAAAAAAAGCCAAGCTCTCTGAATGGTCTTAGCATCCAAAGGACTCTAGAAAGCATGAGTGCTTTATTGTAAGCATTGTATCAATGCTCTTGGACACTACATGTCAGTCAAACCCGTCAAACGCCATGGCCATAAACACAATGGCACATGACAGAGTCACCTGTCAGTCTCTAAAGAGGACCCTTTGCATTTCAGCCTCTGCAAGAATTCCAGGACCACTGGAATTTCTTCCACTGCAGTGCGCCCCGAGCTCCTGATGCTTCGTCTTTCAGAGAAAATGCTCCTGGAATGTACAGTATTCTCGCCCCACAGTGTGAGTCGGCGGGGTGCTGACAGAGAGTGAGGACAGTGCCAGCCCTGCAATGCCTTCCACCTGCTTTTGGTGTGAAAAAGTGACTCATTAAAGAAGCAGTAGCCTAATAAAATAACCACCACCACCACCACCACATTCAGTATCTGAGGATTAAGCATTCAATGCTCAAAAGACAGTACCTTGTAGCAATAAGGTTAATCTTTGTCAAAACTATTATTTGACCCCCATCTATGGTATTAGCTCTTCACGTGCTTTCCAGGATTTGTTGTTTATATAGAAAGGTAAAAAGCACGGCTTGCTGACCACATTATTTCAAATGGGTATACTTTCAATACTATGTTCAGATTGAGTTTACCAGCTCAAAAGAATAATACATATCCTTAGAATTTTGCTCAATAGATTCAGTGTACCAAATCTCAAATTAACATTGATATACTTAAAACAAAGGCAAGATCCAGTCCAGTGGCTCAGGGCGGACCCACTGTCCGCTCTCATGCAGAGGAGCTGGAGTTGTTCTCTGGTTGGGTTTTCCACACCCTGGGTTGGCCAGGACCCAGAGGCAGAGTTCACGTTGGGGGGCACAGGGGAGTTTCCATCATTGCAAACTGATTCTTTCTTATTCCATTGGCCCCAGAATATGGAATGTGCTCTCCTTGGCTTTCAGAGAAGAGCAGGATTTGTTTAGCTTTTTTGGAGGAAAGTAAAGACCTTTTTATTCATGCAGGAATCAGCTGTTGCCAGTTAAACTGTCTTCATCAGCAGAACTCAATTGGTTAGGGTTGGTTTTCTAGTCTCCATTATGACAATGACTCCTGTATTCCTTCCTGCACTAGCTTGTTTATATTGGATCATCTTGTCTGATTTATGTTTTTATGGTTACTTGTGAATTTCTATGCATTTATGTTATTATATTGTAATTCACCTAGAACAACAATAAATAAACGGCCACAATTGCAGAGTTCCAGAAGGATCCCTGGTGTGTGAGTCTCCCCCTCCCACTTCCTGAGTTCTGTTACCGCAATGACTGGACTAAGTGAATTCAGAGGGGTTAAAAAATACGGTAACGATCCCTGGCTGCCTGTGAATGAAGACTCATGGTGCCATAGCCAAATGAGCTGGAAATCCAGAGGAGCAAGAGGAAACAACTACTAGGTCAAATTCCTCCTCCCCCCTAAAACAAAATGAAGATGGAAGATGAGATAATAGATCTGAATTAGTTTCAAAAGCATTAAAGAGTCACTTCCCCCAACTGGATTTAATATAAATATTTTACCTAAATCCATGACATGGGGCCTTATTTTCTAAGGCTATCGCAGGCTTGCGCTAACAGCAAGTTAATGTTTAATTTAATTTAATTTAAATTGATGATAAAACATCCAATACATATAAACTCATTTGGAAATTTTTAAAATATTTCCCAAACATCAATAAAATATTTTAAAACAGCAGACTTTAAATAAATAATAAGGATAAAAATATCCACCACCTGGGAACGTCTGATTCTAGTCACCATAAAATATAAATAGAAATGTGTGAAAACTGAACTGGAAACTACAAGAAGCCAGATACACTACATGAAAAGCAGAAACATTATCATTCCTCACAAAACATCAAATAATAAAACCAGGAAATATAAAGTAAATCCATACTAAAAAAATGAACAAATATTTCAAAACAGCTGATGGCTAGAATATCCAATATTTAAAAATTCTAATTTGTTTAAATTGTTTTGAATTATGTTTTTGGTGTTTAGGAGACACATCAAATAACACCCAATAATTAAAAATAAGGATAAAAAATGTTGTGCTCTCCATACCTGAGAACATTCGATTTCCAGTTATCCTAAAATGTTGTGGACACATGAGAGGTGGATGCACAAATTTTCTACTCCCTCACTCTCTCATACACATGTAGACAGAAGCACCGCCCTCTCTCATACCATACTGAAGCACTTCCCTCTCTCTTACACACACAGAAGCACCTCCCTCTCACACACACAGACAGAAGTACCTCCCTCTCTCACACATACACAGAAGCACCACTTTCACTCACATGCATAGACAGAAGCAGCTCCCTCTCTCATACAAGAAAGACAGAAGCACCTCTCTCTCTCACACACGCACACAGATGCACGCACCCCCTTTCACAGTCAGAAGAATGTTCCTTCTCTCACAGAAACAAAAGTGTGCTTCCTCTCACAGACAGAACGCTCCCTCTCTCACATACATACAGAAGTATGCTACCTCTCTCTCTCTCACACACACACACACACACACACACACACAGAAGCATGCTCCCTCTCTTTCATACACACAAGCATACGCCCTCTCTCACACACACACACACTGAAAGATGCCTCCTCTCTCTCCCACACATACACAGAAGCATGCCTCTCTCTCTCTCACACACACACACACACACACACAAAAGCACACTCTCACCCTCTCTCACACACAGACAAAAGCAAAAGCATACTCCCTTTCACTTACACACCCACACACAAACACCTCCCTCGCACAATTGTGCCTCAGCTTTTTTCTTCACCACTCAGTCTGCCTCCTTCCCCTTTCTTCAGCCCCACTGGCCTGCAGCCCCTGTTTTCACCTTGCTGGCCTCCCTCAGCTGAGCAGCTCTTTTTTTTTGCTTCCTCCGGTGACCCGCAGCTGATTTTACAGCCTAGCAGCAGCCAGTAACTTCAGTCTTCATCCCCACAGGCAGCTCCAGTCTTCGTCCCCGCTGACCTGGGCTCCAGCGGTGGCTCTCAGCTGAGCAGCAACTTTTTTCATCCCTGCCAGTGGCCCACAGGTGTTTTCTTTGTCCCTGCCCCGATGGCCGTGAACAGAGAGAGGCTGGGTGCTAGGGGAAGTGGCAGAAGTGTTTCCCTAGACGTGGTGCTGAATTGGAGGGGGCGAGGTGCATGTGAAGAGAGCGGGGATAGGTATAACACACCCATGATGCTGTTATGCATCTGTGCTCATTGAAGAGAGAGCAGGCCCCATGGCCCACGTGGCCACCAGACCGAACACTGAAAGGCAGCCTAAAATGGAGAGAAGAGCTGCTATGGGTTTGTGTTAGGCACAGCAGCTACACAGGCATGGGGATGCTATGACCAACACCAACTGTGTGATTGGGCTGATTGTCCCACCGGGGCAAGTCCAACGCCCTGATAGGCCAATCTGCTCCTGAATTCAGGTACTGTAGGTATTTCCCTGTCCCCAGGGGACTCACAGTCTGCACACAAGGCAATGGAGGGAGAAGTGACTTGCCCAGCAGCAGAACTTGAATGCTGGTTTCTCTAGTTTATAGCCCACTGCTCTAACCATTAGGCTACTCTTCCACTCAAATTTATTGAGCAGTCCCAGTTATATGCTTGTTAAATGTTGGGGGTAATTGTGAAGTACCCCACATAAATTGGTAGGTTGCTACATTCCTAAGTTACTTCAGTCTTCAAAGCAAACTTATGCTCATTAGTTTGCTTTGAAAAGTACCCAGCGAAAGTCCCCATACATAATTACATCTGCTATTTGTGTGTGTGTGTGTGTGTGTGTAGGGGGGGGAGAGGGGGATCTTTTCTGCGAAAATGTAGGCACATACTTTTTGAAATCAAATAAGCATGCACATAAATGACAACATATGCACATAAATGACAACACCAACCAGGCCTCATTCCCCAGATCGCCTCTCTCAAAATGCATACGGGTCTTCTGTGTACACGTATGTGTAAATAGGTGCACATTTCCGGGATCCTAAATGTTCATAGAAATGAAGAATCAAATAAGTGATGCCTTTTAATTAGACTACTTTAATACATTCAGAGTAATTTTCAAATGTAATTCCACATGTATGTAGCATACTGTTTCGTGCACATAAATGGGGGAGTTTATAAAAGATTTCTCACCCAATGTGCAGGCAAATGTAAGTGCATATGTCATGTTTGCACATAGGTTTACCCCAGAGGCCATCTTGAGGGCGTGGGTGAGGGTGTCATTGTCACTTACCACGCCTACTTTTCAAAATTGGGAAGAGCTCATTTTGTAAACATTGTGGGTAACTTGTGCAGCTAATCCGTGCCCGCGTCACACCAAATCTCATGGGGGAAGGCGTGGGCCTAGAGGTTCTCTTTGAAAATTATCCCGCCCTACAGCCCTCACCGGAGTTCCACCTGCGATCTGGAGTGCATACATTTCCTGCACGCCTGTTTTTTTTAATCAAAAAGCATGCAGGTACGTGAAAACTCTGTTCCTTCCTACCACCACCATCCGCCCCTCCCCCTCCCCCCCCAATAGCTCCACCCTGGGAACGCCTCTGCGCAGTACGGATAAAGGTGCGCACAAACATGACACGCCTGCACAAGCACACCCGCACATCGGGTGTGCACAGGAAATTTGCGCGAAACCCAGGCAGGCACTTTCCCTGGGATAATTGTCAAAGCGAAAATGTGTGCGCACGTTCCCTTTGAAATTTGGAGTGACTTAGGTGTGGATTTGCCCCATAAGTTACTTGTGATGTTCCACAGTTATGATTAGCTTTCCATGGGGGGGGGGAGGGGTAGTTGAGAGGATCTGGGTCTGAGGGGGCCCTTTCTCTATTTGGGGGGAGGTAGGGGGCCCTTGCTACCCGAGGGCTGGTGGGGTCTCCCACCTAGTCTGCCTTTGAAAATGAATGCATGCAAAGTGTGCACGGCAAAGGACCCGCCTGCTCCGCACCCTGCTATTTGTGTGGCTGGCCGAGCGGTGGCGAATTATCACGTGTACGTCAGTAAAATTCAACTTGCGTGCCCTGTTTCACTCCCCCCTGACCTAAAACAAGCCCATAGGCATGGCTCTTCTTCCCATGGCTAAAAGATAGGAGCGCTCTGGAAACCGGGCGGGGAAGCCATTTTACCCGGGCAAGTGGCTTTGAAAATTGCCCTCGGAATAAGAAATCCGGTGCACATCTGGATGTCTCTCTTCTTTTCTTCTCCGCCGGTTGTTGCATTGCCCTGTTGAGGTTTGCACGAACAAAGTTTACAACTCCATAGGGCAAAGAGGATTCAGATCCACGCGCATTCCCTCTGCAGCTCCGTGCTACCTGTCCTCTCTTTTCTCCCCGGTCGTCCTCCTTTTAACCTCCGTTTGCCGGGCAAGCTGCTCCCCATCAGTGCCCCTCTCTTCTATTGCTAGTTGCAGATTCTGAGCTTTCTGTCTTGGGTCACGTGTCAGCGGTCCTCCTGAGCTGCCGCATCTTACCCCCTCTGTAGCCGTATCCGTCCCACTTAGAAACCCATCTCTTGGAGACTGCTTTTAAATCCCAGAACTCCTCCTGATTCGCCCCCCCTCTCGCACCAAACACGTTGTATTGCAATAGTAAAGTAATTTTTTGGAAAGCTATTGGTCTCGTCTAGGTCGTCTCTGCTGTCTCCACTTGATTGTGGGCTCCATGGAAGAGGAACTGTCTCTTTTGCTGATCCGTGCAGCGCTTACTGTGTCTGGTAGCATTATAAAAATGTTAAGTAGCAGCTTTCGTAGTGGTAGCTGAAGTAGGTTCTGCTTTTTCACATTGCTAGAGAAACCAGGCAAGAAGAGGTTACAGGGAAAATTTTGCAACACACGTTTTCCCTAATGAGCAACCATACATAAAGAGAGCACATTGTACTTCAAGTATATTTCTAGGTAGCAGGAGAAAGAGAGAGAGAGAGAGAGATTTATTTTAAGAAATGTACATTTACAAGAGAGTAAAGTTGAGTGAAAGAACAGTGTCAAAAGAGTGCAGTTTACAATATAAAGATTAACCTTACTGTATGGCCCTATGGGGGGGGGGGGGGGGCAGAAATGCAGCTCCATAGCATGGGAAAGACCCATTATAGTGCTGACTGCGGTGCATTGTGTTGGAAAAGCCCACTGTGGGGGCAAGTCACAGTCGTATCCAGTGTGTAAGGCTGAATAGTTCCATTGTGGGGGTTAAACAGCAAGGAATGCTGGGAGTTGTGATTTAGGATGGGGAGAGGTAATTTACAGGAAATGCGGACCGGCAGCGTGCTGAGTTACAGCTTGTTGCTTTCCGTAAGAGGTAGCGCTGAAATCTCGTCCATCCTTTCCATATCACTTAAGGGAAAAACAAAACCACACTCTCTAGGTACCCTAAATGTGGTTTAAGAAGCCGATCATGCCGCTCATGTGTCCAGTGCAAAAAAAAAATATATATATATACTCTCTCAAATAACCAAGATCACACCTAAAATCAAACTCAGTCAACTTTGATTTTGGATTTTTTTTTATTGAAACATCTGACCAAAGATGCAGTCTCCTTGTCGATAATCTCAGTCAGAGACCAAAACATTGGTAAAAATCATTTGTAAATGAATCATTTGTGTTTAATTTTCATATTTCTGCAGGCTTCTTAATTTCAGATGTTTATAGCTCAGACTCTTCCACAATCAAATGTCTAAGTTAAATTTACATATTTCCTATTGGAATATCTAACACCTATGAACATATTTTTAGTTACAGTGTCATTAAAATGAATTTATATCTTTATATATATATATATATATATATATATATATCTTCCAGTATCTATGTTTTTTTTAATTTAAGAAAAAATGCAATGCATTTAACATGAAGGAGAAAACTATTTGGGGATTTTTTTTATTTAAATGCTAGTGGGGATGCAGTCATCCTAAGCTAACACATTTTTATGTTGATAATTTTATCCGTTGAGTTTTCTTTTTCTCTTCCCTTTGTGCAGTACATTCGTGGTATCAGTGTGGAACTGTCCCAGGTCTCAAAGGAGGCCTCCAAAAGTATAGTGAGGGCACTACTGTATTTCCAGAGAGAATGTCAGCCAGTGGAGCTACCCAGCAGCAAATTAGGAGGTTTTGGCTCAGAAGAATGAGTTGTGCTGTTTGTTCCTGCACCCTGCAGCTGCCTCCCCCTCTTTTATGGTGCTTTATTCTACCCAAGCATCTAATGAATGGGAGTCGCTGTTTTACAGTGCACCACGCTTACAGGACCTATCTCTGGGCCCTCCACAAATTTCACTGATCAACAGCAGGGCACCATCATCATAATTCTTCCTAGAAGTTGAAGCATAAAAAAGGGGTTTGTTGTTAGAGGGTTGGCTGGGCCTGCAGCGAGTCCTGCCTGCAGGGCCTGCAATGCCATCACTAGCTACTGTGGTCTTTGGCCTAATAAGGTACAGAAGACAAAGCACATTCACTTGTTTTACAACACTACCGTACCAGAGAGATGGAGGGAGGAGGCAACAGGGCACACATCCAAGTGGGATTAAGGCCGCCACTGCAACACTGCAGGACTGACTGGGTGGCAGTGAATTTCTGAAGTTTTAAACCAAAGTATCCAAGGATAATTTATTACATGTCATCTAGAGCTAGTTAGGAGTAGCTGACGGTATGTGTCAAAAAGCATTAAATATTGTATTCAGAGCTGCCAAGTTACACCAGTCAAGACAAGAGTGGTGCTGAGAATTAGTTCTGTGTGTGTGAATTTACCTAGGTAACTGCTTATTTACCTGGGTTAAAAACTGTCCTCTATATGTTGTTTTCCCTTTTTTAAAAAAAAAAAAAAGGTCATATATAGAATTGTGGTGGTAGTGGTGGGAGGAGGATCAGGGCAGTGATGTTTCATTTATTTTAAGGTGCAGGCCCAGGAGTCAACTTTTGAAAATGATAGGGGGTGCTAAACTCATCAAGAATGACCTCCTTCCTGGTCACAGTGAAGGAGTTTGCTTAATACTGGGGCTGCTAAGGCACAAACTGAAGTCATAGAGCTGGCACCTGTGGGAGCAGGCGCCTAATAATGGCATGCAATTAGAAAGGCACGAAACTGCAAATCATCAACCCCCACCAGTGGCAACCTAGAATTTGAAGCTGAGAAGTGCGCCGATGCTCCAGCATGAGTGGGCCACATGGGCAAACGGGGAAGTGTTTCTTTCCAAAAGCATTGCTGGCCCTGCCTTTTCCCGTGACCTACTGGTTAACAGCTGAGTGCTCATCACCAATAGGCTACGTGCGGAGGCAGGAACAAAAGCACTACAGGGAAGTACTTCTTCTTAAATGAATAGCAGTGTGATATGCACTCCAGGACATTTCTAGGTATAAAACATAGAAGATATTTATTTGGATTGCATCTCTGAACTCCTAGATGTGGAGGCGACCTCTGGATCCCCTGCTCCCTGTATTTTATAAGTTCCCCAAAACTAAAATCCTGGAGCCAGGCCTGACGGTGTCATAACTGATGGGTAACAGGAGAAGGAGGGTACTAGGTATCCTGGCCAATTTATGAATGGTTTATTCAGCTGATAATTGATCACACTGGCAAACTGGACATGGAATGAGATTGATCAGACTACCAATGTGTCTATCTATACCATTGTGAATTATCACAAGGAAATCAAGCCACAGCATCATTGGTTATAAGATTTCACCATAAATTTGTCAGTTTAAATCTGCTGCAAATTCTCTAGAAATCTCAGATCTTTGGCTAGTATGTTTTCTTTCCCAGCATTGATGTACAGACTCAGGATTCAGGACACCAATAATAAATGTTCCTCCCCAGACAAATCGGGATGAAGAAAATATCAAACTTATTAACATTTTTTTTCCATTTTATGTACACAAAATCCTCTGATGCCGTGGAATAGAAACTCACAAAGATTTTTAATAGCTTGCCTTTCCAAACCCAGGATCAAGACAAGTTACATTCACCTGCAGTAGATACTTCCCTGCAGAGGATGGCTTACATACAATCCAAGAAACCTACTGACAGCAGGTTTTCTTCCATGTTAGGTATATGAGAAAAATGCTTCGTAAAGCAGCCCTGAGTTTGTACCTGAAGTAGGGGAGGGTGAAGTGACTTGCTCAAGGTCAAAAAGGGTATCATTGGGAGAAGCAGGGACTTGAACCCTGGCTTTGCTGGTTCTCAACCCACTGTTTTAAGCACTATGCTACTCCCTATTGAAACTGACATGAATACAAATGTACTGCCATGTTCATAGGAAGGCGGTATCACTGTGGAAACAGATATTTATTTTCCCATTCTGTGCCTATGGAGACAGTCTTTATTCAATAAAGCCCATGAATTCTTATTGCCCATGTTCATAGTGGTATACTACTTCTTTAGACATTATTAACAAGAATGTCCATGATCATATTAGTAACCATGGAAGATCTAGACTCTCTAGAGGAATTGAAAGGTTAAAGGCAAGGACTCAACCTTTCAACTCCTCCAGCCTGGACAACAAAAGCTAGATGGCTTTCGTGGTTAGTAGGGTCACCTTCTGAATGAGGATGTTCATGGAAATAGATTAGATATTGATGCCCACACTAGGGATGTGCACTTGTTTGAAATAAAAGTGTAAAATGTGATGAATGAGCCTGTTTTCATTTTATTTCAAATGAACAAAAAAAAAAAGTGTAAATTTTTTTTTCAGGAAAAAGTGCACACTACTTTCTAATAGGCTGCACCATTTCTCCGAAATGAAAAAAATACAACAAAACAAAATAAAAACCACAAAAATGAAAACAAAGAAAAGAATTCTAGAAACCAAAAAAGAAGATGAAACGAACATGAAAAAAATTAAGTGTTGCACATCCCTAGCCCATACTGCAGTGCTGACATACAAAATATGTGGGACTCATAAACTATTATTAAAATCCAAAAAGGTCATAGCAACTGTAAAGTTTCTTCGGAAAAGGATAAATTATCTTAAAGACTGGGCACCACTGACCGGTTCTGATGGCGATCTATAGAAAAAGAGAAAAAAACATTTTGTTACTAAAATGGTTGCAAGAGAACAAATGATGTCACTACATCCTAATGTGAATCAAAGATCAATGCAACTGGGTGCTCTACTTAGAAGCTCTCAGGCACTCAATGTCAGCACATTGAATCCAGAAAAGCAGAAACCAGACACAAAATATATCAGCAGGAATAAAACGTTTTACACTGAAATGTTTTGGTTCATGCAGAAAATCTGCTGCTATTTGGTTTTCCTGATTTCTGCTTCTCCAAAACAAATATTGCTCCAAAATAGCCAATAGGAAAGGGCTGATGGTAGCTAATTAGTTCTGATAAAGCTTAATCTTTTTGTTTGACTTTGTGTTATTTGCCTTACTGGCTTTTACAAACATATGAATGTATTTATTTTCTTAGATTTGATTTTCAGCCTTCTCATTAGGCACCACAAAGTGGATGACAAATAACATATATATATAATGTTATAAAATAAAATACATTAAAATCAACATCAAACAAAGAAACACATTAAAATCAACATCAAACAAGACAATGGCCCTCCAGCCTACCCAATCTTCCCATCTGTCCCTTCCAATTTGCTCACCTTACCATTCTCACCTTACCATTCTCACCTTACCATGCTCACCTTACCATTCTCTCAGCAGAACCAGTCACTGCACTGACATGCAAAAAGGCAGCCCAATTCCATAGGAATCCATTGGGAAACATGGGTAAAAGAAAATAGAAATCTTTATATTTCTAAGGAACGAAGAATGTTATAGTTAGGAAAGCATTTCCCGGATGTTGGAGTTAGAAAACTGTATCTAGGTCTCGCGCACTTTGTACAAACTGGCAAGAGTCAGCAGAAGGCATGTGTGGTGCAGACACTGGGCTTTCATGAGGCTGACTATGTGCCTTATACTGAGGCACTCGACTGAGGCAGCTGGGGATGGATTTTATAGCAGGGCGAGTGGGAATATTCCTGATCATCTACACATGCAAAACAAGAAGAACGCAGTATCACTGAACGCTATTCATTTTGCACCTCTTTCTCAATGTTACATATAAGACCTTATGCTCTTCCACATCTAAACAACAGAACTTGACCTGGGAAATGTATCCATACTACGTTAATAGAATCGGCATCATGACAGAACCTAGGAAACTCAGCCACCACATCCCATATCTAGCAGCAGGATTTCTGTGGGCGACATGAAGGAAGAACACCAGTTGCATATAGTCACATTAGCTTGCACGACTGAGAAATGTCTGTAATAATAATAGTGCTAAATGGTATTATAAGATGAATGAGTCCTGCTTTCCACATGCCAGTGTAGCATTTCAGGGGTATATGGGTCTGGAAGTGGGGAATTTTCAGAAAGCCCACATACAGGTACTTTTAGCACATATATTTCATAGGGGTTTGCAAGGGGTTTTATTTTGTTTTTCTTCATTGGTCAGGGATTTTCATTTTGCTTTGATTTTTTTTAAATGCAATTTTGTTTTGTTTTAGTGCACACTATTGCACTAAAAGCCGGCCACCAGACCTGAGATTAAAAACCTTTCAGAGAAGAGCCACCATCACCCCAGCATCTTATCCCATCCGTGGATCCAAACGGGGCGGCAGCAGCAGCGATCCTCAGTCACCTCTGCCTTGCCAGTGCTGTACTTCAAAATGGTGCTGGCCGACCATTTCGATTCACAGCACCTGCAGGGCAACAGTGAACGGGATTGGTTTAGTTGTGGGGCGGGGCCCTGCCACAAGAAATGAAAAACAAAATGTTATTTGCTGGGGTTTTTTTCTTTTGCTTTGTTTATAAAACAAAATGAAAGGAAAGGAAAGGAAATCTCCCTGAGACTCCCATTTTAATTCAAGTGAGAGCACGCCCCATGCTAATTTTCAAAGAAAAGCAACGGGGGCAGTTTCTCATTGACAATGAGTGTGAAGCGTGTGCGACGAACGCAGTTGCTTACTTCCCGCCATCTCTTTTGTATAAGGAGGCTGTGAGAGCAAACGAGGAATGGCGTTGGTGAAAATGTCATGAACGGGCACCAGGCCTTCCCTTGACTGAAGAACACCTCTGGGAACCTCTCTCGGGCAGACTTCTTTTACCCAGCCAAAGGAAGGCGAGTTTCAAATGCACCTTTTCACTTAGTAAATCGCTCTTTACCCAGGTGAATGGCTTAAAAAAATGGCCCTCTCTTAGTCTCCTGCGTGCGTGTTTGAGATGAGGAGAGTTAAAAAGAGGGTTGTCAGCATGAAGAAAGGTGGGTGGAGTGCAAGTGTGAATGTTTGAGGCATGACTGACAGAGTGTGTGAGAGGGAAAGAGAGAGAGAGTAAAACTGTGAATACAAGGAAAGCTAATGTAGTGTTAGCGTAGGCCAAAGCATTAATTTTTTCGGTCTGAAAAATTAAGGTTTGCAACTTTGCATGCATTCAGCATTCCCATTCCACAGTAAGGATAGCCAGCAACAGTCTTTGATCCTATATCAAAAGAAACGGGGGCTTCTGAACTTTTAAAAGGAGTATCCTAGGGGTTAGAGCAGCGAGTTGAAAACCAAGGAAGGCAGAATTCAAACCCCACTTGCCCCTCCTTGTGACCTTGGGCCAGTCACTTCATCCTCTGTTACCTCAGGTATCAACTGATTTTGAGCCCTCTGGGGACAGGAAGATGCCTACTGTACCTAAATGTAACTCGCCTTCAGCTATAATGAAAAGGCCTGAGCTAAATAAATAAAATAAATAAATAAACTTGCACAACAATTGTAATTCCAACTTTAACAGCAAATGCAAAATACCTCTGAGCCAACCCATTCCCACAGTGATTATTCAATAGCAAGCCTTGGTTCCCAGTCAAGCAAAAGACAAGATATTCCTATTAGCTTACACTGGTGAATTTAAAGAAATTAATCAAAATTATTTCAAATATTATTCTGGTCTCTGACATTTTTGCCTGTGCATGCTCTTAAAATGCCTAGAAAAAATTAAGTCTCACTTTCTGAAAAGATCCACTTGTTTGAAATTGTTCTCTGAGCTAATGAAATAGCTATATAATACCATTTTATCAAATATTTTAATGTAATAAAGATCTTTAGAGGTAGACCCAGTAAACCTAAATCTGGAGTTTGAGGTATTTGATAATCAGATATAAAATGTAACACTCTTTGCCAAAATCTATGGCTCAGAGGCAATGTCAAAGAATATATATGTAGGTCCCTTCTACTTGATATCTTCTGCAACATTTGTTGGCTAACACTTCATTGAACTTATGGGTGTCGAATAGAGTACACTAGGCACTATGGATGATTTTAAAGGATATTAATCTGAAATCACTCTCACTTACATAGTCTGTCCATAAATTCACAGTCTCTTGCCATTGTCTATCCAAACTGAATTTCAAATCTCTTTTCCAGTCTTTCCTCAATTTTACAAAACCTGATTCAAACCTGTAGACCATTTCCCATGGAGATGACTTGAGAATGAATTCCCAGTTCTCTATGGAAGTTATCCAAAACTGTAATTGACCAAGAATGAAGTCCCCCACTCTCTTCTGCACCGAGACCATTAGAGGTTCCAGTAATAAGAAAAGAAGTCAAAGTGCCTATAAAAAGATATAGTTGCACTGGAGAAAGCACAGAGAAGGGCAACCAAAATGGTAAGGGGCATGGAATAGCTGCTTTATGAGGGAAGACTAAGGAACTTAGGGCTGCTCATTTTGGAGAAGAGATGACTGAGGTGGGATAAGACAGAGGACTACAAAATCATGAAAGGACTTGAACTGGTTAATGTAAATCGGTTATTTACTCTCTCAGATAATAGAAGGACTAGGGGGCACTCCATGAATTTATCAAGTAGCTCATTTAGAACAAATCGAAAATTATTTTTCACTCAGCACATAGTTAAGCTCTGAAAATCATTGCCAGAGGATGTGGTTATGGCAGCTAGTTTAACTGGGTTTAAAAAAGGTTTGGATAAGTTCCTAGCTTGAAATTTATTTAATGTTTGGGTACTTGTGACTTGGATTGGCCACTGTTGAGAACAGGATACTGGGCTTGATGGACCCTTGGTCTGACCCAGTATGGCATATCTTATGTTCTTTATGAAATCTATCATGTCCAGATTCAATTCCTGATGCAAATTAGCATCGCCCATTTATGAACGACTGTCTAATATCTGATCTCTTCCACCTTCCCTGTTACAAGAAAAAGGAATTTTTGTCAGTCCATAACTAAGAATTATGCCTCAGTGGAGCTTCCCTGGATTTCTCTGGTAAGATTTTAAATAGCTTATGCACTTGCCACATTATGCCAGGCTGGCCATAATGATTTTTAATATTGAATTTAATAAAATAGCCACATTCAGTTCCTGATACATAACATCTAAAAAGCTAAAAGCTACATTTTCATGGTTTGATGCTCAATCCTGCATATGCATACAAATATGAAGCCCAAATAATACAATTTAACATTGGGAGGGTCTGAACCCCACATCTATTCTAAATACACCATAGACCCAATATAACACAGGCAGTGGGGTCAAAAAAATGTGATTTGCATTATACGTGAACCCACTTTGTATTAAGTTTATAGATATTGAGTAAAATCTGACTAACTCACTCAGGATATTCAGCGGCATGGCTATGTATAACTGGATAAGTTCCTAGTTAGCCAGATTAGTTTTACCGGGCTGTTGAGCAGGTCTAACTTATCCGGCCAGCATAGTCAGATAAGTTTGAATATTGCTACTTATCCGGCTATGTTAAATGGATAAATACTAGCACCTCCCTGTTATGCCCATACTTATCCAGCAAAATGGCGCTGAATATCTATTGAATTTGAAAGACATGAAATTGGGAGCCAATGTTTGACTACGTTATAAGCAATTTTGCGTTATATCAGGTCTACAGTGCAATCATTAAGACTTCCTTCCTTATTCTCAGTTTCTTCCCAGTGCACAGAAACTGGGAAAACATTCTCTCTACTAGGGCAAAGTATTCATTATTATCAAATAAGGGGACATGCTGAACAGAATTTACCTGATATGCTCTTCACTCCGGCAGTTAGGGTGTCCTAAGACCAAAGGAACACAAGAATTGCCATGCTGGGTCAGACCAAGGTCCATCAAGCCCAGCATCCTGTCCCCGCAGTGGACAATCCAGGTCGCAAATACCTGGCAGAACCCATAAAGTAAATCTATTTACTGTTATTCACTCCCGGGGATAACAGTAGCTTTCTACCTGGCTTAAAAAAGGTTTGTGGCTGTTTCCACCAAGCACATGTCCAATACGTCTATGCTCGTCGCCATGACCATGTCCTCTGGCAACAGATTCCACAGCTTGACAGCGCGCTGAGTGACAAAGTACTTTCTGCAATTTGTTTTAGATCTGCTGGTTGTTAGTTCCATGGAGTGTCCCCTCTATTTTAGTATTATTTGAAAGGGTAAATAACTGTCCTCTATTTAACCATTCCAAACCACTTGTGATTTTATAAACTCCTATCACGTCGCCTCTCAGCCGTCTCTTGCCCAAGCTGAAGAGCCCTAACCTGCGTAGCCTCTCGTCATGGGAGAGATGCTCCATCCCCTTTAACATTATTGTTGCCCTCTACTGCACCTTTTCTAGTTCTGAGGTATCTTTTCTGAGATGGGGGCAACCAGTACTGACGGTGCGGCCGCACCATGGATCGATACAGAGGTAATTTTCCGTTTTGCTCTCCGTTCTTTTTCAGATCATGCCTAACATTCTGTTTGCTTTGTTGACCGCCACCACGCACTGAGCCGAGGATTTCAATGCATGTCCAAGAGGACTCCAATGTCCTTTTTCTGGGTGGTGGCTCCCGATACTGAACCCAGCGTTGCGCATCTGTAATTGGAATTATTTTTCCCCTGTGTGCATCAGTTTGCACTTTTCCACATTAAACTCCTCCTGCCATTCAGCTGCCCAGAAGGGGAAATTAGGAAGGGTGGGGAGAGGGGCCCTTCTCCAAAGATGAGGGAGTTTGGCTTGGGGTGAGTGGAGATGCAGTGGTTCCCCTCTAAAGATGCATTGGGATAAACAGGGCTTCTCCTACTCCATCTTGACAATGGCATCCTGTAACATCCACTCCTGGCAGCAGTTCTAATTTACAGTCCTAATGCAGTGGGCCTGAGAGCCCCTCCACCCGGGCAAAGCAATTTTCAAAAGCTATTTCCCTGGGTAAATCGATGGTCTGAAATTGCCCAGCCTTTCCCCGGACAAAAGCTCGCCCAGGCATCAACAGCATTCATACTTTTACCCAGGCAAAAGGTAGGCAAGCTTGGGGTTACAGTTAGTCAGGGGAGGCAACAATGTCTGTACTTTGATTCTGCAAGCATCACTGAATGACCTTTTATTCACCTGCCCCAATGCCCAGATCTCCCACTAGGAACTGTAGGCAGCTGCCTAGGGGCACAGGACTAATAGGGATGCCGCCTCCTCCTGCTTGCCAGTGGCACTTCCTGAACACCTGGTGTCACATGGGATGCACCTTCTTAATGGGGCAATTTTCAGACCTACACACAGAAGTGCAAAGTCTGTGGGTAGTTTTTCTCCTAGGCTTTGCTCCAATTTTCAAAGGGAAAATGTGCGTATGCTTTCTCTTTGAAAATTAGATCAGGGAAACGCACCTAGACATGTTTGCATCTGCTCTTTGTGCAGGTACAATGAGTATGCTTTTGAAAATGCAATTTTCACAGCATTCACCCTAATGTGTTCAGTGATGCAAGGACACCTTCATTTTTTTCAAAGTTACGATTAAGTGAGACCCATGTCTTCCGACATTTCAAATCAACAATACTTCTAAAGAGGCATTATCTTCAAGTGCCCTCAAAAAAGGAGAGGACCAGGTCATTTTGTAACCCGAAAGAATTCAAAAGGCTGTATACGTGATCTCTCCCTGCCCCCTCTTTCCCCCATCCCCGTGGCTCTTTAAAATGAAAAGCAGCTCATCCTCGAATATAACAGCAACTTTCTGTCTCACCCACCCGCTGTAATCTTTTCAATACAATTCCAGTTTCCTAAATTTAAATCGCTAAGGTTCCATCAGTATGACAAAAGCAGAGGTGTGAGAGGGCAGCCTTGCCGCGTTCCTCTGTGTAAAAGAGGGTTTGGATATGAAAAAAAATACCTTTAATAAAATATCTTTTGCAGAAGGTCGCTTATAAATAGTTTGCATCCAATTTCCAAAAGTGTCTCCAAATTCAAATTCAGCCACGGTACGGTTTAAAAAACTCACACTGTCAAAAGGCCCTCTCTGCATCTGTGGATGAAATGGCATGCTTCTCAGGCCTCTCCAAATCAAAGTAGAAAGCTTCCTAACATGATCTGCCTTGGATTATTCCTGCCTGGTCTGAGATGAAGTCTTTTAGTGTCGGAGCCAACACTTCTGTTAAAAACGTAACATCCATGCTAAGGAACAAAATGGGTCTCTGGCTGGACCATAACAGGGGATCCTTATTGTTCTTTGGAATAAATGTGATAATAGCCTAATTAATACACAGAGGGGTAGATTTTAAAAATTTGCACAATCGCGTACTTTTGTTCGCGCACCGGGCGCGAACAAAAGTACGCTGGATTTTATAAGATACGCGCGTAGCCGCGCGTATCTTATAAAATCCAGGGTCGGCGCGCGCAAGGGGGTGCACATTTGTGCAACCTGCGCGCGCCGAGCCCAGCGCGCGCTGCCTGTTCCCTCCGAGGCCGCTCCGATTTCGGAGCGGCCTCGGAGGGAACTTTCCTTCGCCCTCCCCCCACCTTCCCCTCCCTAACCCACCCCCCCGGCCCTATCTAAACCCCCCCCTTACCTCTGTTGCACGATTTACGCCTGCTAAAAGCAGACGTAAATCTGCGCGCGCCAGCGGGCTGCTGAAGCGCCATCACCCGACCCAGGGGCTGTTCTGGAGGCCTCGACCACGCCCCTGGGCCCGCGCCACGCCCCTGGGCCCGCCTCCACAACGCCGCGTCACACCCCCGAAACGCCGCATCATTTCGGGAACGCCCCCGACATGCCCCCTCCCCGCCCCTTTTACAAAGCCCTGGGACTTACGCACGTCCCGGTGCTCTGCGCGCACCGGCGGCCTATGCAAAATAGGCGCGCCGGCGCGCGAGAGCCCTGCGCACGTAAATCCAGCCGGATTTACGCGCGCAGGGCATTTAAAATCCACCCCAGAATCTGGAAGAATATCATTTCCCTAGCTATTGCCGAACACTTAACCGGTTTTAGGAGCAAGGGATTCCCCATATGCCTTATAAAATTCTGTGAGACAAAACAAAACATCTTCCTCTGGGGGGGTTTAAAGTTGGGAAAATTCTGACTCACTATCTTTATTTCCTGCACTGAAATTGGCTTCAAGAGCCTAGTGTTATCCTCATGGGAAACTTGGTGGGGGGAAAAAAAACCCTGAATGAAAAAGTTAGGGCTGTTCAGCTTGGAGAAGAGACGGCTGAGGGGGGATATGATAGAGGTTTTTAAGATCATGAGAGGTCTTGAATGAGTAGATGTGACTCGGTTATTTACACTTTCGAATAATAGAAGGACTAGGGGGCATTCCATGAAGTTAGCAAGTAGCACATTTAAGACTAATCGGAGAAAATTCTTTTTCACTCAACGCACAATAAAGCTCTGGAATTTGTTGCCAGCGGATGTGGTTAGTGCAGTTAGTGAAGCTGGGTTCAAAAAAGGTTTGGATAAGTTCTTGGAGGAGAAGTCCATTAACGGCTATGAATCAAGTTTACCTAGGGAATAGCCACTGCTATTAATTGCATCAGTAGCATGGGTTCTTCTTATTTATTTATTTATTTAAGGCTTTTTTATACCGACTTTCTTGATACAGATCAAATCAACTCGGTTTACATCGTTTGTAACATTCTTAGTGTTTGGGTAATTGCCAGGTTCTTGTGGCCTGGTTTGGCCTCTGTTGGAAACAGGATGCCGGGCTTGATGGACCCTTGGTCTGACCCAGCATGGAAATTTCTTATGTTCTTATCATTTTTTGGGATCTAATACCTCTTCCAAAGTGTGCAGGATTTCACAATATTCTGTAAATTCTCTACCAATATCAGCCATTGTATAGCTGTCTCCATTATCCCTGTGTATTGTTGCTACAATCCGATCCCAAAGCCTTGTTCAACCTCCATTTGGGGCCCTGTGCAGTGCTGCAGACACTTCCGAGATTTGTAACTTTTCATTGTTGCCCTGCAAGTTAAGCTCATGCACTGCTGATCTGATAAATCTCCTAACGCCAGAATTTTGTTATTTTTCAAAACAGAACTGCCCATGCGACCTGATGAGCAATGCCAACTTGACAAGAAGATACATTCCATAAATGAATAATTCCATGTCTAACAGTGATAGGTACCTCAGTCACAGATTCTCAACTACACTGCAAAGGCTTCTAAAAATCCTACTGCAGTTGGAAACAGTTCACTTTAGTAAAACAAACAAGCAAAAAATATGTATTTGACTTTACCTTACTTCTCTTCAGCAAGCACACTCTGTATCAACACCATGAAAGCTTGCACTGCTATGGCTATATTATATTTGCTTCACCAACACTACCTTAGGAAAAGAGTGCGTGAGGGTATCAGATTCCTCCTAGATACATTATGAAGGTCAGCAAAACAGAAGTTTTGATTTCCATAACTCTGCCTTTCCAGCAAATAATGCTTGCTAAAGTGCTCCTATGGAGTTTTAACAGGGGTTTTCCTCCAATTATCACAATTGCTGAGGGATAAGGGAAGTCCCACACTTGCTAGGGTAGAACCGTCCATGGGGACGACCATCATCAAACATATAGCTGCAGCGAAATGATGAGGGATTGAGAGAGACGGGAATGAAGAGAAATTGCCAGGCAGAAACCATCGATTGCCCCAGGGCTGGTGCTTCCATTAGGCAAATAGGCAGTTGCCTAGAGTGCCAAAATTTTGAGGGCAACAAAACTCCTGCCAGAAGGAGGCTCAAAGGGATGCTGTGCCAAAGAAGGGAGTGCTGCCAATAAGAGAAAGAGCTGCGCTGGAGGTGAGGGATACATGACTGAAGGTTCGCCTAGAGTCCCAAATACTCCTGCACCAGTCCTGGATTGCCCTGAACATACTATGTAACTTAGCCCCATAAGTTCCTTTCATGGTTATAATCCTTAAGGTTGGTACAGATAAACTCTGTGCCCCTTTGGGGCCTTTTGGGATGCTAGAACGATGAAGGATATTAAAGGGCTCAATAACATTATGAATGTTAGAAAGAAAAATGAATGGATTGGCCACTGTTGGAAACAGGATGCTGGGCTTGATGGACCCTTGGTCTGACCCAGTATGGCATGTTCGCATGTTCTCAACATTTTAGCAGAACACCTTCCACTGAGACCGAGTCTTTGCTATTTATTATCATCAAAACTACACTCACCGGAGGAGTTATTTAGATCATATATGCGGGAGATACTTAGCATTTCTCAAAAGGCCATGCCATCCTCCAGGTGGAAGAGGGCTTGGGTCTAGGGGTACTGGCGAGAAGCTGGGAATAAGAGAGTACAGATTAGATAGTTCCACGCTTTTGGAATCAACCGTTGTGGATGAAGATGACAGGGGCAACAATGTTACTGACTTATGTTTCTTTGCAAGACCAGGATATGGTACTTAGACCAGTTTTCTTCTTTTTTTTTCATTGTATTCATATATTATTTATAGGGTTCAAAGTATGGATTTTTTCCCAATTTTTGTAGGGCAACCCAAGAGAGAAGAAAGAACTTTCTCTCTATGTGTAGGAAGCTTATGGGTTCGGGGGGCCCATTTTCTACTGAGATTTCCTTATAGATATTTGATTACGTGTCCTACAGAGAAATTGTGGTCTTTTTTTTTTTAGCCTTTGCAGCTTTGTGTCTTTATTGATTCTAGGGCTTCCACGGGAGAAGGACCTTCTTCTCCCGTGGAAGATGGTGGGTGGGACTGGGGAAGGATAGTCTGGTTTATAGGTTTATGGGCTGTTATAGTTTTATTCTAATCCCTTTTTGTTTGCTGGACCCCCTCATGTTATATGTTGGTCTTTGTAAGCAAAAGACAGGTTCTTTTTACTTTTCTTTGATTAATTGCTTTGTGCTTAATTTCTTTCCAGTTTCATTAATTTCTTTCCAGTTTCTTAATTTCACCAGTTATATCACTAGGCTGGGTCTGTATATGGTTTGTCTGCTGTTTGTTTTGTTTTTTGAGTATTTGTTTTAATTTTATATTTTATTAGATCTATTTTACTTTTACTGCTTTTAATAACTAACTTATTTCATACTTTTAACAGAGTTAGCTATCACTATTTTATAAATGTATTGTATTTATTATATGTTTTATATTTTGTAAACCGCTGTGAAGGTACGTCTGATGCGACGGTATAGAAATACAATAAACTAAACTAAAGTAAAAATAAAAAGTTTAAAAAAAGACTTACATTCCCCAGGAAAGAGACAGGCCTATAAAGAAAAATACTAGTAAACAAGCGTGAGGCAGTATATTTCCTATTTTGATAAGCACAGTTTCAGAAGCTGTTCTCAGTATATCATTTGCCAGGAGACCTGTGAATCAAGCTTTTAGTACAACAGGAAACAAGTGGAAATAATGCTTGTGGGGACAGGCAACATTCATAAGGAAAGAAAACTAATGAATCAATGGCCAGATGTACTAAGGCTTTTTTTCCCCTTAAATACAAAATGGAATAACCCATTAGTACATCGGGCTCCAAATGCATTAACCTCATCAGGTCATTACAGTCATGAGTAAACTTCTCAGACATGCACAGCACAACCTTGTCAGTGAAGTTCACGATGTCCTCTGGCAGGAAACAGGTCGTGCCAGAGTAATGAAAGTAGACATTGCCACCTGGGAGCCCAGTACAAAATTCAGTTGCCGAGAAGCTTAGGCAACTTGACTGCACATCGGTTCTCAGTGTCAATCACATGTCTCCAAATAAAAAAAAAAAAAAAAAGTTTGAATGGGACGGCACAAAATCCTAAGAATGGGATGCGTCTTCTCACACTGTTGTTAGTGCAACATTTCCAGGGCTGAACGCTGTTGTCTCGGCTCTACCCAAAGTCTGCACCTGTCTTAGGAAATAGTTGTGCTCCTGAAACATAAAAATATTCAGGCTGCTTTAAAATGTAGGCTTTATTTCCCTCCTTCCCAAAACAAAAACCTGTATTGACTTTCACCTTTATTTTAAAAAAAGTTACACACCAGGACTTGATTTGCTCATTAACATCTGCTAAATATCTGATTTGCTTAGTTTAATATATCTGTTGCATTATTTACAGTGCACAAAGCATTTATTATGTTACAAATCATTCAACAGAAAAAGAGAACATAATTAATAAATGTTTGCTGTTAATGCAAAATTTCAAACACTTAATATAACTGCAGCACAGCAAGAATGCTCTGTTGCCTCTGTACCTATTAAGGTCCTCTTAGACAGGAGATCGTTCACGTTTCTGCCATAATAACGTTATTCTGAGAAAGATTTTAAAACCTTTTAAATATGTGTTTAATGATCACTCATCCCTACTACCTCCTTGCGCACCCAAGAACACTCAGCAGAAAGCTGTCATCCCTAGCTAAATCCTTTCTTAGGTTAGATGCTATGCCTCAGTTAGACAGGATCAAAAGGTCACAATCGATTTTGGAGGCCACCTGGAGAGTCCAGGCCATGAACTGACTCAAAAAATTTATATCAGCTAGAATGGCCCACCTCCCAAGGCTAGGCCTGGTCCAACACTCCAACTGCAGACTAGGGCCTGCCAGGCCTGCCTCAGAAAGAGGCCAGAGCTGTTGACCCTATTAGCTGACCCCTTCAAACTTCAGGAGAATTTTTCTGGCAGTTACCACGGTGACCAGGCACCCCAAGCTTATCCTTCTTACTGAAAACAAAATTTGACTAAAAAAAAATGTTAAAAACCACCTTGTACAAGTGCCTGTCAAGGGCGCTAGCACCTAAATGTTGTAATTGCTTTTTTTTTTTTTTTTTTTTTTACAGAGACTGTTCTATCATTAGCTGAGAATCTACTATCAAGTAGGCAAACTAAAACAGGCTTTCAATGTATACAAGTTTTATAACACCTAAAAATACCTAAAATCATCTAAAAATATACAATGTTTTTGTACCCCCCTACCAAAATGATTTTTGTTAAGCAATGAGCAATTTAAGCAGGAAAGGATCGCGAAGATCCACTGTGTAACAAAATAATTTTGGTAGCCAGCACAAAAACATTACACATGAACCATAGATGTGTTTGTCTCTTAGCTATAGCACAGCCAGCTCCTGTTAAATGCTGCAAGAACATAAGAAAGACACCTAGAAAAGAAATATCCAAAGTTTAAACTGTACCTCCAGTATTGCTTCTTTGACTCTGCATTTACTGTAGAGCCATTTATGTATTATCAAATCTCTATCCTATTTTGTTTGAAGACTACTAAAAAAAATGAAACAATGTTGTCAGATTTTTATCACTTTCTTTTCAATTACAGAAAATAATTCATTTTACTGAAAACAAATATTTTACAACAGGAAAAACAGTAAAGAAACCTATAATCATTTTGTGTGTCTCCACTGTATTAATTCTCGCTCAGATTTTCATTGGTATATGTTTCGTATAAAAGTCCTTTTCAGAATGGAAAATGTCCCAATTGAGATTGTTGCTGTTGCAGGCATTTTAATTATGTAAAAGTTTCCCTGCTTTGCTTCTAAAAATAAAAAGCAACTCTTGCCCTCATTCTCTTTCTGTGGATAAAGTCTTTGGAGAAATAAAGTCCTGAAATCAGAAATGAGGTATCAGAAGCAAAGTTTTAAGGCACACTTATTACTAGATGACATAAGGGAGTTATACTTTAACAAAAGTGTCTATCCCATTATCAATGCACCTCCTGTGCCAGCAGAAATGTCCAGTCCAACCCTTCAAGCTGCTTCAGGACTCCTCACAGTTGCACTCAACAGGGATCAAATTTCTAGGTATTATAATCACAAACAAATAAGGCAAACCCTGGTTTTACAATGCAATATTGAGTTTGCATAGTAAAGGTTGTTGCGTAGTGTCCCAATCATTGTCCTGAAAGCTATACATTTTAGGATACTGCAATACTCCTGTCATTAGATGATGCTGGAGGAAGAGGAACCACACAGTCCAGCAAAGAAAAGGAGCACCCAGCTATGGTAGGAGGACACTTCTCCTTATGGTCTTGAGAATCATGAATAGACAGCATGGGCAGGGATATCCCCCCTGTGGTCTTGGGAATGAGGAGACATTAGCTCAGGGACCAAGGACTTCTTTGCCTGGCCACAGGAGGAAGACAGCACACAGCATAAGCCGAGGATCTTGAGCATCATGTCTGAACCAGTTCAATACGAGTCTTAGAGAGAGGAAGAGAGAAAGGAAGAGGATATTAAAATTATTGTCAAGGAACAGAAGAAAGGGAACATTGTGTTTATATAGCACTGTGTATTTCATGTAGTGCGACAGAAATGTTAAATAGTGTGAAAGTTATGTAGGAAGGAACATGAGAAAGGGAGGTGAAACAAGCAATAAGGTTAGGGAGGCAGAAAGAGAATAAGAAGTCTGAAGGGAGGGAAGATAGGACAGTAAATGAGAAGATGTGCCGGGAAGGAAAATATGACAAGAGGAGCAAAAAAGATTGCAGTGAAAGGGAATGCATATGAGAGAGCTATAGAGCAAGGAGGGAAGAGAAGGAGGCAATGAGATTATAGAGCAAAGGCGGATGAGAAGAAGGCGATGAGATTATAGAGCAAGGGAGGATGAGAAGAAGGCGATGAGATTATAGAGCAAGGGAGGAAGAGTAGAAGGCAATGAGATTATAGAGCAAGGGAGGATGAAAAGAAGGCAATGAGATTATAGAGCAAGGGAGGATGAGAAGAAGGCGATGAGATTATAGAGCAAGGGAGGATGAGAAGAAGGCAATGAGATTATAGAGCAAAGGCGGATGAGAAGAAGGCAATGAGATTATAGAGGAAGAGAAGAAAGCGATGAGATTATAGAGCAAGGGAGGATGAGAAGGTAGCGATGAGATTATAGAGCAAGGGAGGATGAGAAGAAGGCAATGAGATTATAGAGCAAGAGAAGATGAGAAGAGGGCAATGAGATTATAGATCAAAGGCGGATGAGAAGGCGGCAATGAGATTATAAAGCAAGGGAGGATGAGAAGGTAGCATGAGATTAGAGCAAGAGATGATCAGAGAAAAAAATTAAAAGGTTGTGGAAAGAAGAGGAAAAGGGAAAGATGGAGTTGTTCAAGGAGAAATGACTGAAGAAAAGATAATTTGTTGAGAGAGTGGGAGGAAAATTGTTGGAGTGTTGGGAAAGAAAAGTCAGAAGACAGCATGGGAAGGAGAGATAGGAAACATGAAAAACATGAAGAAAGAGGAGTTTCATGAGAAAATCAACACCACAAAGATAACCAGACATAAAGGTGAATTTTAAAAGCCCAACGCACACATTAATTAGGGGATGCACAAATATGTCAGGCTTGCATGCACCAAGTGGATTTTAAAAGCCGCCGAGATATGCGCGCATCTCCTGGAGCAAGCACATCCCCAAAGTTTTCAGAAAGAGGCAGGGCATGGGTGTGGTCTGGACAGAGCATGAACATTATGGGGCGTGAACCTGAGATGTGTGCATAAATACTTACGCGATCTGGTGCACACCGAGGCCCTCCTGCCGTCTAACTTTACTTCTGCTATGGATGACGTGCAAGTTAAAAAAAAATAAAGAAAAATAGGCAGATCTGCGGGGTTTTAAGAGTCGAAGCTAACTGGGGAAGTGAAGGCTATTAAACTAGGGGGAGGGGGGGTTTGGAGCACCTCTCTTAACTGGGAAAACTGGGGATGAACTGGTAAAACTGGGAACAGCGTCAGCATGCGCCCCTTTTAAAAATCCCCCGATTTATGCAGCAAAAGCAGCATTTCCGCAAACATGCGCCTGCGCACTAAACATTTGGTGCATATGTGCATGCGGCCAGGCTATTTTATAACATGCGCATGCATATGTTATAAAATGGCGGCGCCCCTGGGCACGCGCCACTGTATGCGCACAAATGTGTGCACGTGCGCTGGTTTGAAAGTTACCGTCATAGGAAGCAGAAGAGAAATGGAGTAGGGAAGACAGCCTGCTACAGAAAAGTTATCGAATTATTTAGGAATTATTGTATTCAACATGGTACACGGTGGATAAACATGGCTTAAAGGGGCAGAGGCAACATGGATTTGGCAAAGGGAAGTCATACCTTATTAATTTATTAGAAATCTTTTAAGATGTACATAAGCAAGTGGATAAGGGTGAGCCGACTGACATAGCGGATTTGGATTTTCAGAAAGCATTTGATAAAGTTCCTCTTGAGATAGAAACATAGAAATGACGGCAGAAGAAGACCAAACGGCCCATCCAGTCTGCCCAGCAAGCCTCACACATTTTTTCTCTCATACTTATCTGTTTCTCTTAGCTCTTGGTTCTATTTCCCTTCCACCCCCACCATTAATGTAGAGAGCAGTGATGGAGCTGCATCCAAGTGAAATGTCTAGCTTGATTAGTTAGGGGTAGTAGGGGTAGTAACCGCCGCAATAAGCAAGCTACACCCATGCTTATTTGTTTTACCCAGACTATGTTATACAGCCCTTATTGGTTGTTTTTCTTCTCCCCTGCCGTTGAAGCAGGGAGCTATGCTGGAAATGCGTGATGTATCAGTCTTTCTCCCATGCCGTTGAAGCAGAGAGCCATGCTGGATATGCATCGAAAGTGAAGTATCAGGCACATTTGGTTTGGGATAGTAACCGCCGTAACAAGCCAGCTACTCCCTGCTTTGTGAGTGCAAATCCTTTTTTCTTCTCCCCTGCCGTTGAAGTAGAGAGCTCTGCTGGATGTGTGAAGTATCAGTTTTTCTTCAGCCCTGCCGTTGAAGCAGAGAACTATGCTGGATATGCATTGAAAGTGAAGTATCAGGCTTATTTGGTTTGGGGTAGTAACCGCCGTAACAAGCCAGCTACTCCCCTCTTTGTGAGTGCAAATCCTTTTTTCCATATTTCCTCTTGCTGTTGAAGCTTAGAGTGATGTTGGAGTCACAGTAACCATGTATATGTTTATTGAATAAGGGTATTGTTTCCAGGCGAGTCCCCCACTCTTCATTGGCGGCCTCTTGAATTTATGGATCTACAGTGTTTATCCCACGCCCCTTTGAAGTCCTTCACAGTTCTGGTCTTCACCACTTCCTCCGGAAGGGCATTCCAGGCATCCACCACCCTCTCCGTGAAGAAATACTTCCTGACATTGGTTCTGAATCTTCCTCCCTGGAGCCTCAAATCGTGACCCCTGGTTCTGCTGATTTTTTTCCTATGGAAAAGGTTTGTCGTTGTCTTTGGATCATTAAAGCCTTTCAAGTATCTGAAAGTCTGTATCATATCACCTCTGCTCCTCCTTTCCTCCAGGGTGTACATATTTAGATTCTTCAATCTCTCCTCGTACGTCATCCGATGAAGATCCTCCATCTTCCTGGTCGCCCTTCTCTGTACCGCTTCCATCTTGTCTTTGTCTTTTTGTAGATACGGTCTCCAGAACTGAACACAGTACTCCAGTTGAGGCTTCACCAAGGACCTGTACAAGGGAATAATCACTTCCCTTTTCTTACTCGATATTCCTCTCTCTATGCAGCCCAGCATTCTTCTGGCTTTTGCTATTGCCTTGTCGCATTGTTTCGCAGACTTCATATCATTAGACACTATCACCCCAAGGTCCCTCTCCTGCTCCGCGCACATCAGCCTTTCCCCCCCCATCGAATACAGTTCATTCGGATTTCCACTCCCCATATGCATGACTTTGCACTTCTTGGCATTGAATCTCAGCTGCCATATCTTCGACCACTCTTCCAGTTTCCTTAGATCCCGTCTCATTCTCTCCACTCCTTCCGGCGTGTCCACTCTGTTGCAGATCTTAGTGTCATCCGCAAAAAGACAAACCTTACCTTCTATCCCGTCCATACTCCTGGGAAAATTAAAAGTCATGGGGTAGGAGGCAATTCCTAGTATGGGTCGGTAACTGGTTAAAGGATAGGAAACAAAGAGTAGGACTAAATGGCCAATTGTCCCAGTGGAGAGAGATAAATAAAGAAATGCCCCGGGGATTTGCTCTGGGACCTGTGTTGTTTTACTTATTCATTAACGATCTGGAAAAGGGAGCAATGAGTGAAGTGATCAAATCTGCAGAGGATGCAAAGTTATTCAAAGTAGTTGAAATGCGAGCAGACCCTAAGGAATTACAGGAGGACCTTGGGAGAGTGGAAAACTAGCTGTCTAAATGGTGGATGAAATGTAAGGTGGACAAAGACAAAGTGATGCACATGGGGAAAAGGCAATCCTGATAATGTGCACGGTGCTGGGTGCCACATTAGGAGATACCAGTCAGGAAAAGGACTTTAGAGTCATTGTGGACAATACTTTCAGGGGGTCATTACTTTCTACAGGGATTTCTGTACATAAACAGGGGTTTATCCATGAAAAAAAGCCCTTTCACAATCACTCCTTCCCCCTTCTCACCAGGTGGGGAAATGTATGCTTTGGCAGCAGGGCCGGAGCGGGTCGAGGGCCACCCCAACAAAGTATGCAAGGGGGAACCTTTTCACAGACTTCTTGCTCATAATTCCCAGCAGAGAGTTTTCACCTGCAAGACTTTGCAAGTAATTTGGTAGCTATGGTCCCCACTGGGAGAAGTTCCCTTTCAAGGTAGACTTGGACCCCCAATCCTAAACTCACTGTGGCTCAGCAATCCAAAAAGGCAAATAAAACGTTAAGAATTATACAGAAATGAATAAAGAATAAAACGGAGATCATCATAATGCCTGGGTCCAAATCCATGGTGATAGCTGACCTTGAGCATTGGTTACCTCCACTGCAACCGAGAAAAGGTGCAGAAACAGGCAACAAACATGGCATGGAATGGCCCCCATTATGAAGAAAGGCTCAGCAGACAGAGGCAGATTTAACTCTCTGGCAGCCACCAGGCATTGGGACAGCTGGCTCTCCCCATCTGTCCAGGGGAGGGGAAGCCCTTCCAAACCTGTATCCAACTGGGACAGGGGGAAAGGGGGGAGGGGGACCTCTGAAACTGTGAGCTGCTGCAGGCTCAGAGGGGTCTCCCCTCATTATCGCCTTGGTCAGCCGGCTGAAACGAAGGAGGTGGCTGAGCAGGAGCACCACTTTTGGCTGACATTGCTTACTCTGCCTATTGGGAAGTTTACAGTGCCAGGGCAGCTTGGAGAAGAGATGGCCAAGATGAGAAATGATAAGATTTATAAACCCTATAATGTAAAACAAATTTAAGATAGTGGGGTTTTTTTTCTCCAGTCAATGCACAATTAAGCTGTGGAAGTTGCTGTTGGAGAACATGGGCGGAGGATGTATAGCTGAATTTAAAAAGTTACATATTTGGCCAAGTTTCTGGAGGACAGGTCCTTTAAGGCTAGGGGAGCATCACCTTGTACTGCTGGAAGCTGAGAGAGAACAGCAAGGAACAGAGCTCCTTGTTAGGATCTGTTGGTTATTTCATCCAAACAAACTGGATTGGCCACTGTCAGAGATAGGATACTGGGCTCGATGGACCATTGGTCTGACCTAGCAAGGCATTTCGTATGTTCTTAATTTTGGCACAAAATGATTCCATTTCTTAGGGGGGTTTTTTTTACATATAACTCTTAACTCAGCCAGTGACTTACCCTCTTATAATGAAGTGCTTGCAGGTCCGCTCCATCTGTCAGATCCATGGGGACGCCCTGACAGCTCTTGTGCTGCCTCTGCTGCCATCTCAAGCCAATGTGGACCCCAGGCACTATTTTCAGCAGCTTGACATCTTCTGAGGACTAGAGATATGCATTTGTTTCATATTTGTTTTGTTTCTGAGCACATCTAACTATTTTTCTAACTATTTTTTATTCACATAAAGTTATATTTCCATGCATAAAATTGATTTTATGCATGTAAATACAACTTTACCTCCATAAGTACAATTTTATGCACATAAATACAATTTGGTATATGTAAAGTAATGGTATAAATTAAAACAAGATGAAAAACTGCAACAAAAATAGGGAAAGATATATAACAAAACAAATACATTTTTGTTCTGCTGTGGATTGTATCTACAGCTTTGGTCTCCGTCCAATCGTGGACATGTCTGCTAGCTGCACTATGAATTGGAAGACTAGCCACTTCAATGGGTTTTATATACAAACATTCGATATTCTTGCCCTTTTTCCAAGAATGGCTTCAAGGCAGATTACAACTGAATTAAAGGTGAATTCTAAATGCCCTACGAGCGCCAAAGCCAGGAGATACGCGCAAAAGTGGGGCTGGGACAAGCCACGTGGATTTTAAAAGGCGCTCACGTACGAGCGTCTCTCCCGTTACACACCCAAGTCAAAAGTTCAGAAAAAGGGGCGGGGGTGTGGCATGGTCTGGGCATGGGTATGTTGGGGGAAAGGCCAAAAGATGTTCGCGTAGATATTTATGTGCACAGGCGCACGCCGAGTGCCCCCGCCACGTAACTTTACTACTGCTATGGATGGCACATAAGTACAAAAACAAAAAATTCTGGGCTAGTCGCGGGGCTTTAAGGGTTGGGACTATCAGAGGGAAAGGAAGACTAATAAATTAGGGGGGGGGGGGGTTGGAAGTGCTCTCCCTAAACTGGGTGAACTGGGAATGAACTGGGAAACCCAGGGATGGCATCAAAGCGCATCCCTTATAAAATTCCCCCACTTACACAGTAGACGTGGCATTTGCGTGCACGTGTGTGCGTGTCCAGGCTATTTTATAAAATGCACGCATATATGCACATATGTTATAAAATGGCCACATCTCTGGACGCGAGCCGGAAAATGCGCATACGCGTGCACCCACGCGGCTGTTTCAAAGTTACTGTCTCAGAGTATACTGACAGGTACATTAGCAATAACAGTCGTAGGGGCATAGATTCAATCTCTAGACATAGTGAAGGCTCTTTACGCATGAGCAGGCTGGGGGAAGGCCTGTTTGAACAGCCATGCCTGTGCTTCCTGTCTGCAGTTAGGAGGGATGGTTCCAGATGAAGGGGTAGCAGTACCTCATTCTGAAATTTTGTGTGTGTAGCATCTGAAATCGTGCAGACCAATTTTGCAGAAATTGGGTGTGGGGGTGGGGGTATCGGAGATCTCTTGTGGAGATGCAGGCGGCAAGAAGAAGTGACAGATACCCATGGCCCTCTTTATTCACACATTTAAAGTCAAAGCAGAGGTTCTTTTAATTTTATTTCTGGATTCTATCAGGAACCAGTGCAGTTTAAGAAGCATGGCCTTTATATGCTCTGCGGCTTTGACCCCTACCAGGATTCTTGCTGCAATATTTTGCAGGAGTTGGAGGCGTTTCGTACTTTACTGAGAGATGCCTTTCAGTAGTGAGTTACAGTAGTCAATTCAGCTGCTTAGTGCATGAAATACAGTGGCTATGTTGTGTTGGTCAAGATAGTTGCATAATTGGTGGATCTGGTGCAAGTACATAAAGGAGGCTCTAACTACCTTTGAGATGTGGGTTAAGTTGTAACCCAAGGCTATGTAATGATTCCTTGGGGTTTCTGACATAGAAGGTAGCGATAGCAGGGATTGATCTCGGTGCATTAGCCAGAAGAGTTCCAGTTTGGAAGGGTTTAGTTTGAGTTTATGGTTACTGAGCCAATAGGCTCACTGGGGATGTTACCAGACCCTTCACACCAATCTATGTTCATGATAAGGTCAACCATTGGTGTCTCCCCGACTAAGAAGACACCATGTCATCCTTTACAACTAAAGATAATCTGACTCCTAAGGGTGGTCCCCCAGCCCTAGTAGCAAAGCTTCTTGCACTGAGATCTGAGCTACCAGCTGGAACACATCTGCTCGTCCTGTAGGTGCATTGGTACCAGCCTCAAACAAACATTCCCCTTCTGTGGATCCAGTTCCCACCCAGACCCTGCCAAGTCTGACCTGTTCATCCTTGCAGGTATTGGTGGAAACAAGAGACTCCACTGAAATCTGATTTGGCTGCTTGGCTATGGGCATTAGTGTTGCCGGTCCAAGGTTGGGGGTCAGCAGCTGTCGGAAGCATGTCCACTGTCTGCTCCACAAGGATCCACAATCTGAACTACCAAGGTGTGCCTCTGTGTGCCCTGACACAGCTTTAAGTAACTTGATTATGATGAAAACAACATCATTTCTGGCCGGATGTAATTGTAATGGGGGTGTATGTATGCCTGCATCAGCTAAAGGGATCTCAGTAGAGGCCAGCCAGAAGGGCCAAACAAAAGTGCATTGGCTACATGGACTTCAGAAGGAGCCACCAAGGAACAAGACACAGGCAGGACAGTGATCCAAGCATCCATTTTTCCCCTCACGCTCCCATTAACCATTCCAGTGGGAAGATTTTTCCAGCTGAGGCTTTACCCCTTACCCTTATTCCCCAGTAGGAAATTAGCAGGATGACAGGGCTTGGTGCCATGTTATGGCATTAAGTAACCCAGTGGGAGTTTTGACATACCTCAGGATAACTAAAAGGCAAAATATTTAAAAAATGAGAATGCAAAGGCTTCAGAGGATTAAACTAACAATGTCTGCTTACGCCTGGTCCTTCTAGACGTGGATGTATTATTTGGCAATAAGCAGTATATCTGTCCTGCACAGTTACAATCAGCCAAGAAAGAACAAGAGCTGTCATTAACTTCAATTTTTTTTTAATTCCCTGGGAGTTAGATTTTTAGGTAACTTTCCCATCTTGGCAATGAGAAAGAAAAGTCGGAAATGAGCTTTCATTATCAAGTGTTTTATTTTCTAGCTAATCATACATATAAAATATGTCTTTCCATGAAGCAGCATGACTCATGATCTGAGTAGCCAGGTTTATGTCTCAGGCATGAGCTTGGATGCCCTTGGGATGCCAGCTCATAGCCTGGTCAGGAAGCTTGAATTTTGTCCCTTTCAGCTGGGCACCCCTGGCAACACTTGGGTGAGGGACTGGCAGAGCACTCAAACAAAGAAGAAAGCAGCTTCTCCTCCAGAGCACGAGCAACTTAGCTTCCTGCCCATATGAGTCAAGGACTGCCAAACCTCCACAATCCCCTGAGACACAGAAACCTTGAAACTATGTATGGCGGGAGCTGAACTAGCTTTGCATCAGAATCCGATTAAAGTGAAGAAAAAAGGGCAGGAGAATCAGACTCATTGTTTCCAAGTGTCAAGAGGAGTCAGAGATGAGAGGGATGCAAAAGTCCCAGTGGGCCTTTTCCAAAATGGACTCCCCCCCCCCCCCCCCCCCCCCCCCATTCTCTGCCTATGGGGGAAAAATATTTATTGAATAAAGCTCAGAAAAGGGTCTTTCCTGTTTGGCACTGATCATAATCTTCCTCATTCCTGTGAAACTTGGTATTTTGAGAGGTGGGGGACGGCATGGATGTAAAAATTACAGAACTGTGTGTAGCAGACAAGAATGAAGTGATCATTATCGGAAAATATTAGTCTGCTCCGATAATGAGAGTTAAGAAGTGAAAATGAAGATATTCCAAAGGGACGTAATCCTCAAGACACAAGAAAAGTTTATTTGCTTGCAATTATGAAATAGTGTTTGCGTTTTGATTACAAAATTGCTCCCCTCTTTTTTTTTTTTTTTTGGATAAAGGAACAGCTCTTTAGAGGGGGAAGGCAGGGTGCCGTTTCTTGCACGTGGAAAAGAAAGTCCCTTTCAGGGAAAGAAAAAAGAAACTTTAAAAAAAAAATGCCTGTGGTAGGAAAAGGAAACAGTGGAAGAAAAGAAAAGAACAGGACCTCTTCTAAAGTAGCCATTGTTTATTTCTTTAATTTAGATTTGTGTTTGTAGCGTGCTGTACTCAAAAAAGGCTCACAGCGACTTGCAAGACAGTAAAAGTCCAGGTCTGTATTAAGATGAAAGCTTTCCAAAAACCAAGAGTGTTTGCATTGGAAGACATTAAATGCATCATTTTTTCCAACATTTCAATCAACTCTAAAGTGACAAAACCTTGTCACACATTAACGGTGTGATCTAGGGATTCAAGGGGAATCTGTACATTTTGTCTAATGTGAATATTTTATTTCTTGCTTGCTTCCTGTCACTAAACTCTGTTTTGAAGCTTCTCATACCGCATTCATAGCGCTTTACAACATAAAGTACATGACTCTGAAGTATTTGTGGGTAGGAATAAAGAGATCCGAAACTCTGATGGCAAGAAAATGAATTGCCAGGGGAGAGCAAATCTCCCCCTCATAATTCAATGCAATTTGTAAAGTGAAATTTCTATCTGCCAGCCAACTCTGGCAGGTGCCCTGTGCCCTGCAGCATGTGGGATCTGGGTTCTTATCCCACCCCCGTCCTTCGCAGATATGCCACAGAAGGGGTGCGCTCGAGCCCCAGGAAGGCAGGGAAAAGACTGTTGCTACCGCATTAAAAAAACACCACACACACACACACACACAATGTTCAATTTGCTACCTTCTTACCAGTATATATTTTTTGTCATTCCAAGTCTACTACTGCTGAAAAGCAGAGGCAGATTTGGTAGTATTGCTTTTTAAAAAAAAATCCTCAATTTTGAACATTTTTTAAATTTCAAAGTGGAGGATTGCAAGGCGAAACTATCCACGTTGGGACTTTTCTAGACTCTCTGCTTGCTCTTTCTATAGGAAAAAGCTATCCCCCGCCCCCCCTCCCCTTCCAATCAGCATGGCCAAGGTCAATGCCAGGGCTACTGTATTTATGGGCAACAGCATCAGATCCAGGGAGGGTAATCTATTCTTCACAGCCATTTCCAAGGGTAAAACAGTGCTTGACCTGCAGTAATAGCCTTTCACAAAACTGTCTGCCCAATAGGCTATGGCCTATTGGGCAGACAGGGAAGGGAAGGGGGTTGCACTTAAGTGCATATTTTGGCATTTTTAAACGTAAATGCATAAATTCTCCCCCTCCCCCCCAAAAAAAAAAAAAATCTGCAGACAAGTGAGCTGTGTGTAAGTCCATATGGATAAAATTGAAAATGAGCCTACCTTACAGAACGTATGCATGTGCTCTCCCTTCTAAGACTGGTGTAAAGTCTGCCTTCAGATCTAGGCGGGCTGTTACCAAGTTCCCCTCCACAGTGTGCTATCATCAACCATTAATGCCTGCTAATTAGCTTGCGTTAGCAGCCCATGTTAATGATATGAAAATTATTTTTTTTTTTTATTTGCTATGGTAAAAAGCCACTGCCTTAACATGGGCATTGTCACAAGAACGTAATTGCCCCCTCCTTAGTGGTTTTTATGCATTAACAGGTCTCTGGCCAGTTTTGCACAATTGAACATGTATTGGTTTTCTATGTGCCAATAACTAATGAGCTGTCTTGCATAGTTCTGAATCTCATTACATAAGTTTGTGCCTTAAGATGCCTGTGAGCTAATTAACACCTGTTAAAAGCATTCTTAATGTGCACAAACTAGATAGTGCTTTCCTACAGTTCCTTTATTCGGCATTAATGCTTGTGAAAGCATTTAGTGCACTTTAGCACATCACGTTGGCCTCAAATTGTGCTGCAGCTCATTCAATTTGGGGCACTTGCCACAGCTCTCCTAGCACCGGGGTTTATAAATGAGCCTCACTGAACACCGTCATTTAGGACCAAGGCCTCATTCACCAGTCTTAGAAAGCAGTATTAGTAGACATATCTTATACATATAAGAAAATATTAAAAAATAATGGCTTCATTAAATATTAAACTAGCTTTGTCTGCACAATCGGATTAATATCTCATAAAAATGTTGCCTTGCTAGAAAAATGTTCCCAGACCCTGGTAGGATGCTTCCCTGTGAGCTACAGCAATGCTCCAGGAGAACATAATTGGGCTGTAGACAGCAGAAAATCTGGCAGGCCAACCTATGCACCCCCCGCCCATGGGCGCTCCTTTGTTTTAAGAAATATTTTTTAAAAAAAAACCAGTAAAATGCATTCAAATATCCCTCCAGCTCTTGCACCTTGTCAGGAGTGATGTTCTCTGGGAAATTCACAGACCCTGTGGCAAGGTAAGGCTGCCTTGCACCCCAGTCTAGGGGCAGAAAGCGAGAGAGCCAAGGCCAGCGCGCCGCCATCTTTAAAGAGCGTTGTGCAGGCGAGTAAAGCTTCCGCAATGCTGGCGGAAGGCTTCCGCGATTGATTTTGTTTCCTGTTTGCTTTCTGTTTCAGATCAAACCTATTCCTCGGGGGACCCAATTCACCTGTTCGCTTTGCCCTATGATCTTTGGGTTCAGGTGCAAAAATCCGATCTCCGAGTTGCAGGCGCCCAAAGGACTTTTACCCAATGTATATTTTGACATAGGACTTTAATGTGCACTGCACCATCGGAAGAGCCGAGCACGCTATATAGTGCCATGTCTGTTTAATAAAGAATCAGACGCACGCGGCTGGAGGAGAAAGCAGGAAGTCCGCAACGGGCGGCTGCCATCAGACGGTCTCTGCTCTTGATCGGAACGCAGTGTTAACGCTTCTCTATGCGTTAATGCTCTTTTCTTCCTTTAAGTCTTACTGCAAGGGATGTGTGCCAAGGCATAATTACCCCCGGCCTGAAATCCTGTCCTAATCCAAGAGCTCGAGTGCCCGTAAGTAAAACTCCAAGGGGGGAAAAAAAAAAGTTATTGAAAGTGACAAATACAAAGTGACAAATAATCAATAGTCTGCATCCTTTATTGTTTTTTCCAGCCCTAAGAGCAAGTAATGAAACCCCCTCCAGCAAGGGGGGGAGGAGCCCAGTCAGAACCCTTCTCCTCCCCCATCCCCAGCCTGCTTTTAATTCCAGAGTCCCAGGGAAGGAGGGTCTTAGAAAGTTGACTTCAAAACGTATGCGGGACAATCGCATTGAGAGCGCACAAACTCTGCTAGTCCCTTTAGCCCTGCCTGGCTTGGTGGGCCCGATACTGTAGGTCGCTTTATTTCCTGGAGCTCTCAGTCACTTTAGAAACCCACGTTATTTCTGCTTGCCAATTTCCCGAGCAGGCCAATGCTATTAAAAAACGATCTGTTACTGGTAATACCGCAGCCTCCAACCTGGGCAGGCTTGTAACGCGAATTCTTCACACGAGAGCTGGTCGGTACCTCTGATCCTCTTGCAATGCATCAAGGCTTGAACTTTCCACTTTATGGTAAAGCAAAGTGGACGTCCTTTCTTTCCCCAGGCTTTCTTATTAGAGGGGAGCTTTCTGGCCTGCCCAGGTCTGTAGTTGAGTCCACATGAGCAGCAGCGGCACAAAATCGATGGGGAAAAGCCCAGCTGGCAGGTTCCTCCCTGGACTCCTGTCAGCGAAATAACCTGATATGTTATTTCACAGTATGATGTGTGGACATCCGGGAGGGGGGGGGGGGAATGTGACTGCAGTGTGTTTAAAGGAGGGGGCCCGGGTTATCACGCTGTGGGTTTTACTGCTCAGTTTCATGAATGAGGGGGGAAACCCCGCATTCTACACAGGAGCACTGAAGTTGGCAAAATTCCTGTGAATGCATCTGCATAAATTGTACTGGATTGTTAACTGGTAAAACACAGGACATGACAGCAGATAAAGACCCTATGGGCCGTCTAGTCTACCCTGTTGAATTCCTGTTGGATGGCCACAGGGACAGTCTTCTCCTTCCAAACTAAGCACTGGGGGAGAGAGGGGGGGGGGAAGTGGCAATGTTCAATCTGCCTGCACTGGTGCAAAGTCTCTGCATACTTTTTACCCTCAGTACTGCAGCAATTTTGAAAGGAAAAATGCATATGGACTTTCACTTTTTTCACCCCCTAATTTAGGTGAGTGAGGAGTAGCCTAGTGGTTAGAGCAGTGGGCTATGAACCAGGAGACCAGCATTCAAGTCCCACTGTCACTCCTTGTGACCTTGGGCAAGTCACTTTACCCTCCACTGCCTCAGGTACAAAACCAACAGGCCGGTGGAGCGCACTGTTAACCCGCAATTGGATGTGTGTTTTGGACGCGCTAGCTTGTCGAAAACGCACGTCCAACCCCCCCCCCCCCCCCCCCCCCCCCCAACCTAATAGCACCCGCAACATGCAAATGCATGTTGATGGCCCTATTAGGTATTTCTGCGCGATGCAAAAAGCAAAATGTGCAGCAAAGCCGCACATTTTACTTTCAGAAATTAGCGCCTACCTTTGGGTAGGCGCTAATTTCTGCCGGCACCGGGAAAGTGGCGATATTAAGTCGGAGGTCCCGACTCTCGCTCTCGCTCACCCGCTCACTTTACTGTATTGGCCTGTTATAGCCCTCTGGGGATAGGGAAATACCTACAGTACCTGAATGTAACCGATGTGGTATCTCAGATTGAATGTCGGTGATTATAACAAGTAAACTGCTATAACGTTTGTGTATCCTAGTTGACATACATTATTTTCCATGCTTCCTCCAAGAGTATTGGGCACCCTAGGCGAACCTTTGAGCATGTACCCAGCTCACCTGTTGGCTGCAGCTCCTGCACAGCGCTCCCTCCTACCAGCAGCAGTGGCTCCAGCACAGCACTACCTTCTTTGGTGGTATTGACTGGCGCAGCACCTCTCTGGACTTTGTTGCCCCCAAAACTTTGTCACTCTGGGTGTCTGCTTAGTTCGCCTAATAAAAAGCACCAGCCCTGCCAAAAACTATGACAAAATTTAAAGGGTTATTCAGGATATGAGTATTACAGGCTGCATGCAGTCACTGTTGATATGATGCACTCCCATTTTCAAAATCAACCACACTTTTATGTCACAAAATTGTTATATATGTATGTAGCACTAGTGTACACAGCACTGTACAAAATCATTTACATGGTTGCAATGCCCCTGCTTTAGTGGCATAAAACTATATCTCACTTTGCCAGGCTAACAGAACCTAATGTTTTTATACATAAACATCTAAACTTGTATACCCTAGAGGAAAGGCAGGATGGGGGTGATATGATAGAGACATTTAAATACCTCCAATGCATAGGAGGCAGGCCACTTTCAACAGAAAGGAGACTCTAGAACATGGGATGAGGGTGAAAGGGGGTAGACACTGGAGTGAGCTAAGGAAATATTTCTTTACAGAGAGGGCAGTAGATGCATGCTACAGCCTCCCAGACAAAAACAGTATCTGAATTCAAGAAAGCATGGGATAAATACAGGGAGATCTCTGAGGGAGTGGTAGGGATTGTAGAGCCGAGTAGCTGGTTTGGATTGGCAGATTAGATAGGCCATATGGTCTTTGTCTGATGTCACATTTCTAGGTTTCTGATTTGTAATGGACATTTTCAGCAAGAAGCATAATTAACAAACACTCTGCCCCCTCTACTGCTACAGCTTCTTTATATTAGTTTATTTATTAGGGAAGAGGAATAGCCTAGTGGTTAGAGCAGTGGACTATGAACCAGGAGACCAAGGTTCATGTCCCGCTGTCACTCCTTGTGACCTTGGGCAAGTCACTTTACCCTCCATTGCCTCAGGTACAAAAACTTAGATTGTAAGCCCTCTGGGGATAGAGAAATACCTACAGTACCTGAATGTAAAGCTGGTGTGATATCTCAATTGAGATCAAATGTCGGTATATAAAAAAATTGCTATCCCCTATTCTATACCAAATTTATATGTAATACACTAAACTCTAGCAGAGAAAGTGCATTTGTCTCATTGGAAATGAGCATTTTTTTAGCTATTTAACATGTCTTGTTTAGTATACAAAGTTTATAACTGGCATGCACTCCCAAGAGTTGTCATGCTTTTAACATGCACATATGTATATTTACAATGATTTATTTTTAATTCAGAACCTCCCTCTGTTCCATTGTAAATACACTTTTACTGTGATGAAGCTTACATGGATAATTTGTGTACAACTGAGTAGAAAGATACTTTTTACTTATCTATTTATTGTGTAGCCACCAGAGGACTAAGGGGTCATTTTCCAAAGATTAGCCAGACTTATGCCTGCATTTTCTGTTTGCCTCTAGGTGGCTTTCAGCTGTAAGATCAGATGTAAGATCATCACGTGCATCAGGCATTCTCAACCCACTCCCTTGTACACACCCAGCCAGTGTGGTTTTCAGGATATCCACAATGAATATGCAGGAGCTTCCATTATATGCAAATCTATCTCATACATTGTGGCTGGGTGTGTCCTCAGGACTATGTTGAGAATCTCTGGCATGCATAAATCTGCCAATATTTTTAAAAGGGGGCACTGGAAGGAGTGAGGGAGAGGCCCAGATTTAGGCACAGGCAACATGGGGAAGTGCCTCGGGTGCCAGATTTTGAAGGTGCCAAATATCCAGGCAAAAGAGAAGCCTGCCCTGGGGTCATTTGTGGGCAGAGCTTCAAAGGGAGCCTGCCATGGCATTCTGCTTATGGGCACCAAATTCTTAAATCCCTGATCATGATACAGATTTATGTCTTTAATTTAAGATTTCTAAAGGAATGTGAATAGACAGCATGCATGACTTTGTCTGTTTTACAACAGGTAAAATTATCTCTCTCTATATATATATTTATAAAAGGCTTATGTCAGTTGGCCATTCAGTTGGTCACACTGTCGTTTCTGGAATAGTGGAAGGTGCAAAGACAAAATGTTCTGTCTGCAAAGCACTGTTACACACACACACACACAGGTACAGGCAGACACACACACACAGGCATACACTGCTCACACCGGCACAGGCACCACAGGCAGACACACACATACACGTGCCCCACACACACACACACACACACACACACACACACACACACAGACACACAGTCAGAGGCACCCACAAACATAGACACATAGACACACACACGGGCTACTATTGACCAGACAACCTGAGCAATGTGGGTAATGTTCGCTAATATGCTCCGTCTGTGAAGCCCTCTCTCATGTTCCCACAGACAGGAACATACAGGCATAAGCATACCCAAGCTCTCATACACTTGCTCACACACAGACACATACACAAGCAGGCACAGGCTTGCACATGTGCATACACTGGCTCTCACACACATACACTGGCACATATACAGGTAGGCACAATCACACACAGAGGCAGGCACAGGCAGACACACAAGCAGAGGCAGATACACACATGCACAGGCACAGTTACCCACAACACACACAGAGATGCAGACAGGCACAAGCAGACACATACTACACATAGGTGCAGGCAGGCACCCAAACAGACACCCAGGCCCCCCCACACATACAGGTTATTATAGACCAGACTGTTCCAGCAACACCAGGCATTTTTCACTACTCTGCTTGTATTTAGCACAGTGGTATTCATTTCCAGTTCTCCAGGATCACAGATAGGTCAGGTTTTCAGGATCTCCCTAATAAGCATGCATGAGAGAGATTGCATACGCACTGCCTCTGCTGTATGCAAATTTATCTCATGCATATTCATTAGGGAAAGCCTGAAAAGCCAACCTGTTTGCAGCGCTAGTGCTGGGAGTGAATAGGACTGATTTAGCATCTAGCACAAACTGATAGTGAAATAATTTTTGCAGGCATCTTGTGTTTGAAAATCTGGTTGATTGAGTGTTTGAATGTACCTCTGTAACTTTGCCATTAGCCCAGGGATGGCAACTCCAGTCCTGGAATGCTACAAACAGGTTATCCACAATGAATATCCATAAGGTACATTTGCAAGTACTGTCTCCATTGTGTACAAATGTATCTCATGCATATTCATTGTGAACGTTGCCCTGAAAACCAGACCTATTTGTAGCACTCTGGGACTAGAGCTGCCTTTTAGTTCTTTACTGAAAATGTAGCACTAAATCAAGGATAGCGAAGTTAGCCTTGAGAGTAAAACAGTAAACAGTGTTTCTCAACCCAGTCCTCAGGGTCCATCAGACCTGTCTGGTTTTTAGGATATCCACAATGAATATGCATGAGATAGATTTACATACAATGAGGCAGTGCATGCAAATCTATTTCAGGCAAGTTGTTGCACTTTCTAAGTTGTCTTGTTGCACTAGGTAGAATATTCTAGCTGTATCAAGGCCCCATTTTTTTTTGCTTTAAGATTCATGGTGGATTACTGTATCCTTTTATTGACCAATCTGAGGGCAATTAAGTGTACAGTAAACGTTTTAAAACAAATATTTACAGTGGATGAGAGCTATAAAATGAAAAGTGGCCATTTCTGACCGGTCCCTCATTTCCAGCAGGGGATACAATGACAAGCCCGGCGTGCTACAGCTATGATCTCCAGCAAGGAGAGAGATAACCGCCTCATTCAAACAGCCCTCTTGTTCTCCTGTTACTTGATCGGCGTGTGAATTTACCTTATTTACAGTCATAAGTACTGAGCCTCGCAGATAGCTCGGCACCTCCAGCTTCCATCGCTTGATTGAGGTTGCATCACATTCTTGTGAACAGTTCCGGCTATTTCATGCGGCACCAAAAAAAAAAAAAAAGTTTGAAATCTGAAAGCGAGAAGGAGCAAGCGCTTCCCAATGTACCGTTTTGATAATGTTATTCACCATCATATTACATGTTCCAATTTCTTAACAATACGCCGATCAGCTCAAGTCAGGTGCATTTTGCTCGTTGACTTTAAAAAAAAAATGTTAAAATATGAAGCACAGGGTTGTCTTTTCAGTTCAAAGCAGACTCCCTCCGAATTTGACTGGAAAAACACTGAATAGGTTATTGGGCAAATTAAGTCCGATCACGACAGAACTCTTCCCTTAATTGAATCTACTCAACGCACTTTGATCCCTGGCATAGTACCTTCTCGTAAGATCAAGGTCCTAGGGCTTTTATAGCTAAGGTCCGCCATTACATGAAGCGTTTGCAGCAGACTATTTATTTCATAGATCCAAGGCATCCACTTCACTCTGTAAGTCACAGCATTAATGTAAGAAGCTGAGCGCCGGGAAGGTGTAATTTGCCAGTGCAGGTGCTGCGATGGGGAACGTCCATACCTTGCGCGCGTTAATGGAAACGAGGAGATGCGGTAAGCTCATCCCGCGACAAAGACGCATTTAGGGCAGCTGCGATTGCCTGTAAAAGGACTGCCTGTGTCAAAAGGCTAGAGCCGGAAAGGTCGTGTTTTTTATCACCCTGCTGCTGCCGCCGCGCAAGAATAGACCTTTTTGTTGTTTGCCGTCCACAGGATCTGGTCAAGACGCCTCACCGACGGTCTTCTTGGTCGACAACGGGGGTGCCTGGCAATGTAAAAGAAACGGGATCATTTGTGTTTCGTCAATAATTGCTTTCTTCTTCTGTGGCTTAACTCTGTAAAGTCCAGTATAAATAATATCAGCCTCAATTCCTAAGGACTGGTGAGGAGCAGAGCATAATTTAGCAGCCTCCACTTTATTTAATAATCATTGGGGAACATGAACTTCTCCTACGAAACGAGCTTTCGCATTGCTCTGTGCCTGCACGTGTCATTCATTTAATAGATGAGCCATTTTGAAATAAAAGTGCGTTTGGTTGTTTTTGGTGTGTGGTTTTTTTTATTATTATTATTTGAATAGGCTCTCAAGTAAATCATAGTCAGAAAACAAAAAAGATTCAAATGAGGCCAAATTAAACAGCAAAAAGCTAGCAAAATGCTTCAGACATTGTTGTAAGAGACCCATAAACAGCATTAGATCCCAAACTGTAAATGACTGACTGGGTCACTATGTGCCTGTTTGATCATACGGTATCCATCCATCTTTTTATCTGTCTGCATACACCAGTTCTTTACATTTTCTTTGTCTAAGCATTCCAAACATTTGCAATAATTCTCCCTGCTTTTTCTGTTATAGGTTCTGTAGTGATTTATTATTATTATTATTATTATTACTAATCTGTTGGCTACAGCTCGTCCCTGTCAGGCACCCCACCCTTACTTTTGGTTTCTTTTCTCCACCCTGTTGCTGTTATTTAACACTTGCAAGCTACCTTTGCTATTCGAGGCCCAGAATGACCCCCATGGCTATATCTCAAAGAAAGCCCTTTTACATTCCAGCACTCCCTCTTACCAAAATGGTAGCAAAGGGACCATTCAGGAGCCATGGACCACACTGAAGCATTAATTAGACCGATGAAATCCATAGAAATGTATGGATGCAGCCATAATCGAGTTTCTACTGCTGACTATAGTTAAGGAATACATGAGCAGCTGGGAGAATAGAAACTACTGTTGAGGTGAAGTCATGCATGTAATTGAGTATATTTAACTTAACCAATTTAATGATCAGTGATTTAAAGTGCATCTACTTAAATTGTATACCTCCACAATTTGTCCAAATCAACTTTAAAAAGCAGGGAAAGAAAAAGGGTCAAAATATAAATCTATAAACAAGCTGCTTGAAGCATTGCTTTTGACTCGGATAAGAATTACAGTACAGTTACTTTTAAGAATATTAGCATAGTACAGCCATTTACATCACCCTAATATTAATTAATCACTATTTTGGCAGGCTTTGTTTGCAGTTCGTACACATTTACCAAAAGAATGTAATGATTTGTTTTTTATTTAAATTAGGAATTCTTTCATCCAATATAGATTATCCGAAATCTTTTTTTTTTTTTTTTTTTACTCCTACTTTTTTTGGTCAACAAGTTAATGAAAGGTTGAATTCTATTTTCAAGGTTACCATCGGTTGGAAAAAGTATTTGTGCGTGAACATAATGTAACTCCTCTATTTAATGTTTATTTTTTGGGAGGGTTTTTTTTTTTTTTCCAAGTCATAAGCCACGTTGCATTTCAAAATTACAGATGAGAATAAATGTTGCACTCTTTCTATAAGATGCCCACATAATGAGAAATTAGCCGTTTATATCGGCCAGTAGGGATTGCACTACACAAAGCTCACGCATTTGGAGGTTGAGCTGCTGTCTGTTCCCTTTTCACTATGTTGAAGCTGGGTGCAGCGGGATAAAGAAGGGCATTGTGAAACCTAGACACAGATCATCCCAACTTTTTTTATAGCTTTCTATGCCAAAAGCACATAAATATGTAGAAACGGAAATCGCCAAATTCTTTACACTGAGTACAACATAAAACAATAATAATTAATAGAATTTTTATTCTTATTATATAACAAATAATATGTATGAACGAGAGAAAAAGCAAAAAAAAAACCCCTATTAAAACAAGAACGTCATTGTAGCTGCTACAATCAACGGAGACCTTTGTTTTTGATGAGATAACGGTTTCCTTTGCTAGGTACAGAAGATGGGATATAGTAAAGCTCTTGGAGACACATTTATGAGATCACGTGCAGAAGGCGCACGTACTTTACGGGCAAGCGAATTTTAAACAACTATTCCAGCATACGATGTAATTTATCGCGTTCGGCAGCGTGTGTGTGGAAACTAATCATGGCTCTGATAATCGTGCCCAGGTACTCCGCTCAAGGGACTGAAAGCGACATCCTCTGGCTATGCTGGCAAGGGAACTGGGAAATTGATATCTTTTGGAAAGTAGGACGCGCCAGATGGTAATGGCGTCATTAACAAACAAACTTGGGATGTGGAAGTGAAGCTTGAAATTGGGAAGGAGATCTGGAGAACAAAGGGGTTTGCTGTGGAAGAAAAGCCCTCTTCTGCCGGCCGAAGCTGAGAGGACTGCTCCTGCCCCATGCCAGATAATAAATGACTGTGGTGGTTTGTTTTTTTTTTCCCTCCCCTGTTGTGACTTAGAAAAGACTGAGAAAACTCTTGCAATAGGCAAATGTGGCATTTATTTATGCGTAACCCCTTGTGGTCCGAAGTATTTCAAATGTGCCTTTAATTCAAATTCCCGGTTTCTCCGGATTGTCAGGTTGAGGTTGTAGAGAATGCAGCGCTGTTTGCACACCTAAATAAATAAATAAATGAATGAAAGAAAGAAAGAAAGAAAGAAAGAAAGAAAGAAAGAAAGAAAGATACTAAGATTGGAATATAAAGAAACACTGGGCTTGCAAACACATTTTTTGGTACACTTCGGCAACTTTTCCGAGCCTGAGTGTGACTACACATATCTTCAAGTGAGCTTGTTCATACTTCCGAATACGTGAGAACCGGGAGGAAGCCTTTACAGGGTCGGTAAATATAATAAAGCAGGTCAGCAATGGGTTTCAGGAGTGCAGCCTGCCGAAAAGAGCAGCTTTGTCACTGGTTCACCTCGCTATCCGTTCCACGTAAAATTTCTCTAGCAACATTTTTGTGTAGCGCTATCCTAATCAAATATAAATAACCCTTAAGGCAGAAAAAGCCATATGGCACATTGTCAGAACCGAGTTGCTGGTTACACTATGTGCTTAGCAGTTTAAAAGAAGAGTGATGATACAGGAAAGTTGACCTAGTCAAACTCTAAACTAAAAACCGAACATTATATATATTTTTTTTCAATGATCTTTAAAAGCCCTGTGGACTTACCCTTAAGGCTTTATTCAAAGAAAACTGAGGCTGGCGTTTCGTCACAGGCAATTGCAGAGGGTTTTCAAAGGCCCGATCAAACGAGTTTGAGAGTAATCTACATTAAAGTCCGGATGGCAGTGTTACAACACGCACCTGCAGGGTATTTGCTATCTGTGCCCCTTACAGAGCTACAAATCACCCTCAGAGAAAGCTGCTTAAGCTGCCTCTGCTTCAAGAAAGAGTTGCTTGTGCTCTTTCACTTTGATATTTATATGTCTTGTTATTGATAAGCGTGTTAAACAATCAAAGATCTGGCAGATGAAACACCTCTGGACAATGTTTTCAAAATGATACCGTAACAATGTAAAGAGGTGATGTTGAGAGATTGACTCTGCTAGAAGAAACCGCAAAAACCTAGTTCGGATTTCTACAGTTTGCCACTGTATAGTCATATATTTAGCGTGCTGTAGTATGAAGAGATTTACAACTTTTATCTTCTCAGCTCCTACCCCTCCACTAAAAAATATAGATTAGTTTGCACTAAGCTACATTTTTGGCATGCGAGAGTGTGTGGGAGAGTGTGCGTGAGAGAAAGCGTGCGTGTGTGTGTGTATGTGTGTGTGTGTGTGTGTGTGTGTGTGTGTGAACGAGAGAAAGATTCTCTTTTTTGTTATTGTTTTATTTTCTGTATTTCAGAGAAACTCTGGACTAACATGAGTTAAAGCTAACAATCTTGCTATAATATTTTTTTAAGAAGCCTTTATAGTCTCCTGGGTATAATGCCGACATTATCAATAATAGTCAAATCAAACAATAAATCAATTTTTTTTAGCTGCCGATTTTTTAATGGCCCTTGAAAACTCATGTGAAATGCAAAGTTTTGGCGAAGTGTCTTGTCTGTATGAGAATCAACTTAGGGAGGTACTGTGAGTGTTTCACTCTTCGGTGCATAGGACAGACAGATTTACTTAAGGGACCGTGTGGTGAAAACATGTTATAGTAGATTTGTGTACTCCAGTTCTTAAAGAGCTGGTAACTGTTGGTGTCCAAAATGTCTAAACTTTTTAAACACCCCATTTTAGGTTGCATGCAAGGAATGTATTCTAAGCAATGATCTTGCTTGTCAATGTTGTTACCTGTTTTGCGGTGAAACAAGACCTCTAATTAGAACCTTGAGAATTTCTGGTGCATGAGAGTCTTGAAAGTTTATAAGGCAAAGTATTGGACAGACTAGATGGGCCTCGGGGTTCCTAGCGGCCGTTATATTATCTGTTTCGGTTACATTTGTTCTGAAAGACTTGATTAATGCTTGCCTTTTTTTTTTATTATTATTTAGATTTATTATTCTCCACTTCCGAAGGCCCACGGCGAAACTTATATAACGTACAATAAAATTACATGAAACAGTCGATATCAACTTAACGCGCATTTGGAACGGGTAGGGGGAATATTCCTAAACCCTTTGTGCCCACTGGGCAAGGAAAGGTGATTAGGAAAACAGGCCCAGGACTGCATTTCCAGCAAAGGTCAACGGTGAATTTGAGCCTTTTTTTTTTTAATCTATTCTGAAAGGACTGAGGTTTACAAAAAAAAAAAAGTAAAGAAAAATTACTGAAGTCCCTATGGGAGATGGGGGTCGTTTCAATGAATGAGTCACATTAGTTTACAAATTAGTCGAGGTGAATAGATTTCTCAGTAGTTGCTCATTTGTCTGCACATTGTGAAGAATAAAGTTATTCTCTACCCAGAACTATCTGATGAAAGTCTGATATGTAGTAATGTAAAGGAAAGCAGGGTATATGTCAGGTCCCAGTTGCTGGGACCTGTCTTCCCGTTGCTGGGCAGTCTTCCATGTTGTGTGTGTGTGTTAAAACTGTTCTTGAAGTTGTTTTAAGCAGAGGAAAACCGCAGAGACAGCAGCAATGATGATAAAAGGTAAAATGGGGGGAGGGGGGGAAAGCAATATAATTCCTATTTTCAATTATTTTATTCACTCAGAACGTTTTGTTTTTGGTTTGTTTTTTTTTAAAGCTTTTGACATACAGGGCCCTATAAGAAAATAGTAGCGTGCGCTATTGGTTTGTTTTTTTTTCACGTACCCTGCTAACTCCTCCCCCGGTCCTCTCCCCTCCCCTGCGCGCGCACCTGCTGACCGAGCTGCAGCGCGCATCCAAAACTCGCACCGCTTCCCCCCTTCGGATGCACCGACGGCGGGAAGCGGCGCGCAAGCAGCACCGCTCCGAACTCCTGCCAGCAGGGAGCTTTCGCAACCTCCTTTCAGAGGTTTGGCTGAGAGGCCACCCCCTAAGAGTTGTTCCCATACTGATGACAAGGGCCGAAGCCCCCGTGTCCTGGGAGAGGGAAAGACGTGGGCATTTTATTTAGGAGAACTCCGACAATCCAGGTCTGAAGCCTATTGTCTGCGATCGGGCGTGCTTAACACAATTAAGGCTTTCCTTACCTAGCTGGACTGTAAACTTCCCCCTTACACACACACACACACACACACACACACACACACTTTTTCAATAAATCTGCTAACTTTACTATCTATCTTTTATGGTCAGATATGTAGACAGGCGTCCGTCCTGCTCTGTTTTGGAAGGGAGGGCAACAGAGGCACTGAGGTACAGTCAGGAATGCCACGGTCCTTAATACTTAAATTCAGCAAAAAAAAAAAAAAAAAAAAAAAAGAACCCAGCTTGACTTAATATAAACTACGTTCTGTAATCAGAAGGACGTTGTTTCATTGCAGGTGCCCTATCAACTTCTGAATTAAAAAAAAAAAAAAAAAAAAAATTCTGATGGGTCCTGCCAAAAGTGTGAAAACAAAAAAAAAAATCTTCAAAACTTGATTTCCCCCTCCGCCCGCATTCTGTGGGCCTCAGAGTCTTTAGAAAGTAAGAGTTTTCTTGAAGCAGCTTAACTTTTTTCATGTCTTGATCGCGAATTAAAAAAAAAAAAATGGCACAACTTGTTAAGCACCAGACTTGCATACTAATGAGACCTGCCAGTTGCAAAATAAGCATACCCGAATCAAAAGCGTTCTCCTGCAAAGGCATGTGTGTACCCCTCTGCAATGCAGGACATATCTGCAAAGGTCCTCGTGCAGCCAAGCCATTGCATCCTGCCACAGGTACTGATCTGATGTGGGTGCCAGGACGTCACTGTTAAGGCTGCAGTACAATGCACTTTATGGCCACTGAGGAATAGGGGGTATATTTGCTCCTAGAAGATTTAGGTTGTTGCTAGGTTCTGAGAACAAAAAACAATCTTCAATAAAGTCCTGGTGGGTGGGAGGGGGAAGGGGGTTAGGGTTTGTCACAGGCAGAAGTGCCGACATCTGCTGGAACTTCCATATCCCGAGCTGTTCATTTACAGGAGCCAACTTTTCAAATCTCCACAATTAGATCTGTATTGTTCTTTCTCGACAACACTGCCTAGAAAGAACAGATCTTCCCTGTCGGGGCCAATCCAAGGAAGCGTTTGACGTTATTAAATAATAAAGTGATTGTGATTTACATTGTTGTTCAAAAAAAAAAAAAAAAGAGCCAATTATCCGCTGTTATGTTGCCATAAAGATCATATTAACTCGAATTAGTAATCAAACAATACGCTAGCGTTAAAGTATAGGAGGGCAATGTGAGTGTTATTGTTGCGTCTTCGCTTTTAGCTGAAAGCCACCAGCAGAAATATACTTGAATGATGGTGCACGGATGGTACAAATCCTAAAGTAATTGCACAATCAGAAGAGAGGAAGAACGAGGTGATTACTGGCTGCCTCTATAAACTATTTTCAATGGAACCATTCTGCTGCAAACCTCTTTGATAGGAAAGTAAATGTTTAGAAGGAATGTCATCTTAGTGTGTGTTAGACAGCCATGTCGCCGTAAATATTTCACCTAAAGCAGTTCATTCCAACGTTTAAGAGACTTCAAGGCATCCTCTCTCTGCATAGTGAGTGCGCCTACCAGTAGTGGAAACCTAAATATTCCTACTTCAGACTTTCTTCATAATAAGTTAAGCATCTATAATCAGGAAATTCTTTACAAAATAGTTATTAGGTTTGCAACTTTTTTTTGCCCACTTAAATTTGTTCAACCAACCAAAGAAATCTAAATAGGCAGAGTTGCCCCTTGGGTGTTGCATGTAGGCATTAATCAGAAGGATTAATTATGGGTGTGTGTGTGTGCATCCGTACCACACAAAGGCGATCGAGCAGCGCTGGGGGAAAGAAAGTGGAAAACTGTAGAGAGAAGCAAGGAGTTGAGTAAGCGGCAGTTCTTTCGTGGTTTTTGTCACAGATTGTGCCTGACGCCATATGCATACCTAATCCGGGTGAAGACCCTACAGTTCCCGGCTTCCAAACTTGTAGATAATAATAATAATAATAATAATAATAATAAAATGAAGGATGCAAGACTGATGACACTTTAGTGAGCCCCGTTTATTTATTAGGGATGTAAATCAATTAAATAAGCAATATGAGAATGTAGATTAAGAATTCTTCCACTATAGAAGACATCTGATTGCCACCTAATATCTGTGTGCATGGTGTGTGTATATCATTATTCATTACTCAGTTCACAGAGAGTTCTTAGAATCAGTTTAAAAACTTGATTTGGTGTGCTCAGGCGGCTCAGTAATACTTAGTTGCCTGTCAATTTTCCCGTTTAATGGTATTGAGATAAATAATGGCTTGGAAAGTGTATCAGAAGTTGATGCCATTTGTTACCACGATGAAAACTTTTTACGCTTACATGGGTTTTTATAAGCAAACACGGAGCAATTTTCCTCTGCGCGATGCATCAGCAAGTATATCCAAAGGGGGTCTAATCTGTTTCTTGCAGGAGTGTAGTGAAGAGAAATCAACCAAACACATTGCAAAGACTTTCCACCACCGCTTCTGAAAAATGCTGCATCATCTTATTGACTTTTCCTGCGAAATGCTGTACGTAAGGACAAAATCAGCCGGAACAGTTTGCATTATTTAAGCAGTGAAAGCTCGGTGATTTTGCAAAGGCAAACCTGAGTAATCAACAACTTAGCAGCTGAATGTTAAAAAAAAAAAAAATAATCTTCAAATGAGACAGATATGAGCAATAGAGAAGGTGTGCTTTGCTATCAAAGTTTTAGCTGATATTAGGTTGTAAAAGGGTATTTTTACCAGAAAATAAAAGGACTCATTTCCGGTGTTAATTTAGAGGGAACAGTGTAAGTAGTGGTAGTGCATTCAAGTTAACAATTACAAAAATGTTTAATTTAATAATATCTAATTAAAGAATCTAGTGAAAAATTGTTTTCATAAAATGGCAACCCAGTTTTAGGTTACGATTACAGCATAACTGATATTACAGAGCCCCAACAGATTCAGTGTTGGTCATACAAATCGCCAGTCTTCATTAAAGGAACCTAACTAGTGCTACTGTATAGATACTTTGTGACCTCGGAACTGTGTGTGTGTGTGTGTGTGTGTGCGTGCACTCACTCTCTCTCTCACACACACACACACACACACATACACAACTCTGAAAGTGTGAGTTGATGCCATGCTGGCTGGCAGTGTGTGGTCTATTGTAGAGAATGTGCTTTTTTGGCTGAACGCAGGGCCCCCATCCCCCAGCACTACTGCACCTGCACTGGATCAGGGAGCTACTGCCATTCACCACAAGAGATTGTTCAAATGGAAGACGTCGCTGACAGGGCTCAATTCACTGCAATCCTTCCTGCTTTTCAGCCAGCACAAAAATTAGTATTGCTCGTCTGTGACGGGTAAAAAAAAAAACAAAACAAAAAACCCCGCATACAATACCTTATAGTTGGACCTCATTTGAGATTTTACTAATAAGAGAATATGTTTGTGGTCTTTGCACCTTTCAAAAGTTAAGTAACCGTTCAATTAGAATTTGCAGCAACGCAGAAATTCAACAATTTGCAAATAGCTGATTTAATTACCTATAACACCTTTTAGATTTTAGCTGGGGATGTAGTTTACACAATTGTGGCATAGCTAAACATCAAATGTTTGGAAATGCTTTACTGCAATCTTTCATGCCTTCCCTAACTTTTAGAATTGATAATATTTTCACAATATTTAACAAACAACTCCCCAAATCAAATACAAGTATGAAGAGAAACTGTAGGGCAAAAGCTTTAAGGTGAGCAAAGTGAAGGAAACCAGAGTTTAGGAGGGTGAGAGTTGTATTCAGAGGTTGTTTTTTGTTGTTGTTGTTGTTGTTGTTTTAGAAAACACGATATAGGATCGATTATCTAACTTTAGTGCTGGGCAAAGGGGACATGAGAGAACTGGGAGGAAACAGCTCGCCCCAGCGTCTTTAGCGATGCAGTACAATTAGATAGCGCTGCAATTGCCATCGCCCCGGCCCTCGGGCGGATTTGTTCCCTGCAAGCTGCAGAAGTTGCGCGAGATGTATCAGCAAAGCAAAAAAAAAAAAAAAAGCCACGTGATTTTCCCCGGAGAAGGGCACTGGTCTCATTTTCGCGCACGGCCGTAGAACTGTGGCACTTATATATAATAATAATAATAAATCGCCCCCACGTAAGAAGGAATCAGGGCAAGCGCATAATGTATGCAGGCAGAGCAGGGAAAATGGGCGGGTGGCATTCCTAATATTTGCTTAATAGGATGTGTGAAAACAAAGAGGATGGGGATGGAGATGAGGACGGCAAAAAAATAGCGCTGAAAATCTAGCACCATTTGGAGCCGGAGGCGAACTGCAGCTTGCTCATCCTTCACTTGAGCAGCTTTTGCCGACTTTGAACGAACACGCGCTTCTTAAAAGTTTGTAACTGCTCTCAAAAAAAAAAGCTGCCTGCGCACGTTTTAGTAAAGTCCCTGCCACGGATATTGACACTAAGGATTCTGGGAAGGCTGAAGCACCCTGCCACCCTTGAGGGTGCGAGCTTCCATTACGCACCAGTCAAGAACAGGTCCCCGTGTCCGTCCCCCGTCCCCCTCACTGCCCAGTTTGAAAATTATTCCCACTGCCCGACTCCCTCTGGGAAAATCCTTTTCTCAAAATACGTTCCGGACTGCTCAGCTGCCAGGACAATCGATGCCTCTGACCAGCTCGGTTTGGGAAATGCACCTGAATGAATAGTGCCTTATTTCTGGGCTTGATGATCGGGCCGCCTTAAAACACCCGAGGGCCTGTGCACTAAACCTTTTCTCCAGTTATACGTCTATGGGAGATAAGCTTAGTGCATGTTCCGGTAAACTTAGGCTACCTGCGCTGCATCACAGTGACAGACGGGCCTCAATATATTTGTTTCAAAGATGTCATAATGTGCTTTTACCTATAAAAATACCAGTTTATGGTTATATCTCAGTTCCCCCCCCTCCCCCCCCCCCCCCAAAAAAAAAAAAAACCTTCCTCGTTACTCTAACCTGAGGTCAATTTACTTTAAAAATACAGTACGTGCAATTCAGAAAGACTGGATTTAAGCAGTAAAAAAAAAAAAAAGGTGGTTTCAGATCTCGGGGATAGCTCCAGCTATTGTTTAGTGAGGGCTTCCCATAGACAGCCCTTCAAAATGCAGTAAATGTCCTAGAACTCCAAGAAGTTGATTGTCTCAGTTAATTGTAGCCAGTAGATCTAGACATCCAACTGTTAATTTCTTATTAATAATAGTAGAATATCCTGCAAAAGATAATAATTTAACAAAGTTAAGAATAAAGAGCTGTCATCTCTCTCTCTGTGTATTTATATATATATATATACACACACACACACACACACACAGATCTATATTTATATAGATATATATAGAGACACACATATGAAAAAGTAGAAATAAATAGTTAACATGATTGTCTATTATATTAAAGGGAATATTTTAAGAGATTACACTTAATATCTATTTTTAAATCTGTCCCTGGAGTTTGAAAGAAATTAAATTTAAAGCTAGAATTGAGAGCATAATATTACTAGTATGTATACACACACACACACACACACACACACACACACACGTGACTCAAATACCGTAAACTGGAATGACAAAAAAGTCAAGATTGCTTTTCAAGCAAAAAAAAAAATAATGATTTCACGACGGATTCCTATTAAGTCGGGTTTGAATGACGTCACGGACAGTATTAGCATAGATGTTGTAAGTCTGGTTGAAGATGATAAGGTTCTCCTGAGGAATTCATTGCTTGTTTTAATACATTAATTATTTCTCTGTCTTCAGCAATTTTGCAATTTGTAAGCGCTTATTGAACCATCAGTTCAGAGAATGCCAGAGGACACATTTAAGATCTTCTTACATTGCAAAATGGGTTCGTAATAACAGCGGCCATCTCCCTGTGATATCTTAGGCAAAGCATATCTATTTATGTACAGTTGGTGCATACGCAAGCTAATATGCAAGGCAAGCTGGCACTCTACTTGCTATGCACTTACAGAAAATAGTTTTGAACTGCATTTGTTTTTAAATAAACCGCTTTGCAAGCCGATTGCAGTTTAACACATGTAAATCTCTTTTGATCAGAAATATATAGGTTTATATTTGGAATAAAAAGAGTGACTGTTACAAGATTTAATAATTTATTGGTATCGGATACCAATCGCAATTGTTTTGACGTGCGATACTTGAGAATAAATGTGTTGTAGATTTCGCAATAAATTCTTCCCATTTGAACAATTCAATAAGAAACCTTTATTTATCCAGAGTAACCTAGAATAAAATTGTCTTTAAAAATTAATATTGTGCTGCGGTCAGATTAAGTAGCACCCGAGTATACAGAAACGTTTTACAATAACAAAGAGCATGGAAACTCTGGGAGCTTGTCTTGAAATATGTTTGTTTGGTTTTTTTGGCGAAAATTCATTTAAGGAAAGCCAGTTCATGAAAAAAAAAAACAGGTAAGCCCCGGGAAAGCCAGTACCATGCAAAATTCTAAAGGTGATGTGCTTAACATTGAAGCTTCCGATTTACCCTATCCCGCACTCTCTGCCCTGAATCACATCACAGAATTGCAGTATTTGTTACGTATCTACCATAAAGTGCACATGGTGACCTTGCGAATCTAAATACAATGGTGTTTACAGTTTCATGCACCAATGAACATTGGTTCCAAGCAGTGTTAAGTAATAAGGAGACCTCTTCAATAAACTTGTTCGATGCTGCAGTTCACGTCTGGATTTTAACAACCACCGAGCTAATGAAGCCAAGATTTCAGAAGAGAATTTCTGAGCTCTGTTTGGAGTCGTGGGAAAGGAACAGAGGCCATGGGCCAGTGACGTCATCATAAATGGGTCCCATCGACACTGAAATTACACTAAATCTGGCCTTAAAAGCGACCTTGCTTTACCCACCTCTTGAATTTCAAGTATGCATTTATATGCATGACTACATACACCATATATTCTTTACAGCGGTGCAGTATAATATTTCCTTATTCATTTATATTTATATGCTTATTCATTATAGGTCCTATTTTCTAAAGGCGTTTTCTCATTCTCTGCTGTAACCAGCAATATTTTACCTTTGGAAAATACGGTTCAGTGTCATTAGTAATAGGTGTATCAATTAAATAGGTTAGAAGATAAAAGATTTGCGCCTAAAATAAATGAAGTCTTTCATTTTCAAAGTGATATAAATTGTTGAATATAAATGAAAAAAAAAGAGCTTTTGATTGTATCATTCGTTTCCTAGTAAAAAGAAAGCAAATGTTTTTAGCAAATTTTAGCACCTGACACGTTAGCCATTCACAATAACTAAGCTAATGATTTTAACGTGTATAGAAAATACATTATCTATTCAAAGCAATACGAAATTAGAAATTAAATTAAAATTGTAAAGCAAAAATGCTAACTCTTAGAAGCTGTCATAAGCAACCTAATCACAGAAAAAATAGTTTAGAAATAAGAATTTAAAGCATATACAGGCAGGCACGATTACATTAGATAAGAAATGTTTCCAGAAATCTAATAAAACTTAATCAGTGTGAGAAGTTCGAGATACCTTTTCCTCATCTGAGACTTGGTTGCAGTCCTCTCTAATGTAACGCCTCATTATTTGCAAGCCAGATAACCAAAATTTCTTTAACCCATCCTGCAACGTTCACCTGCCCAAGACGCTTGCAACTAACCATGGTTTGTTCTTTTTTTTTTTTTTTTTTACTTCATATTTATCATTTAGAGGGAAACGGTAGCATACAAAATATAGATCAAAATGAAACAGTAGTTTCATTTCAAATTCATTTGTAAGAGCAAATGCGATGCACACAAACCCCTAAAGATGTCCATTTCTCACTCACTCTTTGGATTTCCTGTGCTGCGAGGAAAATGCAAACCAACACGAAAAAACGACCCAGAAACACACTTCTGGGTAGGAATCCCGAGCGAAAGCGAGTGCCGTGTGGAGCAGAACAAAAATAAATAACTACATGCTAGAAAAATAAACGAATGAAGGAATTAAAAAAAAAAATGCACCTCGCGATTCCTCATAGATATGAAAGCAGTTTTAATTGCAAAAATTAGCTGTGCTCGTAAATAGAAAGCGATCAAACCACAATCAAAGTACAATCTCCGAGCAGTTAGCTATAAAGTGTCAGCAATTGAAAAGTAAACCTTGTGCAGACAAAGGCTCTGTTTAATTTTCTTCTTGTAATGGCTCTAAATGAGAAGCCCATCGCTATGCAGTTAAGCGGTCTGGCTTGTCCCCCTGAGGCGCTGATCGCTTCTTTCTAATGTGAGAAAACTGGCAGCTCGCAAACCGTCAATGGAGACCAACACAAAACTCCTGAAAAGCCTGAATGAATTTGGTTTGTAATTATTGGTTCCCGCTCCCTTGCATCTTATCTCTATTCATTCAACCTATATTATTGTCACCTAATCTCACTCAACAGTTTTTTGTTTTTTTTTTTAACATCCATTGTGAATATTGTGATGCACAATAAAACTAAATAAACAACAAAAATGTGTTAAAAATTATAATGAGATCAAAATTCCGAGTAAAAGAGATTCCTCATTATAAGAGGTAACATTTGAAATATCTGATTATAAATATTTATTACCGATTTAAAATTAAGGTGAGTAGTGTATTTTCTCACACCATCATTTTAACCTAGTGTTGCATTAAATTGTGATAATTAAGCTTGTTACAGTTTGTCAGCTACCAATTGCGAAAAACACAGTCTGCCGTAACTGTCCTTCACATCTTAGCCTCAGTGCTGGTTTAAATTGCCTGACATTATAGATAGGAAGACAGGAAAAATCTCTTCAGATTTCCTACTGTACGATTTGTGGTGATTCTAGGAATAAGCCCTGCTAGAACAACCAAATCCACCAGCAGTATCAATAATTAATTGAACCATTGCTCTTTGACCCTTTGAAAGTCCAGTAGGGACGCATTTGTAGTAATAATACTTCAGAATGAGCCCTTGTCAAATATTCATTTAGCAGTTAATGTGAGCTCTCTTCCCCTGGGACCATCTGTAATACCAGCTTCACAGCCTTGGCAAGGCATCGTGCTAATCTATCTCTCCAGTTCAGCAAAATATTTTAACACCAAAACGTTGTAACAAATCACAGGGGGAAACTACACCCTTGGTCCTATTTCTACTCCGAGGTTAGTGAAACATTAACCTAGCCCCATTTGACCGGAAACCAAAGTGTATAGTGTGCAGGCCGAAGAAGACAAATCTGAACAGAGCTAAAAATCATTTTGGGCCGAAGTAGATTAAAAAATCAAAGCAAGGCATTGCATTTGTCAGACTAACAACAGCTGAGATTCCAATTTTTAGTTATGACGCGCCATCAAGTCATTCTTGAATTAGAACGGAGAAGACAAGTCAATGTCATTCCACAATAAGATTCTACATAATATAAACAAACTTAGATTGTCATGTGTTGAGAAAATAATTTTACTCACAAATTTGTAGAAGTGCTTTACTTTAAAAAAATAAAAAAATAACGATTCATAACGCACTGCATTTTTGCTAGTGGACCCCTACATCTAAAGTTAAGAGTAAGAAAAAAATGGATTTAAATTAGCCAGTCTTTTGTTTCTTAAAAGTATCTCCTCGTGATTTTCTGTCCTTTTTAGCAATCAAAATATTTTTTAAATAATTGTTTCTTTTAGCTTTGAACACTTTAATGGTTGTCTCCGATTGTATTGTTTTTAACTAGCTAAAATTGACGAAGTCCTTTAATGATTAGTAAAAAAAAAAAAAAAAAATCATTGGATCTTTATTCAAAGTTCTTTTATTCATATGTGCAAGAGCGGCCAAATGTGCTCATTACCACGTGAATAATCCCCATATGCATTACAAGTACTCTGCAATTCTACGAAATTGTTTTAGAGTTTCTGCATTAATTTAAAAAAAATTGCTTCCCAAAAGCTTGCGATCTGGAATTAACAGTTTGGCCTCTACAGCCCAGAAAATGTAAATAAATAAATGTCATAACCTGAACCAAAATACATAGACAGGTTATTCTCTCAAACCACATCTCCCAATGTCTAGGTGACACTGCTGTCACCTGTAAACTATGAACAGATTTTGGGATAATCTAGCAGTGAAAACTGCTAGATTATCCAAGGGGCATCCAAGGGGCATCATTTTATACTGTGCATAAACCTCTGAAATAATAAGTCTATGTTTTGCCGGCCGCAAATAAAAGTGAACTGTTATTTTGTATATTTTTCTGAAATGTGTTTGTCAAGTGCTGCTATAATTTGTATCCTACAGTTTTTTTTTTTAAATGAATATATAATAATTATACACATAAAGAAACACAATTAGATGGCTGTTTGGGAAAATAAGTCTCTTTTATAAGGTGATAGAAAACGGTTTTAATTGAATTTGCTGTTAACCTCGAAAGAACCTGGCAACAGAAGCCTTGACTCTTCATTCAAACTATCACTACTAGCTTGCTCACCCCTTTCTTACCGTACTGTTTATTAATAACCCCTATTTGTATTAGAATATACAAAGGACTCGTTTAAAATAAGACAATATCATAGTTAGGTGTTTTCTTCTTTAATTTAACTGCTGCAAGGTTCCTCTTTAGGGGGCTATCAGCTGGAGAGATATTATCCGAATTTCTTTATGTCATTGGACCCTAGCTAGCAATTTAGAGATAAAAATTAAAGAAAAAAAACTGTTGTAATACTATTAAGGTTTGCAATACACTTTACTTTTTATTCTTCTATCATAGAAGATAAAAAGTCGAAGGTTTGGTCACAAACAAATATAAAATACACCGACAATGCAACTTCACTACTGCATTAAGCTTTGTATAACTTAACTGGATCTGTAAAATTCTCTGTCCAGCAATGTCATTGGGGTATAACTGGAAAGTTATGCACAGTTTAAAAAAAATAACAAGCAAGATAACCCTTCTTATTTTCTGCTTCCTTTCTCTTCCTGTCTCTAACATAAACCATTTATTTTAATCGCAAACAAGATTTCCGTTCCAGCTGAATTTCTGTCAACAAGTTGTATGAATTCAAAGAAAGCCTATAATCTATATTCTCCATCAGGGCATCTACCTGCTTAAAGAAGGTATTCATGTGTTTCTAATTTATATTCTAGTGTTTAACTGTCTTGACTGACTATTCAATTAAAATTATTCTACTAGATAAATACATTCCAAATTTATTGAGCATTTCTGACAGAGATCACCTTCACTGCCCTTTTTATTCAGTTAATCATTTAAAAACATTTTCAGAAATACTTTAAAATAGCTGAATATTTTAAAAAAATAAATCCAAGACTCGAACGTAATTTCAGTGTCCATATTTCAAAAATTTATTTATCTCAAACTGTGCATAATGGAGTAAAAACTTAAGTTGAAAATGTACCTGTTATAAGGATGGTATTAGTTCAAATATATACATGGACTCTCGGCATACTGATTCAAATAATACAGAGCCGAACCTTTAAAAGACAACTACGGAAAATGAAAAAAAAAAAAACCTTTAAAATATCATCACAATAAATTTACAGAAATATTACAAACCATAAGAAAATATTTCAAACACAGTAGTTTCATGTTGCGTTTTTATCTGAACAGAATGAAAAGTTTGGAAACAAACGCTATATATAAATTAACAACGGTGTGAAACTGCCTGGTCATTTTCCATTTTAACAATAAGTAAAAAAAAAATTGTTTTAGTACAATCTAAACTTTTGCCCTTTTTATAGAAAACCAATTAGATGGTTTTTCAGGTACTCCTTCTGCTTTTTATTACTCTTGTACAATTTCTAAACAATTAAAATGTCCAAATTTTAATAATTTTCCATTTACAGCTGTCATAAGGTGGCAGCTGCATTATTCTAAGGTCTGCAAGCTGACTGTTTTAAAAATATTGGCAATTTTTTTTTTCAGTGTATAAACAGTGGACATTTTGATTGCCAGGTTAATTTGATAAATACTGTACAAAAGTTGCTTGCAAATATTAAAACATTTTCGTTCTTTTGAGTCTAGCTCTAAATATTACTGGTGAAGACTTTTGCAAACTTTCTGCAAAGTTCCTACCGTTCCATTAGAACTTTTTTTTAAAGTTTTGTGTAGTTTCATCCCTTGAGTTCTATACACGTTTCCTCTTTTCCCCCTCCCCAGAGTTTTCTCTGTACAAAAATAGTCCAACAAAAAAAAGAAAAAAAAAACAAAAGGAAAAAGAAGTCCAGAATCTATTAAAAGGGTTGTATTTTTTTTGTGTTTGTTTTTTTTGTTTTTGTTTTTCTCTTTACATATGCGATAGAGGGAGTGTACCATTAATGGCTGTGCCGGGGACAGGTGCGCTCTGATAATGCTGCGACATGTGCAGTCTGCTGGGGGGAGCCGGCTCCGGCACCTCGGCCCCCGGCAGGTACATGCTGATCATGTCCCGGAGGTCCCCGGCCTGGCAGGGGGCCCGGGCGTGGGAAGAGGTGACCACGGGCGGGCTGGAGCTGGTCTCCGACTTGACCACCGAGCCCATGGCGCCCAGGGCCATGGCCGGCGCGCCCTGCTGCGCGTAGGACATGCCGTAGGCGGCGGGCGAGCCGTTCATGTAAGTCTGCGAGCCGCCCATGGAGTTGTACTGCAGGGCGCCGACGTCGTAGCGGTGCATGGGCTGCATGGGCGCGGCGCCGTGCGCGTTCAGGCCCGGGTGCTGCGGGTAGCCCAGCTGCTCCTGCATCATGCCGCCGTAGCCCCCGTTGCTCCAGCCGTTCATGTGCGCGTAGCTGTCCATGCGCTGGCTCACCGCGCTCCCCAGGCCGGCGCCCACGCCGGCGCCCATGCTGTTGGCGCCCGGGGCCAGCAGCCCGCCCGGCAGCGTGTACTTGTCCTTCTTCATCAGGGTCTTGGTTTTCCGCCGGGGCCGGTACTTGTAATCCGGGTGCTCCTTCATGTGCAGCGCCCGCAGGCGCTTGGCCTCGTCGATGAAGGGGCGCTTCTCCGCCTCGGACAAAAGTTTCCACTCCGCCCCCAGGCGCTTGCTGATCTCCGAGTTGTGCATCTTGGGGTTCTCCTGGGCCATTTTGCGGCGCTGGCCCCGCGACCAGACCATGAAGGCGTTCATGGGGCGCTTGACCCGGTCCGGGCTGTTCTTCGGGTTGCCGCCGGCCGAGTTGGGGTTGCCCGTGGCCCCCGAAGTCTGCTGGGGGGCGGGGGGCTTCAGATCGGTTTCCATCATGTTGTACATTCAACCGGCTTTGGTGCGGGACGAGCCTTTTCGGTCGCCCCCCACCCCCCGCCAAAAAAAAAAAAAAAAGAGGAAAACAAAAGTATAAAAAAAAAAAGGAAACTGAAGAAGCAGCAGCAGCAGAGTCCCAAGTGGAGTTAGCCAGCAGCTCTCGCTCCCTCTCGGATATCGCCTTCTTATTTTTACAGCTCCAAAAACCGCTCTGAGCCCGGCGCTTCTCTTCCCCCTCCGATACTCTTTACTTAGTCCGGGAAACTTCTTTTCTTTTTCTTCTCCCCTTTTCTTTTTCCTCCTCTCCGGCTCTTAAAGAGGCAGCAAACTCCTTTTTTTTTTTTTTTTTCGTTTTGTTTTCGTTGTCCTCCCCTCCGCTTCCACACGCACACAACTCACGCACGCACACTCTCACACACACACACACACACGCACACTCGCACACGCGCGCACACACAGCGAAGCCTTGACAACTCCCGATACTTTTTTGAACAAGTTAATAGACAACCATCCATGTGACGGGGGGCTGTCAGGGAATAAATGTGTTTCTCCCGACCAATCAGAGCGCGCCCTCTCCTGCGCTTGAGGACAGGCTGGCCCCCCGTCTGCTTTGCATGAAAGGGGGCGGGGCCGGGCGCTGCCGGGACGGCTCGGCGGGGGGGGGGGCGGGCCCAAAGCCTCCGGGCAGCCAATGGGAAGCCTCGGTGTCTGCTTACAGCAACAGGTCACGCGCCGCCCGCCGGAGGAAGTGGGTAAACAACGCTGCTGCTGCTGCTGCTGCTGCTGCTGCTGTTGACATTTTTTTTTTATTTTTTTTTTTAAACTTGGGGACTTTGGTGGGGGAAAAAAAAAAAATGAAGGCTCATTGGCAAGGGGTGCACAGGCCTTTTTTTTTTTTTTTTGCCTCCCATTATCCTTACCGACTCATATATTCCGAAATAACGTTCTTTCTGGGCAAGCCGGGCAGGGAAACTTGAGTTCATCTACCTTGCAGAATGAAACAGCAGCCTGTGGTGTACTTTTTAAGTGCACGCCTGGGTTAACATTGCTAGCGATCAATCGTATATATATATATATATATGTGTGTGTGTGTGTGTGTGTGTGTGTGTGTGTGTGAGAGTGTGTGTGAGTGTGCATGCATACATTCTCTCTACCTCCCCCACACGAATCTATATCGCGGAAGACTGCGAGCCCCTGACCTGGAGTTTGCAGGTGTCGGCTGGGGTTTTCCTCGGCAGCTTCTTTTCCCTCTATGCGCCCCCCCCCCCCTCCCCCAGCTCTCCAGTCGCTATTTAAACAAGGCAAAAGTCTCCCCTGGCAACGGAATGGCTTTTAATTCTGTAAGGAAGGGTTAGTGTGGCAGACGGGCAAGGGGGGGGGGGGGGGAGCAGCATGAGCAATCATATTTCAAAATCTTAATGGCACATTATTTTTTTGGGGGGGGGAGGGGGGGAGAAAAACTCCCGCAAAAGCCTATGTTGTTGTAACCTGAAGCTGGACTGACTCCAGCTTGGAAAAAAAAAAAAAAAAAGTATATAGCGTGCTCATTTCCCCACCAGTTAAAAAGGGGGGAGAGGTTGTGCATGTAGCACTGAGTATCTCTCAATACCACAGGCACATAAAACAAACAACAACAACAACAAACAAATCCAACAACCCCAGCCTCTTAAGTGATTCTAATTAAAACCGAGTGAAGAAGGACTGGCTTGACTGCACCATGAGTGCCCGATGAAGGTGGCAGAAAGTTGGAAGAAGTTGGTGACTGTAATTTTAGACGCTGCCCCATTGTCTGAATGTAAAGATTTCAATGAGGGGAAGCATCAATACCAGGAGAAATGGCAGCACGTCCGTTACAAATAGCTAGTTTTGTTTCGCTTGTTGTCACTACACGGTGGCAAACAAAAGCTCGTCTAAGTTTACTTCCACCCTGTTTGTTGGGATCTTTGTTGCTAAAACGCACTTGACGACAAATAAAAAGAAAAAAAAAAAAGGTCTCAGGCCATTTTTGCCTTATAATGTACTTCAGCATTTCGTTTTGACCCCTCTCCGGCTGCAGATTCGCCAGTTTTAGTGCTCAGCAAGGGGCCGGTTTCTTGCTATGAAATTAATTTTCTTGCTACGTCTCAAATCTATCTTTTTTTTTTTCCCCCCCCTTTCAGGACTAAGATTTGAAGTTCTGTTGGTTAAAGCCGCTCATCGGCAACAGAAGCAACCTCTCGTCTCAGTCCAGTTAAAACAAACAAAAAAAAAAAAGTTTGATCGGGCATTATGCTGCAATTTTCCTTTCACTGTTTACACGCGAAATATTTATTGCACGCTCTTCTCTCTTTTTAAAGTGTTGCTCAGATTAAAGCAATGGCGAAAAGAATTATTTAAAGAAGACAGGAAAGAATCGCGGTTTGGGGCCGTGCTGGCCTTTTTCTTTTTTTTTTTTTTGTCTAGCGCTTGGATGTAGCTGTGGAGCCGGTGCGCCGTCTAGTGGCTAGATTTCCAAAATCCTGGTTGGGAAAAGGAGCACCGTTTCAAAAAAAAAAAAAAAACAAAAAAAAAAACAAAACAGTAAACTAATCACAGGTGCCTACGTGTGGGGGGGGGGGGGGGGGGGGAATTCCCTTTCATCTAAATCACTATATATTTAATGAATTCTGATCCGAAGGAATCCAATATTCATTTAGCTAAAAACGTATGTATACGATACATCATGAAAAACGGTACAAATTCTATTCATCTTATGAATGCATTGTGATTGTCCGGACAATGTAATGGGCCAGCCGAGTATTTGCTCTGCTATTGTTTATACTTAGGTCTGCACCTGATAACATTATTACAAGACGTTATGGGTAATTAAGTATGAAGAAGAGGGGGGAGGGGGAGGGTGTGCGTGTTTCTTAATGGTATTTCTTAATGATAATAAATTGATAACTAATGTTTAGTGACATGTAACCAAATCTCGTTTTTCTTTTCAGCTGTCAGCGGCAGAGATGCAAGATGTTGATTTTTTTTAACACAATTTCACACACAAAAATAAGTATGTATTGTTGATTGAACTCTGTAATAATAACCTGAGAAGGTGCCAGTGATTCCTTTGTTCTTTCTAATTTCTCTTTTTATACAAATAAGACATAGGCATACTTGACAATTGTCATGTCATTAGCATTTAAGGTTTATTTTGCTTAAGCGTGTCTTTATTTCTCTAAACAGCAAGCTAAGGATATTGCAGAGAAATATATGGAATACAATTTACTGTGATTCTAAGAGTGGGGATCAGCGCTATTTGGTCCGGGTTATAGCGGAACAACTATAGCATTTTGTTACTTAGCAACGTAGATATTAATCCCAATTATATTAAATACATGATGATATGTAAACGTTTATTCCACGATCATCGCGAATACATTTTCATCTGCTGCAAAGACAAAACTTTAAAACCAGTACAAGTGTAAGAGCTGAAGCAGCAAAAAAGATGGTGTCAAAGCTATTTTAAAATAATTTACAAGCCCTACAAGAAAATAAAGCTGAGGTATAATATGAGCTGCAAAAACTGTTAATGCTTGGTTTGACCCTACTTCTGGCAAATCTGAAGTGAACTAGGGCAGACTTCTAAAGATGCGGAGCCGCAGATCCTTTTTTTTTTTTTTTTGTCCTAAGAAGCAAATAGAGGTTTAACTTGCGGTAATTAGGTGAGAACAAGCCAAGCATCTTACTGCTATGATGCTTGTTAAAAACGCTTCTTTCCTGCATCTGCATTAGAGTGTGTTCCCCTCCACTCTTAATCTTCTTATGGAAATGAAGGAGAACTGCGGGGAACCTGCAGAGACTTGGAGAATGTCCTTGTTAACAGGAATTTCTCAGCATTGCTAATTAGCAGAGTCTGACGACCACCAGTATTGGGGAAAGCTCTGTTTAACCACTCACAAACCCTTCCGAGGAAGAGCAGGCTCATTTTATTTTGTAATTAAAATCTGAAAGGGGCCTATTTGACAGTTAGGGCTATGAGAGTTTTATCTCCCTGTGAAATAATTACTGCCTTGATAACTCAATTTTGTGCAAAATGTCAACTGCGAGATCCAAAAGTTTTCATTTCATTACATGCGAAATTATGTGAAGGAGGAACTGGTTCAGAATGAAAATGTATAAATCTGAAGCGGTTGGCTCAAAGATTTCTGTTTTTTTTTTTCACTCCGGACTTTAATACCTGCACCCACAATCAGAAAACAATCCTATGACGTAAGGAAGCATTTACGTACTAAGAAATGTTAAGACAAATCATATTTCAGGTTAAAAAAAAGAAATTGGGAGACTTTAAAAAAATATTAACTGCAAAAAACTTAGTGATCCGGAGGTCTTAGGCCAAGAAATGGGACTTTTTAGACAGAAAAGGCTTTGTTAACCATGCATCTACTAATAGGAAGACAAGGTTTCCTATGTGGAATTTATTACATTACTAAACCAAGAACTGCCAGTTCTTTGGAGATTAAAATTGATTTCAACTTGTGCTATTTAGAACTTGCGAGCATAATCAATACAAGCTTATGCAGCCAAATAACTGTAGCTAGGAAATTAGGGGCGACTTTTGCTTTTTCTTAATCCTGTGAAAAATAGCACTGGGCAGAAGTCAGCATCAGTGTAATTAGAAACTTTATTATAAACGTCTTAACAAAAAGAGTCACAACTTTATCTTCAGGGGCATTCTCAGAAATCATAAATGAAATCTAATAACTAATAAAAATGATGCTGAGATTTATTTATCTGATTTATATTCCGCTTTTCGGCACCTCAAAGCGGATTATATATATTTAAATATAATTTTTTGGTTTAACAAACATGCACCTGTCAAAACTAGAAGTATAATCTTGCAGCATCACAGGGCTTGCTTTTTAGATATTAATTAATACAACATGTTAATCTGTTGTTGGGTGGTTTTGTTTTTTTTTTTGGTGGGGTGGGGGGGGGGGTTGCTCGAGACAATCTAGAATACCATCTGATTATATTTCTCAAAAGTGCCTTTACATGTGCAGATGAACAGGAGGATAATACATGCTTCCTCCAACCCCAATTTCGTTCAATAATTTCATTCAAGGACACTTGATGGCTGAAGAATTTTCTTGCAGCCAACACAGTACACTAAGCCCCCTCTTCTTCTTTTATCCTAATTTTCGGTCATGAAATAATAATAATAAAATAGGGGGAATCCACGTGCTTCCATGGGAAAACTGATGCATTTAAGCACTCTTCTGCAAGATGTCAGAGGGGAATGCTTCCAAAGCACCAATGCACTAGCATAGTGGTTTGTGGTACCGAAAAGGTAACGTTAAGCGAAGACTATTCAAATGCCTCCCTCAGAACTCCAGGATTTCAACCAAATGCCAGAAGCATTTAAGAGCTAATAATTCAGACCATACAAGCATCTCCAGACATCTTGCAGGTTTTGCAGCAAATAATATGACAATGAAATTCCCAGCCTAAGTAAAGCTATAAGAAGTTCCCACTACTTGTAAAATCTATATTTTCCTGGCACTTAAATGAATGCCCTGAAGCTTATATCTATATATGGGCCGTGGAATTGTTCGTACAGGAAGTTGCATATACATCAATTCAGGATGCGCGAGTGTGTGCGTGCGTGGAATTGTTGGTAGTCTAAGATATAGGCACGCACATATACATTAATTCATGATGTGCGACTACGAATGTGCGTATGTATATGTGGAAATTTTGGTACAGTAAGATATACACACATTCATTCAGAATGCGTCTTTATTTGTGTGTGTGTCTGCGCGCATATCTATATACAGACACAGACACACATCTCTGTTTCTCTCTCTCTCACACACACACACACATACATCCATATGCTGAACTTAAATAAAAATACAGCTTGTATTGCTTATTCTCTAATACGCAGCATACTGGATAAAATTATATTTTTTGTGCGCTACCTTGCTGAAAAGTTGCTGACATTCTGAAAAGGATTGAGTCTCTCAGTGTAGCGAATTGACCTTTTCAATTTTTTTAGTTATTCATATTGAGTTGTATTGTTTTTCTAGTTTTATGCTTACCACTTAGCATCAAGTGTCCATCCCAGTAAACTCTCTATGCTCATTTTTAACAGAAACCCTCTGAACATTCTATCAGCTATAACAGGGGCGATTTGTATACATAACTCTTATTTTCGTTTTCAGAATTCAGATCTCTTACCCAAACTAAGTAAAGAAAGCTGCATTTTTAAATATAGGAATTTCCTAGTATTGCCAATTATAAGAGTAGCCATTCTATTACTACAAGATAAGTTAATGCAGCTATTACATTTCTCCAGCGATACTAACGCATACCCGGAAGCCTGTGCACAGGGTAAATCAAACCATTTCACAAAATAAATTTAGAATTACACATGTGAAAGCTTTGCCGCAGATAATTTATTTACAGTTTCTAAATTTTATTTTTTTTTATCTGAACGCCAATATAATATAAAATATTTCGTGTTATATTAAAATATATACTGGCTAATTCCACTCCACAGTTTGATTCTATCTGAAGTGCTGTGGCCTATGTATTAAGGATCTTTTCCATAGATATACCATGGGGAAAAACCCGTTGGTACATCAGACCTTCTGTTAGAAAACAACGCTTATGTTTATATTGAAAATGAATAACCATTTTTAGGTTACATATGCTTGCAATTCTGAAGTTTAAATACAAGAACAGCTGGAAAATATTTTTGTGTACTAAAGATCTGTTTTCAATATGACTAACTCAAATTAAAATGTGAAATAGAAATAATTTTCTCCCTTTTGTGGAAGAGAGTTTGTGATTGATGGCTGCGTCATAATCCATATGGCTGTAGGGTAAAAATTAACTTTTTAAAATATGTTTTAGGTTTATGAAACATCTCCGTTTTATAAATGCAGGTTTTCCACTGATTTCTAAATTAAAATGTATGAAATTTATATGCTTTCTGACAATTTAATATGGAGATAAATGCAAACATTTACCTACATATAAACATGACTTGTGTTTTTTTCCTTTTTTTTCCTAAAATGCTAGTACCATGAATTTTAATTTTAATGAAGGTCTTGTGATAATGGTATATAATTAACCAGAGTTGCCACTGGTACGTGTGTGTATGTGTGTGACACACACACACACACACACACACAGAGCCAGCCATGAAAATAGAACATTTTGCACAGCAAAAATATGTAAAATCATTTGCGACAACCTGTACAAGGAAATGAATGATGGAAATACAAAAAATAGAGTAAAATACTCATTCTGCCATTAGGCTGAGACGTTTCCCTTATTGTCCTTACTCTTTCTATTTCCCTTATTCTCCACAAGTACCTTTAAAACTTTTTGAGAGCCTTTTGACACCTGCTTAACCCTTTTCTCAATTCTTCTCTTAAGTGAACAAGCGTTGTTATCTTTGGTAGAGTTATATTTTTATTATACGTTTCCTTTATTTTTTTTTTATACAAGAATTCAGGCGCAGACGAGGCGGGTTCTAGCAATTCCCAGGACTGGCACTGTGCAGCTCCCACTGCGTCCAATAGGGGGGGCTGAAGATAACCCTCGCAGCCCCACCTCACATCAGAGCCGAATTCAAGCACCAGCAGAAGGGACAGCTTGCAAGCTTAGCAGGGTCGAGTACAGATCTTTAGTCGTCTTGGATAAAAGAGATTAAAGGCTAAATATCTCCCTTTTTTGTATCAATTTTAACCAGCTACGGAAATGTAGAGCTTTTATTCTTTGATGTTCGTAAAAAAGAAATGTTACATCAGTTAAGCGATAACAATTTTAGCTCCAACAAACCAGCTACACTTCGGCAAAACAATTTCATTAAACTAACAGTAATCTTAGGAAGGTGGTTTGATTGTTGGAAACATTTAAAAGTTCTATGCCCCGTAAAGTTTCAAACATAAATATACTTTGGGATTTTCATAATGGAATTTACTTAAAAATTGCATGGCAGTTTTCTAATGGTTGGCTAATATTAGTCTTTACCTATGCTTGCTCACACTGCCCCACAAGGACAAGCGTATTTCCGAGGCGTATATTATAAATAAACAGTTTCAACGGAGAGAAGCAAGTGAGAAAAACAAATAATTCTATATTCAAAACTAAATTGCTTTATACATTATGAACTCAATTTTAAAAAAAAGAAATAAAAAAATCAATTCAGATATATATATATATATATATATATATATATATATATATATATATATATATATATATATATATATATATAAGCCTTAATCCAAGCTAAAAATACCCTTCACCTGTATTTAAATAGCACGTCTTTAATTACAGCAGTTGGGGATGTATGAGGCTGAAATGAAATTAGCAGTCATTACCAGTCCTTTAACTCTGTGGTGCCTTTGATCAGCACTAAATTAGCTTCCAGTCCTAACAAAGGCTCTATAGCAAGCAATGGGTTGTAAATAAGACAGCTCGGCTTGCCCTCAACACCTTTTCCCTTGTCAATCACAGCTCTATCATTCAGACCAAGATTAACCTTTATCTACTAAATTCTTTAAAAAAAAAAAAAAAAGAAACCCAAACCCTTTTGCTAACAATAGTCAGAAAGAGCTCCGTAAAATTGTATTATAATTAACCAAAGTGTCAAAATCTGCAATTTCCCAATCAATTTCACCTCAGAGTATTATAGGGCCGAATACGGTCCAGGTAGTTCACTGCCCTGTGCAGCTTGTCTTGCTATTCCAGGCAAACCTCTTATCTAGGGCACTTATTAGAAGCATTGGCTTATCTTACAAGTTTCTACTAGAAAGACTGAGGCTGGGGGTTGTTTTTTGGGGAGGGGGTTTGGGGGGGGGGGGAGAGGTTATTTGCCCAGTTTGTTGGCCTTCGTTGCTCGGGGGGATTGCCTGCGGCTTCACTCAGCCGAGAGCAGAGGTTATTTTCAGGTTGCCTTAAGGGGGCGCCAGAGAGCGGGTCGCAGCCGCAGAAAACGGGGGCTGGAGCTGCGCCCTTGGCCAAACCGTGCTGCGCTCACTGGCACAGGTGATCGCTTCCCCCCACCCCCCCGGCTCTCTGTCTCAAACAGCGAGGTCCTCCCCCCCAGAATGGAAAGAGGAGGCTATCAGACCAAACACAGCAACGTTTCTCCTGGCTCCGTCTCCCAGCCCAGTTTAGCATATCCAGTCTTTTTTTTTTTCCCACCCGGTTCTCACCCTGGCTCCCACCATAACTTCTAACCTGCACCACACCAAGGGCCACCCGCCAGGTGAAACACAAGAGCTTTTAACACCCAGTAGGCGGAAAGTTGAATTTCCCGTGAATGTTATTCTTTTTTTTTTTTTTCTCTTTTTCCCCTCAAACACAGGTCCTAGACGCCTTGCTTCGTTTCCAGCACAAAAAAAAAACAAAACAAAAACCCCCAACCTAAAACCCTGCGGGGAACTACTTTCTGCCTATCATTCTGTTAGGGCTTATTACAATGAAATAATGTAATTTCAGAATCATTGTTTAAGGAACAAGGAGAAAAAAAATATATGAAAACAAGAAAACAAAAGAGCCCGCTTTTTAGCTGAGCACCGCAGCCTTCCAGATGTCAGTTCAAGACAAGCGGTGATTGGCAGCTGGGCGGATTTCCAGATCTTTATAAGGTTAAAATAAGCTGGGAATGTCAAAGTTGGGTTTGCGGTTACTTACGTGCCAGCAGCTCGGGAGTGCTGTCTCCTTGAAGAGTTTGATTGGCAGGGGTGGGGGGAAGGCGAGATTCCTGCCTGGAAAGCTGGCAGGAGCGGCGGCGGCGGCAGCAGCAGCAGCTCCCCCCCCCCCCCCTCCCTCAGCCCCCGACCGGTGTCCGCGCCGGTGTCCGTGCCGGTGCCACTCCGAGCTGCACCTCTTGCTCCTCCACCATTGGAGGACATTCGAATCCATTTCGGCTTTTCTGCTTCCCCCCCCCCCTCCCTCCCCCTCCCTTCACTCCCACCCGGATCCAGAAGCGTTGGATGCGTGTCTCTCTCTCTTTCCTCCTTCCAGCTCGCCTCTACCTACTCCAGTCCCAGTCTAGCATTTAAACTGCAATCGCTAGAAGAAGAAAAATCGTTTATAGCTTAAATCCCAAATGACTGTGTGTGAGTGTGTGTGTGTGAGTGTGTGTGTGTGTGGTTTTTTTCTTTTTTCCCAAGGAGAGAATGCGGAGACAACAACAAAAAAGTCAGTTATAGTAACACTGTTGTATACCCCCCGCCCTAGAAAATAATAAAAAAAAAAGCTTTATATTTTTCCAGTGGGTATTCAAAGATAATTTGATGCTATTGTTTCTGCTACAGATGGTTCTTTTAATACAATAACACTGCTCTTTGTGCATACTACCCACAATAAAAATCTAAAGCGTTCTTCTGAATAACCATTTTGTTCTCTCTTGTAAAGGGCCAACAAAAGCTGCCGTGAGGTAATGCGTTTCTGTTTATTGAAGCCACAGAATAGAGGTTTGATAAAGATTTTTTTTTTTTTTTTTTTTTTAAAGAGAAAGACCTTGCAAGGTCGGACGGATCTCTTCATATTTTTATTAACTAGATTTTTTTTTTTTCCTGCTGCTTCGGGTTCTCCTTTTCTCATTCAGACCACAAACATCTGTTTCTATGGATATCTCTGCGGTTTGTATCAATGCTTTATACTCATACACACCACCATAAACTCTTGGGTGCCTGAACTGAGAGCTGTAGAGTTGTAGCATTTTCAAATGCTGATTCTGGTTCTGGTTAAAAAGAAAACATTTCGGTGTCAGCCACAACAAATAAACAAACTGCCTGCTTTTCCGATTGTATTTATTTATTTATTTATTTTTTATAAAATATAGGAACGAGGAGCCTACAATGCTTGTAATATCTGTCTGTCTATCCATCTAACTGGTATTAGCATTTGATCTTTATAATGAATCTCCTTATTAAATGCCAGGTATAGTAAAAAAAAAAAAAAAAAAAAAAAAAAGTCCCTTACAAGAATTTAAAAGCTTCAATTACTTAACATGTGGTTTCTGCGAGGAATTACCACCACTCACTGTGTACTTCACAGATAATTGGAGGTTAAACTGTGACTGACACCTATTGTAACAGAAAATCCTTATGAATCATAACCCCGTTAGTTTGTGAAACTGCATTCTGCAAATACTAACAACAAGGTAAGAAAGAGAAATGATAATATCTCATTTCATTTTTAATGTAGCCCTGACACTGTACGAGCAGCTCTCTAGCTATCTTTCTGTCTCTTACAGCAGGGTAAATTACAATTACAAGTCAGGTGCAATGGATCATTCAACTTCGGCTTGTCGCCTCGGCTTGGGCTTTGATTGCGGCCGAGTCTGTTTCCACTACAAGGAGGAAGGCCGGTTTAGACAATGGGTCCCTGCGGGCAAGTTGTCAGTGGCTCTCCCTACTATTTGTCTACCTTTTTACTTGAATTAATGCCACGGCTCTGGCTCCCTCCGGAGCCTCCACTGACGCTATTCCACCACTGTAACTTCTGCCCTTTCTGCGGGGTTTTTTTTTTTTTTGTTTTGTTTTGTTTTATTTTATTCTTTTCTAGAATACTTCTCACTCCTATAGCACTACAAACAAGAGTGAGCAGTGATGACTTTAACCTTACAACATTCTTTCATTAGCTTTTTTTTTTTTTCCAGGAAAATAAAAGACGCTTAAAAGAACCCCCTTTAGAAAACTCAAGTCGGCTTCAGTTCCACGTTTATAAAGGAACCCGGACGTTATTGGTTTACAACTCATCTGTAGTCGTATAATAGGGATTATTGGGGACTATTACTTACACACCAATTAAAGCCTTTCTTATAAAAATCCCGAAAACAAAGGCAGGCATCAAATCGGAAAATTCAACTATTTTCACATGGCTTGTTACGCAATAATCCATTTGATTCCCATGGATAAACATCTCCAGTTTCAAGTGACTGAAAATAAATAATAGCAATTGAATATCAGAGCCAGACTTCCTAAAACAACACTGCTGAAAAGCCAGGGAAGGCGAACTTGAATGAAACAAGCCTTCCTGGACTGGTTTGGCTGGGAAGAATTCAGAATAGGTACAAGTCGGTGCCGTTTCCGGCGCTTTAAGGCATAGCCCAGTGAGTGCAGACTTAGTGGGTTTCGCTGGGTTGCTGTGGGGGGGCTGTGTTATTTCTCTATTATTTTTGTTACAGGTATCAGGGGAACATTCCATCACGGCCATCTGCATCCGTGGATTTCTTGCCCATGCTACATCTACACACGGCTTTTCCCTTCACCCCCGCGATCCCCAACAAATCCAGGCCCCCTGACAACACAGCCACTTGAGTGAGAGAAAAGCCTCGCAGAGGAGGAAACAACTTTTCCCAAGTCCTTGCTGCCAATTCCTGCTCAAACGGGCCCAGCCCTTTTCGGCAACTTTCCAGGAGCCCGTCCGGGATGCACCTGATCAGCGCTCCCGACCCCCCCCCCCCCCGCCTTCACAGGTGGGGGCGAAGCAGTCGGGCAGCAGTTTCTAAGCCCGAGGAACCTTCAAGGGTGGTCTGACGTACCCTACAGGAAAGAATCCTTAAATAATAATAATAATAATAATAAAAAAAGTCATCTAATCCACGGGAGGACAACGACTCTATGTAACTCACACACTGGTTGAATTCCGATTCCGATGGAATTGGATGCTCCTAAATTTTGCGGTAAAAATTTGCATTGGGAAATAGTGCATCCCCCCAACACACACACACACACACACACACACACACACACACACACGCACACATCTAAGGGGTAAAAGAAACCAAAAGTGTGAACATGGAAAGGGGGAAGAATTGAATTCTGATTGATAATACATCCATTCCATCTGTTTTTCAAGAACAGTGGCCACGCAGGTTCAGTGTTATGGTAAGACAGTGCTGCAATGTCGCTGAATGCCCTGGGTTTATTTTCGTTGTCATCTTTGCGCGTGGATTGGGCTGCACGTCGGCGAATCCTCCAGTCCGGCTAATCGGGACAGTCTCCAAAGGAATATGGGACTAAATTAATCTCATTTCCCATTTTATACACGACAGCCCCAACGCAATACACAGTAAACACCAGTCCTTTCCCCGGTAGGAGGCAAACGTGTGTTTTACATTTAAAAAGAAAACATTTTTGTATTTTAAATTATGGGACACTATTCACCAGAGTTCACAGGTAAGATAAGGGGAAGCTAGTGGCCCCTGTAAATAAATATTAGGCAGGGAAACAGAAGTCTTATATGTTATCCTTCATTGCTATCGCCACACAAAAAAGACCAATAATAGCAGATAAACTAATCAGAAAGATGATTACATATGTCTGGGTTTTTATATCCTTTTGTTTTAAAATTAATTTAGTAAGATCTGCTTAGACTTTTTTTTTCCCAAGGACTGCTTATTTCTTTTTTTTGTGACCAATATTAAAATTGTGCTGGTCTAGATCCATTTCATGATTTAAATAAGCATTTTCTTAAATAAACTTTACTAAAAAAAAAAAAAAAAGCAGGCTCCAAGAACAAACTTACAGTTAAGAACCAAAAGCTTGGCATTTTAAATGCGGAAACCCATTTTACAGAATCAGAACTGCTATAGCGCAGTTATCTATTGCTTTCGCAATGCAACATTTTATTTTCGGATATATTTTGGAAATATGTTCCGATTTCCCGAGCGCGATGTTCATTTAAATGTGGAACTACACCAATTGAATATGGCATAAAGTGCACCGTCTCTTCTCTGGAGCTGTGAATATCCAGATATTTCTTAAATGGAATGAAGGTCAATCTAGGAAATTATGAGTCCCGCGTCTGCCATTGTACAATTGAATTTACTTCTTAAAAATTATTTAACTAGAAGTCAATGCTGATGCTGAAACAAGCGCTAACCTTGTTTCTAACTGTTGTGCATACAATATAGGGAATGATTTGTTAAAGCTCTGTGTCAGAATTGTGCAAAAACTTCTGCCGTATTTAGCAGCTAGCATCCTCTTTTTCAAAATGGGGAATATACCGAATTTACTAATTTTCACCCTCACAGAACAGGGAATGGAAACAAAGCCTCAGTGAATCAGGCCGAAAGAATCATTATTTCCAGTGACATCCCTAGCAAGTCATCTTCCAAAGACTTCCTCTATGGCAAACGATGGGAGAATGTGATTGAAAATAAATTAAGAAACTTCATTAGCAAAATATGCCAAAAAGATGGGGTGAAGTTTATTTCATGGATTCTTTAAAAGCAGAATCCCTTTAGTAAAGGGGAGGCTTAAGAGCAGGAAGGTGAAATATCTTAATATCTATTTACACCTGAATCAAAAAAGCATAACTAATCCAGGTCAGACTGGGGCAGGCATCTAACATCAAATTGTACATGAATTCTCTCCAGTCCTGCATAACGCAAATATAATTTTCTGAAATAACTGTTAGGTTATACTGATATTCTACTCATGTGTAACTACTAATTTAAGTGAAAAGAGTAAAATATTAATTGCATGTTGAAAAAAAGAATGCAGAATCAACTATCCAGTTTGGTAGGATTCAGCATGTGCATCCAACCTATGGATGCAATACAAAGCAAAACAAATTCACACTCACACTCCCCTAAACCATGGGAATGCCACAAATAGGGCTGTTTTTTCCGGGCATCCACAATGATATGCATGAGGTATATTTGCATACAAAGGAGGCAGTGCATGCAAATATACCTCATGGTTATTCATTGTGGATAGCCTGAAAAGCAGACCTATTTGTGGCACTCCAGGACATGAGTGGCCTACTTGTCTTAAGCCAATTTTAAGATAAGATTCTGTCTGCTTAAGGCTGGCTCACTGGCAGGTGCTGTGCACTGTCAAGCAAAGGATTCTGGGTTCAAATCCTGGCTCAGATCATTCGCTCCCTAGGCCAGCTGAGGAAGCAGCCTCTGGTGCAGATGGAGTCATAGTCATTACACAACAAGCCATGGTTTCAGATGGAGCCCTTGGTGCATGGCCCCTAGCTGATAGTCATTAGTGCAAGGTAGCCAACTCCAATGCTTGAGTGCCACACACAGGTCAGATTTTCAGGATATCCACAATGACTATGCATGAGATAGATTTACAAACAGAGGAGGCAGTGCATGCAAATCTATCTCATGCATAGTCATTATGGATAACCTGAAAACCAGGCATGCTTGTGGCTCTCCAGGACAAAAATTGGCCACCCCTGAATTAGTGGATACGTTTAAAGGGGATATAAAATAGGGGGGAAGACCCCTAGATAGTTGCAAAAGAAGGCTTATAGTACCAGATCCCACCCCTGGTTCCCAACCATTGGGCTTGAAGCTCCAAAGAGAAGGAAGAAACTACTAGGTCAACAACAACAACAAAAAAAAAGATTCTGGACACTTTAATAGACTAAAGTAGAAAACGTTATTAAATTCAAACTCGGACTTTTCGTAACAAGAAAGTCCACCTAGAGCCAAAGGACAGACACAGACACACACACACACACACACACACACACTGATCTCATAAACCTTTTTTTCCTTTGGAAAGCCTAATGTTTAAATTATTATTCACTTCTGACACTTTGGCTGCTTGTTGGTTTGGAATGCAACAAGAAGAATTAGTTAAAAAAAGAAAAAAATAACTAATTTTAATATCCCTGGTTCAGAAATACCAGACCTTGGATAAAGTTACAACTCTACAAAGGCCAACATTTGCCAAAAATATGTAGACACTTGGACTATGTCAAGGCAATTCTTGGAAAGGACCTAAAAAAACACAATTCAATTTCAGGATTCAGTTGTCTATCACAAAATATCCTTAGAACGTTGCTACTGACAATTTACATTGTGAAAATATTTAAATCCCTAGTGAACATTAAAGGTTTGCGGAAGTCTTTTCCATTGAGAGGGCTGTTTGCAAGAAAGAAATTTAGAGCGCTCTGGCAAAGAATCCCTTAAATCTTAAGCCTTTCCTCAAATAAGCAGCTAAAGGGGGTGGGGTGTCACAGTTACAAATTATACAAATTATGCTGCTTCATCATAGGATAAAGCGCATGCATTTTCATGCATTCACATCACAACTGGCCTAATATATTTTAGAACCTTCTCTAGCCCATTGAGCCTGACGTCATCAGATGCTCCTACTGTATGCATACTGAGTGGTACAGAACATATCCAAAAAACATAAAGCTGATATTCATTTTGTGGTATGCATTCATACTGTTGTATTAGCCTTGTGTTTAGAGATCCATGATTAATTTACACAAAAACTACCAACCAAATCCCCATTGGCATTTGTGTTTTTAATAGAATTCAGAAAGCCTTTAGTGTTCAAGGGTACATAGATTATTAAATTGTACAGAATGTTAATCTCCCAAAAAGAAAAAAAGAAACTAATTGATATACACTGAATAAACTATTCACTACTAACCTTTCAGGCTATTTATCTACAACTGTACTTAACTAAACATTCAGGCAGAAGAGGAAGCTCGCGCCATTGAATTCCTGCTGAACAGACAGGCCTGCTTTGCAGCTCCCAGGGAAAGAATGGGAGGCACGTGACTAGCAAACCTGGAAACTTTCCATCTGCCTCTTTTCATCATTCTGGTTTTTTCTTTTCTTTTTTTTTTTTTTCTATTGAGGTAGAAACTGAAGTATCAGTTGAAATGAAATATTTTGCGCAAAATATTCCATGTTTTCTTGTGAATTCAGTCCCAAGACTGTGCATATTTCAGTGAGATACATTTACACATTTAAATTCAAGGCTCATTTGTTGATTAGAGGTTTTGCTCTGGAAGGCTCTCTTTCTTTTTATGGCTCAAGTCCAAAATCCTCTGGGCCCCAACTACTTGAGCATTTCTCCCGGACCTTGCTAGAGAGTGAGCAGGGAAATGCAGCTCCTGGCTGTCTGCAGAGGTTCCTCACGCTGGCATGTGTGTCCATTGCATCTCTCTCTATGTTGGTTCTTCAGCCATCAAGAATTATTATTATTGGGCCATGGAAGGCAGCAGAAGGATATTCTTCCTCCTCTCCAACATCACACCACCAAAAATACCAATTCTGCTAAATATTTTGAATCCACATGTGCCAAGGAAAGTGTTTTGGTTTTTTTTTTCTGCGAAAGGGAAAATTCTTAAAGAAAAGGAACCATTACTGCACTGGAAAAGTTCGCCTTCCGCTAAACAGTTATTGGATATGTCACCATTACTCCGAATAGTTCTCCTCGTGCTGTCAAAAGTCCACGAGGGATGCTGCTTTCCGGGGATTTAATGATAAAAGGGAATTCCTTTAGCTTAATATAAAACATGTGCTAGGAAAGTAAGCAGAAGCGACCAGGGAGCCAACTCAGCATCAAAAGGGAACTGCTGGGAGCAGTGGGGCTCACTTCTCACAGTTTCCCACTGCACCTACAACTCTACAGTCCATTCAGTCTCACTACTGTAAGAGTCCCGATTCATGCTAAAGGTGCAACATCTGAGACCTGGCCAACAGCAATTTCTTTTTCCCTATTGTCAATGAGGTATCTATCTGATTCTGTCCTATTTTTCTGAATTTCACAGAAGAGAGGCAGCATTGATTTTGAAAAATAATATTGCTGCACCACCAAACCCAGCCTCCAAAACCACAGGAAAAGGGCGCGCACACACCAACACACACACACACACACACACACACACACACACACACACACACACACACACACACAGAGTTGCATGTCATAGTTTGTAACCCAATGTAGAAAACCAATCTAAGATACAATAAGCTATGCAGTAGTTATTATTACTGTTACTGTCATAATTAATCTTTCTGTAGAGTTCATGCCAGATGTAGGCAGCACTGTAAGAGACCCACACAGGTTCCTTCTGTTAGGACAGGGCTGTAGATCCCCTCCATGGTTTCTCTTACCCCGAGATGTTTTCCATAAGTGCAGAGTGTGGGGGAAATCTGGAAAGCAGAGCGCCACGGAGGAGGGAGAGGTGCATGGGGCTATTCTTCGCTATGCCTGCCAGTGCCAATGGCAAGACACCGAAGTGAGCCTAGCCGGCCAGGAATCAAAGAATGGAAAAGCAACCCAGAGCATGAATAGAAAGCAATAAAGAAATACAAGGAATCGCTCCATTACCATGTTGGGGGTATTTGTATTTTCTGGTTCGAAAAGATGCATTCTTCAGATGCTTTTTTAGAGATACTTTTTTTTTTTTTTTTGGCATAGTTCATCCAAGTTACCATTATCTCATTTTTAAGGTCAACAAAGTATTTTAAAACACATATTTAAAAATAAAACTATGTATTGTTATTTTAATAGGCACTGTGGATAGCTTAATCTCTATCTTGTATTAAATTAAATATACGGTGAACGGGGTATAATAGATTTTCTATAATTTAGCTGCCAGTGTGGCAACAGAAGCCAGTTACCCTTACCATCAGACTTGTCAGTGGTTTGTTTACCGGCTTATTTGAATTAAAATAAAGCTTTGCTTCTGCTGACTGCACACCATTATCTATTAGTCCATAATCCTGCTAGCAAATCCTATATCTTCCAGAACTGGCTCTTTTGTTTGGGATTACTGAGAGCTTAGCCTATAACAAAAGGGGAAACGGCATCCTTCTCCTCCTCATAATTAAGTACAGGGAGTAATTTAGAAACAAACCCAGAAAGATGTAAAATTTAGAGTCGTACGTTTCTGTACAGACTGGCAGCCAGGATAGACCAAAGAGCACACTGGAGCTATCATCGGATAGACTGCGTGCTCTTTAGGGCTCGATCTCACACAAGCAAAAGTCATTCGGAATGAGGCCTTCGGTTCCCGCGAGCACGGGAGAACTTTTCCCTTTTGCTGCTCTAAAAGTGCGCAGAATTGTCCCTTGATACATGGAGAGAACCGTTCAGCTTCCGCGCGGAGCTTTTACGCACCTGTCCTTTCAGCACCACCAGTAACGCGCATCATTTAAATCGGTGCCTAGTATCCAGCGCATTGTTCCCAAGTCAGCTGACAAAAATTCCCACCTAACATTCCTTGCTGTTGTTGATAAGAAGCTGCATGGTAATCACTCTCGTGATGGAGGACAAATGTGTCTTTTTATTTGTATTACCCTCTTCGGAGCAGAACATTAGATCTAGTTTAGAAATGTCATCATTTTTTTTTTTTTTGCTGCAACCCCTGATCTATAGTACATTCGAGCCACAGTAATTTCTCTACACTCGGTCCAGGAAAGACACTGGAATTGTGACTCTGGGCACATTCCTGCAGCTCTCTGTGTTTGTTCTCTCCGGGTTTAAGCCTGAGTTGTAGAATTTCACAACTTCACGGCACGGAGGCTCTGGGTAGGAAGGGCGCGGATAATTGATGTCCGCGAAAGGAAAAGTAAAGACGGGGCTGATTTATCGACGTCCCTCAACATCGTTACAGATGGGAACCCGGAGAGTCTCTCAGAAAGCAGGCTCTTGTGAATTGTGAAGTAGATCCTGAGACTTGGAAAACATTTTGGGAAAAGTGGCAGTTCAGAACATCTGCCAGCCTTCTGTCTGCATCTAAACTGGGTGTCATGCAGTGCACAGCTGTAGGCATTTCAAACTTCTTTCTGCCAACATCTGTCATAGCAGTACAGTAATATAGGTAATTATTAACACCATATATAAACATTCTATTTTCATTTAAAAAAAATAGAGTAAAATTAGCAAGAGAGCCTTTTTTTTTTTTTTTGCAGAATAACTAAAGAAAAAAAAAATTGTACTGAAGCCAAAGTACAGACGGGATCATTTTTTAAAATTGACCAAATAAGAGTTTGATGGCAGAATAAAAATAGGGATGGGCTACTTATGATTTTTTTCCTATCCTAAAGTAAGGCTGCTTCAAGTTGTTAAGAAGAAGAGGAAAACAAAGGAAAATTAGGGAGTCATTAATTCTCTCTCATGATATCATTAGCCCAGGTATCTATCAGACACTCTGATTTCCAGATTCAATGGCATTTAGTGGGATAACACATCATCCAGCTGCTAGATAATATAGAGGTGTTCTGGGGTGGAGTTACATTATCCAGCTAATATTCAGTTAGCCAGATAACATCTGGTTAACTCTGGTAATGTCATAGAGGATAGCTAAAGGCGATAGCTAAACAATGTGACAAGGCGATAGCTAAAGCCAGAAGAATGCTGGGCTGCATAGAGAGAGGAATATCGAGTAAGAAAAGGGAAGTGATTATCCCCTTGTACAGGTCCTTGGTGAGACCTCACCTGGAGTATTGTGTTCAGTTCTGGAGACCGTATCTCCGAAGAGACAGAGACAAGATGGAGGCGGTCCAGAGAAGGGTGACCAAAAAGGTGGAAGGTCTTCATCAAATGACTTATGAGGAGAGATTGAAGAATCTAAATATGTACACCCTGGAGGAAAGGAGGAGCAGAGGTGATATGATACAGACTTTCAGATACTTGAAAGGTTTTAATGATCCAAAGACAACGACAAACCTTTTCCGTAGGAAAAAAATCAGCAGAACCAGGGGTCACGATTTGAAGCTCCAGGGAGGAAGACTCAGAACCAATATCAGGAAGTATTTCTTCACGGAGAGGGTGGTGGATGCCTGGAATGCCCTTCCGGAAGAAGTGGTGAAGACCAGAACTGTGAAGGACTTCAAAGGGGTGTGGGATAAACACTGTGGATCCATAAAATCAAGAGGCCGTCAACAAAGAGTGGGTGGCTCGCCAGAATGACGGCTACTGCCTGGACACAATACCCTTATTCAATAAACATACACATGCTTACTGTGACTCCAACATCACTCTAAGCTACAACAGCAAGAGGAAATGTGGAAAAAAGGATTCACACTCACAAAGCGGGGAGTAGCTGGCTTGTTACGGCGGTTACTACCCCAAACCAAATAAGCCTGATACTTCACTTTCAATGCATATCCAGCATAGCTCTCTGCTTCAACGGCAGGGGAGAAGAAAAACTGATACTTCACACATATCCAGCATTAGAGATATGAATCGTGTGATCGATCATCTTAACGATCGATTTCGGCTGGGAGGGGGAGGGAATCAGATCGTCGCCATTTGGGTTTTTTAAATATCGTGAAAATCGTGAAAATCGTGTAAATCGAAAACCGGCACACTAAAACATCCCTAAAACCCACCCCGACCCTTTAAAATAAATCTCCCACCCTCCCGAACCCCCCCAAATGCCTTAAATTACCTGGGGTCCAGTGGGGGGGAGGGCGGGAAAACCGGCACACTAAAACAACCCTAAAACCCACCCCGACCCTTTAAAATAAATCCCCCACCCTCCCGAACCCCCCCAAAATGCCTTAAATTACCTGGGGTCCAGAGGAAGGGTCCCGGTGTGATCTTTTACTCTCGGACCTCCGGTGCTTGTAGAAATGGCGCCAGCGATACCTTTGCCTTGTCATATGACAGGTCAAAGGTAGCGCCGGTGCCATTTTGTTTTTTGTCCCCCGAGGTCAGGAGCGTAGGAGATCGCTCCCGGACCCCCGCTGGACCCCCAGGAACTTTTGGCCAGCTTGGGGGGGCCTCCTGACCCCCACAAGACTTGCCAAAAGTCCAGCGGGGGTCCGGGAACGACTTCCTGCATGCGAATTGATTTTCCATACGGAAAATGGCGCCCCACCCCCGTTATACATTCCTCACATACAACTGAAATTTAACATGAAAAAGGATATTCAAAGTACTGTCTTTTGAGGTAAAAAATATCACTTACAATATGAATATTATATTTATATGACATGCTGTGATGCCAACCTGAAAAAAGGCAAATGATACTTGGAACCCATGTGGTATTAGGCCTACTTTAATGCATCTTGGGTATGGGCTTGGCACTCAGAAAGCCATGAAAAATAGAGTTACAATACAATAAGAACATAAGACTTGCCATAGTGGGTCAGACAGAAGGTCTATCAAGCCCAGTATCCTGTTTCCAACAGTGGATAAACCAGGTCACAAGTACCTGGCAAGATCCCAAGGATTTCCCCGAATCCAACAGTGGATAAACCAGGTCACAAGTACCTGGCAAGATCCCAAGGATTTCCCCGAATCCACGTTAATAATTGTTTATGGGCTTTTCCTCCAGAAACCTGTCCAAACCTTTTTCTTTAATGCAGCTACACTAATAGCTTTCACCACATCCTCTGGCAATGAATTCCAGAGCTTAATTATGCGGAGTAAAACATATTTTCTCTTATTAGTTTTAAATGTATCATTTAGTAACTTTATTGTGTGTCCCTTAGTCTTTGTACTCTTGAAAGAGTAAACAACCAATTAACATTTACTCGTTCTACTCCACTCATTATTTTATAGGCCTCTATCATATCTTCCCTCTGCTGTCTCTTCTCCAGGCTGAAGAGTCCTAAACTCTTTAACCATTCCTCATAGGGGAATTGTTCCATCCCCTTTATCATTTTGGTTGCCCTTCTCTGTACCTTTTCTAATTCTGCTATATCTTTTTTGAGATGTGATGACCAGAACTACACACAATACTCAAGATGAGGTTGTACCATGGAATGATACAGAGGCATTATGGTATTCTCTGTTTTATTTTCCATTCCTTTCCTAATAATCCCTAGCATTCTATTTGCTTTCTTGGCTGCTGCTGCACACTGTGCAGAAAATTTCAACATATTATCAACAATGACGCTTAGATACTTTTCCTGAATGGTAACTTCTAATGTGGAACCTTGCATCGTGCAGCCATAATTTGTTTACTTTTCCCTAAGTGCATCACTTTGCACTTGTTCACATTAAATTTCACTTGTCATTTGCATGCCCATTCTCCCAGTTTTGCAAGGTCCTCTTGCAATTTCTCACAATCCTCTTGTGATTTAGCAACTTTGAATAATTTGGTGTCATCGGGAAATTTGGTCACCTCACTAGTTGTCCCCATTTCCAGGTTGTTTATAAATATATTCAAAAGCAGTGGTCCCAAAATAGAGCAACTTTCTATATCAAAACAGCAGTAACTGCCAGCACTCAAAGAGCAATAATCCTACCTATGCACATATTACACCAGGCTCCAAAACACCAATACACAGACCAATACAAAAACAGAACAAGCCAAGCTGCTATAAATCCCTACATAGAAACTACACACTGTTAGAATACCTCACTTCAGTCACACATGCAGAACACAGATATAACCTGAAATACAGACTAAAGGGACCATAAAATATAAATAGAAATGAGCAGACAAAAACTGAACTGGAAACTTCAGCACACCAAATTTTGTGTGCAGTGCAGCAATGGAAAAAAAGATACATCACCACTCTTCATAAAACAATAAAATCAAGAAATATAAATATTAATAGGAATAAAGCCATACCAATAAAAAGAATAATTAAAAACAGCTAAGGTATAGAACATCCAAGAATTAAAAACTCAAAAATTTTCCAAACACCAATAAAATATTTCAAAACAGACAAATGAAATAACACGTAATAAATAAAACTAATAAGGATTTTAAAAAATACCCCACTCTCTATACCTGGGAACTTTTTATTTCTAGATGCCCTGAGATTATAATGATTTAGCAGGCAGAGGGGAAGGAAGGTTGTTTTGCATAGACTTTCTTCTCTCTCTCTCTCTTTCTCTCTCTCACACCCACACAAGTGTTCTCTCTTTATATCACAAAAACATATGCACTCTCTCTCCCTATTTCTCTCACAAACACATACCTCTCTACCTCTACCTCTTTCTCTCACAATCAAACACATGCTCTCTTTTTCACACACGTGCTTTTTTTCTTCTTACTCACACGTAATCTCTCTCGCTCATAGCACACACTCTCACTCGCACATGTGCGCTCTTACACAAACAGGTGTGCTCTCTCTCTCACACACACATGCATGCTCTCACATGCATACACATATGCTTGCATCTATCACTCACACACACACACACACACACACACACGTGTTCACTCATTCTTGCACACATACAAAACATGCATGCTCTCACACAGGCTCTTTTACTCTCGCCCACACATATACACATATGCTTTCATACATGTGCAATGTGCACTCTCTTACTCTCACACAGACTCACTCTCTCTCCATCTCCCAAACAGGCACTCTCTTACTCTCACACACATATACTTATGCAGATGCTCTCTCTCACACATCTCCTTCTGTCATTCATTCGAAGCAGCAGCAGTAGTCTCCTTCTTCAGCCCCCACCCCCCAACCAAAGTTGTTAGGACTACTTCTTCAGGCCAGCAGGGCCAACTCTGCTCTGTGCATTTCCTGCAGGGCAGTCTACACATCTCCTTCTCTTCCTAGGCCCTGCCTGAAAGCACCCTACCACCTTCTATAACACAGTCATCAAACACATTGGCTGATATAGGGCCTTTTATGCTTGAACACTTGGCAGTCTCATTCCTGCAAATGGGAAAAATATTAAATAATATAGTATTTTTAGTATTTTTTTAGTATGTGTAAACATTTATAATGCCAGAAAACATATACTTTCTGTTCCTGTTTTATAAAATTACACACATATATTTTATGCATGTAATAATTGTAAGATGTGTGTGTAATAATAAATAATTAAATAATAATATATAATATAATAATAATAATAATAATAATAATAAATAATAAAAAATAATAAATAAATAAGTAATAAATCACTTTGTCAACTTCTCCCTAACCTTAAGCTAAGACATTACCTATACGCGGATGATATTCAAATCCTCATCCCTATAGAAGATTCCATATACAAAGCCATATCATTCTGGAATAAATGTCTGTCAGCTATCAACAATCTACTCACCAGCCTCAACTTGGTTCTAAATAAAAACAAAACTGAAATCCTCATTATAACTCCGGAAAACTATACCCCTTCCCCACATTCTAACACTAATCAACATCCGGTCACCACAGGGCTCTCCACCACACAACAAGTTAGAGATCTGGGAGTCATCATAGACAACAGACTCAGTCTCAACAAATTCGTCAACAACACAACAAAAGAATGTTTCTTTAAACTTCAAACATTAAAGAAACTCAAACCTCTCCTCCTATACAGAGATTTCCGCATGGTTTTACAAGCCATCATACTCCCAAAGCTGGATTATTGTAACTCTCTCCTCCTAGGCCTTCCAGCATGCACCATCAAACCACTTCAGATGGTCCTGAACGCCTCTGCAAGAATTCTATCAAATGCCAAAAAGAGAGATCATATCACCCCAATTCTCCACCATCTCCACTGGCTTCCAATTAAATACAGGATCCAGTTCAAGTCTTTAATGATGATACATAAGGCCTTACACAACATCGCACCTCTCAACCTAACATTCCAAATTCAATTACACACATCTGTGAAACCAACCAGAAGCGCCTATCAGAACAGACTAATCACACAACCTGCGAAATCCGTTCTGAGGAAACGTGCATTATCCACAGCGGGCCCTTCACTTTGGAACTCGCTCCCTCCAGACCTTCGTTTGGAACCATGCCACTCTACATTTAAAGGGAAACTTAAGACTTGGCTTTTCAAACAAGCTTTCCCCTAGAGCCAAGAACACGAAGAAAAGTCTTTTCAAGCCCACAACGAGTTATTCAGATCTATTTTTTTTCTTCCTTTGTTAATCAGAAATTTACACATGCTGACTTCAATGTAAAACTTATTACTTTGTTTTTGTTCAATGTAAAACTTCTTTTATTCTGTTCTATGTAAACCGCTATTTGTAGCGATAGTTACTGTTCTTTGTGAACCGGGGTGATATGTATATTATACAGGAACCTCCGGTATATAAATTAATTTAAATAAATAAATAAATAAATAAATAATAACCCAGAGTTATACGCAGAGGAAAGAATTTTATAAAGAATGCATATACTGCACTTCTGAAAATACTTGTGTGTGTGTGTACTTGCAGTCTCCAGTTCGCCTACTCCTCCACCAGTTCACCCAGACCCTCCAACACTTCACCCTGACCCCCCCCCCCCCCCACCACTCAGACCTTCCATCCAAGAACTGCAGTTTCACTACCACAATTTAATTACAGGTGTTAAAGTGTACAGACAAGTTTGGTAATGAATGCCACTTACAAAACAGTAACTTGTGCATGTACTTCTAAACCCCGCCTTGGAACATCCTTAAACTGCTCTGATTTTTGCCTGTTAACATTAACATGCAACACTGCAAATACAATGTTTCCAAAAAGCACATAGGCAAAGCACATTTTAAAATGCAGGGATCTGCATAGTTTCTACACTTATTTTAGAAAAGTATGTGCATATATTTATGCAAGAAATTACTGTAACATGTGTATGTAATGACCCTCCAATTATGTATGCAGGCAGGCATCTTATAAAGCTTGGCTGATGAAGGCACCTATCTCACTTACGAAAATACTTATTTATCTGCGTAATTCCAAACACCAGTTCACCGACAACCCTCTGCAGTTGACGCAGACCTTCATCAGTCAACCCACGCCCTCCACCAGTTTACGTACACTTTATACAACTTGCTCCAGAGCCCCCACCCAAAAAATGTAGACAAAAGAGATGTCATTTCTGTGGCTTGCTTACCAGGTACAAAGCATGTGGACATGTTTGATGACATTTAGGCATACTCCATTTATAAAAATGTGTGCATACTTCCAAACTATCTCAGAATGCCCTCAAAACGCTCTTTTTGTACATGCATACTTTTCCATATATCAACATCACATGTACTCCCACCCTTCTGAAAATTTGCTTAACATTCATAGAAGCTACTTAAGTGTGAATATGCCAATTTTAAATGTACACTTACACAAGTATTTGAAAATTTACTCTATAAGAATGAATGAAATTGGATGAATGGTTGAAAATCTTTTTGGGGATGGGGTGGGGACACACACACACACACACACACACACACACACACACACACACACACATTTCTGAGACATATAGTGGAGCACCTACTGACCCCTGGCTCATACTTGTCATGTGTTTTTGATGTCAAGACAATTATAATTCTTTTTTTTCTTTTCTTTTTCTATTTTTTTTTTTTTTTACCTATAGGGAAACAGGTCAGATCCATTGAATTGAAATCTTATGGAGGTCAGACCATACAGTGAGGTCACTGGGCATTTTTAAAGCTGCCCTGCCATTGGTTGATATGGAGCATTTTAAAAACAACCTTGCTGTTGGTTAATAGACGAAGCAGGAAAACTTAAGCACTGCTCTGGGCTCCTGCTTTTTGTAAATATCTTCATTCTGACCCTTGTAAATATTGCTTGAGAGATTAAAAACAGCCCAAATAGCAGCCAATTATCCCCTTTTGTGTCATGAGAAATTTGGAGAAAACTTGATATTCGGCTACTATTCATCTCCTGAAGGCCAAGACTGCTGGGAGTGAATTGACCTATGTACAGAGAGAAAGATACAAACACAGAAACAGAGAGCATGAGATCAAGTCATGAATAATCCCTTAAACCTCTTATTAAGGTATTAATTCATTAAGTTGACCATTAATTCATTTCCTATTTATATTGGTTCAAAGTAGGGAGGAATAACTGAAAGAGACTGTGGAGATATCATTTTTGTAGCTCTGCATCAAACATTTATGATCTGATGTTCTAGTCAGAGTGCTTCCTTGATAAAACAGTGCACTCTGTTATACAGTGTGCATGGTAATGAGCCTGAAGGATACATACAGCTGCCATTAAAACAGGAAAAGCAGAGAAATGATGGCATTAAGTGGGGGGATATACCATGTTAATTGCACCGATACCAGTAGGTTTTGGGGAGTCCGGAGATGATTCAACTCTGGTGGCATTTTAGCACCCAAAGAACTGATCCATAACATGCAGCCTTTGCTTCCCAGTGGAGGAAGAGAAGCCGTTATCATGCTAGAGACGTGGCAATTCCAGCCCGGCCTGGTACCTCATTGGCAGTGCTGTGCTCTTCAGTGTTGAGTCAGGGCCTTCCTTACCCCAGGATGCTGTGGAGGCAGCATTCAGAGCCCCTGGGAGAGGAGGAGGAGGAGGGAAGGAGTCGGGGATTGGGGGGGGGGGGGGGGGGGGGTCATCAATAACAGCGAGAATTGGTGCTGGATTTCAGAGCACCTGACACAGGGGGTCCGGACTAAGCGCCGGAGCATGACTTCTGGTCTCAGGAATGCCATTGCAATGAGCAGACTAGGAACAGTGGGAGGCTGGAAGGATATATTTAAAGCAAGGGTCTGTGCATGAGGGCCCAGCTCTGGCTGCACAGTTTATAAAACACGGGTGTAACTTTTGGTGCCCCCATTCATTTGCCTATGTGCTGAGCTATGCACACTACTGAGAATTACCCTCTTAATGACACAAGTTAGGCTTTCAATCTTTCTCTACTGGCAGGTTTTCAGAATCCTTCATTTCCTATTAGTTCAATATCTCGACTTCTGTTATCATTAAGGGGTAAATATTCAATATGGCGCACAGCTGCAAAGTTAGACATCTACTTGAAAGCCTGCCCACAGCAAGGCGATTTGCAAACACAAAGATGCTCATGAACACCGAGCTGGAAAATCACGCTGTCTGCATTTAGGGAAAGTGAAATGGAGGTGTACAGTTAGGCACATTAGCAACATGTACCTTTGGAAAACGTAAGGTACATGCAAATATCTAATATGTGGCTCAGAGCACCTCTTCTTTTGTGTGAACAAATCTGTATGTGCTATGAAAATGGCTGAAAATCTACGGCTGACTTATGAAAGTGACTTGTGCAGTGGTTTAATAAGTGACTTAAATAACGTTATTTCTTACGTGGTTTCGTTTCTGAAATCAGAGAAAGACCCCAGAAATTTCAGGGGGTTTTTCCATTTCATTTTGTTTTTTTAGAAACAATGTGCAATTAATCATTTTTTTCAGTTACCGGTTGCAAACAGCGCACACCATCTCAAAAAATGAAAAAATTAAGGACATGCATACCCCTAGAGCAGGTTAGCTCTATTTTAACCCATGTGTCAGGTGACTAAGTCTCTCAGCAGGTGTGACTATGGAAAAAAACCAGCATACTGCTAATTACAGTTTCTAAAAACCGTTTTCCACACAGAGGACAACTGTCAACGCGCTCACACTAGGACAAAGTTTACAGGTACTTTTAACCCACAGAATTGGCCTCAGTTTCCAAAGCAAAAGTATTACAAAGTACCCAATGACATTTGCATTTGCTTTTGGTGGGGGTCCTTTTTATAAAAAGAATTACATCAAAGGGATTGATGTTCATCCATTTGTCTGTAGGCACTATAACTCTCCAAAAAAAAAAAAAAAAAATAGATGGAGGCGTGCAGGAAGAAAATGTGAATATGTCAGATGAGTACAAACTGAACAGCATCTGATCAGCATTTTCAGCAAACCGGGCCTCAAAACCCCCCCCCCCCCCCCAAAAAAAAAAAAAACCAACCCCAAACAAACCTACATTGCTTTCAAAGGGAAAGTATGAGAAGCTGACTGGAACTGCCTGCAGGACGGCCTGCGATCACGGCGAAGACTGAACAGGCCCTGGGGTGCTGAGAGCTCAGGCCATCCTGCTTGCGGTGAAGGAGCAAACCCCGGCATGCCATGAGAGGAGGCTGTCCCGCTCACGGTGAAGAAGGAACAGGTCTTGGCGTACCTCTGCTTGCATCGAAGAAAGAGCAGGCCCCGGCTTGCTGCGAGAGGATGCTGCCCCGCTTGTAGTGAAGATGGAGCAGGCCTTGGTGAGAGTGAGAGAGAGAATGTGTGTGTGTGTGTGTGTGTGTGTGTGAGTAAGACTATGAGTATGTGTGAGGGTTTATGGGTGTGGGTGCCAGAGAGAGGGAGCCTATGTGAGGAGATTATGAAGGAATGTGCATATGTCTGAGAGACTGGGAGCTGGTGTGTGTGAAAAAAGGATTGTGTGTATGTGAGGGTGCTTGTTTGTGAGAGAGGGAGCCTGTGTAAAGGGATTGTGTGTGTGTGTGTGTGTGTGTGTGTGTGAGAGAGAGAGAGAGAGAGAGAGAGAGACGGACAGAGGGTGCTTGTGTGAGGGGCGGTATTGAGTGAGGGGTCAAACTCTGGGAGTGGAGATAGTGTGGAAAGGATTGAGCCTAGAGGGGGAGGGGAGAGATAGTGGCAGGTGGAGGAGTTGGGCCTGAGAGGGCAAAGTGAAAGGAGACTGGCCAGGGGAGTAGGGAGAGAAGGTGGAAGAGACACTCTTACAGTGAATTTCTAGGGAAATTCTGCTCAAAATATTTAAAACTCTGCATCTTTAAGTAATAACTTATTCCTGTATTACATTTTAAATTAATTACTTAAAGACTGTATATTGTGTTATTTTGTAATTTAACTTTTTATTCGGAGTACAATCAATAAACAGAACATAAAACAAGTATCAAACAGCTATGTCCCCTACGAGACAATCCCGTATTCCAAAGTTTCTGGATAACCCCATCCCAGTCCAGCATCCCCCTCCCCCCCCAGAACATGTCATGTGAATAACAATTCTATCATCCATCAGAACGTGTATAGTTGTTGTGAACATTACAAGATATCTAACAGAATAAAGTAAAATTATAGTAATATACACAGTACTGAACACCTGTATTCTCCATATATTACTGCTGCATTCAAGTGAAGAGAACAGCTGGTAAAGTGATGCAATTTGAAGGTAATATGGAGTAGAAGACCCTGAAACCCATTCCCAGAACCCAAGCTTAGGATCTGAAATCCTATATAAACCTTTCTCCCCCCAGGTCTGAAAAGTCTGAGATGTGCTCCCTACCGGAAAATCTGGCATGGCTGTAAATCGTGCTGGGAAAAAATAGCCTTTCTTCCTGGTTATACGTTCTCGCCAAGCATACCACACAGATAAAGTACAATACAGAGAGGGCAATATAAAGGGTTCCTTAAGCTTAGGTTTTTGTCGTTCCCCAAAAATATCCTCCAATAGGTCTCTTTTAAGCCAGGAATGCTCAATTAACATCCATTGTTTTCTACAACCCAATATACGACATTGCACTACTGCTTACAATTGTGAGGCCACATAGTATTTCTTAAGATGTGGTACTCCCAATCCCCCTTTAGTTTGAGACCGAAATAAGACAGTCCAAACCACTCTCGGAGGTCTCCTTTTCCAAATATAGGAAAATAATTTCCTCTGAATGTTCCTGAACCAAATGTCGGAAAGCAAGCAGGGGTATTGTGTTATTTTGACCCAATATATAGTATGCAGAATTTTGCAGAATTTTGTTTTTGTGTGCAGAGTTTTAAATTTTTAACGCAGAATTCCTCCAGAAGTAATCAGGGAATGTACCAGAGTTAAGAGCTAAGTTAACTACATGTGATAGAAATGAAGAGATATGATCCCTATTAGACTGATCATTGTAATCCATTTACAATATATAAGAATTAGACATATTAATCGTTTCATCTGTTTAATCAGTTACAACTGTCATTGTGACTGATTTTACTGCTTTTGATTTGTTTTAGTAATTGCTTGTCTATGATTTTTTTTTATTGATATTGATATTGTTTTTGTTTTTTGTTTTAGTAATTAATTGGTTCAGTTTTTTTGCTGATTTATTTTGATTTGTTTTAGTGATGGTTTTGATAGCATGGATTTTTTTTATTGTACATCACTGTTTTATTTGTAGAAAGGTAATTAGTCAAGTTTTAATAAGCTAAACTAAAATAAAAGATTGTAAAGCTTAGGCTAGAGGAGGACAGCAGTGGTTTTGAGAAAAAAGAGGTATAAAAACTCTACTGAAGAGACAGAGATGACTTCTAAGAGTGTAAGGGTTAAAAAAGTATTTGGTGGGCCTTGAACCAGTTGACCTGTGTCTTGTAAGTTAAAAACACCTTGTGTTCAAGTACAGAGGAGAACTGTGATGTATCCAGGGTTCTAACCTGACAAATATTAATAAGAGATTGAACTCTGGTGCTGTAAAAAGAGAAAAGGTTGAGTGAAATTCAAGAAAAAGATCCTAGAAACCCCATGGTACAGGGCATCCAGCAGTCTAATTAGACCCAAGTCTAGAGGGTTGGTCCTGGTGGTGGAGGGAACTGGATTCAAATTCCAACTCAGGTCTTCTGCTTTCTAAGGTGGCTGGGGGTAGAGATACCGCAGAGGCAACATTCACAGCCCTTGGGGGAGGGATTCATAGTCATTGCATAACATTGTGACCAGTCATAGGGACCATGACCGCCCCTGTGATGACTAAACTAAAATAATTTTGGAGGGAATATAAAAGAGGGGAAAATTCCCAGGTATTTATGAATGAAGGTTCAAGGTCCCAGATTCCAGCCCTGGTTCCAACTAAACTGGATGGAACAGGGGAAAGATGCTGGAGAAAAAGAAAGCAAGTCTAGAATTGCATAGCAGCTTACAAGAAGGCATTCTATGAGTAGTACTCAAGGACCAACAGCACAGACGTTATTTGTTGCTTGCCATGACCCCTAGTAGTTCTTTGCGTTAATTTACCAGGCTCTCTCCCCATACTCTTGTGCACTCTCTCCACTGCATGCCACCATGCTTTCCTCTCTCCCAGCACTCTCCTGCACCCTCACCGTTCCCCTACACTTTCTGCCTGCCTCCCCTGCAATCTTTCGCAAATCTCTTGCTTCTTCCCAATTCTTCTTCCCCATGCTCTTCCCCCCAGCCAGCCCCCCATATACCACATAGCCTCTGGCAGACCGTACAGTCAGGAACCGGAGGAAAGGCAATGGGTCAGGTGGTGTGGCAGCAATAGAAGAGCCTCGTGCAAACACAGTTTCCAGTTTTTGTTTAGTTGGAGTAAGTGTAGCCAGGGCCTAAGGGTTAGGTTATTTTTGAGCTGCCACCCTTTAAGGAGTGGCTGGAGAGCAGGCTGTGGCATCAGGCCTTGGTGCTACTGAGTGGTGGTAGAGGAGGTAGTAAAGAAAGCTTCAGTTTAGGATGAATGGCAGATCAGAAGGGGGCATTCTCAGTCTTCAGCCAGGAGGGACAAACTCCATCGGGCTGCCTTGGTGGTGGTCCTCACTCTTCAGCCAGTGGTAGAGCTGAAGGCTGTTAAGGACTGCCTGGTGTTACGAGTGCCGCCCGCGGCAGATCTGCGGCGCAGCCCTCTCACCTTCCTGTACGGACTCCAGCTCCTGGTTCCTCTTCGCTGGTGGCTGTGGGCCGCCAGCTCTAACCTCGGGTTGCCTCCAGTGCCTCCGGCTCTGCCATGGTCCCCAATGTTGCCAGCCAAGATGTCCCTGCTCGTCAGGCCTCTCTGCGTGGCCTGCGGAGAGACGCTGCCATCGGCGCTGCGCACCTTCCAATGGCGCATGCGCATCGTTGATTCTTTTAAAGGGCCCGCGGCAGGAACCAGGCCACAGCCCCGGATGCTGACGTCAGACTCTTCAGCATATATAAGCTCAGGCCTTGCTCCATAGCGCTGCCTTTGCAACAGGTCTCCTCCTACTCCGAGTACTCGTTGCTGATAGAGAATCGTCTCTACATTGTGTTCCTGTCTCCTGTGGTTCCCGGTTCCAGTCTTCCTTGTTCCTGTCCTGTCTACGTATTGGACTGACTCTCTGAATCTCGACTCGGCTTTGTTTGACTACTCTTCAGCCTATCTCCAACCTCGGACCTCTGCTATCTTTGACTTCTCTTCAGTCTATCTCCAACCCCGGACCTTTGCTACGTTTGACCATGCCTGCCTTCTCCGTACTCTGACCATTGCCTTGATTGACTACGCCTGCCTTCTCCATGCCCTGACTATTGCCTTGATTGACTACACCTGCCTTTTCTGTGCTCTGACCATTGCCTTGATTGACTATGCTACAGATTACTAGGGATGTGAATCGGGCTTTGGACGATTAAAAATATCGTTGATATTTTCAAAATCGTCAGAAATTGGGGGCTCCCCCGAAACGATATTGATCGTGGGGGTTCTCTTATCATTTTGGGGGAGGGCGGGAAAAACGGCACACAAAAATAACCCCTAAACCCACCCCGACCCTTTAAAACTAATCCCTTTGCTTCCCCCACCCTCCTGACCCCCCACAAAACATTTTACAGGTACCTGGTGGTCCAGTGGGGGTCCAGGGAGCGATCTCCCGCTCCCGGGCCGTCGACTGCCACTAATCAAAATGGCGCCGATGGCCCTTTGCCCTTACCATGTGACAGGGTATCCGTGCCATTGGCCGGCCCCTGTCACATGATAGGAGCGCTGGATGGCCCGCGCCATTTTTAAAGATGGTGCCGGCCATCCAGTGCTCCCTCCATGTGACAGGGACGGCCAATGGCACGGATACCCTGTCACATAGTAAGGGCAAAGGCCATCGGCGCCGTTTTTATTAGTGGCAGCCGACGGCCCGAGAGCGGGAGATCGCTCCCGGGCCCCCCACTGGACCACCAGGTACCTGTAAAATGTTTTTTTGGGGGGGGGGGTCGGGAGGGTGGGGGAAGCAAAGGGATTAGTTTTAAAGGGTCAGGGTGGGTTTTTTGTTTATCGGCTCGGGCGCAGCCGATAAACAAAACCGCGATTGGGCCCGATGAAAAAAAACCCACATGTGAATCGGAACCGGAATCCGAACCAATTCCGGTTCCGATTCACATCTCTACAGATTACTCTGTTTCCAGAGTTCTTCATTACTTGTCACGACCTCCGCTTGTCGCCAGCCTTGACTCTAGCCTGTCAGTGATGCCTCCTCCAGCCTACTTCCTGGACGTGGACTTACAAGGCTTCGGCCTTCCTTTGCTCAGGTGCCTCCAGTTACTTCCTGATCCATTGGTGCCTGAGTTCCCATACAGAACCTAGTCCAGGGTAGGACTACGCCACCTATCGACTGCTGTCTCTGGGGTGAATCACCTTACTTCATGAACCAACCTCGAGGCCCATCTAAGTCCTGCTGGCCCTGGTACCCAAAGGCTCAACCCACGAGGAACGAGGGCTGGTATAGGTGAAGATCCAGTGGCCTCTATCTTCAGCCCACTCCACCTGCTGACGGTGGGGACCCGTACGTCCCTACCTATGGGTTGCGTCAACCCCACCTCGGCCCAAGGGTCCACCTCCAATGCAACACCTGGAGCCCCCAGCCCTTATATTATTGGCATGTCTGCCTATACTGCTAGTCCCTGCCTGTGATGTCATATGTCACAGACAGACAGATGGGCAACTGATAACATAAGTGCCTTTTCTTTTATAAAAAGTGCTAAAACACTAAAATAATTTTTGCCTAGTGTGCATTGTTCAATAGTTCAAATGTGTTCCTATCAGGTCACAATACCCAGACAAAACAGCTTAATTCCCTTTTGAGTTGTTAGTTTTAAAATTCTTTACACTGCTCACCAGAAAATCATCTGCAAACTCCATCACAGCTACTGGATGTGATTGGTAAATATTGACTATGAAGTTACAATGCTCCTCTCTGCATGAACCAATCAGTCAATTTAGGTGTTACTGCTCCCATGCTATAAGCCTGCACTAATTGAACCATTTCTCAGGGCAAGGACGTACTTATTATGTAAGAACATCTCCAAAACAATTTGCTGCTCATGCAAATGTCACACATCTTTGGAAGGAGAAGACTCAGGGGATGGAGAGGGCAGGGGTGGTAGCTGCCTAGCTGTAAGATGCACAGGCATTTTTGTACCTGTGAAACCTTATCACATTTTCAGAAATAAGCTCTCTGTGTACTGCCTCCTTGAAAATTTGCTAAGGCTTACGTGGGTACAAAAATGCCCAAATACTTTTGCACCTGCTATAAACGTGGCTGGGGTTTGGCAGGGGAGGGGTGGAGGGTGGGTGGGGAACTGTGTGTGTATATATTTCAAAATGTTATATACGCATATAGTTTACTCCTTGACCGAATCCTTTGTCCTGAAATGCCCAATTTTAGAGCGTGTGTGGGGCAAAGAGGCATTGCCAGTTCCATTTTGAACGATAACACCAGCAAGGCAGGAGTGCTTGGGTATCACTCCTGCCCTAGGGTTACTCAAAGGCTACACTGGGTAAGAGAGGAGTGTGTGTGTGTGTGTGGACTGGAGAAAGCCATGAGCTGTCCTTTTTTTGCTATATTTGGGTAAGGCCAGGGAATCTGCACAGCATCTGTTGGATGGGAGAAAGGGGATTTCGAGTAGGGGGTATCCTTTTTTTTCGGTAGGTGATTTGGGGTTTAAGTGGAAGTTTTACTCAGGGCTCTTGCTCCCTTAGAGATCCTGGTGGGAGTGGAAGGGGGAGGGGGCAGGATATGATAGGATTCTATCAGTTAAAACATTAATTGTTAATTTACTGCTAGTTAAGTTAAACTATTAAATGTCACCAAATATGTTCTCTGTTATACAATGTTATTGTTCACATGTTACCATAATGTACTAAGTTGTTATATCTGTAAACCGGAATGAAGGCTTATAGCTAAATTTCGGTATAAAAAAAAAGTGAATAAATAAGTAAATAAATAAAAATGGTCATTTTGTGGTGGGGGAATTTAACTCGGGACTAGTTAACCCTTTAAAAATCATGGCCCTGGGCCACAATTGCAGATTGCCAGGGCTATGATTGCTGTGGCTGGGAATGCACAAGCTTTTCTGGACATGGCAACATTCACTTTTCCAGTTGTGTTCACTTACAGTAATTTATTGAATTCTGAAGTAAATAACTTGTGCTAAAATGGCACATGAAAGCACCTTTTTTACACTGGTTAGTACACAGGTCCACCAATTTGTTGACTGCTGTATACAGCAGAACCATTTTGCAATAACAAACCTTTTTTTTTTTTTTTAAACTCAATGATTGCTCTGGGGTTGGGTCACTATCATCATTTCTAGGCACAAATTTCATTAGCTGGAGACTGGGGCAGAGAGATCTCTGTCACTACAGAGTGCTCAGAATAAGTAATTTCCACGGGATTTCATCACCTATTCGACCTGGGAATGTTTTGACCTACACTTTAGAATTACGATTCAGATTTCCGTCAATCTGCATCTTCTGAATTATTTTCAGATTGCAGGATCTGAATGCCATGAGTTCAGAGAGGGTGTGGCATGCCTTATAAACATACATCCCTCTTTAGGTAACACAGCTGGCATAATCTTGAATAAATGCATAACCATGAAGCTTTCCCCCTCATTTTACAATGGCAATACTGACCTCTAGAACAGACATCTGTGCCATTTAGGTACACTGAGAGTGCAGCTTTGATTTCACCTTGAGTCTTTTGACATTTCATTCTATAACAGAGTAATCTGGTCTATCATATAGTTAATTAGAACAGAATCAAATTAACAATGTTAACTTAAAGGGAGGTCAGACGGATGGTTTTAGATGCGGGTGTTTGGACTAGAGACTTAAAAAGATCTGACAATTCATACAATAATAATTCAGGATCTGTTTATGCTTTGTGTCATTTTGCTATTTATCAAGAGCTCAATGGTTTTATTGCATGCTAAATCTATTTCGTATGTGCTAAAATGAAGCAACAGAAAATAAAATGAAATAAAAAAAAAAAACTGAAACGAAAACCATCCCCCCGAAAACGAAATGACACAAGCATACATTTTTTTGGCTCCACACCTGTAACAATAATGACACTAGTAATAGCAGCATGCCAGTGCTCCACGCAGTGAGTGAAGCACACACAGCATGTGTTTTTCAAAATGCTGCACTTTTCTTTCTTCTGTCTGGACCGCTATTAGATATAGTACTGTGTAGGTCTAGTAGTGCTTTAAAAATAATAAGTAATAGTAAGTAGTAGAGGTCAGTCAATAAACTATTGTGAACCTTACACTTTGTGCCCATACTGTTAGCCTTCAATTTCTACAACTATTAGCTAATGTGCCCATTTAAGACGCCTCCTTTAAAACAGCCTGCTTTTCATACTTAATGATTAACTTGCAGTGTGCGTAAAAGGTACTTTTGTAATCAATGTCACATAATCATCTTCACAGGGCGGATGACCACAGATTATATGAGGATGATTTGTCTTATTACATTTACTTTTTTGATTTCTGTTTCTTAGTATTCTAGTTGGAATGATTCCAATTGTCAGCTTTCAAAGAAAGAATCAAAGTACTTCAAGTCCACATAACTGGAAGAAGTAGTCAATCAACAATATCCTAAGCAGAATCGCAAGCATTTTTGGGCAATCAATTTCACTCTCATTATTTTGAAGCCTCAGGAACTCTGAGGCTAAATGCAAAAAAATCTTTGGGGCAATATTCAGCCGTTGAGCGGACTGGCAAATTAGCCGAATAAACTTATCTGGCTAATTAGCAGGATATGTTCAACGGCGCGGTTGCACCTCTAAATATACCCACATATCTTAAAGTTTATCCGGCTACCTTTAGGACAGGTCAGCAGCATGACCAGAGTTAGCCGCATAAGTTAACCAGTTAGCTCTGCTCCTTCCCAAAATGCCTCCCGCCCCCAGAACGTCCCCAACTTATCCCTCTAAATTCTAGCCGGATAAGTCTCGGAATATGTGGGTTTTGCTATTTACATGGATGCATTCTCTACCTAGCTTGTTTGAAGCTAGTTAGAGAAGTGCATTGTACAAATCAGCTCCTCTTGTACATTTCATCAGTTCAAACAACAGACAATCTTCAGTGATGTCAACTTCACTGTTCGTACCTCTAAGTATGTAAACCCCCCCAACCTACCCCACCCCCACACCCTACACCGAATTAAAAATACCCCTTCTTACAGTAGTATAAATAGAACATGACATATTGATTTCTATACACACACACTTTCTCTCTCTCTCTCAAATGCACACACTCTCTCTTAATGGCAGCATGTGCAAGAAACACTTTTCCCAGCTAACACAGGAGCAGGGTAATTAGCCTAACCACGCCCCTTTTTATCGCAGGCACTATTTTCTCTATATTCATAGCATTTTGATAAATCCAGGCCTAAGTCTGTACCTGAGGCAATGGAGAATGACTTGCCCACAGGGGTCTCTATTCATAGCCTCTGTTCATGGACTTCCACCATTAGGCCCCATTATCTTCCCTTTGTAATCCATCCATTGCAGTGATGGTCCTCAGTAGGGGGCCACAAGTTTCTAAACCTGATTAGAACATAAGAACATAAGAAAATGCCATACTGGGTCAGACCAAGAGTCCATCAAGCCCAGCATCCTGTTTCCAACAGTGGCCAATCCAGGCCATAAGAACCTGGCAAGTACCCAAAAACTAAGTCTATTCCATGTTACCATTGCTAATGGCAGTGGCTATTCTCTAAGTGAATTTAATAGCAGGTAATGGACTTCTCCTCCAAGAACTTATCCAATCCTTTTTTAAACACATCTATACTAACTGCACTAACCACATCCTCTGGCAACAAATTCCAGAGTTTAATTGTGCGTTGAGTAAAAAAGAACTTTCTCCGATTAGTTTTAAATGTGCCCCATGCTAACTTCATGGAGTGTCCCCTAGTCTTTCTACTATCCGAAAGAGTAAATAACCAATTCACATCTACCCATTCTAGACCTCTCATGATTTTAAACACCTCTATCATATCCCCCCTCAGTCATCTCTTTTCCAAGCTGAAAAGTCCTAACCTCTTTAGTCTTTCCTCATAGGGGAGCTGTTCCATTCCCCTTATCATTTTGGAAGCCCTTCTCTTTACCTTCTCCATCACAATTATATCTTTTTTGAGATGCGGCGACCAGATCTGTACACAGTATTCAAGGTGCGGTCTCACCATGGAGCGATACAGAGGCATGATGACATTTTCCGTTTTATTCATCATTCCTTTTCTAATAATTCCCAACATTCTGTTTGCTTTTTTGACTGCCGCAGCACACTGATTCTCTCCTGGACGTGTTGCTGTTATGTAATGACTGGATGAGTAGTCTAGTGGTTAGAGCAGTGGGCTGTGAACAGAGACCCCTATGGTGCTTCAACTTCAGATCTCTCTTAAATAATAGTGAATGGGATTGGGACAGGATCCAACTTGGCTGGGGGAAGGTGTGAAAGAAGGACAGTCAGGCCAAAGAAAAATATGGCATTAAGATTAAGGACCTCGTTTACTAATGATTTTTTCCCATGGACACAGAATGGGAGAAAAGCCTTAGTAAATTAGGCCCTAAGATAGCTATAATTATTACTAATATTGTTTTGGAATTTAAAATATTTGTAGCACTTGCTATTCCCTTCCAGTGCCGAGAAAAACTGTTCCATTATCTCAAGATCAGAGAGAAAATGCTTGATCAGATGGTTACCAAGAGACGTTTTTCTTAAGCTCAAAGGAACATTTATACTCATTGAAATATTTCTGTCACTGTAGATTGAATTTAGGGATATATCACTAGTGGCATACTGCCTTGCCCTCCTCCCAGTGGAAAATTAGATGTCCCCTGAAAAAGACACAATGGTTTACTTTTATTTGGAGAATTTGGAATTTGGAAAGTCCATATTCAGACACAGTCTGGATAGCAAAGTTATCCAGATAAACCAATCCAGCTAACTTTGCAGGGGTATTTGATGGTGCAGCCTGATAATCCAGCTAACTTTGGAGGGGTATTCAATGGTGCAGCTGCACTATTGAATTTAGAACAATGACTAGCTATGTAAATGGATGTTTGCTGCAGAAATTAACAAGATTCGATTTTACTAATAAAATAATGTATTTTATTCAATCTACAACTAATTAATAACTGTGTGTGTAAATCAATTTTTTATATAGAGATAAGACCTCAGTATTGGCAAGAGATCTGAAAAATCAGAAACTTCTTGTTAGCCAATTGTTGCAGTCACCGGTCTTGTACTCTCTAATTTTAATTTTTAATAAAATTACCTGAATTTTAATTTTTAATAAAATTACCTTAATTACTCTACTAAACACAATTTTAATTATTGGCTCTGGTTAACTCTGATTTTAATTTTTAATTTTGATTTTTAATTTTAATAAAATCATTTAAACTGGATATGTGTCTCTGAATAATTCTTTCTTTCAATGGCACCATTTAATCTTGATATGATTGTAACCTTAAAACACTTCAATTGAACCTAATCCATTGTAGTTTTTTTATCACTGAGTTTCTGCAAATTGATTGAAAATGAATTTACTTTTGTAATTTCTCATTTGTGACTTTGTTGAAGAATAATGTTACAATGTTCATAGGACAATGTTGCCACCTGTACAGCTGAATGAACTTAGCTGTCACAATGAAAAATTTTTTTTCTTTCTTCTCAATTGTTACTTTGTGGCAGCAAATTTTAGTTACATTGTCTTGAAGCAATGTAAGGCGCCGTATCTACTGAATTTGCTTGAGTAACTCTTCAAATGATAACATATCCCAGCTTGCTTTAACCGTGCAATGGCAATGCAATAACAGTTCGAGCTCTGCAGCAAAACATGCATTGAAACTTTATAATGTTATTTCAGTCTCATAGGGCCTCATTTTCCAAGGAGTTACCGTGGGTGATAATTCTGCAAATCTAACAGCTGTTAACGTGATTTCCGAATGCAAATGTTTAATTTTGTATTCAGTGGGCGGAGTAAATGTAAAGTAGGGAGGATTTACCGTGTGCCGCAAAACAGCCACAGTGTTACCGCAGCTCCTAACGATGCTGAGAGAGAGAGAGAAAGAAAGAAAGAGAGAGAGAGAGCAAGCGAGCACCTTGCTATAGCTCCTCCTCCCTAAGGTATTTGTATCCCTATGGGAGGCCTACCTAGTAACTTGAGGTGAGAGTTGTATTAGTGTAGGGGGGTAGGGGCCACTTTCACATTCAACGTGAGATGTACGAACAGAACAGTGGTCTCTTGTGAAGATTTGATGACCTACGGAGTGAGGAAACTCATTCCAAGATGAGATTTTTGCAATGTTCTCTCAACCTAGCTTGATGGATTCTCTACCTGGGTAACAACATCCAGATTGCCATCAGTAAGGACTGCTATCAGCAAAGTCTCCCAACCGATGGAGTAGACATACCAGGAAATTGGAGCGGGGCACCGCGTTAAGAAGCGGGTTTAAACATCACTCGCCGGAACATCCCCTGAGGAAGGACGCATCCGCATCTGCATCCGCATCCGCGTCCGAAAACAACAAAGAACAACCTGCATCTAGTTAAGTCATTTTGTACTGGATGTCATTCTAAACATAGTAGAAATTATTGAAGTTTTGAAACATAATATTTGCATAGAAGAGCACAAAAAAATGGAGGTGGTTGGTGGTTCTATGATTATAACATGCCAAATGAGGCAGGGTTGCCAACCCCTCTACAAAATTTTTTTTTTTTGGTTACAATTCATAAAGGGCCTGATTTTAAAAAGCATTTATTCGAGTAAAAACCAGGTTTACTGGAGTAAATTCACTTTACTTGAGTAAGTGGGTTTTTGAAAATTGCTACAATATATGCCATTGACTTGTCTATAGGATTTACTCACATAAGTGCACTTTACTTGAGTAAATGGCTTTTGAAAATTGCTACAATAGTAGCTACATTTACGCATGTAACTCCTTTTGAAAATTACCCCAAAGAGAATTCCACAGTTCGTGTAGGTGTAAAAATTTTTAAAAAAAATAATAATTAAAAAAAAATGATAATAATTATTAAAAATACTAAAGTTCAGTAATAGTACACCCATAAACGTTTTTCACAGTGAGTGAACCTTTTGGTTCCTTTTTGATTTTTTGGATTATTTAACACTGTGCATGTGGCATTGATACATTTAGATCTGTCCAAGTATTCATTTAGCCAGACAGCTTCTGGGTTAGTTGGCTAAATGTGTTGAATATGAACCCCCTAATTTCTAAGGTGTGAAATATTACAATCACAAAAAAGACTATGGTGCCCTATGCTTTCCCCATCCCTATTGTTCATTTCACTCATTTTTCCTCCTGCAAAAAAAAATAATAATCATAATCCAACTCTGTTGATGTTAGAAGTGGGTGGTGCTCACCACTAAGTCATTTGAGACATATAGATGTAAGCAGCTACAGAGATTACAGACCCATTACTAGATGTGCTTGTAAACTCCAGAGCAGGGAGGAATCTGAATCAGGATTCCTAAACCATTTTTAAAGATGGCGCCGGCCATCCAATACTCCTAACATGTGACAGGGACCGGCCAATGGCACAGATACCCTGTCACATGCTAAGGGCAAAGGGCCATCGGCGCCATTTTGTTTACTGGCAGCCGACGGCCCGAGAGCGGGAGATCGCTACCAGGACCCCCGCTGGACCACCGGGGGGGGGGGGGGGGGGGGGGGGGGGATTAGAAAGAATTAAATTTAAAGAGTCAGGGTTTTTTTTTTTTCGGCACAACACAGCCGATTAAAACGGGTAAAAACCGCGGGAACGAAGATTTCCCACGGTTTTTACCTGAACCCGATACAGGAAATGAGTCCGGTACCAATTCACATCTCTAGGAACAACAACAACCTCAAGAATAGGCAAGACCAGTGCCAAACCCTCCTAGGGAAGTCTCTGCACCAGAGGCACGGGACTCACAGGATTGGGGCCCAGGGCAGTGCCAGGCACGCAGGCGGCCACGGCAGAGGAGATACAGGGAGCTCATCTTTCCCCCATGAACATCCTTGCTGGGCATGCCAGAGGATTATGTGGTTAGCAGGTATCGCCTCAGCTCTCAAGCTATCCTGGAATTATATGAAGAAATCCGAGGGGATTTGGATCCCGTCACCAAAAGGTCCTACGCTGTACCGGGCCTCACCAAACTGCTGGCCACCCTGCATTTCATGGCAACTGGCTCCTTCCAAATGACAGTAAGGGTCCGTGGGGGAGGGGGGAATGTCCCAAACCACTTTTTCCCGATGTCTGGACCAGGTCATCACAGCAGGCTCTGACTGCATTAATCGCTACACAGCATTTCCTCGGGACAGGCAGGACATGATGGACTTGAAGAGAGGCTTTTATGCCTTTGCAAATTTTCCCAATGTTCTGGGAGCTATCGACTGCACTCACATGGCCATCATCCAACCCCGTGACAGGGAGGAGATCTTCCGCAATAGAAAGCCACTCCATCAACATGCAAGTGGTCTGTGACGCTCGAATGCGCATCCTCGACGGGAGCCACGTATGATTCCTTAGCAATTGGACTTGTGTGAAAATTTTAAGGATGGCCTATACGGTGATGGTTGGCTTGTAGGTAGACGCTTCTTTATATATTCCATCTCTGGCTATGTGTTTGTGGAAAATGGCATGGACATGGAGGGTGGCTGGGGTGGGGGAGGTAACAGCATCGCTGCCATGACAAGTGGCTTGTACAGTTATGTCTGCAGGCCATTGCTCCAGGGCTTGGCTTTTTCTCCCCATGCTGCAGAGGCCTGCTAATCTTGTGATGGCAAACAATGCACCAGCCCTAAAGCTTGGTGTGTGAGCAGGCACTATACACTTTCTATTTGTTCATTTTCAAAATGGCCCTGTTCCTATCCTCCCATTGCGAGCTATTGAAAGCTCACTGGTTAATCACAAGCTTGAAGTGTCCACACTGCTAGTACTGCCAGATTATGTGGCCGGTTAGTGATGTGACATCATGATTGTTGGCCACAGTTTGTTTTGACCCTCACTCAGCTGAACCAGAAGCAGTGTCCTGTGCATGTTGGTGGCCTGGCATATTCCCTGTGTTGGGCTCACAAATTGGTTTCTATGAAGAGCAGGCGGAGACATTCACAATCACATCATGAGGTACTGTTTTTTCAGCTAACAAAGGTGTGGCAGCACATATGTATTGCTTCAAGGTTAGCAGACTGCTACATACCAGCTCAGTTGTGAGGGCCTGGCATGCAATTGTTAGAATACCCAGATGCGATTTAGTAGTCTGGAAGAGCTGCGCTACTTTTGGCTACTGCTGTCCTGCACATATACTGGCCCAGAACAATTTGACATGACTTAGGCTAGGCAAATCCGCCTTTAAGACTCAGGGAAAGGTACAGGCTACCTTATACAGTATTATAGCATGCTGTGTTTTGCAAGCCAGATCTGCAAGTGACAATATTATGATTGATGGCTTAAATCTGTCTTTCCACAGGAGATTATGGGTACGGTTGCAGGACCTGGCTTCTCACCCCTGGTGCTTTTCCCAATACACTGGCAGAGACGAGATACAATGAGGCCTTATGTGCTGCCCACTGTGTCATTGAACACACCTTGAGAGTTCTCAAAAGTCGATTTTGCTGTTTGGACAAGATGGGTGAAGCTTTAATGTGTGTCCCACCCAAAGTTGGAGATATAGTGCAGCACAATCCAGTGGGAGCACTGACAGGAGAGGATCATCTTGCTGGTGGTTGAAAGGAATCAGTAAGTTTTTGCTTGGGAAATTTTCTTTTGAAAAGTATTGGGACAAAGCTAACTATTTGGGAATATTATTTAGTGTGTTTGTGTATGTTTGTGCTTTTAACAGTAAGGAAGGGAATAAACTGAAGTTAGACTGTATTTTTAAATAGTCAGTAAGGCAGCTAATAAGCAGTAGTTAGTGTGTTTATTTTTAATAGTCTGTAAGGCAGCTAATAAGCAGAAGTTAGAGTGTTTGTATATTAAAAAAAAAAAGTAGCCAGAAGCTAGAAATAAGCTAGGAGCAGTGTACACCTAAGTAAAAAGGTTGAAAAGTTCAGCACTCACCTTGGAAAGATATTAAAGTAGTGTGATTTGGTTTGATTAGGTACCAACATAGTTAATAAAGAGAACAGTGAGTCACTCTGGCTGACTAACTGAATTTAGACTGTTTGTATAGACTGCATTCTCTGAAATGCTCCCTGTTCCACGCGTTGGTCCCCAGAGGCAGACAGAGCTCCGGAGTCTCAATGCGTGGATGAGACGATGGTGCATGGAAGAGGGATTTAGTTTTGGAAGGAACTGGGGAACCTTTTGGGGAAGGGGGAGTCTCTTCCAAAGGGATGGGCGCCACCTTAACCAGGGTGGAACCAGACTGCTGGTGCTAACCTTTAAAAAGGAGATAGAGCAGCTTTTAAACTGGAACAAAGGGGAAAGCCAACAGTCACTCAGCAGCACATGGTTCGGAGGGAGGTATCTTCAAAGGATACTAATGATGCATTAGAATTAGGGAACCCCGACAGTGAGGTTCCAATAATAAGAAAAGTAGTCCAAGTGCCTGTAACTAAAAACTCACCTATCAACTAAAAAGCAGAATGAAAATACTATCAAAAAACAAACTTTGAAATGTTTGTATGCTAATGCCAGAAGTTTAAGAAGTAAGATGGGAGAATTAGAATGTATAGCAGTGAATGATGACATAGACTTAATTGGCATCTCAGAGACGTGGTGGAAGAAGGATAACCAATGGGACAGTGCTATACCGGGGTACAAATTATATCGCAATGACAGAGAGGAGCACCTGGGAGGTGGTGTGGCATTTTATGTCCGGGATGGCATAGAGACTAAATGCACAATCAAATCTTATGGGTAGAAATCCCTTGTGTGTTGGGGAAGACTATAGTGATAGGAGTATACTACCATCTTTCGGGTCAAGATGGTGAGACGGACAGTGAAATGCTAAGAGAAATTAGAGAAGCTAACCAAATTGGTAGTGCGGTAATAATGGGAGATTTCAATTATCCCAATATTGACTGGGTAAATGTATCATCGGACATGCTAGAGAGATAAAGTTCCTGGATGGAATAAATGACACTTTATGGAGCAATATTGGTTCAGGAACTGTCAAGAGAGGGAGCAATTTTAGATCTAATTCTCAGTGGAGCACATTATTTGGTGAGAGAGGTAATGGTGGTGGGGCTGCTTGGCAATAGTGATCATAGTATGATCAAAATTGAATTAATGACTGGAAGAGGGACAGTATGCAAATCCACGGCTCTCGTGCTAAACTTTCAAAAGGGAAATTTTGATAAAATGAGAAAAATAGAAAAAAACTGAAAGGAGCAGCCTCAAAGGTAAAAAGTATGCAAGAGGCGTGGTCATTGTTAAAAAAATACCATCCTAGAAGCACAGTCCAGGTGTATTCCACACATTAAGAAAGGTGGAAAGAAGGCAAAATGATCACCAGCATGGTTAAAAGGGGAGGTGAAAGAAGCTATTTTAGCCAAAAGATCTTCATTGAAAAATTGGAAGAAGGATCCAACAGAACAAAATAGGATAATGCATAAACGTTGGCAAGTTAAATGTAAGACATTGATAAGACAGGCTAAGAGAGAATTTGAAAAGAAGTTGGCCGTAGAGGCAAAAACTCACAGTAAAAACTTTTAAAAATATATCCAAAGCAGAAAACCTATGAGGGAGTCAGTTGGACCGTTAGATGAGCGAGGGGTTAAAGGGGCAATTAGAGAAGATAAGGCCATTGCAGAAAGATTAAATTATTTTTTTGCTTCAGTGTTTACTGAAGAGGATGTTTGGGAGATACCCGTATCAGAGAAGGTTTTCATGGGTAATGATTCAGATGGACTGAACCAAATCATGGTGAACCTAGAAGATGTGGTAGGCCTGATTGACAAACTGAAGAGTAGTAAATCACCTGGACCAGATGGTATACACTCCAGGGTTCTGAAGGAACTAAAAAATGAAATTTCAGACCTATTAGTAAAAATGTGTAACCTATCATTAAAATCATCCATTGTACCTGGAGATTGGAGGGTGGCTAAAGTAACCCCAATATTTAAAAAGGGCTCCAGGGGCGATCCGGGAAACTACAGACCAGTTAGCCTGATTTCAGTGGCAGGAAAAATAGTGGAAAATGTTCTAAATATCAAAATCACAGAACATATAAAAAGACATGGTTTAATGGAACAAAGTCAGCATGGCTTTACCCAAGGCAAGTCTTGCCTCCCAAATCTGCTTCACTTTTTTGAAGGAGTTAATAAACATGTGGATAAAGGTGAACCTCTAGATGTAGTGTACTTGGATTTTCAGAAGGCATTTGACAAAGTTCCTCATGAGAGGCTTCTAGGAAAAGTAAAAAGTCATGGGATAGGTGGCGATGTCCTTTTGTGGATTACAACTGGCTAAAAGACAGTAAACAGAGAGTAGGATTAAATGAACAATTTTCTCAGTGGAAGGGAGTGGGCAGTGGAGTGCCTCAGGGATCTGTACTGGACCCGTACTTTTCAATATATTTATAAATGATTTGGAAAGAAATACAACAAGTGAGGTAATCAAATTTGCAGATGATACAAAATTGTTCAGAGTAGTTAAATCACAAGCAGATTGTGATAAATTGCAGGAAGACCTTGTGAGACTGGAAAATTGGGCATCCAAATGGCAGATGAAATTTAATGTGGATAAGTGCAAGTTGATGCATATATGGAAAAATAACCCCTGATATAGTTACACAATGTTAGGTTCCATATTAGGAGCTACCACATAAGAAAGAGATCTAGGATTCATAGTGGATAACGCATTGAAATCATCGGTTCAGTGTGCTGCGGCAGTCAAAAAAGCAAACAGAATGTTGGGAATTATTAGAAAGGGAATGGTGAATAAAACGGAAAATTTCATAATGCCTCTGTATCGCTCCATGGTGAGACCGCACCTTGAATAGTGTGTACAATTCTGGTCGCCGCATCTCAGAAAACATATACTTGCAATGGAGAAGGTACAGAGAAGGGTGACCAAAATGATAAAGGGAATGGAGCAGCTTCCCTATAAGGAAAGACTAAAGAGGTTAGGACGTTTCGGCTTGGAGAAGAGATGGCTGAGGTGGGATATGATAGAGGTGTTTAAAATCATGAGAGGTCTAGAACGGCTTAATGTGAATCAGTTATTTACTCTTTTGGATAATAGAAAGACTAGGGGGCACTCCATGAAGATAGCATGTGGCACATTTAAAACTAATCGGAGAAAGTTCTTTTTCACTCAACGCACAATTAAACTCTGGAATTTGTTGCCAGAGGATGTGGTTAGTGCAGTTAGTGTAGCTGTGTTTAGAAAAGGATTGGATAAGTTCTTGGAGGAGAAGTCCATTACCTGCTATTAATTAAGTTGACTTAGAAAATAGCCACTGCTATTACTAGCAACAGTAGTGTGGAATAGACTTGGCTTTTGGGTACTTGCCAGGTTCTTATGGCCTGGATTGGCCACTGTTGGAAACAGGATGCCTGGCTTGATGGATCCTTGGTTTGACCCAGTATGGCATGTTCTTATGTTCTGCTGTGTCTTCCATAATCTCACTCTATGCCATTGACTAGATGGCGTAGCGTGAGATCCATCATGTGTCGACTGCATGAGCTGAGGACACCATACTGAGTGGCAGTCAGCTTTGCCAAAACCTTATACAAAGCCTCTTTACCTGATAGGCCTCATCTACCATATCCCCTTCCAGGGAAGGGAGGCCAGTAGAGTGTTAGCTTCTGCTCGCCTCGCTATCATCTTTCTTTCTCTCACTGCTTCTCTGTCTGGGTCGGTGTGTAACAGAAAACATGTATGCCTATTCAGGATTCGTCTTGACATTGGAGCAATACAGTGTACTTGGAAAAACAGTTCTGTAAGTAAAGATGACATAAAATACATGTGGCTGCCATAATGTGTTCTGCCTTATGGTGACAATAAAAGAGGCATGTGTGGCACGTGAGTTTTTGAACGACTGCCAACACAGTGTTCATAGTTTGGCCTAGCTAGCGCCATGTGGCTTGCCGGCCCTCCCCAACGGACCCCATCCTAACGCTCACATGTGGATGTGATAGTGCCACAACTGTGATGCCACCCCAGTTGGTCCTCAAGCATGGAGAGCTACAGCTCTAGAAATGCTGTAAATATCAAATAGCTCTGATGCTTAAAGGCTCAGCCTAAAGGTACAGGTAGACAGTTAAAGGTTTCAATGACAAAGTTCCCATTTTAATGCCTCATTCCATAGCTGACAAATGTGTGCATGTGAAGTTATGCACCTGTACTGGGTCGGCTTACTGTCACATGGGCATGCCAAGACACAGCTGAAACCACTGCGTCACCAGTTTCAGAACCACTGCTGACTAGGTTTTCCAACTGGATCCAGATTTCCAGGATATGTTGATCCAGTCCTGGTCTTACTCCCTTGATTCAGGTCTTGGTTTTGCTTGGAAAAGTTATAGGGAAATCTGATGAAATTCCTGCATGTAATGCATTCCAAACCAGGATAGGATTTACTTGTCCTGAAAATTGGAGGCAGATGGCAACCCTATTACTCACATTAGAGTGCTCTAGTAGCAGGCCTTCCCTTTTAGCATTGGGTAAAGCGCCTGTGCTACCTGTTGCCATTCCCACAATGTGCACAGGTTCTTCCAAGGTAGCATCCCTCTTGGTGGTTGCATGCACCCATACACACATGCGCCGTACTACATCTGCCTATGCAATCTGTAAATGACAATGTGCAGAAGGTGAGGGCATTGGCCGTTGTGATGTAATGTAAGTTCGGTTAGTTTCTTGGCGAGCCTACACCAGGATTTATGTCTGGCTCTGTGAAGGCAGGATTGGAAATCAGATGGTATCCTGCCTTCATTTGCATTTTCCAATGACCTCAGAGATGTCACCGTCACCATATAGTTTCTAATGACTCTAAGAGCACAAACATCTTTCCTGAGCAAAGGTTGATTTCATAGAAGCCAATGGTTAGCTGTGTTTGAACCTCCTGCCTTCAACTCAGGTGTCACAGCTAGCCTTACAGAAATACTGAGATGTCTGTAGCTGTAAGGCCCTTGGCCATTATGGCTCACTGATAGTCATGTAGTGCAGCTGTATGTATGTATGTATATACCCAGAAAAAATGCAGAGTATTTTGCTTTGAGCAATAGCTAGAATCTCTTACAGTCCTGGTGAGATCTGTGACCACCCTTAAAGCACATAGGCTGAGCAGCGCCAAACAGCTTGTAGATAGTTCCATTTCCAACGTTACTCCATACATTTCTGTGGTTTAATGATTGCAGGCCCTTGTTGATCTACATGCCTGTCATGACTTGTGGGGAATCAGGAAGAGCTGCTATCCTCTAGGCTGTGCCTCATGTGGTGCAAGTCAGTTTTACAGTTAGTGGTGAGTAGGGCAGGTGTGCTCCTACTCTTTCAGTGATCTGCTCTGTGTACAGCATTAAGGCTGGAGAAACTGTTTTCAGCTGATGACTTCATGAATCTATAAACTGCCTCCATAATACACAGCACACGGTGCTGAATGTATAGGCCTACTGCTCCCAGAGGCTGATGGCCTTTCTGTGTTGGTCTCTTGCCAGACACGCATTTATTGCCACCTATGGGCTTGAGGGGTCCATGTCAGTACCCCAGACAAAGTAGGTGTCATATATGCCTCTGACAGATGTGTTTTCTATGGCCAGGTATAGATAATCAGTGCCGAGGAAGGACTCTGACTATCTCATTAGCAGTTATGGACAAGCAGCCACAGACATCAATGTTGTTTGATGACAAACATTCCAGGAACATACGCATTGCCCATGTGTAGGTGCACAAAGTGCTGCAGGTAGTCCATGCTCAAAAGATAAATGTTTCAGTGTGCGACTTGGGGAGTGATGTGCTGTGTTACTCTCTGTCAATCTCTGTCTCTGGGGGTGCTATTGCACTCGGAAGTTCCTCCCTTACCACAGCAATCCATTCCCCAGAGAGGGCAGTGTGAGTGCATTCATTTTGCACACACTGCTTTTGAGCAGCAAGGATTGAGTACTTCCACTCTTGAGAAGGGGGTGCCTCTGCGAGTTGACCATATGGGCTGCAGCATGCATGACCTCAGGCCTTGTACTCTAAAATTTCCCCTAGTCAGCTCACTGTTTATACCTAGCATTATGAGATGGGCAGAGGTGTGAAACTTGACAGCGTGACACATCAAATATGCAGTCTTACAAGTGTGCAAATTAGTTGAAATTTGCCTGTAATGCACACCTTCCACCACCCGCCAATGAAGCATTTCCTCCCAGTACTTGGAGTGGGCCTAATAGTCCAGTTATTTGGGGGTGTGCAGGCTACCCAGAGCTTAAGCTGTCACTGAAGCTTTCCACTTTAGGGAGGGAGGAAGTGGATGTTGAGAAGCTCTCCACTGAATGTGGGTATGCTGGGATGGCAGGAATGTGGAGTGAAAGGACTACCTAATGGGATTGAGGTTGGTCTGATTCAGATGAATGGTTTGGATAGTGGCAGCATGTAGTGAGATACACGATGGGGTTGGGTGTGTGTGTGTGTGTGTGGGGGTGGGGGGGGGGGGGTTTGCTTGGCAGGTGCCAGAGGCCTGGTGGAGTCCTATTTGAGGTTCCCTTTTTCCAATCACTGGTCTCCTTATTTTCCTCTCTGTTGATCATATCATGCACAGTAGACACAGCGGCTGCCACCCCAGGTGGTATCATTTGACACTCACTCTGTCCTCTGTATAAGAACATAAGAACATAAGAAATTGCCATGCTGGGTCAAACCAAGGGTCCATCGAGCCCAGCATCCTGTTTCCAACAGAGGCCAAAACCAGGCCACAAGAACCTGGCAATTACCCAAACACTAAGAAGATCCCATGCCACTGATGCAATTAATAGCAGTGGCTATTCCCTAAATGAACTTGATTATTAGCAGTTAATGGTCTTCTCCAAGAACTTATACAAACCTTTTTTGAACCCAGCTACACTAACTGCACTAACCACATCCTTCGGCAACAAATTCCAGAGCTTAATTGTGCGGTGAGTGAAAAAGAATTTTCTCTGATTAGTCTTAAATGTGCCACTTGCTAACTTCATGGAATGCCCCTAGTTCTTCTATTATTCGAAAGTGTAAATAACCGATTCACATCTACTCGTTCAAGACCTCTCATGATCTTAAAGACCTCTATCATATCCTCCCTCAGCCATCTCTTCTTCAAGCTGAACAGCCCTAACCTCTTCAGCCTTTCCTCATAGGGGAGCTGTTCCATCTCCTTTATCATTTTGGTTGTCCTTCTCTGTACTTTTTCTATCGCAACTATATCTTTTCTGAGATGCGGCGACCAGAATTGTACACAGAATTCAAGGTACGGTCTCACCATGGAGCGATATAGAGGCATTATGGCATTTTCCGTTTTATTAACCACTCCCTTCCTAATAATTCCTAACATTCTGTTTGCTTTTTTGACTGCTGCAGCACACTGAGCCGACGATTTTAAGGTATTATCCACTATGATGCCTAGATCTTTTTCCTGGGTGGTAGCTCCTAATATGGAACCTAACATCGTGTAACTACAGCAAGGGTTATTTTTCCCTAAATGCAACACCTTGCACTTGTCCACATTAAATTTCATCTGCCATTTGGATTCCCAATCTTCCAGTCTTGCAAGGTCCTCCTGAAATGTATCACAATCCGCTTGTGATTTAACTACTCTGAATAATTTTGTATCATCCGCAAATTTGATAACCTCACTCGTCGTATTCCTTTCCAGATCATTTATATATATATTGAAAAGCACCGCTGGCAGGGTAGGGCTACTTTCTTTCTACCATATGTAGGTCAATAGCTTTCCTGTGCATACATAGAGGTGATGAGGCCATATCTGCTGTAGAATCTAAGTACAGATTTTGCTTAGCACTTTCGGCGCTTCACTTGTACAGTAACCAACCATACTCTTTGACACCGCTGTGTACTTGGTCTGTGTTGAAACAGAGTGTCAGCTGCTGTGTGACAACTAAGGAAGTGGAGTGAGGGAATAGTGTCTTATCAAGAATGTCCACAGGCAAAGAGCAGAGGGCCTAGAGGGCTACTGCTGCTGTTTGAGACCAGGCAGACTTCCACAGACTGACTGCTATCACTGTAGTGGGCTGCCTTCAGGATCTGGCTCCTACCTGAAAGGTCATCCTTACCTTACACATTATACAGATCCCCAAGCCATGCTAGTACAGGGGTACCAGCCAGTCTGTGGAAGTCTGCCTAGTCTCAAGCAGCACTCACTATTCACCATCCTACCTCGTTTCCTTTATATAACAAATCTTCAACCTCCAGATGTCAAGGAAACCCCGCATCAAGGGGTTTCCTTGACATCTGGAGGTTGAAGATTAGTCTCAAGCAGCAGCAATCCTCTAGGCCTCTGCTGTTTGCCTGTGGACATTCTTGACACAACAATACTTCCTCACTTCTCCTCCTCCATAGTTGTCACACAGCAGCTGACACTCAGTCCCAGCTCTCAGCAAGCAGATGTCATTTGGTTTAGTGTGAAAGGTACAAATGGTTGGGTACAGTAGCCTTTGAGTCATGACACGTGAGGGGGCCCGAAGATCAAGTCTTGTGTGATGATGACTCTAACTCCCCTTTAACACCATACAAGCTCTACATGTACACAATATACTGTGTTGGGCAGCTAGCTACTGTCCATCTCACATACAGGCCCATGTAAGTAGGAGTTAGCTAAGAGTATGTGAAGAAGGCATCAAGAGGCAATACTAAAGTCCCCAGTAATAAGCTTCTTGTTTAGCTCTTGATGTCTTCCTTAGGAGCATACACACTGAGCATTCAGTTGTATGGCCTAGCCATATGGTCTTGCCTGCTAGATAAGTGGCTAGTTAGAATGTGCAAGGGCATTCTAGCATGCAAGGTCATGGGGAGGGCAAACCTTGTACCTAGTGAACCGTTAACACAAAAACCACACAATGAAAGGAGCAAACCAGGAAATTTATTTTTCAAATCAGTGACCAATTTATTAGCGAAGACAATTAGTCCACTGTTGAAATAGTCAGTCTTAGGTAATCACATTCTGCAAGGACAAGATAGCAAATAGCACAAAACATTGTAAATTACATGAACAGCACATTCTGTGTAGACCTGTACATACATTGTTTGAAATGGCATCATTACAAATAGAGGCTTAGCATCATATCCTTTTGGCACAATCATGATTACAACAAAGAACACAGAAAGTGGAAGTGGCACCTCCAATAGCTACAGTACAGCTATAATGTTGGAGCTGTTAGCAGCCTTGCTATGTGATGGCTAGGAAAGGCCCCAGACAGTCCATATTGAAAGAGTGCCCTCAAGGGAACAGCCTAAGGACCAAGGCAGCAGAGTTCAAGTGAAGGCCCTCGACAGTACATGTTGAAAGAGTGCACTCAAAGGGACACCCTAAGAGCCAAAGCAGCAGAGTTCAAGTGAAGGCCCCAGGCAATCCATGTTGAAAGAGTGCACTCAAGGGGACAGCCTAAGAGGCAAGGCAGCAGAATTCAGCAAGAAGACAGCAGGACCAGTACCAAAGAGCACATCATGGAAGCCGGAGGCCCAAGAGAAGACACAGCAGCAGTATGGAGGCAGGAGGCAAAGGAGAAGGCACAGCAGCAAGGAGGCAGCAGGACCAGGACCAAAGACCACATCATGGAGGTAGGAGACCCATGAAAAGACACTGCACTATGGAGGAAGGGATTGAATTCCACAGCCCAAGCTTCCAGAGGCCCTGCACCCTTTGCAGTAGAAGAGGACCAGAAGGCTCATCTGCATTCTGCTCCCAGCATTCCCCGGGAGAGGAGTTCAGAGGTCACAGCAAGCGATCCAGGGATTGAATTCCATAGCCCCAGCTTCCAGAGGCTCCATACCCTTTGCAATAGAAGAGGACTGGAAGAGTGCGCCGGAATCTCAAACCCTTCAATTCTTTGAGTGAAGATCAATTTAATGGTGGTTAAAGAGGATTGTTAAGTATAGCTTTGGGAAATCTTTGGAGAAAGGTGAAATAGTGGGATATATTCTTTAGAGTTTGAGTGTGTCTGAGATAATAACCAAGCCAGAGATAGTTAATTCTAGTGTCTGACTTTCCCACCCACTCAACCCTTGATTTTTAGGCAAGAGACACTTTCTCATTAAAAATCAATCAGGCTCTTATCTAAATCATACTATTGTACCAGCCCTTATTGAAAGTTTAATCATCCCCTTGTAGGACACTAGCTGATTAATTAGTAAATTCACCTGTAAATTTAAAGTACTCTAATTCCAACTCCCTTAGTATCCTAAACTTAACTAGCAAATTAATTAGTAAATACACCTGTACATTTAAAGCACTCTAATTCCAACTCCCTTAGTATCTGTTAGGAATCTGTTAGGAACTACTCCTGTGGAAGGGAGGAGTTAGTAATCTGTTACGAATCTGCTATGCAGATGGGTGGAGCAAGCAGATGGGAGTAGCAATCTGTAATGAATCGCTCCTCCAGAGGGGAGGAGTAGCAATCTGTTGAATACGTCTCCTGTGAAGGAGGAGTTAGCAAACTGTTATGCTCCGTGGGCGGAGTAAGCAATCTGTAATGGATCTGCTAGGGAGTAGCCATCTGATATGCTCAGCTCCTGTAGAGGGAGTAGATAACAATCTGTTATCAGTGGAGTGCTTGGAGAGGGAACTCAGCTGCAAAAGAATGTAGAATGGTGGATCCTTGGGCTAATGGCAGATGACAGCGCCCCCAGGAGGATATCATGAGAGGGACCACCGAGTAGGCTTGGGTATGGAGACAGACACAGATAATTCTTTTATTAGACAAGTTAGTAGAACCACCAGAGGTGGCAGTAGTGAGCTGATATGCCCGGCAGGGCTGAAGTCCCTCAGGTACTGGAACCACGATCCCAGGGTTGCTGAGCTGTAGAGAAACTATAGATAGTGAGTAGACAGGGTATGCTGTATACACAGCCATTATTTATAACTCACATAAGGTCTTCAGGAAGCTCAGTAGCTGGAAAGGGTTGGGCCCTCGAGGAGCGAGTACCTGGTTCCAGGGAAAGCTCTGAGAGAGCGATGGTAACTCACAATTGTCTGTATCTGCGATAGCTATTAGGTAGTAGAGAACACTCAGAGTGTTCAGGAACATGGGCCCTCGAGGAGCGAGTACCAGTTGCTATATGCAATCTGAAATAGTAACTCACAAATGTCTGTACCTGGGATAGCTTCTAGACAGTAGAGAATCTTCAGAGAGTTTAGGAACACGGGCCCTCGAGGAGCGAGTACCGGTTCCTATCTGTAATCTGAAATAGTAACTCACAATGTCTGTATCTGCGATCGTTTCCAGGCAATAGAGAATCTTCAGAGTGTTCAGGAACATAGGCCCTCGAGGAGCGAGTACCGGTTCCTGTCTGCAATCTGAAATCAAGAAAAAAGAGCGAGGCCCCCGAGGAGCGGGTACCCTTGGTAAGTCCGAGGAGGCAGAGTAGCGTAGAGAGAAGCGGGTCCAGATGAATCCCCGCAATCAATCCTTGCTAACTCAAATCATTAGCGAATACTGAGACCTTTTATATTGGAAGCGGATGACGTCATCTCGGGGGACGCCCCTGAGGTTCGCACCCTTCCCATCAATGGGAGTGCGCGCGCGTGCCCTATGTCATCAAGAACATGGCGTATCCGCAGAGTCGTGCCGTACCGGGGACGCCGGAAAGAGACAGCATGGAGACGCCATGGCAGCAAACGTCCATCAGACCCGGAGGGAGTCGCCACAGAGGTAGAGAGGGTGGAGTGAGGGCGTCGAGCGACAGACGTAACAGTATCCTAAACTTAACTAGCAGATTAATTAGTAAATACACCTGTAAATTTAAAGTACTCAAATTCCAACTCCCTTAGTTGGGGCACACTCAGTAGCAGACACACTCAGTAGCAGACTGAGTGTGCCCCTAAACTTAACTAGCAGATTAATTAGTAAATACACCTGTAAATTTAAAGTACTCTAATTCCAACTCCCTAAGTATCCTAAACTTAACTAGGAACTCAACAAAATTAAGATGAAGGCAGCAGTTCAGCAGCAAGAGGGGGACTTTCCAGTCTTTTGCATTGAATGTCACATGTATGATTTTTGCCCACTGGTGAGAGATTGTATGTGTGCACTCGGTGCAAAGAGCTCTCAGGGAATGAGTCTGATCTCTGGAGGCTAGAGTAGCAGACTTGGAGGAGCTGGGGCCGACAGAGAGGTACATTGATGAGACCTTCAGGGACATAGGGAAGGCCTGCGCAGCCGGCGCCCAGACCCGCCGGGGTAAGGCTCTTGAAATCTCCCTTGCCCCCGACGGATCCAACGCCGACCGCGAGGCTCGCTTACCTGCGCCGTCCATCCAAAATCAGGCCCAACGAGCGCCCAATCAGGTCCAATGAGTGTCCAATCAGGCCCAACGAGCGTCCACTTCCCCTGGAGTGCAGCCAATCACTGCGGTCGCCTGGCCAACCTATCACACGAGGCTCGAGAGGGTTTAAATCCCTGAGCCACTCCGGCGCTGATCCTCTTCTCCGCCGATCGTCCCAAGGGAAGGCCTGCACAGCCGGCACCCAGACCTGCCGGGGTAAGGATCTTGAAATCTCAGCCTTGCACTATTCTCACTGACGTTATTCAATGCTCAATCCATCACCAGGAAAACGCACATACTCAACGACTTCCTCTCAGAAACCAAACCAGACATCTGTGCTATCACAGAAACCTGGTTGAAAACCACAGACACAGTATTAATAAATCAGCTCCCCACTCATGTCTACGACCTCTTCTCTATTCCCAGACTCAAAAAAAGAGGAGGAGGACTGCTCTTGGCAGCCAAAAAAGGGCTAGGCCTAACCCTACAGCTCGCAAACGCCTCATCCAACCTGGAATTTGCCTTCTTTAAATCAAAATACCTCCAAATCGGACTAATCTATGCCCCACCAGGAATTCTTGAAGCAGACCCCTCCCCTATCATGAAACTCACCGCAAAACACCTCAATGCCGAAAAACCAGCCATCCTGATGGGAGACTTTAACCTGCATGTGGACGCTCAGCCACGCTCGGCGAATTGCGAAACTCTACTCACCACACTCAGCCATATGGGATTCAGACAAATTGTCAACAATCCTACTCACAAAGCAGGACACACTTTAGACCTCATTTTCATAAATGAGGGAATATTGCCCCATACCAACCCAATATGCTCCCGAGTCCCGTGGACGGACCACCAAGTCATCTCCGCTGTCCTAGAGATTAAGGAGCACCCTCCCCAGGCAACCCATATAACTTCGGTAACGTTCAGGAAACCCTGCTCCGGAGAACTCCTCAGCACACATCTCTCCAAGGAACTAGATCACCTTGACCTCTTTGACGCCAACACTGCTACCAGGTCTTGGATTAACATCACTAACAAGGTAGCAGACTGAGTGTTCCCCATGACCACAAAAACACTTAATCCGGAAAAGGACAACAGGAAACCTTGGTTCACTCCTGAACTGAAGTCGCTCAAACAGGAGCTTAGATGTAAAGAACATAGGTGGCATAAAAACCCCTCCACAACAACCCTTTCTGCCTTCAAATCCTGTCTAAACTCCTACAGAAATGTCATCAACAGAACAAAGAAAGAATTCTTCGCTAAAACGATCCATCACTTTATCTTTGACTCCAGAGCGTTGTTTTCATACGTATCAGCCCTCACAAAACCGGCTACACCCCTCATCCCAGATGACCAAGCTACCAGCAAGGCCAATGAACTGGCAGACTACTTTGAGAGAAAAATTTCCACTCTCGTCGCACCCCTCACGGGGCCCTCTCCTCCGCCCATTTCCTCACTCCCCACCAGTTCTCAACTCATGCACTCAACCTTCCATCAACAAAATTCATCCCTAGCTGCCTTCGAATTGACATCCTCCTTAGAAATAGAAAACATCCTTAAGAAGCTAAAACCCTCGTCTCACCCATCAGACCACATACTGTCCAACCTGCTCTTTTCCATTCCAAACATCATCGCCAAGCCAGTAGCATACATTATAAACTGCTCACTATCTCAAGGTCATGTCCCTGACCAACTCAAGCTTGCAATGCTTAAACCTCTCCTAAAAAAACCTAACCTTCCACCCTCAGACCCAGCCAATTTCCGCCCCATAGCTAACCTTCCGATGATCGCCAAACTCATGGAGAAGATAGTAAACAAACAACTATTCTGAATACCTTGAAGAAAATGACATCCTCGCTCCAACACAATTTGGATTCTGGAAGGCCTTGAACACCGAATCATTACTAGCCTCTCTCTTGGACACCATCCTCCTAAACCTGGAAAAAGGTCAACCATTCCTACTCGCTCTTCTGGATCTATCTGCAGCATTCGATACAGTGAATCACACAACCTTACTACAGCGACTTGCAGACATTGGCATCACAGGATCTGCTTTCAACTGGTTCAAATCCTTCCTTGAAAACAGGTTTTACAAGGTAAGAATCAACAATAAAGAATCACACCCAATCAGATCTAATATGGGGGTACCCCAAGGATCATCCCTTTCACCCACCCTATTCAATATTTACCTCCTCCCACTCTGCCATCTACTCTCCAACCTCAAGCTAATGCACTTCCTATACGCAGATGACATACAGATCCTCATCCCCATCTCAGAGTCTCTCCACAAAACATGGTCCCAATGGAACAGCTGCCTTCTAGCAATCAACAGTCTTCTCACCAGCCTCAACCTCATCCTTAACACCAACAAGACCGAAATCCTTCTAATAGCTCCGGACAACAGCATTCCTCTCAACCCCCCAATTTCTTCCCAACTCTCCAAAACATCAATTGACCATACACCGCATGTAAGAGACCTATGTGTGCTGCTCGACAATCTCCACCTAAAGAAATTTGTAAACACCACCACCAAGGAATGCTTTTTCAAATTGCAAGTATTAAAAAAACTAAAACCACTCCTTCACCTCCGAGATTTCCGTTTGGTACTACAATCTATCATCCTACCAAAATTGGATTACTGCAAGTCCCTCCTTCTGGGCCTACCCACTAACACAATCAAACCACTTCAGATGGTCCAGAACGCTACTGCCAGGATCCTCACAAACACCAACAAAAGGGAACACATCACCCCTATCCTTCAGAACCTTCACTGGCTGCCAATTAAATTCAGGATACTCTTTAAAGCCCTTCCTTAGGAGCATACACACTGAGCATTCAGTTGTATGGCCTAGCCATATGGTCTTGCCTGCTAGATAAGTGGCTAGTTAGAATGTGCAAGGGTATTCTAGCATGCAAGGTCATGATATGGAGGGAACAGAAAGATCATATAACTGACTGTTACTTCTGCATGATGAATGTGTCAGGATACTCATCAAAGAACAGGAAGTTTATTGAGTACCCAAACCTTGCATCGGCAATGAGGCCAGTGCCGCATGACGACAGTCTTCCTGTTTCAAAACCGCCAGAGGTGTGGACACTTGATGACGAGGATGAGGAGGTAGGCGATGATGGTGAGCCATCGCAGATGGAAGCTGCAGCTGATCCTGATGTGCCATCAACATCCAGCGATCCTCATTTAATATCTCAGTCAGAGCTGAACAATCTGGTCAGAGATTTGGCTTTATCGAAGAGTCAGGCGGAGCTGCTTGGGTCAAGGCTGCAAGGATGGAATCTTTTGTCATCTGATATGAAAATTTCAGTATTTCGCAGCCGTCATGAAGATTTGACAAAATATTTCAACAAGTAGACAGTCTGAATTTTTGCTGTGACATCAATGGATTGTTTTGTGCTCTCGGATGTGACCATGACCCAACAGAATAGCGACTTTATTGATTCATTAATCTTAAGTTTGAAGGCTGTATTGCTGCACAATGGCAATATCTACCCATCAATACCTGAAATGTATGAGAACATGCAGCTACTGCTGAACCACATTGAGTACTCGAGGTACAACTGGAATTTGTATGGTGATCTCAAGGTAGTTGTAATTCTACTGGGTCTGCAGCTTGGTTATACCAAGTATTGTTACTTCCTTTGTGAGTGGAGCAGTCAAGCAAAAGATTCACATTACGTCAGAAAAGTCTGGCCTCTCTGCAAGAAGTTGGTTCCAGGGCAGAAGAATGTTGCGCACGACCCATTGGTGGATCCAAGTAAGATATTTCTTCCACCTTTGCACATCAAACTTGGGCTGATGAAAAACGTCGTTAAGGCATTGAACAAGCAAAGTAAAGCCTTTGATTATTTGTGGCAAATGTTTCCATGCATAAGTGACACCAAGATAAAAGAAGGTGTTTTCGTTGGCCCACAAATCCGAGCTGTGACAAAGGACAGCCACTTTGATGGTCTTCTGCAAGGTGCAGAATGTGTTGCATGGACAGCCTTCAAGAATGTCGTTTGTAACTTTCTAGGCAACTATAAGGCAGCAGACTATGTTGAACAGGTTGAAAATCTGCTTCAGGCGTACAAATTGATGAAGTGCAACATGTCATTGAAGATACATTTTCTTCATTCCCACTTGGACTTCTTCCCAGACAACCTTGTGAGTGATGAACATGGTGAAAGGTTTCATCAAGACATTGTCAAAATGGAGAAATGGTATCAAGGCAAATGGAACCCCTCCATGCTGGATGACTATTGTTAGATTCTCATCCGCGAAACATTGGATAGTGATTACAAATGAAAATCTGCAGCAAAACATTTTTAGTTTTGTTTTCTGGTGCCAACATTGCCATTATAGCTTATGCCGTTACAGACAAGTAACAATGCTTAATGTATATCGCACTTTTCTGGCAAACGGTACGTGATACAGACATAATAAATGCATATTTGTGTTCAGCTTGTTAAAATCTACTTGTTTCACGGAAGGTTGTGAAGGAAACAAAATGGGTGCTTCAGGATTTGTTCCAACTGCCTCATCACTACCCAATCATGATGCCCCATAAGTATTTCTGTTTCCAGAGACAGATCATGAAGGGATGTCTGCTGCTTCACCTACCTCTGCAGCATCATACAGGTGGAATTCCAGTGGGTGCCGTCATCTTAAATCAGATGCTTAGGAGACATCCTCAATTCTTCCTGCTTCTCTGCTTACCTTTTCACTTCTATGGAAATGCCCTGCTATTTTCCTGCACCTCTCAAACCAGGCCCTTCAGGAATTGATTCCCGGTGTCCTTGGGCTCCAGCTCTGGGGCATCCCTCACTGCCAAGTACAGCAAGTGTGCAAAGCAATGGATACTCTGAAAGTCCCCAACTTCTATTGCCTTTAACATACGTGTACTGCAGTCTGTCACAAAGAAAGCTGCCTGAATATCCCTGCTTTTTGGGTCTGGCTGCCAACCCTTCAGCATCTTTCTAATGGCTGATAGAATATTGTATGAGGTATGAGGGCAATGAATCCAACTGGGTGTGAATCAAAGCCCATTTGCACACTGATGCTCCTTGCCAGACCCTGCCTCCCCCATGTCCCATCAGCGTACCATCAGAGAGAGGTAATCATGGATAGAATTTATGCCACTCCACATATCGCTGGTGAAATGCACACCGATCCCCTCTGCCTTAGCCAGCTGTGTCTGGATACAACTACAGCACTAGTTGTAGAGGGTAGAGATGGGCTTCCTATTTCGTTTTCAGTTTTTATTTTATTTTGTCTGGGAATTTCAATGTTATAACAAAAATAAATCAGTGAAAAACTGACTTTTCCACTGATTTTGCTCCTGTGTGTTATAACAAAGTCATTTTTCCATTGATTTTTTTGTTATAACATTGTTACACTTACTGGCCGCGGCCACCCTTGCTGGCTCTCCAGGGTGCCGGTTCCCTCCCGGCACTGACTGTACCTCTCGCGGTTCTCCGACATGGTTACCGGTTCCTGTGTACCGCCGGGGCTGCCTCTGGCCTCCCTGCCACAAGACGCTGTCGGCTCCACCTCTTCCTGGCTTCCTCCTAGCACGCGCCACCTAGGGGGCCTTAAAGGGTCCGCAGCAGATGTTTTTTTGCAGCTCCTCCCCATGATGTCAGAGCTTGCTGGTATTTAAACCAGCCCTTCACCTGCAGCTGGTGACTTGGCTACAGTTCTGTTTCCTCTATGTTTGGCTTTGGTTCCTGATTCCAGCATTTATTTATTTAGCATTTTTTTATATACCGAGGTATAGCAGAGTTGCCTTCACTCCGGTTTACATACAGAAACAACATGTTACATAGAACGATGTATGAAGATTACAATTTAAAATTAACGATAGTAAATACAACAGGAGAATGTATAACAAGATAACACAGGATAGAACCCTGAATAGATGTACATATATCTCATGAAGCATTGAAGGGCATCTGTGTCATTGTAACAGGGAGAATGAAAAATGGCAGAATATATAAAATAATTTTAGAGTCATTGAGTGCTATCTTTAAAAGATTGGCTGAGAAGCCAGGGTTTTAAGTCTTTTTTGAAGGATTTTAAGTTATCTTGATTGGTGAGGCAATGAGGAAGCGAGTTCCAGAGCTTAGGGCCGATGATGGAAAAGGCTCTGTTTCTGGTGGAGGATAATTTAGCCTGTGGAAGAGAGGGAATCACTAGATTAATTTTGCTGGCGGTTCGTGTAGTACGTTGGGAGCAATGGATGTGAATGATGTCATCAAAGGCGGAATAGTCGGCATTGTATATTGCTTTGTGGAGTATGGTGAGGACTTTGAATTCTGCTCTTTTTTCAATAGGGAGCCACTGTAATTGGTTGAGAACAGGTGTAATGTGATCAGCTTTTCTTGTACCTGTACACATGTTCCTGTGCTCCTGTTCCTGTCCTTCGCTTCCGCTCCAGCTCCCCGTTCCGGATCCTGCCTGTTCCTCTCCCTGGTCTTCTCCCTATGGATGACCTTGGACTGGCTTCGGATCTCCCTCTGGCTCTCAACTAGCTTCGGACCCTCCTTTGGCTCTCGACCGCAGACCAGCATTCAGACCTTCTTCTGGCCTTCTAACCAGCAACTAACCACCTTCCGTCTCCTCAGGGGCCCACCTAAGTCCAGCCGGTCCCGTCACCCAAAGGCTCAACCCACGGGGAACGGGATTGGTATTGGTGAAGCTCCAGCCAGCCCCTGTCTTCGTCACCTCCGCCTCCTGTCATCGGGAACCTGTGGAAGGCCTACCTCCCAGGCAGCGTCAATCCTGACACAGGCCAAGGGTCCACACTTCCACCAGGATCGTAACAGTTAGCCAAGTCCATGGTCTCAGTGGAGGCCTCCACCTTACAGGCAATTCCAGGTTTGGCCCAGAAGATTCGAGAGCAACAAAGGGCCCTGGAGGCTCTGGCGTCCACAGTAGAATGACTCCACTTCCGCTTGGATTCTTTGGTTCTGGCCGCTCCGTCAGTTTCTTCGGCACCTAGGTACACAGTGGCCATGCCAGCGAATCTGCTGGTTCTCCCTCTTCCGGTTTCCCCCTCGCTTCTCGGGGAACCCAGAGTTGTGTCGAGGGTTCTTGAACCAGTGCAGCATTCACTTTACTCTTCAGGTGGCCCTCTTCCCCGACGACCTCACCATCTGAAAACTGGATCGCTGAGGGGTGTATAATCTGATCTGCATCAAAGAGGGCGATGAGTGGATAACAGCTTTTAACACAAGAGACAGTCATTATGAGTACTTGGTCATGCTGTTTGGACTCTGTAATGCGCCTGCCGTTTTCCAGGGCACGATGAATGAGGTGTTCTGAGACATGCTCTATGACTGCGTGGTCATTTACCTTGATGATATTCTGATCTTCTCCCGTGACTTTCAGACCCATCGCCAGGATGTTCTACGAGTCCTTCAATGCCTCTGAGACCATCAATTATTCGCAAAACTGGAGAAATGCTCCTTCGAGAGGGAGAGCCTGTCCTTCCTGGGCTACATCATCTCCTGTCATGGGTTTTGGATTGATCCAGAAAAACTCTCCAACATTCTGAAGTGTCCCCAGCCAGTGGGCCTCAAGGCTCTACAAAGATTCCATGGTTTTGCCAATTATTATTGAAGTTTCATACCCAACTACTCAACCCTGACAGCAATTCTGACTGCCCTGAGCTAACCCCAGGCAATGGCTGCCTGCCGCCCAGTCGGCCTTCTGTCGCCTGAAAACTGCGTTCCTCAGTGAACCTTGTCTCCGACACCCGGATCACCTGAGACCCTTCATTGTGGAGGTAGATGCCTCTTCCGAGGGGGTAGGGGCTGTCTTAAGTCAACATTTGTCCACTGGGACCCTACATCCCTGCTCCTTCTTTTCCAGATGATTCTTTCTGGCAGAAAGGAATTACGGTATCGGGGACAAGGAGCTCTTGGCCATAAAGCTAGCCTTCGAGGAGTGGCGCCCTTGGTTGGAGGGTGCCCAACACTGCATCACTGTATACACTGACCACAAGAATCTAGAGTACCTGCACCAGGCCCAACTCCTAAATCCTCGTCAGTCCAAATGGGCCCTTTTCTTCCCCCACTTTGACTTCGTCTTACGATACCGACCTGCGACCAAAAACATCAAAGCCGACGATCTCTCCCACTCCTTCATTCCGGATGACACTCCCGAAACACCAACTTAAATCATCGACCCAGCCCGGATTCAACTTCTGGCCACCACTTCGGTACCTACTGGGAAGACCATTGTACCCCGCAGACTCTGCGAGAAGGTCCTTCAATGGGTCCATGACGCTTGAACTGCGGGGCATCCAAGGTGAGCTCACACTTTAGCCACCATTTGGATGCCTGCCACATATGCGCCCAGAGAAGATGCCACCTGGACGCCCCTGGGGTCTGCTACTACCTCTACCAGCCCCCGAAGAACTCTGGATGCATTTCTCCACAGATTTCATTGTGGATCTGCCACCATCAGAAGGCAAGACTACCATTTGGATAGTAGTCGATTGTTTTTCCAAAATGGCACACTTTGTTCCACTCCCAGGTCTACCATCCACTCCGCAACTGGCACAGGTATTCATCCAAAACATCTTTCGGCTCCACGGACTCCCCAAACACAGTCTCTGACCAGGGTACCCAATTTACCGCCAAATTTTGGAGAGCCCTTTGCAAAAAATTTGATATTTCTCTGGACTTTAACACAGCATACCACCCCCAAGCGAATGGCCAATCGGAGAGGACGAACTGCACCCTGAAACAGTTTCTCCGTGTTTACGTCAACCTTCAGCAAGACGATCAGGCCACACTATTACCCTGGGCTGAGTTCGACCTCAACTCCCACGTCTCCTCCAGTACCAAGTTGTCTCCTTTCCAAATAGTTTATGGTATACAACCACTCCCTCCTCTTCCACTAACAGTTCAGTCGCCTAAAGCACAGTTAACCACGCAGGAGTTGCAGCGCCTTTGGGAATGCACACAGCGCTTGTTACAAGAGGCTGGTCGTATAGCCAAGCAGAATGCGGACACCCATCATAGACCCGCTCCTCAATTTCGGCCTGGCGACAAAGTGTGGCTCAGCACGCAGTTTATCCGCCTGAAGTTCCTAACCATGCACTTGGCCCCAGTTACGTCGGTCCCTTTCCGGTGCTCCATCAGATAGGCCCGGTGACCTATTAACTCCGGTTACCATCATCCTTGAAAATCCATAACTCTTTTCATGTTTCACTCTTGAAGCAGTGCTTTCTTGGCCAACCAATAAAACCCCTGCACCACAGCCGATTGCATCAGCTGACGATGCCATGTACCAAGTGCGGGAGGTACTGGATATAAGGAGGAGGGGCCGAAGATGGGAGTACCTTCTTGCCTGGGAAGGCTTTGGGCCGGAGGAGAACTCTTGGGAATTACTCGCCAACATCCTGGACAAGGGTCTCTTACAGCAATTTCATGCCTCTCACCCCAACAAGCCCAAATCCCCTGGGAGGAGGCGTAGAGGAGGGGATACTGTTACACTTACTGGCCATGGCCACAGCCACCCTCACCGGCTCTCCAGGGTGCCGGTTCCCTCCCGGCACTGACTGCACCTCCCGCGGTTCTCCGACGTGGTTACCGGTTCCTGTGTACCTCTGGGGCTGTCTCTGGCCTCCTGCCGTGAGATGCGTTGGCTCCATCTCTTCATGGCTTCCTCCTAGCGCTCGCCACCTAGGGGGCCTTAAAGGGCCCACAGCGGAAGTTCCTTCGCAGCTCCTCCCTGTGATGTCAGAGCTTGCTGGCATTTAAACAAGCTCTTCACCTGCAGCTGGTGACTTGGCTACTGGTCTGTTTCCTCTGTGTTTGGCTTTGGTTCCTGATGCCAGCGTGTTCCTGTGCTCCTGTTCCTGTCCCTCGCTTCCACTCCAGCTCCCCGTTCCGGATCACGTAATTTCTCTCCCTGGTCTTCTCCCTACGGACGGATTCTCTGGCTCTCGCCCTTGGACTGGCTTCCGATCTCCCTCTGGCTCTCAACCTCGGACTGGCTTCAGACCCTCCTTTGGCTCTCAACCATGGACCAGCATTCAGACCTTCTTCTGGCCTTCTAACCAGCGACTGACAATCCTCTTCTCCTGCCACCTTCCGTCACCTCAAGGGCCCACCTAAGTTCAGCCGGCCCCTGTCTTCGTCACCTTCACCTCCTGACATTGGGAACCTGTGGTAGGCCTTCCTCCCAGGCAGCATCAATCCCGACACATGCCAAGGGTCCACACTTCCACCAGGATCATAACAGTGAAAATTCCTAGGCAAAATAAAATGAAAACTTGAAACAGATGCATAAAGCCCACATTCTGCACTCCCTGCAAGGGGCTGGTCATCAATGGCTATCATTTCTCCGATGCTCCTCGTTACTATTTTAGATGCTGCCTGCTTCTTGCTCCAGGACAGTAGATAGTATTGTCACTTTCCCCAGATGCTAATGATAGCAAATGCTACTTCTGCAAGTGATACTGCATATCAGCGTTTGACAGATGCCCCACTTGCTTCCCTCAACTGATATTTTTCCTGCAGTAAATACACTGAGCAAAACGTGTTATCCTCCTTTACTTTAATGTGCCTCCAGATCAGGGATTTTTTCTGCGATCTCTTGTCTACATCCTTGGAGGCTAATGCTGGCATTGGAGTTGAGGTAGAGGGTGAACCCTGAGGAAAAATACCAGGGGCATTTCTCCTGCTCTCAACCCTTAACTGCATGCTCTTCCTGTAATTTCATCTCAATATCGTCAGGATCATGCCTCTTCCTCATCAACAAACTGGATACTAAGACGCTACTAAACTTCCTAAATTGTCTTTTGCTACCAGCTCTTTAATGTCTTCAGATTCAGAGAATCCCTGACAAGATTCTTCTTTACAATTGACTGGTGAAAATCACTGCCTTCACTGTCTCAGAAGCAGTAACCAAAGAGGAGCACACTACTGGTTTTTGGCATTGCCTTCTACCTTCTCTGTCATGCTAATGCCAATTTTGGAAGGTTCTCTGACTTTTTGCTTTGCTCCAAAACAAGAGGGAAAGGAACAAGCAGTGGTGGTACATGCTCTCTATATTTCAATTTCTTATGGGTTGAGTTGCCTTCTTCTTCTGCCATTCTGGACCTGAAAAGCTCCCCTTCAATTTAGGTGCAGGACTGATTTTTTTTTTGCTACCCCTGCCAAAGCTGCCAACCTTGCAACATCCCCTCTTCTCTCTTTTCCTGGCATGATGGGATTTGTTGAAGTGCATAAGTGTACTGCCTACTGGGATTTGGATATTACAAATTATACCATAACTGTACCCCCTACACACAGTACTACTCACTGTATGGAGAACTGTCTTGTCTCCCATACCCACATATACAATGTAAGTGTGCTTTGCAGTGTGTACTAGTGCTGATTGATTCCACACATATAACAAACAGACAAAGACTGGCAGCCTGGTAAGACTCTTCTCTTCATTCTTTGAGTGTGTACTGCTCACCTCACTGGTGTCTTGACAGAGACAATAAGATCACTAGTAGTAGTTCAACTGCAATCCTCCCACCCTGACTTTCCTCAAATAAAGAGAAAATCATAATCAGCAGCAGCAGTGCACTGCCTCTCTTTCTGGCATAGTGAGTGTGTGAGACCACTTCACCACAGAGAAGAACAGAAACAGCTTTTTACTAGTGACAATTTGAAAGTAGGTAAGTTTAAAAAAATATCTGTGATAGATTCTAGTAGTATATCCTTCTCTGCCAAAAGGTAGAGAGGAAATACAGAGTTCATTGTACATGCTCAGACTTTACAGTGGGAGTATATCAGCCTAATTTGATCCAGCTGGTTAAATTATCTTTTACTTAATGCATATGCACCTAATTGTTATTCACATAATTTTTTATCCTTATTGGTTGCCAAAGTGATTCAATGTGAAACATATTCACTAATTTTAGGTGGTGATCTTATTATTACAGACAACCCATATTTAGATTGTAAGCCGCCAAAAATACCAAAAAAAAAACCCCAAGCTGATATAGGGATAGGATTTTTGGTGCAAGAATTGCATTTAATTGATGCCTGGCGTTTTTTGCAAATAAATGCTCAAGAATTTTCTTTTTTTTCAAAATCTCATAAAGTTTATTCAAGAATTGATTATATATTATTATCAGAGTCACTTTTTGATAAAGTAATTTCTTCTGAAATGTTAGATATTGCCTTCTCTGATCATATGTTGGTTTTAATGACTATGGGCCTCATTTTCTAAAGTATCACAGGCCTGCGATACTTTAGGTAATGAGGGGCAGGGGCCGAAACGGGGGGCAGTCCTGCCCTAGCCAGCAGCGATCGCACCGCCGCGGTGCGATCGCTGCCGGTTTCGCACCCAATAGCACCACCATAGAAGGTGTAGCTATTGGGCGCGAAGTAGGATGCGAAAAGGCCCTTACCTTTTCGTCGTCCGCGGTGTCTTCGCGGATTCAGCCCCGACTCCTCCTCTTCCGGGGCTGAATCCGCCCCCATCTTGGTATCGCATGCGATAAGGGACTTTTCGCGTGTGAAACATCCCTTATCGCGTGCGATCCATCTGGTAAATGACCCCCTATATCTTTGGGCGTAGTTATTAAAAAAATATGGATCTTGGAGAATTCTTCCTTGGCTTGCTGAAGATAGAGTTGAATGCATTTTTAAGAGAAAAATGGAAAGAATATAGGGCCAGATTTTAGTACCTACGCACGGGCGTAGATTTGTGCGTGCAACCTAGCGCACACAAATCTATGCCCAATTTGATAACATGTGTGCGGCTGGGCACACATGTATAAAATCCAGGGTCGACGCGCGCAAGGGGGTGCACACTTGTACACCTTGCGCGCGCCGAGCCCTAGGGGAGCCCCGATGGCTTCCCTATTCCCTCCAAGGCCGAAATCGGAGTGGCCTCGGAGGGAACTTTCCTTCCACCCCCCCACCTTCCCCTCCCTTCCCCTACCTAAACCGCCCACCAGCCCGACCTAAAAAAACCCCCTGATCTTTATTTTAGAAGTTGCACCTGCCTCTCGGCGGGCATAGGTTGTGTGCGCCGGCTGAGTGCCGGCGCATGATCCCCCGGCCTAGCAGCCCTACGAAGGCCTCTGGCCACGCCTCGCCCCACCCGGACCACCCACACCCCTCCCCTTTTTTCAAGCCCTGGGACATACGCACGGCCCGGGGCTTGCGCGCATCGCCGGGCCTATGCAAAATAGGCTCAGCGCGCGTAACCCCCCTGCGCGCGTAAATCCAGCTGGATTTATATGCGTAGGGCTTTTAAAATCTGCCCCATAATGAATTTAACTCTTTAGTTAAAGCAGGAGGGTTCTGGAATGTTGCTAAGATGGTATTAAGGGGTCACATTATTTCATATTGTAATTATAAATGAAGGAAGAGCACTAGGAAAATATTATCTTTGACTAAACAATTCTCTGAACTCCATAGAATTCATATTAAATATATGACAAATGCAATTCAAGAGAGACTATTAAAAATAAAACAAGAATTAAATATATTGTTAAATAAAAAGACAGGCAAATTTATGGTTTTATAAATATAAATGACAACAATGGGGAAATAAATCTGGTAAATTATTTGCTAATTTAGGCCTGGATTTATCAAAATGCACTAAATATCGTATATGATAGGAAAAGGGGCGTGTTTTATGGTAATAGGAAGTTTATGGCAAAGTGCGCTATCTTAGCACTTCGCATAGGTATTAGCGCAAACTGCGATATCTTTTTCGCACTTTGCGATAAGAGAGAGAGAACGAAAGAGAGGGAGAAAGAGCCTAACCATAATGCCCTCATACTAGTACCTCTATATGAGGCCTACCTAGTCACTCGAGGTGAGGATTAGGTATTAGTGTAGGTATTAGTGTAGAAGGGCTAGATCTCCAGAAGCTTAAAACAGCATTTGCAAAAACATTGCATAGTGTGATAAAGCCCTATCGCACGGCTTTACGCAAATGAAAAAGGTGTAGTTAACCGCCCCAAACTCCTCCCCTTTTTCTAATTTGCATTGCACTATGCTTTATGGTGTTTTCACATGTGTTATGGCGTTTTCGCATGCATTAAAGGTGTTTTCGCATGCGTTAAAGGCATTTTTTTCATGCAAAAACGCCTTAACGCATGCAAAAATGCCATATAGCACTTTCATAAATGACCCCCTTAGTATGTAAGAGCAAATCTAGATCAATTATAACTCATTTAGTTTATGATGGTAGATTTCATGTGACTACAGAAAGACTTTCCAATGCCTTTAGAGAATTTTATCAAAATTTATACAGTGCTGGTGACAATATTAATTATAAAAAATTATTTTTTGATAAAATATCTTTACCCAAATTAACAGAAATGGAGATTAGGAAAGTAATTACATAGTTAAAGGCAGGAAAAGTTGCAGGACCTGATGGATTTGGACCTGAATTTTATAAAATATTATGTGATTCTATACTTAATCCATTGAAAAATATGTATCATTCCATGTTCAATATTTTGAAGAGGGACATAGGGCCTCATTTTCCAAGGAGTTACCGCGTGTGATAATTCCGCAAACCGCTCTAACAGCAGTTAACGCGCTTTGCGAATGCAAGGGGTGGAGTTGGGGCGGAGCAAAAGTAGGGAGGATTTATTGTGTGCTGTGAAACAGCCACACTGTTAGCATGGCCCCCAACTACACAGGCGGAGAAGGTTTATTGCAGTTCATGGTGTCTCTGACAGGCCTGTTTCAGTATGATGCAGGGAGCGAGAGAGAGCGAGCGAGAGCCTTCTTATAATGTCTACTCCCTAGACAGGTATTTGTATCCCTCTGGGAGGCCCACCTAGTAACTCGAGGTGAGGTTTAAGTATTAGTGTAGGGGGTTAGGGGCCACTTTCACATTCAACGTGAGACGTACGAACAGAACAGTGCTCTCTTGTGAAGATTTGATGACCTACGGAGTGAGGAAACTCACTCCAAGATGAGATTTGTGCAATGTTCTCTCCACCTAGCTTGATGGACTCTCTACCTAGGTAACAACAAGCTAGGTGGAGAGAACATTGCACAAATCTCATCTTGGAGTGAGTTTCCTCACTCTGTAGGTCATCAAATCTTCACAAGAGACCACTGTTCTGTTCGTACGTCTCACGTTGAATGTGAAAGTGGCCCCTAACCCCCTACACTAATACTTAAACCTCACCTCGAGTTACTAGGTGGGCCTCCCATAGGGATACAAATACCTGTCTAGGGAGGAGGCACTACTGACACGGTGCTCGCTCTCTCTCTCTCTCTCTCTCTCCCTCCCTCCCTCCCTCTCTCTCCCCTTCTCCCTGCATCATACTGAAACAGGACTGTTGGAGATGTTGTGAATTGTCTGAATCATATCACCCAATTTCATTTTTAAATCAATATTAGCATACAGAGTAAATGAAATACACTCATCATTAATACACCATGACAAGACAGGATTTATTAAAGGGAGAAAATCATCATCTAATTTAATCAAATCCTTGTTAGCTTTATTTATGAGTAAAAAATCTGTTCAAAGGGGTATGCTACTAAGTCTTAATGCAGAAAAAGCATTTGATAGGGTAGAATGGAAATATTTATTTTGGATTTTGAAAGAATATAATTTGGGAAAAAATGTTCTTAATTGGATTAAATGATTATATTATCAACCTAAATCACAAATTTTAATTAATGGTTTTCTATCTGAAAAATTTGAATTGAGTAGAGGAACACGACAAGGATGCTCTTTATCACTATTATTATTTATATTGTCATTAAAATCATTAGCAATCACATTGGGGTACATTTTAAAAAATAGCGCGAGCGCGTACTTTTGTTCGTGCACCAAGTGCAAACAAAAGTATGCCAGATTTCAATAGATACGCGCGTAGCCGTGCGTATCTTTTAAAATCCAGGGTCGGCGTGCGCAAGGGGGTGCACCTTGCGCGTGCCGAGCCCTGCGCGTGCTGCCCGTTCCCTCTGAGGCCGCTTCGAAATCAGAGTGGCATCAGAGGAAACTTTCCTTCCACCTCTCCCCAACTTCCCCTCCCTTCCCCTCCCTAACCCACCCCCCCAGCCCTATCTAAACCCCCCCACCTTTATCGCACAAGTTACACCTGCCCGAAGCAGGCGTAACTCGCGTGCGCCGGTGGCCTGCTGGCACGCCATCACCCGACCCGGGGGCTGGTCCGGAGGCCTCAGCCATGCCCCTGGAAGACCCCCGGGCCAGCACCACGCCCCCCGGAATGCCCTCCAGAACGCCCTGAACGTCACACCGCCCCCGACACGCTCCCGACACGCCCCCTAGCAAAGCCCCGGGACTTACACGCATCCCGGGGCTTGCATGTGCCGCTGAGCCTATGCAAAATAGGCTCGGCATGCACAGTGTTCTTTTAAAGGGTTACGCGCATAACTTATGTGCATAACCCTTTTAAAATCCGCCCCATTGTGTCAATTAGAAATGTTTAAAGATGTAACTATAGGGAATAAAATTTTAAAATTGAGCATGTTAATTCTACTGGACCTATCAGCCGCCTTTGATACGGTCAATCATTCCATTCTCACTTCCATTCTGGCTTCTATAGGTATCTCAGGCACAGCTCTCTCATGGTTTAAATCTTTTCTCTCCAACAGAGGCTTCAAGGTTAAGATACAGAACAAAGAATCTTCACGAATGGACGCATCCATAGGTGTCCCCCAGGGCTCCTCACTGTCACCTACACTCTTTAACATTTATCTTTTACCTATCTGCCAACTCCTCTCCAACCTTAACCTCAAACATTTCCTCTACGCCGACGACATCCAGATCGTGATACCCATTAAAGAATCTTACACAAAAACATTGGTTCACTGGGAAAACTGTCTCTTCGAAATTAAACATCTCCTGGCTAACCTAAACCTAGTTTTAAACTCCTCTAAAACAGAACTGCTTCTCATCTCCCCAGATAATAATGCCATCTCTAATCCTCCAACTATCCCAACTACTACACAGGTGAGAGATCTAGGAGTATTAATTGATAACCGGATGAACCTTAAAGCTTACATCAACAGAACCACCAAGGACTGTTTCCACAAACTCCAAGTTCTGAAAAGAATTAGACCACTCTTCCACACTCAGGACTTCAGAACCATTCTACAAGCTATCATTTTTTCTAAGATCGATTACTGTAACTCTATCCTTCTGGGCCTACCTTCCTCCTATACTAGACCCCTCCAGATGTTACAAAACGCTGCGGCAAGATTACTGACAAACTCCAGGAGGAGGGACCATATATCTCCAATCCTAAAAGATCTCCACTGGTTGCCTGTTCACTTTAGAATCCTCTACAAATCTCTTTCCATAATATACAAAACCATCCATCAACACACCCCACTCGACTTACAAGTCCCATTCCAAATTTATAACTCCTCCAGACCAACAAGAGACACACTCAGAGGATCTCTTCAAGTGCCCCCAGCCAAAACTACCAAACACATTACCTTGAGAGATCGGGCCTTTTCAACAGCCGGCCCCCTTCTATGGAACTCCATCCCACCGGACCTTAGACAGGAGCCCAGCCTCCCAACCTTCAGGAAGAGACTTAAGACCTGGCTGTTTAAAAAAGCTTTCCCGGACACCGATTAATTCTATTCAGCCAGATTCTACCACTTCCACATGTAAAAATGTTATTACTAATGTAAATACCTATACCTAATGTTATTCTCTTTCTTTTCTTCTCTCCTCCCAGTTCTATTACCTTGTTATTTGTAACTGCTTCCTTCTACACAAATAGGTTATTGAATTGTTTACTGTACACCCCTGTTATATGTAAACCGGCATGATGTGTTTGCAACATGAATGCCGGTATATAAAAATTTTAAATAAATAAATAAAATAAATAAATGTTTGCAGATGATATGCACATTTTTGTAGGAAATCCCGAATATAGTATATCTTTAATTTTGGATGAAATATCTTTGGATCATTTTCGGGCTTTAAAACCAATTATAAAAAATCCCAAGCTTTTCCTCTAGACCATTTATTGAAAGATAATTGGAATTCAGTAATCCCATTTAAATGGGCAAATGAAACATTTAAATATTTGGGAATTCAATTAACATATTCTTATTAAAAATTATATTATTTAAATTTTGTTATGGGAAGAGACAAAATAGAAAAAATATTAATTAAATGGAGAAAATTTCCTTTATCATTAATGGGTCATTGCGCACTAATTAAAATGGTAATATTACCAAAATTATTATATACTATGCAAATGTTGCCCATATGGATTAAACAAACAGATATTTTGAATTTGCAATCAATAATTACTAAATTTATTTGGAATGGTAAAAGAGCAAGATTAAATTATAATATTTTAATATTCAAAAAAGAAAAAGGGGTCAAAATATTCCTGACTGGTGTATTTATAATGTTTCTTCTCTTTTGAGATATATTCAAGAATGGATTTCACTAGGAATTCAATGGGACCCTAAAAGCTTAGGGGTAGATTTTGAAAAACTGTGCAATCGCGTACTTTTGTTTGCGCAGCAGGCGCAAACAAAAGTATGCTGGATTTTATAAGATACGCGCGTAGCCGCGCTTAGCTTCTAAAATCCTGGATCGGCGCGCGCAAGGCTGCCGATTTTGGGCAGCCGGTGCGCGCCGAGCCGTGCAGCCTGCCTCCGTTCCCTCCGAGGCTGCTCCGAAATCGGAGCGGCCTCGGAGGGAACTCTCTTTCGCCCTCCCCTCACCTTCCCCTCCCTTCCTCTACCTAACCCACCCCCCGGCCCTATCTAAACCCCCCCTACCTTTATCCATGGATTTACGCCTCCCGGAGGGAGATGTAAATCCACGCGCGCCAGCGGGCTGCTGGTGCGCCAAGACCGGACCCGGCCACGCCCCCAAAATGCCCGAGCCCAAAACCACGCCCCCGGGCCCGCCCCAAATGCCACGCCCCGCCCCCAAAACGCCGCATCATTCGGCCCCGCCCCCGACACGCCCCCTTATGAAAACCCCGGGACTTACGCGAGTCCCGGGGTTCTGCGCGCGCCGGCGGCCTATGGAAAATAGGCGCGCCGGCGCGCAAGGCCCTGCTCGCGTAAATCCGGGCGAATTTACGCGAGCAGGGCTTTGAAAATCCGCCCGTTATTAAATATTAGTTTCTTTCCATATAACTCAATAAATTATTTCCATTTGCCTGTAGGATTTTTTTTTTTTTCCATATAATTTTTATTGAAAGCTTTAAGAAACACCAGAGAAAACACAGATAACAGAATAACAGAATATGTGGTTACAGTAGCATAACTCAGTAATACCAGAAATTTACATACTTCCCTTCTAGTTATCATTATTATAACTTTCATAAGTAAAGTGAGAAACTCGTTTGGTTGGGCCATAAAGGAACCTTGGAGCCCTCGTTAGTAGAGAAACTAAAGCCCAGCATAATACATAGCAATAATGAAGCCATAAAGTAAATGTCTCTGCACTGGCTCTCATCAAAGCGCTGTCTTGATTTTTTCATTTTACCCAACTAATCCCTTCCCCGTCCCTTCCCCATCCCTTCCCCCCTCCCCCCCTATGTTCGCTTTATATGTGGTGAGACTGAACAAAATGACATGTGTAGGGGAGAGAAGGGTGAGAGGAGACCGCTCTGTGAAATAAAATCGCTTGCCTGCTAACCTGTGTGTCCTGCCTCCGGGGGTGGCCAAGCCTCGACGGTGCAGTGAGGGCGAAGCCGAGGGCAGTGGGCGGAGCCCCGGACCGGAAGGAGGAAGTAGCTGCCTTTAAAACCAGAGAACAAGCAACCAGAAGCGGGAGAGAAGGGTGAGAGGAGACCGCTCTGTGAAATAAAATCGCTTGCCTGCTAACCTGTGTGTCCTGCCTCCGGGGGTGGCCAAGCCTCGACGGTGCAGTGAGGGCGAAGCCGAGGGCAGTGGGCGGAGCCCCGGACCGGAAGGAGGAAGTAGCTGCCTTTAAAACCAGAGAATAAGCGGCGCGCAGCAGAGCCGGCGCGTCGCTGAAGCCGCGTGCGCTAAAGGGGCGTGCGCTCCATCAGACTCTGCCGGACTCAGCCGGACATAGCCATAGCCATCGCTTTCAGGTATTAAAAATTTTTTTTTCTTAATTGATGGTCTCAATTCTCTCCCCTCTACTTATCTCCATTTGAAGGAGTGGTAAATTGAGAGATAGTGACTGCCTATGAGATAGAGTATATATCATGCCGGCCAAAAGGAAGGGAAGGGTTAGGGTTTTTCCTGCCCTACCCGCCCCCCTAGCGTGCCTATCCAACAGGCAATCACGAACTTTCTCGTTCCATCTATCTCACAATCTCAGAAAGCCAAAGAATCTGGTGAGTTGGGTAGTGTGGGAGGATTGCCCACTTCTACAGAGGAGGCTTCTTTAAGCCCAAATGTTGGACTCCCTCCAGTTCAAAGAAAATCAGGACTAAGCAATGATTTGACCCCAAATGAAATCAGTGGCCACCTGGACACAGCTGGAAGTATTTTAAATCCAGCTGTAGCACAGGAGGTCCTGGGACCTACATCTGATGCTGCTTTGGCATCTAGCAGCAAAGAAGTTGTTCTGCCTATACGTCCTGAACTGGTTACTTTGGAGACTATATGGGAAATGGTCGCAGCAATGTCTCTTAATATCAAAGTTTTGGAAGGGAAAATGAGGTATACCCAGGATTCGGTTCAAATTCAAGATCATATTAAAAGATCCGATGAAAGAATTACTAAATTGGAAAGTAATGGTGTGAAATGTCAGGAATTTAATATTGCTGTTGCAAAGGATAGAGAGCAAATTGTAGTTAGATTAGAGGCCCTAGAAAACACTACCAAGCGCTTTAATTTGCGTATTATAAATTTTCCCAGAGTGACAGGGGAAACCCCCCTAATCACTTTGACAAATTTTTTTCAAGAAACGCTTGGTATTGTCCCTGGGGAGGTACCGGTTGTGAATAACTGTTATTTCCTACCTAAGTCAATGAGGAATAGGAATATTTCCCAAGAGATGTTTCAGGGGGATCTTACGAGATGTTTAGAAAATTCAAATGAAAGGGTAATCGACTGGGGTATTCTCCTCGTTACCTTTTTCACTGTAAATGATCTGAATAAGATCATGAAAAAGTACTTTAACAAATTTCCTGTTTCATTTATGGAGAAACCTGTAAAAATTTTCCCTGATTTAGCAGTTGCAACACAACAAAAGCGAAGGGCTTTTTTGTCCTTTCGCCAAGAGGTGTTGTCACTGGGTTTCTCATATAAATTGAGGTTTCCCTGTAAATGCTATATTAGTAAAGAGGAAGAATCATATATTTTTTTCGTTCCTGATCACCTAAAAGTATTTCTTGAACAACGGATGAGACAACAACCTGCGACATCTTCTCCTATAGACCACACAGGGCAATAATTTAAATAGAGATAGAAATTACCACGTATGTCATGTATTTAGTTTAATATTATGTTTTTTTTTTTCTCCCATTTGTTGATGGAGAATAAGTAGCTCCCCTTTTGTAATGGCACTTAATAGGTTGGAATCTTCTTATGATGTTTAGAGGAGAAAATATGTTTAAAATGTCTCTTTTTCTTTGATATCCAGCTTATGTATTTCCTCAATACAATGTATATATTATTGTATTTGAAAAATCATAAATAAAGAATTAAAAAAAAAAAAAAAAAAAAATGACATGTGTAACAAAATTGGTAACAATATGAGTGCCGGGTAAGTGACTGGTGGGAGTAACGGACCTAATACAGTAATGGTGAGAGAGACAGTTAGTAAGCCCTTGTGACAGCTAATTGACAACTAAGTGAAGGAGTGTGGGCTTGAATTAGATTCCCGAAAGTACTCGGTCCTGTGTCCTGGGGAGACTCTACAGCTCGGAGTTTTGAACGACCTATGCTGGAGTGTGTGTCTGAAAAACTCAGTAAGGTCGTTCTGCCTCTCTGTCGTCACTAGCTCAGGGCTTTGGTGCTCTCCCCTGGACCAGGAATGCGGGGAAAACAACTGCTAATCCGTTGTTGGGTCAAGATAATCAGAGAAGGGCTGCCAAATCCTGAGCATGTGCTCTCTACGTTTGAAAGATTGGTTGTGCACAATATAGATCTCGTGAGAGTAGAGCTTTAATAGTCTTTGAAACCAGTGTTCAGCCTCTGGCGGTTTGTCCGAGAGCCATTCTGCCAGAATGGCTTTTTTACCCATCAACGCCGCTTTTTGAAGAAATTCCACCTTGGTCGTGTCTAAGGTACAAGATTGTGGCAAGATGCCAAACAGCCAAAGAGTGGGATTCATTAGTATAGAACAATGGCATAGAGCTGAGCATCTTTTTTGGATGGCTGCCCAGTATATCTGGATTTTTGGGCACTCCCAAAAACAATGATAAAACGAAGCTCCTAACTGGCCACATTTCTTGCAAGCTGCCGAGTCACATATTTTAAATTTATATGCTTGTTCCGGGGTGATAAAGCTTTGCCAGAGAAATTTGTATTGTGTCTCTCTCAGTAGCTCGTTAGTAGTTAGCACAAGTATGTCCCCAAAAACTGACTTAAAGTCTTGAAAAGAGAGGTGAAATTCTTGCCAAGCCGCCCATTTACAGTAAAGTGGACGCAAAAGGTCAGGGGTTTCGTCCCATTGAAGTTCTTTATAAAAACCCGAAATGCTCGGTCCTTTATTGCTCTTAGTTTGAACTAAGTTTATAACTGGCTGGAATCGTTGCCACTGGGTTTTATCAGAAAGAAACGGGAATAAAAAATGGCAAATTTGCAGGTATGCATAAAAATCTTTAGAAGGCAATTTGAACAGTTGTTGGACTTCCTGAAAACTGTGAAGAATTCCTGTGCTAGTGTTCAAAAGTTGATACAAATACCGTAATCCCTTAGCTTTCCAGGAAGCAAACAATGAATTGCCTTTTCCAGGAGGAAAATGACTATTGTTGGAGATGCTTAACAACGGGGTCGGTAGGTGTTTCCAGCCATACTTCTTACAGAGAAACCTCCACATCAGCCTGCATGTCCGATGTAAAATATGCCTTTGAAGTCTTGAGGGTAGATCTCCCGGTGGGGTATGTAAGAGTCCATTTAATGACTGGACTTCATACCACTGTCGAAGGTGGTGACTTGGGGTGAAAGTATCCGTGTCAAACAACCAGTCCTGAAGAAATCGTAAATTGCAGGCAATATTATAATGAAATAAGTTAGGGCATCCAAGTCCGCCTGCTTGAACTGGCTTCTGCAAGTTGAACAGAGAGATTCGGGCCTTCTTGCCCCCCCATAGGAATTTTATTAAAGCACTGTTAATCAGCCGCAGGTCTTTCTGATGGATCCAAAAGGGGATCATTTGCAGGGTGTACATCCACTTAGGCAAGATCACCATTTGATATATATGAATGTGTCCCATTAAGGATAAAGGGAGCTGCTCCCACTTCTTTAGAGTCTCCAACGTAGTGCAGACTTTTGGCCGAATATTAAGGCTGTAAAGGGAGTCTAGGTGTGCCGGTATGTTGATCCCCAGGTATTTTAAAGCCGAGGCGGTCCTTGGACGTCACTTCCCCATGTAAGCAGCACTTCGGTACTGCTCCTCGAGCTCCCGTGGCTCTTTAGCTTTTTGCCGGTTTCAGCGCAGCTTTTTCGCAACAAGAACCCCCGTCTGTTCCACCTAAACACAGGGAATGGCATCCAAACAGAAAAAACCGGACCTGCGAAAGTTTTCATACGCCCGCGGCGATGACGATCCCGACCCGGGTAAATCCAAAATGGCGGCGGCGGATCCCCTCGCGGACCGGGAGGATGAGCAAGACGAAACGACTGCAGCAGATGACTCTCCACCGTCCCGGACTGAGATGAGGAGGTGGTTTGGGGAGCTGCGGCAGGATTTGAAATCCTATAAGAGGGAGATCGCCGACATGCTTGCGGGCATGAAAGAGGAGACAGCAGAATTGGGGCGCCGCGTGGATGAAAACGAGCTGCGGCTGGACACTCAGGGGGAAGGCTGGGACGCTCTGAGGAAGGAACACGCTCAATTACAGCAATCCTACCTCTCCCTGTCAGACAAAATGGAGGATATAGAGAACCGCAGCAGGAGATGTAACATAAGGATCCGGGGCATGCCTGAATCTGAGGACTATTCAGACTGCGTGGATGTGGTGAGGAAAATCTCTCTATTTTTCTTAGCCCAAGCTGAAGTGCCAAATACAGAGATGGCTACTGAGACACCCCCTGTGCCGGATACCATTATAAATGTGGAGCGAGCGCACCGAACACTGGGGCCTCGGCTAGCTAATAAGCCCAGGGACATTGTGGTATTTTACCACTCGTTCCAGCAGAAAGACAAAATTTTTGGCATAGCTAGGAAACAGAGATCCTGGCGATGGGAAGGCCACGATCTGGCTATCTATGCTGATCTTTCATCTGCTACTTTAAAGAAAAGGCAGGAGTTTCGCTGTGTCACCGCAAAGCTGAACGAAGCCCACATCAGATATCGTTGGTTATACCCGGGCGGGCTGGCTTTCACGGTACAAGGCCAGACTCACAGCATTAAATCAGTAAAAGAGGCAGTTGAGATTCTGAAACAGGAAGGCATCGCGGTTGAAATACCTCCAGGGGTACTAAAAGACTCAGGAGGACTTGTTTCCAGGAATGCTCCTCAACCCAAATGGCAAAGAGTGACTAAAGGACGGCGCAGATTGCAACGGAATGCGGCTGAAGAGAGTGCTGAGGAGGCCCCAGCTTGACTTTACTTTTGAGATTCACTCTTTCTTTACAGGTTCCAGTTGTGGAGCTGATACCGGGGGTTCACTGCTTATCCCTTTAATGGCAGTCTTACTGTCTCTCTGTGCGTTTTTGCTGTATTGGGATGTTCCTATTCTATTTTAGTTACTAAGCTGTGTTGATTGGTAATTTTGAAGTTTTTTTTTTTAGGCAAGCCTGGGAGCGGGGCATCGGGGGGGATGGTTTATACTTCCTCCATGGGTGGCTGGCACAAGGGGGATGTGCCATGGTGTGTTCTGGCAGGGGGTGGGGGAGGGGGAAGGGGGAGGGGGGGTTGGGGTGGGGGTATGTTATGGACATGTACGAATGGAGTGGGTATTTTCTGTTGAGTGTGGGGGCAGTCATCATGGGGTGGAGTGCTACATATGCGGTAAGGGAAGTCTAGGTTACATTGCGGATGGCTAGTTTCAACTTCCTTGCCCTCAATGTGAAAGGGCTCAATACCCCCAGAAAGAGGAAATTATTATTTAAAGAACTAAACCGTTTGAAGGTAGACATAGCATTGTTGCAAGAGACCCACCTGAGGAGGAGGCACCAGAGTTTGATGAGTAATCCCAAGTATCCATATCAATACTGGGCGGCTGCCTCAGTAGCTTCTAAATATTCGGGAGTGGGAATCTTGATTCAAAAGGACTGTCATTTTGAGTTAAAAGACACTTACGAGGATCCGCTTGGTAGGTTTATTATTTTAAAAATTAATATTGGGTCTGAGGTATATACCTTAGTGTCTATTTACGGTCCCACCTCACAAAAGCAGGATTTTTACCAAACTCTACATCAGATCCTGCTCTCCCGGGTGGAGGGGTCTTTAGTTCTCGGTGGTGATTTCAATTTAACTCTGAACCCTAGGATTGATACATCAGTTGGTTCTAGCTCAGATCCCCAAAAAGCAAGAGACGCATTAAAAGCCCTAATGCATAGCTTTGGGCTTCAGGACGTGTGAAGGTCCAGAAATCCTACGTCGAGGAATTATACCTTTTTCTCCACGCCGCACCATAGCTATTCCAGAATAGATATGTTTTTGGGCAGCGCTAGCTTATTACCTAGAATTTCACGGATTGATATAGAGCCTATACTGTGGTCCGACCATGCTCCTATTGGTTCGTACTACAGGTGCGGGACTATGATCAAGGGACTAAGTTTTGGAGGCTCAATGACTCGTTACTGGACGACCCTGATTTTGTTTCTCAGGTAGACTCAGCCATACAGGAATATTTACAATTTAATGACAATAGTGACGTACACCCGGTGGTTGTCTGGGAATGCCTTAAGGTAGTGATTAGGGGTAGACTTATTGCCAGGGGGGCGCTATTAAAAAAACTTAGGGAACGGAACCGTGAACAATTATTAGCCCAGCTCAAAACTTTAGAACGCTTGCATAAACAGTCTAGTTCGTCTCTGTCCCTTTCCTCCAAATTACAGGAGCTCAGGAATCAAATAGCGGCACTAGACTCCGCGTATATTGCGCATCAATTGCAACTCACTCAGCAAAAATATTTTGAAGGGGGGAACAGAGCAGGTAGGGTACTGGCCAATGTTTTAAAACGGAGGCAGGCTCAGACCTCCATTACTAAGATCAAAAGCAAAGCAGGGGAGGTCCTGACGGACAATAGGTCTATCCGAGGGCGTTTTCATCAATTTTATTCTGAGTTATATGCGATGGATGCGGATATTAGTCTAGGGGAGATTGACAAATATTTAGAGGCTTCCCAGGTTAGAGGGCTGGAGGATTCCCACCAACGTCTCTTGAATAAGGATATTACTGAGCAAGAAATCTTGACTGCGATTCGATCGCTTAAACCCGGAAAATCGCCGGGTATCGACGGATACACAGGCAGGTTTTACCAAACTTTTGCTACTCGGTTGACTCCTGTCCTGGCCAAAGTGTTTTTAGCGCTAAAAGAAGGGACGCCCCTCTCAGATGCGGCTAATACAGCTGGAATCACGATACTTGCCAAACCAGGTAGGGACCCTACAGTCTGTGGTTCGTATAGACCCATCTCCCTCATAAATATTGACCTTAAAATCTTAGCAAAAATTTTGGCGACACGTTTGAACACTTTCATAGCCCAATTCATACACCCTGATCAAGCCGGGTTTATTCCCGGTAGACAAACCAGTGATAATGTGCGCAAGATCATTGACTTATTCTGGTGGGTAAAAAAGCACAACATTCCGACAGTGGCCTTGGCGATTGACGCCGAGAAGGCCTTTGATATGGTGCACTGGCCATATCTCTTTGCACTGTTACGAAAAATGAAATTTGGTGATAACTTCATCCAATGGCTCCAGCAGTTGTATTCAAATCCTCTAGCCTGTATAAAAATTAATGGGGGATACTCTCCTACCTTTCCGGTACGGCGAGGCACCAGACAGGGTTGCCCGCTGTCCCCTTTGCTTTTTGCAATTTTTTTGGAACCCTTTGCTAATATGGTAAGGAATCATACTGAGATACAGGGAGTGCAGGAGGGGGAGTTCTCCTCCAAATTGTCGCTGTTTGCAGACGACATTTTGTTACTGGTAACCCACCCTGAGACTTCTCTCCCTCACTTGACGAGGGCGTTGGAGGAGTTCAGTAGTGTCTCGGGCTTTCGGCTCAATTGGGAAAAGTCGGAGATTTTAAATATTAACATCCCTAGTTCCTCTGAACTGCTTCTTAAGCAGCAATTTCGCTTTAGATGGGCTCATGACAAATTAAAATACCTGGGAGTGTATATTAGTGCTTCCCAGGATTTATTTCCATTAACTATGGTAAGCTGTGGTCCACGATACTTAGGGAGTTGGAGGAATGGAACAGATATAGCATTTCCTGGCTGGGCAGAATAGCCGCAGTCAAAATGACCGTGCTTCCTAAACTACTGTATCTGTTCCAAACATTGCCGATTGCCATCCCCCGCCATAGTTTAGCCCAATGGCAAAAGCGGCTCTTGGTGTATATTTGGGGGGGGCAAACGTCCTCGTATTGCTCGTACCATTCTGTATCGACATAGAAAACGGGGAGGTCTGGGAGTGCCCAATTTAGAGCGATATTATATGGCGGCACGTTTTAAGTCCCTAGCAGACTGGCATAAACAAGCTAATCCTAAGCAGTGGTTCCGTTTTGGGCAACAATTAATAGGGGAGATACCTCTGTGTAGTTTTTTATGGCAACCCCGAGGTACTTGGCTGATGAATCCTGAGACTTTAGTGCCCCCGACTATGCTCTTGGATCTACAGTTTTGGTGTTCTCGGAAGGGACTGGTCCTGGGGACCCGCGAATATCATGCCTCAACCTATATCTATGCCAATACGGCTTTCATGCCTGGATATGGGAGTCGGGCTGCCTTCCAATGGCAAACTAGAGGTATTCGCTACTGGGGACAGCTGATGGGATCCAAGGGTATGCTTTCCTTTCGGGACTTACAACTGAGGTTCGGTCTTGGGGAGGAGGATGTATATTTTTACTTACAGCTTTGTCACTTCGCCCGTACCTCGCAGTTGTCTCCACATGTGCAAATGGGGAAATCGGAGTATGAGAAGCTTTGTCAGAAGGCTGATTTTGGGCTTAAATTGCTGTCCGGGTTGTATAATCTGCTGGGTCTGGCACCATGGGCGAAAACGAAGGCCATGCTGGCTTGGGAATGTGATTTACACTGTACCTTTTCAATCTCTGATTGGGAGGGGATAATTATGGGCCTGGGTAAGGGACTAATTGCGTCATCGTTACTAGAAAATACACTAAAAATGTTTTATAGATGGTACTATTATCCAGTTAGATTGCACTGTATGTCTTCTCTTGTATCAGATCTGTGTTGGAGAGGCTGTCAGGGGGTGGGCAGCTATTTTCATATGTGGTGGACTTGTCCTGCACTGCGTCCGGTGTGGCAAGCGGTGGACGCCTGGATCCAACACCTGTGTGGAGTCACAGTGGAGCTATTGCCGCAACACGCCTTGCTAGGAGTACCATTGTCCTCGTTGCGGGAGGGTCACAAACGTTTGGTGACCTTTATCTGTACCGCCACCAGAACTGAAATAGCCAGGAAGTGGAAAACTACCACTACTCCCACTCTAGCGGAAATACAAGCCAAATTGGACCACATTTATCATATGGCGGAGATTACAGCGACCCTTCGGAGGACTCTTCGACGGTTTCACGATACGTGGTCCCCCTATCGTCTCTGGAGGGAGAAGCGCGCATGTCCTGATGCTACCTGAGTATGTCCTCTTTCTGACATCTAGAGACCTTATTCTTTGAGCCATGGACTCTTATGACTGTTCCGGGATATTTCTGATCTTCAGCTGGCAGACTACCCACTCAAGTGAGACTTGCGGGGGGGCGATGGTCAATAAACAGAGACTCAGACATGTGGTTTTGTTATGGATAAGCATTTAATAATTTTATTCCTCCATGTTCTATAAACGATCAGGTACACATTGATCAGGGGTTTATGTTTTCTACTTGTTTTATTGCTTGTAACTCCTTTCAATTTGTATAGACCACTTTGTTCTGTTACGTTGAGGATATGTACGTGGGCTTTATCCATGCTGTTTTCTGTTCTGTTGTCTCTTTAATAAAACAACTCATTTACAAAAAAAAAAAAAAAAGCCGAGGCGGTCCATTTCAATGGGAAAGTTCCTTGCCATGTCGGCCTTACATTTTGACAGACATCCAGAGCCTCCGACTTTTCCCGGTTTAGTTTTAACCCTGCAAATGCTCCAAATTGCAGTTGAATATCGAGCAGCAGGGGTAGCGACTTTTCGGGCTTCGTCAGGAATACCATTACGTCATCAGCAAAAGCTGCCACCTTAAAACTAGTTGACCCTGATCCAAATCCTGTAATCTCTGAGTGGTCGTTAATTTTCTGGAGCAGCGGGTCAATAGACAGTATGTACAGTAGTGGCGACAAAGGACATCCTTGTTTGACTCCCCGGTCAAGTTGGAAGCAGTTCGACTTCCGCCCATTGACTAAAATAGTCGAAGTCGGTTTGTCATAGAGTAGAGAAATATATTGTAGGAAGGATCCGGAGAAGCCATATCTGTGGAGTACTCTGAACATATAGGCCCATGACACTCTGTCAAAAGCCTTTTCTGAATCAAATCCCACCGCTAACGATGGTGTCTGGTCTTCCTGGACTAATCTCATAATAGACAATAACTTAATAAGGTGTGCCTGTAGGATTTATTAATAAAATACAAACAAAGGCTTTTTGGCATATAGATTTTAGAAAGGCTTGGTGGTGGTGGAGAACATGTTATAAAAAAGATCCTTATATTTCTCCATTTTTTATGTTCTTAAATAATCCAGAATTACAATTAAATAGAAATTTGTTAATTTATAGAGATTGGAAATGTAGGGGATTATATAGTATAGGACAATTTTTCAATGTCACCACAAAAATTATTCATAGAAGCTATGGAGCAGATTTTAAAACGAGCGCACGTGGCCTACATATGCGTGTGCTACCCGGCGCACGCACATGTATGCCCAATTTTATAGCATGTGCACGCAGGCGTGCGCATGTTATAAAATCCGGGGTCGACGCGTGCAAGGGGGTGCACAATTGTGCACCTTTCATGCGCCTAGCCGCGCTGGCTTCCTCCATTTCCTTCCCCCTAGCCTGACCTTCCCACCACTTCCCCTAATATTCCCCCCAGCCCTACTCTACCCTTCCCCCATATCTTTATTTTACCTTTTGCGCCTGTCTCCAGGTAGGTGCAAGTTGAGCACGCCAGACGATTGCCGGCACAAGATCTCTAAGAGAGCGGCAAATTAGCTACAAAAAAAATATTATTGTCATGGAAGGAAGAGATTCCCATTATATGAAACATGGAGCAGATTAATGCATCAAACAGCATTATGGGGTAGGTTTTAAAAGGTTTATGCGCATAAGTTAGGCACGTAACCCTTTAAACCCCCGCCTGTGCGCACTGAGCCTATTTTGCATAGGCTCGGCGGCATGTGCAAGCCCCGGGACACGCGTAAGTCCCGGGGCTTTGCTAGGGGGGCGTGTCGGGGGGCATGTTGGCGTGATGTTCGGGGCAACGTGCCGATGGCAGTGCGACGTTTGGGGCATTCCGGGGGGCGTGGTTCCAGCCCGGGGGCGTGGCTGAGGCCTACAAAATCGCTCCTGGGCTGGGGAATCGCGTGGCGGCGGCCAACTGGCTCAGGCGTAACCTTTGCGATAAAGGTAGGGGGGGTGTAGATAGGGCTGGGGGGTGGATTAGGGAGGGGAAGGGAGGGAAATGTGGGAGGAGACCGAAGGAAAGTTCCCTCCGAGGCCGCTCCGATTTTGGAGCGGCCTTGGAGGGAATGGGCAGTGCGCGCAGGGCTCGGAGCGCGCAAGGTGCACAAATGTGCACCCCCTTGTGCGCGGACCCCGGATTTTATAGGATACGCACGTATCTTATAAAATCTGGCATACTTTTGTTTGTCAATTATGATCACACCAGTCCTAAAGCACCCAATTAAAAGGGGGGAATGGCTGCCCAGTAATACAGAAATTAATATCAGCCAAGGACCCAAATTCTAAGCTCAATAATGGTGTAAGTACACAATATAGTCTTATATATAGCAGACCTCATACAAATACGTATTTCATGCTAATTAGCATAAGTATACCGCAGTATAATCATTGGTCATATAGTGTCCAGAATTTTTGTTTGTGCCTGGTGCACGAACAAAAGTACGCGCGGACGTACTTTTCTAAAATCTACCCCTATATGAGATTCAAAGAAGTAAAGATATTCAAAATCCTCGACAAAAAATAAAACTTAAAAGATATTTCCAATTGTGGAAGGATGTTATACTATATATTACTTAAATATATTTAAAGGAGAATGATTAGAATAGAAAAATATATTCATGTTATTTGTTTAGAACCAACTCTTTATTATAAATATACGGGAAAGTAGATGGGGGATTAATTGTAATTTTTAAACTGTAATTTATTAATTGTTATTTTTATTTAATTTGTATGTTATGAAAACCTCAATAAAAATATCAAACAACAAGGTGGTGAGGTCACACAGGCAAGATCTGGTTGCTAAATTTCCTGCACCTATTTACTTACTTAAAGCAGATCCATAGACTTCTATGGGCCATAGAAATTAATGGGAAACAAACAAATGAGACAAATATTATTTGTTGCATTCATGGAACTCCTCCATTCATTTCAGGGGTCATGAATAAAATTAATATAGACTCATTTGTTATGCTTTGTCCATTTATTTCAAACAAATGCACATCTCTAATGCTTATATAATAATGCTAGGATACCCATACAAAGTAGCCCAAGTATACCACACTATCTCTTCTCAGAAACCAGAAAGAGTCATGCTTTGACCTTCTTGTGGAACCTACAAACAAAAGCCAACTGATCCACTCAGATAAATATAAAGTTAAAAAATAAACAAAATTGTTCCCTCATGAATAGATCACTAAGGGGCAGAGGATTTACGCACGTAGGGGGGTTACGCGCGCCGGGCCTATTTTCAAAAGACCCGGAGGCGCATGTACAGCCCCGGGATGCATGTAAATCCTCTGCCCCTTAGTGATCTATTCATGTGGGAACAATTTTGTTTATTTTTTAACTTTATATTTATCTGAGTGGATCAGTTGGCGCGCGTATGTTATAAAATCGGGCGTATACGTGCACGCGCCGTGTAGCGCACACACATAAAGGCCACACGCGCTCCTTTTAAAATCTGCCCCCAGGGTTTTAAGGGTTGGGGTTAACAGGGGGGAAGGGAGGCTATTAAAATAGGGGGATTTGGAAGTCCTATCCCTTAATTGGGCCAACTGGGAAAACAGTGAATGGCATCGGCGTGCGTCCCCCAATAAAATGTTCCCACTTAAATGTTAGATACTAGATTTGTGCACACATGAGTGAGTCCATTTAAAATTGAGCGCACAAGTACGCGCATCCAGGCTATTTTATAACATGCGCGCATATACACACATTTTCTATAAAATGACCAAGAAGGCATGCACATGTGCACCCGTACTCCTGTTTACAAGTTATAGTCTCAGGGGCAGATTTTTACTTACGCGCGCGGGGTACATTTGTGCACGCTATCCAGTCTGCACAAATGTACACCAGAATTTATAACATGTGCGCGCTGCCACACGCATGTTATAAAATCCGGGGTTGGCGCGCGCAAGGGGGTGCACACTTGTGCACCTTGCATGCGCCGAGCCCTAGGGGAGGCCTGATGGCTTTCCCCGTTCCCTCCAAGGCCGCTTCGAAATTGGAGCGGCCTTGGAGGGAACTTTTTTTGGCTCCCCGCCATCTTCCCCTCCCCTCCCTTCCCCTCCCCCCAGCCCTACCTAAATCCCCCCTTACCTTTTGTTGTCAAAGTTACGCCTGCCTCAGGCAGGCATAACCTGTGCGCACCGGCCGGCTGCTGGCGCATGAACCTCCGGCACAGCCACTGTGCCGGAGGACTCGGGACTGCCCCTGGACCACTGCCCCGCCCCCGGCCCTGCCACGAACTGCCCATTTTTGAAAGCCCCGGGACATACGTACGTCCCAGGGCTTGCGTACCCATGGGTAGGTTTTCGGGGGTTACGCGCGTGACCCTTTGAAAATCTACCCCATAGGCTTTAATCATGTACCAGATTTATGATGGACATATCCAATGACCAGTTTATTTTTTTAGTCTTTTATGATGCAATTACAAAGTGTATAATGGCTGCCATTGCACAAAATCCATAAGGAGCTATAGAACATAGATCGATGTGCTGATAACAAAATGAGAAAACATCCCCTGGGACTTATAATCAACTATTTGTTTGCTACTTATCTTGAATGAAATTTCAAGCCATTGGAGTAGGACACTTCATGTGGACTGTCCCAGGTAACCTGGGCCCCTGACTCTGCCAGTGATTTGATTTCTAATCTGTCTGCTTCATGAGGCCACCACAGATGGCTCTTAGTTTCACAGCACTTCCAACATGGCTGTTATGGGACAAATAGCACCTTAAATGTGAGAGCCAAAATCTTAAAGTGAGCTTCTGTAGCAGCTGAGAGTTAATGACGAGGATTAAGCATTTCTTCCAAAGAAGTTCATCTAGGGCACACTAACACGGTCTTTTCCGCTGCATTCTGGACAACCTGATTGTCCAGATGAGGCCTAAGATTACAAATTAAGGAGCAGATTTTATAAAACTACGCGCATGCGTACTTTTGTTCGCGCACCAGGTGCAAACAAAAGTAAGCCGGATTTCAATAGATACGCCGGTAGCCATACGTATCTTTTAAAATCCGGGGTCGGCGCGCGCAAGGCTGCCCAAAATTGGCAACCTGCGTGTGCCGAGCCGCGCAGCCTGCCTCCGTTCCCTCCGAGGCCACTCCGAAATCGGAGCGGCCTCAGAGGAAACTTTCCTTCCACTCCCCCACACCTTCCCCACACCTTCCCCTCCCTTCCCCTACCTAACCCCCCTCCGGCCCTATCTAACCCCCCCTACCTTTGTTGCACAAGTTACGCCTGCCCGAGGCAGGCGTAACTTGCGCGCGCCGGGCCGGCCACCGGCACGCCATGGTCCAGTCCGGAGGCCGCGACACGCCGCGACACGCCCCTGACACGCCCCCGGTGACACGCTGGCCACGACACACACCCCCAACATGCCCCCATCACCCTCCCCCCAGGAAAGCCCCGGGCTTTGCGCGCACCGGCAGCCTATGCAAGATAGGCTCGGCGCGCGCAGGGGGGGTTTGGGGTAGGTTTTTGGGGGTTACGCGCGTAACCTACACCCGTAACCCTTTGAAAATCTACCCCTAAATGCAGCTCTAAAAAAGATGATCTAATCACACTAGCTATTTATGGTTCCATGGTTCACTCACTGTTTACTAACACCCTCATTGTTTTCACTTCCTTTTAATCTGCAGCTGCAGCATAGGATAATCTCAAATGGGCTTCTGAATCCACAAACCTCAATTTTGGTAGCATTTAGTTGTAACTTATTTGCCTCAAGCCAGACATCACTTGTCGCAAGATAAGCCTAAACTTTAGCAACAGCAGCTGCTGAGTCCTTACAACCTTACAATAAATGTGGATGCTATCAGCAAAGATTTGATAACATAGACCATATTCCCTAATCAGTGCCCTCAGGGGTTGCAGATAGACATTAAAAACAAAGGTGACAAAACAAATTCATGGGGAACATTGTATTGAAGCAGTCATGGCTCAGAGAGATATTCCCCAACCAAACTCTGCTGGGTACTATTCCTCAGGAAATAATTAAGCCATTGTAGCATGCTGCTTCTGTCATCATGACCCTACATCCGCTCCAAAAGGATGCCATGATCCATAATGTCAAAGGCTACAGATAAATCACGAAAACTCACCACTGAAGCTCATCCCAGGCTAAGCCCTTTCTGAGATCATCTACCAAGGCCAGCAAAGCTGTTTCTATGCTATATTGTTCTCAGAAACCTGATTGATTAGGGTCCAGCCAAGACTGGTCTACACAATCTAGAAATTTGTTATGTTGCAGCCCATTCAATTCTTTTCCCAAAGAAAGCTAAATTTGACACTGGCTGATAATTATCCAGTTATCAATGGATCTAAGGATTTTTTTTTAAAAAGGGTCGATTAAGCATCTTTTTAATACATCTGGAAAAACTTCCTTCTTTCACAATTTTATGCAGCAATGGAAGAAGGCCCATAGCTCTTTCCTTTACGATCCAAGATGGGCCCAGGTCCAGTGGACATTGCTCTAGCTTGTTCTTCCAAAGCAAATATAGCACTTCATAGACACATAATTAAATGATAATATAATACTCAAGGAATATATATTCATACCAAACACTGTGGCATGCATGGACTCAGCTGCCAATAATTCAAAGAGGGATCTACACCCGATATTACCATATTTGTAACCATCATTGATTGGGTTAGATACATATTCTCCATCTACTCCAGACACTGTAACACTAGCAGTTAAAACTAACAGAGGGGTAAACAATGGACATATATGCATCCCAGATACTATAGCATCTGTAGTCCCAAATGACACTAGCGCAGATGATACTAACCTATTTAATGATTCCTTAAGTTAGGAGTCTAATATAGACTATCTTCTGTGGAAATATTCTGGCAAAATCCGCACTACTCAATGACTTGACCTCTAACGGCCCATTACTTAAATGAAGGAAGAAGCCTGTTGTAATTTATTCAAAACATGCTCATGGGTGGTTCTATGTAAGAGTAAATCTATTTAGATCCTCTTTGCTTCCTTCACTACCAGACTTAACACCATAGTCTCTCAAATTTCCTTCTGACTTGTTTCATTGCATGTAAATCATATTGCACATGTACCATGGTGAGTATTTCCCAACCATTCCCATCTTCCCTCTAACAAGTGCAATTAGGTCTACTTGTTTGTCTAAGGATCCTCCACAGTATCTGGGCAAATATACAAAATATCCATGAATTTTTGAACTGATAGAGTCTGCTTATCTCTGGTATTAACACATACACATTGATTTCATAGACAAATCTGTCCATTTTGATAAAAAATAAATAAATAAAATAATGATCTATCCAGATTAAAGGCTCCACCTTCTTCTGTTCAATGTGCATAGTACAATTAATAGCATGGGCTATAAATACCAAAAATAGTTGCATCAAAATCTCTCCTTAGATATTTTTATACAAAATTCCCAATGTTATAAACATAACCCTTGTTTATATACCCTTCACATAGGTGTATATTGCAGGAAGTACCATGAACCAACCACTAATTTTCAATAGAGGTTAAGAACATAAGAAATTGCCATGCTGGGTCAGACCAAGGGTCCATCAAGCCCAGCATCCTGTTTCCAACAGAGGCCAAAAACCAGGCCACAAGAACCTGGCAATTACCCAAACACTAAGAAGAACCCATGCTACTGATGCAATTAATAGCAGTGGCTATTCTCTAAGGGGCGGATTTTCAGAGCCCTGCTCGCGTAAATCCGCCCAAAACCGGGCGGATTTACGCGAGCAGGGCCCTGCGCGCCGGGAAGCCTATTTTACATAGGCCTACCGGCGCGCGCAGAGCCCCGGGACTCGCGTAAGTCCCGGGGTTTTCGGAGGGGGCGTGTCGGGGGGGCGTGTCGGGGGCGGGCCCGAACTGCGCGGCGTTTTCGGGGCGTGTCGGGAGCGTTCCGGGGGCGTGGCTACGGCCCGGGGCGGCCCGGGGGTGTGGCCGCGCCCTCCGGACCCGCCCCCAGGTCGCGTCCCGGCACGCAGGAGGCCCGCTGACGCGCGGGGATTTACGCCTTCCTCAGGGAGGCGTAAATCCCCCAACAAAGGTAAGGGGGGGTTTAGACAGGGCCGGGCGGGTGGGTTAGGTAGGGGAAGGGAGGGGAAGGTGAGGGGAGGGCAAAGGAAAGTTCCCTCCGAGGCCGCTCCGATTTCGGAGCGGCCTTGGAGGGAACGGGGGTAGGCTGTGCGGCTCGGCGCGCGCCGGCTATACGAAATCGATAGCCTTGCGCGCGCCGATCCAGGATTTTAGCGGATACGCGCGGCTCCGCGCGTATCTACTAAAATCCAGCGTACTTTTGTTTGCGCCTGGAGCGCAAACAAAAGTAGGCTATTCGCGCTCGTTTTAAAATCCGCCCCTAAGTAAACTTGATTAATAGCAGTTAATGGCTTTCTCCTCCAAGAACTTATCCAAACCTTTTTTGAACCCAGCTACACTAACTGCACTAACTACCTTCTCTGGCAGCAAATTCCAGAGCTTTATTGTGCGTTGAGTGAAAAAGAATTTTCTCCGATTAGTCTTAAATGTGTTACTTGCTAACTTCATGGAATGCCCCCTAGTCCTTCTATTATTCGAAAGTGTAAATAACCGAGTCACATCTACTCGTTCAAGACCTCTCATGATCTTAAAGACCTCTATCATATCCCCCCCCTCAGCCGTCTCTTCTCCAAGCTGAACAGCCCTAACCTCTTCAGCCTTTCCTCATAGGGGAGCTGTTCCATCCCATTTATCATTTTGGTTGCCCTTCTCTGTACCTTCTCCATCGCAACTATATCTTTTTTGAGATGCAGCGACCAGAATTGTACACAGTATTCAAGGTGCGGTCTCACCATGGAGCGATATAGAGGCATTATGACATTTTCCGTTCTATTAACCATTCCCTTCCTAATAATTCCTAACATTCTATTTGCTTTTTTGACTGCTGCAGCACACTGAGCCGACGATTTTAAAGTATTATCCACTATGATAATATGATTATGATTATGATATATGATTATGATTATGTATTATCTAATATGATGCCTAGATCTTTTTCCTGGGTGGTAGCTCCTAATATGGAAGTATAATCATCTGAATTAGTGATGGATTTCCTCTGATGCAGATTCTTTTTTGAAACACAGTCCATCTTGGGTTATGACCTCAGTTAAATGCATTTTATTGGCAACAACAACAAAAAAAAATTAAATGGATTAGCTTTGAGTCTGAACTTTACAAGACTGATGATTATACTTTGGATTATTCATTGAAAATTTTCGAATGGAGAGATTTTTGTGCACATATCTTTGAGATTCATATCCCTGGTAGGAACTTTTTTTGGGTGTAGCTTAGACATATCAAATCCAGGGCATGTCCCTTTTAGTGAATTGAAACTACAATTACTCGATTTAATCCCTGAGATACCAATAGGGACACAGAGTTCTTTGCAGGATATTAAAGTCATCTAGCACTAAACAAATTAGGACATTCAAAATGAACAGCTAATAATGGCTGGTTCAATTCTTGTAAAGATAGATGATGGTCATATGGCGTATGGTAAACCAACATAATGCCCATGAATAATTTTCAATGGCATTTCTATAGGTAAATAGTACATTACCTAGGAAAATAACTTGTTATAAAATTGCCTTTCTGATATGCAGGTAAACTTAGTTGTGTATGAACTGTATGCATGTGAGTTTACCTGGACTTAAAGGAGACATTCCTGGAGGCAAGGTTGGGTTGATGTTTGCACTTAGCCACTTACGTGCATTCTTTTACATTTTCAAAAGGATGCATGTAAATTTTCCCCAAAAAATTCTGTGCACATAATAGCAGGAATAATGGTGTGGGGGTAGTTTTAGTGGAGATGTTTTCAAGAAAGTGGAAAAAACTTCACCAAAAATAAGCACCCACGGTGAATTAATAGGAGGAGAAAAAAGAGACTTCAGAGTCTCTTATGATACAATATTCATTTGTCAGGGTTCAACAGAGAAAATCATCAGTGTTTTTGTAGGATTTGGGAATATTTTCAAAGCAAATTTATGTGCATAAGTTGGAAGGTTTAGGTATAAGTGATTGATTATATTTTTCAGCCTACTGCTTCGCTAGAAACAGCAGGGATATAGTGGGTTTGCATTAAGGATCCTAACTGTAATATATTATTACTAATGTCTTATTTTTGCCTTTGAAAACTGCATCAGGTCTGTCTAGAGAATGAGGTGCATATAATGCAGATATAAGAATAAAATAAAGTTTGCTTTGAAAACTGGAGTAACGTGCATATTTGCCTTCTAATTTATGTGGGCTATTACAAAATTACCCCCTGCAGAGTCCATATTTAAATTAATACAGGCACATCTAAACCCACATACATGGTGGAACAGTGAGCATATTTTAGTGGTTTTAAATGTTAATAGAGAGTTATACTTAATTACCTGACTTTAAAATGTCTTGGGGTACCTCTAAAACTACATCACTTAATACCTTCTTATGTCTTTGTTGTGCTCTTTCTAAACATTGCTCGGGTTTAACATGGCAAATTAAGGCAGCTAAAGACCAAGTGGTCCATCTAGCCCGGCCAACAAGTTGCTAATGGTTATAACTTGCTCCATGCAGGTTACTCCATCCATTCTGTTAAGGGTAGTAACTGCTGATCCTTAATACTGAGGATTATCTATGGGAAGTAGAATATCAATAAGGGTCTGTGTTCTGCACGTGACTGATATGAGGTATTCTGCTAGCATGTAGTTTCTGTGTAGATTGCTATAGATCTGTTTTCCTAATAGGAGATGTAATGGTGTTTTAGGGCCAGATTTAATAGTTGCAGTGTTGTCTTTTCATAGGTAGGGTTGTTATTCTTTTGAGTGCTGGCAGTTAGTGCTATTTTGGTATGGGAGGTTTACTAAGCCCACACCCAACATGCATAACAATAGGCATAATACTGGGCTCCAAGTATCTTTTTTTTTGCAGGTTTTTCTGCAGTGCATGTAAATATAATATACGTGTTGCTGTAAATGATATTTTTACCTCAGAAGACTCTACTTTGAATATCTTTTTCATGTAGAATCTTCTAATCTATAATTGTGTGTGAGGAGGGTGCAAGGCTATAAGGTTTACCTAGGGTGGCTTATAATCATGCACTGGCCCTGGCTGTACTGGCTTTATGTGGGAAAGCAGGTTTCCATCTGAAACTGTGCTGCTATGGATCAGTGAATATCCCCAGTCTTGGCTGCAGCAGTGATGTGTGCAATCTCAGCCATAGCCAAATTTTCTTTTTTAATCCCAAAATAAGCCAGCAGAATGGATTACTTCCTCCCCTAAAGTAGGTAGGCAAAGCAGAGCCTGGAGAACCATAACTATAAAAGCAGCAGACTCTGTAGAACACAGTGAATGGGAATGCACTGAGGGGACCAGAGAAGTGGAAACAAACTACAGTCACAGAAAGGGAAGGGGTGAGCCACGAGGAAATGCCTTGCATTGTTAGTGAGAATTTTGTTTGAGGTGGCTGGAATGAGCTCTGAGCTGGCTGTGGAACCAGTGAGTCTCCTGGAGAGTCAGGTACAGAAAAGGGGAGGGAAAGGAAAAATGAAGGGATGCTGCAGGCTGGGGAAAGGCTGGCAGTAAGCAAAATTAATGTCTCCTGCTTAATGAAGTGAGCACATAAGCAGCAGCACAACAGCAGAATGTGAGTATATGTCTGAAAGAGAGAGAGAGTGTGTGTGTATCTGAGCTACTAGTTGGCATTGTAATTGCCTCATTGCTTGGCAACTGGTTCAAGATCAGGTTGGTTGGCAACACCAGGCCACAAATCCAGGATATATATATATACATGAAAGATTTAACCAAATGGGTATGGGGCCAACCAATTTAATGGATGGAAGGGGGACTGAAATTCAGTTTGCTCATCCCTGGTCTAGAGTATGCTCTACTTCTTAGTTATTTAGTAAATTTACGATAGAGATATTTTGGATCCAGATCACATGATGGACCTCTCAAGGGTTGGCTTGGCATGCTTTTGGGGGTTGTTGAAACATGGGCTGCATAGAAAACTCACAAGGGTATCAGACATATAATCCATGGGCCTGTGTTGAAAAAAATCCCCCGGGCCAATCTTTTCTTACAATCCACCCCTGATTTTAAGCAACGTAAATGCTTTTCAAAATCAGGCCCTAAGATTCAAATTCGTTAAAGGCAGAAAATGAAGAAGAAACTAAGCAAATAAATCATATAAATCCCCATTTTGCAAAGGGTAAAGTTACTTGCTCTAGCAGGCAAGGTTAAATCTAAGACTATTTTATATCAACAGCCTCCAGAAATTTTCATTTAGGTAGATGAGAGGGATACAAATATGCAAACAGACAAAAGAAAGAAAAGTAAAGCCTAGTTCTGTCTGAGCTCTAACTATACATATATCAACCTTATTGCCTTTCAAAACTATACTATTCAATAATACATAGTGACATATAAATATGTTTCTCAATCTTTATTAATGAAAAAAGTATTAAAAAATCCCAACCAATTTTCTTTTAAATATACCCCGGATCACCACATTTAAAAATTCACCGACATCATACTCTTTCACATCCCACTCATTCAACACATTCACACATCAATTTGTGCAAAAAATCTTTGAAATTCACATTAGATATACAACAAATGTTTCATATTTGTTTGATAAGCAGAAAAAGAGTCCAATTTCACCAAGATTCTTCTTCGTTCCCAGAACGTCAAATACTTCAATATATCTTTGATATATCTTTGATATATTGAAGTATTTGACGTTCTGGGAACGAAGAAGAATCTTGGTGAAATTGGACTCTTTTTCTGCTTATCAAACAAATATGAAACATTTGTTGTATATCTAATGTGAATTTCAAAGATTTTTTGCACAAATTGATGTGTGAATGTGTTGAATGAGTGGGATGTGAAAGAGTATGATGTCGGTGAATTTTTAAATGTGGTGATCCGGGGTATATTTAAAAGAAAATTGGTTGGGATTTTTTAATACTTTTTTCATTAATAAAGATTGAGAAACATATTTATATGTCACTATGTATTATTGAATATTGTTGTTGTGTGATATATTAGATAAATTGCCACAAGTATTGTATCTTTCAAAACTATACAGCGATTAATAACATATTAGCCCCCTTCTGAGGGCTTTAACCTTTCCCCAGGCTCACCCCTCCCTCTAGATGGAGAGTGCAATTCAGCAGACAGAGGAGCCCTGAGCAAATTATTTCACTGTTGAAATTATAATCTCTAGGGCCAGGGAATTTGCAACCAATGGAATTTTCTTGCCCATTGTTTGGACTATGCCTATAAATTAGATGCCAGTTAACGTGATGGAAAATCTGCATTTATCACTTACGGGCCGATACAGTAAAGTCCGCGGGAGAGCGGACGAACGCCCGCTCTCCCTGTGCGCGCACCGGCCCCTTTGCCGGTGCACGCGATTCACTATGCAAATTAGGCGGCGCGGTAGAAACGGGAAAAAGGAGGCGCTAGGGACACTATCGCGTCCCTAGCGCCTCCTTTTTGACAGGAGCGGCGGCTGTCAGCGGGTTTGACAGCCGACGCTCAATTTTGCCGGCGTCGGTTCTTGAGCCCGCTGACAGCTATGGGCTCGGAAACCGGACGCCGGCAAAATTGAGTGTCCGGTTTTCGGCCCGACAGCCGCGGGCCGAATTCAAAAATTTTTTTTTTTTTTACTCTTCAGGACCTCCAACTTAATATCGCCATGATATTAAGTCGGAGGGTGCACAAAAAAGCAGTTTTTACTGCTTTTCTGTGCACTTTCCCGGTGCCGGAAGAAATTAGCGCCGACCCAAAGGTCGGCGCTAATTTCTGAAAGTAAATGTGCGGCTTGGCTGCACATTTTACTTTCTGTATCCCGCGCGCATACGTAATAGGGCCCTCAACATGCATTTGCATGTTGAGGGCCCTATTAGGTGCCGCGGGTTGGATGCGCGTTTTCCTCCCCTTACTGAATAAGGGGTAAGGGAAAACGCGCGTCCAATAGCAGGCTATCGGCCTGTTAGTAAATAAGACTTAGCATTAATACAAGACAAATGTAGAAGGGTGAGCAGGCAGACATATACAGAATACTGTAAAAAAAAGAAAGATCAATATCCAGGGGAACAATAAACAGGAATGTTAACCCGTGTAACTTTTCTTGGATATTCAGCAGAAAACCTGCCTGGTTAAGTTCCATGGAATACACCCGGTTAAGGTTATCTTGGTGACTTTAGGACAGCTGTTTTTTTGACCAGACTTACCTGGGTAGTATTGAATATCTCTGCTAACAGGGTAAAATTAAGCTATTCCCTGGGAATGCCCCCCGATTCATCTCTTATGCCTGGTTAAAATTTAACTGTTCAGCAGAGTGGGAAATTCAAATCTTGGGTTTTGTCTTAGTCACTTGAGAAATTACCTAGGCAAACGTTTTGTACATCAACATCCCATTTATCTGACCTATGATTGCCTTGATTTTGACCTTTTGGTAATAAAGTTGGAGTGGAAGTTTCAAAAACACTAATATTTAGTAACACATACCTATAATGTTACATAAAAAAGGATCAAAATGTGCCTAAACTGTGATTCTTGCTCATCAGGCAGTTCCATTCAAGCTTTCTTTAATCCATAAAAATCAATATTTAGTTCATGGACTATGAGATTGTCCAGTCTAAAAGTATCTGGTGGAGAATATGGAAAAGATACAATAGAGCAGCCAAGCAAATATAATTTACCCAACAAAACTAAAGCACTCCCACATTGATTTTTTACAGTTTTCTAGTCCCTATTCAGCGAGCAGAGAATAACAAGCTTAATCATAGATGGGAATAATACTTGGGGGCTACAAAATGATCGTCTTATTGCCCTCTGGTCTGGACTGTCTTTTTGTTACTTTTCTGATGGATTTTTTTAGGTCACCTTGATACATTTTTCAATTCTAAATTGTTTACCATTATAGCAAAACTCGGGTGGCTTTCAGAACATTCCAATCTGTTGATTGCCTTCCAGAAATGACAGGATAGCATGCTAATCTAGCACTTTAATGTTTCCTTATTTCTATTTCTAAATGCTGTTATCTTAAAATAAAGTGTGAATAGAAAATTGTACATATCCAAAAAGACAGGCTTTTCATAATATACACAATTTAATGACTAGGACATAGAGACGCAGATACCATTTTTGAAACTATAATTATAACTTAAGAAGTCACTATTAAAATGACAGGCACACATGTTTCCAGTCTCAAATAAAGTGGGTTTTAAAAAAAAAAATGCTTTCAATCAGCCTAAATGGTAACCTTACTTCAAGGTTTATGCTTATCAAAAACTGATAAATGGGATTCTCGTGCATGCTGTACCTCCCGGAAATATAAACATACCAGTTTCAATTTAACATGATCAATTTCATTTTGATGTAGTTCAAAAAAGCAGAGATGTTCCTATTACTATACCCAAGCCAGCAAGCTGTAAAATGTGCTCTGATTTACAACTTGGGAATCTACACTTGAATAAGTAAAGCTATGATATCAGAATGTATTTGAGCACCATGCTTGAGATTTCTTTTCCTCCCATTTTATTTACTTATAAGTATCATTAATACTAAAGATCCATAACTTCTGGTGTCATGTATGTCACTCTCTCCCTTCAAGTCTTTAGTAGTTGAATGCTTATCTATTTCAGTCAAATGTATTTCATATTGAAAAAAAAAATGAGTGAGAAAGCTGACAATACAGTGTTATCGAATTTTTTCAGCTGAGACCCACATGTCATTCAGCATTCAGACATGCTTGTGCTTGATTGATGGATGGGTTTGTGACAAATAAAACTAGGATCAACAGCTTTGCACCTTCCCCCCCCCACCCCCCCATCAGGGACCAGAGTAAAGCATAACTCCATAACAATGGCAGGATTAGGGATGCATTAGCCTTCCATCGACCAACAACCATCCATTCCCATCAATACTTTGCACGTAATAACCTGAAGCTATGATAAGAAAACAAAAGAAGGAGAAAGGGGCAGGAGAAAACAAATCAATAGCAGAAGGGAATGTTGGAAAGATGAACTGTCCAAATGGAGAAAATATTTTGCTGAATTGCTAGGATAATACTCTATGACAAGAGAACAATGTACTGTCAAGGTTTATCAGGGATGAAAACCAATTGGGACAGTGTTAAGCAAAGGTTTGCAACTGGGTGGTGGCTGTTAAGGCCATAACCATCTCAGGTGCATCTGCCTCCTCTCGCCTACCTTTGATTAACCCCAACCCATCCCAAGTTTCTTGTCGCATTTGTAAGAGACAACTCTGTCAGTCCATTATTTGAAAAAAAGATCTTTAATGGATGGATATGGTGGCAGCATAAGTCAATTGCATACAACAATTCAATTACTAAACAATTACTAACATTCATTCAATTACAAAAACTCAATTACTAATATATTCTCAATCCTTAGGTGTGCTGAATCTCCATTCACCAAATGCTCCATAGGATCCTGCTACAGCAATAGAGTACTGTTGGGGGACACAGGGCTGTCGAAGCCTTGCCCCTCAGGTTATTCTACCATTGTATCCTGATAATTGATGAAATTCTCTGCAGAACAACAAAGTCTTGCTCCATAAAAGAGCAGTTGTCACTCATTAAGCATGCCAACACAATTTTGGGTGATGTGTAGGCCAATCCTAGCCGTCGAAGCTGAAGACTTGACAGGCAACTCATCTTGCTGTCACCCACTGATGCAACATAGGAGCAGGAATACCATGCAATACTGGCCAGCTTTCAAGAATTGCACATGACATGTACCCTGGGTCATGGTCAACCTCTGCCGTAAGCCCATGGTAGTGACACCTCACTTGCTGTAGGCAACCCATCAACTTAGCTGCGGCCATATCTTACAACCACTAAATGCTGCCTAGAGATTTAACAACCCTCAATGCTCTTGTTTAATAACTTGGTAATGCTGAAAATGAATTTCATACTGCTCCAGGGACAGCACGACCCCTCCAAAACCACAGGAGAATACTGCAAATTGTCACCAACATATATGAGTGCCTCCATTCTGAAATGTGCTGAATACCACCATGTGCTTTTCAAGACATCCATCCCTAAACTTGTGGGGTCTATCATTTGGGATGCACTGTATGTAGTGATAATTGAAGGGGACAATAGTAGTCCTGAATCACCCCATATACCAAGGGTCGACCAAACTCATTTATCATGGATAGATGAATAGTGCTAAATTGCCTAGTGTCTGGTTTGGAGACCTTGCAGAAGAAATATAACTTTATATAGTATGAGGCTGCAAAAGCTGCAAGATTTCACAAAAGAACTTATAACAAATAAACTTATAACTGTACTAGCGAACACAGGGAGATTATTAGCCCTTAATATTTCAGGGTTTCTTTTCCAGGGTCCTTCTAAAGCTATCGTACATACGCTAGAGACTGGATTAGAGGATAATCTCCTCATTCACTTGCAGAAATGAGGAGATTATCCTTGATCTAACCTCAACGCTGCAAAAGCTATACCACCTCGTGAACACTAGGTGAAATATCATACTTGGACAACACTAGTCATTCACTGAGGCAAACATGCTCATAGAAGAGAAAAGAAAAATCCAACATGCAAGAGCTATTATTATAGGCCGTCACAAAATACCATTCTAAGGATGTGCTATATGTGCCGGTCTTGAGCAGGTAGAATGCTATCCCAAAAAACACCTGACCAGCTAGTGCTTCCCTGCTCTCATCCATTGGAATACCCACCTAACATGGACGCATGAGAATGCAGTAATCTTCTTTCAGAATGGGATAGGTAATGTAGCCTGTTAACTCACTCGAACTGCAAACAAGAATACTTAGATTTGGGCATTTGCTTGAAGACCAAATGCCCAAATCCAATAAATACTGTAACTAACAGAGGAAAAGCTAACCGCTCATTTCAGAACCTCACCGGAGCCCAACCCAACATATTAATGAAGGCCAAGTTATTCCTGTGCAACTACTACGGATGAATTGCAGCAGGGGACAGATGCCTAGATGACCTGCTAAAGAAGAGAAAAGGAAAGGACACATCAAAATGTTGACATGCAAGTGTTGGAGCATAAAATACATCATGGATAGAGAAGATCCCATGTAGCCAGCTACTCAGAAAGTCAAGCATATATGACGCAGGGGTGTTGGGCAAAGGTATCTGACTGCAAATGCATGACTATCCAAACCAAGCTGATTACAGAAGATTTATAATCCTGCATTTAACTTTTATCTAAGTAGCAATATTACCTGCCATACGCCCAGCCATGGCCCCTGATTCTTAAAGGCAGGGGCACATGCTGATGAGGAGGAACTAGAAGCTTTTGCTAAATGGCCATCCTTCTGACCTATCCCGCAAAATTCATTGAAGTAAGTTGCTGAACCCAATCACTGGAAGCCAATGGTAGTCCTTTGTGTACTGAGTCCTGGATACATACCATGGCCTCTCCATGAAAATGAGAAAAAAAACCCCTATAAAATAAATCAAGCAGCATAGGATCAACACCAAATATATCTAGTCACTTTGAAGCATATTTAAGAGGACACTAATGGTAAAAGGAGATTGCCCACAGAAAAGTGGACTAAAATGATGAAAATAAGTAAGAACACCCATGCTAGCAGCTTAGATGTGTATAGATCTTGCTCTGTGCGAAGAACCAGGCAATGGAACTGGAGCACCACTATTGAGAGAATGCTGTGACAGAGAAAACCAGTATCTGGGTGCCATAAGAGATTAGGAGAACAAGGTGACTGGACAGCTCTAACGATATGGCCCATTTGCGCCATATCATTGGCACAAATGGGCCGATGGTCTCCCTGATTCGACCCCAGCATGGCAACTTCCCATGTTCTTAATCATAAACTAAAGATAGTTACTGCATTTGGTGCAATACATGTGGCTAATAACAGAAAATGACTGATTTGTGAGAACAATTTAATTGAATATGTATGCGCTGCATAGATGAAAGCCCTAATACTTCTTGTTTGCCTCTAACTTAGGCTGGGTGGGGATGGGGCAACACACACCCTACTGATACGGTACCATCCCAGACCCTGCCCTGCCAGATGGAGTCATTGGCCCTGCACAAATTGCGTAGGTAAGGGGAAGGTCAAGAGCCATATCTGTAGTGGGGGCAGGGATCCAACAATGTGGTGCCTAAATCAAAATCGATTTCCCTCTGCTGAAAGACCCACATGGCCACATTCCCAGATGAGCAGGGGGAAAATGGGGCTCACAACTGCAAACAGAGAACCACTCCTGCATGGCTGCCAAAACCAGCCACCTCCAAACCCAACCCTCACCACACAAGTGACTTGTTACCTGCAGCCCTTCACGCTGGGAGCGTAAATGGTTCTGCAGGTGACTCCCGGCATGACCCCAGCTGACACCAGGCAACCGAATGAGCTGGGAACTTCACTCACTCCACCACAGAACCATCCTCCACCCAAGAGGCTGTCTGACTCCACCAGATGTGTCCTGGCAGTGCGTCCTGGCAGCACCTCTGGAGGGAATCGATGACCCTAGGGAGGGAGAAGTAATGCTGCTCCCCACTCTCCCAGCCACACACAGGGTTTGCACAAGCCCCAACACAACTATCCTCCATGGGGTGTGGATGGGTGATCGACACACCTCACCCCTGACGAATCAACCCCAGGCCTGAACCATCAACTGGGCTGCTGGCCCATTAGTGACAATGCCGCTAGTGATTGTCACTAATGGGCCAGTGATACTCAGCACCATAAAATACCACCGGCTGCAGGAGGAACAACACACAGGTGGCATTTGGCACAAATCAAGATCCGTTTCTGGGGGAGGGCCCTCAGTATTCTGATTCCCAACCACTCACCACACAGCTAGCCTATGCTTGCTCCTGCCGGGAAGGCTCCCATTTATTCTCTATCTCTTGGCAGCCAGATATGTCTCCTCTGTCACTCACCAAGAGGACGCAAGGCCACACTCACGCCGGCTCTGCCCTGCCACCTGATGGGAACCGCAATGCAGGCACAAGAACCCCGATTGTCATTTCTCCTTTTTTATAATAATACAATTCGGTCAGATTCCACAAGTTGGCCCACAGGAACCTGCTCACTACAGCAGATGCACAAACACCGGCACTCTCATTGAACACCCCATAGAATGCACACATCGTGTCCTACTCGGACCACCTGGAGACCACCTGAACAACAATACTCTATCATGGGCCAGGTTAGGAGCTAAGGTAGGCCGCAAAGGGAGAAGGGCGCTGAGAATAGTAAACCTTACCCATAGAAAAATCGCCAAAAGAAGAGGCTGGAAGGCAGGCTGGCCCACCTTTAAATTCTGTTCCTTGTCCCAACCCCCAGTCTCTGTCCTCTCCCTTGCTCCAGAGGTGGAGCACCTCTCCACGTGTGGCCTTAGTTGGGGTGGGTTGGCACCTTTGTGATATATGGAATGTCAACATGCCCCTACCCTACCAAAATATGGTCAAAATGTTCATGACGCATCCAAATTAGATTTTTACAGTACAGAAATTAAAATGAGATTACAATTATAAATATTTTTATTTATTTTATTTATTTGCAGTTTTTATATACCGACATTTGTTTAGTAACTTCACATCGGTTTACATAGTACATAAATTTGCAACCGTGCTACAAAAAAGGGGGAAGCAACGGAGCTTTACAGATAACATTAACTGAGGTGAAAATAACAAATTAAGGGGGAACAAGGGAAGTAAAAAATGAATTTGACTGAGCATACATGAGCTTACATATGGCATCTTTAAAAAAAAAAAAAGATAAAATCACACAGTACTCATTACAGTTTACTGAGAAAAATGATAAAAGAGCTGATTGGAAAGATTAGAACAGAGAGGACATGGCAGAGCCATGGTATTGCTCACTCTTTATCTTTTACACATCTACTAACTGCAAAATTAAAGCAATGGCTTTCTACGCAATTCTTTCTTTCCTCCCTACTTTTTATGTTTTCATTCTTTGAGAAGTTCTCCATTACTGTATTGAGAAATTAAATGGAGCTGTATGGTCCATACGTACCCCTCAATTTAAACAGTCAAAGGACAGCATCTTTCTTTCATATAGTCCTCTAACATTTTAATTAATGTGGATTATTTAAAATTGCAGAGAACTGTATTCAGCCATACTGATTGGCCTGTGTGCCTATTAAGGATGTCAGACCTTAGCTTTGCTCCAACATTTTGGAAAGAACACCCACCCACCCACTTCACTGGCTATTTTCTTGCATGGACTTTTAAGAGGCCTCACTCCTTGCAGCTTTACTCAATGAAATCCACCCCGTCCTCAAGTAATCCCACCGATAGCCCACTTGGTTTACTTTTCTTCATCGTGGCCTCACTGCTTTAATTCAAAGACTCTCATTTGTTTTGTTTTGTTCTGTTTTATTTATGTCCGTGGGTCTTGACTAGATTGTGAACTCCAAGGAGCAGAAACCCTCTCATATGTCTCTGTAAAGTGTTGCAATATACAAATAGCAATAATAATAATAATAATGTTAAATATGACCTGTAGGGTAACTTTTATGTAAGAACTGTGATTTTATTTCCACATTCTATCCCATTTTTTTTATGTGCCAGGAAAGTTGAGGCCATTTGTTCAATATCAGTGGATGAAACTTGACCTCTTTAGTGAATTTATCCCTTGTAAATCTAAGGTACACAGATTTCAAGCTTGGGATTTAATCCATTATGCAAGGCTGAACTGTGCCTCCATGGGAGGAATTATTTTTCTAGCACCAGAATTGGCAGCTATGAGAAAGCCATTGGAAAGGAATAATGGTCCATGGCCAGATTAGTCTGTTCAAAAAGGTAATACTAATAATATATCAGCTGTCCTCATAAGTTTACATACCCCTGGCAGAATTTGTAAGATGTGTAGCATTTTAAGAAAACATGAGTGATCAGACAATACACATGAGTGTTATTTTTAATGTGTTTCAAATTAAACTATTTTATGTATCACAGAATAGCACAATCATCAAACAAACTACAGCCATAAAGGTAATAATAAAATGGTCTTGTTAAAAATGTACATACCCTTAGTTCTTAATATTATGCCATCAATGATGGCTTTCAGTCTTTTGTGATCGTTGTGAATGAGGCCCTTTATTTTCTCATGTGGTAAAGCTGCCCATTCCTCCTGGCAAAAAGCTTCCAGATTCTGTAAATTCTTTGGTTGTCTAGCATGAACTGCATGTATGAGATCTCCCCAAAGTGGGTCAATGACATTGAGGTCAGGAGACTGTGATGGCCACTCCAGAGCCTTCACTTTATTCTGCTGCAGCCACTGAAGGGTCGAATTGGCCTTATGTTTCAGATCATTGTCATGTTGGAAAGTCCAGTGTGCCCCATGTGCAGCTTCTTGGCTGATGAATGCAAATTCTCCTCCAATATTTTCTAAGATGCTGCATTCATCCTGCCATCAATTTTGACAAAATTCCCTGTGCTGCTGTAGATCACACCCCCCCAAAACAGCAGCGATCCACGTCAATGCTTCACGGTAGAGATGGTGTTGGCTCCTCTCCAAACATAGGGGTAGATTTTAAAAGAAGCACGCGTGGCGTGCATGTGTGCGTGCTACCCGGCGCACGCACATGTACGCCCAATTTTATAACATGTGCACGCAGACGCGCTTTTTATAAAATCCGGGGTCGGAGCGTGCAAGAGGGTGCACAATTGTGCATCTTGCGTGCGCCAACCCGCGCTGCCTTCCTCCATTCCATTCCCCCTAACCTAACCTTCCCACCCCTTCCCCTAACCTTCCCCCCCCCCAGCGCTACTCTAACCCCCCCCCCAAAAAAATGTTTATCCTACCTTTTGCACACTACTTTGATTCAGAGAATCCTGTATTTCAGTAGGAGTTGCTTGTGGGTTTTTCTTTGCATCTCAACACATTTTCCTGGCAGTTGTCTCTGAAATCTTTCTTGGTCTGGCTTGGTATTAACTGAACCCATAATTTTCCACTTCTTGATTATAGTTTGAACAGTACTGATTGTCATTTTCAAATCTTTGTATATCTTTATTTATCATTTTCCTGATTTATAAAGTTGAATTACTTTTGCTTGCAAATTCCTTGACAGTTCTTTTGCTTTCACCATGCTTCAGTAATCACCATAGTCAGTGCAGCCCTGGATGAAATGAGGAAGGTTTTCTCAAGAGCTAATAAACTCATTGACTATTTACACACAGACACTAATTACAGTCAGACAAGGCACAGGTATGGATATCTACCCTTCATTATCATCTCAACCTGTGTGTATCAACTTGAGTGAATATTATCAGCCCAAACGTTCAAGGGTATGTAAACTTTTGAATAGGACCATTTTATTATTACCTTTAAGGCTATGGTTAGTTTAATGATTGTGCTGTTTTGTGATATATAACATAGTTTAATTTGAAACACATTATAACAATAACACATGTGTTTTGTCTGATCACTCATGTTTTCTTAAAATGATATACATCTTACAAAATCTGCCAGGGATATGTAAACTTATGAGCACAACTGTGTACTACTAATATAACATTCATATTCTTATTACTTTTCCATCAAGAGTACTTTTCAGACAGATTTAATAATTACCATTATTATTATTTATGACAAGTCAGCAAACAACACTGAGTCAGGATAAACTGATATCAGCAAGACGAAAACATTGAAAAAAAAAAGACAAAACTGTCATTATGAACAGATCTTCAAATAGTTGCATTTGTTAAAAGGCTCTTCTTTTGAAATTAGATTTCAGTGTTCAAAATCTTCCAACAAATGCAACCAATATTAGGGATGTGAATCGTTTTTTGACGATTTAAAATATCGTCCGATATATTTTAAATCGTCAAAAATCGTTAGAGGCGATATTTAATAGGAATTCCCCCGATTTATCGTCAAAAATCGTAAATCGGGGGAAGAGGGAGGGGAAGGGGGAGGGCGGGAAAACCGGCACACTAAAACATCCCTAAAACCCACCCTGACCCTTTAAAATAAATCCCCCACCCTCCCGAACCCTTTGATAGAAAATGGCGCCATTTTCTATCAAAGCGCCCGACGCCCCAGAGTGGAAGATCACAACGGGACCCCCCCACTGGACTCCAGGTAATTTAAGACATTTTGGGGGGGTTCGGGAGGGTGGGGGATTTATTTTAAAGGGTCGGGTTTGGGTTTTAGGGATGTTTTAGTGTGCCGGTTTTCCCGCCCTCCCCCGATTTACGATTTACACGATATTTAAAAACACAAAACCGCGACGATTCGATTCCCTCCCCCCCAGCCGAAATCGATCGTTAAGATGATAGATCACACAATACACATCTCTAACCAATATTTTTCATTATCACCCTGAGCAATAAGCAGACAATAACGTCTCTGAATGCATTTTCACTTTTAAAACCTATGAGAAATGTTTCATATCACTGAGTCAGATATTCCCAGCACTTTCTCCATAGAACAAAATGGAAGAAAAACCCTTAGTACATCTAGCCTTGGGGCAGGAGGATGGGAAATCCAACAAAAAATGTATTTTGGATGACCAAAGCACACTATTTACTGCATACTTAAGGCAAATTTTCATTTCAGTTGTATTTGGAGGTTGATCAAATGTACCTATTCTGTGGGATTTACCTAAATTCTGAAGGACATGTGCCTTTAATTAGCTTTTCTCATCTCTGTCTTGTTAACAAGTAAGTAAACAAAAGAAGAAAGCCTACAAATAAGAGATGGTTCAGAGTTGCTAATGAATTAATTAACTTCAGTCTATTTTACCTAACCTTTAATAAGTGTCCTATTTTGGGAGTCTAGGAACAGGCCTGTCAGGCTGAAAAACTAGACATGCAGCAAAAGCCCTTGAAAATTAATGAGAAATGAGGAAAGAATCTGTGTACATTCTGCTAGCAAAGGATTGACACCAAACAGACACAATAAACCATGAACAAATACAGTCAGCTGGAAAAAAATAGGCTAGAAAAAAGTGGGCAAATTCAATTATAGAAGTAATTAGAAGATATAGTTTAAGGCTGCCTTTTGGGACTGCGCCAGGAAACATGAATTAATAAGACTGAATAGAGAGCGCCCATGTAGTAATTAAGAGGCAATCACCTATGGCAATGAATACCTGAGAACAGCCTGCAAACTATTAATTCAGTGATCAAAAATATTTTAAAAAAATGATTAATATGGAAAATTTGCTTTAAAAAGGCTCATTTCAGGAAAGATAGTAAGACAATAACGCATTATTTGTTATTCTGGCATTTATACAACCAATTAAATTTTATAATTTGAAACAACATTCAGTATTATCCGAAAATAGTAATTGATCCCTCAGTAATTCCTTTTTATAGTGGCTCCTAAATCAATAATAAGCTAAGAATGTCTCCTCCTTTCGTTTTTGACGAACGATTGCTTCCCTTTATTTATTTATTTATTTTGTATGGATTATTTCCCTGGTGCATTTTTCATTTTGTACTCGTTTGAAGAGACAACTATGACAAATATGTTCTTTGGGTGCTCTTTACCTTCTCCATGCGCTTAACCATTTCTGAACAGCACAGCTTAGAACTGAGATTTCCTTAGCCCAAAAGATGCTCTCGTTATATCTATGGTCAGTTTGTTTAAGAAAGACCTTCTTGAAGGCTTGACAAGAGTCTTATATTTTAGTATAGCTCACACATCTCTCTGTAGGAGCCATGGAATTTTGCAGATTATCAAGAAGAGAGCATCACAAAATAGCCTCTCTGGGGAAAGGTTGTAAATGGTCTTTTTGGGGAAAGGGATCATGTTTCATAATTTCAATAAAATATTTTTCAGCTTGTGTGTCTTATGTTCCTCTGTTGCCTTAATGCTCATTGGTTCCTTCTAATCGTCTCCCGTAATAAAATCTCTTAGCAGTTGATCATGTATTTGTCTTTTCAGCATACGACTTCAGTATTACTTGATACAAGCATCGCAATGGCTGTGGTTTCTTGTCCAAAGAAAGTTGACCTTATATATAGCACCTGCAGATTTCAGAACACCTGCAGAACACCTGTAGATTTCAGAACAGTGCTTCAGGCACTAGTTTTCTCCAGCACCAATTACTGTAATGCACCTTTACTAGGACTCCCAAATACAACATTAAGACCACTTCAAATTCTACAAAACACAGCAGCTAGAATACTAACTGGAAAAAGAAGAAGAGACCATATAACTGAAACTCTAGCCGAATTACAGTGGCTACCCATAGAACAAAGAATAAAATACAAAGCCCTATGTACCATACATAAACTAATACATGATGAAAAAGCCGACTGGCTAAACACTGCACTACAGGTACACGTCCCACACAGGAACCTTCGTTCAGTAAACAAAGCTCTCTTAACGATTCCCTCAGTCAAGACAGCGAGGCTAACCCAGGTAAGAGAAAGGGCATTATTTTTAGCAGGCCCCACACTTTGGAACACAATGCCTCTAGAGGCCAGATTACTGAAAGACCTCAAAACCTTTAAGAAAAGTTTAAAGACATGGCTTTTTAAACAAGCCTTTTATAAAGAGACCGGAGAATAGAAAATATACAGGAATAAACAGATGAGCACCAACACACAGCACTTTTCTCAAACTGTGCATTATCATATTTAAACAAGCTTATTACACAACTAACGTAACAGTAAAACACAGAGAATGTGATTTTTACCTGCAAAAGTACCTTACAGGTACACTTAGTCTTGACCTACATCACTAAACAATTGTGAGTCTTTTTATGATTTAATGTAACCGAACCTTCTTGGCACCCGTTAGAATGTACTACAGTACGCTTACTCCTACATTATTTTTTGTGCCTACATGTAAACTGTTGCAATGGTATATAATTTAGCGATGGTGTAGAAAAGATTTTAAATAAATAAATAAACAAATAAATACATTTGGAACTTATTAATGGTACTAAATGTCCATCAGGAGAATCCACTTTACTCATTATTAGAAACAATTTGCAATCTAATATTTTTAATCTCTCACATGTTTATATTTACTGTAGCTAACGTATTATCTAACCATCAACTATCCAATTGGCCCAGCTCTCTATTTTGGTGGATAATGTCTGAATAAGATCCAAGAAGTCCAGCTAACTGACCAGCATGAACTGGCTGATCTGGACCTCTGTGACTACAGGCTTCAGCTTCTCTCTCACTTACACCCTCTATCTCATTTATTACCTACCTTGAGGACTTACTGCTTCTGCTGCCACCTTGGGCCTGCTGAGGCCTCTTCCACCACTGGTTCCTGATTCTTACAGCATGTTTAAGCAGTTTCATTAAAAGAAATATTCTATCTTTGACTGCACCTTGTTTTTTCCCCCCTCTGGCTCCAGTAGCTATCATTTATTTACTACGAGGCTGATGTTCAAAAGCTCTTTTCTGGATAAGTTCTGAGTTATTTAAATAAATGCCAATATCGATGACTTTTATCTGCTAAAATTTAGCCAAATAAGTCAGGGGCATTTCAGGGAGGAGTAGAGGTACTAGTTAGCCGAATAACTTATTCAGCTAACGCTGAAGCTGATGCAATATAATGGGCTCAGCCTTGCGCACAGCTTGATGCATGGTTGGGATGCACGTTTTTGAACGCCCTAGAATAACTCCCAATGTAATAATGGGATTAGCATGTCCAAAACGTGCATCCCAACCAACACGTAGCTAATAGCGCTCATCACATGTAAATGCCACATGTAGATGAGGCTATTAGCTATTAGAGATGTGCATTCGTTTTTGCTGAATTGGAAAATTGCAACGAAATTGTCCAATTCGGCATGTTTCAGGGAGCCCGAAAAAAATCAGGATTTTCCTGTTTTTTCGCAAAAATTCGTTTTTCCGATTAGTGCGCACTAACGGGAGTCAGTGCGCGCTAACTCCTCGTTAGTGCGCGCTGTCCTGTTAGTGCGCACTAACAAAAACTAACAAAAAGTAACAAAAACTAACAAAATCTAACGGTTTTTGTTAGTGCGCGCTAACAGGAGTTAGCGCGCACTAACGGGGAGTTAGCGCGCACTAACTGGGAGTTAGCGCGCACTAACTAAAAATCGATTTTTCACGAAAAAAAAGACCCGAACTGAAAAAAAACGACATTTTCCATGGCGGCCGAAAAACGAAGAACGACACGAACACAAAAAACTATGCACATCTCTATTAGCTATTACCCCCAATGTAAAAAATCACCGTGTGCCTGACGCGCAAGTTTTAACACACAAAGATTAACGCCAACCCTGGAGCTGGTGTCGTCCTGATGTGCCCCAAGCCTCAACAAAAAAGCAAAAAATATTGCTTTTCTTAATAACATTATGATACTAAGTAGGAGGAACCACATAAAGCAGCATCATGAAAAAAAAAAAAGTCTTGACAGCGGTCAGGATAGGGAAACGGGTGCTCAGTTTATACGTGTTTGTTTTCCTAACCCACATACAGCCATGCTCCTGGATGCCCAATGCCATGGACATGCTAGGGATGCACAATTTATCCCTAGTGTGTCCCTTTTAATATGGCAGCTCATTAAAATATGCTATCGCGCATCCAGGAGATGTGGCTGTCTGCGCATTAAAAAAAAAATGGGAGCTCAGTACGAGTGCCCGTTTTACTGCACGGCTTATTACGTCGGCCCTTCTGATATTTGGAGTTAGGCAAATAAGTTATTTGGCTATGAGAGTTTTTCCTTTCGGTTTTTGCTTTTTCAGTCAAAAGGTTCTGGGGTAAATTTTAAAAAGAGTGCATGCGCGTCCTTGTTTGCGTGGTTCCCGGAGCACGAATGTTATAAAATCCGTTGGCCACATGCGCATGTGCGGATGGCACGTGCAAGGGGGGTGATGACTTTTAATAAATTACACGTGGTGACGCAACCGAGCCTTCCCCAGTTCCCTCCCAGTCCTCTCCAATTAAGGAGCGGACTGGGAGGGAAATTTCCTATCCCTAATCCTACTCTTCCTACCCCTCTCCACCCCGACCTCTAACTTAACCCTTATCCCCATTTTTTTTTTTTTTTTTTACTTACTGCTCCATTGGAGCAGCGCAACTTCTGTGCACTGGCCGGCTGCTGGCGTGCGCTTCCCCGGAACAGCAGCTAATGGCCGCTGTCCCGAACAGCTTCCATCCCTCCCCGCCAGACCATGGCCCCCCAGCCCGCCCCTTTTTCAGGGCCTTGCACTTGTGCTGGTATCGGGACTTACGAGCACGGCTGGGCCCTTTTGAAAATGCGTGCGGTGCGCTCAGGGACCAGCCAAGCACGCAAGCCCCGATTTTTACGCGCGCTGTCCTTTAAAAATTCACCCATTTGTGTTTCGGATCGAAGTGGGATTTTGCAATACTATTAGTCATGCTTGCTTGGATAAAATATGTAAAATAAAAACAAAACAAAAATTGTTGGTACCAGTAATTTTGATAAGGTTTTTGGGAATTTTGTTCACTGGGAAGAAACTTAGTTTGGTAGACTTGATCACTCTAAACATGTTATGAGGAGGTCTAAAGTTATGCAGGAAAGTGTTCCTGCATAACTTTAGACTTAACTAGCTATATTCAAATGTAGCAATACAATAAAAAAAAAAAACAAAACCCCAGCCTCATGGCTGATTCCTACACCCCTGCCACAATCAGGGGCGGATTGACCTATCGGGGGATCGGGCTTCCCCCGGTGGGCCGGTCACTCCTGTCACGTGATTTTTTTTTTTTGGTATTATAAAATTTCCAACCAAAGTATTAGGGGCCGCCATGAGTAGTGGTATCCCGAGGGGAGCCAATGCCCCCGGGAGCAAGGAGGCTCGTGCGGCTGCTGAGCAGCGACACGGATATAGCAGGCAGATGGGCAGGGCCGTGGTGAGGCTCACGTCACCATGGCCCGAAGAAAAAGATCGCGTTTAAACGCGCCGATGCTCCTCCTCCTTCCTGCCTGTGCGGCCCCCATTACTTATGATGAATTCCAGCTTTCGCTGGAATTCATCATAAGTAATGGGAGACGGTTTTATACTGCATTACAGCCAAATAAGTGAAGAGATTTTTTGCAAATATATATGCAAGCGAGTTGGGTTGATCGTTAAGAAAGGAGAGTATCGATATAATAATACTCAATTATTAAGGCGATTTTACAAAAAAGCCAAAGATTACTCAAATATATAAAAAAATTGTTTTTTTTAAAGCACTTACACATTGCACTTGTTCGATTAAATTAAAAACGGTAAACACTTTAACTTGAGTTATTACCAACACATGGTTATTACTCATATCAGTGCTATGGACACCAGAGTACATACATGGTTCCCCAGTTGGTCTAGGGGGTGCTTGTGAGGTCACGTTTTGTTGTGGTTTATACTGCCTCTGACCACAGCCTGAATCTGAACCTGCTTTGTCCACCGCCTGTCCTGGCTGTTGCTTGTCCTCTCTACGCTGCCTCTCCATGCTAGCCTGCAACATCTTTTGCACCATGGATCTTCACCTCCACAGAGGCCCACACCTAAGTCCAGCCAGCCTCAGTACCCAAGGGCTCAACCTAAGGAGAATGAGGGCTGGTATTGGTGAAGCTCCAGCTGTGCCTCGGCTTCAGCCAGCTCCGCCTGCTGATGGTGGGGGACCTGCAGGGCTTCTCCCTGTAGGTTGCGCCAACTCCACCTTGGTGCAAGGGTCCACTTGCACAACAGAAAATCATTAAACCTTGTGCCTTGGAGACAATTTTTGTCCTTTTATTAAAAAAAAATAACATCATTAGCAACAGTATTGTGCATTTATTCTTGATAAAGGCTTTCATCCAAACAGTTTACATAAGAACCCAAGAGTGCCATGCTGAGTTCGACCAAAGGTCTATCAAGCCCAGGATTCTGTCTCTGACAGTGGGCAATCCGGGTCACAAGTACCTGGCAGAACCCAAATAGTTGATCTATTTCAATCCCAGAGATAAGCGCTGGCTTTCCCAAGTCTACCTGGCTATTAATGTTTTACAGACTTTTCCAAATATAATATAGCACTCCTCCAATATACCTTTTCAACTTAAATAAGCCACATTAATAACGTAAAGGACCCTCAGAGACATGCCCACTTTCTCTCTTCATATATGTAGACTTACAGTTTTAAATATTTGCTCTGCAATCTGTTCATCCTTCAGGTTTAAATGAAGAGATTGAGTGGCATTCAGTTATTTTAATAATTATGTCATTAGTTTTATTTGGCCAGTTACCCTACTGGCCAAATAATAGAGTTCCTCCATTTAGCTGCAGAAAGTCATTTGAACAAGAAGGCATAAGATGGTTTCCTCTAGCTGTGACTTTTAATGACGAGCAAGGACTCCCCTGGCACAGATGATTCGAAACATGGCTAGTGTCAGGAGTATCCATTCTGTCTTTCACATAATATTTATTTCTAATTGCATAAAAAATATGAAAAAACATTTTATGGACTTTGCATATTCATATGGACCTATGACTGAAACAATAAGCCCAAATAAGTTGAAAAAATGAATTGAAGGAATGCTGTATTATATTTGTATCCACAATTCCTACTCCCCTTTTTTGGACTTGGTTTTTTTTTTGTAAGTGCTTCATGGATTTTGACTCCAGGAATTTGTCCAACCCTCTTTTAAACCCCGTTATCTAATTCCACATTGATTGTATGTTGAGTGAAAAAATACCTTCTCCAATTTATTTTAAACTCGCTGTCTGTTATTTTCATGGAGTGTTCCCTAGTCTTAGTACAATTTGATAGTATAAATAACTGTCCTCCTATTTACCAGTTGTACCCCAATCATGATTTTAGTAATTCAGAAATTTATATGCAGCCACCTCTGGTGTGCACAGCTGGCAGCATACATTCCTCACCGAGACATCCTAAAAGCTTTCAGAGAGGACAGAGGGAAAAATAAAGCCAATAGAGTTAATGCTTAATTATAGATGAATAAATCATGGTATGGGAGCATAACTTGGCGAAGGTGATAATGATCACTCACTTGGGGGAGAATTTGAAAGTAGGAGATTTAAACTTGTGTCCCAAGGATCTTGCCTGAAACACTAACCCATATATCCTTTCTAATGTGTATTAGAAACTTTTTGGACAGAGACCCGATTAGAATTTAAAAAACTGTTAAAAACCCATCTCTTCACTCAAGCATACAATATATATTAGGTTTATTACACTACATGATCCTGAAAAGTTATCTGATAATTTTATGAATTTTAATATGTTTTGTATATGATTTTATGAACTGTCTTTGTAACTGTACAATATTGTTTGTGTACGTACTAACATGTAAACCGCCTAGACAGATAGTCTCCTACCCATTGTGCGGTATATAAGAACTGTAAATAAATAAATAGAACTAAAATGTGGTATCTAATCAGGCAATTCACATATAATAAAACTTTTATAAAATAAAATAAAATAGTTATGCAATAAGTGTTACTGTTCCCAAACAGAATTCCACAGAACAAGAGAAAACATACTGTAGAATTTATGGTTAACTCTGTATTATTGGATTTTCAAAATCAAGCAGAACAAACATTTAGTGAAATACAACTCGGGAACACTGGGGAGCTCTGAACAGTGTCCCAATAATACAGAATCTCCAACTTTCCAAAAAGATCCCCCCTCCCCCCCCCCCAGAAGGCCGCAGAATTAATCCTCATGAGGGTTCTGAAGAAGTCCCAGAAAAGTCATTCAAGAGCACACTTCACGCATTGTGGGGGAGTGACTGGATGTACGGGTCCGATATCCGAAGAAAGATTCTAGTCTTCCTTGTAATGTCCACTTGCTCGACATATTTCTCAAAAAGACACATAACATATACTAAGTTTCACCATTGGGTAAAAGTGGGAGGGTCCACCTTCACCTAATTTTGCAAATGGTTCTTTTACCCAACAAAAGCACTTTACGTATCCATAATTTCACAAAGACTTTCCCACAGCCACACCAGACACGGAATCAAACAGAAGCACTTTTGGGCAAGCAGGCAGTTTAAATTTTGTCACACTATAAATGTACTGTAATAATGCTCCTCAAAAGGCAGCGATACAGGGACAACTCCAAAAGTGATGGCCTAATGTGCCCTCACTTTTGTTACATTTAATGCACATAACCATATCAGTAAGATGAATTTTATGCTCTAGACACTGTGAAAGATAGTACAGCATTAGAAATTTATATTGTGTTTCCCGAAGGTCCATTCTACTGGTGATAGAACAAATTCTACTAAAGCATTGTATATATTGTTCTTCCGTAAAAAATACATCTAGCTCCCTCTCCCAGCTCCGAATCAATTGCCCAAAGGTGACATGAGGCTTGCGCCCTCGTAGCTGTCTATATAAGAAGGAAATTGTGAGGCAGGTTGGGTCTTCAAAGTCAAATAAATCAAATACAAATTTTTGGTGTTCATAGGACTAATCATTAACCCCCAAGGAACACACATAATGACGGACCTGCAAATAATGAAAATAATGTTTGTTGTCCAATGAAAACTCCGTTTGCAGGTCAGAAAAAGATTTCAAACCCCCCCCGCCCCACGCCATCCAAAAAATGGGCTATCAGTTGTACACCTTGAGAGGCCCAGGAAAGAAATACCCAGGACTGTAAACCTGGAAGTGCACATTTCCCATAAGGGGCAAAAACTGAGAGACTGAATATTGGAGCTGAAGGAGGGAACACACATGGCGCCAAGCATGTATGAAAGGAGTGACTAAGACAGTATTACATACAAAATCAGGAAGGGCTGACCATGATGAATGTAACACAATGCCTGGGCTAAGGGAGCCTAAGAAGCCTGTTCCAAGGACAAGGGGATATAATAATTAATACTAAGTAACCAGTCTGCCACTAAATGTAGATTGGAGGCTATGTTATAGGATCTAATGTCAGCCAGCCCCATACCACCAACATCCCATTTATCCAGTAGTTTAGACCAGTGGTTCTCAACCTTTTTTTGGCCGGGGGTCACACCTGACAGATGGTTCTCACATGCATGACACACTGAACATGTGACCATCACGGGGCTAAAGGTAAACATGCACTCCGCATCCACAGGAATCCCCTCAACCCACAGCAATGAGTGCAGAGCAGATCTAGGGCATTACCCTGTACAACTCGCCATACAAAAAAGATATTCTGGTTTTGATGACATCTCAGTAAAAGCAAAACAATCTTCCTTTTTTACCAGGCACAATAGCCTTCCTTATGAAAACACAGTAATTTACCACTAATGCATATCCTATTGAGAAAACACAACAAATAAGATTGATACAAATGCCGACAAGCTAGTAAAATACCTCACCTCAGTTACACATCCAGAACTGACTTCACCAAGTACAGAAAGACCACAAATTATAAATATGGAGACAGAAACTGGAATGGAAAACAAAAAAAACCACTCTGCATGCAGTGTGAACCTGGAGAAATGGAAAGAGAAATATAGCACCTAACAGACTCTCAGGATTTGCAATAATGCACACAAACTAACCCGCACAAAGTTACATCTGTATTATGGAACACACTCAAACAGTAACAATCCTATCTAAGAAATACAACTATTAAACCAGGCCCTAAACACTAATACATTTCCTATTGGGAAAACAGAATAAGCCAAGCTGCTATAGAGCCCCCCACAGAAATAATTGTAAAGCTATACTAAAAATGTTACAAAACAGCTGCTGAAAAGAATAATATCCAACAATTAAAAACTCATAAAAATTATTAAAACATGTCCTAATATGAATAAAATATTTCAAAACAGCAGACCGCATAATACCCAATAATTAAAATGGCAGTCAATCAAGAAAAATAAATTTAAAAAGCCACCTTTACTTACCCTCTCCAGCAACTCTCCTACTCCTTTCCCTTCCAGGCCAATAGCACTCACCAGAAGCAGCAAGGGCTGCTGAAGCTCTGTCCTCACAGTCCTCTTCCTTAGCGCCCACAACCAGTCACTCACACACACACACACACACACACATACATATACCCAATTAGACCCCACAACCAGTCTCGGTCTCTCTCATCTTCCTGACCAGTCTCTCTCTCTCACATATGTACACTAGTCATCTTCCTGACCAGTCTCTCTCTCTCACACAGAAACACATCATCTCCCTGACCAGTCTCTCTCTCAATCACATTCATGCTTTCTTATATACAAGCTGTCAATCACACACAAATGCTCTCGCACCCATGCACACCAGCTCTCACCCAGGCACCGATTCACACCCACAAGCTCTCACCCAGGCTTCTATTCACACCCACACACACAAGCTCTCACCCAAGCGCCCATTCACACCACCTCTCACCCAGGCTTCCATTCACACACACACACACACACACACACACACACACACACACAAGCTCTCACCCAAGCACCCATTCACACCAGCTCTCACCCTGGCACCCATTCATACCCACACACAAGCTCTCACTCAGGCACCCACACACACAAGCTCTCACCCATTCATACCCACAGACACAAGCTCTCACCCATGCATCCATTCACACCCACAGACACAAGCTCTCACTTAGGCACCCATTCACACCCACAAACACAAGCTCTCACCCAGGCGCCCATTCACACACTCAGATACCAGCTCTCACCCAGGCACTCATTCATACCCACACACACCATCTCTCACCCAGGCACCCATTCACACACTCAGACACAAGCTCTCACCCAGGCACTCATTCACACACAGACACACAAGCTCTCATCCAGGCACTCACTCATTCACACCCACACACACAAACTTTCACCAAAAACTTCTTCTTCCTTCACTGCAGGGATGGGCTCCAGTTCCGCCGTTGCTTTACTCCAGTGGGCCTTCTTTTTTCGCCGCCACAGGGATGGGCTCCCGTGGTGGTCTTGGTTGTGGTCGGGTTTCCTCTTCGCCGCCATGGGGATGGGCTCCCGTGGTGGCCTTGCTTGGTCGGGGTCGGGTTTCCTCTTAGCCACCACAGGGATGGGTTCCAGTGGCGGCCTTGCTTCGTCGGGGTTCAACACTGCCATTCCTCCCATCCCACCCCTGAGCTATGTGATACCTGCCTCACCAGCCAATCAAAGGCTTCCTCCCTTCTTCCTCCTCTCTCTGGCAGGTAGAAGGGAGGAGTCTTCCGATTGGCCTGCGCAGGGGCCGGCAGAATGAAGGAGGCTTCCCATTGGGCAGTAGGGGTAGGAAGAAAGGAGGCTTCCAATTGGACCATGGGGGCTGGAAAAAGGGAGGAGGTAAGTACAACAGGGCAGTGGGACACCAGGAGACGTGACACACCTGCCGGTGTTTGGCGACACACTGGTGTGTTGCGACATACTGGTTGAGAAGCGCTGGTTTAGACAATGCAATTTGAGGCTCCCCCCTCCCCCACAAAGAAATATCCTAAGCACTCTGTGAAAGGTCTGAATATCCTATCCCATTAGAGTATAGGGAAAGGTTTGGAAAAAATAAAGCCATTTAGGTAGAATGAACATTTGAAAAAGAGCAATTTTGCCCGCAAGAGACAGGGAAAAATCTTGCCAATTTCACAAGAGAGACCGTGTAGTATGTATTAACCTATTGAAATTAATCTGATAAATGCGGCTGGGATCAGCATGCAAAAGGATCTCCAAATACTTCAGGGAACCCTCCACCCAACGCATGGGAAAATCTGCTTCCCAAAGATGCTGAGTAGCCCGGGAGAGCGGTAATGCTTCTGATTTTTTGAGATTTAGCTTCAGCCCTGCCAGAGAACCATAATGAGAAATTTCTGCTAGCAACTTTGTCAAGGAACCCATAGGATTAGTTAAATGTAAAAGGATATTGTCTGCAAAGACTGCTATTTTGAATTCAGAGGAAGGCTCCGCTCCCATGGAGACGCCCTGAATATCGTCAATGAGTCACAGACAACAAATTATAGGCTCTAAAGCCAGTATAAAAAGTAAAGGGGATAATGGGCATCCTTGTTGGGTACCACGGGCCAGTAAAATATCATCAGAAAGATAGCCATTAAAATAAAGAACGGCCCAGGGTTCACTATAAAGGGTACGAATAGCATGTAAAAAGAAACCCTCTATACCGTAAGCCTGTAAGGTCTGAAACATAAATTCCACTCGAGCCTATCAAAGGCCTTTTCTGCATTTAAGCTCAATAAGAGAGACATTATCTGATGACGATGACTCCATTCCATAGATGTGAGATGCTTACAGACATTAGTTATACTGTAACATCCAGGGACAAACCCCACTTGATTGTCCCTAATAAGGGCAGGGTTAATCATCGCCAAATGAGTAATCATAATTTTGGCCAAAAGCTTGACATCAAAATGTAATAAAAGATATTGGGCGATAAGATGCTGGAGATTGCAAATCCTTGTCCCCCTTGGGCAGAACCGTAATCATCGCCCTATTCGGTGCTAGCAGAAATAACTCCAAATCAATCAACATCCTGTACATCTCTCCCAGGGAAAGCGCCACTTGTGGGGCAAGAATTTTGAAAAATTCCGAGGAAAAACCATCGGGCCCTGGTGCCTTCAACAATTTAGTGGACTTAATGGTATCTAAGATTTCTTGTAACTGTATAGGTTTAATTGGGCCAAGCACTCAGCAAGCACTGTGGGAAGAGATATACTCTGCAGATAAGTTTGAATCTGCTGTAGGTCTCTTGTTTGTACACCTGATAGTACTCCCTAAATACATGAAAAATCGCTTTCCCCAATGAAGCTGGTTCCAAAAATATCAGCACAGCGGGATCAGTGGAAGCTTGCAGCTGGGGATTAAAGAAAGCTTGAGCATCTGTGGCAGAATCAAAAGTATGAGAAGTATTGTGGAATATCACCTGTAGCTTCACTGGGAACTGTAAGGTGAATCAAGCATAGTGTTTAACCAGCAGCGAGCACGCCGAGGCAAATTCCCTCCGACGAACAGAGACGGCAGCCAAATGATCTGCAAACAGCAGAATCGGGAGGTTTTCATATTTCAAAGTTCCTTGTTTATGATAGCTGGTAGGATTTTGTCTTTGTGTAGGAAATTCAGAAATTTTGCGATCACCGGTCGCAGGCGACGAGCCAGGTGTCCAGCCCGCTAGCCGGTGCGCTTGCTCGATTGTTACAGGCCCCAACACTGCAGGCAGGTCTAACACTTGGGGATGCCAAGATTCTAAGACAGTATGAAGATCCCGGTCTGCAATAGATTCTGGCAAACCGATGAAGCGAAAAAAATTGCTTTGTCGGGATGGATTCTCCAAGTTCTCAAGCCATTCACTAGCTTTCCCCAGCGACATAGTCACAACATCAAGACCACGCTCGACTGTTTGCACCCGCTTGTCTACATCATTCAGGTGAGTTTCAACTTCCCTCAATCCGGTAGTGTTAGCAGCTAGGAGTGATTGAAGGGTATAAAACCACTCATGAATGGCTCTCGTTTTTTCATCGTGGGCCTGAAGAATCATGCCAGACACATTGTTGAGATCACCATTACCAGCCACTGGAGAATCCTGGAGTAATCCTGGAGAAGGAGGATTACTGGTGCCTGCCGCCATTTTGGAAGGAAAATGGCTCTTCTCTTTCCGGGCCGGTTTAGCGGCCATCGGGTGCTTGAAATGCTACCAAAAGGCACCGAGAGGGCAGCGGTTAAGCTGTAGAAGGAAATCTCATCCAGAAGGTAAAAAAATACCATGATGGAGCATGCGATTGAGGTCGATGAAGGGGAGTGGAGTCCAGGAGCGAAGCAAGGCATGTCTTATCACTCACATCACATCACGTGACCTCCAACATACTGTAGAATTTATATAAACAGCAGAACCACTCCTCATGAATGTACCACGCAGAACAACTGATGCAGCATTGGTTTTATAACATCCTAATAGGTAGATCCTATGCTCCCCAGATTCATCTGCAATCGAAGCACAACCGAGCCCCCTTGCTAGCAACTATTTTAAAAGTCATCCTAACCCAAGGCACCCTTCTCTACTCACTCAAAAAAGCAATTATCAAACCTACCCTGAAGAAACCTAGCTTGGATTAAAAAAATAATTGACAATGATTGCCATGTCTCCAGCCTTCCTTTCTTGTTCAAGCTAATGGAAAAAATGGTTTACCTCCAACCTTTTTATTACCTTGAGGAATGCAACATACTACACTGTCACCAATCCAGCTTTAGAAAAGGCCATGGAACTGAATCCATCATATTAGCCCTCACCAATAGTATCCACTTATATCTAGGTAACTCTCTTCTTGTCTTATTAGATCTCTCTGCTGCCTTTGATGGTCAATCACCAGCTCCTGATTTGGTGCTTAAGAGTCATTGACATTGAGGGTACTGCCCTTAAATGGAATACAGTCTTAGGCCAACAATCCCTCCAAACTCACAGTTCTCACATGTGGAGTGGCTCAGGGTTCAGTCCTCTCATCGATCCTTTTTAACATGTACATTTGCCCTATCTGTGACCTCATGCAGTCCTTCAACACTGAGTGCCACCTTTGTGCACATTTCCAGAAACTATGTGAAAAACAGTGAAAAAACTACTAACACAATCACAAAAGGGTGAGTTATAAACCACTTGATAAACAGTAAAGAGAGCAACTCTCGTTATTTACCTTTGTGCATATGACATTCAACTCTGCTTCAAAACTGAATCTGACCAAACTTCCTCCATTTCTAATTTCAATAATTGGCTCACAGCAGTAGCTCAGTAGCTTAGTGACCAGAAATTCAAATAGAACTCTCCAAATCTGTATCATCAGGGTCATCTCTTACGATCGTTACCTTCCCTGTCAGGTACCTCATTATATCCCAAGGAATCAGTAAGAAACCAGGGACAGTAATTTTAAAACAAGTGCATGGGTGCCCGTATACGTACATATACATGTGTAAGCACATATACACAGGAATTCTAAATCGTGCGTGCAATTGCATGAGCAAGATTTAAAATATATCCATTGCACATGGTTGAGCTCCTAATTTAAAACAATTACACAAGCAAATGCAGTTTGTGTATCTTCTTTAGGACTTTGTCAGCTTTAACTCATGCAGATAAGTGAACTTTAAAATGTGCTCACGTGAAGGACATTCCCAGTTTTACCAATTAGATCACCAGTTTGAGCAGTCTATCCAAGGTCATCCAGACCCTTCTGGTTCTTCAGCCTGTATTCCCCCCAGTTCACCCAGGCGCCTCACCCAGTCGCTTTAGGCCTAAAAAGAAATTTATGCAGACTTACACCTCAACAAGAGCAAAAGTAAATATGCGCAGCTAACAGCCAAATTTAAAATCTGGATTTACGCGCATAAATGTTGACTCTGCCCCGGAATGCCCCTGACATGCCCCGACTCCACTTCTTTTTCCATGCATTGGATTGCTCGCGCATATATGCACATATTTGGGCCATTTTAAAATATGAGTTGCTCGCGCTCGGCTCATATACTTGTGTATTTGGGGTTTTTTTTTAACCCCAACAACTCTTTCAAAATTTACCCCTAAGGGTTCAACTTGATCAGAACCTCAACATGGAAACACACATCACTAAAGTGGTAAGAACCTCATTCATGCATCTGTGCAAGATCATCCATCTATGCAACTACCTTGATAAACACAATCTGGACATAGTGATTCATGCATTAATTAGCAGCAGAATCAACTATTTCAACATTCTATTCAAGGTATCTCACAATACATTATGAAGTATCTCCAGCTCCTACAGAGTACAATTGCAAGAATTCTGGTAGGAAGTGAAGCAACAGACTACATAAAACGTATATTACATCAGTTATACTGGCTCCCAGATGAAAGCAGGATAAAGTTCAAAACACTCTGCTTGTCTTCAAATACATGAATAAACAGGCCACAGAGTACTTTTTTCAACTTCTTCTCTCTTACACTCATACAAGAGAACTCCAGTCCTCCCAACTGGTCCTTTTATCTACCCCTCCTCTTGTCTCTGCCAGACTAGATTTTGGGCATTTAACTGCTATGCATCAAAAATTTGAAACATGTTATCCTATGCACCGAGACCTGCTACCTCACTTTCAGGCAAAAAGACCCCCAAAAAGCTAAAGCATGACTATTTACCTAGGCCTTCCTACAGAAACCTTCTGTCTAGCAACCTAATAACCTATCTTAAATAAGGTCCATGAATTATCCACTTTTGGATTATTATATGCTAAATCTCAAGATGCTGAATGAGAATCAGATTCTAGCTGTATTGCTAATTCAAATATTACATAAGAACATGCCATACTGGGTCAGACCAAGGGTCCATTAAGCCCAGTATCCTGTTTCCAACACTGGCCAATCCAGTTCACAGGATCCCAAATAGTAGATAGATCCCATGTTGCTAATGCCCAGGGATAAGCAGTGGCTTTTCCCAAGTCTATCTGGTTAGTAACAGTTTATAGACATCTCCAAGAACTTATCTAAACCTCACTATTCTAGCTGCCTTTATCACATTCTCTGGCAATGAATTATAGAGCTTAATTGTGTGTTGAGTAAAAAAGAATTTTCTCTGATTTGATTTAAATGTGCTACTTACTAACTTCATGGAGTGTCCCTTAGTTTATATATTATTTGAAAGAGTAATTATCTAATTCACATTTCCCATTCTATTCCACTCATAATTTTATAGACCTCAATCATATTCTTCCTCAGTTGTCTTTTCTCTAAGCTGAACAGCTCTAACCTCTTTAATCTTTCCTCATAGGGGAGCCATTCCATCCCCGTTATCATTTTGGTTGCCTTTTTCTGTTCTTTTTTCAGTTCTTATCTTTTTTGAGATGTGGCGACCAGAATTGCCCACAGTATTTACTTTAGGTGCAGTCTCACCATAGAGCAATACAGAGATAGTATGACACTCTCCAATTTGTTCTCCATTCCTTTCCTAATAAATCCTAACATTCTGTTTGCTTTTTTGGTATTGTTTGTTTCTTTATTTAAATTTGTTGCAATCTACCTTGAGGCCATGCTTGGTAAAAAGCAGAATATCAAATGTCATTAAATAAAAATAAACAAATAAATAAGTATAACTGGCACATCCCAATAGGAAAGTCCATGCCATAGTGCTCACTTCCAGAATTCTCCTGTTCTGTACTTGGCTATAATAAACACTAGTGACTTTGCTGATCAAGAATTCACAGAGAGAGCTGCCTATTATTTATTTAAAAAAAACCTCTTATTTGCCTCATCATATTGGGTTTGAAGCAAGGAGCAACAGAAGTAAAAATAAGTGATATGGGTAATAAATCTACATTACTCCAGATACAGAAAGAAAGAGAGAGAGAGAGAGAGAGAGAGAGAGAGAAAGCCTAGCCATAATGCCCTCCTGCTAGATAGTTATTTATATCTCTATGGGAGGCCCACCTAGTAACTCGAGGTGAGGTTTAGGTATTAGTGTAGGGGTAAGGGGCCACTGACATTCAAAGTGAGACGTACGAACAGAACAGTGCTCTCTTGTGAAGATTTGATGACCTTCGGAGTGAGGAAACTCACCCAAAGATGAGATTTGTGCATTGCAACAAATCTTCACAAGAGAGCACTGTTCTGTTCGTACGTCTCACTTTGAATGTCAAAGTAGCCCCTAACCCCTACGCTAATACCTAAACCTTACCTCGAGTGACTAGGTGGGCCTCCTATAGAGATATAAATACCTATCTAGCGTGAGGTCATTATGGCTAGTTTTTCTCTCTCTCTCTCCCTCCCTCCCAGCTAGGCTGGCTCTCTAAGAGCTTAAACATGGTCTCCCCAGTAGTTGTATGTAGGACATACATCAATTCTGGACCTTATCACAAAGTGCAAAACAGTTATCACAATTTGCACTAAGATAGTGCTTTGCATAGGTATTATTGCAATAAACTGCCTATTACCATAAAATACACCCCTTTTCCTATCACATGCAATATTTAGTGCATTTTGATAAATCCAGGCCCAAGTGAGATACTACTGTAGCATTAATAAAAACCTTCCAAATGTTCTTGACTGAAATAAGGTTTCAATTGCCAGACTAAGTGGAGATGATACTATGTATTTATTTTATTTATTTATTTTTATTTTTATTTTATTTAGCATTTTTTGTATACCGAGGTATAGCAGAGTTGCCTTCACTCCGGTTTACATTCAAAACAACTTGTACTCTTTACTACTCTATTAACATTATTACCAATTGGTTTAGTTATAGAATTTTAGAGTTCACCAATCCATATGTATATATTTTTTCTGTTTGCTAACTCCTCAATCACAATTTGACCTGCTTCCAAGAAAAGTCTTCAATTTTGTGTTAGGGAGAGAGATTATACAGTAGAAGAGACAGTTTATGAATTCAGAGATACATAGATAATGAGATTGTTCAGAGAAAAAAAAAAAGCTTAGAATTTAAAACTAGGGTGTAGGAGGTGGAGAACCCTAATAATTCCATGTTGGATACACTCTTCTTATCCTGCAGTTTTGTTTGGATTTCCAAGTTGGCAATAACTGTTCAGGAAGATATCAGAAGCTTTATTGTAAACATACATTTGCTTGACTCATCTCTGTGGTTACCGTTTTAAGTGAGCCACCTTATATTTTAATGAAAGTTTGCTTGAGCATTTGATGGAAGCTAGATCAGCTTGACTCGACTCAGCGGGTGGTGGGTAGGCAGGAAGATTTCTTATGCTCTAGCAGCTCTCCCACTTAACCTATAACATTTGGCAACAATCTTACAGCAAAGGGGAATCAGAGGATCTAAAGATGAATTAATCAAAATGGCCGTCAGCCTAACAAGGCGTCTGATAGGCATCTGACTGGTAAAATGATGAAAAGCCATGAATGAAGTTTCTAGAATTGCTGTGAAATGAATGCTTCTGAAAAAAAAAAAATCAAATGCAATAATATGACTTTTTGTGAAGTCATGGAGTGCAGCATTTTAAAATTATTTTCTTTATAAAATGAATAACAGTTTCATTGCTGGAGTCTCGTTTGTCATACAGAGATACCGTGCTAGAAGAAGAAAAACCTTCATCTCTGTCTCATTGAACTCATCTGGCTTTATTTCCTCTATACAGAGTGATCTTTCATAGATCTTGATCCACCAAAGTTACCACATGCCGCAAATGGTTGGAGACTCTTAAATCTTACAGTGAATTATGAAAGACATTTCAGCCTCAAGTAGCTTGAAAGTATGATCAGATATGGAGAGATGCTTTTGAACATCTTACTCTTTTCATTGAGGGATGCTAATTTATACATTGATTTCATCATTGTTTATTGAATATTATTGTAACCTCAATAGTTAAGTTTCTAGAAAATTCCATGCTGAATGGTTTTTCAAAATTATTATTTTTTTCTTCTTCACATTTTTCTGTCTATTGATTTTCAGTAATGAAAACCCCTTTTCTAATAGACTGTTTACAAGAAAAGGAAATCAAGAAGAGAGGAGCTTGTAAAAGAGAGACAAAGCACACTAAAGACTAAGAGGATACAGAAAGCTTCAGGGGGTGATGAAGACAAGACAACTGAAGCAAGGAGAGAAAAATTGGGGTACAAAAAGAGGTGGGAAACAGAAAAGGAGAATTACAGAATGAGATCTTAACGATGATCAGCCAGACCACTACACAGGATGTTTGTGAGGGTCTTCAGATATCTTCCATACACCCTATCTGGCACTTGCCCATGCCATTATTAATCTACTGTCAGAAAATCCTTCCAGTGTTGAGATTATGAAAATATAATTTCTATCACCTGAAATCCTGATTTTGAATTTTGAGTTTTATATAGATAAAGGTTGACAATCAAGTTGTAAGTTTTATATTTTTACCGAGTTAACAATAATTTCTGATTAACTTCTGAGAGCTATGCTCTCTCCCTTCATCATACCAACACAAAATAATCAGCTAAGACCTGACAAAGGGCATGACAAACTTGTAAAAATGTATTGTTAGTCCAATAAGATGGTATCATCGACATCTTCTTTGTCGTTTTTTTTCTACTTACTCAAGTAGACTAACATGGCAATCCCATTACTTTATTCATGCTATAGGTTTACTAAGAGGTTTCTCCCAAAACCTAGTCTCCAAAAAGTCATGTCAAAAAATCTTAGCAGTACAATTATCAGAATGTGAACATTCACCCAGGTTTAGACTCTTCTGAAGCTATGATATATCTTATACAGACTGATGTGCTAAATAATTTTCTGTTTTATTAGACAACACCTGCTTACAGTACTAAATTCTAGATACATGGAGAACCAGATTCAATTGGAGGACATTAGAAAGAGGTAAGCAAGTCTGGGAGTGAGACTGGAAGCATAGGGAGAGGAATAAAGACGAGGTCACTGTGCTGAGGGTGGAGGAATGATGGCAAGGTGAGAGGTTTGAGATGCCCATAGGGAGGAAACTGGGATGCAGGATTTACAGACTGAGATGTTTGTGGAGTCTTCCTTCCTACACCTGAGGAAACAACATGACAGGACACTTTCTATCCTTATTCCTCTCTGTAGCAAGAAGTGGGCTATTTTTGGATTCCTTAGCCTTAATAATTATTTTGTAGTACAAAGACACATTTAAATAATTCATATCATTCTCTATCAAAAGCTAGCCCTCACAAATTACCAGAATAGAAGTACTTGACTTACAACTGGAAAAAAGTGGAAGCAAAGCAGGTAAGTGGATGCAGATGCACTTCCAGCTAACTGCTGTTTAACGATACTCTGACTTCTATGCACGTAGCATACTGTAATATTGGGAGTCTCCTGTGTATATTTACTTCCTGTAAAATATATTTTAGCTCTATGGAAATACTTGATCCCGTGGAATGATTATGTAGCTCTCCATACAACAAAAGGACACCCACCTCTTGACTGTTTATTCTTTCACAAATAGAGTAACAAACTCTCCTGGTCATCACTTTCTCCAAGTGCACAGATTCTACTAAGAATTTGAAAAAGAAAATCTAATTTACACATCTGTACATTGCTGGTTATTTACTGTTCTTCCTAAAAAGTCTTAAGCTCTTTATTACCAAGACATGTAAGGGAAATTACCAAAATCTCCAGATGCTGAGTGGTTTTATTTCAGTTAATTATGTTGCGATGGAATTGTGGGGTCAGTGTGAATATAAGGCTACAAGCAAAGGCACATCTAATGGCGGTTCCTAAAACAGATCTCAGCATTGTAACAAACTCCAGTAATACCTGAACCAGTTTCACTTTACTACTAGAACAATTACAATGTTATTTTGCAGTATTTCATATGAAATGATTTTCTATATTTTATATTCTATATTTTATAGTATGTATTTTTATAGCTCTTTTCCTAAGTGATAGGCAAATGGACGGGGCTTTGTGGAAATATTATCTGGCTGCCCAAGCAAAAGATGAAAAAAGCTAAGACTCTTGTAATAGCATAATATAACATTTCCAAGACAGGAGATCCCCACTAGCTCCATTAATATGCTAATTTGATGTCATGTAATAACTCCTTTCCTGCTTCATTTTGCTTCGAAGTGTGTTTTGTTTTTTTAACTTGGGCATACACCTTTGTCACCAGGATCATGCCTCTTTTTGACTGGTCATCTTCATTTTGTAACAATCCTGAAGCACATTTTCCTACGCCCGCCCTCTCCCCAAGCAAATCCCAAACAGTACCAGGAGTTCATCGGGCATTACTTATCTGTCACAGCCTTCAGTGGCAACACTGAATGAATTCTCAACTTTAAGGGTCGCACTGGCTAAAGGATGGAAGGAAAATAAAAGGGTAACCCATATCAACCGAGGTAATCTGCGCAGCGCAGCAATTACCCTAGGAATAAAATAATAAAAAATTAAAGAGGTTGCTGGGCTTAGGTCTTTTTCTGCTGACATCTACTGTGTCACTATGTAACTTCATGACTACAAAATCTATCTATCGATATATATTATTTATAATCAGTTTTCAGGTCCACAGGAAATGTATTGGCAATTCTAAAGTTTTATGAAAACAAAAATAATGCTACTCTGCATTAAATCTTCAAATTTTCTTCACAATATTACAGTACTGATGGTGCTGATAATGCTAATTAGACAGTGCTAAGGAATTAAGAGTGAGAGAAATATGAATATTAAAGGAAAGATAAAGATCCCAATTCTAGATTTTTTTTTTTTAAATAGCAGGAAGGAGAGTTTGAAATGTCTTTGCAGTTTGCTGTCATAACTCAAAGACATAATGAAATCTGAATTAAAAATGTCACTTTCTGTGAGTGTTGATAACTTGCCTCTTTGTTGTACAAGTCAAAATGTGTCTGTTTGATGAGCAAAAATGACAGAGAAAATGGGAGAAGATAGAATCCCCCCCCCCCCCCGAAAACAAAACAACACTAAAATACAGGGCCGTAATGTGGTACTTTAAGGAGCAGACCTGTAGGGTAGGAACCAGGATCTTTGGAAAGTAATCAGGCAGCACTAAAAAGCAATGTCCAGGGCCAAGCACAACTATTCCTTTAGCTGCTGGGGCTCCTGCATCTCTGTCTTTACACTAGACTGGAACCCCCTTTGCACTAATTGCCAGACTGTACCGCATTTTCTGGTTCAGTTCCATCCCATAATTGGCCATCAATGACGGGTAAGGAAAGGGAAAAAAAATTTGGGCTTGCTGCTGCCAGCGTTAGGGGGTCAGAAACGATTTCACAGGGAGCTCCGTCAGCGCCTGGCACGAAATACAGGCTTAAGCAGCGCTTCCTTCAAATTCATAGGTCTAAAGTTAAAAGAGGGAGAGAAAATACAAACATGCACTAGAGTGAGGACAGCAGGGCACTAATCTGACCTAGCAGGATCCGTCTCTACGGTCTGTCTTGCAATAAAAAGTGGCGCTTTCTCAGTGCACTGGAATTACAGATATTACCTGCATTTTATTTAGGCATTAGTGTGCAACCTCAGCTTAATTAAAAGATAAATTAATTTGTGTCCCAATCCAGACATAACTCTTAGTTTTGACATTCTAGTACATTTGTACACACATTATTAAACTGCAATTATAAACCAATATCCCCCACTACTATGAAGTATGCGAGGGAAGCTTGACCTAAAACACCAAACCAAATCTAGAACTCTGGTTATCATCCTCAAAATTTTTAAATTATTATAAAATTAAAACACAGGGCAAAATTCAGTTCTGGTTATGTGCATTCAAGAGATGGGTTGTTTGCTTTTTAAACTACAGTGCATCTTCTTTCCAGTAGAACTGGTTTAATCATGTGCCGTTGGCATTCTTCCATTTGGTGGGTTTGCTGAAAGGCAGAAGCCTAAACTGACCACTGTACAATCAAGGAGGGGGGTAACAACGAAGCCAGGTTCCCTGTGACCATAATCTTTCATTGATTCCCTGGAATTGCTCTCCCCCTACTCTTCCTGCAAGCAAACAGCACCCCACAGCAGAATATTTATCAAAAAGGCTTAAAAGAACAGTTCCAGAATCAGAATGAAAAAAAGGTCCAACTTGCACAGTAGCACAGAGAATTTGCTATAAATCTAAGCGCTATATTGTGGCCACTGAGCTATTACTGTTTTCTCTCTTTTTTTTTTTTTTAAAAAGCAAACTGTTTTAGTTTAAGTTGACTTAAGAATACCTGTGCCAGAATCTTACTCCACAGAAGAAACTGCTCCAATTTAGCTTATAGTTTTGGAGTCAACTAAAATGTTCTATAATTAGCAATGTACCCAACTATCTACACAGTATTATTACCTTCAAAGCAGAAATAGAAAATCTGGATCCCATCGCCTAGAAAAGTTCTAAGCAGACATGGCTAAAGTTTCAGGGGGTAGGCCGGTACGACGACAGCATCTTTAGCCACCGAGAGCAGATGAGCCGAGCAAAAGCTTACCTTCCAAACACTGAACACAGCTGCCCTTTGCGAGGCCTACACCTGCTGACAAGTCCAGGGGCTTTCCCAAGTACAATAACCGGACAGGTGAAACTATCGTTAAGTTGCAAACACCTGAGAGCAGGACAACAAGACTACAAGAAAGTAGAAGGCGAAGGAGTAAATGTCTTCCCGCAGCCAGAGTCAGCCCTTGTGCACGGGGAGTTACAAATGCATTGGCTACAGACTTTTGTCCAAAGCTGTAGTTTTTTTTTTTTTTTTTTTTAGAGAAGCAAGATTAGTTCATACAAAACTCAACAATACAGCATTGAAACCTATTGTTGATATTCAACATTTTTCACATAGCGGAACAGAATAGACAATACGGTATCTAGGAAACCACGGGCTGGATTACAAACTGATGATATCTCATCCTTCTGGAGGCCTGTAATCCTTTTTATTACCTACCCACAGCCACAAGAACATAAACCAAAATCAATAACATTACAATTCTTAAAAAAAAACAAAAAACCCAAACCCACAGAATTAATTAAAATTAAACCATCCTGCACAGCTACCTTTTAAGAGGGATATACCTTTCACACATTTAAAATGCAGTTTTAAAATGAAGCTGTTGTACAAGCCCAGTTTCCTGTGCTGGTTGCAAATAAATGAGTGAGAAATCCATTAAAATATCTTCTCTAGGGAATGCAGAGCTATTCTGAAGGAGGTTAATGTTGCACTTACAAAATGGTCACAGTTAAGCACATTAGGGCCACATAAAACTATAAGTGCACAGGCAAATATAAAGTGGATTAATTCAAACTGTAGTGAAACAATAGGGCAGTAAAATTAATCCTGGGCTGATGGCAAACTATGACACTGAATCTGGTTCTAGAAGCTGAAACCCTTCCCCCTACCCAACCTTTGTAAGAAACAAGTCATTTGCCTCCGTTCTCTTGGTTTTTCACCATTGCATTTTTAAATTTTCAACATTAATGCAATGTAACATTTTTTTCAATGTTAGGCTGCCTTGTAAAATATTAATTCACTTCTTTTGAAAAATTAACCATCCCATTTGCTTACTATGTCTGGATTACCAGCCACCCCAGTTCGCTCATCCCCCCAACCCCCCACTAATCCGGTTCCCATGTTTTTCCAAAAACCTCAGCTAGTCTAGGTAAGCCCCAGTGGTTATTGTTCCCAGCACTTGCTTTTCATCACTTCTGCAATTGACCAATTGACAGCTGATTGATGGTTATCTTTTCACTCCAACAATGAGCAAAATTACCATCACTATGGTGATGTACAGTAAAATGCCTCCAGAGTAAATGACATGATTCTAAAGTTCTCCTTAGCTCACGTTGGTACAATATCAACACACACACAAAAAAAAGTTTCTCTCCCTCTCTTGTAGCGCCTCTTTCCCTGTACCGCAGATCTGCCCTTTCCTGTCAGCAGTAAAAAGGGAACCTGACAGCTTCTTTTAAAAAGAAGAGCATAAAAGAACTTGAATGACGGATGGCACTGGGCCGCTCTGCAGCTCCTGTTCTATGCAAGTGGCTATTCTTTGTGCTGGGGGGGGGGGGGGGGGTAGAGGGAGGGTGGATACGAAATGCATGCGAGCAAAGATAAACTGAATGCGAATCCTCCAAAGAGCCCCTTGCCAGTGACCTTGGGATTTCACTCCAGATTTCACTGTTTCTGCTGTGTTAGAAAAAAAAGATTCACAAATGATGGACTTCAACGACTGCGTAATCTCCCCCCACAACATTATGATGCAAAGGATTTCCACTGAAGAAGGAAGACGATGACACAAATTTGCCTGGGAAATGCAGAATAAAGATTTAGACTTTCTTTTTTTTTTGTATGTGGGCACCGCTATTGCTTTTATGTACAAATGATTAATAAAGACATTGTTTGCATTTTGGGACCGGGAATTGTCATTACACCCCCCCCTACAAAAATTGTAGCTTAGGTGCAGTATAAAATAGATGCTGCTTTCATCAGAGATGATGATGATGATGACGACAGAAAAAGAGCAACTGCCCCATGCAGTTTATCCCAGTGTTTTTATAATTTTCCTCTGCAGTTCTCAACCATTCGAGACAGACAAGAATACAAATACCCCATGCCCAATCCAACACCTCCATGCCCTGCAATAATCTAGACAGCCACAGGGATACAGTATCCTTAAAATACACCATCCTATACTATTTTGGCACAAACAATATTAAAGGTATAGAAATAGTACAAGTCTTTTATATTGATTTTTATGTTTCAAATTATTCCATTCTTAAATGTTACCTTACAGCCTAGTGACTGTACACTAAATATGCATTGTTCATTCAGCAAACATACAGAACAAACACTACTGCATGATACTTCTCTTAAGTGCAATAAGAAAGTATATAAATGTTTATGTACAGTGCTGTGTATGTCTAGCAGCATGCCACACCCAGATAGTGACAGGCTGGAGCGAGTTTTTAAAAAGTGTTAAAAAATGCACCATTGAAATTAATGGACTCCGCGCTGTCGGTAGAGGCCTGAGCCGCACTCATGCATGCCTCACATACCTGTGTTCCAGGTGATGAACAGGTGATGGCACATGTGCGCTTTTTGCTGGAAAGCTTATTGGAAAGCTGGACGACAGTGGAGAGCATTAGGCAAGTATCTATGATGGCTCCATCTCCCACTTTGCCCATATCTGTATTTAGGCCGTGAGGAAAGTGTGGGGTATTCTGTTGCCAACTATCTAGTCAAAAGCCATTTAACTCGTGATATTATTACAAACTCCTGCCATTCACCTTGCAGAGGCCAAAAATTACTTAGGTGAATCAGGCAAGTTTTGAGGTCATTCAGTTCTCTAAACCTCAATAAATCTAAATGATAAAGTCATCATTCTTCTGTCTGTATTAACTCGTTGGCCTGAGAACTCCTCAGTTATATCCACAGGAAACTTAAAATTGTGGACTTTTTGCTGATTCTTGAGGCACAAGGCATTATCTACTCTCTAATACGTCTTTTACATTACATGGGCTATCCATGATGTAACCTAACATCTGGATGTGGTACATAACATTTTCCATTTATTACAAGACTGTAGGACACACTCATCAATTTCTGATTTATCATACCCAACCAGGTCATTTTTTCATATGGACATCATGAACAGTTCTAACATAAAAAGTGATGAAAATTATGAAAATCCTAATGTTAATGCTTCAGAAATGCACTAAACTCCCATATCAAAAATTATTTAATCAATTATATTTACAAATTATATATATATAATATGAATTTGAAAAATGGTGTATTTGATGTATGGTTTATTATTGAGACATCAAAATTAGGATTTTCATAACAAGGTTAATTATTTTTCACCACTCTTTATAACGATTTAGTGCTGATTATTTTATTTTAATTGTTTAATGTTGTTTGGACATTGTGAACAGTATAATTTTGTCTTACAAGCATCACATAAGGTTTGAAAAAAAATAATGCACCAAGTGTTTTTTTTTATCTTTAGCTATGAAAGTAGCTTTGCGGTATATTTGATCACAGACTCTCCCAACTGGCTCTATTGCAGAGCAATCAGACCCCTTACAAGTTTGGATTTCAGGATAGAGAAGAGCCATCAGAAGAGGTACAAACATCAGAAGTGGTACAAACATGTAGAAGAGATTGTGGGTTTGGAGGTCTGGATCTCGGATGTTATTGTAATTATTTTTGTTAAGATTCTTAACATAAGTGAACATGGCGATCACTGAATCTTGGAGGTGATTGAGAATGCAGTGGCTGCATTCAAAAAAAAGAATGCTTATCTATGTTTTTAATTTGATACATGTAAATGATTCTAATGGTGCAATGACAGTGGGAGACAGACTTCCTTCTGAGATCATTGGAGGAATAAGGCTCCCTATGTGGATTGCAAGCATAATCATTCACATCTGAAGGCAAAGTTTCAACTATCATGGTAATTAATATGTTAAAATAAAAACATAGAGAAGAACTGTTTGCCATTGTTAAGCAATTCTCATACATTTCTGCTTACTGTCTGCACATATATCAAATGTTTCAAGGTCTCTACATTAAAATTTATACCAGAAGATGAATAACATAAGCATCCATTGACTATATAACTGATATAATTACATTTAAATTTTCAACCTGCCTTTCCAAATAATGCTCAAGGTGATTTACAGAATTATTAGTAATTTAGACATAACAAGTTCCTTCTCCAAAGACCTTACCATCTAAGCAAAGGGAGATATAGTGACTTGTTCAAGGTCACAAAAGTTGCAAGTGGGGGAAATGAAATTTAAACCCTGTTTTTCAGCCCATCACACTAACTACTAGGTCACACCATCTCCTGTAGGAATTACCAACCTAAAATTACCAACCATACTCTGCATAGGATCGATACATATTCAGTATATCATTATATTTTGCATGTTTAATATAGAAATTAATTTTAAATGCTTAAAAAAGTCAGCCAGTATGAAAGAAATATACTGCTCCTTCAGGTTTTGTATTGTTTATGCTAAAATAGTATGGGAGTACAAGGTACTTTTCTGTTTACTGTATCCCTTCTAAATGTGTCCTGAGGTATCCTGAGCCAATCGGAGAATTAAGGAGAAGGAGTGGTCTAGTGATTACCAATGGCTGAAAACCAGAAAAAACAGCGTTCGAACCCCACTGACACTCTTTGTAATCTTGTTCTAGTCACCTCCTATCCTGTTGCCTCAGATACCCACTTACAGATCGATGCAATAACGTGCATTGAGTCTTCTGCCCAGTTCTACCCTCACTTCAACGGACATTTTGTGCAGGTAAAGTTTACTGCTGATGTAGGATGGAGTTTAACCTGCATAAAATATGTGTGAGTAATGGTGCCCACGCATGCTAAGGAGGGCATTAAGCATTATTCCCCAATGCAGAGAGGTGTGTTGGCCTGGCCAGGATTTTCTTAGCGCTGGAAACTTAACTCCAGGGCCAGAGATAGTTTCCAGAACTACTGCACTGCCACTTATAAAACAGGGGAAATATGGAAAGAAAATGTCAAACACACTTCATGAATAAGTATTGACTTATCTGGGTAAGTGGAAGCAGCTGCTGCCACTTACCTGGAGCACGATCTGCCTGTCAGGGATACCCCCCTTCCATTCCCCCAGTTAAAATGTGTGTTCGGCCTGTGTTGAACACACATTTTACAGGCAATCTGCTTTCTTTTCGCTTTTTAACTCCTGATGTATTAGCATATTATTAACTTGCTGCATTGGGAGTTAAAACAATTTTTAAATCTAAGCATTAAAACTGTGCACTGAAGTCCGGTGCACAGTGTTTGAATGCCCAAATTGCTGCATCAGCCTGTGGTTAAACTATAAACTCTTTAGGACAAGTGATTTATTGCACTTGAATTATATATGCTTATAAGCTACTTTGAGCATTATTTGGAACTGCTAAAGGGGGTGGAGAAGCAGGCTGGGGGTTAGAGTAGAAGGCTGCAAGCCTGCAAAAACCACAGTTCAAATCCCACTTCTTCCACAAAGGCTCCCTGTGACCTTGGGCAAGTCACTTCACCCTCTGTTGCCTTGGTTACCAACAGGCAGCCCAACTTTCACACCTATCTACAGTGCAGCATTTGCATATATAAGTGGATACACAGAGAATGATGCTAGCTGTGGCAAGAACTGTACAGTTAATAAAATAGCATGCATTTCTGCTCCAAAAGTATACATGCATTTTTTTCAGTACGCACAAATATTTCCAATGCAAACAAATGCATGCATTTTATAAACATAAGTGCATATATTTTATGTACAAAACAACCATGACACTGTGCAAATAAGCCCCCAGAACTAAATGTGGAGGCCGATATTTTACAAGACGTGCACGCATACAATTTTGAAAATAACTCGTGTGCCTACTTGGAATCACCAGTTCATAGATACCTCCACCAGGTCACCCAACTCCTTCTCCAGTTCACTTAGACACTCTAGCACTTCACCCTGAACCCTCACCAGTTCAGTTCATCCAGACTTCCAACAGCAGAGAACAGGCAAGCCTGATTTCACTTGTACCAGTGAATTAGCATGTGTCTGAATATGTTTGGTAATGTGTACATATGTGTCTCATACAAAATAGCAACTATCGCGTGTACTTCTGAACCCCACCCCCGGAATGCACAAGCTCCGCCCCTCCCGGTGAAATGTATGCATGAAATCGAAAATGCAAGCATTCTGTTGATGTTTATAAAATAGCATATACACGCGTACATGCTACTTAAGCACAGGGACAGTAACTTTTAAACCGACGAGCGGGCTACATGTGCACGCGTTCATCGGCCCGCTCCCAGGGATGCAGTCATTTTACAATATACAAGTATATATGTGTACAAGCTATAAAATAGCCTTGCTGCGCGTACATGTGTGCTCAATTTTAAGTGGATGTGCGTATGTGGGCGCAAATCCGGCTTCTACCGTGTGAGGAAATTTTTAAAGGGACATCCACCGACGTCATTGATAGCTTTCCAAGTTCATTCCCAGTTGGCCCAGATAAGGGATAGGACTTCCAAACCCCTCTAGTTTAATAGACTCCCTTCCCCTTGTTAGCCTCGACATTGATGTGGCTAGTTTTTTTTTTATTACTTATTCATTATCCATAGCAGAAGTAAAGTTATGTGGCAGGGGACTCCGGCACGCTAATGCGCATTGGTATGTCCACACAAATTTCATAGCCCACACGTCTTTCTTTTTGGAAATTTTCTCTTTGTGCATGTTCGCGCATATCCCAGCTGCTTATAAAATACACGGCGCAGGCAAGCCCGACTTGTGTGCTTAACTCCCAGTTTTGGCACCCGCCAGGCTTTTAAATGTACGGAATCACTTTGAAAATTCACCCATTTGGGGCCTAAACGTTTTTCCCCATAGACATAAATGGGAGAAAAGCCTTAGTAAATCAGGCCCTTAGATTGTAAACCCTCTAGGGCGGGGAATTACCTATGGTACCTGAATGTAAATCGCCTTGAACTAGGGCAGTGATGGCAAATTCTGGTCCTCGAGTGCCACAAACAGGCCAGGTTATCGGGATATTTACAGTAAATTTGTATGAGATAGATTTGCCTACAATGGAGGCAGTGCATGCACATCTTTCTCATGCACATTCATTGTGGATATCCTGAAAACCTGGCCTATTTGTGGCACTCAAGGACTGGAGTTCGCCATCACTGAACTAGGGTTTGGAAAAGCAAGTACTTAAATTAAAAATCCAATATGCATAAGATACATCTTTACTTTGTTTTATCGCTTCCTTTACTGTTTCTATTTTAAGTAATGATTTTAGCTATTTTTAGTGAGATTTTTTATTTGTATTGATTGATTTGATGTAATTTAATCTATTCTTATTGTTTTTATAGTATTATTGTGTTACCCGTAGAGATAGAGACATGTTCCCTCTATAACGGTATAGAAAAGCTGTATAAATAAATAAAATAAATAAACAAACATCTGTATGCACTGCTCTTTGTGGATATATCTCACGGCATATTTATTTCGGATAGCCTGAACACCAGCTGGCAAGGGCTACCTTGGACAGCTTTGGGAATCTATGCTTTACACTAATATACTTTTCTTAGTATTGTACTTGAACTATATTTTTACATCAGTGCCTGTACCGATATATTTCTGTTTGAATGTTACAGTGCTAGCATTCATTGTAACTTTGGGCACGCACTTTGACTCTCATTGTAACCATTTAGACTGTAAATTCTCTGGGGTGAGGACTCGTATGAATTTTTTTTCCACAGCACTTCAGTTTAGGGCACTACATAAATGACAAAATAAATATATACAAAGGAGGTAATTTTCAAAGGAGTTACACGTGCAAATGTAACGTACAGTCATAGCAATTTTCAAAAGCCCATTTATGCAAGTAAAGTGCACGTCCAGTCCACATGAATATCCTATGGACAATTCAATGGCATATACTGTAGCAATTTTCAAAAGCCCACTTACAGGGTGAAGTGCATTTACACGTGTAAAACCTAATTTTAAGTGTTAATGCTTTTTACAATCAGGTCCAAAACTTAAGAAGACAAGGTAAATAGCATAAATTTGTATTTGTTCTAATAATAACTCCTGAGAGCAATGAGACAAAAATGGTAGCCTGCAAAGACTGGATTTATAAAAAAACTCATTTACCCCCCACCCAATGCTTTTGAGACCCTGCTTCATGTGCTAATGGGCTCTGCAGTTCAATATTTCTCCCTTGTCCGTGGCTGAGGAAGGACAGTCAGAGCTGTGGATCTGAGGGAGCAGTACACACGAGCATTGCTCTGTTATAGATCTTGCATACAGTGCAATATGAGAAGGCAAATATTATAGGATATGAAGATGGGGACAGCAGCAGGAATGGTCTGAGCAAGCTGAGGAGGCAGGGCCAGTGCTTCCATTAAGCAAACTAGGCGGGTGCTTTAGGCGCCTACAGAGCCAGAATTTTGGAGGCGGCAAAAACTTACAGACACAGGGCCCGGAGGGGTGCTGCGCCAATGTCAATACCACAGACGGGAGCACTGTGCTGGAACCACTGCCGCCGGTAGGAGGGAGCGATGTGCTGGACCTGCTGCCAATAGGTAAGTTGGGGGAGGGAAGACAAAGTTTGCTAGGGTGCCAAATATTCTTGCACTGGCCCTGTGAGGAGGCACACGGCACTGACACAAGAGACAGGTAGAGGACACAGAAGGAAGTGTAACCAGCAATAAAGTCATCCAGTCCTAGAGGCTGGGACACTCAGTCTAGAGGAAAGTTTTACCTAAACAAGACATCAGCTGGTGCAGTTATGGCCATGAAATGCCCCTTGGTATCTCAATTCTTGAGTTGGGTAAGGGAAGTATGGTGTTGCCTTGCCCTATAGCTGCCAACATGTTCTGCCTGTAAAGGGAGTGGAGATAGCCAAGGCTAATCCAGGTCATGAAGTTTTTTTTTAAATTTTTTAATTAGTCCTTTTCTTTTGAAGGGCTTGAGTGAGCAAAGATTGAAGTTTGAAGGTTTTTCCTAGCCAGGATGACAGCTGGTCCAGCAGTTCACAGTAACAGGTCAATACAGTTAGGTCGTGCGGAAAATGGGCACTCAGTGTTGAGCACCCGCTTTCCTAATGCGCGCCAGGCCACCTCTCCTGGGCACACGATAAAGGATTTAAATGAGAGATCACACTAAAAAGGAGGCGCTAGGGACAATAGCGCGCCCCTAGAGCCTCCTTCGCAGTGGAAGCCCAATGGAGGTGGCTGTCAGCGGATTTGGAAAATGGACACTCTCAATTTTATGAGCATCTGTTTTCCTAACCTGTGCACAGCCATGGGTTAGGAAAATGGATGCTTGTAAAACTGAGCGACCCTTTTCCTAACCTGACCGCCAGTACACTTTTTTTTTTTTAAGCTTTTGTTAAAAGGATAAAAAAGCAGTATTTTCTGCTTTTCTGTACACTTTTTTGGGCCGCTCAGAAATGAACGGCCTGTAGCTTAGCAAAGCTAACGGCAGTAGGCCCATCCAGTTTGCTGTTATACAATGCTAAGGATACTTTCCAGCTGCCAGCCTTAAACTCGTGACCACTTGTAGGATATTGCTCCTCCCCTCCCCTCCATGTCCCTTAGTCAGGGCCAGGAAATATTGCTTTCTAAAGCTCAAGTCCTGTTAGCAAGAGAAAAGAAAGAAAACACTAAACAGGACTTCAATCCGTGTGGAGAAAATCCCGTGAGAATCGTACGTTGGAGGCTGTGTTAGATGCTGCACGCTTTCATGAAGGGGTGAAAGAGTTAATGTGTCTGGGAAAGTGCATTTGCTTAGAGCAGGATTGTGTGTGCTCTCTGCTTTAAGGGAAGAGTTTGCGTGTGCTGTCAACGAGCCATCTGTAATTCTGGTTAGAAAGGCAGATGAGATGAGTGATGCAAGTCTGCAGAAACCATATGTGAAAATCAAGAGTGGGGGAGAATGTAGAAGCGGCTTTGTTAGATGCATGTGATGGTTTGTGTGAGAGCAGCTTCGCTGGAGATGCAGCAGCCTTTTGGACCTTTGTAAAATTCAATAGTAGGTAAAAGTTCCCATACAATATGACGGAGGAAATATGTGAATGAAAAATGATACTATGAAAATGTTTCTGTTTCCACAGAAAGTTTTGTCTTTTTTTGGCAAGTAGAAAAGCATTATTTTCGTCTCTTTCTATTTAATTCATTTATGTGCCAGAGGATCCATTTAAAATGACGAAAAACTCCTGAATTTCCTGAAAAGTTGGGCAGCTATTTCTGACCTCCTGCCCATTCTCCATGCTGACATCACACTTTGAGCATGCTCAGTTTGGTCCCTGCTCTCCTCTCCCGCGAGGTCAGCTGGGAAAGAGAGGGAAGGAGAGAAGACCCATATCCAAAAAGAAATAATAATGAGAATGAATCGCGTGTGATATGTGTAATTATTTGTATTCTCCTGCTTCCTGTGGGACAGCTTTGAAAGCTGTGTAAACCTTATTTATGTAAAAATGTTGCAACGCGTGACACCTCCCCACCCCAGAGTGTTTCAGTAAAGCAGGATCGGAGCATTCGTATGTGTTATGATCGAGGAATCTCTGTAGCTTTTATTTTCTTTTTAAGCTCCCATCCTCGCTCCCCCAAATTACAAACAAACAAAATGCCTGATTCAGAATAAGTCAGAATTGAGGCCTACAGAATGTGATGCCTGTAAAGAACATGCAAGGTTGCTTATTTTGCAACGTAAATTTAGGAAACTGTGATTGGATACTAAAAATATATATGTTCTACTCTTATATATATATCGTCTAGAATCTACCTGCCAGGAAAAATTGAAAATATGTTTTTCCTTCTCTTTTCCTGAATATTCAACAAAAGCATTTCATGAAAACTCCTTCCCTTAAAAATATTAAACTGCGTTCTAGGCTGTTATTTGAGAAACTTGCCATCCCCATGTTAATATTAATCAGTCATATGCAACATACAGTACCGCTATCTTGACATGGACACGGTAACCTATTATTACTGTATCAGTTATTTATTCCTGGCCAATCATTTGTTTGGCAGCCTTTTATTTCCCACAAATTGCTCTGAGAACTCCTAATCAAGTCACAATCACTGGCCTATATTTAAAAAGCTCTCTAGAGACAATAATATGGTGTGTCAGTAAGACGGAACATTTTTTGATTTTCATGTAACCTCATATCACTTTGCAGTTTGGACACTTCTGTGTTATACTTAGCTGTCTCATAGTAGAAGGGCTTGTTGTCAATTGGGGATATCTTCCAAGATGAATCCAAAAGTCAAAGGCCTGGGCTACACGGCATTTCAACGTGCCACTACTTGGTAAAATAGGGCCATCAACAGTATCCAGAAATATATATAGCTGTGAACAGTCGGTTCAAAAATGTGACAAGTATCATGATTTCAAATCGCTATCAGAATGTGCTTTTGCTTGAAATGACATAGGCAATGTCAATGACATTGTCCATATCATTTAGGGTCATTTTTAATAAGGAATGAGAAAATAGGGCACACTAACACCAAACAGTGTGCACTAATGCAAAATAGTGCGCACAGTTTCAAGTCACTGTGTACTATTTTGGGTTAGTGCACACAAATATGAATTAATGTGCATTAAAAACAATACTAAAACTTTAAAATGAAAAATTCTAAAAATGAAACTAAAGAAAATGGAAATAAATAAACAAAATGAAAATTAAACAAAACTACAAATTTTGCTATGTGCACCTCTATTGTCCTGGTAGGTGATAAGGATAGAGGTTTCTGCAGATAGGTCCATGTACACTCTACTTAACCTATTGCATTGAAATATAACTGAATAATTGGCATGGCTTGCTGTTTTCTATTAAATGATTTTTAACATGCTTGCTGCCTTTTCTTTTAAAATATGTTCCTACAATCAGGCTTAACATACACAATTAGTTTATTATTATACATTGTTACCATACTATGATGGCACATGACTAATTTGTAATCTATACTACCCATACTTCTCATTATTGTGCCCTTCTGTAAACCGTTGTGATGGTTATCTAACTTAACGACGGTATAGAAAAGTTTTTAAATAAATAAATAAATAAATAAATAAAAATAAAATGGAACGTAATCGGAATCAGTGATCTACAGGTTCTCTTTCCTCCCAGTAAACAGCAAAACAAGGCCTAGATTCATCATTCCTGTAGAACGATGAGCTGCCGCGGTAAAGGGGGTGGGGGTGGAGGGGCTCTAGTGTGCAGCCGGCCACATCACTGCGGTGCAGTTTCGCCTGCCGTGCTCCAGCCATGCCGCACACTATCGCCCCATAGTGCCACGCTGAAAGGTGGTGCTATTTCCCTCGCCACTGCCAGCGATAATGTCCAAAGCATTATCGCCAGCAGAGTGCCGCCACCCCATTTCCCTAAACTCCTCCCTAACTCCACCCCCTTCCTCTAATTTTAATTTTACTGCCACGATTGTTGTGTCAGTCGGCCTTCGATGGCTTCGCCCCGCTTGTTGCACCCCTATCTCGGTTCCTCCCGCTTACCTGGGCAAGATGGCTACTGCAGCATCATCAAGCCAACCTCTCTAGCATCCCTGGAACGGCTATGGTGCAGCCGTACGCCATTGCTCCTCCCAGGTACCTGCTAGGGTGCGCGCAACCCATGTCTAAGTACGCCCAGTGGCGCGAACCTCAAGGGCATTCCCTCATCTGACGTCACGCCAATCCGGGTATATCTACTTCTTGATTGCTAGCTCATTGAGTTGGCAAAGGCTCGAATAGACTCGTATGGACACGAACTGTTCCTGTCTGCGCTACTCTGCCGCTTTCCTGCTGTCTGCAAGAAGCTTTCCTTCTGCCCTTCGGGGTTTGCTACTAACTTGGGTACCCGCTCCTCGGGGGCCCTCTGTTCTATTTTCAGGTGCCATTCAGGGAACAGGTACTCGCTCCTTGAGAGCCTGCCCTCCCTGCCTCAGTGCCTGTACCTATGACAACTATCTGGTGGAATCGCATCCATAACTGCTAACACCGAGTGAGTACTCTAATCTCTCATCTGTCTCATCCACAGTAACTCCTTGCTACGGAACCTCCTGATGTCACCCAGGAGAGAAGGGCTCCCTCTGCCGAGGTCCCTGAGACTACAACTCACCACTGCCACCTGGTGGCTACTTCAAGCTGTATAATAAAAGAGTTCAATTCCGGTGTTTTGTGTATAGCAGTGGTCCCTGACCTTTTTTGCTCCAGGGACCGGCTTCAAGCAAGACCATTTTTCCATGGCCCGGCGAGGTGGGGTTGGGGCAGGGGCGGGGTTTTGGTCATATGGGGGCAGGGTTATGGATGGGGGTTGGATTTTAGTGCATACTTATTTAATTATGACATCTATAAATCCTGCACCTCCAGTTATCTAACTTTGTGCATCCACTGAAATTCCCCCAAACAATGGAGCTTGGATATTTCCCTTACAGCTCATCATAGTAAAAGATATTTTCAAATTCTAGTGTTACCTCACAGTAACAGCAGCACAAACACCTTCCACTGCCAGACACATTGTGAACTAACACAAAATCCCACAAAAAAAGACACTCAAAATCTATACTGCAATCCCATCGTAACATAATAGTAATAACACCAAGGACTCAAACAACAAAAACCGTACCTGTGAATAAGCAAGGGTAAATATTACACTGGGTCCTAGGATAACAATACACCACCTACTGAGGAAACAAAACAAACCCGATTGCTATAGATCCCTATACAGACACTACATGCTAGCAGAATCTCTCATCATGGTCACACTCACAGAGCAGAGACGGACCCTCACCAAATACAGAATACAAAATAAAGGAGCACAAATTAGAAAAAACTGGAATGGAAACCCCAAGAAGCCAGACTCTGTGTATTAACAATGGAAAAACAGAATCACCATTCCTCATAAACAAATAAAATCAAGAAACATAAAGCATCAGTTATAATAGTAAAACCATACTAATAAAATACTTTAAAACTACTGATAAATAGAATTTCTATTCATTAAAATCATATACATTTTTTACAATTTCCCAAACACCAATAAAATATTTCAAAACAGCACATATATCAAACAACACACAATAATTAAAACTAATAAGGATTTTAAAAAGCCCCTGCTGTCCATACATGGGCGCTCTTGATTTCCAGTCACCCTGATATTGTTGAGGATTAGGAGGTTATCCTCTCTCTCTCTCACACATACTCACATGTCCATTCTCTCTCACACATACACTGTCACATACATACACATTCATGCTCTTATACCCACCATAACCTCTCGTTGACACTGACACACTCTCAGGCTGTAAGACACTCTCCCTCCACACACACCCCTCCCACACACACACACACTTACTCCCCTGGATTTTCTCATACACACTCATGCTCTCACTCTCACTGGCTTCCTCACAACCTCAGAGCCTCTCTCATTCCTCTGCTGCCACTGTCACTGCTGCCGCCTGGCTATTGGGGAGGTGCTGATTGCTGCTACTGGCACTGAAGCCCATTCTGCTGCCTCCTCTGTGCAGGCCCCATGGGCTTCCAGTTCCTCTATGCTGATCTCGTACATTGTGAGATCCGCATAGAGAAAGTGCTATTCTTGCACATTCCCAAAGATTACATGTGCCAATCAGTAAAAAGTAATTTTTTTTTTTTTACATCTGCTGTCTGATCTTAGTTTTCTAATCGGTTGGTTACAGGCTTTTTTCCCCCCACCTTCCCTTTCTTATTTTTTTGCCAATTCCTTTTATATTGCCTTTTTTTCTATTTCTTTTCTCTCCATCTGTCTTCTTCCCTCAAACACACAGTCAGGTTCTCATTCTCACATGCCTTCTCTCTCTCTCACACACACTCACACACAGCCTCTCACTGTCACATGCTGTCTCTCATACAATCATTCATACACACAGGCTCTCACTGTCACATGCTCTCTCTCATACAATCATTCATACACACAGTCTCTCACTGGCACATGCTGTCTGAGTCTCACACACACAGGCTCTCTCCCACATGCTGTCTTGCTCAAGCACAGGCTCTCACTGTCACATGCTCTCTCTCACACTCACAGAGGCTCTCACATGCTGTCTCTGCAAACATTCAAGTCTTCACTCCCACACATAGTCTCTCAACTCATCTCACACACGCACACATACACACTCTACAAACCCTCATCCTCTCTCTCACCTCTGGGCCTCCTCTTCACAGGCCGCTGCAGGATGGGTTCTGCAGCGGCCCTGGTCTTCTCGGGCCACGCTGCTCCTCTTCTGCACGCGGCTGATGCTCCTCCTCCTTCCTGCCCATGCGGCTCCGGTAACATTTTTCTTCCAGGGCCGCATGGGCAGGAAGGAGGAGGAGCACCTGCACGTTTAGATGCGACCTTTTTCTTCGGGCCTTGGTGACATGAGCTCCACCATGGCCCTGCTGATCTTCTTGTTGTGTGCTCAGCCGCAACATGCTAATTGGCTTTTCGGGTTGTGCCTCCTCCCTTTTGGGGTTGGAGGAGGCGGGTCTCCTGCCTCACCCTGCCTCCCCGCAGCAGCGGCAGCCAATGAATGGTAGCTGGGGAAAGCGGCGCCGCAGACTGGCAAAAAACCCCCAATGGCCCGGTCCCGGTCCGTGGACCGGTGGTTGGGGACCCCTGGTGTATAGAGTCTAGCCCAGTGCTGTGGCTCCTCACAGGGCTCCTCTTCGTGGGCGTGGTCATCTCCACAGCACCCAAGGATCCACTAAAACACATGTAATAACAACACGATAAGCCCATTATAACATGCGTTAAGGCATTATCATGTGCGGTAATGCCCTAATGCATGCGATAATGGGCTATCACACCTTGGAAAATGACCCTATCAGATAGGTTGAAAACAGACTGTGCATTGCAACTCTTTTCTCTCACTTCAATCTATTCTGACATTTTCATTCCTTCAGCAGGTCAAATTTTCAGGCAATTATATTATAGATTCCTAGAATTTTGTCCTTCCAGACAAAATCTGCCACCCTCACTGTAGTAATAACCTAAACACATACATATGGCCTTATTGCTGCTCTGGATAAACGAGGAAGAAGTACCATTGAACAATGGTGTGCAGAAGGAAGAAAACCACCTGTTTTGCTTTCATGGCAACACCTTTATTTGTTTTTATTTTGTTGAGGTTTGTTTTTTTTTTTTTTTTAATCTATCGGTTTGTCACACCCACATCTGAGGCATGCAGAGTTCTAGCACTGAGAAACCCTAGCATTTGGTTCTTTTTATTGGGCTGACATAAGAATAATCAAAAGATTAGGAATATGCATTCATTTGAAACAAATGGGCAACATTAAATGAAACAAGACATTTTCATTTCAATTTCCTTTCAAATGAAATGAATGGACAGTGCCCCTGAAAATAAGGAACATTTTTGTTTTTTTCATTTTTGGATCCCTTTCAAGTCTATGGGACAAGCAAAACTGCAGGTTTTTGTTTTGTTTTTTTTTCTACTCAAGGGAAGACACTGAAGGTGGACTGAGCAGACCAGGGTATGAAGGGTTAAAGAAGGCTCAGGACCAATCAAGGTCAAGCATTTTTTCTAAACAGCCTATCTAATCTGGCACCTGCATGGACTGAGAATGAGTTCCTCATTTTTTTTTTTAAACAAACTGAATGTAAGCTGCAACTTGAGCAGTCTTCATTTTGTATTGAGTCATTTCTCTGCTGGATTTCAGACAGAGAGGAGATGCTTCTGAAGTTCTTTCTCAGAGCCAAAGAAAAAGTTGAAAAAAGGATTTAGAAAGGGAATGGAAGGAGAAACGAAGGAGAGTTGTTTCCTATTGTCACACAATGTTACTGTGTAAAAGGACACACTGCAATTATCTGTCTGTTCACTGTTACAGAGCTATTGTATCACTGAACGGGCAGGAAGCGTGTGTGTCTCCCTGTGTACACTTGCAGCCCAGTTTTTATTTTAACAGCTGCAGTATCTTTGACGTGTAACCACTGCACTAACCAGGTAGAACAGCACCCTTTCTTTTCTTTGTTCTCTAACTTTCTGTGGGTAGAAAAATGAATCGGTATACACTGACTTTAGTGTACGCGTGACTCTTTTTCCTAGTGGGACTCTCCATAGTCATAGTCAGCAAGCAGTATGTGTCACAGATTGTATATGATATTCACAGTGCTATCTGTTTGTCTCAACGTGACACTAGTATCAGTGTACCGTACAGTGCTATAGTTCACTACATTTACTGTAAAAATAAAACCCCCAAGTCACTTAGTAAGTGACAGGCTAAATTCCACCATGGCACAGGGTGCAAAAGGTAGATGTGGCAAAGGCACTAATAGCCACAAAAACAAGAAAGGAAAAGAGAAGGATTTTCCTCCAAAGGGACCTAATAGTGCACTACTGATGGTAGCAGCAAGAAGACCAGGATTCCCCCACCCCTGGAGGAAACCACAGGCAGGACTGAGTAAGAAGCAGCTCAAGCTGGAAGAGCATCTGCTGCCTGTTCCCACTCTCATCTCTACTCCTGTGATACAAGGGCAGGAGAAGGCAAAGTCAGGGGAGAGTGGAATCAGAAGTGGAGGGGAAGGAGCACTAGGAGTGGAGTTCTCAAATGCAGTACAATGCTCCTCCGTGATTCCTTTAGAGCAACGTCTGCAGTAGATAAAGTACTGATTCAGATGAATCATGTGAGAGATTCTCAGAGGATACTGAACTTCTAGTAGCTCAGAAAGGTTTCAGGAGTCTGGTTACTAGCAAGCTCTCCTCTAGCAGCTGCAGGAAGCAAAAAGTGATACTACTGGGGCAAAGAACATCCACCAGGAAGAGTGTGAGAGATGTCCCTGGCCTTTTCCCTCTCGGTCTGCCCTCAACTGTAGCCCCAGCAGCAGCACCCAGGCATCAAGATAGGGAGTGGTGATCCCACAATCCAGCAGAGATTTATTTTATTTATTTATTTCTCAAATCTTCTATACCGCACAAACAGCAAGCTGACCAAGGCAGTTTACAACAAGGGAATATAACTTACAGTAAGCATATAATAATTTAATAAAAATAAAATATATAAAACAAAGTAAGGCATGGAAATAACCATGCTTTCACTTTCTTTCTAAAATAATTTGACTCCAATACCCACCGGTGCTGAGTTCCAACACTGTGGTCCAAACACTGAAAACATCTTTTTCCTTGAGCTCACCTTTTTCACCTTTCTTACTCCAGGAACCATAAACAATGGTCCTTCTGATGTATGCAATATTTGCTTTGGTATATGTCTCCGGACTTTGCTTATTAAATAACTTGTACCCTTAGCCTGACTGACCTTGAATATAGAGTCATGATCTAAAATATAATCCTTTCCTAACAGGCAACCAAGTCAATTCCACCAACAGTGGTTTAGTACTGGTTCTTCTTGGGCGGTCAAGCACTAGCCTGGCTGCCATATTTTGCATCACCTGGAGATGGTGTGTATTCTTCATAGTTACTACCAACAGAACTCCATTGCAGTAATGGAAAATTTTTATTACCAATGCCTGTACTATTGTTCTAAATACACTAAAACTCGCTCTTCCCCTTAGCTTCCTTAATTGCCTTTTTAAAAAAAAAAAAATCCTCCTCACCATCAAAGAAGGTTAATTTATCACAATATTGAACTCCCACATTCTGAGCTTCTGGAGTATTACTATAGGTCATCTTATCAATCTTCTATTGCAAAAATATTGTTTTCCTCCAAATACCTAGACAACTGAATTTTAACAGCCTTTTCTAACACTTTGGCCAGAAAAGGACTGTTTGCTACCGGTCGATAGTTTATCACTGATTCTTTATCTGCACCTACCTTTTTAAATAAAGGACGTATAATAATCTTCTTTTACATCCCTGGGAAACCCCCTGCTTCCGAGATCCGTTAACTATCAATTGCAGTTCTATCAACAAATCAACCGATACATTTTCTTATGAAATATGAAGGTCAAGGAACTAAACTATATGTAGTTGGATTACAACTCCGTAGAATCCCTCTGACCTCCAACCAACTCAATTCCCCAAAAAAACCCATTCCTTCCCCTCTTCTTAACTGATCCAGCCCCTCCTCCTCTAAAGCAATCGAGACAATCCGCCTGGCTCTCTATTCATCTTCCACCTTATGTTTCCAAAACCAAGCAAAACTATCACAGTTCAATATATCTGGGATAAGCATTTTAGGCAAACAATTTCTTCCTGTGGAAATAATCTTGCTCTCATAATATTTCCCTTTAGCTATTTTTTAATTTACCTGAATAATCATTTGCACATTGTCTCCAGGCCAATTTATCTAAGCACAAGTGAGTCTTAAACCATTTTCTCTCCTTCTTTCTCACTTCCTCCTGAATCTCCTTTAATTCTACAGTATATCATGGTGCATGGCCCTTCAACCTCCTGCTTCCTCTCTTAACTGGAGCAATAACATTCAAAAAATTCTGTATTTTACAATCCCATTTTTCTATCATCTCCCCCAACAATTTCTCTCCAGTTCCCATATGCAAGGTTAGTGGAAGACTCGTGTCTTGCAGAATGCATTCACTGTTGTAAGGCCATCAGCAGAGGAAAGCTCCTGAGGCCTCAGTTTGGGCTACTTTGCCCTATCACTGTGCCTGCTGCTATTCCTGTCCCTCTTTTTGGCACTTTGCCCAACTCCTGCTGGCTTAGAGTGCTCATTTCTCTGCTGATGATGCCTCCAAGCTCCACTAAACTTGAATAGAAAACCTCAGGGGCAGATTTTAAAAGCCCTACGCGTGTAAATCCAGGAGGATATACGCGAGTAGGGGGGTTACACATGCCAGGCCTATTTTCAAAAGCTCGGCGGCGTGCGTAAAGTCCCGGGACGCGCGCATGTCCCGGGGCTTGAAAAAAAGGGTGGGGCATGGGTGGGGCGTGGCTGGGGTGTGGGCGGTCCGGGGGTGGGGCGTGGCCAGAGGCCTCCGTACAGCCGCTGGGCCGGGGGATTACGCGCCGGCACGCGCAACCTACGCCTGCCCAGAGACAGGCGCAACTTATAAAATAAAGGTATGGGGAGGGGTTAGGTAGGGCTGGGGGGCGGGTTAGGTAGGGGAAGGGAGGGGAAGGTGGGGGGGGGGGGTGGAAGGAAAGTTCTCTCCGAGGCCGCTCTGATTTCAGAGCGGCCTTGTAGGGAACAGGGAAAGGCAGCAGGGCTCCCCAAGGGCCGGCGCGCGCAAGGTAAACTATCGTGCACCCCCTTGCGTGAGCCAACCCCCCGATTTTATAACATGTGCACGGCTGTGCGCGCATGTTATAAAATGGGACGTACATTTGTGTGCGCGGTTGCGTGCACAAAAATGTACGCCCGCGCGTAGGTATTAAAATCCCGCCCACAATTTTTGAGCACACAATACCTCGTATGGCTTCTCTATTGACTTTAATGGGAAATGAATGAGTGAATGATGTGAGAAAAGAAATACATTTTTTGGCCCCATACCAACAGAACAAATCACTGAGCTAAATGAATTGTAGAATGAACTGAAATAAAATATTCTTCTGCACACAGGGCTGAATTTAGGCACAGACAACATGGGCACGTGTCCCACGTACCAAATTCAGCTGCTGTCGGATTTCTTGAGGCAAAGTTTCCTGCCTCCAGTCCTCTCTGCCTATGGGCACCAGAATCTTAAATCAGGCCTTGTCTTTGCACACCCTTACAAGAGATGTAGTACATGAGTCTTCAAGATCACCATTCTCAAGGTCCCTTGCTTCGTATCTGCACTTGGACTACGTTTTCAGACGATTTGGTCCAATTGGGGGAAATATGAGGAGAAGCTATGATTATTCACAGATTTCCCTGATTTATCTTTGCTATTTATCCTTCTATTCAAGCTAAATAAAAGCAGAATTTTAATCTAGATGGTCAAAGGTTTCCAAGGCTGAAATATTCCCTTTAGATGAAGAAAATTCATGTTTAGAGCAAGGTCATGTGCATTGTCATTTTCAGGGCAATTCTGAATGCCATGCTTCTGGTTAGCCTCTCTGACCTACTAGTGGGAGCTTGGAGCACTGCTTGAGAAAGAAAAGAATTTTATTGACATATGCCATACTGAAACTTACAGAGCAAATAACCACAATGCAGATTTTCAAAGGTTTTCTTGAATATAAAACTAGCTACAGAATGCCACCCATATGTTATATACTAACAGAGAAGCATTTCAAGCTAGTTTTTTTTTTCATTGTTGTTGACTATGTTGAAATTATGATTTAAAACTCACAAAATAAATATTTCAATATATTAGAAATGTGTTTTCATTCAAAATGAAAGAGGAAATGTCCATAACCTTTTGGAGTTCAGCATTAACTGGGAATCGTTCTTGACCCATTTGGATGCTAAAGATGAGGATAAGTTAAGTGGCGCGGGAGGGGAGGGGGGACAGGGTCTGAGGAAGTGGGAAGGATGCAAAGGAAGGAGGGATAGGGCTGGTGATCAGCTTTTAGTGCATTCTTGCCAGCGCACACTAAAAATATTGGAATGGAAACGAGAAAATTGAAAAGAAACAAAATGAAATCTCCCCATCAACGAAACAAAACAAAAGGCAAAATGGAAAACAAATCCCTGCATATCTCTAATATACGTAGAGATACAGGTATAGCTTACAATTTTTTGAAAGAGAAAAGAGACAAATCCTTCTGCACTCCACCGAATGAACTTGCTTGTGGCAAAAGACACTTTTAAAGAGACAGCACTGCTTCCTCTGAAGCAGATTATGATGCTTTACGTAAAAAAATGTGTAGGCCGCACAGTGCATAGTCCTAGGTGATTTACAATAAAACATACATAGTTACAATAGAATCAAAATATAATACAGCAGCGAGCCTGCTGAAGGCTATTACTTTCAGGCAGACTGTGCTTGTTGCTAAACTGCTATATTCGCAGAACACTGTGAGACTCATGGCGATATTCAAATAGTAGCGGCCAGAGGCAAGCTAATGTAATTCTAAGGCTCCTTTAAAGAAGAGCATCTTTAGATGTTTTTTTGAAAAAGCTTTAAGGCATGCTTCTTGCTGGAGCTGCTCTGGCACAGAGTTGCACAGTATAGGACCAACTACTGCCAGTGAGCGCTGATAGAACTTCACAAGCTGGACTGACCAAACGCTGGGAACATTAAGAGCACTCCGGCCAACCGAGCAAAGGTTTCTAGTTGATTTCTAAATTTTGAGTTGTGAACTTAATACGTAATGGCACATCACTGTTGAGAGCCTTATGGTACTAGTGTCAGAATTTCAAATTGTACCTTCCACTGGACAGGCAGCCAGTGGAGGGATTGCAGAACTGGTTGAATGTGTGAGCAATTCCAGAGAGAATTCGTGCTACAGAGTTCTGGATCATTTGTAATGCATTTAATACAGACACAGAAAGACAAGTCAAATAGAATTTTAGAAGTGCATGGCCAGACCCTGTCTCCTAAACATCCAGCCTCACACAGGCCCTTGCCTATCTCATATACAAATATTATACTGTACACATGCATACCTACTTTTCTGCTCATACTCATCATTCATGCTCATACGCTCTGCAAGAAATGGGAGCACACACATACACCATTCATACAAAATATATCATTTTACTGAAAATTAGTAAAACTACAAACTTAAAATTTGATTTTTTTTTTTTTTTTTTTGCCTCTTTCAGGACTCTTAATGCACATTGGTGGATGAGAGGCTTCTTTCCTCTCCTGCCTTGGTGTCAGTCCCTTCTCCCACCGATCCACCTGCTGGAAGACTAGCATGGCCCAGACATGGTCATAGGAAAGAATAAAGTCACTAATAAGGCTCACCCCCACCATCCATCTCTGTAGCAAACATTAACTCTATCAGCGATGAGCGAGAATCCTAATTTTCACATAATAATGATATGGTTAAATGCATGGATGTGTACTAAAGCTGGCAGGTGAACGCACTGGGGTACTTCTCGTGAGCTCGGTGCTGCCTCATAAAAATGGAAGGGTGGCAGCCTGGAGGAGATAGTTGCTGGGGTGGTGACCCTGCCCTCTCCTGTCATCAAGGTGGCTATCTGTCAAGCAATGAGCAGCGGCACATGATGATCCCTGATGTTTTCTGCTGTGCAGTGCCGCCGCTGGGGCAGCACAGCAGAGCTATTTAATGGGACCACGTTTGTCTGTGCTCACGCGGCATGGCTGAAAGACATCCTGCACCCATTCCTCACAATGATCAGTCATCTTGATAAAAGGGGGTGGGGAGGGGGGACAGGAAGACTAAGTGGCAGCAATTAATTTTCTGACTCCAAATGTGTCCATTCCTTTGTGCCTGCCATGACCATCTCCATGTCTAACAACAGGCAGTATCGCTTTACAGAGCTGTAAAAGCAGGAAGTGAAATGGGCCTTCACCTCATGAGTAATGGAATTGGTGCACACGTTTTCCCTGAGTCCTGCCACAAGCTGCCTGCGTGAATGCAGAGCCCCCCCCCCCCCCCCCCTCTATGAGCGCAGTCATGGTGAGCATGCCCTGTGCAGCAGAGTCCTGCAGGATAGATGATGCATGGATAGAGCCCTTATTTGAGCACATGATGCTCCTTTTTTCACTGCCCGGATGTGCTGAATACTAATGCAAGCTGCCAGGCTATGAAAGCTCTGGTGGGGTTTATCATTGAATGTTTTGAGTACGAGAAAGGTGTTTCTTGCCTCAGAGCTGTAGCCAGGCAATGTTGTGCCTATGGCTGGCCACCCATTACACAATACATGACACCACGAGTTGGGAAACTCTATTGAATATTTGTACAGCAATGTCCATGGCCAGTGCAAGGATATTAGGCACCCTAGGCAAACCTTACAGCCTTGCACTCCTCATCCCATCACACCCTCCTCACACACAATTAAAAATTAAGCATTTATAATAATAGATTTTATATGAAAAGGACAATTAAAGCACAATCTTCTGAGGTAAAAATATCACTTATAATATGCATATTAAATTTACATGTATTGCTGTGGTGCCAACCAGAAAATCCTGCAAAAAAAGCAAGAGATACTTGGAACCCATATGGTATTAGGTCTTCTGTAATGCATCTTCGGCATGTGTTTGACCCCCAGAAAGCCCTGAGAAAACAGAATTATAATGCAATAAACTTTCTATCTCAAAACAGCATTAACTGCCAGCACTCAAACAGCAACACCCATGAAAGATAATGCTGCAAATATTACACCAGGCCTAAAACACCAATACATCCCCTATTAGGAAAACAGAACAAGCCAAGCTGCTATAAGTCTCTACAAAAAAAAACCTCTACACATTATTGGAATACCTTACCTCAGTCACATATGCAAAACACAGATGGACCCTCAAATACAGAATAAAGAGACCATAAAGTATAAATAGAAAAGTACAGACAAAAACTGAACTGGAAACCACAACAAGCCAAATTCTGTAGGTCCTGCAAAAATAAAAAAACAGAATCATTACCATTCCACAAAAAAAAAAAAAATAATAATTTAGTAAGACCATACCAATAAAAAGAATAATTCAAAACAACTAAAAAAGAGAATAATATTCAATAATTAAAAACTCATATACAAATTTTCCAAACACCAATAAAATATTTCAAAATAGACACATCAAATAACACCCAATAATTAAAACTAATAAGGATTGTACTGTGTACAATTCTGGTCACCACATCTCATTAAAAAAAAAAAAAGATATAGTTGCGATGGATAAGGTACAGAGAAGGGCAACCAAAATGATAAAGGGGATGGAACAGCTCCCCTATGAGGAAAGGCTGAAGAGGTTAGGGCTGTTCAGCTTGGAGAAGAGACGGCTGAGGGGGGGGATATGATAGAGGTCTTTAAGATCATGAGAGGTCTTGAACGAGTAGATGTGAATCGGTTATTTACACTTTCGAATAATAGAAGGACTAGGGGGCATTCCATGAAGTTAGCAAGTAGCACATTTAAGATTAATCGGAGAAAATTCTTTTTCACTCAATGCACAATAAAGCTCTGAAATTTCTTGCCAGTGGATGTGGTTAGTGCAGTTAGTGTAGCTGGGTTCAAAAAAGGTTTGGATAAATTTCTGGAGGAGAAGTCTATTAACTACTAGTATTAATCAAGTTTACCTAGGGAATAGCCACTGCTATTAATTGCATCAGTAGCATGGGATCTTCTTAGTTTTTGGGTACTTGCCAGGTTCTTGAGGCCTGGTTTGGCCTCTGTTGGAAACAGGATGCTGGGCTTGATGGACTCTTGGTCTGACCCAGCATGGCAATTTCTTATGTTCTTATGTTCTTAAAAATCTCCCATTATCCATACCTGGGAACTTTTGATTTCCAGATGCCATGAAATTGTCATACATTATCAGGCAGAGAGGAAGTGGGGGTTGTGCACACACATGCACCCTCTCTCTCACACACATGCTCTCTCTCTCTCTCTCTCCCTCACATATACACACAAGCCATCTCTCATTCTCCCACATGTCCTTTCTCTCTCTCCCAAACACATAGACACAGCTCTCTCTCATTCTCTCCCCTCATACACACTTGCTCTCTCATTCTCCCACACACATACACACATGCTCTTTCTCTCTTCCACACATATGTACACATGCTCTCTCTCTCCCATATACCTATCCACATGCTGTCTCTCTCACTCTCCCACGCACACCCTCCCCCTTTGAAGCAGCAGCATCAGTCTTCATCTTCAGCCCCTGCAGCCTTCTGGCCAGAGGGCTGACCTAGCTCTGGCCTTGGGTTTCTTCCAGCAGAGCAGAGCAGGGCAGGGTATGCTCCTCCTCCTCCTCCGAAAGTTCTGCTGACCCCACTACTGATTCTGGTGAGGCTGTGCTACTTTTCCTCCTATCAAGGTCTTGCCAACCAAGCCATCGATTCCAGCAGGGAGGCACTTGTTTTGCTCCTACTACGATCCTGCTGGCCATGCAGCAGTGGGGCTGCACTCATGGTGCTGGTAGCACCATGGCACCCTTTGTAGTGGCGCCTATGGCCATAGGCATGCTATGGCTCTGCCTTGACTTCTGGGAACCTAGAATTACAGCTTTATGGGTAAGAGAAGTGTCCATGAATTAAGAAGAAGGTGGTGCTGACACAGGAATAGGATATTGTGGGATGGGGTGTTGAATATGTTTGTCTTTCAAGACTTTCGGGCCGATGCAGTAAAGTGTACTCAGGCTGAGCACATTGTTAGCTCCTTTTTGGCTGTGCGTTTTCGACGCGCTATTTTTACCCCTTATATAGTAAGGGGTAATAGCTCATGGAAAATGCGTGGCCAACCCCCCCCGAAACTAATAGTTCCCGCAACATGCAAATGAATGTTGATGGGCCTATTAGTCATTCCCGCGTGATACAGAAAGTAAAATGTGCATCGAAGCCGCATATTTTACTTTCAGAAATTAACTCCTGCCAAAGGCAGGAGTTAATTTCGGCCGGCACCGGGAAAGTGTACAGAAAAGCAAAAAAACCTGCTTTTTTGTACACCCTCCGACTTAATATCATAGCGATATTAAGTCGAAGGCCCCAAAAATAAAAAAAAAATTAAAAATTAAAAAAAAAAAATTAAAAAATCTGCCCTCGGCCCGCGGGTTGGAAGACCGATGCTTAATTTAGCCGGCGTCCGTTTTCTGAACCCGTGGCTGTCAGTGGGTTCGAGAACCGACGCTGGTAAAATTAAGCGTCGGCTGTCAAACTCACTGACAGCCGCCGCTTCTGTCAAAAAGGTGGCACTAGGGATGTGCTAGGGTCTCTAGCACCTCCTTTTACCACGTGCCCTAATTTGCATACGAGCTGATACTAAATCGCACGCCCAGGACACTAGCCTATGCGTGCGTCGGGAGAGCGGGCACTCGCCGGCTCTCCTGTGACTTTTACTGTATCGGCTCATATGATTGTTAATGTTTTATACCTTCTTAAGAGATGGTCTTTTTAAAAGTCTAATCAGAAGTTTTTCCACGTTTGTCTTGATGCTGGTTTTACCCTCACCGAGGATGAGTAAGGACTGAAGTGTGGGTGAGCATTGTTAGCTTCTGGCCCTTGGATCACTGTGATCTCACACCATCACCATAATCTATGCACTTCCTCAGCCCATTCTAGATCTTGCTGATATCAGTGGCGTTACTTTGTGCAGAAGGGATAGTAAGAACATAAGAACATAAGAAATTTTCATACTGGGTCAGTCCAAGGGTTCATTAAGCCCAGCATCCTGTTTCCAAAAGTGGCCAATCTAGGCTATAAGTACCTGGCAAGTACCCATACACCAAGAAGATCCCATGCTACTAATGCCAGTAATAGCAGTGGCTATTCCCTAAGTCATCTTGATAAATAGCAGTTAATGGACATCTCCTCCAAGAACTTATCCAAACCCAGCTACACTAACTGCACTAACCACATTCTCTGGCAACAAATTCCAAAGCTTAATTGTGTGTTGAGTGAAAAAGAATTTTCTCTAGTTTTAGATGTGCTATTTGCTAACTTCATGGATTACCACCTAGTCTTTCTGTTATCTGAAAGAGTAAATAACAGATTCACATTTACCTGTTCTAGACTTCACATGATTTTAAAGACTTCTATCATATTCCCCCTCAACTGTCTCTTCTTTAGTCTTACCTCATAGGGGAGCTGTTCCATCCCCTTTGTCATTTTTTAGATGCGGCGATCAGAATTGTGCACGGTACTCAAGGTGTGGTCTCACCATGCAAAACAGAGGCATTATGACATTTTCTGTTTTATTCACCATTCCCTTCCTAATAATTCCTAACATTCTGTTTGCTTTTTTGACTGTCGCAGCACACTGAACTCACGATTTCAATGTATTTGTATTTGTATTTTGCATATTACCCAGTTAGCCCCTCCCTTGTTCATTGTAATTTCCCTTCTCAGTTACTTGTAAACCGACATGATGTGTCCTGCGAATGCCGGTATAAAAAAAGTGTTAAATAAAATAAATAAATATGATGCCTAGATCTCTTTCCTGAGTAACTCCTAATATGGAATCTAAGATTGTGTAACTACAGCATGGGTTATTTTTCCCTATATGCATCACCTTGCACTTGTCCACATTAAATTACATCTGCCATTTGGATGCCCAATCTTCCAGTCTTGCAAGTTCCTCCTGCAATTTATCAAAACCTGCTTGTGATTTAACTGCTCTGAATAATTTTGTATAATCTGAAAATTTGATTACTTCCTTTCCAGATTATTTATAAATATATTGAAAAGCACTGGTCCAAGTACAGATCCCTGAGGCACTCCATTGTTTACCCTTTTCCACTGAGAAAACTGACCATTTAATCCTACTCTCTGTTTTCTTTTGACCAGTTTGTAATCCATGAAAGGACATTGCCTCCTATCCCATGACTTTTTCGTTTTCTTAGAAGGCTTCCCTTGGGTAAATCCATGCTGCCTGTGTTCCATAAAACCATGTCTTTCTATATGCTCTGTGAATTTGATCTTCAGAATAGTTTCCACTATTTTTCCTGGCAATAAAGCTGATTATGTATAATGCATGGGAGAGCTGAGGCAGGATTAAAAACTCAGGTACAGAGGGTTTAATTTCAGAGGTTTCATGATGCCTGGGCCTACTTGGCAGCATTTTTAAAATGTTGGTCCTGATTATCTTAATTTGCAGGAGCCAACAAACATATTTGCCTAAGTAGGAGTGAATAAAGCCCACAAAGAATGCCCAGAATATAAAGAAGGAATATATCTGGGAACCATTAGTTGCTAAATTATGGGTCCCACTATCTCTTCTTCAGATGCATAATACCCTAGAGCCATAGGGCAGGTTTCCCAGGAACTATTATTATTATTATTACTATAATCCTATTGCATTCCTGTGGAAGTTAAGCTTTTACTACAAGACGGTTGAAAAAAAACACAAACATATTTGCAATACACAAAAGTAGAGATGTCTAATGCACAAGAACAAATGAAGAAACAAAGCATAGGAAATTGCAATTTGTATTTCATAAAACAAATATCTACTATTTCAAAGCATCATCTCTCATCATGTGAGCCCCCTTTTCCCATGTTATATTTGCTATAGAACTAGGATCTTTGCCTGCACTTCCCACCTGCTGCTGAATTCACTTAGTGCTAAACTCTCATGCACTGCCCAACTTGTTCAGGTCATTAATTAATTAAGCACTTGAGAATTAACTTAGCATTAACAGAGACTACTCAAAAGAAACACTAAAGCCATAAGATTAACTGCAGTTGAAAAGAGAACAAGTATAAGAACTAGATTTGAAGGTGCAAAATCTAAAAACTTGTAAATAAAGATAACACAACAACAAACATGGTTACAATAATCTATTGATGGAAGTATTTTGTTTTATGATTTTTTTTTTTTTTTTACCAGCAAATAGCGCACAGGAGTTCTGACCTCCAACTCGGAGCCTCAGCACTTTCAGGCAACCATGATTTAATCCCGGAGGAACTCTGACCTCTACGGTCTCTGCTCTGTCGCTCGCATGACACCCACTCTTGAATTTAACCTACCGAAAATCCTGAAATGTTTCTATGAACCCTATGCTGGGGCTCAGAGTCTCATCCTGGAACTCTGTTTTTTGCCCCCCCCAGCAGCAGTTTGTGAAAGCAAGCAGTAAATAATTCCTCTTCTCCTGCCACCTCCCACTGAGTTGCTCTGTCTTTGCTTTAAGTACGCCTCCACCTGAGTGGGATTATAGGTTTGCCTGGCTGGTTTTGCATATGTGAAGCTGCTTGCTAGTAACACACTCCCCCATGCCTGCTCCTGTGTGGGGGGGTGCCTCCAGGTTCACTGGGATGTCATTATGTGGCCGCCCAGGTTTAGAATGAGGGTGAAAGCAGTGTGTATGCTGGGGGCAAGGGGGTTCATGCTACTTGAACAGTGCAAATGTGCAAAATGTTTGGATGTAAGTACAAAAAGATCAAAACAGAGCCCTTTATATATAGAAATAATACTTTCTACTCTACAAACTATCATGGAATCCCATGTGTTTAAAGCGATCTTCTTCCCAAGAAAGACCCTTTGAAGTTAAGACTAGCAAAAAGCAAAAACAAGATCACTTACTGCAAACAAGATAAAGGAGAGACTCCTGTTACCTGTGTCAACACTCTGTCTGTCAGCATGTACTGAAACAAAGCATGAACTTTGCAGGTTGCTGCATCCTTCAGCTGTTAAACGCTGCCTTTTTACTTACAATTAAATATGCATCAGTTGACAGAATTAAGCAGATGACATGACATGCTTCACTCTCAGTGGGTGCTCCGGGAGGCAATTAAAGACTCATCCTAACAAGAGGTTTCTAAGATGCTAGCAGAAGCCATAATAAAGAGTGAAAGATATTAGTGCTAATATAGACTGAGGAGCGGAGGATAAGGTTACAGTACCTGTCACAGCAAAGAATCCCAGGAAGCAGTTTAGTGCCATCCAGGCCCATTCAGTCAGCCATCCCGTGCATAAAAATAAACAGGTGCCAACACGCCAGTGCACTCGCAGGCTTTAGACCAGCCTGCGGCATTTCAAACTAAGCTTTTGTTGAGGCCTCATTTACAGATGTACAATCAGATTGCATTTAGAAAGCCATGCTTTTTTGTTATTGTTTAAATTAAAGGTTTAGGGTATCCACAGGAAGCATGATTTCCTGAATGCAGTTCTGAATGTTTTAATAATCAGGAATCAGAGTTATGTAATTACTTCACTTGTATAGCAGAGATATTCCTGTTTTTGTCTATTCTCCTCAATATACTTCGATATGCTCTGGTGGCAGATGAGGCATGGATAGTCTGAATCATTTTGCAAGATCCACTTTTAGGCCAGCTCAAGCAGAGTTGTGGTAACAACAGCTGGCTAAGAATCTAGGATGCCAGTGTTTAAACCCTGCTGATGCTCCTTGTGACCTTTGGCAAGTTATTGTCTCCCTAACAAACTTATGGCTAGATTTTCTATCGTTGCGCGGCTCTGTGAATCGCGCGGTACCGGCGGGCGGGGGGGGGGGGGGCCGAAACGGAGGGACGGCAGCCATCGTACCACTGCGGTGCGCTGGCTGCCGGCTTTCGCACCGAATAACTACACCATAAAAGGTGTAGTTATTCGGCGCGAAACTGGCGGTGATAAGGGTCCTTACCTTTCACCATCAGCGATGTCTTCGAGGCATCCGCCCCTGTGCCGCTCGACTCCTCCCCTTCCGGTGCCGACGCCGCCCAGACCCTGCCCTGATTTAGGTATTGCATGCAAAAAGGGATTTTTCTCATGAGATCCCTTTAGAGAATGACCCCCTTAGGGCCTGATTTACTAAGCCTTTTTTCCCCATAGACGCAAAATGAGAGAAAATCTTTAGTAAAGAAGCCACGTAGATTGTATGCCCTGTGTGGACAGGGAAATACCGTCAGTGCCTGAATACAACTTATCTTGAGCTACCCATAAAAAGATATGAGCTAAATCCAAGAGTTAAAAATGGCAGAAGTAAAAAAAAAAAAAAAAAAATTAAGTACAGTTCGGCTGCTTTGTGCAATAAGATATTTGCTGCTTTTAACTTTCTCTCCTTTTGATCCATCAGTGGAAAAATAAAGTTTATTGAATTTAATAGCAGAAATCTAGGGAGTGTTTATGTCCTGTCTAGGAATCTATTTGCAGATTATGTAAATAAAATCCCTCTCTCAGTTCAAAAATGAAAGAAATGTATTTCATGATAGATATTAAGAAAAAAATATGTAATACAAACTCAAGACATTATATTAATTATATTGAATTCCAATGTAAATAAGGACAGTGAGTCTGGTCAGTTGAAATTTTCAATAGCTATCAATACCTGTTGATAAAGGCAAAATCAGTAAGAAGAAGCTCAGGATGAGCATATTAGATTCCCAAGTACAAAGAAACAAAGGGGAAGCATCACCTGGGTCTAATGCATTGCAAAAGGAAGCAAGATGAGCAGGCTAGATCAGTTTTAGGGTCCTTCTTAGTGTCATGTTTCTATGTTATAAATTTAACTTTGCATAATCCAGAACATTTTTGTAAATATATGAAACATCTAAGAAGTGATATTAGGAGTCAGGTGTCTTTTATACATGTTGGGTTATGTATTGTTATATACTTATGATTTTATTTTTTATTGATATGTTTAATATGCATATTATTTGTTATTTGTATTTTTTACATATATGTTTGATGTTTTAATTTTTTATGTTTAATTTTGAATGTTATATTGTAAATTGCCCTGGGCAAATTTTGTAGGTAGTGGTATATAAAACTTTTAAATAAAATAATATAAAATTAATTAAATTAAAAATGTTGAGTTTGGGAACTCAGTTTAGAAAAGGTAATATTAGTCAGTCCAAGATGATAAACCTGCTTTTGTTATAAATTAGGGTTCAAAAGTTGGGTTGCTTAAGGGGAAGTATTTAAATTTAGTTAAACTATATGTTAAATATTATCATATTCATTTAAAAGAAAATCGTATTCAATTGCTATTATTGATTTTAAGCCAGTGAGGGCGTGAGTGTGAATATGTGGAAGTGGGTGAGTGTCTCCTATTGCTTAGAACACTGAGCTGAAAGCCAGGCTTCAAATCCCACTGATGCCACTTTTTACATTGGCCAAGTGCCTTCACCCTTCATTGCTTCAGGTGCAAACTAATGGATGAATTTTAAAAGCCCTATACATGCCAAAGCCTGGAGATACTTGGATAAGTTGGGCTAGAGTGTGCTGCGCGGATTTTAAAAAAGCACAACATTTTTTTTGCTAAGAAAGGGGTGGGGGATGGGCATGGTCTGGGTGGGGCAAGGGCGTTCCAGGATTTCTCAATGAATCCAGCACGAAATACGCACACTCAAGAGCGCGCCAGGACCCCCTAGGGCCGGATTTTAAAAGGGTTACGCGCATAAGGTACGTGCGTAACCCTTTTAAAACCCCCATGCGCGCCGCCGAGCCTATTTTGCATAGGCTCGGCGGCGCGCGCAAGCCCCGGGACGCGCGTAAGTCCCGGGGCTTCGCTAGGGGGGCGTGTCGGGGGCATGTTGGGTGGGCAGCGCGATGATCGGGGCATTCCCGGGGGCATGTCGGGGGGCGTGGTGCCGGCCCGGGGGCGTTCCGGCGGCGCGGCTGAGGCCTCCGAAACAGCCCCCGGGTCGGGAGATGGCGCGTGCGAGTTACGCTTGCCAGAGGCAGGTGTAACTTTTAGAATGAAGGTAGGGTGGGGTAGATAGGGCTGGGGGGGGGTGGATTAGGTAGGGGAAGGGAGGGGAAGGTGCGGGTGGGTGGAAGGAAAGTTCCCTCCGAGGCCGCTCCAATTTCAGAGCGGCCTCGGAGGGAACGGGCAGCGCGCGCAGGGCTCGGCGCACGCAAGGTGCACAAATGTGCACCCCCTTGGGCGCGCCGACCCAGGATAAGATACACGCGTAGCCGCGTGTATCTTATAAAATCCAGCGTACTTTTGTTCGCGCCTGGTGCGCGAACAAAAGTACCCGAGCGCGCTGTTTCTTAAAATGTACCCCCTACTGCATAACTTTACTTCTGATATGGATGGCATGTAAGCTAGAAAACAAAAAAAAAAACTAGGTTTTAAGGGTTGGGACTAACATGGTATAAGAGAGGCTAATTAAGGGAGGGGGTAGAAAGGCTGAACCGTTATGTGGGCGAACTGGGAACGAACTGGTTCAAATGGAAATTGCATCAGCTCGCGTGTTTACGTGTTAGAGGCGGCATTTGCGCGCACATGTAGGTGCATGCAGCCTATTTTATACCATGCATGCATATACACGCGTGTATTATAAAATAGCCGTGTACCGCTGCGCAAGCCGGCATATGTGTGTACATGTGCGTCCGTGCACCAGTATGAAAGTTACCGTCTAAAAGTCTGACTAAGGGTTTTTTTCCCCCTCATTTCTGTTTAGGAGATAAAAGCTTAGTAAATCAGGCCCTTAGACTGTAAGCCCTCTGGGGACAGGGAGATATACCTGCTGCACCTGACTGAATTTGCTTCGGGTTAGCAACGTGAAAGGCATGCGCTACCCTTAAAGAAACCAAAATGGAAAGCATTATTGCCTGATTAATTGCTTACAAAGATGTGAAACCGTGTTCCAGGGAAATACCACACACATGTATTGCTTTCTGTCAATAGCGTGCGGCTCACACCTCTCTGCATCTGCCACGCCAGCCCCTTTCTCCTCGGTTATCACTGCTAATGACTGCACGGCATCCAGCAACCACACGAGAACCATTTATCACAGATGTTCAGTTTCAGGAGAAGGGAGGGGGTGGGGGTGGGGGGGAGAGAGAAACCACAAGCAAAGGAAGAGCAGCCGGCAGGCAGAAGACGGCAGCCCCCCCTGTAGTGGGGGAGGGGACTGCCAACAAGTGAAAGGCAGCTGCTAGCCACCTTTTGCCCCATCAGCAGAAATGGCAGTGAGATCCGGCAGCTTTGCTGGCCTGAGCTTCCCCCCAGACCCTCCCCTCCCCCCCCCCCCCCCCAAGAAATGGTACGCGGAGGAGAAATATTTTGAGACACATCTGCCATTTTATGCAACTCTTTAACTCAGTGCCTGCCCTGTCAGAAACTCCTGTAAGTGCTTTCAGATTTAAGTGGGGTTTGCACAGAATTTCGGCTGCAGGGCATGGATCGAGTTCAGCGGGCATTTCATCCGTTCGGAAAGAAAGGTTTCTTAATAAACATCATGCCCCTGGCACTGGTCTGACAGTTCCTACATCTGACTTGTCTTCAGCCTTTTGCATTGTAAGGCAGGACTCTCTGCAGGTCGTCAAACCACCTACAAATCATCCAAGGCTGAGGCTGCATTTGAATTTTGGTGACCACCTAGACTCACATTCCAAGCTGAACTGCTTTGTGCATTCCTTTCTCTATTTCTGACCCTCTTTCCTTTTTAATTTTCATTCCCTTTCACTCTTTTCCTTTGCTGTTTCTCCTATTACCTGTTAGCATGTTATTTGTCTGTTTTTGTTCTCTCACCCTTCCCTCCAGTGCCCGTTTCCCCTTTCCTCCCTCCCACACTCTTCTGCTCTCTGTTTTCCACTTTCTGCTTTCTTCTCTCTCCTTTAGAAACAGAGAAATATGATGGCAGAAAAAGACCAAATGGCCCATCTAGTCTGCCCATCTGTCTAATTTATCGAGCCCTTTAGCCCTTCCCATCACTCCCTCAGAGATCACCTGCATTAATCTCATGCTTTCTTAAATTCAGACATTGTTTTTTGCTTCTACCACCTCCACGAGGAGGCTATTCCATGCATCCTCTACCCTCTGTGTAAAGAAATACTTCCTAAAATTACTCCTGAGCCTACCCCCTTTCAACCTCATTGCATCATCCCTCATTCTAGAGTATCTTTTCTATTGAAAGAGAGTAACATCCTGTGCATGGAAACCTTTGGAAGTATTTAAATATCTCTATAATATCTCCCCTATTTCACTTTTTTTCTAGGCTGTGTTGTGGTTCTGGCCGCGAGCACCGCGGCCAGGCCCTTACCTCCGGGTTCCCGGACCTGCTCCCGCTTCCAGAGGCCTGGTTGGCGGCCTGGTTGGCGCCGTCCCCGCTGGGGCTGTGCCGCTGCAAGCCCTCCCATGGACGCCCGGCTCCTAGGCGCGCTTTTCTAGGCCGTTTCCCGCCAGTGGTGACTCCACCCAACTTCTGACGTCAGACGCCGCAGCCTTGATAAGCCGGCCGCGGCCATCCAGTCTTTGCCTTGCAACGGGTTAGCCTCCCGGTTTCCTGTTGCGCTGTGCCCCGGAGTGACTCGCTTCGCTTCGTCGCTCCGTTCCTGCTACAGGACCTGCCTGGTACCAATACCTGAATCCTGCTACAGTTCCTGCCTGGTTACAGAATCCGAAACCAGTTACAGTATTGCTACTGTCCTAGTCTGGTTCCAGTTACCTGTCCTGATCCACAACCCGCCTAAGTCCCAGCGGCCGGGTCCCTACGGGCTCCTCCCGGGGGGCTTCGGCTTCCAAGGGTGAAGCCACCTAAGTCCCAGCAGTTGGGCTCCTACGGGCTCCTCCCGGGGGAGTACCAGCTTCCAGGGTGAAGAGCATCTACGTCCTGCCTGAACATCTGCTTCCCGGACTGCTATTCACTAGAGACTTTGACCACCTTTCCCAGTCTCCAACAGGTCGGCCCAAAGGTCCACTAAACAGAGACTCCCATAACAGGCTGTACATATTTAGATCTTGAGTCTGTCTCCATATGCTTTAGAATGAATTCCCCTGACCATTTTAGTAGCCACCCTATGGACCCTATGGACCATCTTGTTTATTTCCTTTTGAAGGTGAGGTCTCCAGAACTGTACACAGTATTCCAAATGAGGTCTCACCAGGGACTTATACAGGGGCAATATTACCTCAACTCCTTTTCTCTGCTGACCATTCCTCTCTCTATGCAGCCAAGCATCTTTCTGGCTTTTGCCATTGCTTTGGCCACTTTACAATCATCAGATACAATCACTCCCAGATCTCGCTCCTCTTTTATGCTTGGAAAAATTTCACCTCCAATACCTCTCTTTTGGGGTTTTGCAGCCTAAATGCATTATTCACATTTTTTTTTAGCAATAAATCTTAGCTGCCAGTCTTTAGACCATTCCTCAAGATTTTTATTTATTTATTTATTTAAGTTTTTTATATACCGGCATTCAAGACTGGTAGTCTCATCATGCTGGTTCACATAGAACAGGAGTGCAAATTAAACTTAAACTTAAAACAATAGTGCGGAAAAAGCAGTTACATGTAACAGGGATAATAGAACTTGGCGTAGGAAAGAAAAGAAAAGAACAAACCAGATAAATTACATATGGCTAAATAACTTTGTTAGAGGTAGATAACAGTGATATTGAAGATGATGGGTTTTGATTGTTAGTAGTTAAATCATATTGGCGTTAAATTAGATTAGTTAGATCCCTCCTCATGTTTTCCACACCTTCCTGGTTGCCTACTGTGCTGCAGATTTTGATATCATCAGCAAAAAGTCAAATCTTTCCCGACAATCCTTCTGCTATGCCACTCATGAAAATGTTGAAAAGAACCAGAACCAGGACTGATCCCTAAGACACACCACTAGTAACACCCCCCTCCTCATTTACCACTACTCTTTGTCACCTCCCACTCAGCCAATTTCTAATCCAGTCAGTCACTCTAGGTTCCATACCAAGGGTGCTTGATTCAACTCTCTGGTCACGTAATCAAAACAATTGATCAGATTCATCTGACAAGATTTACTTCTAGTAAATCCATGCTGTCTCAGATCTTGCAATCCATTGGATTCCAGAAACTGCATTACCCTCTGTTTTAGCAGTGATTCCATTAATTTGCTCACCACAGAGGTCAGACTTTGAACAGAAAGCACATCTACCAGTCTCCTATCTTCTGGAATTACTACTTTAAAGAATTGGAAAGATCAGCCAATGGAGCTGCCAGGAATTCTCTAAGTTCCCTCAATACCCTCAGATGTATTTCATCTGGCCCCATCGCCTTATCTACCTTAAGTATCATTAGCTTTTCATGAATACACTGCTCTGAATATCGATTGAGTTTTACCTCACTTCTAATCTTCTCTTCATTTTATGTGGTTCTGCTCCAGGCCCTTCTACAGTGAACACCGACAGAATTATTTGTTAAGCAATTTTGCTTTTTCCTCATCAGCCTCTACATATTCTTCCCCTTCACCTCTGAGTCTCTCAATGCTACTGTTGCACTTCCTTCTATCACTAATATATTTTAAAAAGTCTTGTCCTCCCGTTTTACCATATTTGCTATTTTTTTCTTACATTTTAATTTTTGCATTCCTGACTACTTTCCCAACTTCTTTTAGCTTTTCCAGATATTGTCGCCTGTCTTCCACTTTCTGTGGTCTCTTGTAGTTCATGAATGCAAACCTTTTCTCCCTTACCTCTGCAGCTACTTCATTGTTAAACCATAGTGGCCTCTTTTTCCTTTACATACTTTCATAACAAAAAGGTTAATTGCCTTTATAATATCTCCTTTTAGTTTTGCCCACTGCTTATCTACTTCCCCTAGATTTTCTCAACCAGTTAATAATTCCTTGAGGTACTCCCCCATTTTAATAAAATTAGTTTTCCTGAAATCCAGGACCTTTGCCTTTGAATGAACCTTCATCTCTTTTGTTGCACCGGGAGGTGGACCCTTGGCCTAGTGCAGGATTGGTAGGCTTCCTGGTCAGACCCAAAGAGCACCTGCCAGCAGGAGGTGGAGCACAAGAGGAGATAGAGGCTAGCTGGAGCTTCACCAATAGCAACCCAGGGTTCCCTCAGGTTGAGCCGTTGATTACCTGGGCTGCATGGTCTTAGGTGGGCCTCACAGGATCTCCTTGAGAGAAAGTTCAGAGGTGTGCCCACCACGATCAAGGGTGCGTGGTCAATGTTCAGGCTAGAAGTCTGGGGTGCCAGAGAAGTCCAGAAGAGAGTCTCTGAATGTATGGCAAGGATCAAGGCCAGAGTCAAGGTAGCATAGTCAGCCAAAGCAGGGGTCAATACCAGTGGTCAGTCCGTGGATAGTCAGCCAAAGCAGGGATCAGGTTCCGGGCAGCAGTCAGACGTGGTCAGTGGTCAGGCAGAGGTCAGTTCCGGACAGCATGCAGACGTGGTTGGTGATTAGGCAGTGGTCAGTTCCAGGCAGCGTGCAGACATGGTCGAGAAAACAGGCAAAGGTCAAATCCAGGCGGCGATCAATGTAGTCAAGAACAGGCAGAGGTCAGAACCGAGAAGACAGTCCGAGAGGTACTACCTGGGGAGACGAAGGAACAGGAGGACGCTGGAACAGGAGGACGCTGGAACAGAAGGACGCTGGAACAGGACTGGAATGAGACTGGAACAAGGCTGGAACAAGACTGGAACAAGACACTGGAAATGCAGAGGCAAACTAGAAATCACAGCGTGATTGAACCGATTGCCAAGGCAAGGAAGTGCAGGCAGGCACTTCCTTATAAGCAGCGTTCAATCAGGGCATGCCGCAGAGCTGGGATCCTCCCCTGGCCTTTAAGGAGCCGGGCGGTCCGCATGTGCCACCTAGGGGTGGGGCCAATGCCACGGAGGATGCCAAGCCCCACCGAGAGGCCTGGCTGGAGGTGGAAGGCCCGGTCACTGCCGCCGCGGAACGCCGAGGCCTAGCTTTGCTCGCTGCAGAAGCAGGGGAGGACAACCCGGGACCCATGGAGGACTTGGTGAGGTGAGCAGGCCTGGGCATGGGTCGAGCACGGAAGGGGCACGCAACAGTAATCTAATATAGAACCACATTATCTGTTGATCACCTGATCCCAGATGATCATCAAGTACAACATCAGAGATACTGTCCCTGCAAATTAGCCGTTTTTCTAATTTGAATTGTGGAGAAAGTGAGTTTTTTTGCTTGTTGAGGTTGTGGCTGTTAATGTGGGGGAAGATGCTGCTTTGAATATTTGTTTGTAAGATAATTGGTCTTTTGTTTAATTTTTTGAAGGACACAGTAACCGCTGGTTTCTTGTAGGTGTGATGCTTCAATGATTGGAAAACTGGAGAGTTTTGCTAATCTTTGGTTGGACCGGGAGTAAAACGTCGCCTGAAGAAGCTGCGGCGAAACAGGGATCCTTGTTGGGTCGTGGTGGATTGCTCCCATATGGAATGAATATGTGGCGGAGCATACCCTAATGAAGATAGCTTCAATCATAAACATTTTAGTGGTTTTAGAGATGTGAGGGATGTGTTGGAGTGCTCCCATATTAAATTAATTTGTGGTGGAGCACGCTGAGATAAAAGATAGCTTTAACTCTAATAGGTTGGGTGGTTTTAGATGTGTGGTGTTTTAGTGGGTGGGGAGTGTGTGTGATATGTGTGTATGAGTGTTTGGAGGGGGTTTTTAAGTTAGTGCTGCTATGGTGGGGTGGTAATGCTGCTAGTTTATTGGTGCTATGGTGGGGTGATGATAATGTCTATGAGGTTGCACATATGCTTATGTATTGATGTAATTATGGATAGGGATGTGAATCGTTTTTGAACAATTAAAATTATCGTCAGATAATTTTAAAATTGTTCAAAATCGTTAGAGTGCAAGATACAATACAAATGTATTGTACAAATGATTTATTGTAAGGGGCATTTGTATTGTATCGTTAAATAGGGCGCGAGAAAACCGGCACACCAAAAAAAACCCTAAAACCCACCCCGAACCTTTAAAACAAATCCCCCACCCTCCCGAACCCCCCCAAAATGTTTTAAATTACCTGGGGTCCAGTGGGGGGGTCCCGACGCGATCTCCCTCTCTCTCTCTGTCCACGGCTGCGTTGAGAAATGGCGCCGGTAGCCCTTTGCCCTTATCATGTGACAGGGCAAAGGTAGCACCGGCGCCATTTTGGTTCCTGGTTCCCGACGTCACACGTGCAGGAGATCGCCCCCGGACCCCTGCTGGACCCCCAGGGACTTTTGGCCAGCTTGGGGGGGCCTCCTGACCCCCACAAGACTTGCCAAAAGTCCAGCGGGGGTCTGGGAGCGACCTCCTGCACGCGGGCTGTATTGCCAATCTTCAAAATGGCGCCGGCGCTACCTTTGCCCTCACTATGTCATACGGGCGACCGTCGCAGCCTGCCTCCGTTCCCTCCGAGGCCGCTCCGATTTCGCCCTCCCCCCACCTTCCCCTCCCTTCCCCTACCTAACCCACCCCCCCCGGCCCTATCTGAACCCCCCCTACCTTTGTCGGCAAAGTTACGCCTGCTGAAAGCAGGCGTAACTTTGCGCGCGCCAGCCAGCAGCCCCGCTCTGTGTTCCGGTCCCGAGGGCTGGTCCGGAGGGCTGGCCACGTCGTTTCGGGAATGCCCCCAACACGCCCCCTCCCCACCCCTTTTACAAAGCCCCGGGACTTACGCGCGTCCTGGGGCTCTGCGCGCGCCAGCGGCCTATGCAAAATAGGTGCGCCGGCAAGCGAGTGCCCTGCGCGCGTAAATCCGGAAGGATTTACGTGCGCAGGGCTTTTAAAATCCGTTCCTATCTGAACGTGACCGAGAGGATACATAGTGACCGAGAGGATACATATTGCTCCCGTTCAATGTAAATCCGCTGTTTTTACAGACAAACAAAACAATGAAGCGTCAGAAAAAGAAATTAGAGCAGTTGTGGCAGAAGACACAGCCAGAGCCTTCCTATCTGTCGTGGCACCATTAGGTGTCTTCCTAAGTCATCAAATGCTCGTATAAATATGTAAATATGTGCATATGTTTCAGTACCTGTATATATTTGTAATGCAGGAAAACACATAGGGGTCTGTATTCAAAGGCAATTAGCTGGATAACTCACAATGGATCCTGTTAAATGCCAGCTTTTTGAATATTGGGGCATTTATCTGGCTAGATTTTAGTCAGATTTATCTGGATAAAAGAGAAGCTTTCTGAGGGTGTGCCAGGGCAGGATAAAGTTATCTGTCTAATTTAGCCAATTCTCAGCTACTTATAAGGACTATAATTCTTTACTGATGAAAATTTTACTATGAATACCTCTGAATGTGTCTGTTTCAACACTGCCCCCCTAACCCCAACCCACCTCCTGAAAACCCACCCTGATTCAGTGCCCCTCTAGAGTGGTACCTATATATAGAGTGACCCTATACAGAGTCTCTCTCCACATTACTTTTAAAATTTATCCAGCTACATGAGCCATATATAGCTGAGAATTGGCTAAGTTAGACAGATAACTTTATCCTGCCCTGGCACACCCTCAGAAAGCTTCTCTTTTATCCAGATAAATCTGACTAAAATCTAGCCAGATAAATGCCCCAATATTCAAAAAGCTGGCATTTAACAGGATCCATTGTGAGCTATCCAGCTAATTGCCTTTGAATACAGATGACATATTTATACGAGCATTTGATGACTTAGGAAGACTATTGAAAATTGGGCTCTGTAGTATTACAGCACTGGTCTCACACACTATGCGATTCTCGTAAAAACGTGGTAAGGAACAAACATCCTGCTTATTATAGGAGAGGATTAAACATACCTGGAACCGAAGATATGGTTGCTTTATCTATGGTAGCACAGTCAAGGACCTGAATGCTCATTTGCAGAGAGGGTTTTACACACACACACACACACGCACATACATTTGGCTAATCCAGCAGTAGCCTGACTCTTCAAGATGCATTTTTCCATGCAGGTGCGGGAAGTCCAAATGAGGTAGCATACTTAAATCCTTTTTCCTTTATAAACTGTGCAGGGAACATTATTGGAAATCTCAGTTGCCACTAATGCACTGGATTACCATTATACCTAGCACATATTTACAACCAAGTCCCTTTTATTACAAAGCGTACATGCAGTGCATTACCTGGGGATGCTACATTGTTTGATCATGAAATAGACAAGGAAAGAAGGCTCATGCTCTATGCAGGGTTTTAAGTAAAGAAGGATTTGGCATATTGGTTTTTATGAGGAAGCTCGTTCGGTGTGCAGATCTGCATTGATCTTCTTTATCATATCAGGACCAGAAAAAGAGCTCAGGGCCTCATACAAAAATTGATAAAAATGGTTAGTCTTATCAGACAAATGATTATGTTCAGTACGAGGTAATAAACAATTATTAATGGAGGGCCAAGTGAGTGCTTCAGGTCAGACTAATCTTCCACATTCCAAATAGTATTTTTATTTGCTTGAATATCATATCCTTATTTTGTAATCTCCTCACATATCCCAATTATGATATTTAAAATGGAGGAACGTTGCTACACCGCAATTTGCTGCTTAAGCAATAATGCACATGATAGGATGTTATTAAGATGTTTATGAGATATTGTTTATCACTGCTGCACCATGGTTGCACTGTGAAACACACAACAAAACAAAATGCTCCTGAAGCATAATACACAAAATCTTATGTGTTCTACAGACATGTTTATTTTGATTTTTAAATTAAAAATGTTGTTGTCTTTGGATAGCCCAACAATGTGAAATATAGCTGTTGCCATGGTGGAAAAGTCAGGATCATTCCAGTAAGAGCCTGTTCCCAAGATCAAAATCAGGGAATTTAATACATAGTTCACTGTGCATTTGTACATAATTTTTAAATTAATCATTTCCATTTGCCCCCAAAAAAGTAACTCTTCTGCTTTTTCGCTCTCTCTTAGCCCTGTCCTGCTTTCCTAGGCCCTAGCAAGTTTGGGGAAAATGTAAATCTCATGCGTAAGTGCGATAGCTTCTGCTCCATGCTAAGCTCATAAGGTATATGTGACATTGCTGGGGTTCTCTCAGCATTCCCTGGGATCGGAATTGGCAAGTGCAGATGACTCTTCACCAGGGCCAGTGCAAGAGTATTAGGCACCCTAGGTGAAACCTTCAGTCTGCTGCCCCCTCTCCCCCATCACACCCTCCCCACACACAATTAAACAGGAAAAAGAACATTTAAAGGTCAGTAATCTGAGGTAAAAATATCACAGCATGTATATTATATTTACATGCAGTGCTGTAAAACCCTGCAAAAAAGAACAAAAAACAAGTCCCTTGGCATTGGTATTAGGTGTAATTGAGGTGACCTCAAAAAGTCATGAGAAAAATGAATTACAATTTCAGTATAGCAAATCTCCCATACTAAAACTGCAATAACTGCCAACACTCAAAACACTAACAACCCTACCTAAGAAAAGGAAAAACTGCAATTATTACACCAGGTCCTACTATTAGGAAAACAGAAAAAGCCAAGCAGCTATGTTAACCTAGTCACACAATGCAAAATACAAACAGACCCTTGCCAAATGCAGAATAAAGTGACCAAAAAGTAGTAATACAAACATGCAGACAAAACTTGAATTATAAACCACAACAAACTAGACTATGTATGCAGTGCAACAATGAAAAAAAAGAAGCATTGCAATTCCTCATAAACATCAAACAATAAAATCAGGAAATATAAAACATCAATAGAAGACCATACTAATAAAAAGGACAAAAAGGAATAGCATTCATTGATTTAAAACTCATATAAATTTTCCAAAGACAAATAAAATATTTCAAAAGAGCAGACACAAACACCACCCAGTACCTACAAAGGGTAAAAAAAATCCCCTGTTGTCCATACCTGGGAGCATTTGGTTTCCAGATACCCTGAGATTGTCGAGAATTAGTAGAGAAGAAGAGAGGGATTGTAGCTCACAGTCTTTCTCCTCTCTCATACACACATGCACACACACACACACACGCTCAATCACGAACATGCTCTCACACACAGACATGCTCTCATAAAGATATGCATACATATGCAGACATGCTCTCTCAGACTTGAGCTCACAGACACTGACATGCTCTTGCACACACTCAGAGAAATGCTCTCATAGACAGACTCACAGACATGTTCTTACACACGAAAAGATATGTTCTATCACACACACACACACACATATACACACACAAACACAGACTGACATACTCTAACATACAGAGACACAGTGAAGGGTGATAAGTGTGTGAGCCCTTTGTGCTGTGGTGTAGTTGACACAGCCTTAAGCGCAAACCCACAAGGCTTATGCCAGCAGCTGGCAAACGTGCCCTGTAGCGCGACAGTCTGGAGCTTCACCTTTAGCGGCTGCCTCCCCCTCAGGTTGAGCCCTTGGGTTCTGGCAGCCGGCGAACTTAGGCGGTTCCCTAGGGTGTTGAAGATAACTAAAGTCCAAAGGCACACTGGAGTCAGGGCAGGCAGCAAACTAACGGAGTCAGGGACAAGCCAAGGTCAGGGAAAGCAGCTAGCAAGAGTGGTCAGGTCCAGGTGGCAGGCAATCATGGTCAAGACCAGGCGGCAAGAAATTGTGGTCAGGTCCAGGCAAGGGGGTCAGGCCCAAGTGGCAGGCAATCATGGTCAAGACCAGGCGGCAAGTAATTGTGGTCAGGTCCAGGCAAGGGGGTCAGGCCCAAGTGGCAGACCGTTGTGGTCAAGTCCAAGCAAGAGGTTAAGATCTGAAGAGTCTAGCCAAGGATGGACAGAGACACACTGAAGACACTGGACAAGATGAGTAGGACAAGGTGAGGCTGGACGAGGAAGGCTGGAGAAGACAAGGCTGGGTGAATGATCTAGGATGGAGGGCAAGGTTGGACGAGACAATACTGGAAAACAAGGCACAGGTACCAGGAATGCAGACAGGAATCGGGAACCAACACGCAGGAGCATCATGCACTGCTTCAGGAGTAGAAGATCCATTGCTGTGGCAGGGCCTTAAGGCCAGGAGGCTGACATCATCTGGAGGTGCTGCTCCAGGTTTCCCGCCACATCACACATATTATGCACATTCATGAGCGTACATGCGCCTATGGGAAGACAGCAGCCTGGCTGGGATGGTGGCGTCAGCGATGGCCAATGGTGTTTAGTGATGGCAGGGTGCCACTGCAATGAGAGGCCTTGGGCAGCATCAGGCAGCAGCATGGGTGAGTTTGGCAGCTCATAGGACCGTCTCGTGAACAACCAAACGTAACATAGACATGCTTTCACAGAGACACACACACACAGACATACTTTCATACACAGACATACTCTCTCATACAGAGACACAGACACTCTCACATTCATTTCCTACCCACTCCCCATCAGAAGCAAAGTGGTAGCCTCCTCCTTCAGTCATAGAAACATAAAAAAATAGAAATTACGGGAGAAGAAGACCAAACGGCCCATCCAGTCTGCCCAGCAAGCTTTCACACTTATTTTTCTCATACTTATCTGTTACTCTAACTGCTGAGTTCAGGGCCCTTATTGGTAACTTTTTGGTTCTAATTTCCTTCCATCCCCGCCATTGATGCAGAGAGCAGTGCTGGAGCTGCAACAAAGTGAAGTATCAAGCCTATTTGGTTAGGGGTAGTAACCGCCGCAATAAGCAAGCCACTCCCAGGCTTATTTGTTTACCCAGCCTATGCAATTTAGTCCTTGTTGGTTGTTGTCTGAATATAAATCCTCTTATCTTCATTCCCCCTGCCATTGAAGCAGAGAGCTACGCTGGATATGCATTGAAAGTGACGTATCAGGCTTATTTAGTTTGGGGTAGTAACCGCCGCAACAAGTAAGCTACTCCCAATTATTTGTGAATGCAAATCCTTTTTCCCACATTTCCTCTTGCTGTTGAAGCATAGAGCAATGGAGTCGCATAGCAGATGGGTCTCTTCATCTTTCTTGAGGGGAAGGAGGAGGGGTGGTGAACAGTTACTTCTGTTCCAACACTCATACGGCACATGTACTGGGACCTATCCTGCAGCTTCCTGCTCCTGTGGAGGGGGTGCTGTTGCTGCTGTTTCTCCTATGTCCAGGGGCCGGTGCTGCCGCTTCCTGTGATGGCCCAAGGGACACTCTGTTCTTTTTGCTGCTTCTGGCCGTGACAGCATGGCCTTTCCTTCTTCCTGCCTGCGCGGACCCCCAATTCATCTTCTGAGCTGCACGAGTGGAAAGAAGGAGAAGTCATATCATCACTACCTCCAGATCCGTGGCACTCTAGGCAGCCGCCTGGTCCCCTTAGTGCTTCCACTGGCCTTTCTCTTTCTCCACAGCCAGGGGTTCCCAATACAGCAAGCACTATGGCCTACTATTCTGAGGAATGAGGATGATGGCACATTGTTATCAATCAGGGCATAGTCATTTCATAAACATTAGCGCAAGCCAACGTTTAACTTGGATAGCAATACTTGCCTTTAAAAATAGTGGCTCCTCTTTATAAAAGCATTGCTTACAATACTCTTATCAGTTATCAAACAGCTGTAATGCAACTCTCAATTACATTAAATGTCATTATAAGCCTTTTCACTATAGGACTACATCATTTTAAAACAGTAAGTTTTTTGGAGTCTGGAACAGCCTTCCAGAAAAAGTCTAGCTATAAAAGTGGCATGTAATATTCTCAGCTGGCATGAAACATTTCAGTCATGGAGCCTGTGAGGATGATTGAGCGAAATCTTGTGGGCGGGAGCAGAAACCACATTGACTCCAGCCATTTCTCATGCAATTTCACTTTAGTAACATAACCAGCAAATAATGGGGCAGATTTTGAAAGCCCTATGCGCGTAAATCCGGGGAGGATTTACGTGCCTAGGGGGGTTATGCGCGCCGGGCCTATTTTCAAAAGGCCCGGCGGCACGCGTAAAGCCCCAGGACACGTGTAAGTCCCGAGGCTTGAAAAGGGGGCGGGGAATGGGTGGGGCGGGGGCAGGGCGGTCCGGGGGTGGGGCGGGGCCGGAGCCTCCAGGCACAGTGGCCATTTGCTGTTGTGCCCGGGATCGCAGGCCGGTTGTTGGCCGGCGCGTGCAACCTACGCCTGCCCAGAGGCAGGTGCAACTTATAAAATAAAGGTTGGGGGGGGAAGGGAGGGGAAGGTGGGGGAAGGTGGGGTGGAGGAAGGAAAGTTCCCTCTGAGGCCGTTCCGATTTCAGAGTGGCCTTGGAGGGAATGGGGAAAGCCAGCAGGGCTCCCCAAGGGCTCGGCGCGCGCAAGGTGAACTATTGTGCACCCCCTTGCATGCGCTGACCCCGGATTTTATAACATGCGCGCGGCTGCGCTCACATGTTATCAAATCGGGCGTACATTTGTGCGCGCCGGGTTGCGCGCACAAATGTACGCCCACACATAGGTATTAAAATCCGGCCCGATATCAACAATAACTGCCTGCCTTTGCAGTACTCTTTCTACACAAAACTTCTGAAAGAGGGTGAGGAGTTCCTACTCCTGGAGACAGGGGGGCCCCCTGAACCCAGCTGGGTTCTGCCTCTTAACCCGCCTATCAGGGTCCCACCCACAGAGCTCACTCTCCCTGTAGGATTTAAGGTGGACTAGGCTAAATGCCGGATCCTGCATAGGTTAAAAAGGGAGAAAAATCTATCAAAGAGCCATCTCACCAGATCACTTGGTAGTTGGTACTCATAAGCAGTGTAACATATAGGAAGCTGTAGCATTTTCCTTGTGAAATCCAGTTTCAAATTAGTTATATATCTACCTTTCTCTGAAACAAAATAAGTGGAGTAATATTGTTCAGGATTGCTTAGTTTAAGAAGATGCCTTAAATTGGTGGGCGGAAGGTGTAATAAACAAGCAAAAACCCTAAGTAGTTTTTCTCTCTTAGATTATCACTTTTAACTGCCGCCTTAAGGAACCTATGGATATAATTATATGAAGGTGTATTTTTGTTCTAAACTCCTGATAGAGGTATAAAATAAAATTAACATTTACACTGTGTTAGTTTGATATTTTGATACAAAGGCTATAAATTATGTTAAAACTGAACAAAAAGAAGTGGTTCAGATGGCACTACTCTGAGAATTGTTACATCAGTAGTGATTTCTTCTTTTAAACCATGTTCACTTACTTGTAGCATGGGGATTCAACGTTTATTAAAAAAAATTGTTAGCCACAACATATGGTTCTGTCAATAGTGCTGTTGATATCGGTTCTTGTACTTCTATATTATTTTGATTGTCCATTATGTTGTTGATTTAATAAATAAAAATAATTTAAAAAATTGAACAAAAAATTGCATATGATGATCTGAGATCTACTTTGTTAATACACAAAAACTTCTGTATGTCTTTTCCTAGACAATTAGCCTTTCCATAATGTCATAATTTTAAGAAGTGTTAAATGTATTTATTGTATTAAGTTTTATGTATTTCATTTTCATTGACTGTTTTAAATGCTTTTAATAAGGCATTTTAATCAAATTGTACACCGATGTGATATCTATTGATGAATGTCAGAATAGAAAAACCATTAAATAAAATAAATAAATAAATAAAATGTATACGATTTTACATTATTATTGCTACTTTTAAAACAGCAGAACAACCGTGCTGATTACATTTTAAATTCATGTCATGACAACAAGCATTATAAAAACCAATCATGCCAATAAGCCAAAATATAAATCAGAAAGATATGCAGTCCTTAAACAATAGGTAAAACGTCCGTTACACTGTTTTATCCTATGTAAAGCTTTCATTATTTTCTTCATGTGGATCAGGCTACAGTGCTGTGGTGTGGTGCAGGAGACTGGAGATTGAATCTCCTGTCTGGCAGAGCTGACTGGAGTCGGGTGCGCCACAGAGGGCACATGCTTGATCTCAAGGAGGGAGAGAAGGGAGATGACTGTTGGTACTATGGCACCCCCCCCCCCCCCCCCTGTCCCCTGCTGGCCAAAGAAGCAGCACTGTGGGTACATCTAAGAGGAGACTGCCCCTCCAGTTCTTCTGTTAGGTGGTGGGCTTTACCAGGAAAAATCAGTTGCCAAAGAAATAAAAAAGCCAGGGACAGCCTCAATGTGCCAGTCACGACCTAGAAATATCATCAGTATATTACTACTTAAAGCTGAAATGGCCTAAAGCAGCAAACTGAGATCTAGAGAAACCAGCGTTCAAATACTGTTTCACCCACTGATGATCCTTGTGATTTTAGGTAGGGATGTGAATCGTTTTAGGACGATTAAAATTATCGTCCGATAATTTTAATATCGTCTTAAACCGTTATGGAACACAATACAATAGAGATTCTAACGATTTATCGTTATAAATCGTTAGAATCGTGAGCCGGCACACTAAAACCCCCTAAAACCCACCCCCGACCCTTTAAATTAAATCCCCCACCCTCCCGAACCCCCCCCAAATGACTTAAATAACCTGCGGGTCCAGCGGCGGTCCGGAACGGCAGCGGTCCGGAACGGGCTCCTGCTCCTCAATCTTGTTGTCTTCAGCCGGCGCCATTTTCCAAAATGGCAGCGAAAAATGGCGGCGGCCATAGACGAACACGATTGGACGGCAGGAGGTCCTTCCGGACCCCCGCTGGACTTTTGGCAAGTCTCGTGGGGGTCAGGAGGCCCCCCACAAGCTGGCCAAAAGTTCCTGGAGGTCCAGCGGGGGTCAGGGAGCGATTTCCCGCCGCGAATCGTTTTCGTACGGAAAATGGCGCCGGCAGGAGATCGACTGCAGGAGGTTGTTCAGCGAGGCGCCGGAACCCTCGCTGAACGACCTCCTGCAGTCGATCTCCTGCAGCCGCCATTTTCCGTACAAAAACGATTCGCGGCGGGAAATCGCTCCCTGACCCCCGCTGGACCTCCAGGAACTTTTGGCCAGCTTGTGGGGGGCCTCCTGACCCCCACGAGACTTGCCAAAAGTCCAGCGGGGGTCCGGAAGGACCTCCTGCCGTCCAATCGTGTTCGTCTATGGCCGCCGCCATTTTTCGCCGCCATTTTGGAAAATGGTGCCGGCTGAAGACAACAAGATTGAGGAGCAGGAGCCCGTTCCGGACCGCTGCCGTTCCGGACCGCCGCTGGACCCGCAGGTTATTTAAGTCATTTGGGGGGGGGGTTCGGGAGGGTGGGGGATTTAATTTAAAGGGTCGGGGGTGGGTTTTAGGGGGTTTTAGTGTGCCGGTTTTGCGATTTTGCGATTTTTAGATTTTTCACAATTTTTCACGATTTTTCACGATATTTTACCCCCCCAAACGGCAACAATACGATTCCCTCCCCCTCCCAGCCGAAATCGATCGTTAAGACGATCGAGGACACGATTCACATCCCTAATTTTAGGTAAGTCACTTAATCCTCCATCATCTCAGGTGCTACCATAAACTGTAAAAACCTCACTGGGGCAGGGACCCCACCTGATGTGGTTAAGCTGCAGCTAGGCTTGGATTTGGAAAGGTGAGTAATTAAACCCAGATGGACTTTTCTGAAAGATTATATTTAGCAAAGCTTATCAGCTATTACCAAGATTATATTTTACATTTACCAAATGTTGGGGGGTGGGGGGGGTGGGGCATGATATCTTATTGATAAGAGGAAATGCAAAAGTAGCATCGTGAGACTCAGAGGTGAAGGGGAGGAATATGTAGAGGCTGATCAGGAACTGCAAAGTTGCTTAACAAATATTTCTGTTTAATGGTCACAAATAGGATTGAAAGTGGAGTAAATCTCAAATGATTTTCAGAAAAATGTGTTCAATGGGTGGTAGCTAAACTTAAAGTAGATGGTGCCAGATAGGATACATCCAAGGATATTAAGGGAACTTAGAGAAGTTCTGGCAGCTCCGCTGACTGACCTTTCCAATGCTTTTTTCGAATTAGTACTTCTGGAGGACCAGAGACAGGTAGATATAGTTCCTATTCATAAAAGTGGAAGTAAGGAGGAGGAAGGTCACTATAGGCCAGTTAGTCCGACCTCTGTGGTGAGGAAAATTGAATCACTAATAAAATGGATAGCACGGTCCAGTTTCTGAAATCCAATGGATTGCAAGGTCAGAGGCAGCATGGTTTTACCAAAGGTAAGCTTGTCAGACAAATCTGATCAATTTCTTTGATTCAGTGTCCAGAGAGTCAAGGGAGAGTGCTAGATGCAGTGCACTTGGATTTCTGTAAGGCCTATGACACGGTTCCTCATAGGCAACTTAGAAATAAATTGAGCACCTTTGGTATGGGCCATAAAGTGACAGATAAGATTAGAAACTGTTGAGTAGGAGGCAACAAAGGGTAGTGATAAATGGAGTTCACTCGAAGGAGAGGGACATTACTAGTGGTGTGCCACAAGGATTGGTCCTAGGACTGGTTCTTTTCAACATTCCATGAGCGATAGGGCAGAAAAAGTATTGGGAAAGGTTTGTCGTTTTGCCAACATCTCCAAAATCTGCAACAGGATACACAACCAGGTAGGTGTGGCAAGCATGAAAAGGAATCGAGGAATGGCCCAGATTCTGGTAGCTAATATTTAATGCTAAAAAATTCTGAGTTATGCAGGTAAGCTGCAAAACCCCAAAGGAGAGCTACAGTATAGGGTGTGAAATTCTTCTAAGCATGAAAGAAGAGCAGGATCTGGTGGTGATTGTATCTGATGATCTCAAGGTGGCCAAAGAGATGTGTAAGGTGACAGCAAAAGCCAGAAAGATGCTTGGGTGCAAGGAGGAGGAATGTTCAGCAGAAAAATGAAGGCGATATTGCCTCTGTCTAATTCCCGTGAGAGATCTCATTTGGAATACTACACAGTTCTGAAGAGCACATCTTCAAAAGGATACAAACTGGTTGGAGTCAGTCCAGAGGATGGCTGCTAAAATGGTCTTCATTCTAAAACATATGGGGAAAGACTTGTAAAGATCTAAACATATATCCAAGAGGAACAGCAGGCTAGGGAAGTTATGATAGAGACATTTAAATACCTCCAAGGCTTCTATGCACAGGAGGTGAGTCTCTTTCAGTGGAAAGGAGGCTCTAAAATGAAGGGTCAATGGGATGAGGGTGAAAGGAGGAAGACTCTGAAGTATCTAAGGAAATATTTCTTTACAGAAATGGTGGTGCATGCATGGAACAGCCTCCGAGTGTAGGTGGTGGAGAAAAGGACAGTATCTGAATAGAAAGTATGGGATAAACACAGAGGATCTCTGAGGCAGTAATAGGCATTGTAGAGCTGAATAGTTGGTGCGGTTGGCAGACTAGATAGGCTCGATGGCCTTTTCGTGTCATCATGTTTCTATGCAACTATCTGTCATTTGTTTATTTAAAGAACTTATAGCCAACCTGTCTCCAATTTTAAGTAACCATATTGCCAGAGGATGTGGTTAGTGCAGTTAGTGTAGCTGGGTTCAAAAAAGGTTTGGATAAGTTCTTGGAGGAGAAGTCTATTAACTGCTATTAATCAAGTTTACTTAGGGAATAGCCCCTGCTATTAATTGCATCAGTAGCATGGGATCTTCTTGGTATTTGGGTACTTGCCAGGTTCTTGTGGCCTGGTTTGACCTCTGTTGGAAACAGGATGCTGGGCTTGATGGACCCTTGGTCTGAACCAGCATGGCAATTTCTTATATTCTTATGTTCTTATATTCATTTTTGACAGATTATAAAACTGATTATAATGTGGTGCCTTCTGACATAATGTATGTAAGATCAAAGTAATCAAATAAAAAATTTGTTTTGCAGTAAAGTTCACATGAAATTATGAACTTTTTTTTCCTAAAAAAAACCTTAGCCACCTCTCCCAAAGTGCAGTTTTGCATGAAAATGTGGTTTTATGCATTTTGCATGCCATATTTACCTATGCAAATATAGGCAACGAGCTGCATTGTATAACTATGCAGTTCATTACCTCTTTTGCACAGATCTTGTATTGCAACTTGCAAAAGCGAATTAATGCGCTAAAAATGACAAATAGTAGGTACACAATTTTGCTGGGTGAATAGCCCATGAAATTTGATATTTTTTCATGGGTTAACACTTGTGTGAAGCACAGCACATCTTGGTTGATCAGCCTCTATGGGACCGATGCAATAAGATGTGCACTGAAAACGGGCTCTCATATTGAATGCCCATTTTCCTAACGTGCACGCAGCCACATCCCCTGGACACCAGATGCTGTGTTTACATGAAGGTTTACGTAAACAAGAACGCGCTAGGGGAGAATTATGCATCCGTAGCATTCAAATGCATCAGGCGCCCACAATTGCAACGGGCACTCAATATGAACGTCTATTTTTATCCCGGTTCTTCAGGTCAATTTCTTTATTTTGCTAAGGTTGCTGAAGACACCCATGGTTAAGCGTCCCTTGCTAAGGGTGTCTAAATTGTGCGACCATAAGAATTTTTTTTTTAAATCAAGCCAATGTACATTTATTTCTCCACACCGCAAGCAGTAAATTTAAGTGTCACAATGATACTAAATAGGAGGTCACACAAAGGATCATATTTGTTTTTTATTTTTCATGAGCCTTTCCCTTGTGAATTGACTTTACTCCACCTCTGGGGCTGGAGTTAAATTTGCTGCATTAAAAATTGTGCATTGGGTGCCCAGTGATTTCCTGTCTCAGGGGGTTAATAGCTAATAGCCTCTCCTACATGGACTTTACATGTGATGGGTACAATCGGCTATGCATTTGTTTGGATGCGCTATTCTCCCTATTGCAATGGGTGTTAGTCTACCACGCTCAAAACGCACACCCAACCTCATATCGACCATGCGCTAGGCTGAGCGCACTTTATTGTATCAGCCCCACATGAGTAAAACAAAGCATGCTAAAGGAAGAGAAAAACAAAGGCATATAAGCTAGTGAGAATAATTTATTTGTAGAATTTGTGATGGGCAAACATCTACCAGTGGGAAAAAGAAGTTGACACTGTGTTGACATTTTCATAATAGATCAGAGTCACCTAACTCTACACTTTAACCTACATGTAGATAGAACACCAAAAACTACAGCATGTGAAGTCTTTTTAGATACAATGGAAGCAATGAAATGGCCATAATTTGTAACCCATCCCACTCATAAAGCAGGACATACTCAGGATCTAATATTCGCCAACTACAATAACTATCTAATCAATACTTCCCACAATATATTGCCCTGGTCTGATTACCATCTAATAAAAGCTGATATAACCCTCCTCAACACAAAGCAAACAAATTTAAAAAACAATCAAACATTCACCTTCAGAAAAAAGATAGAACTTGAAATACTTGAAGAATCAATTAAAAATAAGCTAATTGATTTTAATCAATTTAATGCCTCCTTAGCTTTTGAATCCTGGGATAAAATTGTCTATGATATAGCAGATAACCTAAGCCTAGTCCAGACAAAAAGTTCCAAAATGAACGGAATACCACTAAACAAAAGAAACCATGGTACGGTGAAGAACTAAGACGAACTAAACAGACACTGAGAAAAACTGAGAAACAATGGCAGAAAGCCCGTCTGCAGAATCCCTAGGAAAATACAAATCCCTCCTATCAAAATACCGTGTACAAATCAATAAAGCAAAAAAAGACTACTATGCAAAAGCAGATTCATGGGGTAGTATTTAATTCCAAATTACTCTTCGAAGCCGTTAAATGCTTAATCAAGGACCCTTCTTCCTCTGTCTCTAGTAACTACAACTTCTCAAAGAATGCCTGCAATGTATGTGCCACCTCCTTGTTAGATAAAATAAATAGGGTAAAAACACAATTCTCTACTTGCTCGCCACCAAAAGAACCTGAAGAAAAACATGGGCAGTCTACATGGAACACATTCGATATAATAACTAAACTCAAATTCAACTAAACCATTACCAAAATTAAGCCTGCTAAGCACCCACTAGACCCAATTTCTGCGAGTTCCCTGAAAAAAGTACACAGCGTAATCACTCTAATAATCGCAACCTTAATCAACTTCTTGCTCTCAGAAGGATTGCTCCCCTATAGGGCAAAACAAGCTGTGATCAAACCAATCCTAAAAAATAAAACTGGCAGAATCGACAATTGGGACAATTATCGACCAATATGCAACCTGCCTTTTATCGCAAAAGTTCTAGAAAAAGCAGTATTATCCCAGCTGGAAAACCAACTAGAAGACAATGATATTCTATACCCAAACCAATTTGGATTCAAAAAATTTTGCTCAACAGAAACTTTACTCATATCTTTAATGGACCCAGTACTACAGGGATTTAACAATGATGAATCTTATATCTTTTTTTATTTTATTTTATTTTTATAATTTCAAATATATAACAACAATACACATTGTTCCAGCAATAGTAACAAGAAAACTCTCATTAATCTCTAATTTTATAAAAGGAAATATGGAGGGGAGACCAAGAAAAGAAAAAGGAGCTGTTACATCCTTGGAAAAAACTACAATGATACAAAGAAAACAAAACATGGAAGCATTTCCACACCCTTACTTTCTGCATGAACCTCCTAGGCATGAACATCTAGAAAAGACCTTAATTGTAATGGATCAAGAAAAACATAATTTTCATTTTGGTATCTTATTAAACATTTGCAAGGGTACTTCAGAAGAAATTCAGCACCACAAGAAACTTTTTTCTTCTATCTTGTGTAGATCGAGTTATAACTGGAAAAATCCAAACTTTATGCCCATGAAATTGAGCTGATCTATTCCTAAAGAAGAACTTTAAAACTAAATTCTGGTCATATTCAAAGACAAATGAAACTAGTAAAGTTCCTCTAGATGGTATTTCTGTTTCATGAGACATTTCCAAAATCTCTGATATATTTAAAGAGCGCTGATCTTGTAATTCTGTTCCAGTAGAAATTGATGTCTTCTGAGGTATATAATAAGTCTTAATTACCACAGGCATAATTTCTCTTGGAATTTTAAGACTTTCTGTTAAATAGGACTTAAAGAAATCCACCACCGTTACTTTTGGAAAAATAGGAAAATTTAGCATTCTAAGATTCAAAAATCTTAAAGAATTCTCAATATTCTCAAATGTCTTTATTGATGCATTTTCAAATTGAATTAGATTCGTTTGAATCTTTTCAATGGAAACAGGTTTTTTTCCAGTACTTCCAATCTTTCTTGCTGTAAGTTCACCCTTTTCTCTATATCTATTCCTCGTTTATTAGAATCCAAAAAGATTTGAGTTAAAAAGGTTATCGCTGACTCTGTAGATACCAAAGCATTCCACACAGTATCTAAAGTCATGATAGCAGGCTTCTTCAAGGAGAAAACAGTTGCTGGTATTAACGAAATGGCATCTCCTAGGTTCAAAGCGTTATCTCCTACCGGTTCAGATGCCTTGGGGAGAGCATACTTTGATGTTCCACTCAGCCTCAAGGTCTCTGTTGCTGATTCTACAGGTGCCTCTTTCCCTTTTTCCACTCCTGTGTGCAGGGAAACAGCTCTTCCCCCTCTAAACCCGATGGTTTAGGATTTCCTCTGATCTCCTCCAAGGTGCTCATCGGTTCCACAACTCCTGCCACATCCAAAACACGGGGGGGGGGGGGGGGGGCATCTCTGATGCTCCTGGGCTAAGCGAGATTTCCTTAACCAGTGAAGGGGATCCATGCTCCTGATCCTCCCTCGTAGTGGCCCTTGCTTCTGGCATTATTGGTGTAGAAACAAAGAAATTGTCTATCTTCCGTTGACTCATTTGTGAAAACTCTGTTTCAGGTATATTTTCTCTCAGTTTTGTCTTCCGCTTAGTGTGAGGTATCTTGCAGGCAATTTTTGTGTTGAATTTCAATCTCAAGGTATTGAGGTCGACAGAATAGCTCTCTCTTGCTCCCTATGCATCGGCCATCTTGGCTCCCTATGAATCTTATATCTTAGTACTAATAGAATTAACAGCAGCCTTCAACACTGTGGACCATACCCTGCTATGCCATCAGATGAGAAAAATCAGAATAGACGGAAGTGTTCTCAAATGGTTCTCTTCCTTCCTTGCTAAGTGAACATTCCAAGTCAAATTGGGCAACCATACATCTGATATATTCCCTATCGATACAGGTGTCCCCCAGGGTTCAGCACTCTCAGCAACACACTTCAACATTTATATGCTTCCTCTGTGTACATTACTAGTGGAACTAGGAATCAACTTCTTCTTATATGCAGTTGACATTCAATTCTACTTCCTATTTGCCAAATCATTTGAAAATACAGCATCGACACTCTCAACATACATGAAAGCAATACAATGGAAATTATCTCAGCTTAAATTAATACTAAACACAAAAAAACTGAAATTGTGTAGCTAAGGAGAAACGGCTCTATAGTAAACTACACCTCTATACCTGGTAATTTTTGCATTACACCCTCAGAGCAAGTACGGGCCCTAAGAATACAGATTGATTAGAACATTACAATGAAAAAGCACATAAACAAAGTAATTAAAACAGAATACTCCAAGCTACGAATATTACTTTAGTTATAACCTCTATGTTATGCCCATCAGTCGCAAATGGCTGCGACCGCTCTTGCTCACCTCTTTACAGCATTAACTCCGTTGGGTAGACTTGCAGCCTCCGCCAGCTATCGCCGGCCTGCCTACCACTTCCAGGCCTCCCTGGATGGCACAGACGCTGTTGACCGCCATCTTGCCCTCAGAATCTCTTAGGTGTGCGCACGCATGGGTCAGTCTTAAGCACATCATTGCGAGAACCTCGGGGGCGTCTCCTCCGGATGACGTCATTCCACCAGGATACTTAAGCTAGCTGGCCCTGCTTACCGATGACTTGGCAACAAGTTCCCTCATTGCTGAATCCGCTTCACTCTCTGTGGACTTCCATTCCTGTGGCTGCCTCTTCGGCGTGAGATGCTCTGGGTAACCGCTCCTCGGGGGCCCTTTACTCGCCTCTGGCTATCCGCTCCTCAGAGGGCCTAATGCCTTGGATTTCTACCTGCCCCATTCCCCGGGGTTTCTTTCTGGAACATTCGCTACTGTGAGTACCTCTGCTCTGCGGACCATTACCGTACCATCTCTAGTGAGGAACCCTCATTGGTGTACCACGCCCTGCGGACCACTACCATACCATCTCTAGTGTTGAACCCTCATTGATGCACCCCATGCTACGGACCACTACTGTGTCATTGCTAAGTGAGGAACCCTCATCGGTGTACCCTGCACTGCGGGCCACTACCGTTTCACCTCTACTGAGGAACCCCCACCGGCGTACCCTGCTCCATGGACCACTACTGTATTATCTCTACTGAGGAACCTCATCGGTGTACCCCGCTCTGTGGACCATTGCCGTATCTTCACAACAGAGGTATTCCCTTTTGGTTTACCCCATCGCACAGACTCTGAGACTTTCTCCTGCACTCCCCGCTCCATGGGCAGTGCCTCTCTATCTCTTAATAAAGACTCTAATCTATAACTGTGTCTGACGTCACTGGGACCTCGCCTCCCGATGGTGAGGCTCACAGGGCTTCTCCCTGTGGGTGGCTCCATCTCTCACCTCGGCCCAGGGGCCCACATACCTACAAAGCCTAACACTCTACTAACATTCCAGGACTTCCACACTGTTTTAAAAGCACTAATATTCTCAAACATTGATTACTGCAACTCCCTATTATTAGGCCTACCTTCAGGACTATTAAAACCATTACAGTTACTACAAAATGACGCAGCAAGACTCTTACTAGGGAAAAAGAAATTTGACCACATCATGCCCTCTCTGATAGCACTGCACTGGCTGCCAGTACAGTCAAGAATCTACCTTATAAATGGGCTCTGACCGACAGCCTGCAAATGCGCAGTAGAGAGCAGCTCTACTGCGCATGTGCGGGCGAGCACGTCGGTCAGAGCCGTGCGTGCCCGAAAAAAAAAAAATGGCGGTGGGGCCGCAGGAGCGGCGGCGAGGGTGAAAAGCTGGAGCGGCGGCGGCCGCGAAGCAGGAGTGGGAGGAGCAGTAGCGAAGACGAGCAGGAGCGGGAGGAGAAGCAGCGGCGCCGCGCGCGAGTGACAGCCCCCCCCCCCGATATCTGCCGGCAGGAGCGGGAGGAGAAGTAGCGGCGCCGCGCGCGCGGGAGGGACACACCCCCCGCCGAGATCTGCCGGTTGTGGATGATCAGAGAGGGGAGGGGATTGAGAGAGGGGGAGTGACTGAGGAGAGGGAGGGGAAGGTGAGAGAGAGGGAGGGAGGTGAGAGGGAGGAGATGGAGAGAGAGAGGGGAGGTAGTGTGAGAGGAGAGGGAGGAGGTGTGAGAGAGGGAGGTGAGAGAGGAGGGAGAGAGAGAAGAGTGGGGAGGGGGGTGAGAGAGAGGGAGGGAAGGTGAGAGAGAGAGAGAGGGAGGTGTGAGAGAGGGGGAGGAGGTGTGAGAGAGGGATGTGAGGAGAGGGAGGTAGAGAGGGGGAGGGCAGGTGTGAGAGAAGGGAGGTGAGAGAGAGGGGGAGGGAGGTGTGAGAGAGGGGGAGGGGGTGAGAGAGAGAGAGGGGGAGGGGGGGAGGGTGAGAGGGAGGGGGAAGGTGAGAGAGAGGGAGGTGAGAGGGAGGGGGAGAGAGTGAAGGAGGAGGGAGAATGAGGGGGAGGGAGTGGGAAGGAAACGGACCGAGCCCATTGTTACGGGCTTAACGGCTAGTATATTATAAAGTACTAACACTAAATTTTAACATCATCAACAGAAACCCCTGCTTAATAGGCATGACTCTCCAACCACAGCGAACGCTGAGATCGCAAAACAAAGGACTATTATCTGTGCCTACAATGCGGAGAACACACCTAACGCAAATAAGAGACCAAATGTTTTCCATAGCAGGCCCCATGTTGTGGAATTCTCTACCAGTGATGCTATGTCTGAAAACAGAAAGAAAGAGCTTCAAATGTGAGCTGAAAACCTGGCTCTTCAAAAATGCAAATGATCTAACATAAAATATCAATATGCAGGAGAACTACTAGATTTAAAACATAGGCAATGTTAGATGAATGAGCGACAAGAAATGAGAGATATCAAGTGTATCAAGACATCTCTAATATGTAAAGATTTTTGAAATGTTTTTTATGTATCACAAATGATCTTCTCAGCCCTGTAGTTAACATGTGTCAACTTTGAATATGAATGTTGCTTTTGTAAACTGTTGTGATCTTCTTTTGGAACGACGGTATAAAAAAAAAAAAAAGCCTGAAATAAATAAATAAATGCATACATAAACAAGCAAACAAATAAATAAATATTGCTGCAAGATCCAAAAAAAGGTGTGGCAGGAAGATTTTCATTGCAAGTGGGGATTAAAGAACACCCTGTCCTTCAGGCATTACACTTGGTTATGGCATTGACACGTTTTTGTTGTTTAAGAAGCAACTACTTTATAATTTTGTTTTTACACTCAAGGTAAAGTTCACTTTGCCGCTGGGTCAGAAAGATACACAGCAAAATTAAAATTTCTTGCTTTTACCTTCCCCTTCCCACTCCCCATTTAATGCTGGCTTTTTTATGTGCTGCACCAATGTTTTCATTTAATGTTCGGCTTGAAATTTTATGGCCATAATGGGATGTAGATGGGAAACAATAGCATTTTCTAAAAAGAGAATCTGAATTGCTGGGGGCAGGGGGGAGGGTATGGAAGATAATTCTTCTGCTCTGAAAAGCTTTAAATGTAATATTCTGAAAATTCTAAGACATGGAGAGTCCTCCTAGAGTTCAACATTGATAATAACAAGTTGATAGATGATACAGAATCTTCTTAAATTCCAGCTACAAACCCCTGGTCAACAAAAGATCTGATACAAACAGATTTAGATAATGGAGAAAAATAAACAAGCAATTTGACAGCCATCCTGGATTTACAGAATCATGGGATTAAATGCTTTCTACTTATTCAAAGAGGATTAAACTGGATATATTTGTTTATTTAAAACAGATCTTTTTACAAGACTAAAGAGTTTTACAAACCACATGTGTGATAGAAAATAGAAAACCCATATCAGCTTTAGCTACTATCATTCAGCCGCAGATGGGAAACAGCCTGTGATGAAACACACAGCACATACCAGAAAAAAAATGGATCAAATCATCTTTTTTTTTTCTATTTATCCTCTTATGGGAGGCCTCCTTAGTGACTTCTCTCAAGTCTGGCTCTGATCAGGGAGCCATCATAGATAACTTCCATATTTTTTTCCAGCCAGTTTTTCGTACATGCTCAAACACTGCAGCCATTTGCTGGGCTGAATGAAGAGACAAGAGCTGTCCTGTAAGTCACTTCTATTTCTGCTCTGTGGGTAGCCAGAAACGGGTTAAACACATATACAGCACTTATTCTATTAATATTCTCAGGAATCTTATGTCCTACTTTGTCAATACTATCTGTGTAAAATGGCAGTTATTTTACACAGATAGCAGTTATTTTACACAGATAGCAGTTATTTTACACAGATAGCAGTTAGTTATTACTAATGTAAATACCTATACCTAATGTTATTCTCTATCTTTTCTTCTCTCCTCCCAGTTCTATTACCTTGTTATTTGTAACTGCTTCCTTCTACACAAATAGGTTATTGAATTGTTTACTGTACACCCCTGTTATATGTAAACCGGCATGATGTGTTTGCAACATGAATGCCGGTATATAAAAATTTTAAATAAATAAATAAAATAAATAATACTCAAAGAGAAAGTAAAGGTTTAAAATTAGAGCCCGCATGTCTTGCTTCATCAAGTGAAACATTTGCCAACTAAGGAGGCCAAAAAGGATCAACAAAACAAGATCTCCCAAAAATAGGGGGGAAGGAAGGGGTGTTTGGAAGGAATGGGTGCTTGAGGCAGTCCCATTTCTGGGATTTCGTGTACACTTGGCCACGACGCAACTGCAGAAGAGCTCAGGGAAGCGCAGAGGCAGGTGAGGAATGTCCATGCACAGGCTGGAGATGGTCACTGCCGAACCTGGTCACATAGAAGAGACCCAGTGATGCAATGCTGGTCTCTGGGGTAGCCCTCCGGCCACTCGATAGCCCTTTTGGACCTGCCGTATGGAACAACAAATGCGACAGGATGGACAGAGGCTAAAGGGCAAAGACATCAAATGAAGATTCAGGATATGTAAGGGCTTTACACGATAAGTCAGGATACTTGAAAGTTGAGACGAAGACTTGAAGGTTGAGACAAGTCTCAGGATAGTTGAAGAATTGACACAAAGTCTTAGGTTGATTGAAGAACTGAGACGGACTCAGATTGCTAGAAGAACTGAGACAGACTCAGGTTAATTGAAGAGAAGGACTCTGACAGAGTCATAAATCCACAATTCTGAATAGGTACTGCCACATCACACACACTACACAGCCAATCAGGGCTGATCGTGGACCACACTGGTAGATGCGCCCTACACAGCCAGTCAGGGCTGGTTGTGGACCAATTTGATGGTTCCCCACTCAGGTCGCTTAGAGATTCCACCACTAAGACTCCGACGAGGCCTGCACTGAGGCGCGCCCTCCACAGCCAGTTAAGGCAAGGCACGGACCACGCTGATACGGAACAGGATTATGCAGAGTTCATTCATATGGGCGGAGGCAAGCGCAAGGGGCTCCAAAGACCTGGACAGGATTCAGGATTAGGAGAAGGGACACAGGATCCAAGGACTCGGAGAAAAAGGCCCGGCGCGAAACTCGAGCGAACTCAGAGTATAGAACCGGAGGCTAAAAGCTCGGAGATGGAACTCGGAGTGAGGAACGTAAAAGCCGGGATCCTCTGGAGGCTTACACTGCTGTAGTGAAGGACATCTGGATACTTGAAGATCAGGACGTGAAGACATCAGGATAATAGAACATCAGGACTTCAGGAACTCTGAAGGACGAAACATCAAGAACATCAGGATCTGGATGGATGCATGAAGACATAGAATCCAATCAGAGACCTTGATGAAGAATGAAGACAAAGACGAAGACATGGAATTCCAACATGGAACATGCCAACGAGAAGCAAGATGGAAGAGAAGTCCTAAGGAGGACTGGCTCCTTGAGAAGGCAACGAAGCAATGAAGACAAGATATTTTTATACTGCTGAAGAGTGACTCCCATGATGATGTCACAGGAGCACCACTCCCTCACTGGTCCTTTAAGTATGAAGAGGAGGCGCGGCCCCGCACCTAAGAAGGAGGAGTGCAGGACCCTGGAGAGCGGCGTCCCTGCCGCAGCAGTGCAGGAGGCCACAAACCCCAGCCTAGTGATGTAGGAAGCGGCTCCCTGCCGCATGAAGGAGAACCAAGGATGGCCCCAGCCGCAAGGAAACACCGGCGTCTGCGGCCTCTGGGCCGCGAAGATGAAGAGGATGTCAGCGGCTCCTGCCGCGAAGAGGAATGCCCCAGGATGGCCTCCGGACCACGTGGGAGCGGCAACCGCGGCCTCCCGACTGTGGGACAGAGGGCGGATGTCAGCGGCCCCTGCCTCAGTGGGAATAGCAGCGGTGGTGGTTCCCTGCCGCGGGTCGCGGCAGCGATAACGATGGCTCCAGCCGCATAGATAGGGCGTTGGTGGCCTCCAGGCCACGGGAGAAAGCCGCAGAGAGAGAAGAGAGGTGAGAGGCTGCCCGTAGCTCCGGCTGTGGGTAGAATCGCAACACATACATTTGAAGGAGTAGACCCCAAACTACCAAAGGCTTCAGGATTAAGTTGGAATCAGTAGTCTATGTACAAAAATAATAATCCATCAGTACAGGACAAGACATCAGACAAAATAAAGAGCAGAAAAATAAATAAGCCCTTGGGATTTCTGTGCCATTTTGCAGGAAGTTGGAAGTACAAGCAGAAAGAGAGAGGGGAAGGAAGACACGTAGCACCCCTCTCTATCAGAGTGAGTGAGAAGATGGATTTTTTGCAGGCTCGGTTTAAATCTGAATTGGAATTGAGAAGACCTGGTTTTTTTTTTTTGTTAGGAAAAATGTGAGGTAACCAAGGAAAGAAGCAGGGCAAGTTTTTTTAGAATGGAAATGGTTATAACATAGTAATATAAGAGATGACAGCAGATAAAGACCAATTGGTTCATCTAATCTGTCCACTAGTTTTTCTGGTCTACACTTCTAAAGAAATATACTAGCTGCCAACATGGCCACTTGTGACGGTATCGCTCCTTCTTTTGTTCTCCACCACCCCGGGTAAACGAGCATACAAGTTCTGCTGATTGCTCTCATTGATGGTCCATCCATCGGTAAAATACAACTGGTTCATGGAGCAGATTGGGAGCCAGAAGAAAGAGGGTTCTTTCCTCCAACAAAGACAGAAAAGGAAGCAATCCAAAGGAAAGAACAAGTTTTAAACTTGGTGAACTGCTCTGTTAAGCAGTTTAATTAAAGCCCTTTCATTAACACTATCTGCAAAAAATATATCCACTGGCAAGCAGGCAAATATTATAACACGTGCACACACATCCATAACATTGTATATTTATGTAAAGAGAGAGGGAATGTAAGTTTTGGTCCATTTAAATAACTTTAACAGTTTGCGTTCTGCCTTATCATGCGGACCTCAGTCTCAGCAACTTCTCTTTCTTTAGAAAGAAGACTGCCCTGTTTCCTAGGCATATGATCAAATATTTTTGATTGAGCAAAGTTTTTCAATGGGACATGAAGATATCCTCTAGCTTTCACCAAATCTTTCCTGGAGGAACTTTCAAATGATGTCATGCATGGAACCTAAATAGACAGGTCTGCTCTTATTTGCTTGCAAATACCACTTTCCACCACAAGAAGAGGAAGAGTCATGTCTTACTCTTACAGTGACACCTAGTGGTTTGGTTAGGTAATCAGAGTGCATCAGCAAAAGTATCTCTAGCCAACTGTATGCTGCTGTCTCAGTCAAAGAATATTTGGCTTTTTTTAAAATGATGTCTTCATGATAAGAGCTGGATAGGAAGGAGAAATGAAAGAAGCCTTGCTGGGGAGGATAAACTTTAAAAAATACTCATTCTGCTTCCAGCCCAGCGGCTTATTGGCAACACTGCCTTATGGAGGGACTTGAGTTTCATTACCTGCTCAAGTCTTCTGCTGGGAATACTGTGAAGGCAGTGTTCACAGTCTCAGAAGGAAGGGAGTCCCAATCATTGTACAATTCTGATACAGAGGGGCAAATATTAAAAAAAAACAAAAACCTGAACTTCAAAATTTAGGTTCCTAAATTAGGTGCTTAAGTTAGGGAAATATTTTCAACCAAACTAAGGGGTCATTTTCTATAGCTTTCACAAGCGAAAAGGGACTTTTTGCACGCGATCGGGGCAGAGTCGGCACCGGAAGGGGAGGAGTCGGGGCGGCACCGGGGCGGACACGACGAAGACATCACTGACGGCGAAAAGATAAGGCCCCTTATCGCCACCAGTAATGCGCCCAATAGTGCCACCTTTCACGGTGGTGCTATTGGTTTGTGAAAGCTGGCCCGCCCCCCCGGTACCACGCGATTCACTAGAAAATCCAGGTCTAAGGTACCTACATTTTCAGCTAAAATTCAAATAAATTTAGAATCCTAAAATTCAGAGGCTAAATTCATGACTGCTATTCATTTGCCTAGATTTACAAACTTAAATTAGGTGCCTAGATCTGAAAATCAGTGCTAAGCTCCTCACTTTTCCTGCTCACCCTAACTCTGCCTATATAGCCATCCTCCTTTTAGGTTCCTAAACTAGGAGCCTAATTTTAGGAACTCACACTTGTAAATTTTCAAAAGGGCCAATTTAGAAGCCTAACTCCAAAAGGTAGGAGCATAAACCCTTTGAAAATCGGTCCTTTAGTGACCAGATTTCAGGCCCATGACTGCAGGGCTTCAGAGGAAGGGGCTGGTACCTGGCTCTCAGCTGAGGACTATTGCTGCAATGACCAGACTGGGAGGTGACAAAAAAAAAAAGGGAAAAAATTCCTGAATAGGTCTGGTATATGAATGAGCTGGAAACCGAAAAGGATCAGAAGGAATATGTCGAGTCAAAAAAAAACTAACATCCATTGGCTGTCATGAGGGTAGCATTCTTTGAGAAAAATACAGTATGTGAATTTGCAGTGAAAGTGTCTTTTTCATATGCGAAATACATAGTGTTACACTATGCTGAGAACTGCAGCTGGTTAACATAATCTTATAAAAATAAAATAGGAAAATCACCCCCTTCCTCCTCCAAAAAGTACAAGACTGTAAAGACTGAGGTAATAAAAAAAAAAACCCATAGTATTGTTTGTGAAATCCTATTTTAATTAAAATATAAAATCCATGCCAGAAATGTCAAAAGTAATGTTACAAATGGAAAAACAAAAACCCCACATAGCATCTGGATTCAGATTACTCAATTCCAAATAATCTCAATTCAAGCACGTTATCACATAAGTGTGCATTAAGGCAGCTACCAAACCCCACACAAATATTCAGATTTTTGTTTTCCCTGTCAAGCTGAAGGTTATCTCCCTGGCTGCTCTGAAAATCAGGTGACAACCATTTCCCATGATGCTTTAAGGGGCTGTCAAGCTGTCCGTCAAGCTGTCAGCTGACCACTCGTTCCCATGGTTCTCTTAGACTTCCACTATGATAAATTGAAAGGGACTATTATCTGCCCGTTGTGGAGAGGGAACTGTTTAGGCTTTGATAAGATATCACTGGTCCCAGGTGAGAGGAGGCTGACAGCACATCAGGACCAGACAACACATGGAAACAGCTAACACAGGAGCAGAAGGGTTTACAAACATCTCTTGTCATTATTTATTACCTCTTGTTTGGGCTTTTTAAGTTTCCTCCTTGAATGGTGCCTGTTCAAACAGCGTTTTCCCTTTCCGTATGGTAAATTGAAATAGCTGCCTCCTTTTCAGCGAGTTGCTAGAAATAGTGAGGAATCTGGAACTGCGAAAGATATGGCGAACGCCTTTTCCACCTGTGATGCTTGCTAAGCTTCCTACATCGGAATTGTACTGTGCTCTGAGCTGCCGCTAGAAAGCATCTGACGTGTATTAAGTAGAATTCTCCACATGTATCAATGGTTCTCAAATCCTGACCTTAAGGGCCCCCACAGGTTTGGTTTTTAGGATATCCACAATGAATGTAGAGATATATTTACATATATCTCCCCAGAAAATCAGGTTACATGCTTTGGCTACCCTGAAAAATATATGGGGTTTTTTTGGGGGTTGGGGGGCTCATAAACCAGATATGAGAACCAATGCCTCCAATCAATTACCTAGATACCCAAATGTACATATTGCTATGGGGTCTTCGCCTGCCCCCTTCAATTGATTTTTCACTCCCTTTTCGTTACATTTGATTATCTTTGGAGGTAGGCACTGTCGGTTTTTATGGTTGTTAGAAGAATAAGTGTTGGTTGCTAACATCCCTTCCTTCAGGCCTGGAACATATTAGGCCAGTACCTAGGGCAGAAAAAATCCGGGGGGCAGCAGGTTGGCTGAAGAATTAGTGCCATCCAGTTGTGCAGAATTTCACTCAGCAGAGAAAAGCCCTCTGCTTCCTGTTCTAGCTGCCCGGAACAGGAGGGAGGAAGCGAGTCTATAGCAGACGAGCAAAGCAGGGATCATCTTTGGAGGTTAGGAGGGGTTGAGTGGGGGATCACTGGGGGTGAGGAGAGGGGTTGGGAGATAAGAGGGGATCGGCTGTGGGTGAGATAGAGGGGAATGGAGGAAAGGGTGGCAGTGTTTGTGTGTGTGAGAGAGAAGGGATTGGTACTGGGGGTGTGTGTGTGTGTGTATGTATGTATGCCAAACTGAATAGGAGATTAGAGAAGATGGAAAGGGGGAACAGGACCGAAGCACAGAAGGGACATCTTCCTCCCCCTTCCCCCCACAGCTACAATTCAGATCCTCCCTCCCTTAATCTTGGATTCCTGTTCTCCTGGAACCTCCCTCCCTTCCTGTTTCTCCCTTCTCCCAGATCTTGGAATTCCCCCCTCCAACCCCTAATCACAGATCCTCCGTTCTCTGATCCTCTCTACCTATTTCTCCCTTCTTTTCCCTCATCCCAGATTCCCGATCCTTCCCCGCTTATCTTTGACATGTGGGATCACGGGTTGTGCGGGGGGGACGGGGGGATATTTTTCAAAACAAAAGCAAGCGTGCCCACTTTCGCTTTGACAATTGGGGGTAAAGCTTTGTGGGTACAAAATACTCAGAAGGCTTTACACCGGTTGAAAGTTCCCCCCCCCCCAGTGTTTTAATTATTTCTGTGGGAACTGTCTATGGCAGCCCTCCGGCCTAGACTTACCTGAGCCTTAAGCAGGAGTAAATACTTTTCAGTTTAAGGACTGGATTTGGCAGCGAATGGATTTGGGTGACTCAGGCTTTGGCAGTATGTCTCCGGGCAGAGTGGAGTGTGTTAAAGCAGCTGTCCATGCTGACTCCTCCACTTATGTGCTCCACATATCTTTGTAGAGGGAAATAGGGGGGTGGTGAGGATTGTGACAAATATTTTATTTTATTGTTTTGCTGAACATCATCAGCTTTTATGACACTTGTTTGACTTTATTCATCCCCAAGTACTTTAAAAAAAAAAAAAAAAAGAAAGGAAAAAATGTGCTAGTAGGATACTACAATCTAGTTGAATGGTTTCACGGAGACCCTTGAGAACTAAAATGGTAGAGATTCCTGTCTGAAGAGAGTCTCTTCCAGCCAGTATAGTCTGGCAGACAGCAATTAAAAGAAAAATCATATTAATAAAAAGAAAACTGAAGTTAATTTCAACTAAAAAAAAAAGCTATCCCTGAGAGTAAATAACATAATATGACCTTTATTAACCATATTTTCTACAGAAAGCAAACATCCTGACTAAGTTTTATAAATAAGCAACCTTGTAGGCTAGAAGAGAAGGTGCCACTCTTTGTCAGGCCTAAGCCGAAGATGGAAAGAAAAAAATGATTTATTTTTTTTTGTCTGTTGCCCTCCTGTGTACAATTCCTTTCCCTATCATCTCATCTAGTCATATCTTTCTACAGTTTGAATTACCCTCTTTTCCTCAACTGGTAAGGCAGTGAAAGGATGTTTGTTCTGCTAATTAACTTTATTACCCTGATAACTCCCTGCAGCCTTTGACGAAAACAATTACCGTTCCTGTTTTTTTTTTTTTTTCCCACTGGCAAAAATAGACTATTAATTAGAACCGGGGCCCTGGTCTCTGCCATGTTAGCCTGCCACATTCCCAGACCCTCGAGCGGGATAGCATTACATTGTCAGTAGTAATTTAGCTCTCATCTGTCTCTGCTAATTATTGTCACATTCATCAAATTCATCAACGAAAGTGCTCTCAGAAGGATTGCATATTTGCAGTTAATACAGCATAAACTGGAATTACCCATCACCACATTTGTGATGATGAGAGGGACACAACTTATTCATCCCTAATTAGAGCAAGCTGGGTAATTAATTATACATTCCGCCTTATTACTTCTGAGTTCCCAGATATTGTTTGTCTAAAAAGGGGGAGAGGGAGAAGAAGAGAGAGGAGCCTGAAATACAAAAAAAAAAAAAAAAAAAAAGGTGATGTGTTTTGTCACATGCGCTACGCCATAATTCCCACCTGACAAACTAGCTGAATCAGTGGGAAATTGCAAGTTGTCAGCGGCAGAATAAACTGCCGCAATAACTGATTAATGATCAGCACCTGTGACAGGTGCTGTACGGGACTGTAAACTTAGTTTGATTAACAGTCACCGGACGAATAAATATTAGTGACAGTCACCGGGGAGCAACTTGGCTTTGTTTTCTCTTCCTGTTAACAAATCGCGCACGACGGCGTTATTGATAGCGACGGTAATCGTTCGTCAATGCCTCGCAGAGACTTTTTCTTTTGTCCTGGCAGGGCCGGTTTCTGTCCCATCAACTGGGCACATTTTGTCCAGACGCGGGGAGTGCCCCGCCAAACCTGCAGAGGACGTGCGACGGCTTACGCTATGCTCCCAAAAAAAGCTGCTTCTAATGGATAAAAACACGCGGCTTCCTCTGGGGGCCATCTGATTACAAATATCACACGTACACCCATCTTCGCCTGGATTACTTCCTCCTGCTTGAGGGTACGGTCGGAAATCACAAACAGTCTGGGTTGCTGTAGTCGGTAAGAAAAAGGAGCAAAATAAATGAATCTTGTCATCAATTTTAGCATATTTCTGTTTCTGTGCTTTCATCCAATTCTGGCTTCTCTCCCTGGTGTATTCATAGTAGTAATGCAATAATGGAATAAATAAATGGCAGTGGGAAAAAAGATCAAAATGGCCCATCCAACCTGCTATTCGTCCACTTTGGGATAGATGTGCATATTCATGCCGAGGAATTATTCCAGGATTAAACGTGAGCTAGCTTCCTTTTTTTTTTTTTTTTAGAAAATGTACACTTTAATGCTGGGGGTCAACACCCCAGTCACATTAAATTAATGCAGTATTTGATATTCCTGAAGCGACACTACCTTCCTAGGTACGATTAATTGCTCTTGGATTAATGTAGAGCTAATTCTACTTCTAATGTGAACACAAGCAAAAATTACTTAGTCCAGAACAAATATATATTCACTACCATTTTTAAGAAAAGAAGAGCAAAAAAGTTGCCATCCTGGGTGAGACCGAGGGTCCATCAAGCCCAGCATCTTGTTTCCAACAGTGGCCAATCCAGGCCACAAGAACCTGGCAATTACCCAAACACTAAGTCGATCCCATGCTTCTGATGCCAGTAATAGCAGTGGCTAATTTCTAAGTCATCTTGATTAATAGCAGGTACTGGACTTCTCCTCCAAACCTTTTTTAAACCCAGCTACACTAACTGCCCTAACGAGACTGATTTATTTTAATAATTTACATGGCACTGTTAATAGGGGTATCTTCTCAGGAAAAAAAGACAGCCCATCTGAGGAAGGTGCCAGCAGGATCTGAACCAGTGACAGCCAGGAAATAAAGCGCCAGAGCCCAAGTGACAGAATTAACCAGCACGTTGGGAGCAAGTGGGGCAGAGGCCAGAAGGGGAGTATGGTGGCTATTCCTTCTGGATTGGCCAAAAAAAGGCTGAAAGTGATTGCTGTTGCTGGAGCCAGGAAGTTGTTTCTGACAACCAGAAGGCTTCCCAAGTTCTCTAGTGAGGTGAGCCTTCTGCTCCTTGCCACGATTCCAGCTACAATTTCCAGTTTCAGCTCCAAGTTTTGATTCTAGTTTCAGGTTTGTGCTCCAAAGTCCAGCTCCCAGCACAGATCCCATCCCCGCTCTAGCTCCAGTCCTAGCTTCAGCTTTGGCCCCAAATGCCAGCCTCAACACCAGCTCACTAGCCTTCCTGTTCCGGTGACAAGCCAACTTTTATCCATGTGTACTGCTGTGGCTGGGGAAGCTGAGAGTTTGCTGGGAACCTCATTCCATCCCTAGCACACTAAAAGACAAATAGAAATTAAACGAATGCACATCACGGTCTCAGAAAACCAGACCTTATGGAAAGGAGGTGCTTCAGCTAAGCAGTGAAAATGATGTGTTGCAGTGGTTTGTGGTCTCAGTTTAGACAAGAACATCCACAACCCTACTCTTATCTGAATGCTTTGGTGATAGACAGGAACTGCTCATGGGTTTATAAATCAGTAGGGATGTGCAGGGAAACAAAATCATGTTTGTTTTGTGGTTCGTTTTCCGGAGTTTTTTCCCCCATGGGATTGCTCGATTCATTTCATTTGTGTAGAAAAAAAACAAATCAAGCAAGTACAAAAAAACCCCCAAATGGCCAAAAAACTAAAAAGAGCCCTCTCTCCAACTCTCTCGGAAAAAACTCTGGGGGCCAGGAGTCCTCCTGGCCAGCACCCAACCCAGCCAGAACTTAACCAGTCTGGTGGGGATCCGCTGTCTCGGACTGGGCTGAAGCCTTGGACTTGTGGGCTGAAGCTTGCATAGGCCTTAGCCTAAGCCAGAGGCCATGGCATCAGGGGTGAATGCGCCAGAGTTAATTAACTCCGGCACGACCCCAGCAGACAGCATCATTTGGCTTCAAAGTGACGAAGAACGAAGAGGACCAAGAAGAGGCTCCCAGGCCTGGGGTCCGAGGCCAGAGCCTGACCCTGGGTCAAGGCCCAGGCATCAGGACCCAGTCTTCGGCCTAGACCTAGGCCTGAATCATTAGTTTAACATGAAACAAATAATTAAGCTTTGTTTCATTCAGGGGGGCCCCCCAATTCATTTCAGGGGCCCAAATGAAACAAATTAGTCTTATTCATCATGTTTTGTAGTTTTGTTTTGAACACATACACATCCCTATAAATCAGTGCTGATTGTGGTTTACTTGCTATCTCCAAGATTATATCAGCAACAAGTGAGGCTAGTAATAAGTGTCCTCAGGGGGAAGCATTAAACTGGGCCTCCCTTCTTACTGTATGACGCATGATAGTCCCTTGTTGGGGAACGAGGTAGTATTTCCACAGGTGTTTTCCAGAACTGTGGATGACCCTCACAATACCTGTACTGTGAAAGTGGCATTCCAATGTCTGAGACAAAGTACAGTGTTGGTCGGTTTTCGCATTCCCCTCTCACTTTCACCAATTGATTACTGGCATGGAGTAGAATGAGCTGGGTCAGTGGCTCCAGTTCCAAAGGGGGCTCAGGGATAAAATCAAAGATGAACAAGAATTGATCCCCTGAAAGAACTGATGTGTTTATAGATCTGTGCATTCAGATTAACAACTGCCTGACTGAGCTGCATAGGAGCAAAAGGAGCAACGCAGCTAGCTGCCTAGTCCCTGCTTGCCAGACATCCCATGAATCCCCTGTAGTCAGAGCCGAGGCGGGTGACCATGGCAACTGTCCAGAAAATGAGTGAAGGAGATACTGGACACCATACTCCTAGGTATCTTTAGATGCAGCAGATGGGGAAATTGAGCTGGTCTAGATCGGCAGGGAAGTTCTGGGCTGGGCATAAAGGAAATAATCCCCTAATTCATCTTGTGACCCTCCGGACAATCTACATGAGTACTACAATAATCTGCCTCTCAAAGCAGCCCAAATCTGAGAAACAGAACTCCATGCCTAAATATTTATAAACTTTAAAGCTGCATAAATGGAAGGACCATCAAAAAAAGCCTACTTTATGTATTGCAGATGGTAGGTGTTTCAGTCACCAGTCATATAACACAACCCGTAATCAACTTTTATCTTGTTTTTATGCAAATTTATTAAAGTATTTTATATGCATTTAAAACCATTTTTATTTAAACACAGGAAAGCACAACCTAAATCTCGGACTCTAGCCAAGACTTATTCAGATCAGTGGGCTAGAACTGATTCCAGTACTTGTGCCAATTTTATGGACCTGAGTCTTGCTAACTCCTTCCAGCTTCCATGCCCGAAGTAAAGCTACTCTGAGTCTGAACTGGTGGATAGCTTAATGGATCTCTATTTAAAGCAGGAACTGTGCCTGCAGAAACCCATCCCCTGAAAGTGCACATGGGGGTGCACTCACAGAGCTCCTGACTTTTGGAAAATCCAGTTTCCTCACCTGCTTATCATTCTAGGACTTCCATGGTTGAAAAGCACAACCCACACACTGATTTGGCTAGTGGGAAGGTCACTTCTTTGTCATTTCTGTGCATGTTCCATTATTATCCCCGGGCATCCAAGAAGAATAGAAACAAAGAATCAAGAGGGCAGAAAAACCCCATATGGCCTCTCTAGTCTGCCCATCCATACAACTGCTCAGCTCTACAAATTCTCTATCTCCCCCTTCAGAGATCCCCTGTGCTTGTCCCATGCTTTCTTGAATTCAGATGCTGTCCTCGTCTCTGCCACCTTCACTGGGTGGTCGTTCCATGCATCCATCACTGTTTCTGTAATGAAATAATTCTTTAATTACTCCTGAGTCTACCCCCTTTCATCCTCATCCCATGACTCCTCGTTTCAGAGTCTCCTTTCCATTGAAAGAAACCCACCTTCTATACATTGAAATCTGAGGTATTTAAATATTTTATACATTTTTAAAAATAATTTTTTATATATATTCCACTTTTTTTTTTTAAATTTTTTATTTATGCTGATTTTATAATCATTACATAGAAGAAAAAATAGAATATACCAATAACAGATACATAATTATATTTCCATAATATTACATATAACCAAATATCATTCATTTATAATCTGCATTGTTGTAATAAAAAAAATAAGCATTGCTCAGAGTTGAGAGAGAATTTAGAGCGGTATAAGGAAAACAGGAAACCCTTTTACATCTGAAAAAAAAAAAAAAGGACTGGTCCTAGATGTATATCATACTACTGCTTCGTCCCTATTGCTAAACTTGTGGGGATGGAGAATGAGAGTCAAGAAATTTTTTCAATTGTGTTATTTCAAAGAAAACATATTTTTGACCATTTCGCCAAATTTCACACTTACATGGGTATTTTACTATAATTTTCCCCCCTTTATTTTCCACGTCAGATTTTAATTCTAGGAATTTTTTCCTTCTTAATTGAGTTGTTCTGGAAAGATCCGGATAAATCCAGATCTTTCCAGCGTGGAAATTTTCTGTTCTTTTTTTCATAAACAGTCTAAAAACAGCTTCTCTATCTGTTGCAAAAACAAAGCTAACATGTAATGTTGATCTTGTTTCGATTTTTGAATCTAATGTAATTTCCAATACTTCGGATAAATTTAGTGATATCCCTTCAGCTTTATTTTCTTCTAGTACATTGGTCTTAATATCCACATAATATATTTTGGATATGGTAGGCATTGATTTTTCTGGCCATTTCAATATATACTGTAAATACTCTTTGAACATATCCAAAGGTGAGACTAGAGATAACTTTGGAAAATTTAACACACGTAAGTTTAAATATTTCTGTTGGTTTTCAATCATTTACTAGTCTTTTACTATGCAGTATCTCAGTTCTTGTGAATCTTTGATGACAAGTTTCAAGCGTGTTTAACCTTAGTTCCATCACTTGTTTATCCTTTTCCAATCTTTCCATTGAAGCTTCCATTTTTTTTGATTGAGAATTAACTTCTGAGGACTGTAGAGTTAATTTTACTATTGCAGTTTCCAAAGAAACTATGGCAGACCACAGGGACTCCAGTGTGATTTCATTTGGTTTACTTGGTAAAAATTTCAAATCAGTTCTTAATCCTGATCCTGATCCTGATTCTTCTTTCCCCTTATTAGCTAGGTCCTCTCCACTGCCTTCATTTATTAAAGAAGAAATCTCTACTTCTGAAGAAATAATATTTTGTGGCTGTGCAGGGGTACACGGAGCTCCGGGGCTTAAAGATATTTCGGTCGGTAGATCAGGCACCCGCTCCGTGCCTCTATCTACAATGACCAATTCCTCCGGTTGCATTCTAGGAGTAGATGAGAAGAATGCTGGGATCTGGGATTGGATTGGCTCAGATAGAGAGGGTGTTGTTGCCTCTCTTATCTTTGCCTTTCTTTTTGTATGTGGCATTATATTTTTTAAAGGAAAATATATAACGATTCCAGAAATTACTTCTATCTAAAGTCCTCTTAGTAAAAAAAGCTCTCTAATCTAAACGGGTTGGGAGCTTTAGGAGAATATAGTATTACTCACAGTTCCTCAAACAGCCAAATTTCGGTCCGTAGCGAACAAGCGCCAAAGAGACCGGCTTTTATACTGCCAGTCCCCAGCTGATGACGTCAGCGTCGTCGGTCCGTAGGCGGGGCTCCGGGGGCCTGGAAACGCTTCTCCTCCACCCCTCCAGAGAGAGATAATCAGGCTCAGCTGGCACAAATAGAAATTGCGTATAGGAATTCACAGGCAAGTTCTCCTCCGCTCCCTTCCGACAAGCGCCGAAAGAGACCGGCTTTTATACTGCCAGTCCCCAGCTGATGACGTCAGCGTCGTCGGTCCGTAGGCGGGGCTCCGGGGGCCGGGAAATGCTTCTCCTCCACCCCTCCAGAGAGAGATAATCAGGCTCAGCTGGCACAAATAGAAATCGCGTATAGGAATTCACAGGCAAGTTCTCCTCCGCTCCCTTCCGACAAGCGCCGAAAGAGACCGGCTTTTATACTGCCAGTCCCCAGCTGATGACGTCAGCGTCGTCAGTCCGTAGGCGGGGCTCCGGGGGCCGGGAAACGCTTCTCCTCCACCCCTCCAGAAAGAGATAATCAGGCTCAGCTGGCACAAATAGAAATCGCGTATAGGAATTCACAGGCAAGTTCTCCTCCGCTCCCTTCCATTCCACTTTTAAATATGTTTATCATTTATCTCCTCTGTAGGGTATCCATATTTAGATCTTCAAGGCTTTTCCTCATATACTTTACAACAAAGATCACTGATCATTTTAGTAGCTACCCTCTGGACCAACTTCATTCTGTTTATAACCTTTTGAAGGTGTGGTCTCTAGATTTGTACAAAGCATTCCAAATGAGGACTTACCAGAGACTTATTCGTGGGCAATATCACTTCCTTTTTAATTCTGACCATTCTGCTCCCTGTGCTCCCAAGCTTCTTTTTAACTTAGCATCAATGTTCTAATATAGATGGACCAAAAGAACTACAAATAAATAAATAAATAAATAAATAAATCTTGCTGTCACCTTATCCACCTTTTTGGCCACCTTGAGATCATCAAATATGATCACCCCCAGGTCCTGCACTTTTTTTGTGCAAGAAGAATTTCACCTTCTAGACTGTACTGCTCTGTTGGCTTTTCAAGTCCAAGTGCAAATATTAAAAAGCATAGGCGACAAAACTGAATCCTGCATTAATCCACTGAAGAGAGGCCAACAACAATCTATTCCACCTATACCCATATTTTTCCAATGGAAAAAAAATGGAAAAGTGCCTGCTTGATCAAGAGGAAGTGGAGGTCCTCAGCTACTATATATCCTGTCCTCCTGAGGAATCATGATGGACCTGCAAAAGATCCAAACTGTATGCCATTGGTCCATTCCATGAAGTATTTGAGACATTCAGTGTTATGTAGACTTCATAAACTTTTAGTGTTGATTCATCTAAGGCTTTTCCAAAATTGTAGCCTCCCCCTGACACAGAGGCATAGCCATGGGTGGGTCTTGGGGTCTGTGCTTTCTCACTTTTGGCTCTGTTACGCATGCCGGCTGCGGCAGACTCGCGGCTCGGCCCCCTCACCTCTTTCAAAGTAATCCAGCATCTGGTTCCTCGTCTCTGGTGGCTGTGGGCCACTGGCTCTGTCCTCAGGCCACCCCTGGTGCTTTCGGCTCTGCTGCAGCTCCTGATGCTCCATGCTGGGCCTCTCCGCATGGCCCGCAGAGAGATGCCATCCCGACCAGTGCTGCTCCCCTCCCTAGGCACGTGCGTGCGCACAACTAGTCTTTAAATAGGGCCTGTGGCAGGAATCTGGCTGCAGCCCCGGATGATGACATCGGCAGAGCTCGGGTATATAAGCCCGGGCTCCGCTCTCTCAAATTGCCTTTGCAACAGGTGCCCTCACTAGTCGAGTACTCGTTGCCTCTTCAGTTCCTGGTTCCTGATCCTGATTGCCTTCATTCCTGTTTCCTTGTTCCTGTGTTCCTGTTCCTTCGTCTCTCCTTTGGATTGCTGACCTGGTTTGACCTCTGCATTGCCTGACTACTCTGTTGCCTCTCTCCAGCCCCGGACCTCTGCATTGCCTGACTACTTCGTTGCCGCTCTCCAGCCCCGGACCTCTGCATTGCCTGACTACGCTGTTGCTTCTCTCCAGCCCTGGACTTCTGCTTCTTCTGAACATCCTTTTGACTCTCTCTCCTCGTCTAGACCTCAGCCTTGCTTGCCACTGCTTCCAGATTGCCGCCAGCCCTGATCCCAGCTTGCTTAAAGACGCCTCTTCAGCTTTTGTCCTAGACGTGGTTCATTCAGGCTTCAGCCTGCTCTTGCTCGGGCACCCTCTGTCAAACTGTGTTTCTATTGGCGCCTGGGTCTCCTGGACTCTGCCTCATCCAGTACAGACTGATACCTACACTAGATGCTGCCTCTGGGCTGACCTCGATCCACCCATCGATGACCACTGACGGAGGCCACCTAAGTCCAGCCGGCCCCGGCACCCAAAGGCTCAACCCGCGGGGAACAAGGGCTGGTATTGGTGAAGTGCCAGCCGGCATCCATCCATCAGCCCTCTCTGCCTGCCAATGGTGGGGACCCATAGGATCCCTCCTATGGGTAGCGTCAACCCCACCTCAGCCCAAGGGTCTACCTCTGGCGCAACAGGCTCAGGCCCACATACCTCACAGCAGGGTCATATCTAGTCTGAGTCAGCCCCAGAGTCAACCAGGACCAGCTCTTTATATGCCTGGGGCAAAAATATAGAATGAACCCCCACCCCCCAACCGTGGATGCCTGTCATCTATGGGGTTCCTAAAATTCATAAAACTCTGATTGAGGCTGATTGTTGCAGCCAATGGATCTTTGATTGAACCCTTAGCCCACTTTGTGGATTTTTTTTCTCCAACTGTTTGTTCATTGGGCTGCCTCATATGTTCAGGATATATCACATATGTTGAGGAGACTATCTAATTGTGATCATCCATCACCGGATATGTTTCTAGTCAGTCTTGACATAGAAGCATTGGGGCAGATTTTAAAAGCCCTACGCGCGCTGAGCCTATTTTGCATAGGCCCGGTGATGCGCACAAGCCCCGGGATGCGCATATGTCCCGGGGCTTGAAAAAAGGGACAGGGGAGGTCCAGGGTGGGGCGGGGGCATGGCCAGAGGCCTCCGTAGGGCCTCTAGGCTGAGGGATTGCGCGCTGGCTCTTGGCCGGTACGCGCAACCTATGCCTGCCCAAAGACAGGTGCAATTTGAATAACAAAGGTATGGGGAGGTTTTAGGTAGGGCTGGGGGTGGCAGGTTAGGTAGGGGAAGGGAGGGGAAGGTGGGGGAAGGTGGGGGGGAGGAAGGAAAGTTCCCTCCGAGGCCACTTTGATTTCGGAGTGGCCTCAGAGAGAACAGGGAAAGCCATCAGGGCTCCCCTAGGGCTCGGCACGCACAAGTGTACACCCCCTCGGCACGCACAAGATGCACAAGTATACACCCCCTTGTGCACACCAACCCCGGCTGCGCGCGCATGTTATAAAATCTACACCCGTGTGTAGGTACTAAAATCTGGCCCATTATATACAAATATACCAATCTCTGCAGATCATATCAGATGTGTTAACATCCCGGGAACATCCAGAGCGAGTTCCCTTGGGCTTCCTTATCAAAATAGCAGAGTTAATTTTGTTCAATAATTTTTTTCAATTTGAAACAGATTTTTATTTACAGACACATGGGTTAGCGAAGGGCTCTCCGGTTGCATCTGATATTGCCAACTTGTTTGTCACTAAATTTGAGGAGACATTTGTCTATACATCAACTTTTTTTCAATATATAAAACTATAGTCGAGATACATAGATGACATTTTTTTCATTTGGGACAACACTGAAGAACAGTTGTTTCAGTTTTTCCATTGGTTGAATCAACAGAATTCTAATTTATGTTTTACTATTACATATGATCAATTTCAGTTGCCCTTTTTGGATATTTTGATTTTAAAATCAGGTATGTCATTACAAACTAATTTGTTTCACAAAAAAATGGACAGAAGTAATCTTTTACAGTTTGAAAGGTTTCATCCACGACCATTTGTGTGGATTACTGATTGGGCAATTCTTTCGTTTATACCATTTGTGTTCTGAAAATGAAGAATTTCAAAAGCAATCATCTGATTTGTTGTCTCATTTCCGGTCTTGAGGTTACCCTAACAAGGCTTTGAAAAGAACATTTACTCGGGCCCACTTTTTGGATCGTTGTTACTGGAATATAAATCTAAACCAGTGTGTGAACAATTTGTTTGTGTTTTGCTGTATTCTAATATGGCACACAAAATCTGAAAGATCATTCACAAACATTGGTATGTTTTATGTTTACATCAGGTGCTTGAGAACCCTCCATTGTTTTCGTATTGGTTACATGTTGTATAACCAACACTGGTTGGTTATACAACATATAACAATTGTGATCTGTGTACCTCAACCATTTCGGGCATACAATGGAAGGTAGCCCAGACTGGTATGACAGTTAATAGGTGTTATAATACCATTTGCCTATCGCACAGTGTGATATATGCTTTTGCAATGTCCTTACCCAAAATTATGGGGTAGATTTTATAATTCTACGTGCGAGCTTACTTTTGTTCACGCAGCAGGCGCACCAGGTGCGAACAAAAGTACACCGGATTTTATAAGATACGCGCGTAGCCGCGTGTATCTTATAAAATCTGGGGTCGGTGCATGCAAGGGGGGTGCGCGCAAGGAGGGTGCACGCAAGGGGGTGCACATTTGTGCAACTTGCGCGCGCCGAGCCGTGCTCGCGCTGCCCATTCTCTCCGAGGCTGCTCCGAAATCGGAGTGGCCCATTCTCTCCGAGGCCGCTCCGAAATCGGAGCGGCCTCAGAGGGAACTTTCCTTCTGCCTCCCCCCACCTTCCCCTCCCTTCCCCTCCCTTCCCCTACCTAACCCACCCCCCCGGCCCTACCTAAACCTCCCCCCTACCTCTGTCGCAGAAGTTACGCCTGCTCGAAGCAGGCGTAACTTTGCATGCGCCGGGCTGGCTGCCACGCGCCGTTTTCCGGTCCGGGGGCTGGTCTGGAGGTTGCGGCCACGCCCCTGGAACGCCCCCGGGCCAAAACCACGCCTGTGGTACCGCCCCCAGATGACGCGCTGACTGCGCCATGCCCCCGCCACGCCTCCGATGACGTGCTGTCCACGTCACGCCTCCCAACATGCCCACCCCAAGAAAGCCCCGGGACTTACGCGCATCCCGGGGCTTTGCGCGCACTGGAAGCCTATGCAATATAGGCTCGGCGCATGCAGGGGGGTTTTAAAAGGGTTATGCGCGTACCTTATGCGCGTAACACTTTTAAAATCCGGCCCTATATGTGGGTCTTACCACACACCCTTGAGAGTTCACTTAATTGAATATAGGAGTTGCATGGTGAACGGGGATGTACAAGCTGCCTTAGTGGTAGATCTTAAAAACATACGCGCTCGCAAACAAAAGTACACCGGATTTTATAAGATATGCGCGTAGCCGTGCGTATCTTATAAAATCCGGGGTCGGCGCGCGCAAGGCTGCGCAAAATCGGCAGTCTGCGCGCACCGAGCCGCGCAGCCTGCCTCCGTTCCCTCTGAGGCCGCTCCGAAACCGGAGCGGCCTCAGAGGGAACTTTCCTTCCGCGTCCCCCCACCTTCTCCTCCCTTCCCCTATCTACCCCCCCCCCCAGCCCTACCTAAATCCACCCCTACCTTTTGTTGTGCTCGCGCCGCCTCAGCGTCCCCCGGCACAGGCCGCAGTGCTGGGGGGCTTGGGACCGGCCTGCCCCTGAACTATCACCACGCCCCCGGACCCGCCCTGGCCTGTCCCCTGCCCCCTGACCCCAGACACGCCCCCTCCCGCCCCTTTTACGAAGCCCCGGGACTTACGCAGGCTCAGGGCTTTTAAAATCTAGCCCTTAGTGTCTCACTGTATCCAATACAATCATATTTTCAAGATCATCTGTGGACTATACTGGAACATATACCTCTTTTGCCATGAGGAGGTGATCTCAGAGCACAGTTGAATCATCGAGAAACTTTCTGGATATACAAACTTAATACTCTGGCCCCATTTGGCTTAAATGATAAAATAGATTGACACCTTGTATGATTTTTTCCATGGTTCATAATGTCTTCTTTCCTTTTTTGCATTTTTTTAGTCTCTGGGCATATTGTTTGTAGAGGGGGTTTGTTTTTGTTACTTTTTTTATTTTTATGGGCTAGTATTTTTGTTCCCCCCCCCCCCCCCCCCCCCCGTTTTTTTGACCCCCTATTTTTGCCTGAGTACACAATTCACTTTTGTTGCTTCTTATTTGTATACACATCTCTTATTAGCAATCGGCATGTCGTGCTAATACCATGGACAGCGACTTTAGTGCCGTTTTTTTCTTTTAATGTTTTGGGGAGATCAGTTTCACTGTTTTCCATTTTTTTTTTTTTATTAATATAGACCACCACAACAAATTCATTGGGGGAGTCATGTTTTTTATGTGTTAAAACGGCAAGGAAACCGGAAGTAGTGTTTACTTGGCTCCAATGACTGACAGCTGCTTTCACGCCGTTTTTACTCCTTAAAGCCCTTAGATGCTGCCCGTGGCCGGCTTGCAGTTTCTTCGGCTGCCGGGTTTCAGCATGTTTGGAGATCAAAAAAAGCATTTCTGCCACAGTAAGGCCTGTGATTTTTGCAGTCATGAGGTGGGTTCTTTTATTTATTTGCTTTTTGGTAATCTTGACTCTTTTTTTTTCATATCTTATATCTCCTGATAGAGGCGTCTTTGATCCCTTGATTAATTTAAGTGGTGGCTTCATTGAATTTTGCAGTTCCTTTTATGACAGTGAGTAAAATATTCCAGTTTTTGTTTTTCCTTTTTGCCTCACCAAATTGATATCTGATTGTAAAAATGTTTTCTTTTTACATTTTATTTTCCCCTTAATTATTTTTCTTATAACTTTTCTTGCATTTTTCTTTAGAAATTTGGGCTCTGCTGACATTAACTTTGGCAATGCTACCTTTGTTCCCATGAAGAAGGAAGCAATACTATCTTCCAAAACATTGCAGTGTAGGGCATCTAACTTCCAGCGTTGTGGAACTGACATCATACAACATCTCTTTTGTCTTTGCAAGGATTACTCTTAAGATAAGTGTTTTTGGACTTATTATATACTGCATATGAGAACTCACATTTTATTTGCATATACAATATGGGGTAGATTTTATATTGTGCGTGCCATGGATGCGCCAATTTTATAACATGCACCCGCCCAGAACATGCCCCCTGGCCCGCTTCTTCAAAGAAGCCGTCCCCTTCAAAAATTCGCTCGGCACGCGCAAGGCCCAGCCATGCACGTAAAGCCCAGATTTTATGCACGCAGGGCGTTTAAAATCCGGGCGTATATCTTTTAAAAAATGGGGGAATGCGGACCGTACACTAGGTGGATGTGAATTTTTTCACTCTAGTTTTAAAATGAGTGATGATTAAAACTTGTGCACTAGAATGGGCAGCGTTTAACCCGGCATGATGTACCTTTCATTGGTTTATTCTATCACAGTCAGAAGAACTGGCTGCTGATTTTGAAAGTAGCTACATATCCAGGACCTGGCTCCTAGGAAGGCAACAGTAGGCTTTATAGCTGAGACTAAACCATCTTCTAGTGGTGAGATGATTCTGGAGGCCAGGCAGTTGTAATAGGATCTAGTACCTCTATCATTGCCAGACCCAGATTGATGATACTAATAACTCTCTACAAACATTCAACCTTAAAAAAGACACATGGCACTTTTGCCACACTTGCTTGCTTCTCTACTTATAATCCATGCTGTCATACTGTTATTCTAGATGCAGCCAATCTATATTCTTTCCTATTCCCCCCCCTCACAGGTGATAGAGGATACCCTGAGGCAGAGAGTCAAGCATTCAACAGTCTCGAAATGCTGTTCAGTGTCAGGTTGACCAGTCAGACATATCCGCTCTTCGCCCATAAGATGGCTTTGGAAGATTATAAAAATGGATTTTTGATTATTTTTAAATGCAAAAGAAAAAATGGTAAACCTATGATGACATTGTTTCCATGTCGCACACACACTGTTGAGGTGTTAGAGTTTGAAGTCTCTTGCTGAATAACTTATAATATATATTTGGTTGCAGTGTTGATCCTAAGTTCATGGTCCTTTTTTTAAAGCATCCCTAACAAAGTGCCATCCTCCCACCCCTCCAAGTTGATCCACTCTTTCATTGCAATATAATTTGTAACATGGTATAGAGCAGGGATGGCCAACTCCTGCCCCCAAAAGCCACAAACACACCAGGTTTTCAGAATATCCACAACGAATATGCATAAGATAGATACGCATGCATGGCCACCATTATATGCAAATCTATCTCATGCATATTCGTTGTGGATATTCTGAAAACCAGGCCTGTTTGTGGCTCTCGAGGACCACAGTTGGCGTTCCCTGGTATAGTCTGAGGCACCATGGCTCTTTTTCTTTTCTCTGCTAGCCTATAATTTCTTGGGGAGTATTAGGGCATGCAGATTGGAAAGGTGAGAGAGATCAATTTGGCAGGTGAAGGGAATCAGTGGGGAATATGAGAAAGGTGCTGGGGGGATGTGAGGGCCCACTTAGGTGGTGGAGGTGACAAAGATTGGCTGGTGGGGAAGGATAGGGGATTGGGGCAGGGGAAGATCATGTGAGAGATGGGATGGGGATAGGTAGGTGTGTATATGTGAGAAAGGAGATGAGAGGAGGTGAGGTTCTGTGAATGAGAGGAGGTGGGCATGTGTGTTTGGGGGGGGAGAGAGATAGAGTATATGTGTGTGTGGGAGGGGGGAAGGGGAGAAATCAGCAATTGTGTGTGTGAGGAAAGGAGTCAGCACCAGAGGTATATATGTGAGAGAGGGGATCTATGCTGGAAATTTTGAGAAAGAGAGAGAGAGAGAGAGGATCCCCTCCCCTTGTTCTGGATTCTTCCTACCCAGATCTCTCCTTCACCATCTTTCTTCCACCTCTAATTTTCCTTCCCTCTCTTTCACCTCCCCTCTCAGACCTCCCATCCCATAGCCCCTTTTCCCACCATCTCCTATTCTTTCCTCCTATCACTGCTTTTTTTCCTTCCCTTCATCTCCCATCTCTGATCCTCCCTCATTTCCCTGCACCAATCACTAAGAACCCTTTTCCCTCCACCCAAAAAAAATCTCAGAAAAGGTCATAATAAATTATCCAGACTTATAAAGGTTGGAAACATATTTTTATAAAGTAAATAAAATATCCATGAAACTGCTGCAGAATTTTCTAATTCTTGCCATAGGAAACTGGGATCTGTGGCTATGATGTTCACTTTTCTAACAGCTTTGAGGTTATGGATTGCCCTTCTGGATACTTTTGTGGCCATCATGTTTCTGAAGGTTTTAAATATGAAGAGGCTCAGCAATTTATTTTTCCTTTGCAGCTAAGCTTGTTAAAATTCTCAGGTGCCTGTCAGGCTTTCCATTGTAAAGTTCAATGAGTTTTGGCCTATTCTTTCTTGTGGTACATTCTGGATTAATTGCATTTCTCATTTAGGTTAAATTTTATTCTTTTATTTTTCCTCATGATTTATGTTATTAGATAAGCTTTCTTTGCACCAGAGTCTACACGATGCAATGCATATGTATGGCTGTCCTAGCAGACAGAGCAGAAGTAAATTTATAGCGGTCAATTTTTAAAATGTTAAACAGACTAGCTTTGGGACTTAGCAAATTAATCATAACCAATTACATTTTCCCTCCTTCCCCAACTGGCTAGATTTAACCCTCTAAAATCGCTAGGTGGTCATATGTAGCCAGGCAAGTAAGAAGTGGCTTCGGGAATGTTCCTGGCACAAGTTTATGATTTACCCAGTTAGCACAAATTTTCAGCGCAAATTGGCTACATTTAGCTGGACAATCCTGATCTTAAATCTAACCGGGCAAGTATTATAAGGCTAACATTTAGAAGAATTCTCTTCCGCAAACCGAGCCAGCTTAAATTCAGCTGAAAATTTGGCTACATATGAACTTACCCACTTTTATCTTTGCTCCTGAGTGACCTACTGAAAATTCACCCAAAACAGTATAGGACAAATTCCAGAAAGAAATTGTATTTCAGATCTGTTGGAGCATCCTTGGCTTCTGAGGTCCAAAAAATGTGAACGTGAAACTGATTAGCGTTGTTGATATCATTCAAGTGCTGGGCTGTTCAGTTAACCTTGAAATATACTGCTTATCATTAGGCACCGTGCCACGTAGTACATGTTGGAGAAGACCTCAGGTTTAAACCCTTTTTAGGTTTTTAAGACATTATTTGGATACTGGGAACACAGAAAAGGCAGCAGGTTAGAATGGGGGCGTGAGCAGCAAGAGGGTGACACGGGAACTACAATGGGAAATGCCTGAGGTGAATTCCTGAACAAAAGGAGCAAAGAAAATACTGTTTGACAATCCAAAGAACACAGCAATCCCGTGTTCTAAAATAAATGCTGGCCTATTTGTGATGCACAAAGGTTCTGAAGACCGGGCATTATCTCGCGGAAATCCACAGCACCGAAGATCCATAAAACGCTCCTTCCAAGATCCCAAGATGTAACATCATTTTCTTCACCCCCCCCCCCCCCCTGCCACCAAACTGTCTTTTGAACATTTTCTGTGTATTTCTCTCTCCCCTTTGCCCCTAGTTGGTTGCTTTGCCACAATGGACTGATGTAAATTGAAGCAAATGCCTTCATTTCCATTTCAAAAATTGTAAACCTGCCATTGGCAAATTGCAGATCTCCCCTTATTTATTTATTTTTCTTTAACCTCTGGAGCGTGCAAGGCCAAGAGAAGAGTGGAGAGATAGTCTCAGAGAAGCATTTATGCCTCTTACAACCACTTTATCCCTTCTCAGAATGAAAGGGCTTTAATACTTGTGGAAATGCAGCTGCCGAAATTGGCAGTAGCAGCAGCTCCTCTCAACTGCTGGGCTGCAGGCACACTCTTCAGACAGTGAAGCTTAGCTCTAACAGGGCATTTGGATTATGCCCATATTGTATATGTGAGAGGATAGGAAGGGGGATTGTAGAAGTTTGATTTATATGGGGGTCCTATGGTGCTACACAGTCCTGGATTTGTCAATAGGCACCCATTACGCCTGTGCCTAGGGTGGCAAACATTTAGGAGCAGCAGGTGGGCTAAGATTTGCCTCCTTCCAGCTCTGGTGAGTTTCATTCATCCAAGAACAGCCCTCTGCTACCCTGTAACAGACCCTTACAGTAGATGGGGGAGGGGAGCTGAAAACACCAAAAGTGCTTAGGTGCTGCAAAATTGTAAATCTGCCCCTGCTGATCCACCATAATACTAATGTACTAAAATGCGTTAATAATGCATGCTACGCTTACAATATTTAATGTACTTTCATATGCTACTCTGTGTCAGAAACTTAGGGGGTCATTTTCCAAGCGGATCGCACGCGATAAGGGACGTTTCGCAAGTGAGAAGTCCGTTATCGTGTGCGATACCAAGATCAGGCGTCAGCCCCGGAAGAGAGAAGAGGGGGGCGGCACCGGGGCTGACGCCATGAAGACTTCGCCGACAGCGAAAGGTACGCGTCTTTTTCGCTGCCAGTTTCACGCCGAATAACTACACCTCTTATGGTGTCGTTATTTGGCGCAAGCGATCGCACCGCGGAGGTGCGATCGCTGTCGGCTATCGCAGCACCGCCCCCTCGTTTCGCCCTCCCCCCACCCCCCATTACCGCGGGATTCAAAGAGCCCGGTGGTATTAGTAAATCCAGCCCTTAGTGAACGAAGCAAGCTGCACAGCTTGCAAATGCATGCCCAGCAGCTCATCAGTAATTGATGGTCGTTAGCACTTATCACGTTATAAGTGTTGCCGTTTGTGCTAATCAGTGTCTTTTCCTAACCGGTACACAGCCACATCTTCTCCTCAGTGCCCAATGCCTTAGACGCGCTAGTGATGCACCATTTATCCCAAGTGCATCCTTTTTAGCGTGGCGCCTCATTTGCCTATTGCATCGAGCGCCCAGGAGAGGTGGTTATGCACACTTTCAAAAAACATGCGTCCAGTTTGGATGCACTCCTTTGTGCGCACTTTATTGCGTCGGCCTGTTATAGTGTCGAGAAATGCTGCTGCTTTCTTGTGCTCGTCAATTGCTTCCCTAAGCAATGATGGCTTTGAGGCAATATGCATGAATTCCAGTGCAGCGGGAGGCTTTGGCTGCTCTATTTTCCCTCTGTCTCCATTATCCCAGAGCCTTCCTTCCCTTTCTCTTCCTCCTTTGCCCACGACGTGCGACTGCCGTTTGGAGAAGTTAAGAGACATTCAGCAAAGCTGCGGGAAATGCATCAAGTGCCACAGCTATTCCTAGGCAGATGGAGCAAACAAACTAATTAGGCCCGGATCCGAAAGACTTCAGTACTTAGCAAATACACTCAAGGGCAAAGTAAGCAAGATCTCATGAGAAAAATATATCGCTGCTGCCATGGAGTTTGGTTTTCCCCAATGCATTGGCTACGACAAGACAAACGTCCTTGGAAAGAAAAGCCTGACACACATTGTTTTTCAGCCATTGTCTGCCCAGCCTGCACAAACCTGCATTGAAGTTGTATCTGAGACAGTTTCCTCAGGACCAGATCGGGTGTCCATAGGCAGGATCAGACAAAGCTCAGCTGGAGGGAACCAGAGTGCCACAGCGGTGTCTTTTTGAAGTGCATGGTACTGAAGCAAGGAGGATCAGGCTTCTCTTAAGCCAGGGTTTTTGGGTGCCTTCAAAATTTATTGCCCTTGGCCAGTGCTTATGTCCTGAGTCTCAAGGGACCTTACCTGGTTTCCTTTTTTTTTTGGAGGAAAAGTGGAACTACAAGAGCCATTGTTAGTGGACAGGGCCTCTGCAGCAGCTGATATTGTGTGAACGTTTTTATGGGAGCCTGGCAGGATATCCTGTTCTTTCTATGGGGCCCAGAAGAGCAAAGGAGACCGACTGAGAAAGTGAAACCAGAAACTCCGCTGGATTGCTGGGGACACCTGAACAGGAATTTGCCACGAATGCAACAACTTGGAGACAGGGATCAGCAGCAATCAGATCACTGACATTTTGACAGGGACAAGATCTTAAGAGAAGCAAATAAGGCTGTGAGGAAGGACAGCTCCTGAGAGCCAATCAGGGCAAAAGTCTCACGCTGGACTATGACACCAGAAGAGATATTTTTGTCCCTTTGGAGTAGCGAGAGAGAAATAGCACCATAAAGGCGAATTTTAAAAGCCCTGCTTGTGCCCAAACTGGAAGATATGCGCACAAGTCAGGTCGGCATGCACCGAGCAGATTTTAAAAGCTGCCTCAGAACGCACATATCTCCTGCTGCATGCACAAGTAAAAAATTTCTAAAAAGGGACGGAGTGTGGGCATGTCGGGACCTCGCCACCCTCCCGACGCCCCCCTTGTGGTCCAGCAGAGGGCCCGGGAGCGATCTGCTGCTCCCGGGGCCTCGGCTTCCACTAAGTAAAATGGCGCCACTGGCCTTTAGCCCCTACCATGTGACAGGGGCTAACCAATGGCACCGGTAGCCCCTGTCACATAGTAGAGGCTAAAGGCCACCGGCGCCATTTTGGTTAGTGGCAGCCGAGACCCCGGGAGCGGCAGATCGCTCCCGGACCCCCACCTGGACCACCAGGTATTTTGTAAGTTTTCTTTTGGGGGGGGGGGAGGAGGAGTCGGGGTTGCGGCTGGGGGCGGTACAAGGCTGAACGAGCCTAGGGCGCCCAATCCCCTTGCACTGGCCCTATGTGTAAGTAGTAAAACAAAAAATTATAGGCAAGGCAGCGGGGATTTTTAGGGTCGAGGCTATCGTGGGGGGATGGGTGGCTATTAAATTAGGGGGTTGCAAGTCCTATTCCTAACGGGTGAACTGGGAATGAACTGGGAAAATGAATGGTGTCAGCTCTTGTCCCTTATAAAATTCCCCCACTTACGCGGTACAAGTTGTATTTGCGCTCAGATGCACGCATCCATTTAAAATTGCACGCACATGTACATGTGTGCAGGCTATTTTATAACATGCATGCATATATGCGCATGTGTTATAAAATGGACACATCTCTGGACATGAACCGGCAAGCGCGTGCACATGTGCACCTGCGTGCGTGTTTAAAAGTCACCGTTATACTGTTTTGTAGATCCTGGAGTTTTGATCGTGAATTGGAAAAGAGCCCCAGAAAACTCATCAGTAGGGTATCTCTGGTAATGTGGTTGACTATGAGAGGATCTGCTATGTTGTTGACCAAAAGTTTTCAGAGTTCTTCACAGGAGCTGGGAGAATTTGATCTTGCAACTCAAAAAAGAGGGGAGTAGCTTGCTTGTTACGGCGGTTATTACCCCAAACCAAATAATGCCTGATACTTCACTTTCACTGCATATCCAGCATAGCTCACTGCTTCAACGGCAGGGGGGAATGAAGAAAAGATGATGTATATTCAGACAACTACCAACAAGGACTGAATTACATAGTCTGGGTAAACAAATAAGCATGGGTGTAGCTTGCTTGTTACGGTGGTTACTACCTCGAATCAATTAAGCATGATACTTCACTTGGAATACATATCTAGTGCAGCTCACTGCTTCAACAACAGGGGGGAATGAAGTAAAGTGGAATTATATTCAGACAACCAACAAGGACTGAATTGCACAGGCTGGGTAAATAAATAAGCATGGGAATAGCTTGCTTATTGCGGCAGTTACTACTCCTAACCAATTAAGCTAGATACTTCACTTAGATGCAGCTCCAGCACTACTCTCTACAGCAATGGTGGGGGTGGAAGTAAAATAGAACCAAAAAGTTACTAAGGGCCAAGAGTATCAGATAAGTATGAGAAAAAAATAAGTGTGAAAGCTTGCTGGGCAGACTGGATGAGCCATTTGGTCTTCTTCTGCCATCATTTCTATGTTTCTATGTAATTCCTTGCCCAGGAAAAAAAAATTCAGCTGTGTTAACTGGAGGGATGACAGAGGACCAAGTGCACACACTAACACCAAGAAGAGGCACCTAACACCCAACATCAAATAGAATGGGAGAAAAACCTTAAGAGAATCAGGCTATTTTCAAATGGATGCGAGTAATTTGGGGAGGTCTCTTATGCCCTTCCCAGTGTTACTGTTGATTAGTTGATTGGTTATTTATTTTTATTTATTTATTTAAACATTTTTCTATACCGTCGTTAAGTTAAATACCATCACAACGGTCTACAGAAGGGCACGATAAAGAGAAATATGGGTGGTATAGATTACAAATTACTCGTGTGCCATCATAGTACGGTTAGTCATAACAGAGGTCCTAGGGTAGGAAAATCTATGTTTCATTAGCTGGTGTGTGGCTTGAAGCTGTGAATACTGTAGAAATCTAGGTTTGCATAGTCACAACACAGATTAAGTGCCTTTTAGTTGAGAGGTTGGAACATATTGCCTCTCTGTGCTAAAAATAACATTCTGCATCCAGTGTAAGGCCCACGTCTTGCCTACTCTAGTTATGAGCAATTTTGATGGCTTTATATTGTGTGGGAATTTTTTGTCCCATGTGCGAAGGTACTTTAAAGTCTTAAAATGATCATAGTGGAACCCAAAAGAGTTGCTATAGCCATGGCTTTATTAGCATTTTCATTTTAAAAGTTTAAAGGTTTTTAAACAATGTATAGAACAGTAGAATATAAAGATATTGGTTAGCGTAAGCCTTAATTTTCATTTCAACTAGATCCAACTTGTGTGTCTGAAGGCTTGCTTTATGAGGCAGGAGTGGGGTTGGAGGCCACAGAGAGACCATTTAAAAAAAAAAAAATGAAATGAAAATACATGAAAATTTTGGGGTGTTTTGCTCAAAGCCATTTTTATTTGTTCCATTTGGAATATAGTGAAAATGGCTTTTTTTTTTTGTTTGGATATGCCATTCATTGAGAGGGGAGGGGCGGTGTGTGATCCTTGATCGGGAGACCCGCCCCCTCTGACGTCACTGAGGACTGTGACGGACATTAAACGGCGCCAGAACACCGGGTGCCTGGGCACAGGGATGTCACACACCATTACCACCAGGCTCCCTGAAATAACTAACAGTGATGAGAAAGACAGAAAGAAAGACAAAAAAGGTGAAAGAATCAATCTGGAACCGAGAGGGGAGGGGTGGTGTGTGATCCTTGATCAGGAGACCCGCCCCCTCTGACGTCACCGAGGACTGTGACGGACGTTAAACAGCGCCAGAACACCAGGCGTCACGTGCCGTGCATCGCATGCCGAAGGGGCGCGACAAAGCGGCACTTCCCTTTGTGCACCCCTTCGTGCATCCCGTAGTGTTAGCCATTCCCCATGTTCTTTTATATCCCTTGTTAAAAATCCCCATATTTAAATGTTTAATGTATTTGACAAAGGTAACGCATGAGTTCCTGCAAATTTTGTTTAAATGTAAACCGATGTGATATGTAAAATTGAACACCGGTATATAAAAATAAATGTATTTATTTATTTATTTATTTATTTATTAACTTTTATATACCGGCATTCGTGAAGCACATCATGCCGGTTTACAATGAACTCAGGTGGAAAATACAGTATAACAATAACAATATTAATAACAATAATAATAACAATAACAGTTAACCATATGAGGGGATGAGAAGGGGAAGGGGACAAGGCAGAAGGAAGATGAAGTAAAAAACAAATTAAATAAGAATAGAGGGAAAACTATGTACAGATGAAAAAAATATACAGGAGTCAATAACTTAAGAATAGATACCAGTAGCTTACGTACGGGTTTCATTAACTTAAGAGGGAAATAATGAAGAGTTGAATGACTGCAGTATTAACTAGGCGACGGAATTCACTCGGGAATTCACTCGGAAAGAGATTATTTAAAGGGAAGATTGGATGGGTAAGGGTAAGTGGTAGACTAGAGGGAAGGGGGGTGGCCGGGAGGTGGAGGGTCATTGGGAGAGTTAGGAGGGAAGGGGGGTAGGGGTGGGTTGGCCGGGGGGGGAGCAGGGGGAGGATGGTCGAGCAGGGAGGGGCTGAAGGAGGGGCTGAGGAGGAGAGATTTAAGTTTGGTTTGTGTCGGGGTAGGCCTGCAGTCAGAAATTGCTAGATATTTTACTGTCCTTGGCTGTAAAACTCATCCATAACAAGTAGAAGGCTAGCTGCTTCCTAGAAGTAAATACTTGGTGGAATATGAGGTACAATTATAAAGCTAGAAAACTGGAGCTCATTCTTTACTAGAAATGTGCAGAGGAAGAATTTTCATTTCAGTTTGTTTATTTGTTTCATAGGGCACAAAAAAAAATCTGTTTATGTTTTGTTCGTTCATTCAGTTACCATTAAAGTGAATGGTGAAAGCACTGCAGTCTACTTTGGCTCCAAAATTGGGGTTTTCTAATCAATTGTAATGAAACTTATGGGAAGAATCATCAGAAGGACAGTTAATGCAGCTGGGTTCAAAGGTTTGGATAAGTTCCTGGAGGAAAAGTCCATAAACTGCTATTAATCAAGTTGACTTAGGGAATAGTCACTGCTACTACTGGCATCAGTAGCATGGGATCTTCTTAATGTTTGCGTACTTACCAAGTACTTGTGACTTGGTTTGGCCCCTGTTGGAAACAGGATGTTGGGCTTGATGGACCTTCGGTCTGACCCAGCATGACAACTTCCTATGTTCTTATGTAGAAGGGGGAAAGAACTCTAAGGTACTGAGACTGTGGCAAAGTGGCTCCAAAAGTGGCATGAATAGCGTAAGGCAAGGGTTCTCAACCCAGTCCTCGTGACATACCTTGCCAGTCAGATTTCAGGTTATCCACAATGAATATGCATGAGATAGATTTGTGTTCACTGCCTCCATTGTATGCGGATCTATCTCATGCATATTCATTGTGGATATCCTGAAAACCGAGGTTGAGAATCCTTGGCCTAAGACACTGTAAAAAGGATTTAGCAATCACTAAAGAAACCTGCCCTACTTTTCGGCATTCAGAAAACTTACCCCCACTACCCCAAAAGATTCAGAAACCCAGAAATAAGTGGTTTACATATAATGGGTTCTGGTAGGATAAGACCTGTGACACAGAGATGCCCACTCTTCCCAATTGCGTAGCCCAAATATCCATCCCCACTTCCACAGAGCATTCAGAAACAGGAATAAATGGATTACAGTGGGTTTTGGTAGGAATAGACTTGTGATATAGAGACACCCACTCTCTCAAATGATACTGGTATAAATTGTTTTTTCTGTATTGGAAAATGAAGATGCTCTATCAATGGAAGCTGAAATGATATCTGAAAGGAAAGAAGATACCCATTACACACAATAAAAAAAATCATAGCAGAAAGCTCCTTATGCTTGGGAGACTCGATCATCAGAGGCACTAATTTGGGAATTCATATTGAGGGAATACAATAGTTAAATGCCTTCCGGGATTCTCAGCTGGTAGAAATGGAAACCAGACAGTCAATGTAATTAAAGAAGACAATAAGGACTCTAAAATCAATATGATCATCCATCTGGGTACCAATGACTTTTCTAGACACAGCATCCAAACAGTATAGAGAGATTTCCAGACTCTGGGGAAGCAGACTGGGCACATGGTGAAGACTATTGCCTTTTCAAAAGTGTTACCTGTTCATGGAAAGGGAACCATGTAGATAACTTTAACACATGGTTCAAAAACTGATGTAAGGAAGAATGTTTTGGATATATTGGAGACTAGGAGCATGTATGGAACAGTAAAAGGTTATATGTTAAAGATGGTTTACATCTGTCCATACTCCCAGACAGTCAAAATATGTGTATACAGGGGGTAGTAATAAAAATAAATGAATTTGTAAAAATGGGTGTCAGCAAGCTGGGACAAGTTCTGGACATCCTACAGAAACATGGAGGTAGCCTGGACCTCTCAAACATTTCAACCATACTCTATTCATAACAAGAAATCTTTTTTTCATAGTTTTGGCAAGGCAAATAAAATATTACAAATGGTCACATGGCCTACATCAATTGGTTGAAACATATTCCAGTACTACCCACAATTTCAACAGGGATGGGAGAAAAAGCTTGTATTTTTATTTCTTTTTTCAAATTATTGTTTTCTAGGGACAAAATACTCCAGTATAACCAACAAACAAGGCTGGAAAACTAGGCTGAGATCCAAACAGCAAACAACACAGAAGTACCAAAATCACATTCTGATAGATAATAAGCATGGCAGGTAAGCATATTAACAGCATGAGCCACAAGATGGTATATTAGGGCAAGGCCAGTAGGTAGAGCAGTAACAGAAAGACCTTAAGGTGGTATATCTGGGGCATGGCAGATAGGCAAAGAAGCATCAAGACTCTTAGGGGCGGATTTTCAGCGCCCTGCTCGCCTAAATCCGCCCAAAACCGGGCGGATTTAGGCGAGCAGGGCCCTGCGCGCCGGTAAGCCTATTTTACATAGGCCTACCGGCGCGCGCAGACCCCGGGACTCGCGTACGTCCCGGGGTTTTCGGAGGGGGGCGTGTCGGGGGCGTGTCGGGGGGCAGGCCCGGTCGACGCGGCGTTTCGGGGGCGTGTCGGCCGCGTTTTGGGGGCGGGTACGGGGCGTGGCTACGGCCTGGGGGCGTGGCCGCGCCCTCCGTACCCGCCCCCAGGTCGCGGCCCGGCGCGCAGCAGGCCCGCTGGCGCGCGGGGATTTACGTCTCCCTCCGGGAGGCGTAAATCCCCCGACAAAGGTAAGGGGGGGGTGTAGACAGGGCCGGGTGGGTGGGTTAGGTAGGGGAAGGGAGGGTAAGGTGAGGGGAGGGCAAAGGAAAGTTCCCTCCGAGGCCGCTCCGATTTCGGAGCGGCCTTGGAGGGAACGGGGGGAGGCAGCGCGGCTCGGCGCGCGCAGGCTATACAAAATCGATAGCCTTGCGCGCGCCGATCCAGGATTTTAGTGGATACGCGCGGCTCCGCGCGTATCTACTAAAATCCAGCGTACTTTTGCTTGAGTCTGATGCGCAAGCAAAAGTAGGCTGTTCGCGCGCCTCTTAAAATCTACCCCTTAAGGTGGTACATCTGGGGAATGGCAAATAGGCATGTGACAGCAAGATCCATAAGATCTACCTACCTTCCATGCCATATATCAGGGGCATGGTAGAGCAGCATGGCCTTTAAGGTGCTTTCAGCCATCTTGCCACTCACATGAAAATTCTGGAAGCCCAAGCAAAGCCAGATTGATTTTTGAAAAGACCAAGTTTTCCAATCAACTTTGGCACTAGCCTTAAGTGATAAGGGCTCGTGATGCTCTCTGTCATTGAGAAGATACTTTCCCTGGACACGTTGGGTAATGGACAGCACACAGTTCATAAGTCTCATTTCTCTATTACTTGCTAATTTATCCTTAGCTAGCCTGCACATAGCTATCTTTCTTTGGGATACCACTCTTCTTTCCATTTTAGATATACTAGTTCCTCTTAAAATACCCAATGCAAAGAATCACAAACCTCAACCTTGGCTTACTCTAGCTCTCAAGTCATCTAAATAATCTCTATGGAAATGTGAGCACAGATGGCATAAGCATCATTCCCCAGAGCTGACATCTACTTTTAGATATTTATTGAATACTTATCAACTACAAATTCTGAATGCAAAAAATAATTTTTATGCTATAATCCCAAAGTGTTATTTTCTTTAGCAAAAAAAATAAAATAAAATAAATAACCATTTTTTCCATGATCAGTTCAAGCAGATCTGATATTCCATCTGCAGATTACTTTCTCATGCATTTTAATCTCAAAATAGAAAAAATGGAGTCTCAGGTTTTCCAACATTCCCATAAGGCAAACTGAACCATTCGTCAACACAAATTCATCCTGGAGTTCCTTTTTCAAACTTTCTAGTTGTGAAGTTAGTCAAAACTAATATGAACAATGTCTTGTATCCATCCAGTAATTGTGCCACTGCCCTCTTCAAAGTGGCTAGGGATATTCTGTCTCCCACCATTGCCACCATTATTAACTAGTTTTTAGATGAAGGTTTTCTTCGTAATTGCCTTAAAAAGCTAAAGTACGCCTTTTGTTAAAAAAAAAAATCCAATCTGGACAGTACAGATCCGAATAATTAATAAATAATAAATCCATGAAGATAGCAAGTAGCACATTTGAGACTAATTGGAGAGGGTTCTTTTTCACTCAATGCATGGTTGGGCTCTGGAATTTGTTGCCAGAGAATGTGGTTAATGCAATTAGAGAGCTGGATTCAAAAAAACATTTGGATAAGTTCTTGGAGGAGAAGTCCATTAATCAAGTTGACTTAGGGAATGGCCTCTGCTATTACTGGCATCAGTAGCATGGGATCTTCTCGGTGTTTGGGTACTTGTGTTGAGTTCATGGACCCTTGAGCCAACTGGAGATGGAAGGACACTGTGAGAAGGCCCACAGCGGGGGTCGTAGCCGGGAGGCGGAAGGCGTTGGGAGACCCAGCGAATCTTCACCACTGGAAGCCTGAGATCCCCCCGGGAGGAGCCCTTGATGATCCGAGCCACTTGGACTTATGTGTGGTCTCCCGAAGATGAGTCTCTGAAGTGTTGTCCTGATGTTGCGAAGCGGAGGAGTGGTAAGAGCCCAACAGGAACTTCACCACTGGAAGCCCGAGGTACCCCCAGGAGGAGCCCGTGAGGACCTGAGCCGCTTGGACTTAGGCAAGGTCTCCCGGAAGGAATGACGTGGAACAGTCCTAATCAAGATAAGCAGCATACAAGCAGTACGATGACAAACCAGGAGTCAGGGCAGGTGGCAGACAGCAAATACCGAAGACAAACCAGGGGTCGAGACAGGCAGCAGGCGGGATATGAGAGGACGAGCCGAAGTCAGGAGCCAGGAGACGAGCCAAAGTCAGAAGCCAGGAGACAAGCCAAGGTCAAAAGCCAGGAAGACGAGCCTAGTCAGGAACCAGGAACAGGAGCAGGCAGGAAGGACTGGAGCAGGAACCAGGGACATGCAGGAGCAGGAACGAAGACAGCAACTAGCAACCTCTGAGAAATAGAGAGAACCTTGTTGCAAGGCAAGGTAAGGTTGGACTGCAGGGTTTAAATCCCTGCCGGCATCTGACGTGTTGCCGGGGGCGGAGCCATCTCTCCCGCGCTGGTCCCTTTAAATTTGGAGTCCTTGCGCAAGCACATGCGCCCTTAGGGGCAGGACCCATCGAAGAACGTCGGCGGTGTCTCCCTCGCCGAGGGAGCACCGCAAGCAGGAGCCAGCCAGGCCCGAACAGGCCCTAGAGAAGCCGCAGCGACCTGGAGCGGCCCCGAGGTATGCAGAGGGACCGGGGCACAGCCTGGGACCGCAACAGTACCCCCCTCTTACGCCCCCTTCCTGGGGGCCTGGGTTTTTCAGGATGGTCTAAGTGGAACTGGTGAAGAAGGGTTTTATCCAGGATGTTGGAGGCTGGCTCCCAAGTATTCTCCTCGGGGCCATACCCTTCCCAGGAGAGGAGGTACTCCCATCTTCTATGAAGGAACCGCACATCCAAGACCTCCTTCACTTGATAGATGATGTCCTGTTCAGCTGCCGGTTTGGTGGGTTCAGGAGGCTTGTTGTGGAAAACTGACAGGATCAAAGGCTTGAGTAAGGACACATGGAAGATTCTATGAATTTTTAGTGTGGACGGGAGACATAGACTGTAGGAAACAGCGCCCACTTGCTCCATTACGGCAAATAGGCTGATATACCGAGGGGTCAGGTGCATGGAGGGAATCCGCAATCAAATATTCTTGGTGCTCAGCCACACCTTATCTCCAGGGTGAAATACAGGAGCAGGGCATCGCAGTCTGTCTGCATGTTTCTTTGAGGTAGCAGCGGTCTGTCATAATTTCTCCTGAGTGGACCTCCAAAGATCACATAGCTGTCGGGCTGTGAGTTGCACTGCAGGAGACGGAACAATCAGCGGCAAGGGCAAAAGGAGATCTGAGTTGTTTCCCATAGACCAACTGGAAGGTGGACCTATTGGTGGCAGAATGTCGATGGTGGTTATTTTTCAACGATTTAGATTATCGTCCCGATAAGGTTTAAATCATCATTAATGGGTAAAGAGTGCAATACAATAGAAATTCCCCCGATTTATCGGGAGTTAGTGCGCGCTAACAGGAAGTTAGCGCGCACTAACCATTGTTAGTGCGCACTAACAGAAAATGATACAATTTGACACTTTTCAAGTCTGTTAAGGTCAGTTTAGGAATGAATATGTATTCCTATTGGCTGCCTTCTTATTTATTGATGTTACCAAGGTTCCCACTGACAATATATGGGGGATGGGAAAAGGAAATGGTTGGTAGCTTGACAAAAAAAGTAATGTGACCGAACACCCCCCGGTAACCGGAATAGAGCACTGTGTGCAGGAAGATCACAACACTCCCAGTATTAGGGATAGGGCACTGCATGCAGGAAGATCACAACACTCCCAGTATTAGGGATAGGGCACTGCATGCAGGAAGATCACAACACTCCCGGTATCAGGGATACGGCACTGTGTGCAGGAAGATCACAACACCCCTGGTGCCAGGGTTAGGGCACTGTGTGCAGGAAGATCACAACACTCCCGGTCTCAGGGATAGGGCACTGTGTGCAGGAAGATCACAACACTTCTGATATCAGGGATAGGTCACTGTGTTCAGGAGGATCACAACACTCCCTGTATCAGGGATACGGCACTGTGTGCAGGAAGATCACAACACCCCTGGTGCCAGGGTTAGGGCACTGTGTGCAGGAAGATCACAACACCCCTGGTATCAGGGTTAGGGCACAAGTTCTAGTCAGATTGACTGATCACATTACTTTTTTTGTCAAGCTACCAACTGTTTCCATTTCCCATCCCCCATATATTGTCAGTGGGAACCTTGGTAACATCAATAAATAAGAGGACAGCCAATAGGAATACATATTCATTCCTAAACTAACCTTAACTGCCCTGAAAAGTGTCAAATTGTATCATTTTCTGTTAGCGCGCACTAACAATGGTTAGTGCGCGCTAACTTCCTGTTAGCGTGCACTAATCGGAAAAACTGATCTTTTTACTAAAAAATTGTGCCAAACACGATTTTCTTCTCCTGCCACACGTTTTTGATCGTTAAGACGATCGGGCACACGATTCACATCCCTAGTGGTTATAGGAAAATTCTGCCCATGGCAGTAAAGCCACCCAGTCGTTTTGTTGGCTTCCTACAAAGGCTCGAAGGAATGCTTTTAAGGTTCAGTTTGTATGTTCCACTTGGCTGTTCCCTTGCGGGTGAAAGGCCGTAGTGAAGTCTAGTTGGACCCCGAACATTTTGCAGAGTGCTCTCCAGTATTTGGCCGTGAACTGCGAACCTCTGTCCAAGGCAACATGGAGGGGGAGTCCGTGTAGACGAAAGATGTGCTGAGTGAAGAGTTGCTTAAGTTCAGGTGCGGTCGGCAATATGGTTAGAGGCACAAAATGAGACATTTTCAAAAATCTGTCTTCCGTGACCCATATCACGGTTTTCTCTTCTGAAGGTGGCAAGTCCACTATGGAGAGATGGGTCCATGGCTCTATTGGAATGGGTAATGGTTGGAGGAGCCCCCAGGGACAGCTGGGCAGGGGTTTTTGTCGAGCACAAGTAGGACAGGAATTGACATAAAGGTGCACGTCTTTCTTTACTTGAGGCCACCAATAGTATTAAGTCAATAGTTCCAAGGTCCGAGCGACTCAAGAATGACCCGCGGTCAAAGAGTCATGGGCCCACGACAAAACATTCTTGCGCAGGCGAGCAGGCACTACAGTCTTACCTATGGGGACCACCTCTGAAGCTGCAAGGAGGACCTTGGCATGGTCTAGGATGTAATGAGGCGGATTGGAGGTATCTTCAATTTCTGTAGTGCAAGAGAAGGCATCCGCCTGAACATTCTTAAATGCTGGTCTGTAGTGGAGGAGAAAGTTGAACCGGCTAAAAAATAGGGATCATCAAGCTTGTTGTGGGTTGAGGCGTTGAGCTCGGCACAGAAACTCTAGGTTCTTGTGATCCATATAGACAATAACAGGATGTTGGGCCCCTTCTAGCCACTGACGCCATTCTTCAAATGCCAGCTTAATGGCCAACAGCTCCTTGTCCCCAATACCATAATTCTTCTCAGTGGGTGTGAACTTCCGAGAGAAGTAGGAGCATGGCAACGATTTACCTTTACTGGATACTTGGCTTAGGACCGCTCCTACCGCAAGGTCAGAAGCATCAACCTCCACAACAAACTGATGTTGTGGGTCTGGATGAAGGAGACATACGTCCCGAAGAAAGGTCTTCAGCTCCTGGAAGGCACTTTGAGCTGCCTGAGACCAATTTTTGGCATTTGCTCCTTTCTTGGTAAGGGCAGTGAGTGGGGCCACCATCTGGGAGTAATGCGGTATAAACTGGCGGTAAAAGTTGGCAAACCCAAGGAAGCATTGAAAAGCCTTAACCCTCATTGGTCAAGGCCAATCCTTGATATTCGCTACTTTATCTGGATCCATGTGGAAGCCCGTGGAGGACACAATGTATCCAAGGAACGGCAGGGATTCTCATTCAAACTGGTACTTCTCCAATTTGGGAAAGAGACTGTTGTCTCAAAGTTTTTGTAGCACTTGTCGAATGTGCAGGCGGTGCGTGGCCATATCCTTGGAATAAATCAGTACATCATCTAGATATACTATGACAGAAGTGTGCAACATATCCATTAACACTTCATTCATTAGGTTTTGGAAAACCACCGGGGCATTACATAAGCCAAATGGCATGACCAGGTACTCATAATGCCCGTCTCTTGTGCTGAAGGCGGTTTTCCACCCATCACCTAGCCGTATCCTTACCAGGTTGTACGTGCCCCAAAGGTCCAGTTTGGAGAAAATCTTGGCTCCTTGCAGTCGGTCTAGGAGTTCCGGAATCAGCCTCAATGGGTACCTTTCTCATCTCGTAATGGCGTTGAGACCACAATAGTCGATACAGGGCCTAAGTGATCCATCCTTCTTTGTTACAAAAAAGAATCTGGCTCCTGCTGGAAAATTGGAGGGTCGGATGAAGCCACGATATAAGTTTTCTTGAATACAGCTAGACATAGCCCGGGTCTCTGGAAGTGACAAAGGGTATACGTGCCCTCTGGGAGGTGTGGTACCCGGCAACAAGTCTATGGTGCAATCGAAGGGCCGGTGTTCTGGGAGGAGTTCGGCTTTTTCTTTAGAGAAGACATCCATGTAGTCCAGGAGGGCTTGGAGTATAGACACAGAGGCGGTCAAGAGCGGAACACAGGGCCGTGAGACCGTAGCTAGGCAGGAGGTAAAACAGGACAAACTCCAAGAGGCAATTTGAAGGGTATCCCAGTAGATAACTGGGGAATGCTTCTGGAGCCAGGGCAAGCCCAAGATGATCAGATGAATGGCCCTCTCCAGTATAAGGAATGATATTTCTTCAGTGTGCAGGAGGCCGGTGCAGAGAGTTAAGGGCTTAGTGCTGGAGGAAATAATCCCCGGAAGGGGGGTTCCCTGGATAGAAGAGACTCGGAGCGGAGGGAGAAGGGGCTGCATGGCAAGCTGTAATTGCTGGACAAGGTCATTGAGGATAAAGTTCCCTCCGGTTCCAGAGTCAACCAACGCCAGTGTAGTGAAGGAACTGCCAGGATATTCTAAAGTCACTGGTATGGTGCATTGAGGAACGATATTAGCATTTCCTAGAGTCAGCTCCCCAATGAGACCTAGGACCTGGTGTTTCCTGGCCATTCGCCACATTGAGCCAAGAAGTGCCCCTTGTTGCCGCAATATAAACAGAGGCCTAGTGAGCGTCGGTGTCTTCTTTCCTCCTGGGAAAGGGGGCTTCACCCCAACTGCATGGGCTCCACCCCTTGGCTGCCTGAAGACTTAGGGGGGAAGCCATCGGCCAAGAAAATGCGGGTGCTAAGTTTGCCGGTCTTCGGACAGATCTCCCTTCATGGAAGCATTGTTGGAGTCGACGGTCAATCCTTCCTGCCAGGTCAATCATTCCATCTAAATTGTCTGGAAGATCCCTTGCTGCTAGCTCATCTCTAAGGCATGGAGACATTCCTTCCAAGAATATCCCATGGAGGCTGTCCTCCCTCCACTCTAGCTCGGTTGCCAATGTGTGGAATTCAACCGCGTATTCAGCTAGTGAACGGGCACCCTGACATCACCGTAATAACTCTGCAACTGCTGCGAGCGGGCTCATCAAAGATCTGTCTAAAGGTAGACATGAATTGTTCCAAATCTCCCAGGATGGGATCCTTACATTCCCATAACAGCGAGGTCCAGGTCAGGGCCCTAACCTCCAACAGGGAAATGATATATCTGGTCTTCACCACCTCCGACGGGAACTGTGATGGGAGTAGAGTAAAGCGTACAAATCATTGGTTGAGGAATCCACGGCACTGCTTAGCTTCCCCCGAGTACCTGGGCAGGGCTGGCAGCTGCGTGGAGGTTGCAAGTCTGAGGCTCGGCATCGGAACGGGAGCAGGGGGTGTTACCGGAGGCGTAGAGTCAAAACAGTTTGTCAGTCTTGCTACTGTCGCTGTCAGAACATCTAAGCACTGTTGCTGCTGTTGTAGCCGCTGAGCGATACCAGGAATGGCCTGGAACATAAGAATATAAGAAATTGCCATGCTGGGTCAGACCAAGGGTCCATCAAGCCCAGCATCCTGTTTCCAACAAAGGCCAAACCAGGCCACAAGAACCTGGCAATTATCCAAACTAAGAAGATCCCATGCTACTGATGCAATTAATAGCAGTGGCTATTCCCTAAGTAAACTTGATTAATAGCCGTTAATGGACTTCTCCTCCAAGAACTTTCCAAACCTTTTTTGAACCCAGTTACACTAACTGCACTAACCACATCCTCTGGCAACAAATTCCAGAGCTTTATTGTGCGTTGTGTGAAAAACAATTTTCTCTGATTAGTCTTAAATGTGCTACTTGCTAACTTCATGGAATGCCCCCTAGTCCTTCTATTATTCGAAAGTGTAAATACCCGAGTCACATCTACTCATTCACGACCTCTCATGATCTTAAAGACCTCTATCATATCCCCCCCTCAGCCGTCTCTTATCCAAGCTGAACAGCCCTAACCTCTTCAGCCTTTCATCATATGGGAGCTGTTCCATCCCCTTTATCATTTTGGTTGCCCTTCTCTGTATCTTCTCCATCGCAACTATATCTTTTTTGAGATGCGGTGACCAGAATTGTACACAGTATTCAAGGTGCGGTCTCACCATGGAGCAATATAGAGGCATTATGACATTTTCCGTTTTATTAACCATTCCCTTCCTAATAATTCAATGGAGACCTTGCTGGCCTCCATGGACCCAGAGGCCAGCAAGGTCCGCCGGGTCCATGGCCTTGCAACCTGTTGAGTTCATGGACCCTCGAGCCGACTAGAGATGGAAGCGCACTGTGAGAAGGCCCACAGTGGAGGTCTTCGGCGGAGGCGGAAGGAGTCGGGAGACCAAGCGAATCTTCACCACTGGCCCGAGATCCCCCCAGGAGGAGCCCTTGAGGATCCGAGCAGCTTGGACTTATGTGTGGTCTCCCGAAGATGAGTCTCCGAAGTGTTGTCAGGAAGTTGCGAAGCAGAGGAGTGGTAAGAGCCCAACAGGAACTTCACCACTGGAAGCCCGAGGTCCCCCCAGGAGGAGCCCGTGAGGACCCGAGCCACTTGGACTTAGGCAAGGTCTCCCGGAAGGAATGACATGGAGCAGTCCGAATCTAGATAAGCTGCAGACAAGTAATACGTGGACAAACCAGGAGTCAGGGCAGGCGGCAGACAGCAAATACTGAGGACGAACCAGGGGTCGAGACAGGCAGCATGCGGGATACGAGAGGACGAGTCAAAGTCAGGAGCCAGGAGATGAGCCAAGGTCAGAAGCCAGGAAGATGAGCAGAAGTCAGGAGCCAGGAACAGGAGCAGGCAGGAAGGGCTGGAGCAGGAACCAGGGACACGCAGTAACAGGAAAGAAGACAGCAACTAGCAACCTCTGAGAAACAGAGAGAAACTTGTTGCAAGGCAAGGTAAGGTTGGACTGCAGGGTTTAAATACCTGCCGGCATCTGATGTGTTGCCGGGAGCGGAGCCATCTCTCCCACGCTGGTCCCTTTAAATTTGGAGTCCTTGCGCATGTGCACGCCTAGAGGGGCGGGACCCATCAAAGAACGTCGGCGGCATCTCCCTTGCCGAGGGAGTGCCGCAAGCAGGAGCCAGCCAGGCCCGAACAGGCCCCAGAGAGGCCGGAACATCCCCGAGGTATGCAGAGGGACCGGGGCACAGCCCGGGACCGCAACAACTTACCAGATTCTTGTGGCCTGGTTTGGCATCTGTTGGAAACAGAATGCTGGGCTTGATGGACCCTTGGTCTGACCCAGCATGGCAATTTCTTATGTTCTTATGTACAGAACCATTTCATCTTAGCCTTTTCTTTCCAAATTCCTTGAATCTGCTGTCCTGCAGCAATTGACTGATCATATTCATCTACCCCTTATCTGAAAAATTCTTGCTAGTCTTAGTGACTGTTACAAAATTTATGCAGATGACATTCAGTTTGTCGTTTGCTTGCACACTTCTTGGAAAGATACTCTTAAACACCTTAAAATTTGCATGTCAACTGTTAAAATATGCTTCATTTCAACTATCTCTCCATATGGCAAAAATGGAATTTCTCTCAATTCAGAGCGCTTGCCATGCTTTTCCACATGATCGGTGAACATTGATAATCATGATTTTTTCACTCAAAAATGTATTAAAAGTCTAGGGGTTTGTTTTCCTTTCCCAGAAGCAAAGTCCACCACGGCCTAATATTGAAGAGAATCTTTCCAACTTAACTGAATACCTAGAAAATTCCTCAGTAGAAGTTACAGACAGAACAAGTCTGTTAGTAACTTTCTCTTCTGAGCAAGATTTGAACCTTGTTATGCGTTCCTATTTCAAGAGTATAAATATCCCCTCTCTGGGTGGCTTGGTTTGTGTCTACCCAGACTTACCCAAGACCACCCAAATGCACCAAAAGGTTTTCTTGAATATGAGACCCGAAGTTGTTTCTTTGGGTGCAAGTTTTCTTCTTAGATACCCATGCAAATGCATAGTTAAATTACATTGTAACACGTATATTTTCTTTTCTGTTGAACAGTTCCTGAATGCTAGGATGACAGGAACTGCTATTAATTTGTAGCTATTGTGGATCACAAATTGAGATGTGCTTGTGGCAATGTGGGGTTTCTCTCATGCTACCATTTTTTTCTTGTTTTATACTGCGTATTATCGATCTCCTTTTATTTTCTTCTCTCCCCCCTCTTCAAATTTCTTCTATGATGATAGAGTGTTGGAATATTTTTCTTTTTGGGTTGATTATTTTGTAAAAAAAATTTATGTTTTCCTGTAGTATATGCTCAAAATTTCTGTTACAAAGTATTATTACTTTGTGGTTGTATTGAAAAAGTTAATAAAGAAAAAATTATTAAAAAAAAAAAATCTAGGGGTTATGTTATTAGACAGTAACCTGTCACTTTGCTCACATATCAGAATGGTCATTAATCTTGGGTTCTTTAAATTCCGAATTGTTTTTGGTTTACAGAACATTTTACATGAATCTGATTTCTGTACTATTGTACAGGCATCCATTTTTTGATTATTGTAATAGCCTCTATTTAGGTTTACCAGATGTCTCCTTACAGCCGCTACAATTCCTGCTTAATTCCGTAGCACATCTCATCTCTGGAACTAAAACATCATGATCATATTACTTCCATCCTAATGAATCTTCACTGGCTTCCCATATGCCAGCGAATTAAATACAAAATTGGGGTGATTGTGTTCAAATTGATTAATATTGGATCTTGTCCTTGGTCCAATGCCCTTCTTAAACTATATCAGCCATCTCGTCAGTTGAGATTGTCACAGAGGGGCTTGTTTGATGTCCCCTTGGTGAAGTCTGCTTGTCTCTATGTAATCAGATGTGCCTTCTCTATGGCAGCTCCAGTTCTCTGGCATTCTTTTTCTTTACACTTGCGGTTGTGTGACTGCTTTAAGATTTTCAGAGGGCTTTTAAAGACCTTTTTATATAGGCAGGTTTATTTGTAAACATGATTTTTTTCTCTTCAGACAACCACCAACAAGGACTGAACTACATAAACTGGGTAAACAAGCATGGGTGTAGCTTGCTTATTGCGGTGGTTACTATCCCTAACTAATTAAGCTAGATATCCACTTAGATGCAGTCCAACACTGCTCTCTGCATTATGGCAGGGTGGAAGGGATACAGAACCAAAAGGTTATTAAGGGCCAAGAGTAACAGATAAGTATGAGAGAGGAGAAAAAAAAAAGAGTGTGAAGGCTTGCTGGGCAGACAGGATGGGCCGTTGGCCTTCTTCTGCTGTCATTTCTATGTTTCTATGTAAATGTTCTCTAAAGATTACTTATATACAAAGGCTGGGGTCTCCTTCATGCTTGTTTATTCACAGGGCTTATTAAGCATCAGGAACTCAAATTTCTAGTATTTTGTTTTATTTTGTATTTGTTCTTATCAAATTTGATTTGAATGTTTTTATTGTACATCACTTAGGCCATTTTGTGTTGATTGGTTAAAAGATTTTAATAAATGTAAATGTAAAATATTAATATAGTACTGAGCCACCCTTGGCTAGGTCTGGCCAGACTGTGGCTTGGGTGCACAATATGTCAGTACATCTGCATCAATGTCCTTGATGGGCTCTGCGAAATAGTGTGTCACAGAAATTTGTTCTGAGGTCTCCTTTGCTAAAGTGGGCTAAGTGTCAGGAGAGAGAGTTCTTTGCATGCAACGTAACTGTGGTGCATTGAGATAGTGGAGGAAGTGGTAGATGATAGGATGCTGCTCCTGTTTGCACTACTTTCTGAAGTTGCCACTCTAGTCTTTACTGTGCTACATCCTCTTTTGCCTCTGGAGCTCCTGTTCACACATCCTAGTTACCAGTATATCCTTCATGAATGTGAAACACTGGGGCTGGCGGGTGAGGTTCCCTTTCAGCCATGGATCACAAAGCATAGCAAGCATGTATGCGTTACGCTCCACGGCCACAGACAGTTGCGTCCGCTATTGCTCACCTCCCTTTTCACAACTTTGGCTCCGTTGGGTGAACTCACGGCTTCGGCCAGCTACCACTGGCCTTCTGGCCTCTGTTCCTGGGCCTATCCGAGCAGCACGGAAGCTCCCAACCGCCATCTTACCCCTGGGGTTCCCCAGGCACGCATGCACGCTCCCCGACCAGCTTTAACCACGTCAAGGCGGGAACCTCGGGGGTGTCCCTTCCAGATGACATCACTCTGCTATAATACTTAAACTGGTCTGCCCAGACAGCTGGCGACTTGGCAACGAGTTCACTTGCTGTTCTTCCAGCTTCTACTCAGCTTGTTCTGGTTTTGCGTCCGTGGTGTGAGACTTCTGGGAACCCGCTCCTTGGGGGCCCCCCTCGTCTCTCGGCTATCCGCTCCTCAGAGGGCCTTTCACCCAGACTCCAGCCTGCCTCTCTCCTGAGGCTTTCTACGGGACTTCTGCTTACTTCCTGTCACTGTGAGTTCTACCTTTCTGAATCACTGTTCTGACTGCCACGTAGGAATCCTCGCTGGTGTACTCCGCCCTGCGGACCATTGCCAAGAGGACTCCCTCCCGGGGTTTCCCCCTGCTCTGCGGACCTGTGCCGTGTTATCATCTGAGGAGCCCTTGCAGGTGTACCCCGCTCTGCGGATCACTACCGTGTTCTTCCACCAAGGAACCTTCCTGCACTACTCCAGTACTGATTCAGTGTGTTACAGTGACTGTACATTCCGGCACCCCCGCTCCATGGGTAGTGCTGCTTCCTCCATTGACTTTTGTCTCAGGCAAGTCTGACGTCAGCTTTTGCTGCCATTTCGTGGCCCATCTCCAGGGGTCACCCTCTACGTCTCCACCTCTACGTCTGCTGTATCTCCATCCCGCAGCCGAGGCTCCGCCTCCCCACGGTAAGGCCCCAGAGGGGCTGCTCCTCACACCTCGGCCAAAGGGTTCACTTACTTACTTATCCTAACAGTATGTATTGTTTTGTGTTAGAGGTTTCAGTCTCTCTTGCATCTGCTGCGGCAAGGAGTCCAGAAACTGCAGCACCTCTGTTTCCATTCTCTCTTACTCATGGAAGCCCTCTAACATTTCCTCCAGAAGGTTTATGATAGAGATTAGAAATGTGAATCGGAACCGGAATCGGTTCCGATTCCGATTCTGATTCACATCGTTAATTTTTTTTAGTGAGGCCCGATTGCGTTTTTGTTTATCAGCTGCGCCCGAGCCAATAAACAAAAAAACCCACCCCGACCCTTTAAAATTGACCCCTTTGCTTCCCCCACCCTCCCGAACCCCTCCAAAACTTTTTACAAATACCTGGTGATCTAGCGGAAGTCCCGGGAGCGATCTCCCGGTCTCGGGCCATCGGCTGCGCTAATAAAAATGGCGCCGATGGCCCTTTGCCCTTACCATGTGACAGGGTATCCGAGCCATTGGCCGGCCCCTGTCACATGGTAGGAGCACTGGATGGCCGGTGCCATCTAATGGAGCACTGGATGGCTGGTGCCATCTAATGGCACCAGCCATCCAGTGCTCCTACCATGTGACCGGGACCGTCCAATGGCTCGGATACCCTGTCACATGGTAAGGGCAAAGGGCCATTGGCGCCATTTTTATTAGCGCAGCCGATGGCCCGAGACCGGGAGATCGCTCCCGGGACTTCTGCTAGATCACCAGGTATTTGTAAAAAGTTTTGGGGGGGTCGGGAGGGTGGGGGAAGCTAAGGGGTCAGTTTTAAAGGGTCGGGGTGTTTTTTTTTTTATCGGGCCATCGGCACCATTTTTATTAGTGGCAGCCGACGGCCCGAGAGCGGAAGATCGGTCCCGGGGCTTCCACTGGACCACCAGGTACATGTAAAACGTTTTGGGGGGGGGGGGTTTGGGAGGGTGGGGGAAGGTAAGGGATTAGTTTTAAAGGGTCGGGGTGGGTTTAGGGGTTGTTTTGGTGTGCCGGTTTTCCCGCCCTCCCCCCAAATAACTCCTGTTAGTGGACACTAACCCGATTAACGATTTTTTCATGATAAATCGGGGGAATTTCTATTGTATCGCATTCTTTAACGATTACTGACAATTTAAAAAATATCGGATGATATTGTAAATCGTCAAAAAACGATTCACATCCCTAATAGAGATGACCCCACCCAGGGTGGTGTTTCAAGATTTGTACCAGCTGCCTCATCACTACCCAATTATGATGCCACATGAGACAATGCACACCTATCTCTGTTTCCAGAGACAGATCATGAAGGGGTGCCTGTGCTCTTCAGCATCATAATTATAGGTGTGCATGCCAAAATATGTCATTTTGTGTCATGTAATGTCGTTTGGGTATTAATTTCATTGTCAATGTTTTCCTTTTTTTTGTTTGTTTTTTTATGTTTTGGAAAGAATGTGCACTAAAAACAATAAAAAACAAAATTTGGGGGTTTTTTCCCCATCTTTTCATTTTCAAAATGACAAGAAATGACAGAGAATATTGTTGACAGTGTCTGTGTCATTTCAAACAAATAACACATCCTTAAATGATTACAGGTGGAATTCCAGTGGGTGCCGTCATCTTAAATCAGATGCTCGTGAGGCATCCCGAATTCTTCCCGCTTCTCATTTATTTATTTATAAATTTTTATATACCATCAATCGGAGTATACCATCATAACAGTTTACATGATTAAATAGTTAAAAATAAAAATAGTAAAAAACAAATATTATAAAATACAGTAATAAGCAAATTAAAAAAAAGAACATAACATAAAAATTACATTTTCGAGCTTCTATGGAATTGCCCTTCTATTTTCCTTCTTCTCTTTATCTGGTTCTTCAGGAATAGAATCCCATGGTCTTTGGGCCCCAGCCCTAGAGCATCCCTCACTACCAGGTGCAGCAAGTATACAAAAACAACAGATACCCTGAGACCTCCCCATCTTCTATTGCCTTTACCATATTCGTATCACAGTCAGTCATAATGAAACCCGCCTGAAGGCTCCTGCTGCTTTGGACTGGCTGCCAACTTTCCAGCATCTGTCTAACGGCTGATAGAATATTGCATGAGGTGAGGAGGTTATCTCTCACCTGGGTGTGCAGCACAGCCCACCTGCACCCTGAAGCTTGTTCCCTGCTAGAGCTGCTGCCATCCTGCCCCTCCCCCACCAGAGTGCCATCAGGGAGAGGTAAGAGTGCATAGCATTTGTGCTGGTCTGGTGAAATGCACGCTACTCCCTTCTGCCTGAGCCAGCTGTGCCTGAATGCAACTACGGTGCTGGTTGTACAGGGCAGAGGGTGATTTTTCCACTAAATGTAGTTCTGGAGGGCACTTTGCAATCGGGGGCTAACACATGCAGCAGATGCATAAAACCCACATTCTCCACTCCCTGCAAGGGGCTGGTCATCAAGGGCTATCATTCTCCCCAATGCTCCTCATTACTATTTTAGATGATGCCTGCCTCTTGACCCAGGACAATGCTGTAGAATGCCACCCCATTTCCTCTATGGTGGGTTGCCGCTTCACACGTATGGTTAAGGACTGCTGGCCTGCCACTCGACTGCTGGAAGGAAGAATGAGATCAGCTTGGGGAAAAGTCTTCCCCTTCTCAACCCTTTTCTTCTGGCTTTTATATCAAGTGGCAGAAATTATCTCCAGGCTAGTACTGCCACCCTCCCCTGATGCAGGTGCTAGCAGGTGCTACTTCTACAGGTAATGCTGCATACTAGCATTTCTCAGATGCCCCACTTGTTTGCCTTGCTGCAAAACTGAACAAAACTCAGGTCCTTTCTCATTTTAAAGTGCCTCCAGATCAGGGATTTTTTTTCGCAATCCCTTCTTTACCTTCTTGCAGGTGGATGCTGGCACTGGAGTTGAGGTAGAGGGTGGACCCTGAGGAAAAATGCCAGGGGCATCATTCATGCCATCTACCTGTGCTGCCTGCTTTTGCTGGGAACCGAGCGCAACATTTTCTGTCTCATTTCCTTCCTCCATCACCTCACTGGAGGCTAAGATGCTACTGTCTAAACTTCCCAAATTCTCTTTGGCTACTAGATCTTCAATATCTTTTGATTCAGAGAATCCCAGACAAGATTCTTCCTCAGAAACAGTTGGTGAAAATACTGCCTTCACAGCCCAGAAGTAGTAATCAAAGAGGAGTGCACTGCTGTTTTTGGATGTTGCACTTCTATCATCTCTGCCCTGCTAATAATAGTCTTGAATGGCTCTCTGACTTTTTCCATCTGCTCCAAATCAAGAGTGAGATGAACAGGCAGTAGTGACCCATTGCTCTCCAAATTTCAATTTCTACTGCTGCCTTCCTCTCCTGCTATTCTGGACCTAAAAATGTCCTTCAATTTAGGTGCAGGACTGCCTTTTTTATTGCTGCCCCTGTCAAAGCTGCCAATCCTGCCAACATTCCTTCCTCTCCTTTTTTCTGACATAATGGAATTTGTTGACGTGCACTGCCTGCTGGGAGTTTGGATAATACCAAAAAGTACTATAACTCCCACTCACAGTATAACTCACTGTATAGAGAACTGTCTGTCATACATCCAGAGACACATATTCCATGTATGTGTGCTATGCTGTGTACATTAGTGCTTACTGACTCCACACACACACAAAAAAACGTAAACACTAACAAACAAAACATCTGGCAGCCTGGTAAGACTCTTCCCTTCAGTCTGACTATGCACTGCTCACCTCACTGGTGTCCAGAGAGACAGAGACAAAAGAAATTACTAGCAATAATGCAACTGTAATCTCCACACTGTCTCCCACCCTGACCTTCCCACATTGAAGAGCAAGATCAAAAGCAGCAGTGCACTGCCTCTCTTTTCTGGCACAATGAGTACATGAGACCATAGCAGCACAGAGAAAAACAGTGCTTTATTAGTGCCAAATCCCAAAGTTTGTAAGCTTTTCAAAAATTCTCTGAGCACTTCTCTGCCAAGAGCTAGAGAGGAAATACAGAGCTTCTTGGACATGCTCAGGCTTTACAATGGGGGGATATGAGCATTACTTGATCCAGATAGCAGCTATAGGATATTTAACAAGATGCTACACAGTTATTTGGCCTCTGGCTAGTCTCCTTGTTAATTTATCCTGCTTTAGCTCTGCCAAAATTGAAGAGAGTCTGTCTAAGGCAGTTTAAGCAAGTAGGAATTTTCTCACCCTGCCTGTGATGGTGGAGATAGTGTTTGGTGCAGTACATGGCATTTGTTTTTTAAATTTTGACCTAGCAATTCAGTTATGAAGGTGCTTAAAGTAATAGTTCTTAAAATGTTAATCATGATATTTGGTTATTAGCCTTTAATTTCTGTGATTTTTAGGTAAACTTGGTGTTCAGATCAGGTGCGGTTTAACATTGTTCAAATCTGAAGCTTGAGTTCTTTGAATTCAATCTTATCAGTGTCCATGTTAATAAGTGGAGTTTTTTGAAGAACATTATAATTTTAATAGTATATTCTTCATTCTTTCAGACTTTACCACATTCCAAGATGATACAATGTGGTCCTTGGTAAGATACACCTTTGGCTATCTCCTCCCACTCAACAGCAGCCATCGTTTAAAGCAATCGATAAAATCTTCTGGGGCATGCTTTTATTATGAACAAAAGGTTGTTTGCCCTTAAGAAAACCTCCTGACTGACACAGTGAAACAGGGGCCTCTGTAAGGGTTTCTAAAATATACTGATTTATTGAGGTATTGTTACGCTTGGGCTCCGGTCAGGAGGCGTGAACACCACCCAGCAGGGTGGCTCCAGGTGGAGAGAGACAGGAAGCTAGAAACAGTGTCTGGTTCCAGGCTGGGTCAAGGCAGGCAGCAATAAGCAGTGTCTAGTTTCAGGCTGGGTCAGGGCAGGCGGCAATGAGCAGAGTCTAAGTTCAGGCTGGGTCAGGGCAGGCGGCAATGAGCAGAGTCTAAGTTCAGGCTGGGTCAGGGCAGGCGGCAATGAGCAGAGTCTAAGTTCAGGCTGGGTCAGGGCAGGCGGCAATGAGCAGAGTCTAAGCTCAGGCTGGGTCAGGGCAGGCGGCAATGAGCAGAGTCTAAGTTCAGGCTGGGTCAGGGCACAGTAAGCAGGGCAAGGCAGGTCAGAAGGCCCGTAGGCCACACACACACAGAAGGCCCGTAGGCCACACACCATAAGCGGGGCAAGGCAGGTCAGAAGGCCCGTAGGCCACACACACACACAAGGCCCGTAGGCCACACACCATAAGCGGGGCAAGGCAGGTCAGAAGGCCTGTAGGCTCCACACACACAGACAGAAGGCCCGTAGGCCACACACCATAAGCAGAGCAGGGCAGGTCAGAAGGCCCGTAGGCCACACACACACAGAAGGCCCGTAGGCCACACACCATAAGCGGGGCAAGGCAGGTCAGAAGGCCCATAGGCTCCACACACACAGACAGAAGGCCCGTAGGCCACACACCATAAGCAGAGCAGGGCAGGTCAGAAGGCCCGTAGGCCACACACACACAGAAGGCCCGTAGGCCACACACCATAAGCAGAGCAAGCAGGTCAGAAGGCCCGTAGGCCAGGTGAGAACAACGAGGAAGGAGGCCCGAAGGCCGCACAAGGCAAGGCAAGGAAAGGCCCGAAGGCCGCGCAGGGCAAGGCAAGGAAAGGCCCGAAGGCTGCGCAAGGCTAGAGCAGGGAGCCCAGGTGAGCTCGATGCCGAAGCACAGAGGCAACTGTCAGGCAGGGTTATAAGGACACACCCAGAGCACAGAGTGGACAGATAAGATGGACTGGGCCTGTCCGGAAAGCCAGCACTAGAGGGACCCCTGGTGGTGAGGCGGTTGCACTGCAGCCAAAACTGTAACAGTACCCCCTCCTCAAGGCCTCCCCCTCCTCCTGGGTCCCATCTTAGCAGGGGGTACTCAAAGATGAGATCTGGCCCCTCCGAGGGCAACAACAGCTGGAGCCATTCAACAGGCTCAGATGGCTGAGTTAGAAAGTCTGTTAGTGGTACCGGTTTGAGCCCCTCCGGGGGTGGCAGCAGGACCAGTTTAGCAGGCTCTTCTCGGGGTAGTGCAGCAGGTTCGGGCCCCTCTCGGGATGAAACAGCAGGCTGGAACACCTCTCCGGGCGTTGTAGCAGGATCGGACCCCTCTCGGGGTGATGCAGCAGGATCGGACCCCTCTAGGGGCGATGTAGCAGGCTTGGCCCCCTCTTGGGGCGAGGCAGCAGGCTTGGCCCCCTCTTGGGGCGAGGCAGCAGGCTTGGCCCCCTCCTGGGGTGATGCAGCAGGCTTGGCCCCCTCCTGGGGCGATGCAGCAGGCTTGGCCCCCTCCTGGGGCGATGCAGCAGGCTTGGCCCCCTCCTGGGGCGATGCAGCAGGCTTGGCCCCCTCCTGGGGCGATGCAGCAGGCTTGGCCCCCTCTTGGGCGATGCAGCAGGCTTGGCCCCCTCCTGGGGTGATGCAGCAGGCTTGGCCCCTTCTTGGGGCGATGCAGCAGGCTTGGCCCCCTCTTGGGGCGATGCAGCAGGCTTGGCCTCCTCTAGGGGCGATGCAGCAGGCTTGGCCTCCTCTTGGGGCGATGCAGCAGGCTTGGCCCCCTCTTGGGGCGATGTAGCAGGCTTGGCCCCCTCCTGGGGCGATGCAGCAGGCTTGACCCCCTCTTGGGGCGATGCAGCAGGCTTGGCCCCCTCTTGGGGTGATGCAGCAGGCTTGGCCCCCTCCTGGGGCGATGTAGCAGGCTTGGCCCTCTCTTGGGGCGATGTAGCAGGCTTGGCCCCCTCCTGGGGTGATGCAGCAGGCTTGGCCCCCCCCTGGGGTGATGAAACAGGCTCAGATGGCAGAGCAGCAAGGTTTGAAGCAGTGCACATAGAAGACTCAAGTAGCACTGCTGTGGGCTTGATACCTCGAGCCACACTCTGAGGCTCCTTATTTTGTTTCTGGAGGAGCAGTTTAGAGAAGGCACAGGCAGTTCTAGGACGTCTAGGGAATGTGCCCGTTAGTGTCTCAACAGCAGCTGTGGGCAGCAGAGCCCTGCTAGAGTTAATCAACTCTCTCCGTTTGAGAGAAACCTGTTCCTGAGGCTCTAGCACTGGTGTCACAGAAGCCTTCTTGGCCAGGTAAGTCCTGGGTTTTTCTATCCACAAACTGCCAGCAAAAATGTCTGTTTTAGTTGAGCCAGAAACAGAATACTGGTTAGGAGAGCTGATAGCTTTTTTTAATGGCACAGCTGGTCCTAGAGCAGAACACCGGGGGCAGGGTTTGCCTGGTGGTAACAAACACGGAAGACAGGAGCATTTCCACCACCCTGGTTTAGGAGCCAGACAGTTCAAACATTCCTGATAGACAGAGACATTTTTCTTGTTGCAATTATTGCATGACCAGTGTTCCTGACCAACAAGTTCACAGGCTAGACAGTTCTGATAGCTTGGATAATTCAAAGTTTGACAGGAATTGCAGGTATAAAACTTTAAAGAAGGAGGCATCTTGAATTAGTGAAAAAGTTGACTCACCGGCAGGACACAGACCATCTCTTCCCCTGGAAAATTTGATGGCTTCGGCATACTGTTACGCTTGGGCTCCTGTCAGGAGGCGTGAACACCACCCAGCAGGGTGGCTCCAGGTGGAGAGAGACAGGAAGCTAGAAACAGTGTCTGGTTCCAGGCTGGGTCAAGGCAGGCAGCAATAAGCAGTGTCTGGTTCCAGGCTGGGTCAAGGCAGGCAGCAATAAGCAGTGTCTAGTTTCAGGCTGGGTCAGGGCAGGCGGCAATGAGCAGAGTCTAAGTTCAGGCTGGGTCAGGGCAGGCGGCAATGAGCAGAGTCTAAGTTCAGGCTGGGTCAGGGCAGGCGGCAATGAGCAGAGTCTAAGTTCAGGCTGGGTCAGGGCAGGCGGCAATGAGCAGAGTCTAAGCTCAGGCTGGGTCAGGGCAGGCGGCAATGAGCAGAGTCTAAGTTCAGGCTGGGTCAGGGCACAGTAAGCAGGGCAAGGCAGGTCAGAAGGCCCGTAGGCCACACACACACAGAAGGCCCGTAGGCCACACACCATAAGCGGGGCAAGGCAGGTCAGAAGGCCCGTAGGCCACACACACACAGAAGGCCCGTAGGCCACACACCATAAGCGGGGCAAGGCAGGTCAGAAGGCCCGTAGGCTCCACACACACAGACAGAAGGCCCGTAGGCCACACACCATAAGCAGAGCAGGGCGGGTCAGAAGGCCCGTAGGACACACACACACAGAAGGCCCGTAGGCCACACACCATAAGCGGGGCAAGGCAGGTCAGAAGGCCCGTAGGCTTCACACACACAGACAGAAGGCCCGTAGGCCACACACCATAAGCAGAGCAGGGCAGGTCAGAAGGCCCGTAGGCCACACACACACACAGAAGGCCCGTAGGCCACACACCATAAGCAGAGCAAGCAGGTCAGAAGGCCCGTAGGCCAGGTGAGAACAACGAGGAAGGAGGCCCGAAGGCCGCGCAAGGCAAGGCAAGGAAAGGCCCAAAGGCCGCGCAGGGCAAGGCAAGGAAAGGCCCGAAGGCCGCGCAAGGCTAGAGCAGGGAGCCCAGGTGAGCTCGATGCCGAAGCACCGAGGCAACTGTCAGGCAGGGTTATAAGGACACACCCAGAGCACAGAGTGGACAGATAAGATGGACTGGGCCTGTCCGGAAAGCCAGCACTAGAGGGACCCCTGGTGGTGAGGCGGTTGCACTGCAGCCAAAACTGTAACAGGTATTTTACATATAAAATCAGAAAACAGAGAAAGAACAGGTAATAATGATTGTTTTAAAAAATACTGTGTAATATTTTTTTATATTGTGTGCAGTGTGATTTGCAACATTGTATATATGGTGGGTATGGATGTGCATTTTATAGATGATTGTGGTGGTGTTTTTTAGTGAAATGACAGAATATACTGTATGAAAGTTTAGATATATTGTAATGCATGTCTCAAGTGTTTTGGTTTATATAAAAGTATAATAAAATTGTTAAATTTGTTAAATCTTGAGAGGAGAGGAGAGGAGAGAGCCAGGGGGGCCTCGGGGAAAGATTTCCCGTTCCCAGGCATCACCTGTTCTAAAAACGGAGCGGCCTCGGAGGGAACTTTCCTTCCGCTCCCTCCCACCTTCCCCTCCCTGCCCTTATTTAACCTGCCCCCCAGCCCTACCTAAATCCCCTCCCCTACCTTTGTTGTCTTAGTTTCGCCTGCCTCAGACCCACCCCAGGACCGCCCCCTTCCCGCCCCTTTTTCAAAGCCCCAGGACATAAGTGCATCCCGGGGCTTGCATGCGTCGTCGAGCCTATGCAAAATAGGCTCGGTGCATGCAGGGACACTTTCTCGGGGTTATGCGCATGTTACATGCGTAACCCTTTGAAAATCTGCCCCTATATGTACTATATCTCTACTCAACATTTATTTATTTTTATTTATTTATTTATTTATTGAGTTTTATATACCGTCATTCGGTTTTGCCATCACAATTGTTTACAAGTTTCAATCTAGTTAACATTCTTAAAAACATGGTGCAAACATTGGAATAAAAGACAGATAAAGTTACAGTTAAGATAATAAAATTAGCATAATACATAATAACATACGCACATATGCACTGATACACGAATTGCAATGAAAACACGTATATCAATTTAAAAACATGCACACGTAAACGTAATCAATAGTTTAGCAATTAGTCCACCATTTTGCTCAGTCCTTCTGCAGCTCATTAAACCTTCCTGGTTCTTCAGCCTGAAACCCCCCAGTTCATCCAGGCCTCCCACTCAGTTGGAACTACAGCGTAAACACGTTTAATATCACTTACGCCAGATAATTAGCAGGTGTAAATACAAGCAAGCGAGTTGCAAAATGTCCATGCACGTCTTTTAAAATAGCAACCATACCCACGTAACGGCTGGCTGCGCACTGAAATGCCCCTAGGCCACCCCTTTTTTACGCACAAAAGTGGAAACGCGCACACATTTTTTACATTTTTAAAATATGGATTACATGAATAGAGCGACTTATGCATGCATATGCTAATTTTTACATGTGCAAAGTTTCACCCCCGGAGTAGTGTGGTTATTATTATAGATTTTACATAATTTTAAAACCTGAAATTAATCCTTGTCTAGCATTTGCTACTCCCAGCCCTCTAAAACCCTCAGAATAGCATTACAGTATAGACATCGAGCTCCCCTTTGACATAACCTCAGTAATACTTCACATGAAGGTCAAGTGCAAACAAATAAACTAAATAATGGAAAAAGGCATATAAATCATCAGCTGTAAAAAAAAATATTATTCTATATGCACAACTGTACGCACTCATATTGAATGAAGACACCGGTGGCTCGGCAGGGCGGTTGGCAGCCTACTAGAATTTGTAAACATTTGGAATCTATTCTATGCCTATAAAACTCTGCTCACTTTCTTTTGGGGAATTACAGCAATGGCAAACGGAGTGGCGGTGAATGTTTCCTTTCTCCACGAGTCAGATTTAAGCATTCTCTCCTCTCTCCCGTAGAGAGGCAATCAAAATGTTTGATAAACTCATTATAGACTATTTAATTTTTTAATTATCTGAAAAAGCAGAATCTTCTTTCTAATAGAAATGGAACACACACAGAATTTATACTTCATGCTGCTTTTCCCATTAGATGAGATGTAGTCGTGTGACATATGAATATATGAATATTCTAATCTAACCCTCAGTTCTTTTTACTGCGGCCCAAGTCACAATCAAGCAATTATCTGGGTTAGCTGAAATGAGGTTCAAAGATGATATCATCAGGTCTCAGTAATGAGATGCATTGTGGGAGATATAGTTAGGAAGGCCATCTGTTTAAAAAGAAATTAAACCAGTCCCTTCTGGTTTTAAAAGAGCAAACAGTATTCAAGTAGCATCCTAGAACCTGCTGGGAACATGTTAGCAGCACACTGAGCACCTGCTATTACAACACTAACAACTAATAGCACCATACTAAAAACGTTAACAACGTCATGGACATATCTATGTAAAAAGCTAAGACAGTAACTTTTAAACAGCCGCGCGGGCATACATGTACACACGTGCGGCAGTTCGCGCCAATGGATGTGGCAATTTTATAGCACTTAGGGGCAGATTTCAAAAAAATACGCGAGCGCGTACTTTTGTTTGTGCACCCGGCGCAAACAAGAGTACGCCGGATTTTAATAGATACGCGCGTAGCCGCGCGTATCTTTTAAAATCCGGGGTTGGCGCGCGCAAGGGGGTGAACATTTGTGCACCTTGCGCGTGCCGAGCCCTGCGCGCGCTGCCCGTTCCCTCCGAGTCCGCTCTGAAATCAGAGCGGCCTCGGAGGGAACTTTCCTTCCACCTCCCCCCACCTTCCTCTCCCTTCCCCTCCCTTCCCCTACCTAACCCACCCCCCAGCCCTATCTAACCCCCCCCTACCTTTATTATAAAAGTTACGCCTGCCCTGGCCGGCCACCGGAGCGCGATTCCCCGGCCTGGGAGCAGTTTCGGCCACACCCCCGAAACGCCCCCGGGCCGGAACCACGCCTGCGGCACCACCCCTGGATGATGCGCCGGTGCGACACGCCCCCGACACGCCCCCCAGAAAAGCCCCGGGACTTACGTGCGTCCCGGGGCTTGCGTGCGCCGCCGAGCCTATTCAACATAGGCTCTCCGCATGCAGGCGGAGCTTGGGGCAGGTTTACGGGGGGTACGCGCGTATCTTACGCGTGTACCCCTTTGAAAATCTGCCCCTAAGGACACACCAGTAAGAGTATCCAACAGCTACACTGATCCTCACTCCTAAACACACTGACTCCTGAGTTGGTGCGTCATGCTTCCCCTCTTACCCTACTCAAATCCAGTCCGAAAAACCCACCTTTTTGAAGCTGCTTTTAAATCTTAACCCCCCGATTGTCCCGCTTTCAGCCTTGTGGATTTATTCTCTTACAGGAAATTTCCAATGTCTCTTTTGCCCTGTATGTTTGTTTGGATTAGACTGTAAGCTCTACTGAGAAGGGACTGCCTCTTATATGTTCTTGTACAGTGCTGGGTACATTGGGTAGCCCTACAGAAGTGATAAGTAATAGTAGAAGTAGTCTGTATTGAACTCATCGCTCCCTGATACACTGACCTCATGGCTGCAAGAGACCCTGACTCCACACTGATTTTATTGCTTCTTCAGTCTCTGGTTTCCACGAATGCTATTGCTTTCTGATTTTCTGAAGTACTATTGAACCTATCACACCATAGACAAGGACTTTTCACTGGACCTACTACTCCTTGAAACACCAACTTCGCCATCATCTTGTTACACTGGCTCCCATTTCTTTCCACACCGTGTAGCTCAAATTAATCCCTTACCTGAACAGGTAAACCAGTCCTGGATTTACCCCATTGACTCTATGGACTTGCAGTTAATTTTTCTAAGAACAGAGCTACTTTTTATAGTCACAATGAAGTAAAACTAAAATCAGTTCAGCCTGCCTAAATGACATGGAACCAGTTGGAAATCAAATCTGTATCTCCCCTGTATCTCCAAAGTTTTCTCCTGGTCCAATGTACTACACAATTATACATTAAGGCATCCTCCTTAGAAGTTTGCTAACTTTGACTCATGCATTGTATTTTGTACTCAGAAGTGGATATCATATAAATATCAAAGCACCATATTACAAGAGTCAACATGACCATTTATTGCTACAAAATCATTCACATCACAATATATGGTAGTCTGACAAAATGTAAGGCTTTTCCCCATGCAGATATAAAGTGCATCCCATAATGTAGGCTGAAATGTACATTCACATTGCATTAGTACCCTGTTTAGTTTGAAAATGCTGTTAATTTGAACATTTTCAGTATGAAAGAATAACATTTATAAAGTCTTCAGTTTCATAAACTTAAGTCAACCTTACACAAGATTTAAGGGCTGTACTTGTTTGACTAGGATAGACTTTTGAGGATTTCTCACTGGCTCATGAATATAAATAGTCAGTAGGAAATAAATAAAAATTACATACGGTAGACTGGAATAAACCCCTACTAGGGATCAACAACTCTGAAAGAATCTGGTGTCAACGTTCCTTAGAATGTCAAATTAAACTAACGTGTGCCAGTCAATATTGGTACACTGTGACCTCCGATGCCTCCTAAGCAAAACTATTAAGTCCAACATTTTCTCCTGTAAGCACTTATCTGTAAGGATGGCTTACATGTCCTCTGAAGCAGATATTGAAACTGATTGGACAATAGGTAGATACCAGACAGGGGCCCGGGGGCCGACCTCTAGAAATAAGGAGAGAAAATCTTAATCTGGAACACAATACAGCTCTCTTGAAACCCTATCATTTTCACATCCCATGTGTCCGCTGCCTGACTGTGAATGGATTTAAAAAAGGAATGGTTAGTGCTGAAAATTGGATCAGAGCTAACATTCTCTCTTTTTTTTATCAGCAGCTGCCAAAGGTCATCTGACATAATAGCTGATGAATTCAAGCCCAGTGGATTTCATTTGCAATTTTCAATTTACTGAGGCCTCCAAACCCCACAGTGATAAGAGCCTTCCCCTATCGTGGCCTGTCACAAACATCAAGAAACTGAAAAAAAAAAAAGCCCACAAGAAAGAAAAAAAAAAGAGAGAAAGCTGTGCATCATCAGAGTTACAGATAAGGGGAACAGGAGGAAAGAGCCCCATGCAGAAAGGTGCAGAGCAGCATGTGTGGCTGGATCTTTAAATGCCACTTGTAATGAGAAGACTATGAAGAGCAATCAAATGACCCCCAACAGGATAATACGGCTGTTTCTAGTCCAAAATGGACTTCTAATCTCTTACTCTACATCCTGACATTAGAAGTGAATGTGAAATATATCTATTAATATTATATACCGATAAACGAGGAGTGATAAAATTGCAGAAGTTAGTTTGCCACACCTGCTATTATGCTTTTGTTTCTTTGTGTTTATAAATCAGAAACAGCAGACAGGTATGTAGATGTCTTTCTTGGGAATAATTTTACTCATTTAATTTATTTTACAAAGACTTTCGGCAATATGCGGGTCTTAATTTCCATTTCTAATATTATTATTATTATTATTTATTCAATTTGAATGACTGCCCTTCGATACACTGTCATCCAAGCAATTTACAATAAAATCCAATAAATTATATAGACAACATAAGACATAGCTAACATAACAACACTAAATGATGGCAGATAAAGGCCAATTTTCCAATCCAGGCTATCCATTTGTCTTCCTCTTTGGTTTTCTACTACTTTGGGCAGATAAATTCCAACACTTAAATCACCAGCAGCTCCCGCCCCCATGTCTTTTGTCCAACCTCTCAACCCTGGGTCCTACTACTGCCCGCCATCTGTCCCAAACCTCCACCACCTCTGCTGGTAGGCCATTTCAGGTCTTCTTCCTTTTTGTTTCTCACAAGACCCATACTTAATCCAAGATCCAGGCCCCCCCTCCCATGTTTCAGCACTATTTCTGCATACTAATTTTGCATAATTCCAGCCTCTTGATAAACAAAGAAACCGAGTGCTCACATAAGCTAGATTTATTTATTTACTTATTTATTAATATAAAGCTTGATTCTTCCCCCCCCCCCCCCCCTGCCTTATCATCACCACTACTCAAGGTGGATTACAAATTAAAGCCGCAAAATATATGCAGACCGTAATAATGCAAGCAATTAAAAAAACAAAATTCCCTTTCCATAGCCCCATCTCCTTGTCCTGGCTGGTTGGGCTTTAGGGCAAACATATTCATTTCCATTACAAGTGGCCTACGAAAGGGGTTCCAAGTTAATCTACCAAAAAATCAAAATAATTACAAAAAGCCACCAAGGAAGTAATGGCGTAGAGATGATACATTTATAAAGGTAATGAATGTTGAAAGAAGCAAGCTTTTTGTGATTAACATCCCAAAACTTTGCATCTTTAAACATTTGTTAACCTTTAAAAGGTATCCTTTCTCTCATATTACTACAGCATCATAAGCCAGTGCATAGTAATAATCTATGCTGAATATATTCTGATGAAGTTATCAGCAGATAGAGGCCTCTTGGTTAGCCCCATCTGCATGGCTGACCCTGTCTGTTCTGTCACCACAGATTTTAAATGACTTCCTGTCATTGTCATCCTTTGCTCATATCGCTGCCCTCTGTAGCTGCGCTAAGCGTGCTTGGCTTTTGTTGGCTGGTAGGGTGATTACAGACCACTTTCTCAGACAAGTTATATTTTGTAACAAGGGTGGGAGACTCCAGAAAAGAAACTGATGCCAGAAGAGTGACAGCTCCAAATTCCCACCAGTTCATCAATACACCTGTCAACAACAGAGGTACGGCAAGGCCAGAGAGAAAGGTTTTAAAAGAGTGCTTACAATCAGACAGTCAGAGACTAAAATGTGCACCGATTAAACTTTTTTTTTTTTCCGAAGATCACAGCATATAGATGCTGTAAGCAAGGGAAATTCATGTGACAAAATGACATTATTGTTATTTCTCTTGCATTTAAATTTGAAACATCCGGCTCTTCAAAAACAGCAAGCAAAATGAAGTGAATATTGTATTTGGAAGATGCCAACAGAATTATCTTAAAGTGTAAAGGCCTGGTGGTTTACGTTTCGAGAGCAGAAGCTGTGCTGGACCTCGCCAGAAGCAGGAAAGTGCAGGTCCTGCACCCAGTAGGGGAGGGTTGGGGTGCAGCAGGATACTAATGTACATTTTGGAGGGAGAGGAGCATGGGGGAAGGCTTCGCCTCAGATTTTAGTGAGAGGGAGGGGAGGGAATCGAGCTTAGGTCATTTTACCTTTTCTGAGATGTGGGGGTGGGGAGATGAAAGGCCCAACAGGGACTCTTTAATATTACAAGGGGACACAGCAAATTGGGTCATAGGATCTTTTAGTTCTTTTTTTTTTTTAAACTAAATGTGCTACTTCCCTGGATATCTGTTTGAAAATATCTGGATAAGCAGCAAGTTATCCAGCACACAAGGCATATATAAGGCATATATAAGAATAATCTATCAGGCATATATAAGGAGTCAGCTTGCCTGATAGATTATTCTTCCTGGCGATTGACAGAGGAAGATCGCCTCGTGGCAGAAACTTTGAGCTCTTGAGGAATCGTTGAGCAAAGGGTCACAGACTCCGTGAAGTTGGTCTCCAGTAGACATCAAACTCCCTGAGGAAAAGCATTCATGTCTGAAACATGTCGGGATTATTAACAAGAAGATGGACATACCAACCATAATCGGGGAAGTCTGTTTTTATACCCTTTATTGACATTTCATAGAGTTTCATCCAGTTAATTTTTGCAGTGTATTATATTGCCACGGAAGAGTCTTCAGGTGTCCTTCGGGATAACACTAATTTCAAAAAAATTCTCAAAAAATTGTTAAAAGAACTTGAGGAGGAGGAGGAAGGTTAATGATTATAAGATCACCTTACAGAGGTGCTGGGCACCTACACCATGTATGAAACCTTTCTCCGACTCCATTCATCATTTTGGTAAATTAATTCACACACACATAATTTTTACAATTTATTCCATTTATTGTGTAGGTATTTACTTCATTAAAACAAACACAAAACATAATACATCATTTAAAAAGTTTATTCAATGTCAGCGACAGAGCACAGCTCTTGATTGTTTTTGTCTAGTTTAGCAGTTCGCTGTACAGGCGGTGTATTTTTGATATTCTTTTGGTATATTAAAACATAGCCAGATATTTGTTTTAAGTTATCTGGCTACCTTTAGCTGGAGAACTTTAAGCAAGTATATTCAGTGGGAGGTTTATTGTGCTGAATATACGGGACAGGTTATTCGGCAAACCTTAGCCAGATAACTTGTCCAGTGAATGGCCTACTGAATATTGGCCTCACAAAAAATATAGCACAAATTATATATTGAACTGATCCTGCCATGATCGCCATGTTGCTATATAAATTTCATACCTTACATAGTAATGACAGTAGATAAAGACCAAATGGTCCATGCAGTCTGCCTGTCAAATTGCTCATGGTAGTAACTGCTGCTCCATGCAGTTTATCCCGTGCATTCTGTTGTTTAATAACTGCTTGTTTAATTCTTTTTAGACTTTTAGACTGTCCAATGTAATTAAAAGTACTCCTGGTACACTCACAACCAGGGTAGAAGCGATGACAATTGGTGCTTCTGCTCACAAGTTTCAAATTTGTGATAATTCAACCTATTTTTGTGTCTTGTCTCCAATTTACGCATATGCATTTCTCTACATAATTACAGTTAGGCAGAATTTGCATATTTACCAAGGATACTCTTTACAGATCCAAGGAAATGGATACCATGTGTGGCTGAGATTGTTACTTGGCTGTGAGTGTGGCAAGAATACTTTTTATTAAATTGGACAGTCTAGAAGTGTTGAGGGAGCGATAGGGAGCGCTCCTGATTCCGGGGAGATGTGTGCCCTTTGACCACAATGTGACTGCAGAGAGGAGCTCTGTGGAAGAGCTGCAGCAGGCAAGATGAGTCCAAGCTTGGGAGGAGCAGGCTGGCCACCGAGCCCTAACCTCTGCCGAACCTGCACGCACCGGTAGAGACCTAACAACGCAATGCTGGTCTCTGGGGTAGCCCTCCAGCCACTCGATAGCCCTTTTGAACCTGCCACTAGGGAGCGGCAGATGCAGCAGGATGGACAGAGGTTGAGGAAAGACGGTACTAGAACTAGGAACAAGACAGGACCTCAGACTTGGACTAGGCTTGAAGACTTGAACAAGGCGAGGTTACTTGGAACTTGGAAATCAGACGAGACGAGGATGCTTGGAACTTGGAACTCAGACGAGATGAGGATGCTTGGAACTTGGAACTCAGATGAGATGAGGATGCTTGGAACTTGGAACTCAGACGAGATGAGGACACTTGGAACTTGGAACTCAGATGCAAGATGCTCAGATGCGGAAGGAAATCAGACGTAGACTGAAGAGAGGATTCCAGTTACTCAGACGAGGACTCTTGGAAATTGGAAAGACTCAGATGGGGACTTGGAACTTGGAAGGACTCAGACGAGGACTTGGAACTTGGAATTTGGATGGGACGAGACAAGGATTCTTGGAACTTCGACGAGACCACTTGAAACTTGGAAGGAATGAGGACAAGGACTCAGGATACTCAGAGACTTAAGACAGGCACCTCCCCTCAAGGCGACCTACTCAGCTGACGTGGGCTGGTTGCGGATCACCATGTCCCACGGCATGCCCTACACAACCTGAAGAGGCTGGTTGTGGACCACACGGAGAGCAGAATAAGCACAGGACTAAGGGTCAGGATGAAGGAGGAATCTGGGCAGTACTCGAAGATGGATCCAACTGGAAGAGGGCTCCAGCCACCGGAAATGGACACTGAATCAATACGGATTTACTCCCAGGGAAGGTCAGCTGGAGATGAGGTCTGGGGCAAAGCGAAGCTGAACCCGGAGCAAAGAACTGATGACACTTCAGGATTGGAACTGGACAAAGAACATCAGGATTGAGACTTGGAACTTGGAACTCGGAACATCAAGATCAGGACTTGGAACTCGGGACTTGGAACATCAGGACTGGAACGTAAGGCATCAGATACAAGAGGACACCGGTACCTCAGGACATCAGAACATCAAGACATATGGACATCTATGGCATCTGGACATCAAGCACCTCTAGAGAGGAGGACCACAGGGACATCTGGAACATGACGGACGAAGACATCAGAGGACAGAGATGTCTGGACATCTGGAGGCAAGGAGACGTCTGGACATCTGGAAACATGGAGACGGGATCCGACAAGAGACCAGGACATGGAACGAAGATGAAGACGGAGGTTCCGGAACCATGGGCGAAGACAAGGAGTACCAATGAGGAACAAAGTGCCTTGAAGAAGTAAAGAAGGATCACAGAGGACTCCTGGGATGAAGAGCTGGAACTGAAGATCCAGGAGCATCCGACTCCATGACCAACTCCTTGTGAAGGCGAAGACTGAGTGAAGGAAGGCCCTCTTTATAGGGCTGAAAAGGAAATGCCTTGGAACATCAGCAGGAGGAGCCCAGAAGGACAGCCCACTACTTGCCCTTTAAATGAAGAGATGAGATGCAGCCGTGCGCCTAGGAAGAGGGTAGGACCTTGGAGAGTGGCATCCTGCCACACAGGAAGAAGCAGGCCCTGACGACGGCAGCTCCCTGCCGCGAAGCAGGAAGATGATGGCGGCTCCCTGCCACCTGAAGAGGAGCTCTGGGGCGGCCTCCTGGCCATGGAAGAGGACCCGGGCGATGGCAGCCTCCAGGCCACGGAAGGGGAGCTTCGGAGTGGTCTCCAGGCCGAGACAGCGAGGTTGGTGATGGCTTCCAGGCAGCAGAAGAAGGACTGCGGCGGCCTAGCCACGAAGAAGAACGTCGGTGGCAGCCTCCGAGCCGCGAAGAGTAGCGGTGGCCCCAGGCCTGAGGAAGATGGGTGTCGGTGGCCTCCAAGCTGCATAAGGACCCGGACGGCAGCGGCTCCCCGCTGTGAGCAGCAACGGTAAGGGTGGCGACCTCCTGGCCATGAGGAGCAACAGCTGGGCTGCAGGCAGGACATCGGCAGTGTCGGGATGGCCACGACAGTGGCTTCCAGGCCACAACGGAGGTGAGTGGCTGCTTGTGAGATTAGCTCACAAGCAGAATCGTAACAAGAAGCAGTAGGGATGAGTGAATGAAAATCTTTCCTGTCCCTTAGACCCATGGATGGGATAAGTGGTTGAAGGGGAGGGGAATCTGGAGAGTCTAGAGCAGAGGTTCTCAGCCCAGTCTTCAGGGCACACATAGCCAGTCTGGTTTTCAGAATATCCATAAAGAATATGCATGAGGTAGATTTGCATACAATGGAGTCAGTGCATGCAGGGGTGGTTCTATAATGAGGCAGAGTGAGGTGGCAGCTTCAGGTGGCAAACTTTGGAAGCGGCAAAAACTGGATCCCCAAATTCCTCTAGTGACTGCCTCACCCTGCCGCCAAAACAACAAAGGATCTGTGGGCCTCTGATGGATAGTCTTTGGGGGAATTCTGCGCTAATGCGAAGTGCACAATTTGAACAGAATTCTCCCACCTGCACAGCTGGGGTCTCTTCTATCTTTGCCATTTTCTGTGCAGAAAATGGCAAATATGAAGGTGACTCTGGCTTGCCGTGAGCAGAGCACGTCCTGCTGATGGCAAAGATGAAAGCCCCGGCGTGCCATGAGCAGATCCCATCCCACTCACGGCGAAAATGAAGGCCCCAGTGAGAATGAATGTGTGTGGAGGTGTGTGTGTGTGTGAGAGAGAGATTGCGAGCCTGGGGGAGGGGGGTTGAGAGAGCATGTGTGAGGGGACGCCATCTCATCCCTTGCCTCAGGCAGCAGATTGCCTTGAACCAACCTAAGTGCATGCATATCTATCTCATGCATATTCATTGTGAAAATCCTGAAAACCAGACCGGCTAGGCGTGTCCTGAGACTGGGTTGAGAACCACTGGTCTAGAGGGCGCTGTGGGGGGCATTGGTGAAAGCAAAGGGGAAGGAAGCAGGGCAGATCTGATATTTTTCTTTTTCTGTTTTGTTTTATTCAGGAAGGAGCAGTGTTATTAATTTCATTTTAAATAAGAATGGTACATTTGGTCCATACACAGGCCAAACATCCATCAAGCATATTATTGTTTCCAATAGTGGCCAATCCAAGTCACAAGTACCTAGCAGAATCCCAAATAGTAGATTCCATGTTGCTTATGTCCAGAGATAAGCAGTGGCTTTCCTCAAGTCTACCTGGTTAATAACAGGTTATAGATTTTTCCTCCAGGAACTTCTCCAAACCTAAGGGGTGTGTTATGACCGCCGGTCGCAGACGGCTGAGACCGTGTGTACTTACTTCCTGCACTGCTCTCCTGCCCTCCCCGGGGCTGCTCGCAGCTCGGGCCAGCCTTCACCGCTGCGTTCCCCGGGACTCCTCATGGTGGCCTGGACGCCGCTGCCATCTTCTTCCACTTCGGGTCTCCGTGATTGGCCTCAACTTACAGGCCTTAAGGCCCTCCAGAGATTCCTACTCCACTCTGACTGCGCCACTTACAGCCATGACTCATAAGGGGGCCAACCCCTCTCAATGGACACCCAAAGCTATGACGGCTTTCCAGGATCTCAAGGCCGCCTTCCTTAAGGAACCCTGTCTCTGCCATCCGGATCTTACCATCCGTTTGTGGTTGAGGTCGATGCCTCCGACGTTGGCGTTGGAGCCGTATTAGGTCAGTATTCCCTACTCACACACTGTACCCCTGTTCTTTCTTTTCCCGACGATTTTCGCCAGCAGAACGCAATTACACCACCGGGTACAAAGAACTGTTAGCCATCAAGTTGGCATTTGAGGAATGGTGACCCTGGCTCGAAGGGGCACAGCACCAGATTACTGTATACACAGATCATACAAATTTGGAGTATCTGCATCAGGCCCAGCGTCTTAACCACCGCTAGGCCTGCTGGTCCTTCTTCTTCACACAATTCAATTTCGTATTACGTTACTGTCCTAGTAATAAAAATGCTTGTGCTGATGCCCTTTCACGGTCATTTCTCCCCAAGGATTCTCCGTGACATTTCTCCCTTGATTCACCATGACACACCATAGACCCCGCTAGAGTCATTCTGTCGGCCACCTACCCCGTGCCTCCTGGGAAGACTGTGGTTCCTCGCCCACAATGACAGAAGGTGTTGCAGTGGGCCCACGACTCTCTGACCTCTGGACATCCAGGTCAGGCCAGGACTCTTTCCACCCTTCTACGCTACTATTGGTGGCCCACTATTCGTAAGGACACCGAAGCCTACGTTGAAGCCTGTCCTACATGCGCTCATCATAAGCCTCCAGCTGGGAAGCCCTGGGGGCTCTTGCAGCCACTCCCTGTTCCGAGCGAACCATGGACCCATATCTCCACTGATTTTATAGTGGACCTGCCTGTCTCCAGTGGGAAGAACACCATATGGGTCACTGTCGATCGCTTCTCTAAGATGCCACATTTTGTGGCTCTTCCTGGCCTTTCTACAGTGCCCCAGCTGGCCAAACTGTTTTTAGGCATGTGTTTCATCTCCATTGCCTCCTGAAACATATTCTCTCCGACCGTGGTGTTCAATTTACTGCACGTTTCTGGAGATCGCTTTGCAAGAAGTTTGATATTTCCTTAAGAACATAAGAACATAAGAAAATGCCATACTGGGTCAGACCAAGGGTCCATCGAGCCCAGCATCCTGTTTCCAACAGTGGCCAATCCAGGCCATGAGAACCTGGCAAGTACCCAAAAACTAAGTCTATTCCATGTAACCATTGCTAATGGCAGTGGCTATTCTCTAAGTGAACTTCCTTAGACTTCATTTCAGCCTACCGCCCTCAAGCAAACAGCCAAACTGAGAGGACCAACAGCACTCTAAAACAATTCCTGCAGACCTATGTAAATCAGCGGCAGGACGACTGGGCCAACCTTCTACCTTGGGCAGAGTTTGCTTTAAACTCTCATGTATCCATGTCCACAGGTTTGTCTCCTTTCCAGTTGGTTTATGGGTGCCAACCTTTACCACCGCTTCCACTCCCGCTGTCTGTGGCTTCTCCGGCAGCACAGGCAACTGCTCAAGAACTACACCAACTATGGCGTGATACTCAACAACTGCTCGAACGTACTGCAAAAAGATCAAAAAAGGCCTTTGATACCCACCACCGCTCCACACCTCAGTTTCAACCTGGAGATAAGGTGTGGCTTAGCACTAAGTTCATCTGCCTCAAGCTGCCTTCATCACACTTTGCTCCTAGGTATATTGGTCCTTTTCCTGTACTACGTCATCTGCGTCCAGTTACCTACCGTCTTCAGTTGCCCTCCTCACTCAAAATTCACAATGTGTTTCATGTTTCCCTGCTGAAGCCTCTGATTCTTTCCGGATTTTCAAAAAAACCACTGGATCCAATATCACTATCTTCCGAGGTTGATGTCACCTATCAAGTCCGAAATGTTTTGGACATCAGGAAATATGACAGGAGATGGGAGTACCTCCTGTCATGGGAGGGCTTTGAGCCTTAAGAAAACAGCTGGGAGCCCATGGCCAACATCCTGGACAAGAATCTCATCCAACAGTTCCATGCCAAGCACCCTCACAAACATATACCCCTGGGGAAGGACCTTAAGAAGGGGGGTACTGTTATGACCATCAGTTGCAGATGGCTGCAACCGCATGTACTTACTTCCTGCACTGCTCTCCTGCCTTCCCTGGGGCTGCTCGCGGCTCAGGCCAGACTTCACCGCCACATTCCCCGGGACTCCTCATGGCGGCCTGGACACCGCCGCCATTTTCTTCCACTTTGGGCCTTCCTAGGTGCGTGCGCGCACCACCGGGTCCTCTCTTCAAGCCTCCTCAGTGGGAACCTCGGGAGCGTCTCCAGTTGATGACATCATCAGACCGGCATATATAAATTCCACCTTCGCCCTCAGCTAGCCGACTTGGCAACACGTTCTGTACGTGTTCAACTACTACTACGTGTTCCTGAGTCTATGCTACTACCTTGGACTTGAACCCTGTCTGGTACCGCTCCTCAGGGGCCAGTGCACGCACTGGGGACTCGCTCCCTGTGCCTACCCCGCTCCTCGGGCTGGCTCTGCGTCTCCTGGGTTCTAACCAGTATTGCCTCCTGTTCTTTGGGACTACCTCTGGGACACCTCAACTATCTGTGAGTTCTACTGGGGACATCCCTGCTCCTCGGGTTGCGCCCACATCCTGAACAAGGACTGGTTGCGCCTCCCACTCCTCGGGACCGCCCTACTTGTGTTACACTGTTTGCCAGAGCTTCTCTGCTCCTCGGGGTTGTGCTCTCCGGCTCCACCCGGACCTGCACGCCTCCCCACTCCTCGGGGTCACGCCTACAAACAATATTGAGACTGCCTACACTTCCCTGCTCCTCGGGGCAGTGCTACGTCATCACTAGAGGCTCAGCTTGGGCTTCCCTGTCCTGTGGGCTGGCCTACGGCGTTTTATCATCATCCTACGCTGTGCAGCTCCTCCCCTCGGGGTTGCCCTCCAGAGTTCCTCCTAATTGCTCAAGCCTCAGGCCCCCCCATTCTGCAGTCTGTCTGTCATTCCTTCCTTCGGGGTCTCTGACCAAGTACTGCCTCCAGTCTACTCTCATGGGGGTCCTCTCCATTGCCTCACCCAGAGCTCTCTGCTGTCTCTTACCTCGCCTCCCAATGGTGCAGACCTGTGGGGCTCCTCCCCCCAGGCAGTAACAACTTGCACCTCAGGCCAAGGGCCCACATACTCACAAATTATAACAGGGTGGCTCCTAATATGGAACCTAGCATTGTTTATTTACAGTTTGTATTATTTCTCCTTATATGTATCACTTTGCACTTGTCCACTAGGGGTGTGCATTCGTTCCCTACGAATTGGTAATCCGCAGTGTACAGGGCCATATTCGTTGTATTCGTGGGGAAGCGAAACGTATCGCGATTCCCCACGAATACAATGAATCTTCGCCAAATTATTCGGCCGTCTAAAGGAGCCAATTTAAACAAAATCCCCACCCTCCTGACCCCCCCCAAGACTTACCAAAACTCCCTGGTGGTCCAGCGGGGGGTCCGGGAGCCATCTCCTGCACTCACACTCTCGGCTGCCGGTTTCAAAATGGCGCCGATAGCCTTTGACCTACTATGTCACCGGGGCTACCGTTGCCATTGATCAGCCCCTGTCACATGGTAGGAGCACAAGATGGAGCCGGCCATCCATTGCTCTCCATTGCTCTCCATTATAATCTCCATTATGAAGTCATCATAATGGAGATTATGTGATTTTATTGGACTGATTTAAGACATTTTTAGACTGCTTTCATGCTAGCACCACCTATACTGTTGATTTCTGCACAGATGCGAGGCAAGGGCAGGCATAGCCATGGTTAGAGCAATGGCCAGGTCAGATCTCACTTCTCTAGCCGATACTTCCTTTAATGTTAGCAAGTCACTTTCTCAATGCGTACACCCCTGCTTCGGCCCCAGTTTAATAAGACATGGGTAAACATCATGAGCTGAACTTCAGCGTATAAAAAAAACAAAAGGGTTAACTCCCAGTGAAGTAAGCTAATGGCACACTAATACAAGGGGAGCCAAAAACGACGGGGTGTTAATGTACTTTTATACACACTAAGCTTCGCACTATTTTGTAAAAGCTATTTGCATGCTCAAAGCTGGGTTTTCTGCGCTTAAATGGGTTTGGAAATTTCCTCCTATTAAAGTTAGGAGCCCAAAACCTGAGTTAGGAGCCCAAAAGATGTGCTCCGAAAAGTTGTGCCTAGAAAACATGAATTAGGAGCATAAGACATGTTTATTTATTTTATTTAACTTCTTTTACTATACCGATACTCAAGACCAGGTCTTATCGTACCGGTTTACAATAGAACAGGGGGAAAACCAAATTAACATCTAGGTAGAAATGAAAAGTTACATTAAAACAGGGAGCGTAAAACATGGAAGATGGAAGATAGGGCAGAATTAAACTATAACAATAAGGAGTGATAAATATAATCAACAAAAAACAATAAATTAGTAATACATAAACAGAAATTTATCCTCAGCGGTTATTAACATGGTATGTCCGGTGGGAGGAGTGGAGGGGAGGTGAAGTAGGAGGGAGGGATAAGGGAGAGGTTGAGGGGTGAGAGACGGTGTTGGTCGAAAGGGGTTCCTTCAACGGTAGGCTTGAGTGAACAGCCAGGTTTTAAGTTTTTTTCTGAATGTTAGATGGCATTGTTCCTGGCGTAAGTCTTGAGGAAGCGAATTCCAATGTAGCGGACCTGCTGTTGAAAGTGCTCGCTTGTGAATAGAGTTGTGGACTGATGATTTGTTGGGAGGGGCCTTGTTTACTGTGCATAAAAGGGGCCTTGTTTACTGTGCATAAACACATGCTTGTTTACTGGCCCCTTGTTTACTGTGCATAAACAAGGCCCCTTGTTTACTGTGCATAAACACAGTAAACAAGGGGCCTTGTTTACTGTGCATAAAACATGATTTGCGCAGAAAGCCAATTTTATGGGCAAAACATACTGGGTACAGGACCCCTGTACCATGAACTCCAGGTTCAGCCCCATAGACCAACACTAGCCCCAAAAGCTTGACTCCATTTCTGACCGCCTCTCTGCATTTGGGAATAATAGCTAATGCCTCAATTGACATGGGATTAGCATAAAGGAGTGCCAATTTGTGTGCACATTTTTTATGCAGTAAACTCCTTGTTAAATTAGGAGTGTAGTTGTAATGCAAAAATGTGCACACAACCATGCGATAATATCTGTGCACATCTGAGCTTCCTAAAGGCAGGGGGACTTATAAGTATTTATATGGAATTTGCAGTACAGCACGATGTTCTTTGATTACAGAGATGATCATATCATCACCTCGCTTGTTTTGTGTTCTAAACTTTCTCTGGGCAATGAGAATTGCCGTCGCTTGCTCTGCAGCAGACATCCGGTTGTTGAATTTCCACTGCTTGTGCTTCTGCCCTTCTTTAAGTGTTCAAACTCCTCTTCACACAGTAGACTATAGGTCCAGTAAGGATGAGACTTTGCCAGGTGGAAGAGTCAAGAGTGACATTCTCCCAAGCCTCCGGGTCAGGATTGAAGTGTTTCAGGAATAATGCAAAAGAATCCTTAAAGCCTTTCTTCTTCCCTCCTTCAGCTCACCGTAGAAGATTTCCTTTGGCAGTTGCTCACCTGACATCCTGGTGACATGGCCTACCCATCTCACCCTTGATTTTATCAGCAGAGTGTGGATGATTGGCATGCCGGCCCTTTTGAGCCCAAATTGATCTGGTTAGTCACTCATGCACTCACCATAAATAAACTAGGAGCGATATCATGGTCATTTTTGTAAGCAAAGGACAAAAAAAAGAAAGCATTTTCCTTTCCTAGAACTGTAAATCATGCTATAAATGCAGAGCAAAACAAAAACTGACATTCCATTTGTATCCCCTGTCCCACCAGCTAACAGATCTCAAGGACTCACTAGGGAGTACTGGAACCAGATTGCCACTCATACTCCCTGGCTTCTTTCATGAACGAAGCTGAGGTAAGAGCAATTCAAGGCCCTAAGCTTCCTTTATAGGTCTTCTGCTCCTTCCAGTGAAAGAAAACCACTGCAGTCAGCTGTTGTTCGAAAATAAATCCTGTACCTGGTTATTTGAATGTGGATAACAATTTACAAAGAGTACACTTTGAAATAGTGCACTTCAATACAGAAAACTCCAACAAATCACAGACACAGTCATTGGTAACTCTGCACTCCCTGGCAGTAGGTACCTTCCCTGCATGGTACCTGCAAGCTGGATGCAGACTTTCCAGTAGGAAACTGGAAAAGCACCCTGATACACTTCAGAAATGTAGTTTTCTACACTGAGGTTGTAATTTAAGCGGCAGCTCTGCAGGACCTTCTCCCTGAAAGGCAGTCTTCCCTCTGACTTCTCACCAAGAAAAAGCCACTTTCTCCAAACATTGAAGACATCTCTCAGACAGATGAGACGTATGGGACTAATCCCACCCTCCCCTTTCCCCATCTTCCTTCTCTGGAATATCTAAGAAGTCCTCTCTTGAACACCAAGATAAATATCCCTGATCCTAAGGGCCTAGGAATTCCACCCTTAGGTCAGTCAGGACGGGAGAGGGGAAGGAAGGAACTGGATTCTGAGCCATGTGGGCTAATGAGTTTTGTTAAACCAATCACAACAGATAGACACCTCCCACTGGGGAGTGTCAGACACACCATTACCCTCCTCCTCTCACTGATCTCATTATACCAGTGTCTACGGGAGATATTGAAGTCAATACGATAGTAAAGGACACTTTGGTGACTCCCTTACACACTTCTATATAATTCAAAGCTGTAATGTCTGTCTTACAAAGATCTGCTCTAGCGCGTATTTCTGTTTGATTTTTATTTTACAAACGCCATATTTACTGATGGGATTTCTCACATTCTTTGACTATGATAAACATCACTACGGAACATGACCCTAATTATTGTGCTTAACAAACGTTGACAGATTTATTTGGCCTGCTTCATTCGTTGCCATTAAAAGCAAAGCAGAGTCAGTACATTGGTAGAGATAATTCTGTAGTAACATAAATATAATTGAAAAGAGGTCAAACAATTCCCTAAAATCTGTGCCTGAGGTTCAAATTTATAAAATCAAAATGTCAAAACACTTGTATAATATTTCTAAAAAAAACCCCTATAACCTATTATAAGTTAACATAATTAACCTTTTTACTGCTGCTTACAAAAGCATATTGTTAACTTTTCAGTTGCCTCCCTCCCAGATATTTATAAACTAATACTTGATCCAGGGTGAGAGAAGGCATTTTTAAATCTCAGACAAAAGGAGAATTGCTATTTTTCTCTAAATTAAAAACAAATGTTTGGCCCTTTTTAAAAGAGTACTTGGTAGCTATCAGCAGCATCTAGGTGACCGACATTAAGCTTATCTCCCTAGTTTTTTTTGCTTGTGTGAGGTCCACTAGGAACCTGCATTTCAGTGGTATGAACCCTTTCTCAAGAGGGATCCAGTATTTGGAGATGATGTGGTCCTAAAATTGGATATTTCTCCACCACTAAATCGCTGACAGGAGCTTTGGGACAGAAAGACCCCCCAACCATGCCAAATGTTAATCTGACAGTTATCACACTGCATCACCGATTCTTTGCAATTTGTGATAACGTTTTATCAGACCAGCAAAAGACTTATACAGATAGATAGATATAGATAGATATGCATTAGCTTTCCAGGACACACACAACCATAGTTCCTTACTACATAATGAAATCATGATCCTGCATCATTTGTGACTCTGCTAGGCATTGTAATATATCTTAAATCTTGTGGGAAGTACTTCCTTTTGTATAAAAATGAGAAAATGTTATCTTGCTAAAATTTAAGCCAGGATGAAATGATAAATGATATGTCATCCCAAGCTTGTAGGAGGTTAAACTTTCATACAAATGTTAGTTTCTTATAAAGCCTCTACAGGTATTTTACAATAACAGAGTTGTTTGAAAAAAAATTATTATCATGAGGGAAAATGTCCCTGCAGGCCATACACACTGCCTCCCTGAGCGCAAAATGATGACATCTGGATATTGGGGGGGGGGGGGGGGGGGGGGGAGAAGGAGTGTCTGTCAGTCAGCTTAGTAATTTGATTGGTGTTCTCATAATCCTATAATAGTGTATCAGAATCCCGAATTAGAAATATAGGCATGACTAGGAATCCTAGTTGCCCACAACTGCAGCCAGGGCAGCAAAATCTAGCCCTAGCTGTGGAATTGGCAGGGTCTCTGCAGAATCCCAGGAAAGCAGACGTCAGGTCGAGGGGAACAGGTGGCTTGCCAATCGAGGATGCACCGTCTCCCTTTTTCTTCCACTCTCCCAATCCTTTTTCCTGCCTCCAACGATCCCCTTCTCTCACCGCCCGCTAGTCCCATCACAACTGATCTGGCTGGCAGGAGGAGGATGAGAGCACTAGTACCTCAGATCATGTCCTCCTCCTGTGCTCCCTTAAACCAGACTCATGCTTTGGACCATGTGAAACACGGTAGTGCCACGTGGTTGAAAGCGTGACTCTGGCAGAGGAGAAAGATACGGTTTCCCCCTCCTCTACTGCTGACCAAGTTGGTGGTAGCAGCTGGGAGGGGTGAGATGGGATTGACTGGGAGGGATGAAAGGGGATAATTGCCAGGTATGCTGGTGAAAGGGGAATCAAAGGCAGGGTGGGGGAATTAGAGTATGCACTGAAACCAAGACAAGATTACAAAGTGGCTAAAAGACAGGAAACAGAGAGTAAGATTAAATGGACAATTTTCTCAGTGGAGGGGAGTGGAGGGGAGTGGGCAGTGGGCAGTGGAGTGCCTCAGGGATCTGTATTGGGACCTGTGCTTTACAATATATTTATAAATGATCTGGAAAGAAATACGACGAGTGAGGTAATCAAATTTGCAGATGATACAAAATTGTTCAGAGTAGTTAAATCACAAGCGGATTGTGATAAATTGCAGGAAGACCTCGTGAGACTGGAAAATTGGGGATCCAAATGGCAGATGAAATTTAATGTGGATAAGTGCAAGGTGATGCATATAGGGAAAAATAACCCATGCTATAGTTACACAATGTTAGGTTCCATATTAGGAACTACTACCCAAGAAAGAGATCTAGGCATCATAGTGGATAACACATTTAAATTGTCGGTTCAGAGTGCTGCAGCAGTCAAAAAAGCAAACAGAATGTTAGGAATTATTAGAAAGGGAATGGTGAATAAAACGGAAAATGTCATAAAGCCTCTGTATCGCTCCATGGTGAGACCACACCTTGAATACTGTGTACAATTCTGGTCGCCGCATCTCAAAAAATATATAGTTGCGATGGAGACAGTACAGAGAAGGATGACCAAAATGATAAAGGGGATGGAACAGCTCCCCTATGAGGAAAGACTAAAGAGGTTAGGGCTGTTCAGTTTGGAGAAGAGACGGCTGAGGAGGGATATGATAGAGGTGTTTAAAATCATGAGAGGTCTAGAACGGATAAATGTGAATCGGTTATTTACTCTTTCGGATAATAGAAGGAATAGGGGTACTCCATGAAGTTAGCATGTGGCACATTTAAAACTAATCGGAGAAAGTTCTTTTTCATTCAATGCACAATTAAACTCTGGAATTTGTTGCCAGGGGATGTGGTTAGTGCAGTTAGTGTAGCTGGGTTTAAAAAAGGATTGGATACATTCTTGGAGGAGAAGTCCATTACCTGCTATTAATTAAGTTGACTTAGAAAATAGCCACTGCTATTACTAGCAACAGTAACATGGGATAGATTTAATTTTTGGGTACTTTCCAGGTTCTTATGGCCTGGATTGGCCACTGTTGGAGACAGGATGCTGGCTTGATGGTCCCTTGGTCTGACCCAGTATGGCATGTTCTTATATTCTTAAGTGAAAAAGAAATGGTATGGACAGGGGTATTTGTGAACAGAGGTGATCTGAATGGGAGAGGGATGTGAGGTGATCAGTGGGGTATGAGAGGATAAATGTGTGGTTGGTTTGTGAGAGGGAATCCTCTCTATCTCATCCCCAATCCTGCCCTCCCTCTTCTTTATTCTCCATAGTCTTGGATCCTCTTCTTTTTCTCTCGCTATCCCTGATCTCTGAGATCCCTTTTTTCTCTCCCTCTCCATTCTTCATCGCCCCTACACCAAGTCCTCCTCCCTCTCACATTTCTTATCCTCTGCTTCTCTTCCCCACCCCAATAATTGAGATACCTACTTGCCTACCCAAAAAACCAGAACAAAATAAATTATCCAGATACAAGAAATCTTGGAAAGCCACTTTATTTTTATAAAGTAAAATAATTAACATGATTTAATAAGCAAAATTATGCAAATGTATGCAAATGTGCGGCATAATTGCCACATAATTTTCTCACTCTTACTGTAAGAAACTAGGGGTTGTGAGTATGATATATAATGATAGGATGTTGCACCAGGAGCAGCATTGTTATTGGACCTCTTACTACCTGAGGCTGAAGACTGGAAATCTGCTGTAGCCAAAAAGGGGCCCTGCAGTATAGGTCTTGGTATGTATGGGAAAAGAGAAAATAACACTCACCATTGGAGAAGTTGAACCATGTGCCCCATTAAATGGCAACAAGCTAAAAGCAGGGTCTTTGGTGGGATGAGTTCTTGAGAAGTTATCAGCCATTTGGAACTACTTTGGCAGCCATTTTTGTATGCTTCTCCAGAAACACAGGGGTCAATATTCAGTGGCATTTAGCAGGATAACTCACATGTTATCCTGTTAAATGATAACTTTTAAAGATTTCCCCTACTTTTCTAACTAAACTTCAGCTGGCTAAATTTTAGTTGGCTTTATGTTGGCTTTATGGTGGCATTTAGTTAGCAGGCTAAATTATCCAGATAACAGATATTCATAGTTATCTGGATAATTCATCTGGCTAACTCAGTTGTGCCGAAATGTAGTCCTAAAGATAGCCGGATAAACATATCCAGCTATCTGTGAGATAGCCAGCTATATTCAAAATTGCGGCTGCACTACTAAAGATCCCTCAAAAGTAAGCCGGATAAGTTTATATGGCTAACTTTACAATCCAGTCAGTGACTGAATATTACCCCCATAATTAAAAAAAAAAAAATAGAGGCCCATGTACTAAGGGAAATGTTCTTTAAAGCACTGAAGGTAGATATTTAAACAGGTAAAAATAAAAATGTTTGATAAGAAGTTTTAGCTAGCAGTGTAGAACAATGGTTTCAACATAGAAATATTTATTTTTTTTAGACATCTGCTGTCCTGCCTTTTAGCAAGAATAGCCTCAAGGCAGAGTACAAATGTTAACTACATTTCAATGAAGTGTAGTTAAAGATTTTGCGAAAAACTTCACCATAGAACTACCAGGTTCATTTGCATGTAAATCACAGTAGAAAATCAGCACGTGCAAACTTGCAAATACTGCGTAAAATTTGACGCATATCAGTACATCTATTCCCCCCCCCCCTTTGGGGGTCTGATTAAGGCTTTTCATACAATTAGAGACAATGCCTGATGAATCTGGCCCTTAGAGAGTAAGCTCTGTGCAGGGACCTTGCCACCTTGTGATTTATCCTGAAAATCTGAGCATGGTGACAGGACTTTATATAGAATAAGTATATATTATGTCTTCTTTCGACATCATTCACGCATAGACTGGCAATGAAGAGTGAGTAGTGAGGAAGTACTTTTCACAGTAGGCCACTGTCTCATGTCACAAATGAAACAGTAGTAGAGGTCCAAGCATTTCCTGACGTTGAAACAATGCAGATTAATGTAGGGTACGAACTGAATGGTTATTAATCTGGGAGCAACAGCACACATTCCTCAGCAACATAACCCGAATCTATTTATAGTGATTCTGTATGGAAGAATGATCCATGCTTACAGTCCTGTGTGCTAATTTCCTCTTACATCAGCCTTTTCAGTAGAAACTGGCAAATTATCATTCAGAAGTAGTATTTACTATCAAGCCTAAATAAGTCTGTAGGAAGTTTGGGGACTATAATTTGCCTCAACTCTGCCTCTTTAAGTACATGTTGAATTTTATTTATGAATGCTAATCTTTAATAACAGTGAAAAAAAAACAAAACTTTTCTTTGCAGTAAATGTATCTGAAAAATGTCCCCAGGTCTTGCCAACAAGTGGTAGTGATCCTCAAAGAAGTTTAAGAATAAAGCCAGCTTTCCCCTCTTCTGAGAGTATAAAACTAGAGCTGCATTACACAGCCTGAAATGGGATCTTACAGCACTGCCTTTGATAATGCGAAAATCACACACAAAATCTGAAAGAAAATATTTTTCTTCTACCATCATTCTTCATTCATTTTGCAAGCAAAGAGCACAGACACATGCAGTGCGAGACTAGTAGTGGCCATCTGTCAGGCTGAACAATAAGACTCTGTGACTGACAAGATAGGGTTACACTGAGCCAGTAGAAGAATGGAAAAAAAAATAAATCTTTGTTACAGGGAATGTTCAGTGCTGCAGGCTGAGGGTCCCTCTCTCTTGCATGTCACATCAGGGAGGGTATTGACCACTGTCCCCCAAGCTCTTCTTTCACCCACAGCCCAGAATGCTACCAAACTCAGTACCTGATTCACTAAGAGGTAGATTATAAAAGGAGTGTGCGAGCCGAGCGTCCATGTGCGTGCGGTTCCCGGCGCACGCACATGGATGCGTGGATTTTATAACATGCCAGCGTGTGCATGTTATGAAATCCATGGGCTGTGTGCACATGCGCACTGGATTTTAAAATCCGCGTGTGCATGTGCGGGTGGCGTGCATGGGGGGGGGGGGAATTTAACAAGTTACGCGCGGCATTGCAATCGAGCCTTTCCCAGTTCCCTACCCCTCTACCTAAACTCCCTTCCTCTTCCCCTCTCTTCCCCACCCCCTAAACCCTTTGTTTCGACTTGCTTTTGTTTTGTTTTGTTACTTAATGTTCCACTGGAGCAGAAGTAATCTACGTGCGTTGGCCGGCTGCCAGCTCGCGCTTCCTCGCAGCTAACGACTGCTGTCTCGGACGGCCCCACCCCTCCCCACTACAGACTATGCCCCCAACCCACCCCCTTTTTCAGGGCCCGGCACTTGGGTGTGTATCAGTACTTAAGCGCATGGCTGGGCCCTTTTGAAAATGTGCGCGGCGCTCGCAAGGCCCGGCCACGTAGGTAAGTGCCATTTTTTACGTGCACGGCCATTTTAAAATTCAACGGTAAGGGTTTTTCCCATAGACACAAAATGGGAGAAAAACCTTAGGAGTAGATTTTAAACCTACGTGCGGGCATCCATGTGCGCTCGCTACCCAGCACGCGCATAAGGACGCCCTATTTTATAACATGCGCGTATAGGAATGCGAATGTTATAAAACTGGGGGTCAGCGCGTGCAAGGGGGTGCACATTAGTGCATCTTGCGCGTGTCGATGCCTGCGGCCTTCCCCCATTCCTCCCAGGCCGCTCCGATTTCAGAGCGGCCTGGGAGGGAACTTTCTAACCCCCTAACCTAACCTCCCTTCCCCTTCCCCTAACCCTCCTGCCCCCTAGCCCTATCCTAACCTCCACGACCTTTATCTTACCTCTTGTGCCTGCCGGCACACGATCCTACAACACAGCGGCAAATGGTCGCTGTGCCGGAGGCCTCTGGTCCCGCCCCATCCCCTCCCCACCACTTTTTCGAAGCCCTGGGACTTAGACGCGTCCCGGGGCTTTACGCGCATCGCAGGGCCTTTGTAAAATAGGCCCGGCACGCATAACCCGATCTACGCGCGTAGGGCTTTTAAAATCTGGCCCTTAATGAATCTGGCCCTCAGCTCGTTGATGCACAACTGAAAACCTGATGCAAATAGCAGATTCATTTAGGGTGAATAAAATTAGGGATGGGCAACTTGGCTGGAAGCTGCCAGGGCAATGGAATTGCTGCAGACTCTCGCATTTCTTAAAACCACTTTCATATTAAAATAACTGATTTTTAATTTACGGTTACACAGAAATAAGGATCAGCAAGCAAGTTGTAGGTGATGCCTTTGCATTAGACTAATTTTTGTGACTAGCTTTCCAGAGTTATGCTTCCTTCATCATCAAGGCAAAATGAGAGAATCAGGACTTTACAGAACTGTACAAACCCAACAAATGGAGCACAGCACAGTAGAGATGTGAATCGTGTGATCGATCGTCTTAACGATCGATTTTGGCTGGGGGGGGGAGGGAATCGGTTTTGTTTTTTTAAATATCGTGTAAATCGTAAATCGGGGGAGGGCGGGAAAACCGGCACACTAAAACAACCCTAAAACCCACCCCGACCCTTTAAAATAAATCCCCCACCCTCCCGAACCCCCCCAAAATGTCTTAAATTACCTGGGGTCCAGTGGGGGGGTCCCGGTGTGATCTTCCACTCTCGGGCCACGGGTGCGTTGATAGAAATGGTGCCGGCGCTACCTTTGCCCTGTCATATGACAGGGCAAAGGTAGCGCCGGCGCCATTTTGGTTCCTGTCCCCCGACGTCACGAGCGTAGGAGATCGCTCCCGGACCCCCACTGGACCCCCAGGGACTTTTGGCCAGCTTGGAGGGGCCTCCTGACCCCCACAAGACTTGCCAAAAGTCCAGCGGGGGTCCGGGAATGACCTCCTGCACTCGAATCGTGTTGCCGTATTGCAAAATGGTGCCGGCCATACGGCCATACGGCCGGCGCCATTTTGCAATACGGCAACACGATTCGAGTGCAGGAGGCGTTCCCGGACCCCCGCTGGACTTTTGGCAAGTCTTGTGGGGGTCAGGAGGCCCCTCCAAGCTGGCCAAAAGTCCCTGGGAGTCCAGTGGGGGTCCGGGAGCGATCTCCTACGCTCGTGACGTCGGGGGACAGGAACCAAAATGGCGCCGGCGCTACCTTTGCCCTTATGACAGGGCAAAGGTAGCGCCAGCGCCATTTCTATCAACGCATCCATGGCCCGAGAGTGGAAGATCACACCGGGACCCCCCCACTGGACCCCAGGTAATTTAAGACATTTTGGGGGGGGTTCGGGAGGGTGGGGGATTTATTTTAAAGGGTCGGGGTGGGTTTTAGGGTTGTTTTAGTGTGCTGGTTTTCCCGCCCTCCCCCTTCCCCTCCCCCTCCCCCGATTTACGACGATAAATCGGGGGGATTCCTATTGTATCGTGCCTCTAATGATTTTTGACGATTTAAAATATATTGGACGATATTTTAAATCGTCAAAAAACGATTCACATCCCTAGTAAGCATGTGTGTATATATAAGAGATAAGAGAAAGTTTATGAGCAACACCCCCTCCCCCTGCTAATGCACCTCAATCTCAGGGCATCTGGAAATCAAAAAATCCCAGGTATATCAAAAACTCCAATGGGATTTTTACCCTTACTAATTGTAATTATTGGGTGCTGGATGATGTGTTTTCTGTTTGAAATAGTTTATTGGTATTTAGAAAATGTGTATGAGTTTTAAATTACTGGATGTTCTATTCATCAGCTGTTTTGAAATATTTATTATTTTTTATTAGCATGGTTTTATTCTATTGCTAATGTATATTTTTTTATTTTATTTATGTTTTTTTTTTTTATGAGGAATGCTAAAGTTTCTGTTTTTCCATTGTTGCACTGCATGCAGAGTCTGACTTCTTGTGGTTTCCAGTTCAGATTTTATTTACACATTTCTATTTATAGTTTATGGTGTCTTTATTCTGTACTTGGTGAGGGTCTGGCTGTGTTCAGCATATGTGATCAATGTGAGGTATTCTGCTAGCCCAGTGATGGCCAACCTTTTGCGCTCAGTGTGTCAAAATTCATAAAAATACCAAGCATAACTCGGGTGGTGTGTCACTTCTAGAAAAATCCATAATTCTGTGATATTTGTAGCTCTAATATTAATAACAAAAAGTTATAATTTTAATATATGTTCTGTATTTATTAATAAAGCAAAAACAAATAATTCTTTACCTTACCTGCTTAGTGACTTTTTTGTTGCTGAATTTCATTGGCTAAATCTTCAACACTCTCTCCCCCCCCCCCCCCCCCCCCAACAAACTCTTACTCCCCTGGATTTTCTCATACACACTCATGCTCTCACACTCACTGGCTCCCTCACATATATATACACACACACACACTGAACCCCAGGCAGGCTCCCATTCATTTTCACACCACTCCTGCTCCATCCTCCAGGCAGGCACCAATTCATTCTCACGCAGGCACCCATGCATTCACACACATACACCCCATGCAGAGTCCCATTCATTCACATGCACACACTAAAGGCAGATCCCCCTCTCTTTTGCCAGCAACCTCAGAACCACTCTCATTCCTCTGCTGCCACTGTCACTGCTGCCGTATGGCTATTGGGGAGATGCTGATTGCTGCTACTGACACTGAAGCCCATTCTGCTGCCTCCTCTGTGCAGGCCCTGTGGGCTTCCATTTTCTCCATGCTGATCTCGTACATTGTGAGATCCGCATAGAGAAAGTGCTATTCTTGCACATTCCCAAAGATTACATGTGCCAATCACTAAAAAGTAATTTATTTTGTTTTTTACCTTTGCTGTCTGATTTTCATTTTCTAATTGGTTGGTCACAGGCTTTTTTTCCCCACCTTCCCCACCTTCCCTTTCTTATTTTTTTTGCCAATTCCTTTCATATTGTCTTTTTTTCTGTTTCTTTTCTCTCCATCTTCTTCCCTCAAACACACAGGTTCTCATTCTCACATGCATTTCTCTCTCTCACACACACACAGGCTCTCACTGTCACATGCTCTCTCTCATACAATCATTCATACACACAGTCTCTCACTGGCACATGCTGTCTGACTCTCACACACACAGGCTCTCTCTCACTCCCACATGCTGTCTTGCTCAAGCACAGGCTCTCACTCCCACATGCTGTCTTACCCAAGCACATGCTGTCTCTGCAAACATTCAGGTCCTCACTCACACACAATCTCTCAACTCATCTCATACACGCACACACACACTCACCCTCTACAGACCCTCAGCCTCTCTCTCACCTCTGGGCCTCCTCTTCGCGGGTCGTCGCAGGATGGGCTCTGTGGCAGCCCTGCTACCAGGCCTCTTCCTCTTCTCGGGCCGCTGCGACTTGGGATTCGCGGCTGCCCGTAAACGCAAGCGCTGCTCCTCTTCTGCACGCGCCAATGCTTCACCTCCTTCCAGCCCACGTGGCTCCGGCAACATTTACTTCCGGGGCTGCACAGGCAGGAAGGAGGAGGAGCATCAGCGCGTTTAAATGTGATCTTTTTCTTCGGGCCGCGGCCCTGCGTATCTACCTGTCGCTGCGCCCGGGGGCATTGGGGGGGATACTAAAAAACTAGTTTTAAAGGGTCGGCGCAGTTGATTAAAATAAAAAAATTCCCGATAGTCCACGAAACGCTGCGCGTGTCAGCAAAAAGTCTCGGCGTGTCACCTCTGACACGCGTGTCATAGGTTAGCCATCACTGTGCTAGCCTGTAGCTTCTGTCTAGGGATCTATATCAGCATGGCTTGCTCTGTTTTCCTAATAGGAGGCATATTGGAGTTTTAGGGTGTTATATTTGCAGTGTTGCTTGCTGATGTTTGAGGTTTGGCGATTAGTACAGTTTTGGTACGGGAGGTATACTCTATTGAAACTGTACTACAGTTTATTTGTGGTTTGGTGAGGGCCAAGCCCACACCCAACAAATATTACAATAGGCCTAATACCAATTCCAAGTGTCCTTTTTAATTTTTTCTGCAGGGTTTTCTGGTTGGCACCACAGCATTGTATGTAAATATAATATATGTTATAAGTGATATTTTTACCTCAAAAGACTGTGCTTTGAATGTTCTTTTTCATTAAAATTATCATAAATGCATAATTTTCAATTGTGTGTGGGGAGGGTGTGACCCCAGAAGGGGAAGGGGGTCAGCAGGCTGTAAGTTTCGCCTAGGGCACCTAATACCCTTGCACCTGCCCTGTCAGGGAAGCAATTTATATCCATCAGACCCTTCCCAAAAGGGGTGGAATAAAAGGCTGGGGAAGATTCCATCATGCAAAGAAATCCTTAATAGCTAGAAAACCAGGGACAATATTAGTGGCAGAACCAAAGCCCTGCTACATGACATTTGGGGTTTTTTTTTCCTACATTGGAAAAGGAAATACATAGTTTGAATAACAAAGGAAGAAAAGTACAAAACTTTTTAAGGATACAACTGGTTCATGGTTTACATTATTTACTTCCACTGTTTAATTTGTTCTCTGTAAAGCCTGTTGCAGTTTTAGTTATTTGTGAACCGAGATGATGTTCCCAACGTATCCCGGTATATAAAAACACCTAAATAAATAAATAAATAAATAAAACTGGTTATCAAGGGGCTGCTGAAACTTTGTTGCCCAGGTGTGGTGCCCTGTGATTGGCTGTATGCTAACATCTCTCCCCTTAGCCTGACACAGCCCGCATAAAAGAACTAAGAGAAGTTAGTGAGACCAATAATTCCAATTTTTAAGATATAATTTGTAAAAGAAATATTTTTTTTCATGTGCAGTATAGCGTTCTAGTAGCCAGGAGTGAATGAGACCTGGTGAAAGTTGTAATATCTATTATTATTAGGGTGTGCATAGCCATTTTGTTTTGGTTTCACTTTGGTTTTCATTTCGTTTATTGTTTCGTTTCTTTTCATTTGTTTAAATACAAAAAAAAAAATTAAAAAGAAGCAAAAAATGAACCCCCCCCCCCCCAAAAAAAAATGTTGATACTACCCCTAACCACACCCATATGCTCCCAGGCTCTTCTTCCCACCCTGAACCTTTCAATCAAGTTAATGTTTGACACAGGGCAGATTAATAATGGTGTTGGCAGACTGAGGCTGGTGCCATTTTTTATTTCTTCAACACAAAATGGCACTTGCCTGAGTCCTGGGACTGTATATGGCCGGGTTCATTTGCTCATCAGAATTAACAATGGTACTGGCCATGGTCTACAGGTACCATTGTGTTTGCTGTACATAATGACATTGGCGGTGCCCAGGCCAGCAACATTCTGAATGTAAGAAATTAAAAATGATGCAGTCCTTGGTCTGCAGGCACCATTTTTAATGGCAGTACCAGCAGGGCAGGAATGACCAGGGATCACCCTTGATCCATGAAGATGATCAACATGGTAAAAAAGGTTTCTTGTGTTCATTTTAAAAACAAATTGAAGCATAACAGGAAATTTCATTAAAACTTCCCGTTTCATTTCAAACAAATGCATAACCCCTATTACTGAGCCAACAGAAGAATTATCCAAAGATATGGTAGTGCATACGTTTCCAGATCATAATGCTCCCTTCTTCCATATTTATAAAAGCAAACTATGTAGTCTTTAAATTTGCAGTACACTAACATGTTTTGATTATTCTTATGTTTATCCTATAAAAGGTATCACAACCTTCAAAAGTTCCCTGTAGTGAACTATTATTGTTTTATGACATTTGAGCATATTTTACACTGCAAATGTGTTGCAGAATTATCAAAAAATTAAAAAAACTATGGCAGAGGAATCTTATAAACCTCAGTGCAAAAACTACCCTCATGCTACCGCAGAAAACTGGGCGATTTGCCTTTAGCCCAGACATTGCATCACAATGTGAACATGATTTTAAGTATCCCATAATGCATCCTGATAGCTGAGCCTTTGAAATGGAATAGGAGCTAAAAGGTCTGAGACAGGCATTACATTTTCAGCTTTAGTGAGCTTGCCTTGCACTAAATAAATGAATAGAGGAACACACACCTTACTATTTCCATATGCCTGCTAAGGCTTAATTACAATTTGACGTTCTTGCATTTACATGTGTATATGTGCTAAATTTAAAGCGTATGGCCATATGTTTTCTGGAATCAGTTTAATGCGCACGCCTTGGTACATAGCACCCTTTTCCGCATGCACATTAAATCACAGTAACATGATCACTGACACAGCCACATCTTAGGAAGGAGAAGATGCTATAAAATGCATACATGGAAGCTGCTGACAGAGGGATACAATTTTCCAGTCGAATAGAAATAGAACCAAATAAGAAACAGCAAAAGCCCAAAACAGTAGTTTCCTTGTATAGTAACATAGTAAATGATTGCAGATACAGTGCAAAAGGCCCATTTAGTCTGCCTAGCAGTAATCTGATGCGTATTTATCCAAAGTAGATCCAGTTCCCGCATGGAACCCAATTTCCCATCCCATTTTATCCTCTTTAGAGTTACATTGGTATCCACTCTTTCCTATGACCAAGGCCCCCGGATTCCCACGATTGTGCGGCCGCAAAACTGGGCCTTTGCCAATTACTTGGTCAATCCTGGCCATATTGCCATGGGAGATGGGGGACCTTTCCAAAACAAAAGCATTGGTGGCAGTGGACTTCCTCTCTCCCACCCACCCAGAATAATAACATTGGTGGCAGGGGACAGCGCAATCTCCCCCTCCCTTCTCCCTCTCCCACCTATATCCCCTTGTTCATCGGCTCCTATGATTGCAAAACAGGAGGGGGGGGGCAGCCTTGCAGCTCCCCTGGTGCATCATCCCTTCTCCCCTGTCATGTGATTCAATGCATGACACTCAGACCCCGGGAGGGGAGGGAGAATGCACCAGAGGAACTGCAAGGCACCTCCCGTTTCACAGTCATAGAAGCCGATTCGTGAGGGAATAAGAGTGGGGCAAGGAGAATATGAACCAGGGATTGTGGGGTGGTGGAGGAGGAGTGAATAAATACAATGGGGATTGTTGGGGGGGGGGGGGAGTGAGTGAACTCTGGCAAATGAGTTTGGGGAAGGGGGGCTGAGTAAAGTGGGAAAAATGAGGGGCTCATGGAGGGGGAAACCAGGTGAATGATGGGTTAATGACGGAGTCAAGGTGAGTGAGAGCTTTATAGGGGGGAACCAGGATGAGTGATGGGTTAATGGGGGGACCAGGGTGAGATATTTTGGGTAGTAGGAGAAACCAGGGTAAGAGAGGAGTTCTTATGATGGGGGAGGGAGTGAACTGGGATGCGTGAGGGGTTTGTGAGGAGGAGGAGTGAACTAGGATAAGTGAAGAGTTTGTGGGAAGGAGGGCATGAACTGGGGTGAGTGGGGGAGAAGTAGGTGAATGAGGTGTTTGTGGAGGGGAGAGGAAGTGAAAGGAGGTATGTGAGAGATCAAAGGGTTTTGGAAGGGGATAAGGAAAAGAGGGGATAGGGTGTGATTGGTGGGTGTGATGGCTTCCTCTTTCTCCATTCCATTCCAGTCTTCCCTTCTTCTACACCCCCATCACTATTCCACCTCTTCATCCCAATCTTCTCTCCTCTTCTTCCATTCCCATCCCCAATACTTCCTTTCTTCCCATCTTCTCATCTCTGAACCTTTCTCCTCCTCATTTCCGAACCCTCTTCCCTCCTCGTCCTTCCTCTCATTTCTTTCCTAATCCTTCTAAATGCCCCATCCTCTCCACCCTCTCCTTCTGTCATCTATCCACCTCCTATCTAAGATTCCTTCTTCATTTCCCATTCCCAGATCCCTTCTCTTCCTTCCTCCCCAATCCCAATCACTAAGAACATAAGAACATACTGGGTCAGACCAAGGGTCCATCAAGCCCAGCATCCTGTTTCCAACAGTGGCCAGTCCAGGCCATAAGAAGCTGGCAAGTGCCCAAAAACTAAGTCTATTCCATGTTACCATTGCTAGTAATAGCAGTGGTTATTATCTAAGTCAACTAATAGCAGGTAATGGACTTCTTCTCCGAGAACTTATCCAATCCTTTTTTAAACACAGCTATACTAACTGCACTAACCACATCTTCTGGCAACAAATTCCAGAGTTTAATTGTGCACTGAGTGAAAAAGAACTTTCTCCGATTAGTTTTAAATGTGCCACATGCTAACTTCATGAAGTGCCCCCTAGTCTTTCTATTATTCGAAAGAGTAAAAAACCAATTCACATCTACCCGTTCTAGACCTCTTATGACCTCTTATGATTTTAAACACCTCTATCATATCCCCCCTCAGCCGTCTCTTCTTCAAGCTGAAAAGTCCTAACCTCTTTAGTCTTTCCTCATAGGGGAGCTGTTCCATTCCCTTTATCATTTTGTCGCCCTTCTCTGTACCTTCTCCATCGCAATTATATCTTTTTTGAGATGCGGTGACCAGAATTGTACACAGCATTCAAGGTGCAGTCTCACCGTGGAGCGATACAGAGGCATTATGACATTTTCCTTTTTATTCACCATTCCCTTTCTAATAATTCCCAACATTCTGTTTGCTTTTTTGACTGCCGCAGCACACTGAACCAACAATTTCAATGTGTTATCCACTATGACTCCTAGATCTCTTTCTTGGGTAGTAGCATCTAATATGGAACCTAACATTGTGTAACTATGGCATGGGTTATTTTTCCCTATATGCATCACCTTGCACTTATCCACATTAAATTTCATCTGCCATTTTGATGCCCAATTTTCGTCAACTTATACCCTCCCCCATCCAGCACAAATGGAAGAAAAGCTCCAAACCTTCCCCTTTTCGTGACATCACTAGAACATAAGCGATGCACAGAAAACATTCAACCAGTTTACTAGTGTCAAAGCTATAAATAACAAAAGAAAGAAATATTGTGAAACATAGAATATTTAAAATTTCAATTACAGTGTCACAGCCGAAAGCTGAAAAAATATTTAACCAGAAAATTTTATTTATTTATTTATTTAATGAGTTTTATATACCGTCATTCGGAAACGTCAAAATAACGCCATCATAACAGTTTACAAAATAAGGTTACAGGGATAAGGGGGGTTAAACAAGGGATGCAAAGTACAAACTGTTATTAAGCATAGGGGATAACATGTGTAAGGATTTAGTTCAGTTTTTTGTTTCATTTCTTATTTATGAAAACCTAGATGTGATGAATTTCATTTATTTATTCATGAGGTTGGATTGGAGGGCGATGATGTTGTGTTGTTCATTGGGTGAGTTGGTATGCTTTGTTGAAGAACCACGTTTTTAACTCCTTTTTGAAGGTTTCTAGGTTTTCTTGAGTTCTGAGCTTAGTCAGTAGGGAGTTCCAAAGTTTTGGGCTACCCAGGGAGATTGCTCTTTTTTGAGTTGGGTTGAGGTGAGTTGATTTGAGTGCATTGGTGGTGTTTTTAGGAGTCCCTTATTTGCTGATCTAAGGTTTCTGCTTGGGGTATGTATGTAGGGGCTTAGCCAATTTTCTTGTTCTTCATATATAATTTTATGTAGGATGGATAGGACTTTGTATTCAATCCTGTATCTTATTGGTAGCCAATGAAGTGAAATAAGTGTTGGGGTGATGTGGTCATGCTTTTTTGCTCCTGTGAAGATTCTTGCAGCTGCGTTCTGCAGGCTCTGGAGTGGGCGAATGGTGTTTAGAGGTAAGTTGAGAAGAAGAGAGTTGCAGTAGTCTATGTTGGAGAAAATTAGTAATTGGAGGACTGATCTGAAGTCATTGTTGGAGAGAAAAGGTTTTAGATGATGGAGTGTAAGTAGTTTATGATAACCGTCTTTGATTTTTGTTGATATATGGTTTTTGAATGAAAATTAATTGAATATTATCAAAGCTATATGAAGGAGAGCATGCTCAAATGCAATCAACAGTAAAACTTAAAAAATGTAAATAAACTGATTAGAAAATAAAAACTGATACTAAAACTAATACAGGGCAGGATTCTGGACTGGTGTAGCAGAAATAAAAGAAAGGAAATTAACAGGTAAGACATAATTTTTCCTTCCATTACCTTCTGCTCCACCAGTTTGAAACCTATGGGAGATACCAAAGCCCATTTAAGGGTGGGTGGATAATCTTTCCTAGTGAGAAGATCCAACCTGTAATGCTTCACAAATGTACCTAGAGACGACCATATTACATATTTCTATTGGACTAACAAAACAAAACTTCTCTCAGCCCAAGAAGATACTTGCGCTCTTATAGATTGAGCCTTAATCATAATAGGAACAGATTTACCCTTCAACATGTAAACAGAGGCAATAGCATTCTTTAACCATCTAGCAATTGTAGTCTTAGAAGCAGCCTTTCCCTGTCTAGGAGCACAAAACAGCACAAACAACCTTTCCGATTTCCGGAATTCCTTAGTTCTCTCAAGATAATGCTTTAAACATCTAACATCCAAAAATCTTAAAGACTGTAAATCACTCTTACACTCCATTCTTACTAAAAGAAGGTAAAACAACCTATTGATTTAAATGAAATGAGGATACAACCTTCAGTAAAAAAGAAGGAACTGGTCTTAAAATATCTGAATTCTTTGTAAAACGCAAAAACGGAGATTGCACCGATAAAGCTTGCAATTCCAAAATTCGCCTTGCCGAGGTTATAGCAACTAAAAAGACTGTCTTAAGAGTTAAGTCCTTAACAGTAGAGTTCATTAAAGGCTCAAAAGGCAAATCTGTTGAAGCTTGTAAAAATATATTTAAATTCCAAAGAGGAAAAACCGGCTTCACTGGAGGACAAAAATGCTTTACACTAGGGGTGGGCAATTCCAGTCCTCGAGGGCCACAAACCTGTCGAGGTTTTAGGATATCCTAATGAATATGCATGACATAGATTTGCATACAACTGAGGCAGAGTGCATGCAAATCTCTCTCATGCATATTCATTAGGGATATCCTGAAAACCAGACTGGTTTGTGGCCCTCGAGGATCGGAACTGCCCACCCCTGCTTTACACTGTATAAGAAATGAACAACATCCGCATGGGAAGAAATTGGGTAACCAATAACTTTCCCACGAAAATAAGAAATGGCTGCAATCTGTACCTTCAAAGAATTTAAAGACAAACCGTTATCTAAACCACCTTGCAAAAAGGAGAGAATATCTCCTACCTGAGCTTTCCAAAGTGATAGTCCCTTTTTCAAACAAAAATTCTCAAATATACACTCACTCTTACATAAGAAAGAGAAGTGGATCTTTTCCTGGAATGCAACAAGGTACTAATAACATTGTGAATAGCCTCTATTTGCTATTCTTTTCCTTTCAATAGCCAAGTCGTAAGCCAAAATGGAGGCAGATCCTCCATTTCTATAGGACCCTGATTTAGAAGGCCTTTCATTTGAGGGAGAAGAAAGGGCTCATCCACCAGAAGTCTCATTAGATCTGAATACCACAGTCTTCTTGGCCAATCGGGAGCAACTAGCACTACCCTTACCTTTTCTCTCTCTATCTTTCTCAAAACTCAAGCTATTAAAGACCATGGAGGAAAGAGATACAGAAGATGGTAACCTTCCCAACTCTTCTGAAAAGCATCCACTCTCTGGCTGTGCCAACTGAAAAATCTTTCCACTTTTTTGTTCAGATTGGACTCCATTAGATCTATCTGATGTGTGCCCCATCTCTGCACTATTTGTACATAAACATCCTGATTCAACTCCCATTCTCCGGGATGTTCCAACTCAGATAATCTGCCTGCACATTGCTCTGACCTATGTGTTGAGCTGACAAATATAAGAGGTGACTCTTGGCCCACGCGAACAACAGATTTGTCTCCTCCAACATACTCCTACTGTATGTGCCTCCCTGCTTGTTTATATGCTACCATCGTGGCGTTGTTGCAAAGAACCTTTATTGCTTTCCCCTGAAGCTGAGGCTGAAAATAGAGAAGAGTCAATCTGATTTATTGACCATTTTTTCTCTTCCTGACACCAGAGCTTTTGAATGTAAAGATTATTGTAATGAGCACCCCAACCTGCCAAACTGGCATCTGTTGTCAAAAACTCCCAAACTAGAACTTCTAGAGGCATACCTTCCCTTAAATTCGATAACTGAATCCTCCATTTCAAAAATGTACGGACATCCTCGGATAAAGGAAGTCAAATCTGATAATCCTGAGTCTGAGGATCCCACCTGGAACGAGCGAAATCTGTAGGGGTCTCATGTGCTCTTGCCCAAGGCACTAACTCTAAAGTCGACGCCATCAGGCCTAACACTTGAAGGTAATCCCACACAGATGGGGCTCAACATAAAGAGAATTCTTTTGTTGGGCACAAAGTGTGCTGTCAGGGAGAAGTAAGAGTGTGCAGCATTCAGTGCGGTCCAGATATCGCAGGTGAAATGCACACTCCCCTGTACCTTAGCTAGCAGCACTTGGATGTGACTGCGACACTGGTTATACAGGCTGGGGATGACCTTTCTGCTAAATTTGGTTCTGGAGGGGACTTTGTAATTTGGAACTAAGACCTTCAGCAAATGCTTGAATCCCACATTCTCCACTGGCTGCAAGGGCTGGTCATCAAGGGCAATCATTTCCCCAATGCTCCTGGTTACAACTTTTGAGGCTGCCTGCCTCCTTCCCCGGGAAAGCGTTACCGAACACCACCTCACTTCCTCCATGGTGGGTTGTCGCTTCTGACACATGGCAGGGGCCTGCTGGCCTGCCACCTGACTGCTAGAAGGTGCTGATGGCGTGGGGTGACTCTGCTCCTTTTCAACCACTTTACGCTGCCTAGAAAAAGGGGTCCCCTGACTGGTACTGCCACCATCCCCAGATGGCAGTAGTGTTGGGTGTTGCTTCTGCATATGATGCATCATGACAAAATTACAGGCCGATACAGTAAAGCGCAGCTGCAGTTACCCTGCTTCTAACCTGCTTTGTACCCACAATTTGGCCGCGTAAGTCCAACCCGCGATTCACTATCCCTTTTAACCCATCCTTACCGCTTCTTTAAATCAACGGGTATCCCTTTCCGCCCACGGCATGTATATGATATGTAAATGATCAGATTAGCTATTCCCTCCCATACAGTAACGAGCACCCCGATTATCGCCTTTTTAACCTGCAGTTTTGCCGCGTGTTTAACCTGCTAATTTACCGCCTACCCTTACCCCTGCGTTAGTGTGGAGCGTCAGGTCAGAGAGATGAAATTTCATGGGGGGCAAACGACCCCCTGACCCCCTGGGACAAGACCTTTAGAGGAGCCAGGATCAGGCAAACTTTCCCCCAGCCCCCGCTCACCTGCCCTGATCGCGTCCATGGGTGCTGGTCTCCCATGTGGGCGCGCTGACAGCTCCGGAGCAGGTGAGCAATGCGAACAGTATTTTGAAAAATAACTTTCAAACCCAGGGTGGTGGAGCATTGTTGTGCTTGATAAAACCTGCACTCAACAGGATTGGGCAAACTTTCCCCCAGCCCCCTCTCACCTGCCCTGGCCACATCCATGGGTGCCGGTCTCCGGATCAGCCCCAGTCCTCTCTCCCCTCCTCCCGGGGGCAGCCGGCGGCGAGAGCGGCTTCAGCAGCCCAGGGCGAATCGGGCGCTCCCCATGCGAGGCGGCTTCCAGCAGCTCTCACCGGCGATGGTGAATGAGTGCACGCCATGACCTCGGACGTCCAGCCGGGCGCTCAGGTCACGGCGTGCGTTCATGCACCTTCGCTGCCACGAGTGCACACCGTGACCTCAGACGTCCAGCCGCACGCTCAGGTCACAGCGTGCGTTCATGCACCCTCACTGGCGGGGGCTGCTGGAAGCCGCCTCGCATGGGGAGCGCCCGATCCGCCCCGGGCTGCTGAGGCCACTCTTGCTCTCGCTGCCGGCTGCCCCCGGGAGGAGGGGAAAGAGGACTGGGGCTGCTCCGGAGACCGGCATCCATGGACGCGGCCAGGGCAGGTGAGCGGGAGCTGGGGGAAAGTTTGCCCGATCCTGTTGAGTGCAGGTTTTATCAAGCACAACAATGCTCCACCACCCTGGGTTTGAAAGTTATTTTTCAGAATACTGTTCGCATAGCAGTGGAAAGGAGAATGCATTGATATAGCGGAGAGAGGAACTGGGACGCTTAAAAAAATCTTTCGTCTTTCCAGTGATGGGATTAGTCGCGATCTGAAGAGTGGCTTTCCCGGTGCGTTGGATTTTAGGTTGGGCAGGCAAGAGTTTAGGTTATGCTTGGAAACAACAGGTCCTTCCTAATATGTTTTTCTTTTGGTCTGATTTAATTGTATTTTTTCCCCCTAGGGGAATTGTCTTGCTAAATCATGACCCTTGCTGTTAATGGCCGGCTGATACTTCACTGATCCTTTTCTTTTGCTTAAAGTTGAAATCCACTTCCTGGTACCTGTCATTTCAAATGTCATTTGAAATGACATTTGAAATGACAGGTACCAGCGCACCCAGGATACTGTATAGGTGCTGTATAGCGCTCTATACAGTAAAATGGATTGCGCTTCATGGACACTTCTTGGACGCGCTTTGGATGCGGCTTGCATTTGCATGCCATTTAAATACTGTATCGAGCAGTATGTGATCCGAACTGTGTGCGTGGCAAACGAGCAGGCGCCCGGCTCTGCCGCACTTTTTCTACCGCGTCCTTACTGTATCGGCCTGTTAGTTAGATGTCCCATTTGCTTGCCTCTGCTAATAGCCCTGGAACAGTAATTACACTGAACAAAATGCGGGTCCTCTGTCACTTTAAAGTAGCTCCAGATCGCAGATTTCTTTCGTGATCCCTTCTCTATAGCCTTCGGGGTGCATGCTGGCACTGGAGCTGAAGTAGTGGGTGCATCCTGAGAAGCAATGCCAGGGGCATCAGTCACACTCTGTGCCTGCACTGACTGCTCTTCCTCCTCCTCATTATGTTTCATCTCTCCCCTGCAGCACTGAAGTGGAGGCTAAGACAGAAGTTAACTAACTAATCCTCCTAAACCTTCTTCAGCTATTATTTCTTCCATTTCTGATGATGAGAATCCCACACAAGATGATTCTTCATTGGAATCAGAAGCAAACAGTGCCTGCACCACTTTTTCAATGCTAAGTCGAGTCTGCTCTCACACTGCTGCTTTTGGGTGTCGCCCTTTTGTCTTGCATGACTCAGCCTCCCCTTCCCTCACCTCCAAAACTAGAGGGTCAGAAACAGGTGGTGGCGATGCATCATCTTTAAATTTCAGTTTTTTCTGGATGGAACTGCCTGCCCCTCCAGAGATTTTAAATTGGAACAGGTCCCTTTTTAACTTTAATGAGGGACTGGTACTGCCTTTTGAAGTGCCTCCTCTGCCAGTGCCTCCTCTGCCAGTCCCAATCACTCGACCACGTCTAGCTTTCCCTGACATCATGGATTTAATGTCACTGCCTACTAGGGATTTCAATTAACATAATTATTTCCAAAAGAGGCCTACTTGGGATTTGGCTTCAGAGAGCATCGCTGTCAATATATATGTGAGTTTGCAAAACTGCCCACAGGCCAACGAGGCAGTGCCTGGAAGTACACTACTACTGGGACCGCTGTATGTGCACACACCAAACTTGTAACTACAAAAGAGGCCTACTGGGGATTTGACTTCAAAGAGCACCGCTGTCCCAATATATGTGAGTCTGCAAAACTGCCCACTGACGCCCAGTGCACTGCCTTCTAGAGATGTGCATTTGTTTATCACAAATTTTGCAATTTCAACGAAATTGCCTAATTCGTAGTGGTTCGGGGGACCTGAACCACTAAACGGATTTTCCCCGAACTTCGGGGAAAATTCGTTTTTCAGGTTAGTGTGGGGGGAGGGGCACATTTATTTAAAAAAAACAAATCACCCCAACCCCTTCAAATTTACTGTATTACAACCCCCCCATCATCCTGATTCCGCCCTGGTGGTCCAGTGGGGGGCCTGGAGCGATATCCTGCACTCAGGCCATCGGCTGCCATTATTCAAAATGGCGCTGATAGCCTTTGCCCTTACTATGTCACAGGGGCTACCGGTGCCATTGGTCAGCCCCTGTCACATGGTAGGAGCACAAGATGTCACCGGCCATTCATTGCTTCTACCATGTTACAGGGGCCGACCAATGGCACCGGTAGCCCCTGTGACATCGAAAGGGCAAAGGGCCATTGGCGCCATTTTGATTTGTAGCAGGCCTGACAGCCCGACGGGCCTACTGGGGATTTGGCTTCAGAAAGCACCACTGTCCCAATATATGTGAGTCTGAAAAATTGCCCACTGATGCCCAGTGCACTGCCTTCTTGGCTTAAAAGAGCACTGCTGTCCCAATATATGTGAATCTGCAAAACTGCCCACAGGCCCACGAGGCAGTGCCTGGATGTACACTACTACTGGGACCGCTGCAGGTGCACACACATAAAAAAAGGTGTAACTACAAAAGAGGCCTACTGGGGATTTGGCTTCAGAGAGCTGCTGTCCCAATATATGTGAGTCTGCAAAACTGCCCACTGACGCCCCGTGCACTGCCTTCTTGGCTTAAAAGAGCACTGCTGTCCCAATATATGTGAGTCTGCAAAACTGCCCAGTGCTCACTGATGCCCAATGCACTGCCTTCTTGGCTTAAAAGAGCACAGAGAGACAGTCTGAGTTCAATAAAAAAAAAACCAAAACTGCAGTTAACAAAAAAGCCTGACTTGGTACAGCCGCAAAAACGAAGAAATATCTTTTTCAATGGAAAAATCTATCAAACTAGCTAGAAATGGAATATATCTCCCACCCACAACACCCAAATCCTGCTTGCAACCTACCCCAGGGGGTAAAATATAAAAATAAGCAGAAAAATGCCACTGCTAGCAGCTTGTCTCAGTGGGACAGACAGAGAGACTGTCTGAGATCAATAAAAAAAAATACGGTCAAAAAAAGCATGGCTAGCTGGGGCAATGCAGCAAAATCGAACAAAAATATTTTTCAATGGAAAATTCTATCAAAGTAGCTAGCAATTGAATACAGATTTGGGACACTCAGACTATCTCTGAGTACAGCCACCTCCCTGGACCACCCCCACAAAGAAAGAGCATGGCCCGCCGCGTGCTTAACGTATAAATATTATAAATAGTATAGCATTATCAGGAACAGCGCCACAGAGCACTGAGTGAGAGCAGCGATTGGCTGCATTAGAAAAGTGTTTAGCTCTGATAGGTTGCATTCTGGTCTCCTTGCGAACCTGTCTGACCCACTCTATGATAGGGCTGTGAGGTCACTTATGACTCATAGGAAAGGGCTGGTTTTTGCTATGGATACTCCCACATGGCCTTCTCCTATTTCAAATGGGCGCTAAGAAATCACTGCGAGCCAAAAGAATGAAACTAATATGATATGTTTTATTTGTGGGGGATCGTGATGCATTTTGCAAACTCACGAATACAACGAATAGGGACTTATGCGTTGCGGATTGGACATTCATTGAAAACGAATGCACATCCCTACCATCTAAGCAACAGTTTGCTTCCTTGCAGTAACAGGATGGCTTAAAAGACTCCCTGTACACAGATAATCAAGCAGCAATGAATTTCTAAGAAAAATAAACAGGTCATGATTCAAAATATTAAATTCTCCATCAATCAATCTGAAATTATTTTAGTACAGACTATGATTTTTGAGGTCTATATTTAGAACAGTTTGAGGCAATTTCAGGGTATTAATCTATGTTTTAAGTGGTCTGCACATGTTCTGCAAATGGGTGTTATTGTCATACAAAAATGTGTAGTTTCCAGTGCCAGCAAAGCAGGGTCAAATGTTATGGAGTGGAATTTTTCAACCTTCAATGGATTTATTGGGTTTTACACCATATATTTTTTAAACAATAAAAAAGTGTGTACGTTTTCTACATTATTTATACAGATTATTCCAGTTGTCACCTTCTTATATATTTCTGTGACCATTGATATTTTCACCAGGCATCCCCCAATATTCACCTTGACAAATTGAATCATTATTTATAGTCCTATAAATAAATATATCTGTACATGCAACGATCTTGCTATCTGTCCATCTAGCAATAACATAGAGCCCATTGCTATTGTTTAGCACCTTACCAAATGAATTGCTTTTACAGCCTTACAATCACACAGTTTGGATACCATATTCCACAGAACTGAAAAAAGTAGACCTGATTGAGTTGAAACTGGCTGTGCTCTACAATTATATTGTCAACATTGTGATTCAGTAAGAAGAAAATGTATTCTGTGTGGGTAAATACAATCTACCAGCCAAGGGCTCAGAGGCTGAAGCATATTTACTTCCATTTAGTAGGTTGCCTCTCTTTTCCATAGGAGACACATTTTCTGAACCCAGTGGCTTTCAGCCTGGGCATTTGGGGAGGCCGAGGGATTAGGATGAATAAAGTCTAAAACCTATGAAATCATTTATGATCTGGTTTGCATGTACTACTTGAATTTTGACATCATGAGCTACAAACCTGCTGAAAGCTTGCTTTGTGTGTTTTCCATGGGGAGACCTCCCCAATCCTTCAAATATATGCATATTTGCATATATATGCATATTTGATAGAAACACAGACATACATAGATTCATGCATATTTGATAGAAACACAGACATACATAGATTCTCACACTAATACATAAAAGACAAATATCGTAACAGATGAAACCCAAATAGGAATTCATTGATAAACCTTCTCATCTGATACATTGCACCACGCCTCAGGAGTTGGAAGTCTTTTTCAATAACCGTAAATTGCTTGTTCTTGAAAAAAAATCAGATACATCAAACTTCTTCAATATGGTAGCTAAATGTTATACTCAGGAAGTGACCAGATCATTGCTTTGCCATTAGCTATATGTTTCCCATGTTTCATAGAGCCCTGCTTTTTCTCCACTTTTCTCTTTCCCTGCCAACTGGTGCCCCAGACTTATTGGTATCCAATAATAAGCCCGATTACAGCTAGCCCTAGGAGACATGACAGAAAGAGAGCCCTCGTCTTGCACTAATTGCGGGCATTGAAACTATGCCACATTTCTCCAAGCTAGATGTTGCTTAGTATCCCTTTGATATGATAATGACATGCTTCTTAGCAGATGAATATGCAAATTAAAAGCAGTAATTTGGTGGCATGCACCTGCTGACACTGCACTACTCTGCTCGTGTGCTCTGTTGTAACACTGCAACTACACAAAAGCATCACAGAGGTAAAATTAAATTCAAATGTCGTATATATTAAACAGATGCTTCCACTCTTCCTTCTACATCGACTTTTTACAGAATTTGCTGTCGGAATCTTGGTTTTCTCCTTGCATAATTAATGACCATTTGTACGTGCCAAGCTAAAAAAAAATAGCTTAACACCATTTCCAACCTTTGTCTTAGAACACGCAGCTTATATAGTGCAGGTGCAGTAGGAAGATGAACAATTCAGTAGTTGCATGTCAGCTGCTTCTGAGCCACCGATAGAAGGCATGCTAGGGTGTAAGTCCAGAGAGCAAATTTCTAAAACCACAAACATGACCTTGATCGGAAACCAAGCGAAACTGAGAAATTCCTCTGAAACAGAGTTGAGACATAAGGAACTCCAAAAGGAGAAGGCAAAATAGTCTGACCCACAGGGCTGCCCAGGAGCTTTCGGTCAGTCAAACCAAAAGTATTGGTACTAGGAATGTGCTTTTGTTGCATTTTATTATGAAGAAAAAAAATGAAAGTTTGGGTTTTTTTTCATTTTGTTAAAAAAAAAAAAAATGCAGCTATCCCCGAGCCAACCAGATGGCTTCCCCTCTACTGCTGCTGCTGCCACCATCACAAAGATCTGTGAGCACTGAATATATATAAATAGATATATAAAGCCACCATCCAGGGGCCTGATGTTGCATATCCCCCTCCCCCAGCAGCTGGCCGGAGCCCTCCCCACCCCGCAGCTTGCCCCCCTCCAGGAGTCTTTCCAGAGCAGGAGCAATCCTCAGTCTCTCCTGCCTCGCTGGTGCTCCATGTCCATGAAACCCCCGATGACCTGGGTATCACACCATTGTGTTGTACTGACTGCACAGCAAAACTGTGCGAGCCTCGGGTTAGATGGCACCATTGTGAAGCAGAGCTCTGGTGGGGCAGGAGCAATCGAGGATTGCTCCTGCTCTGGAAGGCTCCTGAATGTGGTAAACCATGGCATGGAGGAGGGTCCGGTTTACTGAAAGTGCTGGGGGGGGTGGGGGGGGCGGAAGAGGAATGCTTTATTTCAAAATTTTGCACATTTATTTAACAGCCACTTTTTAAAGAGCACTATTGAAAAATAGTGCTCACTAAAAAAAAAAAATAATAATATATAAATAAAACCAAGCCTACCAATGAAATATAAACAAACAAAATAAAAAAATAAAAATAAAAAATAAAAAACTTGCACACCCATAGTTGGAAGATATGGCATACAGAGAGCTCTGAATGACCAAAAAAGTACATGAATACAACAGGTGTCTTATTTTGTAATTTTAGTTCAAATTCATTTCATACATTTCTACTTCATAGTACATGTGGATTCTGATACCTTTTTGAAGCACCAGCACCAGCTGTAGTACATGAGCTATTAAGATCACTAAAGTCTCCTCTTCAAGTGTGACAAGAAGGGACTATTATGGTCCTGAAAACATATACGGCTGGATTTTCAAAAGGTTACATGCGCCGGGCCTATTTTCAAAAGGCCCAGTGACTCGCGTAAAGCCCCGGGACGCGTATAAGTCCCGGGGCTTGCAAAAAGGGGTGGGGCGGTCAGGGGATGGGATGGGGCGGGGTCAGAGGATCCCAGCACAGCGGCCATTTGCGGCTGTGCCGAGGATCGCGCGCTGGCAGTTGGCCAGCGCATGCAACAACTCTAGGTCATCCATAGCACTACCGTTGGAGTATAGTTCCCTCTCCAGGAGCGGCCCCAGGGCCGAAATAAGTTTTCAAATAAAAGTGAAAAAAGGAAAAAGGTAGGGGAGAAAGGGCGGGGGAGGTAGGGGAAGGGAAGGTGGGGTAGGGGGATAGGGAAGTTCCCTTCGAGGCCGCTCCAATTTCGGATTTCGATTTCGGATTTCGATTTCGGAGCAGCCTGGGAGGGAACAGGGGAAGGCAGTGCGGCTCGGCGCACAATTGTGCACCCCCTTACGCGTGCTGACCCCTGCTTTTATAACATGCGCGCACATGTTATAAAATTGGGCATACTTGTGCGCGTGCCGGGTAGCGCGCACACATGTACGCCTGCGCGCAGGTTTGAAAATCTACCCCATAGATTGTATTTATTTATTTGATTTATATTCTGATTTTCAAGCACTTTGAAAGCAGATTACATTCAGATACTGCAGGTATTTCCCTATCCTATCCCCAGAGAACTTACAATCTAACTGGGTGACGCATTAAGCCATGATAGTGATGTAATGTGCCATATAAGGCGCACTATAGCACTACCGTTGGAGTATAGTGCCCTCCCCAGGCACCCCATTCCTTTCCTCTTCCCCCAAAAGGTTTGAAGTAAAATCACTGGGGGTTCAGGGCCTTCCCCCTCCCCCACCCCTCGAACCTTAGAAAATAGTTGAAGGTCCCTTGTGCTAGAAATTTATATTGTCTACACACATTATATAAAATATGCCTAGTACGCATATGTGGGCTCCTAATTTTAAGCAGTTACTTGAGGAAACGTTAAGAGTATTTTCCTTAAGGACTTGTCAGCTTCTACTCGCGCAAATGAGAACATTTTATCACATGCGTTCGTGAAGGAAATTCCAAGTTTTATCCATTGGTCCACCAGTTTGCCCAGTCTACCTCTAGGTCATCCAGACCCATTCTGGCTCTTCAGCCTGTACTCCCCCCAATTTACCCAGACCAGTCACCCAGTCCGTTTTTGGCTATGAAGAGTTTTATTCTGACTTATACCCAATAAAGAGCAGAAGTAAATATGCGCAGGTAACAGCCTTATGTGTGCTGCGTTCGCTGGTTATAAAATCAGGATTTATGCATGTAAACGTTGGCCCCACTCTGGAGTAAGCTTTCCTACGAGACACCTTTAGAATTGGGAATAATTCTGGAAGACTGCAGACAGCAGGATGTTTTCCCTATTCATAAAACTGGAAATGGTTGGGGAACTACAGATAGGTTAGTGTAACCTCAGTGGTGAGCAAATTAATGGAATCACAGCTAAAATAGAGGAAAGAGCATTTTCTGGAATCAAATGGGTGGCAAGATCAGAGGCAGCATGGTGTTACCAGTTGACTGGGTGACCAGTCAGATCAAGGGAGAGCCCTAGATGTAGTGCACTTGGATTTCAGTAAGGCCTTTTGACACAGTTCCACATAGGCAATTTATAAATAAATTGAGTGCCCTTAGTTTGGGCCCTAAAGTGACTGACTGGGCTAGAGAGAGGTAACAAAAGTTGGTGGCAAGTGGAGTTCACTCCAAGGAGAGAGGTGTTACTAGCAGTGTGTCTCAGGAATCGGGCTTTACAATATTTTTGTGAGTGACATTGTGGAAAGATTGTTGGGTAAGATTTGTCTTTTTGTTGATGATACATAAGAACATAAGATCATGCCATAATGGGTCAGACCAAGGGTCCATCAAGCCCAGCATCCTATTTCCAACAGTGGTCAATCCAAGTCACAATTGCCTGGCAAGTACTCAAACATTAAATAAATCTCAAGCTATTATTGCTTATTAATTACTGTCATAGCAGTTTATGGATTTTTACTCTAGGAACTTATCCAAACCTTTTTTAAACCCAGTTACACTAACTACCGTAACCACATCCTCTGGAAATGAATCCCAGAGCTTAACTATATGCTGAGTGAAATCTGTGACATGGTGGACATCCAGGAAGGTATGGAAAATATGAGGAGAGATCTTGCAAAGCTCAGGAATGGTCTACAACAGGGGTGGGCAATTCCAGTCCTCGAGGGCCACAAACCTGTCGAGGTTTTAGGATATCCTAATGAATATGCATGACATAGATTTGCATACAACTGAGGCAAAGTGCATGCAAATCTCTCTCATGCATATTCATTAGGGATATCCTGAAAACCAGACTGGTTTGTGGCCCTCGAGGACCGGAAGTGCCCACCCCTGGTCTACAATCTAGCAGCTAAGATTTAATGTTAAAAAATGCAGAATTATATATATTTAGGCTGCAAAATCTCAAGGAAAATATACAATTCTTCTAAGCATAAAAGAAAAGCAGGGGTGATTGCATCTGATTATCTTATGGTAGCCAAACAGATGCATAATGCAATGGCAAAAGCCAGAAAGATGCTTGGTTGCATAGGGAGAGAAATTGACAGCAGGAAAAGGGAGGTGTAAATGATTGGCCCTATACCCTCTAACCTGTATGGGACCAGGCATCTAGCCTGGTCCATCTTAAAAGCTATAGAGAGAGAGAAAGCTCTGTGGGTGGGACCCTGCCCCCAGGTGGGATAGGAGGCTCCGTGTCTCCTGGAGAAGGTAGCTCCTGAACCATCTATTTTATAAGGTAAAGCTGTGAGTACACTGCTAGAGGTAAGCGGTCTATGTATGGTGTATGTTGATTTATGCATTAATAAAGTTGAACTCTTTAAGAAGAAGGCTAGAATCTGTGTGATACATGCCGCTAGCCTAGAAAGTTTACTTGGCTATCCCATAGGAGGGGACATGGCCCATATGAAACCTCATTTGGAATACTGTGCACAATTCTGGAAACTGTACCTTTGAAAGGATATAAACTGGTTGGAGTCGGTCCAGAGGGTGGCTACTAAAATGATCAGTAGTCTTTGTTCTAAAGCATATGGGGACACATTTAAAGAGCTAAACATGTATACTCTAGAGGAAAGTGTACACACAAGTGCAGAAAGTATCTTGTTAGTCAAAGTTATAAATTTATTGTATCAGTTCATATACGGCAACTCCACTTGTATATAAATCAGTCTTTTAAAGGGTCCCCCAACACGGACCCCGTGTTTCGCCAGTCCAGCTGCGTCGGGAGGGACAGAATTTAATGACACCAATCAGTGTTCCAGACTGTATCAATTCATAGGGAGCGCTTGTCGTGTGTACACTAATATTGCTGAGTACAGCACAAGCTCCAGCAGTGGTATTTTGGATACTCTAGAGGAAAGGCAAGATAGGGGAGATATGATAGAGACATTTAAATACCTCCAAGGTTTCCATGCACAGGAGATGGGCCTCTTTCAACAGAAAGGAAGCTCTAGAATGAGAGGTCATAAGATGAGGATGAAACGGGGAAGAGACTGAGAAGTAATTTTAGGAAACAGAGAGGGTGGTGGATGCATGGAGCTGCCTCCTAGTGAAGATAGTGGAAACAAAAACAAAACAATATCTGAATTAGAGAAAGCATGGGATAAACACAAAGGGGTAGATTTTCAAAAAATATGATGTGCGTCCATGTGCGCACGCTACCCGGCATGCACACTTGGTAGACCATACAGTCTTTATTATTATTTTTTTTTTTTGTCATGTTTCTATGTTTAAAGGAAAAATACAATCCAGACAAAAATAACGGTGTTCCATACAAGAAAAATAATTCATTAAATAATCCAATTGTAAAGTTTAGCCTAAAGCCCCCAAAAGAAACAGCAAAACAGTCCAAAATTCAGGCAAAAATAAAACTTTCTCAGATAGTCCAATAGTTCAAAAATAGTTGCTTACTTCCTCATGTAACGAGTACAGTTGCCTTGAATATTTTTCTTGCTAAAGTCCACATTAAGGCCTTTTCCTTTCTTTAGGCCCCACTGAAGAACAAGAGACTTCTTCTCCTAGGTAGTCCTGCACTCAAATTGTCCATAATACTTGGGCCTATCTTCTAATTTATTTATTTATTTATTTTTAACTTTTATATACCGACATTCTTACATCAAATGCAAATCATACCAGTTCCAATGTAAAGCTTCCAATCTTCATGAGGGGTGGCATAAGCTGTCTTTGTTTCACATTCCAGATCCACTCCATGTCTACAGCAATCCTGGACTGCTCCAGTAATTAGAACAGGGTACAGGATTGCTTCACTTATAGGGAGGATTAAGGAGAACACAGAGAGGTCATGCTTATGAAGGTTAAGATCCACGATCCAAGATTCTGGTGGAGCTCAGAATTGTTTGCTTGGGGAGAAGTCAAGATGGTAGCTGGTTTATGAACCAGTGCTGTTGCTCTGCTGTGATTTTCTTTTAATAGCTTTGTAATCAGGACCAGAGGGTTTGGAGGGGGGGGGGGGGGAACGAGGAAGAGGGCCATTTTCTCTGGACTTCATACTCAAAGTGGGGCCTCAAATCTTTTTTGGTGCCTAATTTTGTTTTTATGTGTCAACATTTTTTATTTGTATTATGTGTAGGGAACTCAAAAGCAGGAAGTTGCCTGGGCCTCTCTGGACCTAAAAGAGGACCAATTTGTAGACGGTGCTTCTCAGCCTCAAGGCAAAGGGTAAAAAGAAGACCAAGCAGAAGATCTATCCAGTGGCAACCTTACAGCTGATTTTAGAAACTATGGATATCTTTGTCCAGTGGGCAGCAGGGATTGAGGTTCCTGGAGGTGGAGAACAGCTAGAGGAGAATGTGCAGTCCGCTTTCCTAAACCCTGGATATCCATTGAGCTACTGGGAGAGATCCCCATCCCATAACCGGCTGACATGGAGGGCATTGAATCACTCTTGTCATCTAATTCTGAGCTCCCCAAGTCATGTTTTCTTTATCTGTCATTGAAACTCTTGGACTTTAACCTTCATATGCATGATCTCTCTGTTTTCCTAAATCCTTCCTTCTTTACGATTACCATTCTCTTACCTTAAGAAAGCTATCTACTGTGACCCAAGATGTAGTGTAGCTAAATCTTAGGTGTTGGGCTAGGAATGACTTGCATGCACTAATTGTTCTTTCCGAAAGTTGATAATATGGAAATTTAATTTGTTTCAGGAAAACTCCATTTCCATAGCTCTGCCCTTTTCACATGTATGAGATAGGTCAGCCCTACTTAGCTGCTAGGTGCCTTCCATTAAACCACATTTATCACGCACAAAATCTTTTCTTTTCTCAAAAAAAAAAAAATGTTAGTGTTGATAAACTAAAAGAGCCAGTAGCACTGTAGAATGGTTCTCTAAACGTTTCAAGGATAAAATCGCATGCAATCAAGTAGCATTATTGGGTTGGAACCTCTTGTAGCTGAAGAACCGCAGATCTCGCTGAAGAGATCTTTCAGAAAGAAAATGAAAATAGAAAAGAATTTCAGGCCATCATCGTCTGTCAAGCAGTGGAGCAGAAAAACAAAACAGGTTTAAAGCAGTGATAAGCAGCTGTGGAAAATGACCAATAGTGTTGATCTCCGGTTTCAGTCCAGTGAACTAGCCAAGAAAATTTTGTTTTGTTTTGTTTTTTTTGCCAAGTCTGGAGTCTCTCCCTCCTCTTAACTTTTATTATTTTATTTTATTTATTTATTTTTACAAAAACCACCTTACAAAAAATTGCCATCTCATTAATTAGTGACCAAATATTTTCTTCTTAAAAAATTGTTTTTCCAACCTTACAGGTGAATTTTAAAAGCCCTGTGCATGCCAAAACCAGGAGATTTGCAACTATCTCGGGCCGGCGCATGCCAAGTGGATTTTAAAAGCCTCCCGAATACGTGTGAATCTCCCGCTACGCGCACAAAAAATGTTGCTCAAAAAAGGGGCAGGGCATGGGTGTGGCCTAGGTGGGGCAAGGGCGTTCCTGGATTTCTCAATGAAACTAGCGCGTAAGGACTTACATTGTACAAGTGCGCGCTGGGCGTCCACTATTGCATAATTTTACTTCTGCCATGGATGGCGTGTTAGTCCTAAAACAAGAAAAAAGTAAAGAGCTGAGTGGAAATTAAAGAGGTGAGCGTGGTTATAAGGGTTGGGGTTAACAGCGTAAAAGGGAGGCTATTTAACTGGGGAGGTTAAGGAAGTCCTATCCCTTACCTGGATGAACTGGGAAAATGGCCAATTGCTTCGGCACACATCCCTTATAAAATTACCCTACTTATGCGCTAGAGGCGGCATTTCTGCGCACATGCACGCATCCATTATAAAGTTGTGCGCACATGTATGCCCGTTTAACCTATTTTATAACATGCGTGCATCTACGTGCGTATGGCCACATTCTTTTGCGCAAGCCGGTATACATGCATACATGGGCACCTGCGCGCTGCTTTTAAAATGTACCTTTTAATGTCTTCTTTCATTTTGTTGCTTGTCCCTATTTTTGTCCTCCACCTTCAGAATTTTACTCTATTCTTTTGTGTTTGTCTCCATCTCTGCCTTCTCCTTTCCTCCTTCTCCTCCTCACATATGCCCGGCATTTGGCTGAGCTCCCTCCTTTTCATCCAATATATCTGAATCCTTATGAAAGTCAACAGAAGTTCAGCAAAATTCTTGAACTCCTATGACCTCTCTCCCACCTGTCATCTCCTTTCCCTCTCTTTTTCTTTGTTGCTCACCTGTCCTGTCTTTTATCTTGCTCTCCCTTGGTCTCTGCCTCCTTCTTCTTTTTCCCTATTCCTTTTCTCCCTCCCTCCTGTCAGCTGATGGTAAAGCAGACCACGGGCAGAAAAGAGAGAAGTCAATAGAAATCTTTTTCCTCGGGCTTGGGATGTGGAAGGATTTGCATTGGCAGAGTGGAACTCTTAACTCTCAAAAAGAAAAGTCTGAAAAGAAATGTCTGGCTTTTATAACCTGAGAGGGGAGACACCTTGTGGTGAAACAAACATATTATTATTGCTTTGACTACATCATGGTGGATTAGGAGGACTCTCCCAGTCACACTGTAAGGTGCACCCTTGTTCTCTCAGCAATAGACTCTGTGAAACGAGCAAGCCTATAAGGGTGTACCAGCTAATTATCAGATCTTTCCACGCTATAGGGCACCAACAAGAGGGACAGTAAATAATCCTCCTTAGAAAAGGGTAGTTCTGGCACTTGTCCTAGCCATTCCCAAGGTCACACCTCGTGAACCCCTGAGTAGGGGACTGTTCTGTTCTTTGGTGTTCTAGAAAGATCCCAGGCAAAACATACTGCCAAAAAGTCAGCACCTAGGCTAGAAGCCCCTTAATTAGAGAAGGGCCTATAATAATATCGCAGACATAATAGTAAAGGAAGAAAATGCATTTGCATTGGCAAAAATACGCCATGCTTATGCCAGATAAAATTCTGTTTGCCTTTCCTACAATTTGGAAAACATGAAAGCTTACGTTGTGCTTTTAGAGCTGTTACCCCTGAAAGAGCATTCTTCTGTAGAGAGGGTGGGATTTACTGTGGAGAGTCAGTAAATTCTAGGAGATCAATATTCAAAGCCTTTGGAGCCACCCAGGCACAATCTGATATTGGAACATTCCTCCCTGTCACCACCCTCTCCCAGCCCCCCCCCCCCCCAGTCTAAATTCTGTCTGGGTAACACATTTACCTGCACAAAATGTACCTAGTTATACAAAAGGCAGTGCTGAAGGTGTTCCCGAGGCACGGATTCACTTTGTCCAGGCAGCAACGATAGTCAGCCTTACCCAACAAATATCTGGGGGAGTCAGAAAATTAACTTTAAGCGGGTTTAATCAGTAAAACACTTAAGCCAAGTATGTTCTGCTGAATAAATGGGAAATGTTACTCAGAAAATATCCCGCTCACCGGCCCGACTTGAATATTGAGCTCTTATTGACCTTACTAACCCAAGATTACTGATCACTGCTGTTATCACCTTGTGGCTCAGGTAACTAGGGACTTAAACCAGTAACTAATGAACTACCTCATTTACTAATCCTTTTCCCCACTGACACAGAATGGGAACAAAGCTTTAGGAGTTGATACTGAGCAGTGGCAGAGCAGACAAATTTAATGGATTAACATCAGCTCCATTTCCATAAATGTCTGTCCTGCACGCAGCCATGCAAGTTTTCTACGGTTCGAATTAATTGGATATTTAGCCGCACGCTTAACCAGTTAATCTAACTGTGCATGGCTTGTGCAATAAGATTTAGCACAGCCATTCGTGCAGATGAAGCTGCCTATCGCACTAACCAGATACAACTGAAAAGCACAACCTGGGCACATCCTAACCATCCGGGCACAGCCTAACCTGACTCCTTTTTAACCGGTTAAATTTCCATGCACAGTGATTTTCTGCACCCTGATTTTAACCAGTTAGATTTATGCAGTTAAAAGCCAATTTTAGCCTTGTAAATCTTTTGAATATCGACTTTTTAGGAAATCAGGTCCAAAATCAGTTGCCCAAAAAAAGCATTACATAGAATATAGAAATATGGGAGTGTCTTCATTAGGGATGTGCATTCATTTGAAATGAATGCAAAAATGTCAACAAATGAGGTCATGTTTGGAACAAACTGTTAATGGTGTCCTACAAAAGTAGCCAAAAAATTGGGGGTATTTTTGTATTAAAGGCATATTTAAAAAAAAAAAAAAGGTCTCCTGTGGGCCTGTAGACCTCTTCCACCCAGCAAAATGTTACGCTGGTGTTCAGGCCTGCCCAGCTGGGGCCTCCCTGGTACCTTCTGACTCTTTTTCCTGGCCCACAAAACAATATTATATTTTGTAAGCCAGGAAAAATTTATAAATAGCTAAAAAAAAAAAAAAAATCATCATCATGTATGGCCCAGGTGCAGCCCAGCCTGGCTAGAGCTGGCCCAGGCCTTTCCCCATTTAAATGTGGGGTAGAGGAATTCCACACCCTGGCCCCCCACCTATCCCCTTCCTACGTGATAAGGACCGGAGAAAGGTGCTAAAAATGGTATCAATTTTCTGCCATTCTCCAGGCAGAAGGTGCCATTTTTAAAGGACTGGGACCTGTATCCCTCGTAAACAGGGGCTGGGCTGGGAAATCATTGACCCCAGCACATTTATATGGGGGGGGAAGGGCTTGGGCTGGATCTGTTGTGTCAGGGGTGGGGGTTGCAGGAGCCCAGGGAGGCCACAGCAGAGCCTGTGCATGCCCAGCCAGGCAGGCCTTGGCCCTGGGTGGTTTTGCTGGGTGGCAGAGGGTTTCCAGGCACATGGAAGGCCTGTTTTTGTTTTAATTCATTCATGGGGTTTTTTTTTTTATTTTTTTGTTTTGTGCTTTTTCCCTATTTAATTTTTTTTTTTTTTTGGCTTGGCAAATGAACCAAATAAAAACTTTAAATGAGCAGAAAAACAATACCTCCCTCCCCCCCCCCGAAATGAAAAAACAAATCAGAACATAAAAATCTGGGTTTGCACAGCCCAGCCTTCATCACCTTGTAGCAAACCTGCGGCGTCCTATCGTTAGAGCTACTTCTCCAACCATACAATCTGAAACCGAAGCCAGCATCGGAATGCATTGCAGCAAACATCACCGCTGCAAAACTTACATAGTGTTTATTTTGTCCAAACAAGCATTAGGGCTAACTTACATGGTGCTTATTTTGTCCAAACAGACATTGGGCTTAATGCATTTGGGTGTTTCTGTCATCAACAAAAGCACTTTAGTGACTGGCCAGAGAGGAGGCCACATATCAGGTGCTTCCCCTGAACAAAGAAACGGGGATTGTTAGAGAGAAGGACAAACAAAGAACGTGTCTAGGATGTGGAGGGTGGCCAGCCGTGCCATATTCAGATATATAAAGGCTGCCAGAAATTAGCAAATGGTTATAAACGGTGACTAAACCGGACAAGCTGAGATAAGGGTACCTGAAGTTAGTGTTGGTGCTATCCCCGAAATAGGTTGCTCCCCCTACCCCTCTGCAATTTTGTTGTTTGCGTAACTCTCTCCATGGCTATCCCTGACATGATTCTTCTCCCCCCTCCCACCAGATTTATGTAAGCTGTTTCCGGGAACAGATCTCTTGGTTCAGGAAATATCAGTATTAGTAACTCTTGTAAGGGAGAAGGCTTCCACCAACGGGAAAACATATTGTATTAACGCCATTAAGCATCAGTTACTGTAAGCAGAGTATTCTGAGAGCTGTCACTGAACAGACAATGACATACTTGTTACTAATTCACTGGCAGCAGATAACTTTATACGAATAATCCTCTAGACAATTTCTGCTGAAGAACCAGAGGAAACGCTGTGTGACCATGCAGTTGACAGCAGCATGTTTGTCAAACACTGGATTCAATTCTATTATTCATTTTTTTTCCCTGGCACCCGTTACTCAGACTAATTGCTGGTGCTTCCACCGACTTGTCATAGCCTTGTGATTCCTTGTCAGCTTTGTTGACCTCATCTTGGCTTAGAATTTTAGCTTTTTTTTATTTTTTTAAAGAATGAAGAAAAAAAAAAAAAAAGACAAACATACTTCCCAGTTTAGCCCACCCACACACATCATGGGGCTAAGAATTCGTCAGACTGTGTGGTTCAGTGCACACCATCTCCACCTGACTGCTTTTTTTTTTTTTTACCTGGTGCGTGACTTTCAATTGAAAATTCCAGCAGCGTGCAACTTGTCTTTGGCAAATGAATTGTAAGTGCAGCAGCTGCCAGATGTCTTCATTTTTTAAAACACCTTCAAAACTGTTTCTGGCACCGTTCCACATGCAAAACAAGCGAAGCTGTAATTGCAGCTTCCATGCCCCTGCACAAATACAGGACAAAACCAAGGAGATGCTTGTTGCCAAATGAGTAAGAAACTCCTAAATATAGTTTAAAAAAAAAAAGAAAATCTGTGTGTATCTGGATGTGAACTGTTTCTAGTGTGCAGAACCAAATGCAAAATCAGTCTGAATTATTGTTGCACTCTCTATCCTGAGGAGAATAAATAATACTTCAGATTTTAGATTTCAATGGTACATGCACAAAAAAAATAAATAAATGCAAGTTTCTGGCCATAAAGTATGCACATTTGCAGTACACTGTATGGTTTCCTGTTTGCTGTTTTTTCTAACAAAGTATATAAATTTAAGTACAAACATTTAACAGAATTAGCTTTGTAGGTTGTAGTTTATATAGGGAATACACATAATACTGGAATTTTTTATACTTAAAGATGTGGTTTGGTTCCTAATAGAAAAGTCCCTGTGAATTTTACATTAGCAGAACCGGCATTATAGTGCAGAACTAGAACATAAGAGGAGCCATACTGAGATGGACCTATGGTCTATAGAGCACAGCATCCTGTCTCCGACAGGGGCCAGTCTGGGTCCCTTGGGAGAACTGAGCCGATTATAACAGGAAAGTCAATTTCCTATCGCTCACTCTCTGAAATACGAAGTGGTGACACCCAGTTCTATCTGGCTAATAATTGTTTATTAAACTCAGGTATACCACTAGCCTTGACAACATTCTCTGGCTGTCTTTAAGTTAACTGGCTATATTCAATCGTGCGGGTGCATCAATAACTATCTCTCCAGAGTTAGTCGGATAAGGTTATTTGGCTTACATTGCAATCCAGCCAGTGACTGAATATTTCCCCTTAGATTTTAGATGAAAATTCTTCTAAACTTAGGCCCCTGAATTTAGGCCAACTAGATATGTAAGGGACAAATTAAATTGGTATGAGCCAAAGCGATGGCTAAGATCTTGTCAGGGTGGCTTCCTTGATATACCATATATTTTAAGGGGAAATGTGTTCAGGCTACAGCTTTTTTTTTTTTTTTAGTGGTACCACCTGTTCTGTAGAAGAAGCTGCTGGAGACTAGACAGGAGCAGGCTTTTATTAATTCATACGGTTTCAAATATTATGCAAGAATAACTTGCTCAGAAAAAAGCAATCTGGATTGGAGGTGTGCATTCATTTTTGCAGAAATTGGAGAATTTCAATGAAATTGTCCAATTCGACATGTTTCGGGGAGCCCAAAAAACAATCAGGATTTTCCCGTTTTTTTGCGAAAAATCGTTTTTTGGGTTAGTGTGCACTAACTCCTGTTAGTGCGTGCTAACTCCCGTTAGTGCACTCTAACTAGCGCGCGCTAACAAAAAGTTACAAAAAGTAACTAGCGCGCACTAACCCAAAAAATGATTTTTCACGAAAAAAACCCCCAAACCGCAAAAAAACAACATTTCCCACGGCGGCCGAAAAACGAAGAATGACAAGAACACAAAAAATGATTCACATCTCTAATCTGGATCGCAGGTCAGTTTTCCTTTATCCTTGCCTAATAGTCCTCCTACTGTACAGATTCATCATGAATGATCTTATCCCTCTATTTCGCAGGAACATTTGGGAGTTGTGGACTCAGGACCTTTAGTCCTCACCCTCATTCCATTTGCTGTTAATCAGCTTTTCGATAATAAGTCCTACTTACCGGGACATATGGAAGAACCAATGAATGTGACACTTAGGCCAGTCTCACAACTGTGTGCATACTCTGCGGCTGCCTCTAGTAAGTTTTGGGGCTTAGAGCATAGAATAGCTGCGATTGAGGGTCAGATGGTAATTAACAGCCAATCCACAAATAATATACAGTCTGCTCTAGCTGCAAATTTTTAAGATAGTTTAATATTGCATAATAGGATTGAGCAATTAGATAATGTTTTGAGATATAAAAAATGTAAGATTTGTGAATTTTCCAGAGGCTAGATTATTGTCACCGACAGAGTTGTTTAAAAAATATATAACTGAAGTATTACATATTATCCAGGATAAAGAGATAAAGTTGTCTAAGTGCTATTATCTTCCTAAATTAAAGAAAGCAGTTGGTCCCGAAGGGGCAATCGATGTATTGGTTTCAAATAATAGTACAGATTTATCAGCATTTCTTCAGGATGCTCAAGTTATTATATCTAAAAGAGCTACTTTGTAGGGATGTGAATCGTGTCCTCGATCGTCTTAACGATCGATTTCGGCTGGGAGGGGGAGGGAATCGTATTGTTGCCGTTTGGGGGGGTAAAATATCGTGAAAAATCGTGAAAAATCGTGAAAAATCAAAAAATCTAAAAATCGCAAAACCGGCACATTAAAACCCCCTAAAACCCACCCCCGACCCTTTAAATTAAATCCCCCACCCTCCCGAACCCCCCCCAAATGAGTTAAATAACCTGCGGGTCCAGCGGCGGTCCGGAACGGCAGCGGTCCGGAACGGGCTCCTGCTCCTGAATCTTGTTGTCTTCAGCCGGCGCCATTTTCCAAAATGGCGCCGAAAAATGGCGGCGGCCATAGACGAACACGATTGGATGGCAGGAGGTCCTTCCGGACCCCCGCTGGACTTTTGGCAAGTCTCATGGGGGTCAGGAGGCCCCCCACAAGCTGGCCAAAAGTTCCTGGAGGTCCAGCGGGGGTCAGGGAGCGATTTCCCGCCGCGAATCGTTTTCGTACGGAAAATGGCGCCGGCAGGAGATCGACTGCAGGAGGTCGTTCAGCGAGGGTTCCGGCGCCTCGCTGAACAACCTCCTGCAGTCGATCTCCTGCCGGCGCCATTTTCCGTACAAAAACGATTCACGGCGGGAAATCGCTCCCTGACCCCCGCTGGACCTCCAGGAACTTTTGGCCAGCTTGTGGGGGGCCTCCTGACCCCCACGAGACTTGCCAAAAGTCCAGCGGGGGTCCGGAAGGACCTCCTGCCGTCCAATCGTGTTCGTCTATGGCCGCCGCCATTTTTCGGCGCCATTTTGGAAAATGGCGCCGGCTGAAGACAACAAGATTCAGGAGCAGGAGCCCGTTCCGGACCGCTGCCGTTCCGGACCGCCGCTGGACCCGCAGGTTATTTAACTCATTTGGGGGGGGTTCGGGAGGGTGGGGGATTTAATGTAAAGGGTCGGGGGTGGGTTTTAGGGGGTTTTAGTGTGCCGGCTCACGATTCTAACGATTTATAACGATAAATCGTTAGAATCTCTATTGTATTGTGTTCCATAACGGTTTAAGACGATATTAAAATTATCGGACGATAATTTTAATCGTCCTAAAACGATTCACATCCCTACTACTTTGTTAGTTTTCTTTGTCTCTGATATGGATAAAGAGTTAATATTTAATCAATATTTTAAATATAAAGCTGTAAATTTCTGTGGTCAAAAGGTTTTTGTGTATCGAGATGTCTCTTGTGAAACACATCGTAGGAAATTATTTCTTTCCTTTAAGCAGTGAAGGTTTTCCCTTGGGGCTACTTTTTTTCCTTAAGTTTCCCTGCAAATGTATAGTAACCTGCCAAGGAAATACCTATATGTTCCTCGATCCCTCTCATCTCGGGACATTCCTGCTTGATAAATCCTCTGGTTTACAAATTGCTGAAGTCTCTTGAATTTGGGGAAGGAGCCTTTCAATTTATATTTAGTTTCAGCAATCTGGATTTATAATTTTCCATTTTTTTTTCTTATGTGGGCTTGAATTCTATCTGTTAGAAAGGGTTTATATTGTATTATAGCTCTTTTCCTTTTCTACTATGTATCAGTCAGAATATTATGTTATTGTTTTTCATGTTTATGATGAAAAATGAATAAAGCGATAATGAAAAACAAAGAAAAAGCAAAAAGCAATCCATCAAACAAAACAGATATCAACTGCTCTTACAGAAAACTATAAATAAGGAGGAGCCCAAAAAATCAGGGAGAGAAGAAAGGGAGAAAGAAAAGGAGAATCTATTCCCAGAAAACACATTTTTCTCATTAAAACCAATGTCAGAATGGATACCCCTCATCCAAAAACATTCAAGCATCATTCAGGATGCCTCTCACTTATAGGAACTCCGGAGTCTATAAACAGTGGAGCTGTGGCAAAAACAACCAAGCATTTACAAGCATTACTCTCTAAAAAAAAAATCTGGAAAAATCCTAACTTTGAAACCCAGTAACAACATGTAAGCAGAGTGAAAAAAAGTGGGAGAACCAAGTCTTGATCTTGCAGTAAAGAAAATGTCACTAACGGAGACGGCCTGTGTGCCTCATCCACCATAGTTGATTCCAAAATCACGGAAACGTCCAAAGCTTCTCGCCCTGGATAAGGGACATCTTGTCCATTACCACCAACCTCTGTCCCGCTCTCACCAGGGAGATAGAATGCTTTGCAAATGGAAGGTAGAGCTCCATGTGAAATACCGAGCACATCCTGTATGTAGGATTTAAGCAACTCAGCTGGAGATATCATAGCCACCACAGGAAAATTCAACACACACACACATGCACATTTAAACTTCTCACAATGTTTTGGTGGATAGCATTTCTATCTTGCACAGCCAAAGATTGCACACCTGTGCTTCGCTTCAGCTTCTTAATTTGATCATAACGTCACTTCTTGGGACTGAGACTAACTGTATATATTATTAATTGTAACAGTCAAGGAAGATAGGAAAGAATTGTCCGATGTAATTGGGAAAGATTTGGGCATGCATTGGTCTAATAGCCGGAACAGAGTGCAAGTTGGAGACCCCAGAGGATGAAGACTGAAATGCACCTGCCACAGAAAGCAGCCATACGCCACCAAACTCCAAAGCTCCGCCTCCAATGCACGGCCAGCTGCGAACTCCACCAACAGCATCCCCACAAAGTGTTCTGTCAGTCATCACTGAACCCCCTGCACTTTCAGCTTGGTCGCAATCTGCCAGATCTGTAGCGCTAATAATGTTGCCAATACCGAGTATGCTGGGGAAGGAGGAATCCTGACATCGGGGCTCAACAAAACTTCCACACCCTCCTCAAGCCACTGGGCTGCTCCCTCAGTCTCAGGGGCAGCGAGGCAAGCACCCGATGAAGAATGAGAGATCTGGAGGAGCTCAGGAATCACCCTCTGCTGCATCAGGGTGGATTGTAAGCGAGTATGGTAGAACCACCCCTCCAGCTTCCCCTTCCACTTAACCATGCTAGGAAATGAGAAAGAAGATAACAAATAACAAAGCAGTACAGAGCTCCTCACAGCAATCTTCTCTAGATGCCATCTTGGACCCTGCTTCCCTGGCTTGTTTCATTATTTCAGAAAAGAGGAATGGCATGGGTAGTGGGAGTTTTGTAAAGGTGGAACTGGAGGGCATGGCATGTTGATACAAAGAGCTTGCCCAAGTAGTGGTTGGTTCCATTTGTATTTGTTTGTGTAATTTATTTTTATGTATTTGGAGTGAATTTTCAACTGGAGGGGTGTGCAGGATGAAGAACCAAACGGGTCTGGATGACCTCAAGACTGTCTGGGCAAAATGGTGGACTAATTGGAAAAACCCGGAATGCTCCTCACACGAGCATGTTTTAAAATCCTCTTATGTGTGTTAAAGCTGGCAGAGTCTTATGGAAGATACGCAAAGAGTAATCTCTTAAAATTAAGCGCTTACTTATGTGTGGTTTGTGCATTTTAAATCAAATGTGCGCAAGCACATGCATGATTTAAAATTTCAGTGTATCTCCAGTCCTGCACCTATTCACATGGGCACATGTATGATCATTTTAAAATTATCCTGTTAGAGGATAATAACTACGGGCCTGATTTTCAAAAGCATTTACACGCATAAACTGGTTTTTACACATGTAAATGTATGTTACCCGTATAAGTGGGCTTTTTAAATTTTCTATATTATATGCCATTGTTTTGTCCATAGATTTTATTCCAGTAAGTTCAATTTACTTGAATAAATGGCTTTTGAAAATTACTACAAAAGTAGTTTCATTTACACATATAAATGCTTTTGAAAATTACCCCCTACATGCACCAGCATATATGCACATACATGGCCATGCGTAAATCTACAATAGTATTTTATAACTCATGTGCATCATAAATGCTGATATTATAAAATACATTTATTTTTATTCAGGAACATACATGCATATGTATTCTAATGCATGAATACATTCAATGCATTGAAAGCAAGTATTTCAATGCATTGAATGTACGTAGTTTTTGTACCTATTTAAAAAAATATGTGTACGTATATTTTACCCATGAAAATAAAAGACTTACTTGTCTAAAATCCAGTTTATGTGTGTGTCAGCATATGCATATGTAATTAACCAGTTTACCAATTACAGATCAGTTCGTCCAGTCCTTCTCCAGGTTACTGAGAACCTTCCTGATTCTTCAGCCTGAACTCTCCCAATTCACCCAGACCTCCCACTCAGTCAGTACAACATAAGAACATAAGAACATAAGAAAATGCCATACTGGGTCAGACCAAGGGTCCATCAAGCCCAGTATCCTGTTTCCAACAGTGGCCAGTCCAGGTCACAAGTACCTGGCAAATACCCAAACTACACAATAAACAAGTCTGATATCAATTATGCCAGATAACTAGCAGGTGTAAAATAACACAAATAAGTGGCTAAATGTACGTTTTAAAATGGCAACGTGCATGAATAACTGTTGACCCTGCTCCAGAAACCCCCCAGACGTCCCCTTCTTTACACGTGTATATGTGTACTCGAAACATAAAATACTTGCATAAATACTTATATACGTATAAATACTTTTATAAAACAGCGATTACATGAGTACAAGCCACTAATACACACATATGCTAGTTTTTATGCACATACAGTCATTCTTTCAAAATCTTCTCCTTAGGGTCCTAAAAACAGCTGAAAATAGGTGCCTAACTTAGTCCAACTGAGATACCTAAATTTAGGTACTCACCTTTTTTTGAATATCAGTCTCATTTTTTGAATATCAGTCTCATTCTTAAATGTATACATATTGTTTTGCCCTTTTCTCCATCTGCACCAATAGTAGGTGGAAAATACAGAGGCATGTTTGAACCCAGACAAGTGTTAAGGCCGTTTTCAGTTCCTCTTTGAAAATTCACTGAAAATTACACAAATCAAAAGGTCTCTGCATATTTTGCTCTTAGTTGGCTTTACTGAAAATTGACCCCAAAATGTAGAAATATTCACTTATAAATATGGAAAAGAATCTGGAGATGCATTCTTTGCAAGAATAAACAGAGTGGCACTTTTTTCTAGGCAGGCTATAACCTCCGCATGAAAACAATCTTCAGTACCATATCTTAAGGTACATGCTTAGTCTTTCCCATTGGGGCCTATGAAGGAGTCCTAGGGACCAGGGGCAGTAGTATCATGATGCAGGGTGAGGCGACTGCCTCCGGCGGCAACATTTTGGGAGCAGCATTTTGGGAGCAGCACAAAGTGCCCCCCAAAACGGGCCTGTGGTGACCACCTCACCTTGCCACCAGACAAGAACCCATCAAGTTCAGATGCCGCAGCCTGGAAGAGCCCTGAGGGTGAGGCGGAGCAAGTTCACACTTTCTGTGGACCTACAAGAGGAGTCTCATGGCGTGCGGCTCAATGATGTGCCCACAGAGGAGCCTCACACAGCGCAGCTCGATGACGCGCCGTGGTGTTTTCCACTCCCCCCATGGGCCTGCAATGTGCCTGAGGAGCTTCCAACCCTTGCGGGCCTGCAGAGGAGTGGCGTGCCCGCAGGGGTTCCCACCCCTCTGCGGTCCTGCAGAGGAGCCTGGTGAGGCACAGCTGGATGACGTGCCTGCAGGCCTACAGAGGAGTCTTGTTCATGCAGGCCAGTAGAAGAATCTCAGGACGTCGCCAATGGTGTCATGTCGATGGAGTTTCCACCCCACTGACAGAAAAGGAAGACATGAACAAGTAGGGGAAGGGAAGTGGCCTGAGCAGGAGGAAAGGGCCTGAGGGAGAAAGAAGGGGAGTAAAAGGGAAAGGGTGAGAGAGGGGGGAGGGATAAGGAGGTGAGAAGAGAGGTTTCTGCACAGTTTCCTTAGATGTGTGTAGTTTCTGTGTGAGGATCTATAGCAGTTTAGCTTGTTCTGTTTTCCTAAAGGGAGGTGTATTGGACTTTTAAGGCCTGGTGTAATATTTGCAGTATTGCCTTTTCATAGGTAGGGGTTGTTACTCTATGCATGCTGGCAGTTAGTGCTGTTCTGGTAAGAGAGCTTTACAATATTATAATTGAGTTTACTTAGGGGTTTCTGAGGACCAAGCCCACACCCAACATGCTTTACAATATGACAAATACCGTATTGGTTCCAAGTGTCTTTTCTGCATGCCCTACAGTGGTTGATACCATAGCAGTGCATGTAAAAAATAATATACATGTTGTGATATTTTTAATTCAGAAAACTATGCTTTGAAGGTCCTTTTTCATGTAAAATCTGTTATAAAATACAGAATTTTTAACTGTGTATAGTGAGGCCCAGGAGAAGAGGAGTTGCAAGACTGTAAGGATCGCCCAGGGAATGTAATATCCTTGGACTACCCAGAAAGTGCACCACACACAGAGGTCCTCACCACTCACCCATCACCTCCAGGGGGCAAATACTGGGGAAAAGATGGGAGGCAGGTCTGAGGGCTCCTGGGAGCATGGCAGGATTACTAGCGCCTTAGAAATATTATCACTGGCGCTCTATCTGCTACCCCTCTGGGAATTCCTCTGGAACCCCCTTCTTTCCGCCTTCTGCGGCATTTCACATCACCGAAAGGGCCAAACTACAGAGACCCCCTCCCCATCACTCTTGGCCCTTGATGATTTGAGCTGTGCCGGGCCTTTTCTGGGGGGGGGGGGGGGGGAAGCGCTATCTCATCCTTCGCCTCAGGCAGCAGTTTGTCTTGAGCCATCCCTGTAAGGTCTCACGTCACTCATTCAGCCCCAGTCCTACCGACGTTTCAGGGGAAGAGGTGGGGAGGAGAGCCTCCTGGGCCCTGGACATTAAGTTGCTATTTCTTTCATAGGTGCAAATGAGGCAAAGCTGGTCTTCCAACACGACTTTGCTGATGATTTGGTATAAGCACGAAAGAAGGAACTCTTTACAGATATCTTTCAGATAATGTCCACAAATAGTGGTGTGGTTTTCCTAATTTAAACTCCCATCTCAAATACCTTGCATCTGTTGGCTGGACATCAATTTCTTCACATCTCCTTTCTGACTTTGATTTTACCGAATGGACATAGGTGTTGGGTAACATAGGATGGGTGCCCCAGACTCGCCTCTCTTTTTCTCTGCCACTTAACGTGGGACACTGGACCAGTATCCTACCTTCTCCAAAGCTTCTGATGTGCTGGCACTGTGACTCTCCTAGGCTGAGAGGACCAGATGGGAAAATAAGTCAAAGTCCCAAACAAAGAAGAAAGGATGAGTGGAAAAGATTCTTTCAAATAAAATTCCAATCAGGGACAAAATCTCCTAACATCCACATGAGAAATCAATCGGGAAATTCTCTTACATCTTAAAATGTCCTCATCCCACTATCTAGGGCATAGAAGTTTCCAGAAGAAAGGAACAGAAAAAAAAAAACCACTTCTCCTTCTGACTTTCAACCAAAAAAATCCAAAACTCATATAGGGGTCTCTGACTTATGTGGACCCAGGAAACAACCATTGCAGCAGCCTCACGTGGGGGTGCTGTGGCATAGATGATACATTCCTCTCTTCTTGTATGAATTCAGAGCCTTTCTATAAGGCCACACCTTAGTAGAGATCCCAATGGTCTTTCCATAATGTTTGCAGAAAGCTAACATAAAGCTCTCTTTTTTCAAAGATTACTGCAAGTAGTCTGTGTAGTATCTGATTATAATCTACATTAGCTTTTTTTTTTTTTTTTTAAGAATCTCTTAAAAGATCCTGTTCCAGTTGGTACAATATTATCAGTTTCATCAACACAACTGGTCCTGTCTCAGCCTTCTGCTTCAACATCTTTTTGACATTTTAGTAAACGTTCCTTGCTCTAATGGGTAAGCATCTAGAATGAATGGCTTGTTGCCAAAAAAAGTTTAGTGAAAACCAACAGCAGGACAAATAAGCAGCTTAAGGGGGCATCATTCACCCGAGTCCATTTGCTGCTAAAATCTAAACTGCTAGGAAAAGCAATCAAGACAAATCTTCAGGCTAAAGACCCCAAACTGAAATCTGTCTTGCAAAATTCGACACGGCCATACTCCTGAATATCCACGTGTAGTTTGCATTTTGAAGGTTCTTTCTAAGAAATATTTCAGAACCACTACAGATGGCCTTCTCAATAGGTCTGCATGTAAAAGAACACCAGCAACACACACACACACACACACCAGCAACACTGCAGAAGTGTGAGAAGTATATGGCATATTCAGTCTAGGAACTCACTACACTCATCGAAAATGCAAGTGTTTTGATATATTTAGTCATCTGGAAATAATTTACAGTTTGGTACCATATTTCCTTCTTTCACCTTCACAAATATTCTTTTGATTTTTTTCCCTGTGCAGAACAATTGTGTGTATGTGTGTATGTGCTGAGTATAAATAAGTACTGGTTTACCCATATGCTCTGATATTTTGTTTGACACAAAACGTTTTGACTCACATAGGGATTTATTTACTAAGGCACAATGCACATTATTTCTAATGTGGCCTATTCACTAAGGAGTGAATTTTCAAAGCTTTACACTTGTAAAAACTAGCATGTGCATGCATAAGTAGCCTCTAATTGCATATTCCATATTTTATAAAAGTAAAAAATGCGTGCATATTATCCCTTTTGTGCACACATATGTATGCGTATAAAAAGGGTGGTCTAGGAGCATTCCAGGGTGGGGCCAACGTTTACGCACATAAGTTCCTACTTTAAAAAACACACCAATTTACTTGCGTATTTTTACACCTGCTAATTATCCAGAACCTCCAGGATAACATTCTCAGAAATGCACCCCGTGCCACGTGCAGGATCCCAGAGGCAGGCAGAGCTCCAATGCATGGATAGGACGATGGCACAGGGAAGAGGGTTTTATCTTTGTTGGGAACTGGGCTTTATTTTAGGGAAGGGAGGGCCTTTTCTGAAAAAATGGACTCCTCCTTAACCAGAGTGAAATCAGCTGCTCACACTAACCTTTAAAAAGGAGATAGCTCAGCTTTTAAACTAGATGATAGGGGAAAGCTGATAGTCACTCAGAAGCGTATGGTTCAGAATCATGTATCTTTGAAGGATACTAAAGGAACAGGGAAAATAAAGCATTGCAGTAGAGAGGTTGCAATAAACGCTAAAATGGACTAGATGCCTTTAAGTAAAAACAGACAGAGTAGAAAGATTCCAAATTATCCATCACCTGATAAGCAGGTTGTTAATAAGAACATGATCAAATCTGACTTACTAACTGGAGGGAGGACACTAAAGAAATCTACTGTGACAGCATTTAACTTTCAAAAAGGTGACTGTGACAAAATGAGGAAAATGGTTAGGAAAAAACTGAAAGGAGAAACTGCAAAGGTTAAGAGTTTACATCAGGCATGGCCATTGTTTAAAAATACCATCTTGGAAGCCCAGACAAGATGTATTCCATGCATTAGAAAAGTTGGAAGGTAGGCTAAAGGACTACCGGCATGGTTAAAAGGTAAGGTAAAAGAGGCTATAATTTCTAAAAGAACATCTTTCCAGAAATGGAAAAGGGATAAAAATGAAGGAAACAGGAAACAGCATAAGCACTGGCAAGTTAGATGTAACGCATTGATAAGGAAATCAAAGAGAGAATTTGAAAAGAAGCTTACCATGGAAGCAAAAACATAATACAGATTTCTCTGGATACATTAAAAGTAAAATGCCTGTGAGGGAGTCAGTTGGATTATTAGATGATCAAGGGGTAAAAGGGGCACTTAGGGATGACAAAGCCATAGCAAAGAGACTAAATTAATTATTTGCTTTTGTCTTCTGAGGAAAATGTAAAAGAGAGACTCTTACCAGAAATAATATTCAAAGGTGATGATTCAGAGGAACTGAAACAAATCTCAGTGACCCTGGAAGATGTACTAGGGCAAATTGACAAACTAAAGAGTAGCAAATCACTTGGACCAGATGGTATACGTCCCAGAGTGCTGAAAGAACTAAAAACTGAAATTGTAGACCTGCTATTAGAAATTTGTGAATTATCATTAAAATTGTCTATAGTACCTGAAGATTGGAAGGTTGCCAATGTAACACCAATTTCTAAAATGGGATCAAGGAGTGATCCAGGAAACTACAGACCAGTGAGTCTGATGTCTGTGCCAGGCAAAATGGTAGAAACTATCCTACAAAATAAAATTGCTGAACATATAGATAGATAGGCATAGTTTAGTGAGACAAAGCCAACATGGATTTAGCCAAGGGAAGTCTTGCCTCACCAATCTACTACAAGTTTTTGAGGGCATAAATAAACATGTGGATAAAGGTGAGCTAATTGATATAGGGTATCTGGATTTCCAGAAAGCATTTGACAAAGTCCTTCTTGAGAGACTTCTTAGGAAATTAAAAAATCATGGGATAGGAGGCAGTATCCTATTGTGGATTGTGAACTGGTTAAAAGATAGAAAACAGAGTAGAGCTAAATGTTAAATTTTCCCAATGGATCCCAGTGGAGCACCTCAGGTATCTGTTCTGAGACCACTGCTTTTTAAAATATTTATAAATGACCCAGAAATGGGAACAATGAGTGAGGAGATCAAATTTGCTGATGACACAAAATTATTCAAAGTTGTTAAATCACAATTGCAAGAAGGCCTTGCAAACCTGGGAATCTGGGCATGCAAATGACAATTAAAATTTAATGTGGACAAGTGTAAAGTGATGCACTTAGAGTAGAGTAACCCAAATTATAGCTACACAATGCAAGGTCACTTTAGGAGTCTCCATTCAGGAAAAGGATCTAGGCATCATTGTTGATAATACATTGAAATCTTCTGCTCAGTGTGCAGCAGTAGCCAAGAAAGCAAATAGAATGCTAGGGATTATTAGGAAAGGATTGGAGAATAAAACAGAGTTATCATAATGCTTCTGTATTGCTCCATAGTGCGTCCTCATCTTGAGTATTGTGTGGAGTTCTGATCACTACATCTCAAAAAAGATATAGCAGAATTAGAAAAGGTACAGAGAAGGGCGACCAAGGTAATAAAGGGGATGGAACAATTCTCCTATGAGGAAAGGCTAAAGAGGTTAGGACTCTTCAGCTTGGAGAAGAGATGGCTGAGGGGAGATATGATAGAGGTCTATAAAATAATGAGTGGAATGGAACAAGTAAACGTTGTTTACTCTTTCAAAAAGTACAAAGACCAGGGGACACAAAGTGAAGCTACTGGGTAATACATTTAAAACTAATAAGAGAAAATATTTTTTTACCCAACACATATTTAATTAAGCTCTGGAATTTGTTGCCAGAGGATGTGGTGAAAGCTATCAGTGTAGCTGGGTTTACAAAAGGTTTGGACAAATTCCTGGAGGAAAAATCCATGAACCATTATTAAGGTGGAGGTGCAGAAATCCACTTCTTATCCCTGGGATAAGCAGCTTGGAATCTATCGACCTCTTGAGATCCTGCCAGGTGCTTGTGACCTGGATTGGCCACTGTTGGAAACAGGATACTGGGCTTGATGGATCTTTGGTTTGACCCAGTGTGGCAAGTCCTATTTTCTTATGTTCTTATTTGATGCAAGCGATATTAAACATACTTAGGGGCAGGTTTTCAAAGCCTACGCACGTAAATCCTGGCGGATCAAAAGGCCCAGCAGCACGTGTAAAGCCCCGGGACGAGCATATGTTCCGGGGCTCGAACAAAGGGGCGGAGAGGGGGCGGGGCAGGGCGGGGCCGAAGCGCAACATAAAATAAAGTTGGGGGGGATTTAGGTAGGGCTGGGGGGAAGGTTAGATAGGGGAAGGGAGGGGAAGGTGTTGGGGGGGGGGGGGCCGAAGGAAAGTTCCCTCCGAGTCCGCTTTGATTTTGGAGCGGCCTCGGAGGGAAGGGGGAAATCCATCAAGGCTCCCCTAGGGCTCGGCGCACGCGGTGCACAAGTGTGCACCCCCTTGCGAATGCCGACCCCGGATTTTATGACACGCGCATGGCTGCGCGCGCGTGTCATAAAATCGGGCGTAGATTTGTACGCGCTGGGTTGCGCGCACGAATTTACGCCCGCGCATAGCTATTAAAATCTGGCCCTTCTTGTATAGTGCTGACTGGGTAGGAATTCTGGTTGAACTGGGGACAGTTCAGGCTAAAAAACCAGGATGGTCCTGATGACTTGAAGAAGGATTGATCAAACTCGTAGACTAATGCATGTTTCATGCATATGTTTTAAAATTTGCCAACTTACGTGCGTAAAGCGGGACTTAAATAAGTCCTACTTTACTTTTGCATGTAAAATACACACACATATATTTTTAAAATAGATATGAAAAGTACACTCATTCAATGCATTGATATAGGTGGTTTTGATGCATTGCATTTTTTCACTCATAAGTATTGAAAAGCATATGTGCTGTGGGGTAGAGATATGTATAGTTTATAAAACATGCATGTATCATACACAAGGATTATAAAATAGAAACATAGAAACATGACAGCAGAAAAAGACTGTATAACCCATCTGGTCTGCCCAGCCGCCTAATTACTTGTGTATATCTGTTTGCAGCCATATATGCATGTATATGCTACCATATAGAAACATAGAAACATAGAAATGACGGCAGAAGAAGACCAGTCGGTCCATCCAGTCTGCCCAGCAAGCTTCACACTTATTTTTTCTCATACTTATCTGTTTCTCTTGGCTCTTAGTAACCTTTTGTTCTAATTCCCTTTCACCCCCACTATTAATGTAGAGAGCAGTGATGGAGCTGCTTCCAAGTGAAATATTAAGTTTGATTAGTTGGGTAAGCGGCAGCATAGCTCTCTGCCATGAAGCAGAGGGCAATGCTGGATGTGTGTTTAAAATTTGTTTAAAATTTATCCTATAATAATGTTGCACCACACCTCAGTAAATAGACCCCATAGTTTGTGAGTACCTTTTACAGAGCACTAAAATGCCTGAGAAACAGACTTCAAGAAGCAATGTTAAGAATATGGTCTGAATATAGTTATGTTACATCTCTGCTCAACTGTCAATGTGAACAAGATACAAATTTGTAAATATTATGTACATCTTAGACTACCTTACTTAAATTTTGATGATTATTTTGTGAAGCTAGGTAATTTAAAACAATTAAAAGAGAAACTTGTTTTGTAAACTTTTTATTTATAGTTTTCAAAATAATTATCTCAAGCATTCCTTGACATGGTAGTGAAATATGCAGAAAGAAAATTAACAATCAGGCATCATTTGAAACTATTCAAAAGAAGAAAAAACCCATGGCACATTTCTTACTTAGTCCACTAGAAAAGGAGATCCAAGAAGAGAAAAGCTTGGAGGCAGGACAGAAAAAAAATAGAAATAATACAAAGGAAAACTTACTTATTTACTTATTTATAAACATTTGATATTCTGCTTTTTCTCCTAAATTAATTTCAAGGTGGATAACAATAAATAACTATAATGAAAGTTACAAATACAGTGACTTCATGAATTACAGTCAAATCAAAGAACATTTAACAAGAAGATAAAGGAAATATACAGATATGGTTAAGACTTGCGGTAGACGGTTATAGCAGTACATTTAACTGAAAATGGAGTGTTTATTTGATGGGTTAGACAGCAAGAACATAGAGATGGCCACAAGAACAAAGGCATACATAAGGCAACACCTGTTGCCGAGTTAGATAGTCGGGTAGAAGAAGGTTAAGTCCCTGCTGTGGGATCTAGAGGAAGGGTCAAGCCTTGATTTTTCTCCCAGAAGGCGAAGAAAAATGTCTTACAGTATAGGGATAGGGGAATCTTGGTCCATATTTTTGGGGCATAGCAGCTGAATACACAAAGTCTAATTAAATTATCATAAGAACATAAGAACAGTTACCAATCCAGATCATAAGAACCTGGCAAACCCAAACACAAAGGGCCTCATTTTCTAAACTATCGCAGACCTGCGATACTTTAGGGAATGAGGGGCGGGAGGCCGAAACGGGGGGCGGTCCTGCCGCAGTGTGATCACTGCCGGTTTCGCACCCAATAGCTCCACCATAGAAGGTGTAGCTATTGGGAGCGAACTAGGACGCGAAAAGGGCCTTACCTTTTCGTCGTCTGCGGCGTCTTCGCGGAGTCGGCCCCGGTGACGCCCTGACTCCTCCTCTTCTGGGGCTGACTCCGCCCCCATCTTGGTATCGCACGCGATAAGGGACTTTTCGCGTGCGAAACGTCCCTTATCGCGTGCGATCCATCTGGAAAATAAGGCCCTAAGTCTATTCCATTATACCATTGCTGTTTTCTAAGTCAACAATTAATAGCAGATAATGGACTTCTCCTCCAAGAACTTATCCAATCCTTTTTTAAACACAGCTATACTAACTGCACTAACCACATCCTCTGGCAACAAATTCCAGAGTTTAATTGTGCATTGAGTGAAAAAGAACTTTCTCCGATTAGTTTTAAATGTGCCACATGCTAACTTCATGGAGAGCCCCCTAGTCTTTCTATTATCCGAAAGAGTAAATAACCGATTCACATCTACCCATTCTAGACCTCTCATGATTTTAAACACCTCTAGCATATCCCCCCTCAGCCCTCTCTTTTCCAAGCTGAAAAGTCCTAACCTCTTTAGTCTTTCCTCATAGGGGAGCTGTTCCATTCTCCTTATCATTTTGATAGCCCTTCTCTGTACCTTCTCCATCACAATTATATCTTTTTTGAGATGTGCCGACCAGAATTGGACACAGTATTCAAGGTGCGGTCTCACCATGGAGCGATACAGAGGCATTATGACATTTTACGTTTTATTCACCATTCCCTTTCTAATAATTCCCAACATTCTGTTTGCTTTTTTGACTGCCTCAGCACACTGAACCGACGATTTCAATGTATTATCCACTATGATGCCTAGATCTCTTTCTTGAGTGGTAGCTCCTAATATGGAACCTAACATTGTGTAACTATGGCATGGGTTATTTTTCCCTATATGCATCACCTTGCACTTATCCACATTAAATTTCATCTGCCATTTTGATGCCCAATTTTCCAGTCAACTTATACCCTTGTCATATCAAATAAGAAACAAACACTGTAATTACCAGCAACATCTCTGTGAATTTTTTTTTTTTTTAGAATTAAGGAAAGAAAAATTGCATTGAGAGTGCTCACAGGAGTTATTACTTGATATTTGCATAATTCAAGAGACATTTACAAAGGAAATCGAACAAACACCTCAGCAACATTAGCAAAGGCTTCTTGGGAGAAAAGAAGAAATATGTTTTCTCTCTCTTGTAGTTTACATAGATCTAGGTAGATTCAAACCATCTGCCCTGAAACAAAAGTATTCATACCAGAAATACAAAGAATCCTGTTTCTATCCTGTTCATAGAAGAAAGTCACCACGATGGTAGCTCAATCTTCCTGTCTCTCAGCAGACTTCTCTAGGATGACAGTCAGGCCCAAGCTATCACAGGAGATATTTTGGACATCTTGAGATAGATATTCAAAAGAAAATGTTTAAGTAGGCTAGCCGGATAAGACTTATGTGGATATTCATCAGCATAACCATCCTGTTAAAAGCCCCATAAAAATCAGGATAAGTTTTATGTAGCTAACTTTGGATCTGCTATTAAGCAGATCTAACTTAACCAATTTACTTAACCAGATAAGTCTGAATATCGGCATTTATCCAGCTAAGTTAACTGGTCAAATAACTCCTCCCTGAAATGTCCATTTCCCACCCACCACTTCACCGGATAAGTGGCAGCCACTAAACATGGCCAGATATTCAGATACTGACACTTAGCCGGATAAGTCTTTAGTTATCCAGCTAAGTGGTACTGAATATGGTCGTCCTTGTTCTTTGCTCATCCCTTATGCCTGACAGTTGGCTAATTAACTGGGGGGATTGCTTCACTGGGAATTTTAAGCACATGAGAGAATTATTTTTTAGGCATGGATAAAGGTGTTTAAATGGGATTTTTACAAAGGTTCAAAAGTCTCAAATTTAGATGTCTAACCACATTTTCCTGAGCTTCCAACTTGCTATGGATCCTGTATCAAAGCCACCTTAGCAGTCTGTAAAGCATCTTTCCTTGCTTCCAATCTTCCTAGCAATATCCTGGAAAGAGGTCTCCTGTTCCTGGCATTAAGAATCCACTTTTGCTTTTAGCACTTTGATATCATCAGAATAATCAGTAATAGATTTTTCCATTATGATCACAGCTGCCCAAAGTAGCTATCTCAGGTTTAACAAATCCTGGCCTCATATCAGATTCAACACGGTCACAAGTTAAAACTGACCCAGTGCTTGCCTCAGATCTGCTTCTCATCAACTCCAGTTCATTCTATGTAGTCGGCTGCTGCTGGGGATCTGGACCGAAAATGTTCTCCAACCCTGTCACTGCAGCGAGTTGCTCCGTAGAGGATGCAATGGCTCCCACTTCAGCCCTCTCAGAAAGCAGGGTGGACCACTGCACTCCCTCCTCCCTGCTGGCTCCCCTTTCACAGAAAAAGTTGATCCAGGGGCTGGGGGAATGTCTGGAGTTTAGGGACCGGAGGGGCTCCTCATTCACAGCTCGGGTTGCAGCCTCCAGCGGTCTGGTAATGGAAGCATCTGAAGCCAACCTGCTAAGGGGTTTGCATTACAAAAGAGTCCATCAGGAGCTGCACCCCCAACACCCAAATGCAGAGCTACAGAGAATAAGAGCCAAATCTTGCTCTTCCTCTTACCAATGGTAAGCCCAAGGCACAAAATAAGAAACAGTTAAAACAAAACAAAAAAACCCCAAGAACAAAAGGAGGAGCAGCGGCTTCCCAGGCAATGTAAGTGGCCCATTTGTGCTGTCTTCACCTTTAATCTCCAAAAAGGGAAACTTTTAAGTAATGTTATATTAAGTTTGGAAATAGTTATACACAGGTGAAATTATCATGAGCAGGAGCTGAAAGTTATATAAATGTGGCAATAACACCACAAGAAGAACTAACTTTTGAAAATGTTAGTCGTTCAGTGAATGGGGTTACTATGTTGTGGGTCTGAAAATAGCCCAGGTCTTCTGATAGCATCATTAGATGGCTGTGTTTGCCATTGAGGAAAATACAATGAGAGACTATAATGTTACTTCAACAACAGTACAATTGATCAAGTAAAAATCAGGACAGTAGCTGGGTAAGGGTAGCCTGGGAGCAGTGCCTCATTTTGGGAGGTCTGCTCATTAACCCAAGAAGTACTGGAGATGCAGTAGAAACGACGTTCACAGCCCCACAGGGAAAAAATTCCGGCTCTCGCACAATGCAATACTGAGTAGGATTCAGGGTGACTATGTAGAATGAGGCGAAGAGGCATGGGAGTGGCTTGCGGGAATGATGGCTACTACCTGGTGATTAATAACCTTATTCAATAAACACATACATGGTTAATGTGACTCCAACATTGCTCTATGTTTCAACTTCAAGAGAAAATGTGGAAAAAAGGATTTGCAGTCACAAATAAGCGGGAGAGTAGCTTGCTTGTTGCGGCAGTTACTACCCAAATCAAATAAGCCTGATACTTCACTTGGAATACATATCCAGCACAGCTCACTGCTTCAATGGCAGGGGGGAATGAAGAAAATATGATTTATATTCAGACAACAACCAAGGACTGAATTGCACAGGCTGGGTAAACAAAAAAGGGGAGGAGTAGCTTGCTTATTGCGGCGGTTACTACACCGAATCAATTAAGCCTGATACTTCACTTGGAATACATATCTAGCGCAGCTCACTGCTTCAATGGCAGGGGGAATGAAGAAAAGATGATTTATATTCAGACAACAACCAACAAGGACTGAATTGCACAGGCTGGGTAAACAAATAAGTGGGAGTAGCATGCTTATTGTGGTGGTTACTACCCCTAACCAATTAAGGGGGTCATTTTCCAAGTGGATCGCATGCGATAAGGGACGTTTTGCACGCGAAAAGTCCCTTATCGCAAGCGATACCAAGATCAGAGCGGAGTCGGAGTGGTGTCAGCCCCGGAAGAGGAGGAGTAGGGGGCGGCACCGAGGCTGACGCCGTGAAGACTTCGCCGACAGCGAAAGGTACGTGCCTTTTTCGCTGCCAGTTTCGCGCCAAATAATTACATCTTTTATGGTATAGTTATTTGGCGTGGCGCCGGCAGCAATCGCACTGCGGAGGTGCGATTGCTGCAGGCTATCGCAGGACCGCCCCCCCATTTCGCCCCCTGTTACCGCGGGATTCAAAGAGCCCGGCGGTATTAGTAAATCCAGCCCTAAGTTAGATAATTTACTTCGTTGCGGCTCCAGCACTGCTCTCTGCATCAATGGCAGGGGGGGAAAGAAATTGGAACCAAAAAGTTACCAATGAGGGCCAAGAGTAACAGATAAGTATGAGAAAAATAAGTGTGAAAACTTGCTGGGCAAACTGGATGGGCCATTTGGTCTTCTGCCATCATTTCTATGTTTCTAAGTTCCAAAGGGAGTCATAGCCTTCACTATAAATGCCTGGGTTATTGAGAGAGAAGGGTGAGCGTAATGTGGGATGGGAACCCCAGAATAGCAGCTACAAATGAAAGGCAATGAGCCCTCAGAGTAAGAATCCCGGTCATAAGTGCCAGTGTGTGGTAGGGGTGCACACAGGCATTCTTATTGTTTCTTTTTGGTTTCCTTTCATTTGTATTTGTCATTTTCATTTGATCTTTGTTTCATTTCTTTTCGCTAATTTAAAATAAACAAAAAAACAAACAACAACAAATGAAATTTAAAAATGAAGAAAAAAAACAAAAGTAAAGGCAAAACTAGTCAGGCCCCCATCAGAGAAAAAAAAAACCTCCCCCTATCCCGGAACCATCTTACCGTATTTTCCTTTTTCTTCACGGGGCAGGAGCGACCCCCGACCTCTCCTGACCCACTGGAGATGAGCGTATGAACGGCACCAGCAGACCAAGGCCAGCACCAGAGTTAATTTCTTCCGTACAAAATGGTATCGCCCTGGGTGCGGGCCTGTCCGGTGCCAGTCTGTTTGGAAGAAATTAGCAATGGCACTGGTCTCAGCCTTTCGGTGCTGTTACTTTCTAAACATACATCCAGCAGGAAAAAAGGAAAGGAAAACTATGACAAGAGGGAGCAGGTGGTGGGGGAAGCCTGAGAGGACCATTTTTTTTTTTTTTTTTTATTAACAGTGGTGAAATTTTAAAACAAAATGAATGAAATGTTGTTCCTTATTCTTTCATTTAATTAAAAAAAAAAAAAAAAAGAATTGAAATAAAATAGGAAACGTCATTGAAATTTCCCATTTCATTTCAAATGCATAACATATCCCTAATGCACGGGGTAAGAAGGGTAGACACTGAGTGGGTTGAAAGAGCAAATATGGACGAAGGTAACTCATGGGTAGAAATGATAACTTCAAAGATTAAATGAATGTTTTCGAAATTTAAGCCTTCAAGACTGCTAAGATCCCTTCCACTATATCACTAGAGGAAGGAATCTTAGTAGTCCCCAAAATTTGAATGTTCCTAGCAGATGCAAGAGCAATCTGAATATGTTAGTAAACTAAAAAGCATTAAATTAGCATAAATACTGGAGGACAAATCAATCTTCTCTTCAGCAGCTCTCTTTTACTATATTATTTGTAGATTTTTTTTTTTTTAACATCTATATTTCAGTTATAGCACGACAGCTTTCCAAGAATTAGAAATAAAATAGTAAACCCAAAGCTGCCCAGCCCATGGACATCTGACTTAACAAAGCCGTCTTTTCATTGATTAGCGAAGATGGTTAACTAAAGTAAAACTTCTGTCATAATCTATTAATAGTGAAGAAGGATTAAGGAAAGATTATGTCATAATGAGTCGGTCTGCAGGGTAGCTTCGCTTCTAGTCCTTCGCTGCCAAAGTACAGTTCTCATTTCCAGCAAACAAAGTCTATCGGAGAGAAAAAAAAAAAAAAAAGCACAGAGCCCCTTTAGAACTGGAAAGTCCTGTGCATAGTAATGAATAAATAACTCTTGCTTTGCAAAGCGCTTCGGCACTTTCCATGTCAGAGGTCAAGGCTGTGATTCAGCGGGGGCCTGATCCTTATCTAAGCTTTTGCAACTAAAGGAGAGTGTGCCACAGTCTTATTAAAGAAATGTTTGTTCCACCCTCAATGGACGGAAGAGACAGTGGCTCAGTGCTCTTTTGCAAATCATAGCAATAAGCTGCTTGAATTAACTTCTTTATTGCAAATATTTAATCATTCTATATGCTAAAGATCTTGGGTTTTCTTTTTAAAGCAAATACTCTGGATGGTCTTTTTTTGTTTTTTTAGCTAGTAAGGGATTTATAGGAAAGGGTAAGGAATTTCAAGTCATCTTCCAGTTTCGGTTTATGGATGCGATTTTTAAATAAATAATAAAAATAAAATACTATATTTGGAATTACCAGTTTAAGAAATAATATACCTTTGAAGTTGGGATTAATATTGAATAAATCATTCTAAATAAATAAATCAGCCCTCTGTAAATCATTCTAAATTTATGAAAGAAGACATTTAGATTTAACATTACTATGCAGTAACCATCATATTGAACAATCTGTCTTGTGAAGATTTCTACTTATAAGCAGTTACTCGCTCCCAAGCAAGTAATATTCAGACCTGAGAACTAGTACCAGTCACTAAAGAGGTGAGTAGAGTACACCAGATTAAAGCTTAATTGAATTTAACAGGTTAATAACACCAAAGCAAAGAGTAACTACATAACAATGTTTATCATTTGAGATATGTTCTGTGTCTTAAAAAAACCCCGAAAATTGCATTCACTTGGGTTAAGAGTCAGAGAGTAGCCATCTCTAAAATTAGAAAAAATTTTATCAAAGCCCCCATCCATTATAGTTTTTCTCCAGGCACTGTTTTCACACAGCTACATCATCAAATTGACTATTCATTACTTGAAAATCTGCCATGGAGGTCTCAACTTTTCATAGCGGCTCTTAAATATGTATTCGCTAACTATGAAGTGCTGAATACATTTTCGGGCTTTTTTTATACCAAGGTTTGCCACCAAAGACCTTAAGCAATGTCATGCATGTAAAACAAAATTATGAGACCACCCTGGTTGGAGCAGAATTATAGCATAGAACCATATTCTTTTCGTATTCAAATGTAGTAGGACATAAAAAAAAAAAAAAATCCAGAGTCAGTAAACTAAGCCTATTTCATAGTTTTACTTTGTAGAACATACCACTGCACTTGCATTTTTTGCTGTTACAAGCTCTATATAAGTAGACAATTATCTAAGCTTAATGCCAGGAATGATAATGCATTCAACACATGCAAAATCCCTCTGCTACCTCATCCATAGCCTGTGGGGATAAAACATTTATTGGTTGTTCCTGAGAGCACTAGTGGTTTGAAAATTAGGCTGCTCATGCTGACATTTAGTGAAATCGTAGCTTGAAATTCATTCAGAGCCCAGCACAGTAAAGCCTGATACCGGGATGACTCTGCTGGCAGTCTGCCTTCCCCCACCCACATGCACTGTGGGCTTATTTCTGTCCTGCTACTTTCAATGAGAGGAGGCCTTTTACTTAGCTGCAGCAGTTGGCACGTTGCCCTTTCCATGGGCCAAGCTAACCATCATCTTGGATGTAACAAATTAGTACATTCTCAGAATAATAAGCGCAGACATGAAAACACTATTGTCTTTCGTTTGGAAATGACGTAAACCCCTGCTTCATTATAGCTGGGTGACTTTCAGTTCAGCAGCACCACCAGCAAAACAAAATCTCTTTACAATAATGCAACGGTACATGGACACCCCAGCCTTAACTTTGGAAAGATCAGGAACATTTGGTAGTGTAAAAAAGCTGCTTATTCTACTTAATTATAGAAACAGTTCACAAATAAAACCATGAATGGAAAACCACTTCTTACTACATAGGGACAAGCTGGGTCTCTTTCAACAAGAGGCTTCTCACCTAAAAATCTTTTTTTGAAGCATCCGACATGTTTCTGTCAAAGGATGTCCTCCTATGTGTGATTCTACCATTGATCGATCACAAATTGTAATTACTAAAAGGTACATTTTTAAAAACACGCAGAGATCTCACACAAGAGAAGATGGATGGCAAGGCTCTAATCAAAAGATGAGATAACTCCAATGAAATATGCAAGTAAACAATAACCTTCAAGGAAGAATGACTCCAGGTTACCTGGAAACCATCTCAAAGTACAGCAAGGAGACATTAAGAGGATGATTATTCAGAAGGTTTTTGTCAGGCTAATTTTCAAGTTAAATAAATATAATAAATAATTTTATGACACCTTATCTTTATATAATATATAATTGTATTGAGAAATTATGTGTCAGTAACTTAAAAATTTATAAAGGAGTAGAGGGAAAGTTTCATATAAACTGATTGGTGTCTCGGCACCACAATTCTGTGGTAGTATAATCATTAACTGACCCCCTCCTCCTATGAAAACTTTTTAGTGAAATAAAATGTTTTTCCTTCACCTATGTGTCCTCTTCCGTGCGAGCATTAAACTTTTTTATTATGCCATAATAGTGCTAGATTTTAGACAGCTGAAACCACTCTATTGTAAAACTGTCAAAGTGCAAAGTTCAGACTTCCCTGGGTTGTGTTGGCGTGCGCTATCCAATTTTCAACGCAAATCCCGACACTATCGATCAGTGTTTCAGACAAGAAGTCTTTCCTCAGGGGTGTACGTCGTTGTAGAGCTGCCAATTTCGCTGGGAATCTGGATAAACTTCATGGAAAAAACCTCTGGTGAACTTGAATGTGCGACTCTCGACGGAGTTACTCGCACTCCGTCGCCGGAAGAGTGATTGTATCTTCTAGGCGGTCCCTTTTTATATGCAGCAAAGGTAATGAGCAGTAACCAATGACCGTATAAAACGTGATGACGTGGTCACACCGACCTGATGGAAAACTTGTAGGCAGAACCGCCGGCAATTTTCCGACCTGTTGGAGAACTAGCTGTCAAAATAACTTGGCAACGTAATGACGTGGGCTCATTGAAAAAATTTGATGGTAGACTAGCTCAATGGCGTAATGCCGTAGGCTTGCTCAAAAACAGATGTGATGAATTCATGAACTCATGAACGTCTTATTCAACTCACCAGGAAAATAGGTGTCATACAATAATGTATGACCACCTCGGTGGACCGTGAGTATTAGTTGATCAATAGTTCAAAAGTCTTGTAAAGAAACCCTTATTGTGTGACGGCATATCCCATAGGCCGATCACTAGAGGCTGAACAGGTTGTTATAGCAACGTATTCCAGTTTAAATCGTCATTCATGCCCCGCGGGGCAGATGAAGCTAAGGTGAAAATCCAAAACGCTTCACGTTGGTTGAGAAGAGCCTTGATGTCCCCTCCCCTCAATGGGGCGTCTAAATGCTCCAATACAGTCCATTTCAAATCTGCTATAGTGTGCCCCCTATCTATCAAATGTTGCACCATAGGTGCCGTCATTTTTACTGTGTTGAATCTGGACTTATGTTCTCCCAGTCTTACCTTGACTGGTCTTGAAGTACGACCAATATATAATTGGGGGCATGGGCAGATAATAACGTAGACAACATCACTGGATAAACAATTTGTGTTGTGCTTGCGCCAAACCTTATATCCTGAGACAGGATCCTTCCATAGAATACCTTGAATAGTTTGTGCACACCATGTGCAGTTGCCACAAGGTTGATGACCTACTAATGTCTCTTCACGTTTGAGGATATTGGTTTGGGCATGAACTGTATGTATCCAGCTAGTGCCAATGATCAGCACAGGTTAGTCAGGGAAAACAATGTCCTAAATATAGCTGGATATCTTCATCTGGGTAAAGTTAACTGAGTATACTCAGCGGCAGACTTATCTGGCTAGCTCCTGCTAAATATCCTGGCTAAATTCACCCAGATAACTTTATCAGGCTATATTTTCATTCACTGAAATATTGACCTATTACTTTATAGGTATCCTACCCAAAGCAATATTTTGCAAGATCTATTTTTCGTCAAGTAAAACCACGGTTTCTATCAATTATGTTACACAAGTATTGTTCCCTTTAATCAGTGCGAGTTATCTAGGGCTACAGTTTAGAGAAAACATGCATGAAACACCTTACACATGCTGTCAGCTCGAGTCTGGCAGGCAGAACTTTTCCACGGATTGCTAAGGGGGAGCAGTAGCAGGAAGGGAAATCACAGTGTATCTTTCCCTGATGTCTTGTCAGTAAATAAAGCAGTGTGAACTGCCAAGAAAATCTGAAAAGAAGAGTAAATATTGGTTTAGCAGCTGACATACTAACAGATGTCTGCAGTTTTGGTTGTCCTACTGAAAAAAAAAAAAAATGCAACCCCAAAATGTTCGGCAATAAATCCAGCAACATTTGTTTAAATTGCAATGCTATTATATGTTTGTTGAAGCTGCACCCAAAAATTAACTTCATGGCATTTCTTTTCATTCGTATTTTTTTTTAGTATAAAGCTATTACAGTCAAACGTTATACTGTTCCTGGGCTCCTCATTCCACTTTTAATTCCTTGATCCAAGATGATAAATATACACAGTGACCATATAATAAAGTAGAATGCCTTTTATCCATTATGGTTGGGACCAAGGTCATTCTTCAATGGCAGCTCTGTCTTCTCTCCCCCCACTACCCCACCAGTCTGATCTGATCTCCCTTGAGGCCTGACCCACCACCCCGTGGCCTGACCTAACTTGGTCCTTCTGTAATCTGCTGCTCCAGCTGCAGATACCTTTTCCCTTCAGTGCAGTTAACAGTAGCGGTGTGCATTCATTGGAAATGAAATAAGAAAGTTTAAAAGAAGTTTCCTGTTTTGTTTCATTTCGTTTTTAAAACAAAACAAAAATGCATGAAATTTTTTTTTCATCTTCATTTTTATTTATTTATTTTTTTACTAAGCCCATCACTACCACTAAGAGCCCCTCAACACCCTCCCCCCCCCCCCCATTCCCATGGTGTCCCCCCAGACCCATTGAATATTCCATTATGGGAAAGGAGTGGTCCCCAGTCTGGGTCTGGCCAGCATCATTTAAGGTGTCAGCCTTGCTCTGCCGGCATCCTATCTGCAATAGTGGTAGCTGTGGGGCAGGAATGACTGGGGGACATTCCTTCCTCAAGAGACGTTTTTGACAAAAGGGTAAGGGGACGGGGGAGCTTGAGAGGTTAGGGAGAGGGTTCAGCAATTGGGAGATTTTTCAACCGTGGACCTGACATCTTTTTCTTTTTGTTTCATTTTTTTAAGAATGTGTTTGTTTTCATTTTAAAGAGTCAAAAAGAAATGAAACAAACAAGCAAAAAAATGAAAGACTGAAATGAAAATGTCTGTGCACCCACCTTACTTCACAATCTCAGATCACCTATTTGAACTAGGTAGTGCTGCCTAGATTTTATCTACAGAGCACATTCCATGTCAAATGGCTGATCTGAGACTATAAACCTTGCTGGAGGTTGGATGGAAAAGTAAATGGCAGAAGAGCTGGACTGTAGGGTTTGTCCAGATATTGAGAGTTTCAGAATAATGGGAATCCAGATAAAAGATACTCTCTATTGAATATAAACAGCCACTGCTTATATGTACATGTGTATCCCTCTCTCTCTCTCTCTATATATATATATATTAATATTTATAGATGTATATATAGAGATACGTAGATAGATGCATGGATAGATAGATATAGATATATGTGTAGAGAGAGAGATAGATAGAGCATATATATATATATATATATATATATATATATATATACATACACACACACACAGAGTATATATGTAGATAGAAATGGATATATATGTATATATAAAGGTAAAAACAAAAGTACGCCGGATTTCAATAGATACACGTGTAGCCGCGCGTATCTTTTAAAATCCGGAGTCGGCGCACGCAAGGGGGTGCGCCTCCCCCCACCTTCCCCTTCCTTCCCCTATCTAACCCACCCCCCCAGCCCTACCTAAATCCCCCTCCTAACCTTTATCCAGGAAGTTACGCCTGCCTCCGGGCAGTCGTAACTTGCGTGTGCCGAATGTCTGCTGGCGCAGCAGGCCCTGACACAGGCCGCTGTGTCAGGGTACTCGACCATGCCCTGGACCACCCCGGACCGCCGCCACACCCCCGAACAAGCCCCGAGCTGACACCACACCCTCTGGCCATGCCCCCGAACCGCCCCCTTTTGCAAGCCACTGGACATACGCGCGTCCTGGGGCTTGCACACGCTGCCGAGCCTATGCAAAATAGGCTCGGCGCACGCAGGGGCACGGGCAGGGGCAGATTTGAAAATCTGCCCATTAGAGAATTAGTTTTGCCTTTTATCCCTATTGTAGATGTTTCTTGAAGCAAATCCTCTCCTCATACCATTTTGTTTTTTTTTTGTTTCATTTTATTTTTGTTTGTGGTTTATTTTGTTTTGCTTCATTTATTTGAAATTAAATAAACCTATAAAACTAATAAAAACAAAAGCCCTAAGGTAAAATAAAATAAAAAACGGTGTGGGGTCTGGTGGCTCTTCCACCCACCCAATCTCTGCTTTTGGTCAATCCCTGCTAATCCCCATCCCACCCCACATCTTGACCTATCTGTGGGGGGTCACCAAAGTCCAAATGAAGGCAGAGTGATCTCCAGTTACTGCTGCCCCCTCTGGTGCTGTCTTTCAAAATGGTCCAATTGAATTCGGGATCACTCTTGCCACATTTGGAATCTGGACAAACCAGCGAGGGGTAAGATGTGGCAGGGGGATCTGTGGGGTTAGGAGGATGGGGGAAGTCCGGGGGGGTGGGGAGAGGCTCAGTTTTAGCAGCACTTTTCTTCAGCAGAGATAGGAAATCAAGGCTGGCTGCTGGGCTTGAAAAAAAATTGTGTTCATATTTATTTTATTAATAACAAGGAAAATAGTGATTTGGGTTTTTGACAATGCATATTTATTTTGTTACATTTTCAAAAAGAAAGGAAATGAAATAAGATATTTTGTTGAAATTTCCTATTTTGTTTCAAACAAAAGACCATACCTAATCAGTTATGTTTTAATGTTTAAATGTTTTATGTTTGTTTTTTGTTAATTTTGTAAATTTTTAGCTTTTATGTGTTTGCAACTTGTTGAGGATATTAGATAAGCTAGTCATAAATATTTTAAATAAATAAGAAACTACAATAAGTAATAAAGTTATATTTCTGACAACTTTTGTTTCATTTTGTATTTTTTTTTCTTTTGGCATTTTTCATTTTGTTTATGATTTATTTCATTTCATTTAAGTTTATTTGAAATGAAAAAACAAACAAAAGAAAAAAACATAAAAAATTAAATTCACGTGCTGGGGGCCCTCCTTCAGCCAAAAAAAATCCTATTGCTGGAAGCCTAAAATAGCCTCTACCTCCAATTAAGCAGGAGTGATAGGGATATGCTTTCATATTTGTAGATTACTTTCTATGTGTTTACTGCAAATTGTGATGGGCCATTTCAAAAGAGAGAAAGAGAGAGAGAGACTAGCCATAATGTAGTCACACTAGATAGGTATTTATATCTCTATGGGAGGCCCACCTATCAACTTGAGGTGAGATTTAGGTATTAGTGTAGGGGTTAGCCATATGCAAAGTGAGATGTACGAACAGAACAGTGCTCTCTTGTGAAGATTTGATGACCCTCAGAGTGAGGAAACTCACCCAAAGATGAGATTTGTGCAATGTTCTCTCAACCTAGTTTGATGTTATCAGGTAGAGAGTCCATCAAGCTAGGTTGAGAGAACATTGCACAAATCTCATCTTTCTCTCTTTCTCTCTCTCTCTCTCTCTCTCTCATCTGAGGTTCCAGTTAGGTCTCTGGGAGCTTCAAATTACCAAAACCAGCATCCATAAAACCTGTTGCATCACACCATATGATATGGTGCTATTGCATGCGAAAATGCCTTAGTGCATTTTGATAAATAAGGGGGTTAGTTCTCTCATATATGCCAGTCTATCTTGATATTTTGATTAAACAACATAATAAAAAGTAGCCAAATAATAGTTTTGATGAACTTTTAGTTGTCACTGTTAAATATAACTTATTCAGTGTTGTCGTCATCATCAACATTCTCTATCCGGGTCAGGAACTGGTGCCTGTTTCAGCTTTATTATAGGTAGCCATTGCTCCATCTTTTCCTTGCTCTGTCTAATATTTCTGCTTTAGCTGAATCCTAGAATATCTCATTGTAAATGAAAGACAGTCCTAAACAAGCAACCACAGATGAATAAAAAGACCATTCATTTAGGGGAAAAAAGATATAACTTTCTCATTTTCTTTTCTGTTGGAAAGACATTTAGCCAATCCCAGAGGAAATGCATCAACTTTTATATTCTGATCATCTATTCCCACCTCTCTGACTACTCCATTAACAAACCTGGGTAGCATATGTAAGACATGAACTTCCATGATACATTTTGACAAGTTCTGGAGGTTATTAACAGGATTGACCATTACTATGTTTTGTTTTGTTTTTATTGTATACACAAAGATTTATGTTATTATTTATATTTTAATTTGCTTGAAACATGGACTGAAATACAAAACCTACTGTACATAAGACCATAAGACCATGCTGAGTATGTCTGGCGTGCCATAGCTTTCTCTCTGACGAAAAAGCACAGTGAGGTCATTGTCCCTGTTCTTATTTAACACCATAGGTTATCTTTTCCCGGAAAACATACACTCTCTCTCTCTTAGAATTCTTTTAATACAGAAAATATATTTCGAAGTATTCTGGCTAGAATGCTATGGGTCTGGATAAATTTACAGTTACTGAACTGACTTGGCTGGCAGAGATGGATTTTCTTTTTCAAACAAAAGTATTTTTATTTGAATTGGACCTCAATTGTCCTGTTGGAAAGTTGTATTTTTTTTTTTAAGGATATTCCCAGCAAAAGTCAGGAAGGGGGGAGTAGCAATTACTGTTTTTCATCTGCTTTCACAATGGGTCTATTTTACTCAGCTGCCCAGCAGCCAGCATTATAAAAGACAAGAGCATACTCAAGACAAGGGAAAGCATGTAGCAATTACACGTCCTTTGTAAGAAAGGCAGTATTTCTATAATTTGTTTTTTCAAGAAATAAACAGTAGATGACAACAAATTTCTAAGGCTGAGTGAACGTCTATGGTTTTGCTACATTCCTTAATATTCACGCAAAATTTGTGAAAATCTTAATTCTGGTTTTTGACAACTCATACTGGTTGTGCTGGAAGGTGGGCAGGAGGGGAGGAGAACAGCAGATTTTAACTACAGTAAACATTTCAGGCCGGATTTTTAATGGCCCCTGCATGTAAAACGCGTGTGGCGGGCCTTGCGCGCACTGTGCACATTTTAAAAGGGGCCCAGCCACGCGCGTAACCCCTGTTATGTGCACAAGAACCGGGCCTCGGCAGAGGGGCAGATCTGGGGTGGTCCAGGGGGCGGGATGGGGCAGGGCTAGAGGCGCCCGGTACAGCAGCCATTTGCCTCTATGCCGGGGGATCGCGTGCCGGCAGGGTGCCGGTGCATGCAACTTACTACAGCTCCTCTGCAGAAGCAAAAAAAAAAAGGTAAAAAAAATGGGGGGCCCTAGGATAGGGATAGGGGGTGGGTAGGATAGGGAAAGGCGGAGGTTAGAGTAGGGGGTAGGAACCCTAAATAAAGACATTATTCTATATACTGTCATTTAAACTGTTACTAAGTGATTAGTAACTCTGTTACTGGAACTTCGGTATATATGATATTGGAATTTTATATTGAAAAACTTCGGTTTTATGATATTGGAATAACTTGTAATCTAGTATCATTGTAATTACTCTATTCTGATGCTCTGTTACTGCTTCAACTTAATCTGCTCTTCTGAAGCTCTGTTTCCAATCAATGGAACTGCTCTTTAGGAAGCATTTACTGTTCAATGTATTACTGTTCAACTTATTCCGGACTGTTACTGTTCAATGTAATTGCTCTCTTCTGAAGCACTGTTACTGTTCTTTTAATGCCCTTTTTTGAAGCATTGTTACTGTTCAATGTAATCCGAACTGATTTGTAACTTTTTACAAGATTTTCGGTATATAAAATTGTTAAATAAATAAATAAATAAATAGAAAACTGTTAAATAAATAAATAAATAAATAGGAAAGTTCCAGTCCACTCCTTAATTGGAACGGACTGGGAGGGAACTGGGGAAGGCGCCAATGCATCGTCGTGCGAATATGGATCAAATCGGCACCCCCTTGTGTGTGCCGCCGCCGATTTTATAACATGTGCACATGCGTGCATTTTTTAAAAATGTACCCCTTAACTGGAGGCCTTGTTTCCATTGACAGGTAAATATTCCATTTGATTTTTGGAATAAAATCTCTATTCAAATTGTCCATGTTGGAAACCATTCTGGGGAGGGGACATTTTCCAACTGTCCGCATTGGAACAAAGATTGCTCATCCATTTTACCTGCAAGCTTTGTGCTAATTTTCAAAGTAAACGTAACCTACACTCATATATTTACTTTGAAATTTTCCAAGGGGACAAAATGTGTGCAGTCATTGGATCTTCTTTTTGCTGCTGGGAGAATTTTGCTGGAAAAGTACACATGAAGATTTCAAAGTACCATCTATATGTCTGCTTTCCCTCCCTGCCCCCACATAAACAAATTCCCCCCCCCCTCCCCCTGGGAATCCCTCCTTTCAATGTGGGTAACATTCCATACATTAAGGGAGGTTGTGGTTCGAGCGCGGACGGGACGCGCAACAGATGCAGAGCAGTTGTTATCCTTACTGGGCATTATTATATATATTGTCTCTTGCCTGTTTGTTTTGAATTTATTTTATGTCTGCTTTATTCTGTAAACTGCTTGGATAAACTTGTTGCAGCACTATATTGTTTAATAAATTAGAATAAGTATAAATTAACATCTGTTAGAGACCGAGCCCTTTCATTAGCAGGGCCTAAACTCTGGAACTCCATACCAGAGCAACTAAGACTAGAATCCAATTTAAAAACATTTTAAAAAGTTTTGAAAATGTGGCTTTTCACCCAGTCGTTTAATATCAGTGCAAACTAAGGGCCTTATTTTCTAAATGTATTGCACGCGGTAAGGGACATTTCGCACGCGAAATGTCCCTTTTCGCGTGCGATACCAAAATGGGGGCGGAGTCGGCCCTGGAAGAGGAGGAGTCGGGGCGTCACCGGGGCCGACTTCACGAAGCCGCCGCAGATGACGAAAAGGTAAGGCCCTTTTCGCGTCCCAATTTGCTCCCAATAGTTACACCTCCTATGGTGGCGCTATTGGGTGCGAAACCGGCAGTGAACACACCGCGACGGTGCGATCGCTGCCAGCTAGCGCAGGCCCACCCCCCTGTTTCGGCCCCCACCCCTCATTCCCTAAAGTATCGCAGGCCTGCGATACTTTAGAAAATGAGGCCCTAAGAGATATATCCTAGAAGCTATAATGCAGAATTTTGACTTGATATAAGTTTATGTACATTGGTCCTTTGACTTACGAACCAAATTGGTTCCAGAGGGCTGGTTGTAACTCAAGTTGGTTGTAAGTCAAGACTATTTTTTCCATAGGAAATAATGGAAATACCCATAATGCATTCCAAACCTCCCAAAAGCACCCCTTACCTAACCATTTCTATAATAAAAAATGGTTGTATAATGTCTGTAATTACCAAAAACACCAGTAATTTACTAGTGTACTCACCAAAAAGTTATCAAGTGTGCCTAGCCTACCAGAAACAACAATTTCACCTCCTCCACCAGTTCCTTTACTATATCTGCATATGGACTCTCTATCTGGGTAACATCAAGCTAGGTTGAGAGAACATTGCATAAATCTCATCTTTGGGTGAGTTTTCTCACTCTGAAGGTCATCAAATCTTCACAAGAGAGCACTGTTCTGTTTGTACGCCACACTCTGCATGTCAAACTGGCCCCTAACCCCTACACTAATACCTACACCTCACCTTGACTAACTAGGTGAGCCTCATATAGGGCTATAAACTGGGCCGGTACAAGGGGATTAGGGGCCCTAGGTGAGCCTTCTCCCTTGCGCGCTTCCCCCCCATGCCGGGGCTCGGCCCCAACTCCTACATCATTCTCAATCACGCCCACCGGCTGTGTGGTTTTCTGCGTCGCAAGCAGGTTGGGCACTGTTCGCGGCCTGCCATATCTTCACTCCTCTTTGCCGCCACTTGCAGCCCCATATGGTTCGCACCCAGTGGCGTATCAAGGGTCTCTGGCGCCCAGGGGCTAATGCATTTGTGTGCCTTTCCAGCATCCCCTTCTTAATCCTTCTTGTATTAATGCTTAAGGTCACAGAAAATCAGTGGCATCTCTAGACAGAAGAATTTTTTTTTTTTGGGGGGGGAGCCAAAATGACATTTCTTCATCACACCCACCTCTATAGCATGGATCCTGCTTTAAAATTGGTTTTAAAAAAGTGTTAATAAAAAAGTCCAAAGGGTCTTCTGCGTAATTGAAAACCTGGCTGTTTGCACAAGCATTTCAAGTGGAAGCCAGGTAGAAATTTATCATGTTATTTTATTAATTATGTTTAACATTTAACTTTATTTTAAATTTTTAAGATGTTATTTTATTAGTTATGCATAAAGTTCAGTTCTTAATTAGAATTTTAATGTGTATTTAGTTTTTAGGATTTTATGATTGTTTTCTGTGTTTTTATGAATTATTGTATGTTATGTTGAATTTATTGTAAAGAAACATTGTAAACCGGTGTGAAGGTTCATACCAACATCAGTCTAGAAAAACCAGAAAATAAATAAATAAATAAAATTTTAAAAAGCTGGCCAGTTTCACACTTCTAGTAAAACTACTATAAAAGTATTTGATAGCCTCATTCAACTAATTCTATATGGCTATGAGAGTGAAGTCTGGAATAAATAGGAAGGGACAGAACGTGCATCCACTGAAATTCCCCCAAACAATGGAGCTTAGATGTTTCCCTTACAGCTCATCATAGTAAAAGATATTTTCAAATTTTTGTGTCACCTCACAGTAACAGCAGCACAAACAGCTTCCACTGCCAGGCACATTGTGAACTAACACAAAACCCCGCAAAAAAACCCCACTCAAAATTTATACTGCAGTCCCATCGTAACATAACAGTAATAACACCAAGGACTCAAACAACAATAACCCTACCTGTGAAAAAGCAAGGGTAAATATTACACTGGGTCCTAGAATACTAATACACCACCTACTGAGGAAACAAAACAAACCTGATTGCTATAGATCCCTATATGGACACTACATGCTAGCAAAATCTCTCATCATGGTCACACACACAGAGCAGAGACAGACTCTCACCAAATACAGAATACAAAATGAAGGAGCCCAAATTAGACAAAAACTGAAATGGAAACTCCAAGAAGCCAGACTCCGATTATTAACAATAGAAAAATAGAACCATCATTTCTCATAAAACAAATAAAATCAAGAAACATAAAGCATCAGTTATAATAGTAAAACCATAATAAAATAATATTTTAAAACTACTGATAAATATAATTTATATTAATTAAAATCATATACATTTTTTACAATTTCCCAAACACCAATAAAATATTTCAAAACAGCACATATATCAAATAACATTCAATAATTAAAACTAATAAGGATTTTAAAAAGCCCCTGCTGTCCCCTTCTGTGGGAGCTCTTGATTTCCAGTCACCCTGATATTGTCGAGGATTAGGAGGTTATCCTCTCTCTCTCACACATACTCACGTCCATTCTCTCTTACACATACACTGTCACATACATAAACATTCATGCTCTTATATCCACCATAACCTCTCACTCTCACTGGCACTGACAGGCTCTAAGACACTCTCTCCCCCTCCCCCTCCACCCCCCCCTCACACACACAAACCTTTACTCCCTTGGATTTTCTCATACACACTCATGCTCACAATCACTGGCTCCCTCATATACACACAAACACCCACACCCAGGCAAGCTCCCAGTCATTCTCACACACACACACACACACACACACACACACGCTCTGACCCCCCAGGCAGGCTCCCATTCATTTTCACACCACTCCCTCCCCATCCCCCAGGCATGCACACATTCATTCTCACACACACAGACCCCCAGGCAGGCACCTATGCATTCACATACATACACCCCCAGGCAGAGTCCCATTCATACACATGCACACACTAAAGGCAGACCCCCCTCTCTTTCTTTTGCCAACAACCTTGGAACCTTTCTCATTCCTATGCTGCCACTGTCACTGCTGCCGCATGGCTATTGGGGAGGCGCCGATTGCTGCTACTGACACTGAAGCCCATTCTGCTGCCTCCTCTGTGCAGGCCCCGTGGGCTTCCACTTTCTCCATGCTGATCTTGTACATTGTGAGATCCGCATAGAGAAAGTGCTATTCTTGCACATTCCCAAAGATTACATGTGCCAATCACTAAAAATTATTATTTTTTTTTTTTACCTTTGCTGTCTGATCTTAGTTTTCTAATCGGTTGGTCACAGGCTTTTTTTTTCCACCTTCCCTTTCTTATTTTTTTCCACCTTCCCTTTCTTATTTTTTTGCCAATTCCTTTTATATTGTCTTTTTTTCTATTTCTTTTCTCTCCATCTTCTTCCCTCAAACACACAGTCAGGTTCTCATTCTCACATGCATTTTTCTCTCACACACACACACACAGTCTCTCACTGGCACATGCTGTCTGACTCTCACACACACAGGTTCTCTCTCACGCCCACATACTGTCTTGCTCAAGCACAGGCTCTCACTGTCACATGCTCTCTCTCACACAATCATTCATACACCCAGTCTCTCACTGGCACATGCTGTCTGTCTCACACTCACAGGCTCTCTCTCACTCCCACATGCTGTCTTGCTCAAGCACAGGCTCTCACTGTCACAGGGTCTCTCTCATACACACAGAGGCTCTCACATGCTGTCTCTGCAAACATTCAGGTCCTCACTCCCACACACAGTCTCTCAACTCACTCTCACACACAATCTCTCAACTCATCTCCTACACACACACACACACACACACACACTCTACAAACCCTCAGCCTCTCTCTCACCTCTGGGCCTCCTCTTCGCTGGTCGCCGCAGGGTGGGCTCTGCAGCGGCCCTGATCTTCTTGGGCCACAGCAGCCCTGCTACCGGGCCTCTTCCTCTTCTCGGGCTGCTGCAACTTGGGATTCGCGGTGGCCCGTAAGCGCTGCTCCTCTTCTGCACGTGTTGATGCTCCTCCTCCTTCCTGCCCGCTCGGCTCCGGCAATGTTTATTTCCGGGGCCGTGCAGGCAGGAAGGAGGAGGAGTAGCAGCAGTGCGTTTAAATGCGATCTTTTTCTTCGGGCCGTGGTGACGTGAGCTCCACCACAGCCCTGCCGATCTGCCTGCTATATGCGTGTCGCTGCTCAGCCGCCAGTGGGATGAGGTCCACTGGCGGCCGCATGAGCCTCCCTACGCCCGGGGGCATTGGTTCCCCTCGGGATACCACTGCTCGCGGTGCCCCCTAATACTCGGCACCCTAGGCCCAGGCCTAGTTGGCCTAGTGCTTCCACCGGCCCTGGATATAAATACCTACCTAGTATGAGGGCATTACGGCTAGGTGCTTTCTCTCTCTCTCTCTCTCTCTCTCTCTCTCTCTCACTCTCATGGAGGTGGTGCACACAAGAGGGTGTACAATTGCGTACCAAGCTGCACTAGCTTTTAGGGATGTGCAGAGCAAAATTTTATGTTCATATTTTTTATGTCCGAAAGGGGGTCCCACTTGCGGCCAATATGGACATAAAAAAAATCCAATGAGTTGGGTATATGTACATATGTGCAAAAAAAAAATTTAAACCCCCTCACCCTCCTTAATCCCCCCCCCAGACTTACCACAACTCCCTGGTGATCGAGCGAGGAGTGAGGACGTCATTTCTGCAATCCTTGGCGAGAAGCATGTGACGTCGGTGGCACGTCGAGTGACGCGGCGTCACGTGATTCCCGGCTCGTTCGCGCCGGACGGCTCGTTCGGCCCAAAAAGAACTTTTGGCCAGCTTGGGGGGGCCTCCTGACCCCCCCAAGCTGGCCAAAAGTTCTTTTTGGGCCGAACGAGCCGTCCGGCGCGAACGAGCCGGGAATCACGTGACGCTGACGTCACGTGATTCCCGGCAAGTTCGCGCCGGACGGCTCGTTCGGCCCAAAAAGAACTTTTGGCCAGCTTGGGGGGGCCTCCTGACCCCCTCAAGCTGGCCAAAAGTTCTTTTTGGGCCGAACGAGCCGTCCGGCGCGAACGAGCCGGGAATCACGTGACGTCGCGTCTGAGTGACGCGGCGCCACGTGATTCCCGGCGAGTTCGCGCCGGACGGCTCGTTCGGCCCAAAAAGAACTTTTGGCCAGCTTGGGGGGGTCAGGAGGCCCCCCCAAGCTGGCCAAAAGTTCTTTTTGGGCCGAACGAGCCGTCCGGCGCGAACGAGCCGGGAATCACGTGACGCCGGCGTCACTCGACGTGCCGCCGACGTCACATGCTTCTCGCCAAGGATTGCAGAAATGGCGTCCTCACTCCTCGCTCCATCACCAGGGAGTTGTGGTAAGTCGGGGGGGGGATTAAGGAGGGTGAGGGGGTTTATATTTTTATTTGGCTCAATAATCGCGATTTCCCACATATCGAACATATCTATGTTCGATATGTGGGAAATCCGATCGTTTATGTCGAATCAATTTTTTAAGTAAAAAAAAAATATGAGTTGCGTTTTACTAATGCGGTCAATCCGAATGCACACCCCTACTAGCTTTCCCTCCCCTGGGCTGAAGTAAGTTGCGCACGCTGGCCAACTGCCGGCACGTGATCCCCAGCACAGCAGCAAGTGACCACTGTGCCTGGAACGTCTGGCCCCACCCCGCACCATCCGTTTTTGTAAGCCCCTACACGCATCCCAGGACTTTACGCGTGTCGCCGGGCCTTTTGAAAATAAGCCCGGCACACATATGACCATTTACGCGTGTTACCTTTTGAAAATCCAGCCCATAGTGCTCAAATGTATCAGGTGCCCACAATTGCAACGGGCACTCGTCCATTTTTATCCCGCTTATTCAGGCCGATTTCTGTGTTGTTTTGCTGAGGTTTCTGAAGACGCCCATAGCTAAGTGCCCCTTGCTATAGGCAATGCGGCCATAAGAATGTTTTTTTTAATCAAGCCAATATACATTTGTTTTTCAATACCGCAAACAGTTCATTTAAGTTCACAACGATACTAAATAGGAGGACCCACAGAGGACCATATTTTTTTATTTTTCATGAGCCCTTGACTCATGACCTCTGGAGCTGGAGTTAAATTTGCTGCCTTAAAAGGTGTGCGTTGGGTGCCCTGTGATTTACTGCATCGGAAGGGGGATAGCAAATGGACTTATTTACATGGAATTAACATGTGAAGGGCGCTATCTGCTACGCATTTGTTTAGGCGCGTGTTTTGGACACACTAATCTCCTTAGACCCATACACTAGGCTGAGCGCACTTTATTGCATCGGCCCCCTATGTGTGTATATCCACACGTATGGGTTACGCCATGCCAGGAACTTTGTGCTGGCGAGTTTCTGCGTGTACTTTCTGAGAACTTTCAGCACAAAAGTATCCACGCACTTTTGCTTTGAAACTTTGCAGAAGGGCCTTTGAAAACTACTCTCCTGTTATGGCAGAGTTGACACTCTTGGCACAAGAGAAGCCCAGCACTGGAGTAGCAGAAGGTTGCTCAAGACATTAGCAGTGGCACATGAATGCCCGACTCTCACCCTAATCCCTGCACACTCACACGCCCATCCCTTCCTGTATTTCTGAGTTCAACAATTAACTATTTTTGATGGCAGACAATTATTAATGAAGGATACAGATTTTCTGCATCTGGCAGGAAAACCAAACCATTTTTGCGAGGATGCAAATGTTCAAAAGGCAGTTTCAAACTCTGCATGCCATATGCAAGTCTGAGGTGCTAATTTGCTTTTTCACAAAATAAAAAAAAAACCTCTATGAACCTAATCAATTTTCCTTTTTTTTTTTTTTTAGTGACAAAACTGTGCAGCTGGTTCTTCGCCACCTTCTCCTCCTGCTCTTTCTTGATTTCAGTGTTCCTTATTATAATCCTGGATGAGTCTACCTTAGAATTTTCTTTTTTTTTTTTATATATTATTCTTTTCTTTTTGGATTGTGTTTTGGAACCCTTGGCAATTTTGTGGACTTGTCCTGAGTTTGATAACAAAATCCAAAACTTGGGGCCTTATATTCAAAATGGATTTTTCTTCATTTTGTACCTATTAAAAGCATCTTTATTTGAAAAGGCCCTTAAAATCCTAATCTCAGACAGTATAAATTAAACCAGTCATTGCAATTATCTGCTAATCCGATAAAGGTCTGGGGGGGTAGGACCAAAGCATCAGTGTATTTCAGATAATTTGGAGTGCTTGACTTTATTTACCCTGTTTAATTTAATGACATTTTGCATAAAAGCTTGCCAATTAATGCACAATAATAATGAGTTAAATGGCATACAAAGTCTGATTTGAATTTCTGAGCATTCATAGTCTTGTAAAAAAATATTTTTCAGATAGCAAGAGCTAAAATATCAGAGTTCCTTTGCCTTACCAGCCAAGCTAGTTACAGAGTGCCGCAGACCTTTTATTTGGAAAGTTCTAAAGGTTATGTTAGTTCTTTTTTTTTTTTTTGTGCTCTCTGGAGTGAATTTTCAGAAGCATATATAGGCGAAAAACACCATTTTACACACGTATATGTAGACCATTGGAAAATTACCCCTGGGATGAATGCATAAAAGTGAGCGCAGAAGCAATTTCATCCATTCTTTTAATCGTGCATGAATGAGGTGTTCCTGGGATGGAGGGGTAAACCATTTACGCATGCACTTTCTAAAATCGAAATCAGTCACATCAATGAGTGCATGAATATTTCCATCAAACTCCCGCAAGGTGTATGCTGTGCAAGGGTTTGCCCCTACCTGCTAATTCTCACAGTGGACTCGCGCGCCTAAGTCCGCTTTGAAAAATATGTCTGAAGTCCATGTTTACTTTGCTCTTGTGGATTTCAGTGCTTTCTTATAAAACAGAGCTGCCTACATTCACAGAGTGCATGTAAAATGACAGAAACAAAAACACAACCTTCAGAATTTCGGGGAGGGGGAGTGTTCCCCCAGTTTCATTTTGAAACTACATAAAAGGACATGCTGACATTTCCTATGTTGATCCTATGAAATATTGCCCAGGCCACTTGTTCCATCTTTTCTGCATACTTCAAACCCAAACTGACAGGTCAGCAACACAAGCAGGAAAGTTAGCCTGCCAGGTCCCCTTGCATGAACATTAAGGCTCTCTTTTCTGAAACAAGAAACCATGTTTCAGATGCTGCCGTTGTTGCTTGTTATGACTGTTGGTCGCAAACGGCTGCGATCGCATCTACTCACATCTTGTGTTACTTTTAGGGATGTGCATAAGGAAAACATTTGTTTCGTTTTGGTTTTCTTTTCGCCGGGACCCAAATTCATTTCATTAATTTCATAGGGGGGGAAAAACCAATTCATTTATTAGTTTCATTCGTTTTTCGTTTTGCCATTAAAGTCAGTGGGGGAAGTATTTGTAGCCTATTTTTGGCTGTAGAATTAGGGTTTGCTTATCAATTCTGATGAAACTTCTGGGGAGCAATCATCAGAACGAGAAAAGAGCTCCAAGGTACTTAGACTGGCAAAGTGGCACCAAAGTGGCATGAATAGCCTAAGGCACTGTAAAGGGGCAAAGGGGTACCAGGATTGGCAAGAGTGCTTTAATAGAGATGCAAAGCAGCAGCAAGAGTGTCAAAAAGACACCACAGCTTCAAAAGAGAGCACCGATAACAGTTGTATGAACCCTCGAAGGCAGCACAACAGGCAAAGTGGCAAGACAAGTGGCATCAACATCCTACAGTACAATGAAAGGGGAAACATAGCAAGCAGAAAGAGTGTCAGAAAAAACCACAAGGTGCCGATAAAGGGATAAAGCAGCAGAAAGACTAGCACCAACACACTGAGGAACCATGATAATGGCAAGAACACCACAAGGAGTAGAGTGAGTCATCTGGTGTATGGCAACAAGGCAGAGTGGCAGAAAGTTGATAGGTGCAAGACAGGATGGCAGAGCGGAGGTAGTCTGGTCCCTGTGGTTTGATAGGTGCAAGACAGGTTAGCAGAGCTGAGGTAGTCTAGCAAACAACCTTCTCAGATAGAACCCAAGAAGAAAGTGCACTGTGTGCTATGCTTGCTTAAGGTAGAAATACAGTGGACCCTTGACTTACAAACTCAATTGATTCCAGAGGGCTGGTTGTAACTCAAGTTGGCTGTCAGTCAAGACTATTTTTTCCATAGGAAATAATGGAAATACCCATAATGCATTCTAAACCTCCCAAAAGCACCCCTTACCTGACCATCAGCTACATAATTGAGCGGTGACTGATGTGTCATGAATGCGCAGTAGAGATCAGTTCTCACCAAAGTGCTGCACTTGCGCGGATGAGACAGCTCTCACCGATGTGCCACGCCTGCGCAGCAAATGCGCAGAAGGGAGCAGCTCTAACTGTGCAGAAGAGAACTCTGACTGACGTGCCGCGAACATCCAGAGCTTTGACCAACATGCTGCAAACATCTCGCCCGCTTTAACAGGCCCATGAGCAGCTGTGAATGCGCAGAATAGACAGCTCTGGCCGGCATACCTCGCTTGTTTTAACGGGCTTAACGGCTTTTTCTATAATAAAAAATGGTTATATAACGTCTGTAATTACCAGAAACACCAGTAATTTCTAGTGTACTCACCAAAAAGTTATAAAATGTGCCTAGCTTACCAGAAAAAACAATTTCACCTCCTCCACCAGTTCCTTTACGATATCTGCATATGGACTCTCTACCTGGGTAACATCAAGCTAGGTTGAGAAAACTTTACACAAATCTTCACAAGAGTGCCATGATCTGTTCGTACGTCACACTCTGCATGTCAAACTGGCCCCTAACCCCTACACTAATACCTATACCTCACTTCGAGTTACTAGGTGGGCCTCATATAGGGATATAAATACCTACCTAGTATGAGGGTATTATGGTTGGTCTCTCTCTCTCTCTCTCTCATATATTATTTTAACACAGGAGCCATGGGCCCATTGAAGAACCCTCTGTTGTAGCTGGCGAGGGACCACCATGTGCCACGGGGTAATCGGGTATGTCCTCTGCGACGAAGGCTCGAGAGAGAGCATTGGTGTGTAAGTTTTTATTTTGGCTGGATGATACCGCAGCAGGAAATTGAATCAGGTAAAAAAGAGGGCCCACCGAGCTTGGCGGTGGTTTAAATGCTGGGCATGATGTAAATACTCAAGGTTTTTGTGAACCATGTATACTGTGATCTGATGTTGGGTCCTCGAGCCAGGGACGCTATTCCTCGAAGGCCAACTTGATGGCCAGCAACTCTTTATCTTCAATGGTGTAATTTCATTCCGCCAGAGAGAAGCACCAGGAAAAAAATGAACATGGGTGCAAGGTATTGGTAGTGGAGTATTGGCTCAAAACGGCTCCTACGCCAACATCAGAGGTGTCGACCTCGATGACAAAAGGATGTCTGGAATCTGGATGGCGGAGACATGGTTCCTCGAGAAAAGCGGCCTTAAGATCCTGAAAGGTGATCATGGCCTCGGGCAAGTGGTGAGTGGTGCGGTCAAAGTGGAATAATGGTAAATAAAAGACTGATAGTAATTGGCAAAGCCAAGGAATCTCTGAAGTGACTTGAGGTCCGTAAGTTGGGGCCAATCGCGGATGCTCTTCAATTTCTGAGGATCCATTCTGAACCCTTGGCTGGACACCACATAGCCAAGGAAAGGAACGGTCTCCTGCTCGAAGGAGCACTTTTCGAGTTTGGCAAAAAGTTGATTATCCCGCAGACACTGGAGAACTCGAGAGACATCCCGGCGATGGCTTTGTAGGCCTTGCGAGACTAGAATGTCATCGAGGTATACAACTATGCACTGGTAAAGCATATCTCTGAAAACTTCATCAGATTCTGAAAAACCGCGGGTGCATTGCAAAGGCCGAACTTGTTGCATCCTTTAAGCGAACCATTGCATGTTGTGCGCCAAACTGTCAACAAAGAAATCTGGTCTAGCAAAATGTAATCATTTTGGGGCAATTTTCAAAGACTGCAAAGTCTGTGGGTAGTTTTTACCTGCAGAATTTGCATGAGTTTTCAGAGCAAAAGTGAGTGCACACCTTAACCTTGAAAATTACCTTGCAAAAACTACCCGTTTACATTTACAACCAATAATACGTGCAGGCAGTTTCCCTGGTGAAATTTATGAGCACACTTTCAAAAATAAAAAAAAATAGGCATTTAACTCAAAACCCCTCCCTAACTTTCCCCTACCCACCGGGAATGACTCGTTGATATGCAGGTAAAAAGATGATCGTACAAGCTATTTGTGCTTATTTTTATCTACATAACAAGTGTGCAATTTTATATAAGCTCATTTCTTTGGGTAAAAGCAATACTTTATAAATGGAAATGGCTTTTTAAATTGCCCTCCATAACACCATATCAGTAAACAATGTGATCTTAGTTGCCAAACAAAACTAAATTATAATAGCTGGGTTCATACATTCCAAAATAAACATTAAATAAACCCCCTCCAAAACAAAGAAAGAACCAAAATGGGGCCTCCCCAGGATTACCCAACTGCTGTGTCAGTGCCATGAGCCTCCCTCGCTCTAGACAATTTGCCCAGATCCGGGGCTGTGGCTGGGGTCTCCCCAGGCTGTGCTGAGCCAAGCCCAGCTCAGGCCTTCCCAGCCTCTCTATCCCCCTGCTCCCCACAAATAAGCTTAAACTGAATGCACCCACTCTTGCCCAGCCAACTCCAGCTCCACAACATCACTGGCCATCCCCGAGAGCAGTGCCAATGTTGTCATCAAACAAAATGGCACCAGTCTCAGGGCTGGCTAGCACCGTTTTCTGGAATGGACACAACAACAAAATGGCTCCGGCCTCAGAGCCGGATAGTGCCATTGTGGAGCTGCTGGAGAAACTTGGGATTGAGAACTCCTGCCATTGCTGGTATCCTTTTGCCCCTCTCACACTGCCTTGGGATATTCATGCCACTGTGCTTTCTGCCTTCATCCTCAGTTGATGCCTTGGAGTTGTCATGCCATTGGGCTCACTGTCTTATCCGTCATGCTATGCCCTGGTGGGTTTGTGCCATTTTCTGGGCCACTTTGCTCCTCTTTAGGTACCTTGGGCTGTTCATGCCACTGTTGTTCTTGGTGACCTTTGACTTTCTTTGGGTGCCTTGGGGCATTCTTACCATTGTTGGTGCTGCTTTGCCCCTCCTATGGTATCTGGGTGTTCATGCCACTGTTGATAATACATTTTGCCCCTCTTTTAGTGCCTTGGCTGTTCTTGTCACTGTCGGTGCTCCGTTGCTCTTCTCAGACTGCCTTGATCTGTACACGAAACTGTTCATTCTGCTTTGCCCTGTGATGATCCTTTGTGCTATTGCTGCCACTCTTGGCTCCAGTTGCCCCACTCCAGGGGGGGATGAATTTTAAAAGCGTTGCTCACGCTTAGAAGCCCATATATGCAAGTATCTGGGCTGCGCGCGAGCAAGGCGTATCTCAAAAGTCGAAAATTCCGTGCGTATATTTGCGGTCGCGAGTAAAAGAAAAAGGGGCGGAGTTAGGGTGTGTCGGGGGGGTGTTCCGGGGAGGGCCCAACAGTTTCGCACATTGCCATGTATTTTAAATCCGCAAACTCAGTTAGCCGCGTATATTTACTGCTGCTCCTGATGAGTCTGCAGAAATCTCTTTTTAGGATTAACATGACAGAATGAAGGGGCAGGGTCAACGGGGGTGTGTGCAGGCTGAATAACCAGAGGGGTCTGGATGACCTCGAGATAGACTGGACAAACATGTGGACGTATTGGTAAAACTGGGAATGTCCTTCACGCAAGCATGTTTTAAAATTCACTGATCCTGTGCGCATTAAAGACAACAAAGACAACTGCACACATGATTTAAAATTCCAGTGTATGTCTGCTCGTACACCCATCCGTGTATGTGTGGGCACCCGTGTGCTTGCTTTAAAATTAGCATCTTGGTTCCTCAGCTGTTCCCCTGCTATTGATGCCTTCCTGAAAGTTTCATTAAAATTAGAAAGAAAACTCCAATGCTCAAGTCCAAAAGTGGGAAACAAATGAATAAGTGACATAAACAAATGAAAATAAAATTCATTTGAAACAAACAAAACAAATTAAGGGTGCAAACAAACTAAAATAAGAAACCAAACCGAAACATTTTTCCACACATAGTTCTAATGCGCGCCAGCATTTGAGAGCAGGATCCTCTTGGACCCCCTGACGTATTCTGAAAATTTGGTGTGGATAGGACAGCAAACACAAAAGTTACTGGGGGAGATGGGAGGAAGTAAGCTAAATATTAAAGGATGAATGATCCATATCATATCAAGATCGCTACCAGAATCAAATCCCTAGAGATGACCATCCTTGGAAAGAGAAAATCGTATCTTGAACAAGATCTAGAATGCGGAACCTCTGAAATTTCTCATAATTAATGGTCCTGCTATGGATAGTTTCAAAATTTCCAATTCAATTCAGTGGCAATAATGGTCAGTGCAGTATCTTCTTATGTATTTGTGGGTGGCAGGACATGGTCTTTAGTTCAAAAAAGACCAGTACTGTATTTCCTCAAATATTCATGTGCTGTAATATTTCTAATGCCGAAACAACAATCTTATACTCAAAATGAAGGGATATGCCATTTCCATCTTAGAAACTAAAGGCCTTGCATTCTGTCCTTTTTAAATAAAAATCACTTTACAGTTATGCAGAAGCAGGCTTGCGTACAACAGGAAAAAAAAATTAGGCCACTCTTTATACAGGATTAATTCAAGTCCACACTCAATATGCAGTCATCCAGAACAACTGCTCGGGCTTATGGTCTACTTCTGATGCTTAATTATAGGGATGCTAATGACGGTGTACTCAAATTACATTCACAGACATACATTTGTTCCAATCAAACAATATTTGGCAAAAGCCAAACAGCATACTCTAGTGCAATCTGTAGCACTTAGATGTGGTGTTGTAATAAAATGCTATATGCACATACATTTTATTAGTTGAATATTTAAAAAGTAATAGATGTTCACATTATGTTCATGTTAGAAAATAAGTAAAATGCTAGTTTTAAGCTAAAAAATGTGAGAGGTTTTGTGGTGGGGAAGGAAAAAGTAAAAGCGAAAAATACCAGGAAGTTGATATTCAAAGGCATTTATCTGGATAACTTGTGACTTATCCAGATAAGTGTTGATATTTGAATATTGCTGGCACTTAACTGGCTAAATTTTATCCAATTTAGCTGGATAACTTAGAAGTGTTTGGGGGCGTTCCAGGTTGAGGATGACTTATCCAGCTAATTTTGATATTTGGAGTTAGCTGAATGAGTTATTTGGCTAACTCTAGACGTGACAAAGAGAACATAGCTGATTAAGTGGTAATCTGGTTAAAACATCTACATGCACCCTAACTATTATCTCATCCAGTGCTTCAATATTAAGTGCCACCTATTTGTTGATGACATACAACTCTGCATCAAATTGGGATCTGTTGTATAGGGAATTAACTATTGCAATTCCCTATACAATAGCATCTCAAAATATAGTTCAAAGCACCTCTAGCTCCTACAAAAGTACCGCCATGAGAATTTTTGTAGGAGCAAAATCAACTGATCATATCATGCCTATTCTAATTCATCTTCACTTGCTCCCTGTATAAAGCAGAATAAAATTTAAAATTCTCTGCTTTGTCTTCAAATGCTTGACTAAAAAAGCCCTTGAATACCTCTCTCAATTTCTCTCCCTTTACATGCCTTCAAGGGCACTCTGGTCCACTGATATAGCTCTTCTTTCCTCTCCTCCACTGATCGCTACTAGATTGTCCTGCATGATACTTTCAGGCCGATACAGTACAGTGCGCTCCAACAGAGCGCACTGTTAACCTGCCCTTGGACGCGTGTTTTCCCTTACCCCTTATTCAGTAAGGGGAGGAAAACGCGTGTCCAACCCGCGGCACCTAATAGCGCCCTCAACATGCAAATGCATGTTGATGGCCCTATTAGGTATGCCCGCGCGATACAGAAAGTAAAATGTGCAGCCAACCCGCACATTTTACTTTAAGAAATTAGCGCCTACCCAAAGGTAGGCGCTAGTTTCTGCCGGCACCGGGAAAGTGCACAGAAAAACAGTAAAAACTGCTTTTCTGTGCACCCTCTGACTTAATATCATGGCATATTAAGTCGGAGGTCCCGAAGAGTAAAAAAAAGTAACAAAAAAGAAAAAAAAATGTTAAATGGGTCGGCGGCTGTCGGGCAGAAAACCGGATGCTCAATTTTGCCGGCGTCCGGTTTCCAAGCCCGTTGCTGTCAGCGGGCTCGAGAACCGACGCCGGCAAAATTGAGCGTCAGCTGTCAAACCCGCTGACAGCCGACGCTCTGGGTCAAAAGGAGGCGCTAGGGATGCGCTAGTGTCCCTAGCGCCTCCTTTTGTTTATTTATTTATTTATTATTTTTATATACTGACATTCGATCTCAATCGAGATATCACACCGGTTTACATTCAGGTACTGTAGGTATTTCTCTATCCCCAGAGGGCTTACAATCTAAGTTTTTTGTACCTGAGGCAATGGAGGGTAAAGTGACTTGCCCATGATCACAAGGACCTTTTGCCCGTTTCTACCGCATCACCTAATTTAAATACAGAATCGCGCGCACAGGCGAGTGGCCTGTGCGCGTGCCGGGAGAGCGGGCGTTCGTCCGCTCTCCCGCGGACTTTACTGAATTGGCCCGTTTGTGCTTTAAGCTGTTGCATGCCATAAATTTGGATCAAAGTACCACTAACCCTGCACCTGGAGCCAGGCTACCTTAAGTTCAGGAGAAAAGGTAAGGCACGGCTTTTCAGCCAGGCCTTCCCCAAAGATCCTCATCTGTTCCAGATTCCTGAACCCCCAGTGAGGGACTCTGTGTTATATACAAAAGGAACACAACTAGGTCTTGAAACTGTTCACAAATGGGTTTTCCTTTGCTGGACCCTAATGCCTGGTCAATAGCAAATTATTCTTTGACTTTAAGCCTCTTTTCATTTAAATTTATTGTATTCTGCCTTGGGAAAAGGTGGAATAGCAAATATTCATAGATGAATAAAGAAATAAATATAGCTTAGTGGGCTTGGCAGCCCAATTCCCTGACTCTCACCTCAGTACCATAAAAATGGGGCCTACTGACCTGAGGTCTCTCCCCCTTCCTCAAGTCGCTCCAAACATTGACATAAGATAAATGGGTATGAGGCTGATCATAGCCCCTCCCTTTCCCCTCATGGTTGGTGATAAAAATACCTCTGATCCCTCCTCATGCCCTTTCCCCCTCCCCTCCCCCAGACCAACCCATCCCATCTGTCATAACACTGAAAGCTGCCAGGAGAGGTAAAAGGGTATGATCTTGGTGGCAGTAAGAAGTTTTGGAGGGTGCAGGAGGGGTGAGAGAGAGAGGGTCGGTCTGGGACCAAGGGGGTATGAGGAGGGGTCAGAGGCATTTTTGTCACCAACTGCAGGGGGGCAAGGGAGGGGTGACAATTAGCCCAGTAGCTCTTTACCATTTGTCAGTGTTTGGAGGGTTTGTGATGTGATGAGGTGGAACTTCACACACGCTAAAGCAGCCTGGAGAGACAAGACAGAAACTCCAGAAGGCAGAGGGAACTCTGAATGAAGATCCAGGGCGGAGAAAAAGTAAACCAGAGTTGACTAGAGGATTAGAAAGCTAGAAGGAGCAGGAAGCATAGGGCTGCTGAGAAATGTAGTTTTGAGATCCTTGGCAGAGAATTAATTAGGAACAAGTCCCACAGCCAGGGAAAGGTGTGTTACTAATTTGGAGACACAGCTGAGACTAATTAGAGACTGAAGTAGAGCAGCTGTTTTCTGCTGCTTAAGATAATACAGTTGCCCCTCCTGCTACCCCCTCCCCCCAAAAAAAGTGTAGCACTCTATCAGGCCGATACAGTACAGTGCGCTCCGACGGAACGCACTGTTAACCTGCCCTTGGAAGCGCGTTTTCCCTTACCCTGTGTTTTCCCTTACCCGCAGCACCTAATAGAGCCCTCAACATGCAAATGCATGTTGAGGGCCCTATTAGGTATGCCCGTGCGATACAGAAAGTAAAATGTGCAGCCAAGCCGCACTGGGAAAGTGCACTGGGAAAGTGCACAGAAAAGCAGTAAAAACTGCTTTTCTGTGCACCCTCTGACTTAATATCATGGAGATATTAAGTCGGAGGTCCTGAAAAGTAAAAAAAAGTTAAAAAAAAAAAGAAAAAACAAATTTAAAATGGGTCGGAGGCTGTCGGGCCGAAAACCGGACGCTCAATTTTGCCGGCGTCCAGTTTCCGAGCCCGTGGCTGTCAGCGGGCTCGAGAACCGACGCCTGCAAAATTGAGCGTCGGCTGTCAAACCCGCTGACAGCCGCCACTCCGGGTCAAAAGGAGGCGCTAGGGATGCGCTAGTGTCCCTAGCGCCTCCTTTTGCCTGTTTCTACTGCACCACCTAATTTAAATACTGAATCGCGCGCACCGGCGAGTGGCCGGTGCACGCGCCGGGAGAGCGGGCGTTCGTCCGCTCTCCCGTGGACTTTATTGAATCGGCCTGTATGTGAGTAACTAGTTCATGTAATGGAAGAAATGGCCTGGATCTTACTTTTCCTAACTGAATATGCACATATTTCCGTTTCTAATTTGTGGTTACTTATTCTATATTTGCAGAGGGGCCGTGTTCTGCTTGTGTGACCATGGTGAATTATTTTGCTTTCTGTGTAGAGATCTAAAGCAGTCTGGCTTGTTCTATTTTCTCACTAGGAGACACATTGGTGCTCTGGGGTAATATTTACAGTGTTGCCTTTTGATAGCTGGGTTGTTGTTGTTTGAGTTATGGATGTTAGTGTTGTTTTGGTATGGCAGATTTGCTATATAACCTCTGAGAGGTCAAAATTCAGAGTGCTGGCAAGCAGGTAAGATATCCATGTAAAGTTATTCATTTAGGGGTAGATTTTCAAATACCGCGAATAGGCGTACTTTTGTTGGCGCTCCAGGCGCCAACAAAAGTACGCTGGATTTTAGTAGATACGCGCGTAGCCGCTAAAATCCGGGATCGGCGCGTGCAAGGCTATCGATTCTGTATAGTAGGCTGCGCGCCGAGCCGCGCAGCCTACCTCCGTTCCCTCCGAGGCCGCTCCGAAATTGGAGCGGCCTCGAAGGGAACTTTCCTTTGCCCTCCCCTCACCTTCCCCTCCCTTCCCCTACCTAACCCACCCGCCCGGCCCTGTCTAAACCCCTCACTTACCTTTGTCGGGGGATTTACACCTCCCGGAGGGAGAAGTAAATCCCCGCGCGCCAACGGGCCGCTAGCGCGCCGGGACGCGACCTGGGGGCGGGTCTGGAGGGCGTGGCCACGCCCCGGATCACCCCGGGCTGTAGCCACGCCCACGAGCCCACCCCCGGAACGCTCCCGACACGCCCCGAAAACGCTGCTGCGCTCGGTCCCGCCCCCTGACACGCCCCCCTCCGAAAACCCCGGGACTTACGCGAGTCCCGGGGCTCTGCGCGCGCCGGTAGGCCTATGTAAAATAGGCTCACCGGCGCGCAGGGCCCTGCTCGCCTAAATCCGCCCGGTTTTGGGCGGATTTAGGCGAGCAGGGCTCTTAAAATCTGCCCCTTAACTTTTTCTGGATATTAAGAAGTACATATGTATAAGTCTGCCACTTAATCTACCCAAATAAAGTTACATGCACAACTTGACCTGGATAACTTTAGGGCAGCTATTTTTTCGACCAGACATGCACATAAGGCTCCATATGTGTGTTCATCAACTGAAATCTAGCCCCACCACAGGAACGCCTCTTTTTATCTAGATAAATTTTGTGCTCATAATGAGTTGCATGCACAAAATGTATAAAGTCATCAGGGAGTGATATTAAAATCTTGTTTTTCTGTGGGAAACTCCTACAGTTACCTGCACAAAGTCTTTGAATATCGAATCTCTGAATATCTTTTTTGATGGTTTGGTGCTACTTTATAAAGTGCCTGGTAATGGAGGGAGATTGTGTCACTGCTACTGAGATTTTGAATATTTTTGAGTAATAAAGAGAAACTTCCTAGTTTAGGCTCATCAGCCATTTCATGCAATGTGGTATCGATTTCTTTTACTTTATAAACTTTTGTATTTTTTGATTATATATATATATTTTTTTTTTTTTGCAGCCTACCTTGAAAAATCACAGTTGACACATTCATCAGATACTGTGACATTATTTCTGAAACATATTTGTATCACAAAAGTAATACAGAAGTCAATATTTGGCTACTATCCAGCTGAGCAAGTTAGCTGGAAAAACATATATGGCTATCTTGTCTGGGATATTCAGCCATGTCACAGAATATACCAGAAAAGACAAAAAATATCTTAAGGGAAACTGCAAATGGCAAAATATATCAATTTGAGGGGGTGAGCCATTAGTTTTTGTAAATTTACTGAATATACCAGGTCATTGAATAGCTACTGGATACGTTTATCTGGCTAACTTTAGACCTCTAACTTATTCTGCTAGGTTAGCCAGGTAAGGGTGAATATTGGCACTTAACCAGCTAAGTTAACCAGATAAGTACCTCTGCCCCAGAGTGCCCTGACCTTGTCCCTCACTTAAGGGCTGATGTAATAAGACCCCTGCTGAAATCCATGCTGATTTTTCTGCATGAATTTTTTTGGCACGCGCGGCAAAAATCGGCGGCAGCGTGTGATGTAATAACAGTCATGTATGCTAATTAGATATGAGAAAATCCAACCAAGAAACTAGAACTTGTGGTGCACTCTACTCCGTGAATTATAAAGCCCAACAAAGTGCACACGAAACTTAATTTGGTCAATGTTCCAAAGTCCATTCCATTTATTATTCCAAATGGTTACTCCTTGCATTCACACCACAGAATTCTGTTATACAACTTAACAGCACATAAAATCCACGTACACCAAACACACACATCATAATGTGCGCAGTAATGCCCATCAGCTTGAGAATGCCCGCAATTGATTCTTGAAGCAAAAGCCTTTCTTTTTTGAAAAAATGAATAAATTAGTGGTCTAGAAGTTGATGTGAAGGTGGGTAGAGCAATTAACCCCTTCATGATCAGGCTCCGACCACCGGCCAGAGCATGAAGTGAAGATTGGCGATTCTGCCTCATTGAGAATCTGCCTTCTCTCTACCAGTTTCATCTGCTGCTTGGCTGACCTGCAAAAGCATCAAAAAACCAGTTTCCACACTGGTGCTTTCACTTAACTCCTGCCCTGACCCAGACACTAAAAACCCACATTAAAAAACCCGCACTAACCTGATCTCCCTGCTAGCACGGCTCCCTGCATTGCCCATGATTAGATAATCACTTCCTTTGCATGGCATTAGCATGCACTCACGCAGAACAAGCCATGTGTTAGTAAGCGGGTTTCAATGCACATTTCAATGCACATTTTTTCCCACATACAAACCCTTATTACATAACCGTCTAGGGTGGAAGCGCATGCATGTTATAAAATCGGGTGTACATTTGTGCGCACCGGGTAGCGCGCACAAATGTACCCCGCACGCCGTAGGATTTAAAATCGGCCCCTTTATGTGGAAGGGAATTCCACAAAATTGGCACTACGCAAGAAAATGTTGATCAGTCCCTGGATCTTAGATAATCATCAGGAATATATTTAAGTTTTTTCGGACAGATGGAAAGGAGCTACCTCCTATAACACTTTAAAAGTTAAATGGGTGATCTGGTGTCAGTGAAGAGTGGAAAAGAATGGAGTGATAAGCTCTCTAAAACCAAACCAGAAATCATCCTAGCCGATACGCTCTGAGCCATATGTAAAGCATGTACATGTTTTAAATGGGAGACCTGCAAGGAGAGAGTTAACATAATCAACAGAAGAGAAGATTAACAAATGCAATGCAGTTTTTAATTGGGTGTCTTTTAAAATGGTTTTAAGAGACACAGTGGGCCAGATTTTAAAAGGGTTATGTGCGTAAATATGGAGGATTTACGTGCGCCGGGCCTATTTTAAAAAGGCCCGGTGCCGCACGTAAAGCCCCGGGACACGTGTAAGTCCCAGGGCTTGCAAAAAGGGGCGGGGAGGGGGCAGGGCATGGGTGGGGTGGGGGCGGTGTCAGGCTCCCAGCACAGTGGCCATATTTGCTGCTGTGCCGGGGAACGCGCACCGGCAGTTAGCCGGCACGCGCAACTTACTTCGGCCCCAGGGCTGAAGTAAGTTTCGAGATAAAAAACAACCCAAAGTAAAAGGTAGGGCGAAAAGGGAAGGGAAGGTTGGGTTGGGGGGGGGGGGGGGGTAGGAAAGTTCCCTCCGAGGCCGCTACAATTTCGGAGCAGCCTGGTAGGGAATGGGGAGGGCAGTGCGGCTCGGCGCGAGCTCAGTGCGCGCAAGGTGCACAATTGTGCACCCCTTTGCACGTACCGACCCCTGATTTTATAACATGCGCGTGGCCCAGTGTCTTTTTCCAAAAAGATTAAATGTGTTTTTCCAGGCTTTTCACAAGTGGTTTGAGTTCCCCACCTAAGCAGATCTGAGGATCTAGGGCAGGGGTCGGGAACCCATGGCTCGCGAGCCAGATATGGCTCTTTTGATGGCTGCATCTGGCTCGCAGACAAATCCAAATCAGTGTGTAGTCACACTTTCCAGTCCCCCGCTGACCCAGCTGCTCCCCGGTCCTCCTTCGCCCGGGCTTAAAATGCTGTCAGCCCGGGCGGAATGCTGCAGAATAGCTGGAGTCGGCGGCACCGGAATGCTCTCTTCTTCCCGCCCCCCCCCCCCCCCCGCGGCCCGGAAGAGGAAGTGGTGAGCAACGGGTGCGTGCGCGGGAAGAAGAGACCACGCTAGTGTGGTCAGCGTCGGTCCGACAGAAAGAAGACTGTGCAGCGCGGCTCGGAAGAAAATAAAGAAGAGCGTCAACCCCTGCCGCCGATGGGACTCCTCCTCCGCGAGGGCTGAAAATGAAGGAGGTTAGCGTTGGGAGGAGGCTGCTGCTGCCACGAGTTCCCGGGGTGGGGGTGGGGGAGAGAGAGAGTGAATGAGCGAGCAAGCATGTGTGTTTGAGATCCTGTGTGTGTGAGTGAGAGATTGCATGTATGTGAATGATTGAGAGCTTGTACATGTGAAAGAGAGTATGTCTGTGATTGAGAGCCTGCCTGTGAGAGAGAGAGCATGAATGTAAGTTTACGATTGGGAACCTGTATGTGTAAGTTTGTGATTGAAAACCTGTTTGTGTGAAAGAGTATGTGTGTATGATTGAGATCCTTTGTGTGTGAGAGAAATCATGTGTATGTATGATTAAGAGCCTGTGTGTATAAATAAGAGAGAGCATGTATGTCTGTGTGTGATTGAGAGCTGGTTTAGGTGATGGAGCATGTGAATATGTGATTGAGAGCCTGTGTTTAAATGAGAGAGAGAGACCATGTGTGTCTGTGTGTGATTGAGAGCTGATTTAGGTGAGGGAGCATGTGAGTATGTGAATGAGAGTCTGTGTGTGAGAGAAAAAGACAGCATGTATTTATGTGATTGAAAGCCTGTGTGTGTGTAAGCGTGAAAAGATAGACAGCATGTGTGTAAATGTGTAATTAAGAGCCTATATAAGTGAAAGAGAAAAAGCATGTGTATATGTGAGTCACTGAGAGCATGTGTGTATAGGTGTGTAATTGAGAGCCAGTGTGAGAGAGAGCGCTGGTATGTGACTGAGAGAGGAGAAAGTTCCAGGCAAACCACCCCTCCTCCTGCTAATTCAGAACAATCTCAGGACACCTGGATATCAAACGTTTCCAGGTATGCAGAGCAAAACATTTTTTGTATCCTTATTATTTTTCATTACTGGGTCTTTGTGTCTGCTATTTTGAAATATTTTGTTGGTATCTGGAAATTTTTTATATGAGTTTTTAATTATTGGATATTCCACTCATCAGCTGTTTCGAAATATGTTCTTTTTGTTAGTACAGTTTTACTGCTGATGATTTTATATTTCTTGATTTGTTTTATAAGTATGGGTGATGTTTCTTTTTTCCTTTGTTACACTGCATACAGAGACTCTGGCTTGTTGCAGTTTCCAATTCAGTTTTTTCTGCATGCTTCTAGTTATGGGTTTTGGTCTCTTTATTCTATGTTAGGTGAAGGTCAGCACGTGATTCAGGTGAGGTTTTCTGCTGGCGTGTAGTTTCTGTGTAGGACTCTATAGCAGCCTGACTTGGTCCGTTTTCCTAATAGGAGATGTATTGGTGTCTTAAGGCCTGGTGTAATATTTTCAGAGACTTATTGTACTTTAAAAGTGTGATCTTACATAAAATGCACACATTTACTTGTATTTAGTTTTAAACATATTGTATGGCTCTCATGGAATTACATTTTAAAATATGTGGCGTTTATGGCTCTCTCAGCCAAAAAGGTTCCTGACCCCTGATCTAGGGCAAAAAATTATTTTCTGCTTAGCCACAAGATACGTATCTGCTTCAGAAGCATTGAGTCTACTGGTTCTCATTCACCCAGAGAGGGGCATGCAGAGCAAAATATAATGGTTTGTTCTGTTTCATTGCAGAGAGGCTCCCATATGAATTCTATATTGAAGGTTTTGGGGGAGGGGTCTTTTTTTTGTTTTGTTAGGTTTTTTTAAATATTGCATGCAATTTCTGAATACTACACACTATTCAGAAATAGTGTGCCCTAAAAATGATAGAAAATAAACAACAAAATGTGTTTTCTCTATCATTTTCTTTTATTTTAAAAAGCAAAATGAAATGATAGAGACAACGTTGTTTGACATTACCTGCATCATTTCAAATGAAAGCACATCCCTATTGCCAAACACTCACTGATACACTCACTGTAGTTGAATAGCTGTGGGGTGATATGAAGGTCCTATAAGAAAAGCTTAAATTGATGCAAGACAAAGGTATTTTTGATTAAGAGATGTCAGTGAACAATTACTCACCTTGATGTTTTTTCTTGTTGATTTGTTTGGTGCATCTTTATAGTTTTGGACAATTGGAGAATGGGACTATTCTTAAAGAACCAGCACACGGTTGGGAGCAACTAGGCATCATTCCTACTGGAGCCAAGAAGGGGGTCAGAGAGGGCCAGGGTGGGAGTTGTTTGGTGCCAGCACTTGTCAAAGACCCAGCACCGGCCCACACCATGCATGCCTTGGGGCTAGGCCTTGGTACCAGGGCTAAACCTTGGCACCGGGCCTAGGCTGCTGTGCCAGGTGATCAGAGGCATTTTTTTTTTTAATGCATCGAATATCAAAATACCCCCACATTTTCTGATATATTTATCAGAAGCTACTTTTGGTTTGTTCAATTCGAGGGCATCCTTTGCATTTTCTGCATTTGTTAAAAATGAATGCACATCTCTATTATGGATAGGTTTGAAAGTTGGGCTCATTGGGTTTAAGAATCCAGTTAAGTTTTATTCTCTGGTCACCATAATTTCCCATTATGGAAGTTCATTTCCATTTCGAGAACTTGCTGAAATGCAGCTCCTGCTTGATGACTTTCCTGAAAGCTTCATGACTAGACTGCATATTCAAAAGGACAATATTGTGTCTGCTACTTCCTGATGTTCAGACGGTATAATAACCATCATATTGTGGCCTAGCTTACAAGTGCAAAAATAAAAATAATTAATAATCTTACTTTGCAACATTCTAGATCAAAGCAAAAACTATAACCTGAAAAGTCTCAGTCATCTTATACTCGGACAGAAAGAATTTCATTTGATTTGACTCATTTTTAGGATAAAACTTAATTAATTAAAATTAAATTTATAAAGACCCGACGAAAGATGCACTCATGGTTAGCATGTTGTCACGAAGTCCTTTTTAGGGGGAAAAAAAGGAAATTAAACTATTACAGGACACCTTGTTAAGTAATTATATATCAACATCATTCTGCAATTAAATAGCCATCAGGCCCTGAAGAATTTCAGATAATTATTCAAAGATAATTTAATAGGAGAATTACTGTATTCAGGCAAGCATTAGCTGGTAATCTGGCTCGACTAAAGCATACAATTAATTTCAGCACCTTGATGAGAGTCCCCTTTTTACAAAACTACCTTCTTTTTCCCCTCTTCCTGATGTTACTTACAAGGGATTCTCTATTAGTTATTGTACAGGAAGAAAAAATAATACTCTATGCATTTATATGCACACACACAAAAAAAGGGTGCCCCTACAGTAATGCACAATATGCACCTGTCTCGTGCCTTCAGGCTTCTAACATGTTGCAAAAGCAAACCAAAATGTAATCAATCAAATAAAGTGTTGCATAACAGAGTCAATCAATATTATATAAAAAATAAGTCTTTGGAAATCAGCACAGAATGGGAAAACTTCATAAATCTTATTCTGAAACTCAGGACAACCCAATAAATTGGTAATTCTGCTGCACCGAGAATTCTGGAGTACATTAAGAAAAATCAATCTAAAAAATAAATCATAGCTTATTCTTCTTAGTTGTTTTTGTTTTTAAACACGAATATTTTAAATACTTTAAAAGTAATTTTGACATCACAGGGTTATTTCTGTGTGTCCCCAGGGCACTAAATAATAACCTTTCAAACAGTTGGTGCACTGTTTAAGGCTGCAGCTCACTAGTTATAACTATGCAAGCTCATTTTTAGGAATCACAGGTCCTAATAATAGCATTTTAAAGTTGTGGATTGCTGGGAAATGTAAATACAAGAAACCCCTGAGACAGCAAACTGACATGGCAGCAGTGTGTTGTGCCACTAGTGCATAATGGAGATGTAAATGTCAGGGCAAATGCAAGAATCCAGACCTGCCAATGCTGGATGTGTCATAAAGGTTAAGATAATTGACCACATAGAAAAGAATCAACCCCACCAGCCAAGCAGGTTGCACAGGAAACTAGGTCCTTTCACACTACAAAGTGGCACCCAAAGGGGGAGGTCTGGAAAAGTGGATAAGGCTACAAGAAATCTCAAACATCCCAGCAAAATTAGCATTTTTGTTGCCTTGCAACCAGCTGAATTATATTTTACCTGACAGAAGCTGAGGTAATTATTCCAAATGTTCTGTTTGCTAGAATTTTTTTAGCACTTTGCTAGTAGAGCCTATAGGCAAACATGTATATTAATGCTATCTTATTGTAACTCTTGGCACTTTTCAATATATTTAATTATACAATATACTGTTATTTTAATACAATTAAAATCTTAAAACTAAATGGATGAAAGAGAATAAATATACAGTATTGTTATGGTTTTAGATTGTGAATGTTTTAATTAATTTTGTTTTATTTGATTGTTCTATATGTTATTGTATGAAGGTGTCTATTGTTTATTGTGTGTTATGTGTATAATTACGTATGTAAATTGTAATCTGCAATGAATCCTAGAAATTTGCAAAATATAGGCAACATAAAGAAAGTATCTAAAATGTACTTTCTCCTGTAGATAAGTAGCCTGAATTAGCCATGCTGTCTGAAAACTTCGCTCCTTCATGTCTGCGCAGTGTTTTCCCTCACGATTGACTCTCTTTCCTCAGTTTTTCGCTTTCCCACACAGTAACGGTCAAGGGTTCTTCACTCTTGGAAAAATGTTCTCTCTCTTTCTCAAAATCACTTCGGGGAACCCCAAATGGCACTTTTCAGTGCCCTAATAGCTCCTAAAGCTCCCAGTTTTAAATTTTGTCAATGCGGCAAAATCATTGCCGTCACGGATGGGAATACCCAGTGTTATTTATGTCTTGGAACAGACCACGATCAGGCATCCTGCTGGGATTGTGGCAGGATGTCCCCATGGGCCCAATGGCAGAAAGCCACAAAGATCAATGGACTGAGGGAATTGGAGGAAGGCCTATCTGGTTCCTATGCCCCTAACCAGTGCTCCGCACAATCTTTACCAGGGCAAGAAGCCAACAGATCAGAAAAACAAAATCAGGCATCCTTCTTGGAACCAGCTATCAGTAAGTTAAAACTGCCAAAAATTGTAGCAGGTCAATTGAAGCATGGGCATTCCCGTAACAGCCCGGACACACTGAAGCGCAATCAATCAAGCGCCAACGCATCAAATGCATCGTCTGATACTTCCCATGATAACTGGAATCGGACTGAGCCTTCGAGGCTGACACAGGAATCTGATCAATGCAAATCAGCTGATGAGCTGCGTCGATAGATGCAAACATCAAAAAGTGCGTCGAAGTCGACATCGGACCATGCTTCCAGGATGCCGATACATCTGACTCCGACGCATGCGTCGAGGCCTTTGAAAACTAAGAAATCGATGCATTTGACACAGAAACACCATGTGTTGGAAACTTTGGTTGCAGGATACTTGCACCAATTTAAGGATCTACCCATAGGGCCAGATTTTAAAATCTACGCCCGATTTAATAACATGTGCACGCAGCCACGCGCATGTTATAAAATCCAGGGTCGGCGCATGCAAGGGGGTGCACAATTGTGCAATTTGCGTGGGCCGGGCCATGCAGCCTTCCTCCTTTCCCGATTTCGAAGTGGCCTCGGAGGAAACTTTCCTTCCACCCCCCCACCTTCCCCTCCCTTCCCCTACCTAACCCACCCCCCAGTCCTACCTAAAAAACCCCTTACCTTTGTCCTATAAGTTGCGCCTGCCTCCGGGCAGGCGTAGATTGGACCGCCGGCTGATGGCCATCCCGCGATCCCAAGCACAGTGGCAAATGGCCGCTGGAGGCTCTGGCCCCAGCCCCGCCCCCAGACCATCCCACCCCACCCACGCCCCACCCCTTCCTACCCCTTTTTCAAAGCCCCGGGACATACGCATGTGACATTGCCGAGCCTATGCAAAATAGGCTCGGCGCGCGCAGGAGCGTGTTTTCAGAGTTACGTTCATAATATACATGTGTAACCCTTTGAAAATCCACCCCATAGTGGATTTAGAAGGTTTCAATGGCTCAGATGCCAATACTCCTCGCATTCCAAAGCGCTCTTCTTCATCAACTTCGGATAAACATCACAAGAGGTCACACACCAAGGAACCTTCAGACCACCCTCCAAAGTGGTCAGGAAAGTCGACTTCCCCTAGAGAGGGCCAAGACAGCTCTCCACCAGCTAAAGAAATAGAAAACAACTGCAACAACCAGCAAAGGGTTACAAGCTGCAGCCTCTCAATCGCTGTCCCAAATTATAGGAATTCTTCAAACTTTCTTCGACACATTAGTGTCCTCTCAGAATCCATTCCCCCCCTCTAGCACATCAGCAGGGGAATCGGAGCATTCCATTATTTCTCCCTCACCCGGTTTACAATTGGAAGATGAGGAACAAATGCTGGAGCCAAGCCTGCTAGGACCGGGACCAAGTAGAGAGCATGTTTACTTCTCTCCACCCTCCCCAGAGTCTTCACTAAGGATACCATCAGACCCTCCGGAGGAACCACCAGAACCACCATCACCCCCAGAGGTTCTCTCATACCCCAGGTTCATAGAGAAGGCGGGAACCACATTAAACCTGGAAACCAAAAAACTCCCAGATCCTAGAGCAGACATGCAAGGGCTACTCGAGATTTTTGACATACCTGCAGAAACAACAGCTCTACCATCTCATTCTGTATTGGATGGAATAATGGAAAGAATATGGGTGTCACCTTTCTCAGTGCCTCCCACTTTCAAGAAGACAGACCTAAAGTTCAGGATGTGGAAGTCAGCATATTATGGTCCCATCAACCTACCACACATCTGTTGTGATCGAGTCTGTGATAAAGAAAGCCAGAAAACCCAGGCTCTATTCAAACACTCCTCTGGGGAAAGATAGTCAATATCTAGATGACTTTGAAAAGAAGGTATTCCAGTGTGCAATGCTCAACGCTAAGATCCAGCAGCACCAATTCTATATTATGCAGTATTTATATAAATGTCTTCAAAAAATGAAGTCTGATACACAACAGAAGATATCCCACAGAGACAGGGTATAGTAGACATGGAAGAGGGATTGTGGCATCTACTCCGCACAATTTAGAAGGATTCGATACCTCAGCCCGCATTTCGGTGGCAGCTGTCGCGGCTAGAACATAAGAACATAAGAAATTGCCATGCTGGGTCAGACCAAGGGTCCATCAAGCCCAGCATCCTGTTTCCAACAGAGGCCAAACCAGGCCACAAGAACCTGGCAATTACCAAAACACTAAGAAGATCCCATGCTACTGATGTAATTAATAGCAGTGGCTATTCCCTAAGGGGCGGATTTTCAGAGCCCTGCTCGCGTAAATCCGCCCAAAACCGGGCGGATTTACGCGAGCAGGGCCCTGCGCGCCGGGAAGCCTATTTTACATAGGCCTCCCGGCGCGCGCAGAGCCCCGGGACTCGCGTCAGTCCCGGGGTTCTCGGAGGGGGGCGTGTCGGGGGCGTGTCGGGGGGGGGGGGGCCCGGTCGTCGCGGCGTTTCGGGGGCGTGTCGGCAGCGTTTTGGGGGGGGGTACGGGGGCGTGGCTACGGCCTGGGGGCGTGGCCGCGCCCTCCGTACCCGCCCCCAGGTCGCGGCCCGGCGCGCAGGAGGCCCGCTGGCGCGCGGGGATTTACGCCTCCCTCCGGGAGGCGTAAATCCCCCGACAAAGGTAAGGGGGGGGTTTAGACAGGGCCGGGCGGGTGGGTTAGGTAGGGGAAGGGAGGGGAAGGTGAGGGGAGGGCAAAGGAAAGTTCCCTCCGAGGCCGCTCCGATTTCGGAGCGCCCTTGGAGGGAACGGGGTAGGCTGCGCGGCTCGGCGCGCGCCGGCTATACAAAATTCATAGCCTTGCGCGCGCCGATCCAGGATTTTAGTGGATACGCGCGGCTCCGCGCGTATCTACTAAAATCCAGCGTACTTTTGTTTGCGCCTGGAGCGCAAACAAAAGTAGGCTATTCGCGCGCCTTTTAAAATCCGCCCCTAAGTAAACTTGATTAATAGCAGCTAATGGACTCCTCCTCCCAAGAACTTATCCAAACCTTTTTTGAACCCAGCTACACTAATTTCACTAACCACATCATCTGGCAACAAATTACAGAGCTTTATTGTACATTGAGTGAAAAAGAATTTTCTCCGATTAGTCTTAAATGTGTTACTTGCTAACTTCAAAGAATGCCCCCTAGTCCTTCTATTATTTGAAAGTGTAAATAACCGATTCACATCTACTTGTTCAAGACCTCTCATGATCTTAAAGACCTCTATCATATTCCCCCTCAGCCGTCTCTTCTCCAAGCTGAAAATCCCTAACCTCTTCAGCCTTTCCTCATAGGGGAGCTGTTCCATCCCCTTTATCATTTTGGTTGCCTTATGGAGAGAAATTCCATGTGAAAAGGAGAATAAAATAGCAGTGGGGGTGCATTACCATCTACTTGGCCAGAATGAACATGTAGACAATGAATTGCTAGCAGAAATTTGGAAAGCTAACAAGGGTGATTTCAATTACCCCAGAACTGACCTGGTAAATGTCACCTCAGGATATGCTAAGGAGGTGAAGTTCCCAGATGAAATAAAATGACTGCTTCATGGAGAAGCTGGTACAAGAACAAACAAGGTGGGAAGCTTTTTAGACCTAGTCCTTAGTGGAACACAGCATTTGGGAAAAATTGACAACAGTGACCATAATATGATCAAATCTGACTTAATAAGTGGAGAGAGGGCACTAAAGAAATCTATTGTGATAGCATCAAAACTTTCAAAAGGAGGACTGTGAGAAAATGAGAAAAATGGGTAGGAAAAATCTGAATGGAACTGCTTCTAAAGCTTAGAATTTACAAAAGGCATGGCCCTTGTTTAAAAATATCATCTTGGAAACCCAGACCAGATGTATTTCACGCATTACAAGAAGTGGAAAGAAGGCTAAATGACTACCAGCAAGGTTAAAAGGTGAGGTGGTAGAGGTTATTACAGTTAAAAGAATATCTTGTAAAAAATGGAAAAGGGATCTAAATTAACAAAACAGGAAACAGCATAAGCATTGGCAAGTTAAATGAAAACAGGGGCAGATTGGCCTATCGGGGAATCGGGCTTCCCCTGGTGGGCCGGTTTTTTTAAAGCTTCCCGCAAAAGAACAGGATGTCCAGGTAACTGCGGCCCGAAGAGAGGTCTTCAAGGTCACAGCAGAGCTGATCAAGCCATGCAGGAACTGAGGCCTGTAGGGGTTGCGGTAGAACCCATTCTACCATGGCCTGAAGAGAAATATGTGGGGCTGCAGCAGAGCCCATTCTGCAGCAGCCTGAAGAAACCTGGGGGTCTTGGCAGAGCCCATCTTTCTGTGGCCAGAATTGAGGCCTGCAGGGCCATGACAGAACCCATCCTGCCACGGCTGTTAGTAAGGCCTGCACGGCTGCAGCGGAGCCCATCCTGCCGCGGCCTGAAGAGAGATCTGCAGGCCATGGCACAGCCCATCCTGCCATGGCCTGAAGAGAGTCCTGCAAGGCCACGAGGCCCTCCCCCACCCCCACCCAGCATTGCAGAAAACGGGCACTGAACACACAGTGCCCGCTTTCAGCGCAACGTTTTTGCATCGGCCCCACTGTGTGAGCACATAAGCAGCAGCACAACAGTAGCATGTCAGAGAGCATGTTTCTATGTCTCTGTCAAAGAGATTGAGAGCGAGAGAGAGAGATTCACACCTATACACTGTCTGTGAGAGAGAGTGTGTGGGGAGGTATTTTTCTCTCTGACAGGACATACGCTCTCTCAGTGTGTGGGTGTGTCTTTGTGTCTGAGAGAGAGTAGGTTTATTTGTTTGTGTCAGTGTGTATGTGCCAATAAAGCTTCTGCAATCTAAAAATCTGGTTGTGACTGAGTGTGTGTGTGTCTGACACTGGCTGACAGTGTCATTACTTGCAATTGGTTCAAGAACCAGACCAGGAATCCAGGATATATCTCTATGATATATAAGCAGATGTGTGAGGGGATGCATGGATGAAATGGGGACTGCAGCTCTGCTCACCCCTGGTCTAGAATGTGCTCAACTTCTTAGTTATTTAGGAAATGGTTATTGTGCAGATATTTTGGCTCAATTCTGCTGGGTTCCAGGGTTAACTTGGTGTGCTTTTGGGAGCTGTTGACACATATGCTGCAGGGAACATGCATGAGTGCATCAGATACTCCATGGGTCGATTTTAAAAAAATCCCCAGGGCCAATATTTTCCTGCAATCCGCTCCTGAATGCAAAGCATTGGTAAGAACTGCCAAGAGAGAATTTGAAAAGAAGTTTATCATGAAAGCAAAAACTAATAATAAAATCTTTTTCAGATATATTCAAAGCAGTAAGACTGCAAGGGAATCACTTTGACCATTCGATGATCAAGGGGTAAAAGGGGTACTTAGGGAAGACATGGCCATGGCGGAGAGACTAAATTAATTTTCTGTTTCAGTCTTTAGTGAGGAAGAAATAAAGGAAATACCCATGTCAGAAATGTGATGTTTTAGGGGAACTGAAACAAATCTAGTGAATAATGTGCGGTACCTGAAGACTGGAGTATTGCCAACATACCAATTTTTAAAATAGGTTCTAAGGATGACGCAGAAGACTAGATTACATTCAGGTACTGTAGGTATTTCCCTGAAAGAAAGAGAGCCTTGCTATAAGGCCTGCATACTAGGTAGATATTTATACCTCTATATGAGGCCCACCTGGTTACTCGAGGTGAGGTTTAGGTATTAGTGTAGGAGTTAGGGGCCACTTTGACTTTCAGAGTGAGACTTACGAACAGAACAGTGCTCTCTTGTGAAGATTTGATGACCTTCGGAGTGAGGAAACTCAACCAAAGATGGGATTTATGCAATGTTCTCTCAACCTAGCTTGATGTTACCCAGGTAGAGAGTCCATCAAGCTTGGTTGAGAGAACATTGCACAAATCTAATCTTTGGTTGTGTTTTCTCACTCCGAAGGTCATTACATCTTCACAAAAGAGCACTGTTCTGTTCGTATGTCTCTCTCTCTCTCTCTCTCTCTCTCTCATGAGGGCTTGATAGCTAGGCTGTCTCTCCAGCAGCTTAAAATACTAATAACACTATTTGCGCAAACATCGCAAAGCTCGATAAAGCCATATCGCACAGCTTAACGCAAATGAAAAAGGTGTAGCTAAAGCTGTGCGATATGGCTACAAAAATTGTGAAGCCAGCCCACTTGGCCACAAATCCTACCCCAAACTCCTCCCCTTTTTCTGATTTGCATTGCACCATGCATTATGGTTATAGTTTAATATGACAAAGTTAACATGGATTTAGTCAAGGGAAGTTTTGCTTTACCAATCTGCTACATTTTTTTGAAAGTGTAAATGAACATGTGAATAAAGGTGAGCAGATGATATATAATGTAGACAGGTCAAAGTGATGCACATAGGGAAGATCAATCAAAATATAACTACATAATGCAAGGTTCCACGTTAGGAGTCACCATTCAAGAAAATGATCTAGGTGTGTATAATTCTGACTGCTGGACTCTGAGCTAGGCCCTACTAAGTTTGTGCCAGCACATGTCAAATACATGCTGTGCTGTTTGCTGTAAGGAAAGCAGCTAATTACAGCTACAGGATATAGGCCTAAGTCAGTGAGGAGTAAAGGACATAGGAATGGCTCACATACAATATATGTGTGGTCTGTGTGGAGATCAACTACAAAGGAAAGTGCAGATATTGATAAGAGAGATGTCTTCCTACAAGCTGTGGGAAGTTAGTACAGAAGGAGAACAAACATTTGGACACGAAAGAAAGAGAATGAATGTTTGGGTGCAGGTGGTCTAGGGAAAGGAAGCCAGGCCAGAGTGATGTATTTAGAAATGATCAATACTTGGCAAAGGAGGTAACTAGAAAAAAATGTATATTAGCCTTGTAAGATTATGCATAAGATCCCTTGCAAAAAGGGATCTTATGCATTCCTTCTTCCCAGACACATGCTGTCATTGGCAATCATTTATTTACTATAATAAATATTTTACTAAATTTCTAAAATATCAGAGTCTTCTGTCTGGTATATGGGGGGCTAAAACCATACAGGTGTCATCATGGATAATACATTGAAATCCTCTGCTCGGTGGCAGCCAAGAAAGCAAATAGAATGCTAGGAATTATTAGGAAAGGAATACGAAATAAAACAGAGAATATAACAATGCTATTGCTCCATGATGTAACTGCACCTTGAGTATTGTGTGCAATTTTGGTCACCATATTTCAAACAAGATATAACAGAATTAGAAAACGTCAAGAGAAGGGCAACCAAAACAATAAAGGGGATAGATCGATTTCCCTATGAAGAAAAGCTAGAAAGGTTAGGATTCTTCAGCTTGGAGAAGGGACAGTTGAGAGAAGATATGATAGAGATCTTTAAAATAATGAGTGAAATAGAACGGGTGAATACAAATCAGTTGTTTACTTTTTGAAAAAGTGCAAAGACTTGGGGACATGCAATGAAGTTACTGAGTAGTATTATGGTTCCAGCTGCAATGCAGCCTCCCCCTTACCAAAGAACCCCAGTGAGGATACTCTACAGACTGGCCAAGCTCCTCCTTCCACACCCAGACTCCAGCCCTACTTAACACTGTCTGTCCCTTGCTGCAGTGCTTCTGCAATAAGTCTCCTTTGGCTCCCTGCCCGAGCCATTCTTGCCATGCAGCCTTCTCAGGCCTATCCTTGCTTTGCCTTGTGGCCTTCGAGCCTTCTGATCCCAGTCTTGCCTTGCCTTGTGTCTCATGCCTCTGGGCCTTCTGCTCTTAGCCTTCTTTATTTGTGACCATCTGGTCTTCCTGCTCTCTGGCCTATCTAGGCCTTGCTTAGTTCTATGGCTTCTCTAGGCCTCTTTCTGTTGGGGCCTTCCTGTATTGCTGCCTTCGGGCTTTGTGTTTCATGTTCTGTGTTGTCCTTGTCTTGCTTTGTCTTAGGCCTGGATTTATCAAAATGCGATAAGTATCGCATGCGATAGCAAAAGGGGTATGTTTTATGCAAATAGACAGTTTATCACAATTTGCACTAATACCTATGTGAAGAGCTAAGTTAGTGCAAATTGCAATAATGTTTTCACACTTTGTGATATGTGCCAGACCTGTTCTATTTCCTGCATGAGAGAGAGAGAGAGAGAGAGAATCTTGTGAAGATTTAATGACCTACGGAGAGAGGAAACTCACCCAAAGATGAGTTTGGTGCAATGTTCTCTCCACTTAGCTTGATGTTACCCAAGTAGAGAGTCCATCGAGCTAAGTGGTGAGAACATTGCACCAATCTCATCTTTGGGTGAGTTTCCTCTCTCCGTAGGTCATCAAATCTTCACAAGAGACCACTGTTCTGTTCATACGTCTCACTTTGCATATGGCTAACACCTACACTAATACCTAAACCTCACCTCGAGTTACAAGGTGGGCCTCCCATAAAGATATAAATACCTATCTAGGGAGAGGACATTATGGCTAGTTTCTCTCTCTCTCTCTCACACACACATCACAAAATGAGCTAACCCCATAACACAAACTATCACACAGCTTAATGCTACTGGAAAAGGTGTAGCTAAAATCAGTGTTAAGTCCATGCAAAACGTCTTTGCAAACTGGTAAAGCCTGACCCTAACTCCTCCTCTTTTTCAGATTTGCTTCGCATGTGAAAAGGCCTTAGCGCATTTAGATAAAAGACCCCCTTAGTTTGTTCCTGGTCAAGCCTCAATTCCAGCCTTGCCTGCACACTGCTCCTGAGTTCCAACCTTGCATGCATACCATCCCTGAGTTCCAGTCCTACCTCCACACTTTTTCAGTACAAGCCCTGGTTCCAGAATTGCTTGAATTCTGTACCTGACACTCCTAGCCTTTCTCCAGCTTTACTGGTCTGCCCTAGCTTTGCTCCAGCCTCGTCATGCTGTCCCGCGCCACTCTGGAAGTGGTGTCCCCTATGCTCCATCTGGAGCCACAACAGTACATTTAAAACAAATTGGAGAAACTATTTTTTACTCCGCGTATAATTAAGCCCTAGAATTTGTTGCCAAAGAATGTGGTGAAAGCTATTAGTGTAGCTAAGTTTAAAAAAAGATTTGGACAAGTTTCTAGAGGAAAAGTCCATAAAGTATTATTAAAGTGGACTTGGGGGGAAATCCACTGCTTTTCCCTGTAATAAGCAACATGGAATCTATCTACCTTTTGGGATCCTGCCCGGTACTTGTGGCCTGGACTGTCCAATGTTTGAAAAAGAAACTGGGCTTGATGGACCTTTGGTCTGACCCAGTATGGCAAATCTTGTTTTCTTATGTTCATATATCACCTAATGTACAGATGTGCATCATTGCCATAACAAAATTAAAATTAAAAATGCAAACATCCTATAAAAGAAATCCAAGCAGAACAACAGACTTCGACTCTATTAAATATTTACAGCAGGAGTTCCCAAACCTGTACTGGGGGACCCCCAGCCAGTCTGCTTTTCAGGATATTCACCATGGGGTTCATGAAAACATGACAGGTTTGGAGCCACTGATTTACAAGAGGCCTTTCTTTGAATCCTCCACTCCTACTTCATGTAGAGGCTGGGTCCCGATGCAGAGGCCTTGGCTTAGGGTCAGAACCGGGGTTTGGCCAGGCCCCACCATTAGACCTGGGTGTGAGACAAGGCCTCGGTATCAGGACCTGGCCTCTGGGTTGGACCTGTGTTGGGCTTGGGCCCAGGCACTGGCCTAGACTAAGGCCCAAGTGTCGGGACCTGGCCTCTAAGCCAGCCTTGCAGAGAGCCTAGGCCAAGTTCACGGCGACCTACCGCAGCCTCGGCCTGGGCCTAAGCCTTGACAGTGGATTCCCCTCTACACCAGGCAAGTGGAGACCGGAGGGATGCAGGCCCCGGCATTTCTCAAGGTGGGAGGGATGGGTGCTGGGGTCAGGAGACCCCCCTTTCCTTTCGTTTTTGTTTTCATTTTTTTTTTTAATGTTTGATTCATTTTTTTTTTTTTAAAAAACAAAAGAAATTCATCAAACATTCCACGGATCAAAATTTGTGGGGGGAAAAAGAACTGAAAAAAGAAAAACAAATATTTTAGCCTTGCACATCCCTAGCTTCATATGGTCATAGGGAAGGCAATTTCGAAGTGACTGACATATCTGAAAATTATGCACCCTGAATTCAGCTGAACGTTTGTGCACTTTTCCACTCTGCGCGTACTTATAGCCGCGTTGAGAGGAGGCATTCCCAGGAGTGTCTTTAGGTCAGGGAACCTAAAATGCTTGTGTGGATGACATTTTGTAATCTTTGTTGAATCTATTTTATGATAAGCAACGGGTCTGCATTAACCTATTTTTTTTTTTGCAGAAGTGGATAAGTGTGATTTGCTATAATAGCTTACTAGGTAGCCATAATCCATTAGGGACATTGTGAACATGTATTATCTTAGCAAACCTAAGACTACAGCTCACTCGTTGCCAAGCTAGAAAACTAGACTAGTTGAGCCTCTGTGAATGACCCAGAATCTTCTGTTAAACCAGAGATCTATCTAGTCTGTTGAATTAGATTGTAGCATTTTATTTCACATCTTGACTCAATGCAAACATTTTTTTGTGTGCTTTTACAGCAAAATTCTAAAAAGCAGGTGCAATTATCCACTATCCTTTGAGTTTGTGGCGAGCTATAGAGTGAAGATCCTCACAAACCATCCTTTTGAAAACAGGTAGAAAGACTGCATGTAAAACGTATACTCCAACTTTGTACCAATGAAGGCAGTTTGCCCCCACAGTAAATTCCTTTATGAGGGAAATCTCATAACACCATGCATAAAAAAGTTGGCAAATGTACACGTGAGTTCACAAATGTTCAGTGTGAACTTATGCACACAAGTCCACTTTGAAAATGACTCGACCAAATCTACCTGCACAAGTTATACCTGCTAAAACTGCCACACAAATGTATTCACAATACGGCCGATATTTAGAAAAATAACTGAAAAGTTATCTATCTAAATGGCAAAGTGGCAATATTTGAAGCCCTATATGGCTAAATTGGGAGGCGGTCCTGGGGCAGGTAGGAAGGGTTTTGGGGCAGGTCAGAATTAGCCACATAAAAATCCCTGGTAGACTAGTGGGTAGGCCCATGGAGCAACCTCCTGCTCCTGGGCTGGTGGCTGCCATTATTCAAAATGGCGCCGGAAGCCCTTTGCTCCTACCATGTGACAGGGGTTACTAGTGCCATTGGGCAGCCCCTACTACATGGTAGGGGTAATGGACGACCTGCACTATTTTTTCAAAATGGTGTCAGCCCTAAGAACATAAGAACATGCCATACTGGATCAGACCAAGGGTCTATCAAGCCCAGCATCCTGTTTCCAACAGTGGCCAATCCAGGCCATAAGAACCTGGCAAGTGCCCAAAAACTAAGTCTATTCCATGTTACCGTTGCTAGTAATAGCAGTGGCTATTTTCTAAGTCAACTCAATTAATAGCAGGTAATGGATTTCTCCTCCAAGAACTTATCCAATTCTTTTTTAAACACAGCTATACTAACTGCACTAACCACATCCTCTGGCAACAAATTCCAGAGTTTAATTGTGCGTTGAGTGAAAAAGAACTTTCTCTGATTAGTTTTAAATGTACCACACACTAACTTCATGGAGTGCCCCCTAGTCTTTCTATTATCTGAAAGAGTAAATAACCGATTCACATCTACCCGTTCTAGACCTCTCATGATTTTAAACACCTCTATCATATCCCCCCTCAGCCATCTCTTCTCCAAGCTGAAAAGTCCTAATCTCTTTAGTCTTTCCTCGTAGGGGAGCTGTTCCATTCCCCTTATCATTTTGGTAGCCCTTCTCTGTACCTTCTCCATCGCAATTATATCTTTTTTGAGATGCGGCGACAAGAATTGTACACAGTATTCAAGGTGTGGTCTCACCATGGAACGATACAGAGGCATTATGACATTTTCTGTTTCATTCACCATTCCCTTTCTAATAATTCCCAACATTCTGTTTGCTTTTTTGACTGCTGCAGCACACTGAACCGACGATTTCAATGTGTTATCCACTATGACGCCTAGATCTCTTTCTTGGGTTGTAACACCTAATATAGAACCTAACATTGTGTAACTATAGCATGAGTTATTTTTCCCTATAAGTCTCAACCTTACCCACTTTATTTATGCTGACGACGTGCAGATCTTAATCCCCATCACGGATCCCCTCTCCAACACCCTTAACCTCTGGAACAGCTGCCTTCATTCCATCAACCTCCTACTTTCCAGTCTCAATCTGGTTCTTAATACGTCCAAAACTGAACTCCTCTTCATCACTCCCAATGATAATAACCCCCTCGTCTGCAACCCAATCTTACCTTCAGCTAGCCAGGTGAGAGACCTTGGTGCTATTCTAGACAACAGAATGAACTTCAAAAAGTTCATTAACAACACTACAAAGGAATGCTTTTATATGCTACATGTTTTAAAACAGCTTAGACCTCTCCTGCACTTTCCTACAAGCCATACTGTTTTCAAAGATTGACTACTGCAACACTCTGCTGCTTGGCCTCCCCTCCTCCACAACTAAACCTCTACAGATGCTGCAAAATGCCGCAGCCAGGATCCTCACAAATTCTCGACGCAAGGACCACATCACACAGATACTTAAACACCTACACTGGCTTCCCATCCACTATAGAATACTGTTCCAGACATTGACCATCATACACAAAACCATCTATCATCATTACTCACTCCAACTCACAATTCCTCTTGAACTCTATACCTCTACCAGACCGATCAGATCCGCATACAAAGGATCTCTCCAGGCGCCCCCAAACAAAGCCATCACTCACAACTCCATTCAAAAACGAGCACTGTCCACCTTGGGACCACATCAATGGAACTCATTACCCCCAGATATACGCCAGGAACAATGCCATCTATCCTTTAGAAAGAAACTGAAAACTTGGCTGTTCTCACAAGCATTCCCCTGAAGAGACACTCCCCAACTAGCAAAGCCTCCTAATCCTCTCCCATCACCTTTCCTCCTCACCTATAACCCCTTCTCCTGCCACTGCCCCATTCCTGGCCCAGGCCATCGCCCCGTTATGAGGCCTCCATAGCCAAGTACCTAAAAGAACTGTGTTGTTCGAAATACTTATTTTATAGTAATTGTTAAATTAGCTCTCCATTATAATCAATTGTTTGCTTTTTACTCTCCTGAATTACTTTTAGGAACGTTATGTTAAACTTTTCTCTCTCTCTTAAATATCCTGAACTGTACTCCCTGTTCATTGTAACTTTCTTTCATTTAGTTAAATGGTTTCCCCTGGTTATACTGTAAACCGGCACGATAAGACTTGTCTTGAGCATCGGTATAGAATTTAAATAAATAAAAAATATATATATGCATCACCTTGCACTTATCCACATTAAATTTCATCTGCAATTTTGAAGCCCAATTTTCCAGTCTCACAAAGTCTTCCTGCAATTTATCACAATCTGCTTGTGATTTAACTACTCTAAACAATTTTGTATCATCTGCAAATTTGATTATCTCACTCGTCGTATTTCTTTCCAGATCATTTATAAATATATTGAAAAGTAAGGGTCCCAATACAGATCCCTGAGGCCACTGCCCACTCCCTTCCACTGAGAAAATTGTCCATTTTATATATATATATTTCCTGTCTTTTAGCCAGTTTGTAATCCACGAAAGAACGTCACCACCTATCCCATGACTTTTTACTTTTCCTAGAAGCCTCTCATGAGGAACTTTGTCAAACACTTTCTGAAAATCCGTTTGACAAAGTTCCTCATGAGAGGCTTCTAGCCCTTTGCCCTACCATGTGTCAGTGACTGCCATTGGCCCCTACCATGTACTATGTAGCCCCTGTCACATGGTAGGGGCAAAGGGATGCCGGCACCATTTTGACTAATGGAAGCCACTGGCCCGGGAGCAAGAGGTTGCTCCATGGGCCCCCCGCTAGAATACCAGGGATTTTTTGTGAGTCCTGGGGGGGCCCAGGGGGGTGGGGGGGGGGACTCCTTATTTTAGTAAATGGGAAGGACAAAACATACAAAATTTCATGTTTTTCCTATCGCTTTTTTAAATTTTTGAAATGCAGACATAGGAAATAATATCTTTATTTCCTATTTTGTTTGAAATGAATTCCCACTCCTATTAAAATCTGCTTGGTATGCGCAAGCCCAATTTATTCACATATTCCCTGATTAATGCACGCATCATGCTTTTAAAATTCACCTTTTAGTATACTATCTCCCAATGCAGAGGCACCTTCAGACTTAGATATTTCATGCAAACATTCAAAAAGGCTATAGAAGGAAGCTATGGGGAAAAAATAAGTGTTACTGTTTATCTTGAAAAGTTGGATATATTTTATAATAAAGCAACAGGACCCATTAACCTATTTTGTTGATGAAATGAAAGGCAGTGATTTAAAAATAGAGCATACAAGTTTGTTATAGTTCATCAGGGAAATTGTGAACATGTACTATCTTCAAGAATTTAAAACTACAGTTCACTAGATGCCAAGTGAGAAAACTAAGACTAGTTCAGCCTAACCAAATGACTCAGAGTCCTCTGTTAACTCAGAGATTCATCTTCTGTTGAAATAAATTATAAGATGTTATTTCACATCACGGCTCTAAAGCAAAACTTTTTTTGTGACATTTTCACATACCTAAAATATTACATTAAATTTGTCGCCAAGTGTTATCAGATTATGAAGCAGACATTAACTAAAACTTAATGACCCTGTCAGTTTTCCTTCTTCGGTGAATCAAATTTTATAACAAATTTTCTTTGTCATTTTTAAAATTGTCAGTCTAGACAGAAGCTATTACTTTTTGGATGTGTTCCAGTCACAGTTTGTGTCCTGCTGTAAATAAACCTGAATTTCATATAAATTGTTGCCAAAAATAATTCAGAAAAATAAAGGTACAAAACAATATACTAAAAGCTTGCCAGGGATCGAACATGGATCTAGGGGCACACATCAAAGTTTCACTACAATGCAAAACTTGCTTCAAGCTTACTACAGTGTTTTACCCATTAAAAACATCAACACGTTTTTATTCATGAATTCAGAACAATTTTTTTGTATTTGTGCAAATGTTTGGTAAATTTTCCTTTAGGATTATAAAACTGTATTATCTTCAAATATATCTTTAATTAGCTGGATAATGAAAGACAGTAACATGTAGTTACATTCTTCCTTGTTACAATGTAAAATAGGGCAGTCCCCGCCCTATTCTCTCAGTTTCCTGTAAACCGATGTGATATTTCGATCGAATGTCGGTATATAAAATAAATAAATAAATAAATAAATTATGGAAAAAGCGAGTAGGGAAATGCAAAGCAAAATTTGTTTTGGTTCATTACTAATGGTTTAAGGTTTGTTTAATTGTATACCATCATATTGGTAAAACCATCATAACAGTGAACAATAAATTAAAGCATGAAAAATACAATAGTAAAATGATCAATACATAAAACAAGTAATAAAATAAGATAAACAATAATCAATAAAGCATCATAAAATCATAAATACTTAAAATTAAACATTACCATTAATAAAGTACAGGAAGATTAAATAATAAAGTACAAAATAACAATGTTCTGCGTTAGGCTGAGTTCTTCTGTCACTGTGATTCGATATAGGTGCATTTAAATAGCCATGTTTTGAGTTCTGCTTTAAATTTTTAAATATCAGCTTGCATTCTTATTTCTTCAGTGTTATTGTTTGGGATAGTTGTGGGTGGATCCTTGGGCCAGTGGCAGATGACTACACCCCCGGGGGAAGATCCTGAGAGGGACCACCGGTCAGGCTCAGAGTTTGGAGACAGACATACACTAATTCTTTTATTAAACAGTATATTGAACCACCAGAGGGGGCAGTAGTGAGCTGGAAGCACCCGGCTTGGCTGTAGTCCCTCAGATACTTAACAGCGATCCCAGGATGGCAGAGCTGGTTCCAGGGAAAGCTCTGAGAGAAAGATGGTAACTCACTGGTGTTGTAGGCAGCGATGACTTTCTGGCAGAAGTGGTATTCAGAAGCAGGTCTGAGAATGTGGGCCCTCGAGGAGCGAGTACCAGTTCCAGACTGTGACCTGAAAGGCAAAAAAGAAACGAGGCCCCCGAGGAGTGGGTACCCCTGGTAAGTATGAGGAGGCAGAGTAGCTAGGAGAGTAAGAAACCCTTTGTAATCCTTTGCTAACTCGATTAGTTAGTGAATTCAGAGACCTTAAATATCTGGTGCGGATGACATCATCTCAGAGGGATGCGCCACTGCTGATACTTGAGTCGGGGATGCGCCGCACGCGCGCATGTCCTTAGGCTTCTGGGAAACATGGCGGAGTGCAGCGTCTTGCCGGTCCGGGGATGCCGGAGGAGGGTGGCAAGATGACGCCGCGGCAGCCAAACATCCAACAAGCAAAGTGGGAGTCACCATAGAAGTGGGCGGGGTGGAGATGTCGGGCAGCTACGATCGCAACAATACCCCCTTACAAAGGGCGATTTCCTCTTTGGGTACCAGACTTGGGTTTTGAAGGATGCACAATGTGGAACTGACAAAGCATCTCTTTGTCCAGGATATTGGTCTGAAGCTCCCAAGAGTTTTCTTCGGGGCCAAATCTTTCCCATTTCAGAAGGTATTCAAAAGTATTGCCTCTTTTTCGAACATCCAGAATCTCTTCGACTTTGAATTCTAAGTCGTCTTCTGCATTGATGACAGGTGGGTCGAGATTTGGAAGAGAATTCGCTGAGTATGAGCGGTTTCAGAAGTGAAACGTGGAAAGCATTATGGATGTGGAGACCAGGTGGTAGCTTCAGGCGGTAGATGACTTTGCCAATACGTTGAAGGACTGGGAATGGCTCCACGGAGCGAGGAGCAAACTGAGAGGAGGGTAGTTTAAGTCTGAGGTGCTTGGTTGACAACCAGACCTTGTCTCCTGGCTTGAAGACTGGAGCTTGTGAATGGTGTGCATCGTAGTACTTCTTAGCACAGTCACTCACTTTAATTAGCATGTCCTTAGTCTGAACCCACAGTTTATGGATATCATCAGCAGTGGATTGAGCTGCTGGGGACGTCACTGAGAGCTTCAGTGGAAGTGGCGGTGTTGGAGAAAGTCCATAAACCACTTCAAATGGTGACAGTCCCGTAGATGTTGCTGGATGAGAGTTGATGGCGAATTTGGCCCAGTTATTCTGTTGGGACATGACATAGGCTCGAATAAACTGCTTCATCGTCGACCATGGATGCGTAGGTCAAGGAGACTGGGAGAGAGAACGGAGGAGAGGGCGCAGTATGGCCTAAGAACAGTACTCCTGCAGGACGTAGGCCCTTCCGTTTTCCGGACGAATGTAGCATGTAGAGACATCATGGCCGGGCTGACCACAGTACATGCAAAGGCCGCACTTCTTCTGAAGTCTTCTTTCTTTGGAAGTCAAATGTCCATGACCAAGTTGCATTGGTTCATTTTTATCAGCAGCAATGATTACTGGAACCATCCGAGGTGCAGATGCAGCACTAGCCTGTTTCAACCCAGGTAACACCTTAGGCCGGAGTTCCTTCACCTTGTCCCGGAGCCGGTGATCAATATGAGTGGCCAAGGCTACTAAGTCGTCCAGCGAGTCAGGTGTTTCGCGAGCAGCCAGCTCGCCCTTTAAACAGGTATCCAGGCTTCTACAAAAGAGAGTCTTGAGACATTTGGGGTCCCAGCAGAGTTCCACTACAAGAGTTTTGAACTCTATTGCAAATTCAGCCAAAGAACTGTTGCCTTGCTTCAATTCAACCAAACAGAACTGGCTAAAGAGGTTCCAGCAGGGTCTTTGAAAACAGATTTAAACAAGTCCATAAATTCTATGTCCTGAAAAATGGGGTCCTTGCATTCCCACAAGGTAGATGCCCAAGACAAGGCCCTACCATCCAGGTATGAAAGGATGTAGGTAGTCTTGGAGAGAGCCGTAGGAAACCATGATGACTGTAAGGCAAAATGCATGCAGCACTGGTTTAAAAAGCCCCGGGTCTTCTGGATTTCTCCGGAAAAGCGGATTGGAGCCGCCAGTGGTACAGCAGTCTTTAAAGTTACCTCCTGTAACTGACCTTCATGGTTGGAAGCTGTGCCTTGAACCTTCTGTGTGTGAGCTGATGAAACGCTGAAGTAAGTTTCTACAAGGCGTCTTGCTGCTCCACAATGTGCTGGGCCAGGCCCGTTATGGCCTGCAAGGCATTGAATTGTGCCGGATCCATGGAGTTAGCAATCTGCTATTGTTTGGGATAGTTGTGGGTGGATCCTTGGGCCGGTGGCAGATGACTATGCCCCAGGGGGAAGATCCCGAGAGGAACCACCGGTCAGGCTCAGAGTTTGGAGACAGATACACATTGTTATTAAACAATATATTGAACCACCAGAGAAATGAGGTCCCCGAGGAGCGGGTACCCCTGGTAAGTCCGAGGAGGCAGAGTAGCTAGGAGAGTAAAAAACCCTTTGTAATCCTTTGCTAACTCGATTAGTTAGTGAATTCAGAGACTTAAATCTCCGAAGGGACAGAGACAGGATGGAGGCGGTCCAGAGAAGGGCGACCAAAAAGGTGGAAGATCTTCATAGAATGACTTATGAGAAGAGATTGAAGAATCTAAATATGTACACCCTGGAGGAAAGGAGCAAGGTTCTCTCAACCTAGCTTGATGTTACCCAGGTAGAGTGTCCATCAAGCTAGGTTGAGAGAACCTTGCCCAAATCTCATCTTGGAGTGAGTTTCCTCACTCCGAAGGCCATTAAATCTTCACAAGAGACCACTGTTCTGTTCGTAGGTGTCACGTAGAATGTCAAAGTGGCCCCTAACCCCCTACACTCTTACCTAAACCCCACCTCGAGTTACTAGGTGGGCCTACTATAGGGATACAAATACCTACCTATGGGCCATGATATTATGGTCAGTCTCTCTCTCTCCCTCCCTCCCTCCCCAGTAAGGGTCTATCACATGTAAAACACCTTATTGCATTTTGATAAATGACCCCCTTAGCCGGTGTAGCTGAATATAGCCAACTATCTTAAAGTTAGCCAGATAACTTTAGGATAGCTCTACAGCATGTTTAGACTTCGTTGGATACTCTGAATATCAGAGAAGGCCAGATAACTTATCCGGCTAATGTAAATTCTCCCCAAAATACCCCCAGAGTTCCTGTACTTTATCCAGCTAAATTTTAGCGGATAATAATAATCTGGTTTAAATTTAGCTAGAGAAGGACCCATATTTTCATTTAGCCAGATAACTAGAGAGTTATCTAGCTAAATGCCTCTGAATATGGACTTCTGTCTGTGATTTCAGAATTACAGGAATCATTTGCCTCGTCCCCTGTGTGTGTGATATTACTGGCACCTTGTTCATACACAGGAGGATTCTCAGCTTAATTTACTGCTGAATTTCTTTGCTTCTTTTCTAAGATACATTTATTCCTGCACTTTTTCCCAGTCAGAACAGGAAGAAGCATCCTCTCTGTGTCTTTCTGGTAACATCTTGTTCCTTTCCACTGAGCTCCCAATGATGTGTCCCTGTATTACTATTTCTGGAGTCATCTTTTTCTGAATATCGGAGAATGGAATGGGATAAACACAGGGGATCCATAGTAGCTAAAGATGGAGATGAAGGAAAGGGTTAACCCTAACCCATGCATGGAGTTGAAGTTACTACTCTAAGAAATAAAAAACTACATAAGAACATAAGAAGTTGCCATACTGGGTCAGACCAAGGGTCCATCAAGCCCAGCATTCTGTTTCCAACAGTGGCTGAATACAGGCCATAAGAACCTGGCAAGTACCCAAAAACTAAGTCTATTCCATTTTACTGTTGCTAGTAATAGAAGTGGCTATTTTCTAAGTCAACTTAATTAATAGCAGGTAATGGACTTCTCCTCCAAGAACTTATCCAATCCTTTTTTAAACACAGCTATACTAACTGCACTAACCACATCCTCTGGCAACAAATTCCAGAGTTTAATTGTGCGTTGAGTGAAAAAGAACTTTCTCTGATTAGTTTTAAATGTACCACATGCTAACTTCATAAATAAATTGCTGGGCAGACTGGATGGACCACTTGGGGCTTTTTCTGCCATCATTTACTGTGTTATTATGATACTGTGTGTTATAACCAGAAAAGAGATGAGGTGGAGGAGAAATTGTAATTTTCTATTTTTAAACATTTTTTCTTTTTTGGGACAAAACACCCCAGTATAAAGTTTTAAACAAGACAGAAGCAGGCAGGGAGAACTAGGCTTGTATTCTAGAGGTATACAACAAAAGAATAAGGTGGAGAACCAGAAAAGAGATGGGATGAGAGGAGAAGTTTGTATTTTTTTTTCAATTGTTTTACATTTTATTTTGGGAACAAAACACCCCAGCATAATCAAAAAAGAAGGAAGGTGGGAGAACTAGCCTGGGATTCCAGAGATATACAACAAAACAGTAAGGGAAAACAAACAGAAAAGAGATTGAGTGGGAGAAGAAACTTGTATTGTATATCCAAGAAAGAATTAGGGTGTAAGAGCTAGATTGGGATCCCAATAGCAAAGAAGGCATCAAAACCCCCAAGGTTTAGCATCCATGGAATGGCAGGTAGGAATAGTCACAGCAAAACCCCTAAAGTGATACATCTAGGACATCGCAAATAGATGTAATAGTAGCAAGACTCCTAGGGTGGTAAGCCTGGGACATGGCAGATAGGCAGAGTATCAGCAAGAATCTTAAGGTGGTATATCTGGGGCATCCTGAATTCTTCTGTTTTTTCTCAGAGAAGCTGCCTCCATTCATGCTTCAATGGAAATGCCCTGCTATTGTCCTGCACCTCTCTATCAGGTCCTTCCAGAACAGATTCCCATGGTCCTTGGGCCCCAGCTCCAGGGTATCCCTCACTACAAGGTGCAATAAGTGTGCAAACCAAAGGATACCATGATAGCCCCTATCTTCCATTGCCTTTATCATATTTTCCCCACTGTCTGTCAAGAAGAAGCTTGCCTGAAGACTCTTTCCGATTTGGTCAAAGTGACAAACCTCCAGCATCTTTCTTATGACTGATAAAAATATTGCATGAGGTATGGTGGTGACCCATCACCTGGATGAAAGCACAGTTCCTCTGTACCCTGCTGCTTTGTCTCCACTAGAGCTCCTGCCTGCCCTTGCCTTGGCCAGGTCTCAACAGTGTTCTATCAGGGAAAGGGATGCATGTGTAGTATTCACGCTGATCCATATATCACTGGTAAAATACACACACTACTACCAAGTGAGCCTGTATGTGACTTTAGCACTAGTTATACAGGGTGGGGGATTTACCTGCCTATTAAATGCAGTCCTGGATTACACTTTGTAATTGAGGGCTAGCACATGCAGGAGATGCTTTAAGCCCACATTCTCCACTACCTGTAGAGGGGTAATCATCCATGGCAATCATTTCCCTGATTCTCCTTATTACTACCTGCCTCTTGCCCCAAGACAGTGATATGGAACACCACTCCATTTCCCCTATGGTGGGTTTCCAGTGTGGACACAGTGCTTGCTGGCCTGCCACCTGATTGATGGGAGGGGCTTTGGAATCAGCTTGGGGAAATGTTTTCCCCTTTTCAAACTCTTTCCTCTGGCTTTTACTTTGAGTGGCAGAAGCGCTTCCCGGGCCAGTACTGCCACCCTCCCATGATGCCAGTGCTAGCAGGTGCTGGTTCTGCAAGTTATACTGCATACTAGCATTTATCAAAAGTTCCTCGACTCATATCCTTACTGCAGTTAATACACTGAACAAGATACAAGTCCTCCCTTACTTTAAAGTGCCTGCAGATCAGGGATGTCTTTTGCGATCTCCTCTCTACATCCTTGGGAACTGATGCAGGCAATGGAGTTGAGGTTGAGGATGGACCCTGAGTAAAAATACCAGGGGTATCACACATGCTCTCTATCTGCACTGCCTGCTCTTCCTGGGAGTTGCTCTCAACACTGTCAGTGTTACCTATCTCCCCCTCACTGGAGGCTAAGATGCTACTGACTAAATCCCCCAAAGTTTCTTCAGCTACTAACGCTTCAATTTCTGATTTAGGAAATCCCAACAATATTCTTTCTCAGAATCAGTTGTTGAAAATTCTGTGTCCATTTCCTCAGAAGCAGTAACCAATGTAGAAGAGCGCACTTCTGGCTTTGGTTTTTGCGCTTCTGCTTACCCAGTCCATGTCCCCACCCTGCTACTGACAGCCTTGGATGGCTCTTCTGCAATGGGACGTCTCCATTGGTCTATTCCTCATACACCCAAGTTCCAGTTCTCCCTTGTTCCATGTAACTTTCTAATTCCTTTTCCAAAAGTTAACTGTTTCCCCTGTTCTATGTAAACCGATGTGATATTCCAATGAATGTCGGTATAGAAAAGTTTAAAATAAATAAAATAAAATAAAACGGACTCTGTTGTTGTATTTTACCCATTCGTTTGAAACAAATGCACATCGCTATAAGGGAGATGTCACCAAATAACATTAATAATCCAGTTAGTGCCTTTGTTCAAAGCATTTTACACAGGACCTACTCTAGGCTAACTGGTGCCCTGTATTACTCATTTATTTGCAAAATATGTTCAAGATAAACATCTCAAACAGAAAATAAAGTAGGGTGAAATAAATAACAAAAACCATCAAAAAATAAAGTACATAGTCTATTTAAAGGAGTCATATATGAATCTTTTATGACTGCTGCTTGCTGCTACTGAGGTATTGCAAACACTATGCTAAGCCAAAATAACATTTCCACACATCATGGCCACCCCTACAGCAAAATCTACTACCTTTAAACTGGCTGAAAAACACACTACAAGAGGTCATTGTAAGGGCAATCTATGCAATAAATAAAACACTAGCCACAGTAAAATTACCATTAAAATTATTTGATAGCATAATTCAATCAGTTCTTCTATATGGGAGTGAAATCTGGAGTCTACTGTATACATGACGGAACAGAATCTCAATATAATCTCTATTCTTTCAGTTCTATAACACTTACTTCACATCCACAGAAATTCAACTCCTATGCCCAACTAATCATCTACGATTGAATATAGTTCGTTCATTGCATAGGCTCTTGATAAAGCCAGCTTTTCCTTATATTTAGTTTTCTTAACTAAAATACCTTGAAATGGTGACATTGTTATTCCCTATTTGAGGACTTGGATTGTGGTGATTTTTTATGTTATTTTCAATTTTTCCAGATGGTTTTTTATTTTTTTTATAATTCTTTGTATTTTGTAAAAAAGCATCACTTATTTTCTATTCAAGTGTATTGTCTTGAGTTATATTTGAAAACTGCATAAATTAAAAAAAAAGAAAGAAATTCCCCAAACAGGTACAGAGCACAGCTAAGACATTTCACTTTACAGCTCAATATACAAAATACATATATTCATATTCTGGTGTCATCTCAGTAACATCACTACAAATTTTTTCCACTGTCCAAAACTCTGTGCCACAACAGAAAACCCTCTAAAATAAATTATGCTTAGCACCTATGTTGCAAACATTCCATACCAGAATAGCTCTAACTCCCAGGACTCAAAACAGCAACAACTCTAACTATGAAAAAGCAGCACTACAAATATTACACCGGGCGCTGGAACACCAATACACCTCCTATTAGGAAAATGGAAAAATCCAAGCTGCTATAGATTCCTATACAAAAGTTACACACTAGCAGAAAACCTCACCATGGTTACACGTGCAAAACACAGACAGACCCTACCTAAATGCAGAATAAATACCATAAAGTATAAATAGAAATGGGCAGACAAAAACTGAACTGGAAACCACAACAATCTGTATGCAGTGCAACAATGGAAAAACAGAATCAACACAATTCCTCATAAAATATAAAACAATAGAATCACGAAGTATAAAACATCAATCATAATAGTAAAACCATACTAATAAAAATAATATTTGATATAAAAATGTTTAAAATTTCCCAAACACCAATAAAATATTTCAAACAGTAAGCATATCAAATAAGACCCAATAATTAAAACTAGTAAGGAAAAAAATCCCTACCCCCCCTCTCTATATCTAGGAACTTTTGATTACAGTCACCCTGAGATTGTTGTGGATTACTCAGGGGTGGGGAGGTGTGCATAAACTTTCTCCTCTTTTTGTATATACACTCTCACACATGTTCATTCTCATACACATATTCTCATATGCTCAGTCACAAGCCCATGAGCATGCTCTCACTCACATACATGCTCACTGACACATGGTCACTAACTCATACATGTGGCTCTCTTAAATGCTCGCAGACACAGTCCCTTACTCACATGTTCCCTCATTCACTGACACAAAAGCTCCCTGACTTACATGCTTCCTCATGCTCGCAGACATGCGCACTGACTCACACATATGTCTTCTCTCACTCTTCTCCCCGTCCACCTCTGTATAAGTAAAACAAACAGTATTTTTTACTTACATTGCTGGCCAGGGCTGATTTAAGGCATAGCCCCAAAAGAATAGGATCTGGGTTGGCTTCCCTGCTGCAACTCCCAACCCGAAGGGCTGTCCCTTGATGTGAGAAAGGAGGAGGGGGACTAGAAGGCCCCAATGCTGTTTTTTTATTTTATTATTATTATATTTTGCCACGGCCCCAGTATGAGGGAAGCCAGCAGCTGAGAGCAAAGGTAAGGCAGCAGCGGAAGGTCTCTGCAGCACTGACTCCCGCCAGACCAGGCAGAGGCAGGGCAGGTGTGAGGGGAGGCAGCAGGAATACCCATTGCTGCAGCTATGGGAGGGGAGCATCCAAAGTAGGGGAAGCAGGCCCATGGAGCTGCCACTACTGCCGCCGTCGTCATGCAGGAAAAAATGAAGCAACAAAAAGGAGAGCCTCAGGGAAGGCTCCTGCTACAAGAACAAAAACCTCTGCGGGGCCTACCAGGATGATCCGATTCTTAATCCGAGACCTCCAGCCCTTTGCTCTTTTTTCTGAGCCAGCTGCTGGCAGGCCTGACCTCCACATGGCCTGAACTCGATAGGTTGCGGCCTACTGAGATCAGAGCCAAAACGCCAGTGAGAGAGCCGAGAAGGAATTGCTGGAGAGGATGCCATCACACCACACCAGCACAGAGGGTCCCCGGTGCCACCTCAGTCATGGCGCCCTGTGCCATTGCATGGTTTGCACATCCCAAAAGCCTGCTGTGACTTTACATAAAGCAAAGCTTCTTAAGCCTGTTCTGGTTACCCCTCAACCAATTGGCTTTTCAGGTTACAAAACAAATGCACGAGATCAATTTGCAGTCATGAATCTCCAGTGTATACATTTTAATCTCCTATATATTCATTGTAGGTATCCTAAAAACCCGACTGGCTGTATTATGCCCAGGTCAGGTTTGGGAAACACTGACGCAAAGTGACCATATAGTTCCATGACAAAAGGGACAGGCTGATCCAGTACTGGTTTTACTCTACTGCATGCAAGAAATTATAGTCCTGCTCTTCTTAGGGAACTCAGAACTACATTTCCTAGCATGCAATGAGGTAAAACCAAAATGGGTCATGAAGCTATTTGGTCACCTTAACTAGAATATATATATATATATATATATATATATATATATATATGATGGCTGTGTGCAGCATTTTAATAATTTGATGTTCCATGATTTTTGTTTTTATGATTGTATTGTTGCATTTGTTTCTAACTATGTACATCGCTTTGAAAGATTTCATTGTGAAAGCGATTCATAAATTTTATATAGATAAATGAGCACCTACACGCTCATTATTACAGTAGTGCAGTGGGCGCACATAGTTTAAAACAGAAGTCAGTGGAATAAAAATCAAGTCCCTCCAAATGTTGAAAATAAAACCTGAAAGTATCATTCTGCTGAAATGAAAGGCCTGTCATACTTATTTCTACAGGTTTCTGTACATGTCTCTGAACAAAAGATGCCTTGTATAGCAGTGAGGAAAATATGTAACAAGACGTACGGTACAAAAACTTTACCAAACAAAATATACACACACACACACAAAACAGACTGCATCACATGCACGCAATGAAAAATCATAGTAATTTGTAAATCATTTACACATTAATTTTTATTTTTCTATGTTATTTTTTACCAGGGGTCTGGAAAAGCTATGGAAAAGGACAACTAGAGAAGTGCACATGTACACACACACACACACACACACACACTAAAAGTACTTCGCCCCGCAGGAAAACAGAAATTTTGAAAGCCCAGACAGTACTATATAGGCGCAGTGCCATTCACTCACAAAGAATTCTGTGCATGTAGATAGCTGACTAATTGCTGGCCTCCTTAGAAGAGGCTGCAACACGCCAGATACTGCCAGCATGCCATCTGTTACCATGGAAATGCACAATGTTCCTGTTTCTGACAAACCCTTGAATAGTGGATAGATTATGCCATATGTAAATAAGGCAAATTAGTTTTCCCCATATCTTCCAGACATGGTAACACTAAATGAAAGTATATATCTTTAAACATAGCCCCCCACCCCACCACTGTCACCACCTCCTCCCCTAGCATGCTACGCAGAAAGAGCACCACTCCCTTTTTAAATCCCTAGGAACAACTCCAGTTTTCTACGACTGTAAAATGGTATACCGTGATTAGAGGAGCAGAGAAATGTATTTATACCAACAAGGTTTACAAAGCCAGGGCTAAAAAGACAATTTACTGTATCATCTGATACCTACTTTTCCTAAGGCACACAGGATATTCTGAAATGTAAATCAGCATCCTACGTGTATGGAGACAACTAATATTTATTATTTGACAAATTAATTTTTCATTCTGATTTCAGCCTCTGACTATTTAGCAGCTTTATTTCATTTCCAAGGCTGAACAAACAAAGTGTCCCATACGTCACTGGGCTGAGAATTAATGCAGAGAAAATGTACACAACAGCTCATTCAGTAAATGCAATGAAAAAACTTTAATGCAGTGAGATAACTAGCTTTACAGATTCTTAAGTATTAGGATAAATGGAAAGATTTGGAATTAGGAATTAGTTAATGTATTGCCAGAACAAAACTGTGAAGTGTTAAATGTTTAAAAGTTAATGAATGTTACTGTTCCACAGCCATGGCCCCCAGATGCCAATGCAGACATATGTCGCCTTCAATAGTTGGCAACAGCTTGTAGTTCATTTAAGGAGTTCGCCCTGAAGCAGCGCACAGCAGCGAAACACAGCCATGCTGGCAGTTTTTTGAAGCTAAGAATTATAAGGCATCTTCTCAAACTGTAATACTGCATTGGCTAAAGATACTGATATAAAAATAACTACTTGTAAAATATATAATCACCTTTTGCATGGTTTGGAAATGAAGAATATTTAGTAATCTGAGAAAAGATTTTTCTTCCTGTAATGGTAGCTATAAGAGTGATACTCTTCGAGCTGAGTACTGCAGAAACAATTGCTGTCTGAGGTTTTCCCTTCCTACATTTTTGTTTTATTAAAAGACTGCTTTTGCAGTTCACAGTCATGGGGTTGTTCTTTATTAATGAAATACAAACAAAAACAAAGTTTCTCCCAAACAAATCTATAAAAAAAATTTCCTTTAAAAGTTTAAAATAACTCCTGATGTTTATTTATTGGTTATAACATTTGAACCAGTGGCCATAGTTACAGAATTGAACTGTCCCACAGACTACATGTTTAAATGTCATCTGAACAGAAAAGTAATGGAGTAAGTGAATGAGTGAGTGAGAGTGAGAATGAGAAAATAAGCGAGTGAAACTGAATAGGTCACTGTGAGTGAATGAGTGGGTGCATTTGTGACTGATAAGTAGGGATGCGAATCGTTTTTGAACGATTAAAATTATCGTCAGATAATTTTAAAATCGTCCAAAATCGTTAGAGAGCACGATACAATACAAATGCCCCCGATTTATCGTCAGGGGCATTTGGGGGAGGCACACCAAAACAACCCCTAAACCCACCCCGATCCTTTAAAACCAATTCCTTACCCTCCCCCACCCTCCCGAACCCCCCCAAAATGTTAAGTTACTTGGTGGTCCAGTGGGGGGGGTCCCGGCGTGATCTCCCGCTCTCGGGCCATCGGCGCTATTTTGGCTGCCACTAATTAAAATGGCGCCGATGGCCTGATTAAAAAAAAACCCACCTGACCCTTTAAATCGACCCCCCACCCTCCCAACACTTTTTTTTAAGGGAGGCCCGCGCCGCTAAAAATAACAAAAAACCCACCCGACCCTTTAAATCGACCCCCCCAAAACCTTTTAAAATTACCTGGTGGTCCAGGGGGGCCTCGCACATCAGCTGTTCTAAAAAAAAAAAAAATGGCGCCGATGCCCCTTTGCCCTTACCATGTGACAGGGTATCCGTGCCATTGGCCGGCCCCTGTCACATGGTAGGAGCACTGGATGGCCGGCACCATCCAGCCCCTATAGGCTCCTATAGGGGCTGATGAGTAAAGTGGCCAGCGCCATCTTAAAAGGTTTTGGGGGGGTCGGGAGGGGGGGGTCGATTTAACGGGTCGGGTGTTTTTTTTTTTTTTTTAGCGGCGCGGGCCTCCCTAACGATGTGAATTGGAATCAGAAACGATTCCAATTCACATATCTTAACGATCAGATTCCCCCACCCCCCCAGCCGAATCTGATCGTTAAGACGATCTGGCACACGATTCACATCTCTACTGATAAGTATTAATGAATGAGTGAGTGAGTATAAGAGAGAAAATGTAGATAAGTAAGTTGATGAGTTAGTGAATGGTGTTAGTGAATGATATTAGTGAATGGGTAGGTGAACAACTGAGTGAGTCATGTTCTTAATGATGTTTAATATGATTTGAATTACCTCTTTCAAACTGTTGGATATTTATGAGATGCTGACTTTTGATCAGAATATTGCTGACCACAGCTTTACAACTAAATAGAAGTACCATTGTATTCTGGATATGTTAAGAAATATCTACTCTACCTGAAAGTAACTCACCTTGAGCTAGCAATGTATGGTAATACTCACACAATAGTCTCTTGAAGCAGCCCAGAGGCTGGAATGGAGTAGGCCCTCGAGGTGCGAGTACCTGGTTCCAGGGAATGTTCTGAGAGAGAGATGGTAACTCACTGGTGTTGTAGGCAGTGGTGACTTCCTGGCAGAAGTAGTATTCGGTAGCAGGCCCGGGAATGTGGGCCCTCGAGGAGCGAGTACCCGTTCCAGACTGTGACCTGAAAAGCAAGAGAGAGAGTAAGGCCCCCAAGGAGCGGGTAACCCTGGTAAGGTCCGAGGAGGCAGAATAGCAAGGCATGTAGAGAGAGAATCCCATCCGCAGCGATACCTGGAAGAATCCCCTTGCTAACTTGAATAGCTAGCAAAAATGAAGAAGTATCCGGTGAGGATGACGTCATCTCAGGGGGACGCCCCGGAGGTTCACACCACAGCTGGTACTTGAGTCGGGGCCACGCCGCACGCGCACCCTTAGGCTTCAGGAGAACATGATGGAAGGCAGCGTCTAGCCGGTCCGGGGACGCCGGAGGAGGTCAGCAAGATGACGCCACAGCAGTCAAACTTCCATCAACCAAAGAGGAAGTCGCAAAAGAGGTAAGGTGGGTGGAGTGGAGACATCGGGCAGTGATGGTCGCAACAGTACCCCCTTCAAAAGGCGATCTCCTCTTCAGGTACCAGTCTTGGGTTTGGAAGGATGCGCGATGTGGAACTGATGAAGCATCTCTTTGTCAAGGATATTGGTCTGAGGCTTCCAATAGTTTTCTTTGGGGCCTAAACCTTCCCAGGAGAGAAGATATTCAAAAGTATTGCCTCTTTTTCGAACATCCAGAATCTCTTCGACTTTGAACTCTAAGTCGTCTTCTGCATTAATGACAGGTGGATCCTGAGATTTGGAAGAAAATTCGCTGAGTATGAGCGGTTTCAGAAGTGAAATGTGGAAAGCATTATGGATGTTGAGACCAAGTGGTAGCTTCAGACGGTAGGTGACATTGCCAATAAGTTGAAGGACTGGGAATGGTCCCACATAGCGAGGAGCAAACCGAGAGGAGGGTAGTTTAAGTCTGAGGTGCTTGATTGACAACCAGACTTTGTTTCCTGGCTTGAAGACAGGAGCTTGTGAATGGTGCACATCAGAGTTCTTCTTAGCACGGTCACTCTCTTTGATTAGCATGTCCTTTGTCTGAACCCACAGATTATGGATATCATTAGCAGTGGATTGAGCTGCTGGGGACATCACTGAGAGCTTCAGTGGAAGTGGTGGTGTTGGGGAACATCCAAAAACCACTTCAAAAGGTGAAAATCCAGTAGATGTTGCTGGATGAGAGTTGATGGCGAATTCAGCCCATGGAAGCAATTCAGCCCAGTTATTCTGTAAGGACGTGAGATAAGCTCAAATAAACTACTTCATTGTTCGATTCATCCATTCCGTCTGGCCATTTGACTGCAGATGATAGGCTGAGGTGTAATCTAGAGAGATGTCAAACAATTTGCACAAGGTCCTCCAGAATCGTGCCGTGAATTGGGACACACGGTTGGATACAATGTAAGAAGGTAGTCCGTGGAGCCGGAATTTGTGCATTATGAAGGGCTTTGGAAGCTCCAAGGCTGAAGGTATGCCAGGGAGCACCACGAAGTGTGCCATCTTGCTAAATCGATCCACTGTCACCCAGATGGTGTTCATTCCTCCGGAAGTGGGTAAATCGACTACAAAGTCGGTAGCGATGTGCGACCAGGGCTGTTCCGGAACTGGCAGTGGTTGCATCTGACCCCATGGTTGTCCAGAAGCAGGTTTGTTCTTAGCAAATTGGTGCAGGATGCCATGTAGGAATATCCTTTTTGATGGTAGGCCACCAATACAGCTTCTGTATCTTGAGCAGGGTACGGTGTTGGCCAGGATGGCCAGCCAACTTGGAATCATACACCCAAAAGAACACTTTCTTCCTGAGTCTTTTAGGAACGATTGTTTTACCAGTGGGTACAGACTGGGTGAATGCCAAGAGAATCTTCTTCGGGTCAGTTATGTGCTGTGGCTCATCAGGCATATCCTCTGAATGAAAAGAGCGTGACAGAGCGTCTGCTCTGGTGTTTCTATCTCCAGGGCGGAACTTCAACACAAAATCGAAATGATTAAAAAATAAGGTCTATCTGATCTGTCTCTAATTCAGACGTTGTGCGTGGCGGAGATACTCTAGATTTTTGTGATCCATGAATACGGTTATTTGATGTTGAGTGCCTTCAAGCCAAGGCCGCCATTCCTCAAATGCAAGCTTTATTGCCAAGAGCTCTTTATCGCCGATCCCATAGTTTTTCTCGGCTGAAGAAAATCTTCATGAGAAGAAGGAACAAAGACAAAAGGCTTTCGAGTCTCCTGTTTGGCTCAACACAGCCCCTACACCCACATCTGAAGCATCAACTTCAATAAAGGGCTTGTTGGGTTGTGGATGCCGCAAGCACAGTTCTGTGGAGAAGGCAGTCTTCAATTTCTCGAACACGGAAATGGCCTCCGTTGACCATTTTGAAGCGTTGACACCTTTGCCGGTCATATTAGGAACTACCTCCCAGGAAAAAGATCTAGGCATCATAGTGGATAATACTTTAAAATCATTGGCTCAGTGTGCTGCAGCAGTCAAAAAAGCAAATAGAATGTTAGGAATTATTAAAAAGGGAATGGTGAATAAAACGGAAAATGTCATAATGCCTCTGTATCACTCCATGGTGAGACCGCACCTTGAATACTTTGTACAATTCTGGTTGCCGCATCTCAAAAAAGATATAGTTGCAATAGAGAAGGTACAGAGAAGGGCAACCAAAATGATAAAGGGGATGGAACTAGAGATGTGCTTCGTTTTTTCCTGCCGGGTCGTTTTTTGACTCGGATACTTCGTGGTAAATTTCGGGTTTCCTCATCTCGTTTTTCGAAAAAACGAAATGAGGAAACCCGAAACGGCAAAGGAATCTTTAAAAAAAACCACCCCAAGCATTTAAAATTCTTTTTTTACATATCTATCACTACCACCCCCCCCATCCCGATCCCTCCCCAAGACTTACAAAGTAGATCCCTGGTGGTCCAGCGGGGTCCCGGGATCCATTTGCCCTCCTCCGTGCCCATGTTTCTGCAGCCGTGCTCTTTAAAATGGTGACGCACAGCCTCTGAACACCATGTCACAGGGGCTACCGGCGCCATTGGTCAGCCCCTGTCACATGGCCATCGGCGCCATCTTGTGCTCCTGTCATGTGACTGGAGCTGACCAATGGCGCCGAAAGCCTCTGTGACATAATATGGGCAAAGGCTATCGGCGCCATTTTGATTACTGGCAGCCGACAACAAAATGGCTCCCGGACCCCCGCTGGACCCCCAGAGATTATTGGCAAGCCTTGGGGGGGGTCAGGAGCCTTGGGGGGGTCAGGAGCCTTGGGGGGGTCAGGAGCCCCCCTTCTGACCCCCCCAAGGCTTGCCAATAATCTCTGGGGGTCCAGCGGGGGTCCGGGAGCCATTTCGTTGTCGGCTGCCAGTAATCAAAATGGCGCCGATAGCCTTTGCCCATATTATGTCACAGAGGCTTTCGGTGCCATTGGTCAGCTCCAGTCACATGACAGGAGCACAAGATGGCGCCGATGGCCATGTGACAGGGGCTGACCAATGGCGCCGGTAGCCCCTGTGACATGGTGTTCAGAGGCTGCGCATCACCATTTTAAAGAGCACGGCTGCAGAAACATGGGCACGGAGGAGGGCAAATGGATCCCGGGACCCCGCTGGACCACCAGGGATCTACTTTGTAAGTCTTGGGGAGGGATCGGGATGGGGGGGGTGGTGAACTATAGTTAAGGTAAATGTTTGGGGTGGTTTGGGGTGGGTTTTAATTAAAAAAAAAAAAAAGTGTGCCCCTCCCCCAGGCAAACCCGAAAACCGAAATTTCCCCGAAAGTCGGGGAAAGTTCTTTTCGGGTTTCGGGCCTCTGAAAAAAACCCGAAGTAGGAAATTTCGGGCAATTTCCTACTTCGGGCGAACAACAAAGCACATCTCTAGATGGAACAGCTCCCCTATGAAGAAAGGCTGAAGAGGTTAGAGCTGTTCAGCTTGGAGAAGAGATGGCTGAGGGGGGATATGATAGAGGTGTTTAACATCTTGAGAGGTCTAGAATGGGTAAATGTGAATCGGTTATTTACTGTTTCGGATAATAGAAGGACTAGGGAGCACTCCATGAAGTTAGCATGTAAGACATTTAAAACTAATTGGAGAAAGTTCTTTTTCACTCAACGCACAATTAAACTCTGGAATTTGTTGCCAGGGGATACGGTTAGTGCAGTTAGTGTAGCTGGGTTTAAAAAAGGTTTGGATAAGTTCTTGGAGGAGAAGTCCATTACCTGCTATTAATCAAGTTGATTTAGAAAGTAGCCACTGCTACTACTAGCATCAGTAGCATGGGATAAACTTAGTTTTGGGGTACTTGCCAGGTACTTATAGCCTGGATTGGCCACTGTTGGAAACCGAATGCTGAGCTTGATGGACCCTTGGTCCAGATGCATCAGCTCTGCTGTAATTGCCTGTCGGGGAGCTCGGTTTTCAAAGGGATCCAGCTAGGTAACTACTGAGTTAGCTAGCTAGATCACCAGAGGTGAAACTTGCACCCAGCACAGAAATTAAAAATGTACACAAACTTTTCACAACACATATTTTTATCCACATTAATTCCCATTGGCAAGTTTAGATCTTGGAAATGAACTGGAAGAGGTGGTGAAGATGGTAATGGAATTCAAAAGGGCATGGTACAAACACAGAGGATCCCTGCTGGCTAGAGAATGGAAATGAAGAAATGGGGTAACTTTTCTATTACACTTAAACTTTTCATTTTGGCTTGGGCGCAGCCTGTACAGAGCAACAGTGACTACTAGTAAAAAAAAACAAAAAAAAACTTGCTGGGCAGACTAGATGGACAATTTTGGTCTTTATCTGTCGTCTTTCACTATGTTACTATGTATTTTCAAATATATACAGTAGACATAGTGATTCTCCAGTTCTTCCTGGTGCACAAATAGCAGATGCAAAGTGCATAGCTACTTTGTACCCATATTAGTGTTACCCAGGTCATTTCCTTGAAAAATGTATTGCTAATTAAATGGGTACGAAAGTACCCATGTACCGTGCATCTATTCAGCTTACTGAAACCTGCCTCTATAAGCTCCATTTTTCAACAATCATATGGACATGAAATCATAGGTGCCAATTCCATTAGAACCCCGATATCACCTCTTCCTCCTGCAGTATCTCTTCCATCTCTCCTCTTCTCTCAGATGCAATGGGTCTGGGAGATTGAAAAGGTAACATGGGAGAAAAATCTGAATTGGAGGTGGTCAAGCACCTATAGTGCCCATGGATCTGGTGACTATTTATGAGATCTTGATAGGCTTACAGAGTAAGGCTTTATGTTGCTGTACCCTCCTGCTACAGTGGTAAAAAAAAAATGCTGGATCACTTTCTTTCTTCCAACAGTTAACTGATTATTACTAATTCATGCCATTGCTCAGGAGTCTTTATGTGCAGGGCTGAACCTTGGGGATGCTCTTTAAAATCTAGAGGAGTTTGATGCCGACTATACACTTAAGCGTTCTGGATTTTGTGTAAAAGTAATTCTCTTTTAATGAGTGTATTTAAAGAAAGCAGAGCAGGTCTTACATTTCATCGTTTAAATATTTATTGCACTTTAAGCTTTGGTAAAAATAACCAAAGAGGGAGAGGACAGAATGGGAAAACTAAAACGACTTTGATGTTATGAAAATGAACAGGCTAACTCTTAACACAATGGTAGCTCATTAGACTTTCTTTACTTAAAGGCAACTTGCCGTGTCTCCCAGCTGGAAAAAGGAGTCCGAGGTCAAGAGGTTGGATGTAATCATTAACAGAAGCAAATGGCAGTAAAAGAGAGAAGGACTGAGCATCTTAAATAAGGACTTATGACCTAATCCAACCTCCGGAAATCAGTCCAGTCCAAGTCTGAGGTCTCATGACGTATTCCTGCCACCAGTCCCTACAAACTAAAGAAGCTACCAAAAGGATAGACACAATGTAATATTACAATAAGCAGAATGTAGTATGGCATTCATCTGTATAACAATGGCATGCATTGCATGCATTTTTTCAAAAGGAGAGGAAATACTAGTAAACTAAAGTGGTGCAATAAACTGTGACTAATCCAATATAATAAGATTCTACTGTATACAATCCAGAGGCATTTTCATCAATATTGGCAATGCCACATGCTGTTTTAATAAGGTAGTTTACTGAATGGCAAAATCTATTTCAGAATTATACTTGGAACCACAAAATGACACTCACTACAATAACAAAGACAAGTAATTAAAAGCAACTAGCTTAGAGATTTTAATGTCTATAAATACTATTTAGCACTGAATTTCAAACTGTCAACATAGTGCATGTAAGTTGAACATTGCTTTAATGTTTCAGCTGGCTTCCCAAAGCATATGTTAAATTGGAATTCTGCTATAATTTATTCCATATATATATATATATATATAAAAGATACAGTACTGACCACTGAAAACTGTTGCTCCTATAATGTGACTATCATAAAACATGAGATAATTACAGTAAACCTGGGGTAGGCAACTCTAGTCCTCAAGAGCCACCAACAAAATAGCTGCACTAAAATGAGACAGTTTTTGCATATGTTTGGTCTAAGAACTGGATTTAACACATCTTGTGTACCCTGAATCTGTCTGTGGCTCCTGAAAGGGCAATTTTCCACAGCTATTTACCTGAGTAAAATGACCTGACTGAAATATATACTCTTCTCAAATACAGCTAAAGGCTAGAAGTCACATGCTGGTTCCACAGGGCATAAATATTTAGCCATGGGACAGAGGCTTTCCAAAACTCATCACTAAAGAAAAAAGAAAATTCTCTTATAGACTTAACAAACCTCCTCATATATGTGTTAAATTATGATACAAAATTCCAAAAAACACCTGCCTACCTCACAATAAATAGTACTTATCTCAATGGCAGTTTTAATGTGGTATTTGGTTATTTATTGTATGTGTTTATTTTTTAATTTGATGGTTTGTTTGTTATATATATTTTTTCCTTTAGTTCCCCTGGAGAAGTCTTGATTTGGAAACAAAACCCAGGCCCTGGTCAGGACTCATTAGGATACCATTTTAAATTGGAATTTGTTTGGACATCATTTTAAATTGAGAAATGTTCAGACATCTTTTTTTAATTACAATTAAAACTTGTTTGGACATCATATTGAATTGGGATTTGTTAGATACCATTTGTAATCTTCTTGAAACAAACCTATATTTTGTGTGGAATCAGGTTTTATGGGGTATGTGGTATTATGTATGTGAAATTGTTGTATGTAGAAGTATCTAGTGTGTGAGAGTGAATGGATGAGGCTTTATTGGTGGGTTTTTATGGGTTTATATACATGTTTGTTGAAAACATTGGTATCTTGTAAAAGCTCAAAATTTAATTTTTGATTCCTGTGATATGACTATATTCTTTAGGTATATTAAAAACTTTTTCTGTAATATTATTAATAAATATTTATGACTGAAATTGACATATATACTTAGCCCTGGTGGTTTATTATTTTAATACATTGGGGAAGTAATTTTTGATAAATCCAGGATAGATAGTTCCATATTGGGCCAGAGTATGAGGATCAGGAAGTAGGACCAAGCTCTGGCAGCTAACTGAAGAAAAGCATGAGTTTAAAAACGTCTAAACAGGAAACAAAATGGTCATTGGGGGAAGTGAGGGACACAGAGCTGGGAGGACTGGATAGACAGTTCAAGCATCTCACAGTGCCATCTGAAGGCCAGGGGTGAAATCAGCAACTAAACCTCACAGTTTCTCTTTGACACTAAAGCATAAGCATTAATAGTGCCTGTGTGGATTTCATCTCTGCAGATTGTTTGCACTTCTGAAGGATTAAGCTGCCTACCCAGATTATAAAATTGACAATTACTCAAAATATACTTTACACACAAATGCTTCTGAAACAATATTATTAAATTAAAGCTTGTGGATCTAGTTTATACAGTTTTTTTTTTCTCATGTAGTGTCTATGGAAAAACCTTTTATAAAATACAAACAAAAAAAAACAGGCATGGGACTCTTTCTGTACTCTAGCTTTCCAGAGAAATTTTATGATAGCTATTTTCCCCAGTGCCTTATGAATGCATTACGGTATGTAAGACATGCAAACTTATTGTAGATGGAAAACAACCTGCATGCTTGAGTCCTGTGATAAAGAAGGAAAAAATCTAAATCCGAAAATCTTGAAGCAACAAGTAGCAGCAAGTAGAGCAATCTGACCATACAGTGAAGATAAGAAATGGGCATCTTGCAGAAATGAGATCAAAGGCATCATCTTGTGAAATGTTTCCTTCATGGGTAAGAACACATCTTGCAAAAATAGTGGTATACTTTCACCTACCTAGAGAAACACAGATAAGGGCCACCGTGTCCACCCAGTCTGCCAAGCAATGTGTGGAACATTTGAGGTCAAAGGTGAACCTGACAAATTTCATCCTGGTTTGAATTTGATGGAATTTTCAGATTTACCCCGGATTTGACATCCAGGGGAATCCACATCAAATCTGCCACCTGAATGGGATGAATCAGCTTGAACGCCAATGCACATTTCTGATCTGAAGAGTTTATGTAGAATTTTGTTCCAAGTTCAAATTAGTTTGCAAACTTTCTATTTAGAAAGTTTACATCTCTCTTTTCCTATCCCACCCATTCAGATATATAATATTCTAGGCATGTGTACCAAACATTGTATTTTCTTTTTGTTTATCTTTGCATATTGTTTGGGAATTCAAACACATTCATCTACTGGAGTCTAAACATAATGGACTGAACCAAGACAATGCAATTGTGATTCATTCTAGTAATCTTTAACATCTCTTCCTGTACCTTTCCTATTCAAAATACTTCTAAAGCTTCTAGTGACTAATTGTCTGTTTATTGATACTTCCTCAAGACCCCCTCAGTATTAATTTCTGCTCAACACCACCTTTGGTGTGTGTGTATATACGTGTATATATATATATATATATACTGCCTTTCTGCCATCTATGGAAAGGACCACTGTATAAATCTTGGAATAGTAACTTTCAAACCAGCGCGCAGGTGCACATGTGCGTGCATGCGTCGGCCTGTGCCCAGGGACGCGGCTATTTTATAGCATGTGTGCACATATGCGCACATGTTATAAAATAGCCTGTCTGTGCACACATGCTTCTACAGCATACCTTGGGGGATTTTAAATGAGGCACGTGCTGACGCTATTCCCAATTTTCCAAGTTTATCCCGAGTTCACCCAGTTATGGGATAGGTCTTCAACCCCCTTGCCTTCTCTCCCCCCCAGTTAGCCCCGACCCCACAGATCTGCCTAGCTTTCTTTACTTTTTAACTTACATGTCATCCATAGCAGAAGTAAAGTGACGAGGCGGGGGGCCTCGGCACGCTCCAGATCGCATACGTGTTGTGATGGTTACCATGTACCCCGGGAGGGGTTGAGTGAGGAAACCAGTCGGAGAATCCAGGCAAGAAAGAAAACCCGAGTGGAACCTTCAGAGCCAAGGAATCTGCAGGTTTGGAGAAAATCTTCCTCACCTAGAAGACCTGGTGGAGGGGGAGGTTTGGAGAGCAAAGAGGGAGTGACTTCACAGACATCACATCATAGAGGAGGAGGGGACACCCAGGTGTGCTGGCAGGAGAGGGGAAGGTGGCCAGAAGAAGGGGCCATCAGGAACAGGAAGGAGCCCTGCTAGAGGCAGAGGAAGACATAGAGGAGATGGATGTGGCGGTGAAGGATCAAGAGCCAGACCCAGAGCCTATGGATGTGGGAGAGGAATGGTGGAAACCCCAACAAGGAGACCTGGACTGCTAAAGCCATACAGGTTAGAGGCTGATAGATGAAACTGCCGTGGGTGGTAGTAGCTGTAGTTGGGCAAGACAAACGGTATAAGTTTTCCTCCACAAGCTACGGTGGGTGGTGACAGTGGGGCTTGATTTCCTCAAACCAGTGCTTGAAAAGACATTTTGGGTCTCGGCTAGAAAGCAAGTTAAACCCTGGGGCAGAAGTCAGAGACTGTATATGAAACAGGCAGGGTTAAGCCCTGTGGCAGAAGCCAAAGTCTGTATCAGTGCCAAGAAGGTAGAACCTATTGGAGAAGTCCTGCCAGGATCTGAAACATTAAAGTAGATGGAAGGGCTTTACCCCTGGACTTTGAGCTTCCTGCTGGGATAAACCATCTGCTAAAGCACAGGTTGTGTTTGGAATTTACTTCACTATATTGAAGAATCCAGCAGGGGAGAATCGTTTACTCAAGTATCGGCTGTGTTGGGGAACATCACAATTTCATATCAACCAGTGGAAAGGCTGGGATCAGCACAGTATTTTAGTGCACATCTCGGGTCCACATCTTTGAAATGCCCATACCCCACCCAGACCATGACCATGCCCCACTATGAAAACTTCCGAGATGTGCCCGCTCTGGGAGACACAAGCATATCTCGGCAGCTGCATATTCATGCATCCTCTAGTAATTAATGCGTGCATCTGGCTTTTAAAATTTACCTTTATGTTGGTCCATAACAGGTATCACAACCTGCAAAGCATCCCATATTCTAACGAATGAATTACATACTGCTAGAGCACACATTGAACTGCTTGTTGAATTTTGCTTCTAAGTGGCGCCCTTTCATCAGCTTGACTTACCACTTCTGCACAAAGCCTTATTTATTAACTCAGTGTAGAAAAAGAGAAATGTAACTTTCAAATGCTAGTGTGATAGGGAAGAGCAGTGGTTCTCAGTCTAGTTCTTGGGACACACCCAGCCAGTTTAGTTTTCAGGGTAGCCACAATGAAAACGTATGAGATAGGCTGACATCCAATGAAGCAGTACAGTAAATCTATTTCATGCGTATTCATTGTGGCTATCTTGAAATTCAGACTAGCTGGGAGTGTTCCGAGGACTGGCCGAGAATCACTGGTACAGAGAATACTCACAGTCACTGAGGGGCCGATGCAATACAGTGTGCTCAGCTGAGCGCACTGTATAACCCGCAGTCAGACACAGGATAAACAGGTGCTAATCCTCCCCCTAATGCAATAGGGGGATTAGCGCCTATTTAACATGCGTCTGACGTGGAGTGAATGAGATAGCACTCATCACATGTAAATGCATGTGAATGAGCCTATTACTCATTCACTCCGCATGCAAAAAGATAAATCTGCGACTCAGCTATTAACTGAGGGGCTGATGACTTTTGAGTGCCCGCTTTCTTAACGCATGTATGGCGCCCGCAAGGGGGGTGCCATGCAATATGTAAATTAGGGGGTCACGATAAAATGGCCGCCAATAAAATGGCTGCCGATAAATTGGCGGCCATTTTCATACTGGCAGATGGCCGGTTATGAAAACCGATGCCGAGTTTACCAGCGTCGGTCTTCATAACTGGTAGCCACAGCGGGTCGCGTTACCAAGGAGATGCTAAGGTCGCGCAATCGACCCTAGTGCCTCCTTCCTAGCACGACTGTTCCTTGGACCCCTTGTTAATTGTAACTTTATAAATCAATTTCTCATCCTATTGGTTATCCCCGTTGATCTGTAAACCAATGTGATATGCATACGAATGTCGGTATAAAAAAGTTCTAAATAAATAATTAAACAAATAGATAGATAATTTACATATTGCATGGCGCCCCCCTTGCGAGCGCCATGCGTGCATTAAGAAAGCAGGTGCTGAAAAGTCAGCGCCCGCTTTCCGCGAACATTATTGCATTGGCCCCTCAATGGGTATAATCCAGGCCAGGGTGTGGATCTCCCCTGCTAACCAGGAGAGATTTGGAGTAAAACAGCAGGTTACCAGGGAACAGGCTGCGCAGGTGACCATGGAAGCCTGAAAGCCCTAGCCTAGAGTAGAGGAAGCAGATTACCCACCAGAGTCAGGAGCTCTGTCTCACAAAGCATAAATCCTGTCCTCTGCTGAAACATTGGCCCTTTTGTTAATTGTTTTGTAACTGCTGATGAGAAGCTATGTTTTTAGTTTCTGATTTTTTTTCTGCTGCTGGAAGCTATACTTTTGTGTTAAAGAGACTTGGTTTGTGTGCCAGAACAAACCTTTTTGAACTATTCCAAATGCGGTGGTTAATAGCTGTTTCTACAACCATCCCTGGTTTCCCCCAGCTACAAACATGCTTGCAGGAAGGGCAACTTTCAAACAACTCCATGCAGCCCCATTTACATGAGAATATTGCCACGCAGAGATTTATGATGTAACCTGTGTGTGTAAGATATGTGTTCACTATAAAATATGTGTATGTCTATACCCAACATACCGCATAGGTATACTTAGATGCAAATACATGCATGGCACTGAAAGCCAGTAGTTCAATACAATTTTAAAAATATACACATGCATATTTTACACGTGGAAAAGAAAAAGTAACACTTGCTCAGGTAAAACCTGATTCACTCACAGAAGTCGATATATTTTAAAACATGTCGGTGTAATTGAAATTCCTGGTTTTCCTATTTTTCTACCAGCTCACACAGTCCTTCTCCAGGTCATTGAGATCCTCCTGCTTCTTCAGCCTGAACATCCCCCAATCTCCCCAGACCTCCCACCCAGCCAATAGTAGCAATAACAAGTTTCATATCAGTTATGCTGGATAAATAGCAGGTGTAAACTTAGGCGTTAAGTTGCCAAATGTACGCATGTTATTCTCTTATTAAATAGCAGCTTACCCATGTAGCTGTTGGCCATCCCCCAGAATGCCTCTAGACCACCCCTTTTTTTATATGCACGCGAAACCTAAAGTACACACATGGTTTTGATGTTCATAAAATAGAGTACAGACAATAGATGCTAATTTTACCCACACAATTGCTCTAAAAAAAGTATCACCTGCAGCTTGTTTATTAACCTTTACTTCTATGAACTTAAGTAAACTAATAACTTATTGCATCATTCAAGTTACCTTAGAAAAAAAACTGATGTGCAAATGCTCTTATAGCATAAAAGTAATTGCAGATTTATGTGCACATAAGCTATTATTGCAATAATTTAATTGCTATACATATAACCGTAGATTGAGCAGTCTTTCAAAAAGTCTTGCAAATATAAGGAAAAGGGTAACATTTTAATTGAAAATAACAGAATGAAATTTGAAAATATGGGAATTCTACAAGTATTCTATGCATTTTAATTGTAATTTGCTAGAAACATTTATTTGATTGGTGTAGAATTAATATAAATAGGCAAATTAGTATAAACACATCAAATCCATTTGGAAGTACAATAAAATATTCATCAAGTGTTAATATAGTGAGTGTCAGTAGAGGTACACATCAAACAGCAGATACCACAACAAATAATGATACATTAATCCCTTTGAAAATCCACTTTAAATCCTGACAATGTGTTTCTGCCTATTGCCAGAACAAAGCTTTGATCTCTGATCTCTGAGCTGCTGTCAAGTCTACAGTGCACCCCCTTTTACATGCAATTCTATTTATATGTTAAAGTGGTGAGGAAAAGGCGTGGCCTAGTAGTTAGAACAGTAGGCTGAAAACCAGTGAAATCAAGGCTCAAATCCCACTTCCTCCACAGAAACTGTTTGTGACCTTGGGTTACTAGAAAAAAGTTTATGCACTGAAACTGCAACCTTATATTTAATTCTTGAGAGTATAGGAAGCCACTGTAGGTCCACTTAAAACAGGTGTCATATATTGACGAATTGGTTGGCTTGAAATCAACCGAGCAGCTGCGTTCTGTATAAATCACCATAAGCCTTATTGGATATGGTGATCTGTAAGTGTAAATATAAATCAATAAATAAATATGCTGGGAGAGATGGTGCTCAGGGGGAAGGATTAAGGATGGGGCAATTAAACATGAGGGAATTTTGGGCTGCAGCTAATGTAGACATTAAACTTTATTTGGTTAATGGCATTTTAGTACCCCAAACCATACTATTGAGGGCAAGTTCTACCATGTCCCCAGTAAATATTGTTATATAGCATGATAAGAACCATTTAAACATCCATGCAATAATTTCACCAAGATGCACAGTAAAAACTTTTTAGAGCAAGTGTATTTTTGCATAGGCCCCCCTATCTGTATTAACACATAAGGCCTGATTTTCAAAACCATTTACACGCTTAAAAATGGGTTTCACATGTGTAAAATGCACTTTATGCAGGGAAATGGTTTTTGAAAATTTCTACTTACACGTGTAATGTAACAGTAGTTACATTACACGTGTAAGAAACAGAAAATTTCTACATTACACGTGTAATGTAACAGTAGTTACATTACACGTGTAAATCCTATTGAAAATGTCCCCTGTAAAAGGTAACTTTCAAAGATCTCCACGTGGCCCCATATTCACATACATATGGGCGTGCAGAGATCTAATATAGTATTTTATAATCTGTATATATCTGATCCACACAGATATGTGCAGATTATATATGCATGTGTGATTCAGTATGAGCAAAACGTTTCAATGCATTGAAAGCAAGTACTCTCTTTCCCTATTTGATAAATATATGCATATATATTTTACGCATGACAAAAATACATCTTGTTTGCGTAAAACTCTGATTTATAAACAGAAGTAGGAATATTTTAAAATATGCATGCATACTTGAAATCACCAGTTTGTTGATACTTCTACCAATTCACTCAGTATGTGTTCATTGAGACCCTTCTAGTACTTCACCCTGAACTTCACCCAGATTCCCACCCAAAAATAGCTGACAAAAGAGTCAATTATACAAATTAATTAGCAGATGTAAAATTGCATGAATAAGTTGCCTAATATATTTGTGTAAATCTCTTATAAAATAGCAACTTAGTGCTTGCCTAGTGGCCTCACCCTGGATCCCCCCTAGGCCACCCTTAAACCATCCCTTGAACTGCGACTGCATGGAAGGCAGAGCAGACTGCAAGAAGAAGCAGCAAGCGTAGGTCCCGCTGCCGCAATATTGCATGGGGAAGGAGCACAGGGAGCAGGCCCAGGCCCATGCTGCCTCTGTGCTGAAAATGAAAAGGCAGCCTTAATCAGAAAGAAGAGCTCCAATGGGGTTGTGTCAGGTACAGCGACTCCGCAGGCATGGGGCCGCTGTGACCAACATCAACCACGAGATCGGGCTGACCGGCCTACCGGGGCATTCCCGAAGTCCCCGATAGGCCAATCCACCCCCTGCATGTGAGAGAAGGAGCCAGGAGTGTGGCAGTGGTGGAAAAGAGGCACCTGAGCAGAGCAGTGGCAGCGGCAACAGGCGCATGAAGCCGCCGCTGCTGTTACTGCTGCCATCATAACTGTGCCGGTATAAAATTAAACAAAAAAAACCCAGCAGAGTGAGTGCAGAACCTCCAGGGAGGTTCCCACTCTGTGCTAAAATATTATGCAGGGCCTGGTGTCGGTCGTAGCGGTTCCAGGGGCACAGGGCCGCAGCGATCAACACAAACCCCATGATTCTTCCGCCTGGCTTACCGTCCAGCCGCTCTTTCTTTCTTGCTTCCTGCAGGGACTGAGGACCCTGCAGGCTTGTTGGCAGAGCTGCCTGAAGGCAGAGTGAGGCGACCGTGGATGGAGAGTCTTGAAGGGCAATTTTTGCGGCTTCAGAGTTTTGACGCTGGAAGCGGCCACTTCACCCTGCCTCATTATAGAACTGCCCCTGTAGCCAGATAAACTCATCCACCTAACTTTTAGATAGCCAAATGCGTTCAGCGGCTCACGCGCCATTGAATATCCCAGCTAAGATAGCCAGATATGTTGATCCGGCTATCTCAGGAAGCCCCGAAGTCTGGAACACCCTCCCAACTGAACTGAGAACACAACAAAATTTAAAAACCTTCAAAAAAGAACTAAAAACGGATGTTCACCAAAGCATTGGCCATTGTTGGAAACAGGATGCTGGGCTTGATGGACCCTTGGTCTGACCCAGTATGGCATGTTCTTATGTTGTTATGTTCTTAAAGCCTACCAAAACACCCAATGACCCTAAGATACAACTTCCCTCCCTAACGGCCCATATAAATATGCTGAACCAATCCAAAGCATGTAATTTAAACCGTACAATTTAACAACCAAACTATGTTTATAATGACTAAGATAACTTTGTTAACTAGCACATGAATTTTTGAACACTCTGTTAAACATCAAAACTTTGTAAACCGTTGTGATGCGAAACCGAACGACAGTATATAAAACTCGCTAAATAAATAAATAAATAAATCTCAGCCGGATAGTGGCTGAATACATGCTTCATAATAATTGAATTATTGTAATAATACTTAGTAAGCATGTGCAGCGACAATATTTTTGCTTCTGTTCGTCTTTCGCTTGGAGAGGTGGCTCTATGCTTTCAATTTGTTGAATGTTTATTTTGGTTTGGTTCATTTGCAGAATCGACAAACATTAAAAAGAAAAAATACTGAAATGGGCCCCTCTCCCTGACTATACTGCTATCCCTATTGCTTTTCCCGGGGTCTCCTCAAGCCCCTTCAACTCCCCGCCTCCTCCTCACGAAAAGAATCACAACTAAAGATGGCAGGGCACAGGCCTCTCCAGCTGGACTGAGCGAAGCCCAACCAAAGCTTCTGCTAGCTCCTCTGACTCTCCCTCCTGCCCTAGATAAAGTGATCTATATCTCTCTGGCCCCCACTTACCTCCTTCCATGAGGTTTCATTTTTCCAGGTACAAGTTAAAGGCAGGAGCAACCCCCAAGCACTTCTGTATCTTCCATAGTTATTTAAAAATGGCACCAAACCTTGAGGCCACAGCCAAAGTGATGTCACATTGGCGCTAGGCTCAGGGCTGGCAGGCACCATTTTCTTGTGCCTCAATCACTTCTGCCCCTCAGGTCTAGCTGCACAATTCTGAAAATTAGCTCGATGGGAACAGCAGTGACTGGGATGTTTATCCCTGCCCCATTTATCTACAGAAATCCCATGGATGGCGTAAGTGCCATGAGGGAGAACTCTTTTTAAATGCTAGCAGGGCTGGGACATTGTGGAGGGATTCATTTCAAAAATGAAAGAAAATATTGGATGAGATTTTTTTTCCCATTTCCTTAGAAAACTAATGCACATGGCCTGATGGTTTCCCTGTCATTTAAAAATGACAGCACATCCCTACATAAGTGTCATCTTCAGACATCACTACACATCTCAAGGAAGGAAGCATAAATGTATATATACATCAATATATATATATTTATTTATTGATGGTATCAGTGATCAGGAATAAGTAGGGATGTGCATTCGTTTTCAATCCACAATGCATAAGTCCCTATTCGTTGTATTCGTGGGTTTACAAAATGCATCGCGATCCCACACGAATAAAATATATTATATTAGTTTCATTCTTTTGGTGCGCAGTAATTTCTTAGTTGCTGAAATAGGAGAAGGCCATGTGGGAGTATCCATAGCAAAAACCAGCCCTTTCCTGTGAGGTCATAATTGACCTCATAGCCCTGTCATAGACTGGGTCAGACAGGCTGGCAAAGAGATGAAAATGTAACCTATCAGAGCTAAGCATATTCTAATGCAGCCAATTACCGCTCTCACTCAGTGCTCTGTGACGCTGTTCCTGATGACGCTATACTATTTATACCTTGGCACGCGGTGTGCCATGCTCTTTCTTTGCGGGGGTGGTCCGGGGAAGTGGCTGTACTCAGAGATAGTCTGAGTGTCTCAAATCTGTATTCAATTGCTAGCTACTTTGATAAAACTTTCCATTGAAAAAGATATTTGTTTGATTTTGCTGCAGTGCCAGCTAGCCAGGCTTTTTTTGACTGCACTTTCTTTTATTGATCTCAGACGGACTCTCTGTCTGTCCCACTGAGACAAGCTGCTAGCAGTGGCATTTTGCTGCTTATTTTACCCCCTGGGGTTGGTTGCAAGCAGGATTTGGGTGTTGAGGGTGGGAGATATATTCAATTTCTAGCTAGTTTGATAAAATTTTCCATTGAAAAAGTTATTTCTTTGTTTTTGCTGCTGTGCTAGCCAGGCTCTTTTTTAATTGCAGTTTTTTTTATTCAGCTCAGACTGTCTCTCTGTGCTCTTTTAAGCCAACAAGGCAGTGCACTGGGCATCAGTGGGCAGTTTTGCAGACTCACATATATTGGGACAGCAGTGCTCTTTGAGGTCAAATCCCCAGTAGGCCTCTTTAGTAGTTACAAGTTTGGTGTGTGCACATACAGCAGTCCCAGTAGTATTGTACATCCAGGCACTGCCTTGTGGGCCTGTGGGCAGTTTTGCAGACTCACATATATTAGGACGGCGGTGCTCATTGAAGCCAAATCCCCACTAGGCCTCTTTAGTAGTTACAAGTTTGGTGTGTGCACATACAGCGGACCCAGTAGTAGTGTACATCCAGGCACTGCCTTGTTGACCTGTGGGCAGTTTTGCAGACTCACATATATTGGGACAGTGGTGCTCTCTGAAGCCAAATCCCCAGTAGGCCTCGTTTGTAGTTACAAGTTTGCTGTGTGCACATACAGTGGTCCCAGTAATAGTGTACATCCAGGCACTGCCTCGTGGGCCTGTGGGCAGTTTTGCTGACTCACATATATTGGGACAGCGGTGCTCTTTGAAGCCAAATCCCCAGTAGGACTCTTTTGGAAATAATTCTTTTAATTGAAATCCCTAGTAGGCAGTGACATTAAATCCATGATGTCAGGGAAAGCTAGATGTGGTCAAGTGATTGGGACTGGCAAAGGAGTCACTGGCAGAGGAGGGACTTCAAAAGGCAGTGCCAGTCCCCCATTAAAGTTATAAAGGGACATGTTCCAATCTAAAATCTCTGGAGGGGTAGGCACTTCCATCCGGAAAAAACCTGAAATTTAAAGATGATGCACCGCCACCACCTGATTCTGACCCTGTTGTTTTGGAGGTGAGGGAAGGGGAGACTGAGTCATGCAAGACCAAAGGGCGAGACCCAAAAGCAGCAATGCGACAGCAGACTCGACTTTGCATTGAAAATGTAGTGCAGGCACTGTTTGCTTCTGATTCCGATGAAGAATCATCTTGTGTGGGATTCTCATCATCAGAAATGGAAGAAGTAATAGCTGAAGAAGGCTTTGGAGGATTAGTTAGTTCTGTCTTAGCCTCCACTTCAGTGCTGCAGGGGAGAGATGAAATTGATGAGGATGAGGAGGAAGAGCAGTCAGCACAGGCACAGATTGTGACTGATGCCCCTGGCATTGCTTCTCAGGGTGCACCCACTACTTCAGCTCCAGTGCTAGCATCCACTCTGAAGGCTATAGAGAAGGGATCACGAAAGAAATATGTGATCTGGAGCCACTTTAAAGTTCAGAGGACCCGCGTTTTGCTCAGTGTAATTACTGTGCCAGGGCTATTAGCAGAGGCAAGCAAATGGGACATCTAACTAATTTTGGCATGATGCATCATATGCAGAAGCAACACCCAACAGTACTGCCATCTGGGGATGGTGGCATTACCAGTCAGGGGACCCCTTTTTCCAGCCAGCGTAAAGTGGTTGAAAAGTAGTAGAATCACCCCACACCCTCAGCCCCTTCTAACAGTCAGGTGGCAGGCCAGCAGCCCCTGCCATGTGTCAGAAGCGACAACCCGCCATGGAGGAAATGGGGTGGTGTTCGGTAACGCTTTCCCGGGGAAGGAGGCAGGCAGCCTCAAAAGTTGTAACCAGGAGCATTGGGGAAATGATTGCCCTTGATGACCAGCCCTTGCAGCCAGTGGAGAATGTGGGATTCAAGCATTTGCTGAAGGTCTTAGTTCCAAATTACAAAGTCCCCTCCAGAACCAAATTTAGCAGAAAGGTCATCCCCAGCCTGTACAACCAGAGTTGAAGTCTCATCCAAGCGCTGCTAGCTAAGGTACAGGGGAGTGTGCATTTCACCTGCGATATCTGGACCGCACTGAATGCTGCACACTCTTACTTCTCCCTGACAGCACACTGGTGGGACCTGGCTGAGGCAGGGGCAGGCAGCAGCTCTATTAGTGAACAAGTATCAGGGTGAAGGTGGGCTTTACTGCACACCCACCTGAAGGACAACGCCCATACCTCAGCCAATATTCTAGCATGCATCAGACAGATGCTGGCAGGCTGGAAGCTACACCAGCAAGACAGAAATCTTCAGGCAGGGTTCTTTGTCACAGACAATGGTGCAAACATGGTAAAGGCAATATCCAACAGGGGCTTTCAGAACATTCGATGTTTTGAACACACTCTGCACCTGGTAGTGAAGTCAGCTCTGGGGTTGGATTCCAAGCACCAAGAGAATTATTACCTGCAGGACTTAATACACAAGTGCAGGAACATAGCAGTGCACTTCCACAGAAGTGTGAAGGCAGGGCAGGTGCTCCGTCAAAAGCAAACTGACTTGGAGATGCCTCACAGGCGACTCATTCAAGACATTGCCACCCGGTGGAATTCCTTCTATAAGATGCTGCAGAGGTTAGTGGAGCAGCAGACACCCCTTCATGAACTTTCTGGTACAATGGACATAGGTGTGCAGAATCCCCTAGGGCATCATGATTGGTTAGTCTTGAGTCAGCTGGTAAAACTCCTGCAGCCCTTCAAGGATGCCATGGAGGAGCTGAGTTCCAGAAGTGCCACCTTGGCTGACATCATCCCTACAGTTAATTTTCTGGAGGAAAATTTGGAGGGCTTTAAACAGGAAGAGGGAATGACAGCAGAGGTGCTGCATTGTCTGGACTTTTTGCAGAAGCAGGTGCAAGAGAGATTAAGGCCTTTAACAGAAGACCACACATACATGCTTGCCAGTCTGTGATCCCCATGTGAAAGGGAAACTCGCCCTACAGTACGATTGTCTCCTATTGGTGAAGGACCTGCTGTTAGTAAAAATCTGTGAACAGGAGCACCATAGGCAGAGACAGATTAGGCATGAAGCAGAGGAGGAAACAGCAGGCACTTCAGGGAGTAGTGCTAGCCCAAGCAGGAGCAGCACTCTGACAGCGACAGCTAGTACTTCCTCCTCCACTTAAGTATGCCAAAGCCATATTGCCCATAAAAAATCATCTGTTCTAGAATGGGCTAGAAAGAAAGCAGCTGGCATGAGTGACTCTCAGCCCACCCAAGCAAAGGAGACACCAGCACAAATGTCAGTGACATGGTATCTCTCAGAGCCCACAGAGGAAATGCAGACAGATCCGATGGCATATTGGGCACACAAGTCCACTGTCTCGCCACACCTAGCCAAAGTGGCTCAGCGATATCAGTCATGTCCACCAACCAGTGTGCCAGTGAACGTGTATTTTCAATTATAGGGGATATCATGAGTTCTCACCACTCAAGGCTGGCACCAGAGTTGATGGAAATGCTAGTGTTTTTGAAAATAAACATGCTTTTGCTTGGGTTTCCAAATGTTCCCTGTGAATGGCAAGATGAATAAAAGCAATTGAAAGCCTTGCAGCAGCTCCAACTGCCTCCTTTGCTCCAGATAATATCAGCACATGTACCTGACCTGAAACGCTGTGCCAGTCTGTCCACTGTCCAGGCCATACATCCCTACAAGGGCCTGACCTCAAATGCTCTGCCTGTCTGTCCAGCCCTTACGTCACTACAAGGGCCTGACCTCAAATGCTGTGCCTGTCCATCCAGGCCTTACATCCCTATAAGGGCTTGACCTCTAATGCTGTGCCTGTCCATCCAGGCCTTATGACCTTACAAGGGCTTGATCTCTAATGTTGAGCCTGTCCGTCCAGGCCTTACGTCCCTATAAGGGCTTGATCTCTAATGCTGTGCCTGTCCATCCAGGCCTTACGTCCCTATAAGAGCTTGACCTCTAATGCTGTGCCTTTCCTTCCAGGCCTTATGTCACTACAAGTGCTTGACCTCAAATGCTGTGCCTGTCTGTCCAGCTTGGAGCTTGGATATTTCATATTCTCAATAGTTTTCATGACTTTCATAATATGGGCCATTTTCCCTAAATTAATGTTTCTAGTACTATAGAAACCTGGTGGTAGTTGTACTCTAGTTCATCCTCTGTGTTCCCATACTTTACAGAGGCACTGTAGGGTGCCTCTGTAGGGGCAAAGGAAAGGGAACTCTCCACGGGTGTAGCCAGCCTATCTCTTAGTACCCTTTGACCCATGTTGAACCAGAGCCGCTGTTCATATGGAAACCTCCTCCACGTCGACTTGCCACGCTTGAAGGCTCATGCTCCACTCTAGGGGCCAACCCATTCTAGGGAGCCCTTTCCTGCACAAAGGAAAGGGAACTCTCCCCAGGTGTAGTCAGCCTATCTCTTAGCACCTGTTGACCCGTGTTGAACCAGAACCGCTGTTCACATGGAAACCTCCTCCACGTTGACTCGCCATGCTTGAAGGCTCATGCTCCACTCTAGGGGCCAACCCATTCTAGGGAGCCCTTTCCTGTGCAAAGGAAAGGGAACTCTCCCCGGGTGTAGTCAGCCTATCTCTTAGCACCTGTTGACCCGTGTTGAACCAGAACCGCTGTTCACATGGAAACCTCCTCCATGTTGACTCGCCATGCTTGAAGGCTCGTGGAAAGGGAACTCTCCCCAGGTGTAATCAGCCTATCGCTTAGCACCCGTTGACCCGTGTTGAACCAGAACTGCTGTTGACATGGAAACCTCCTCCACGTCGACTCGCCATGCTTGAAGGCTCGTGCTCCACTCTAGGGGCCAACCCATTTCAGGGACCCCTTTCCTGTGCAAGGAAAGGGAACTCTCCCCGGGTGTAGCCAGCCTATCTCTTAGCCCCCTCTGACCCATGTTGAACCAGAGCCGCTGCTCACATGGAAACCTCCTCCATGTCGACTCGCCACACTTGAAGGCTCATGCTCCACTCTAGGGGCCAATAACCCATTCTAGGGAGCCCTTTCCTGTGCAAAGGAAAGTGAACTCTCCCTGGGTGTAGATCTCTTAACACCCGCTGATCCATGTTGAACTTCTGTTCATATGGAAACCTCCTACGCCTCGGCCTTCAAAATTCTTGTTTGTATATCTGCTACATCCACCAGATTTTAAAAGACCAGTGAGAGCTCACTAGATGCCAATGGAAACACCCCACTCTAGGGGTGAACCCATTATTGAGAGCCCTTTCCTGTGCAAAGGAAAGGGAAGTCTCCCCAGGGCCAGCCTGTCTTGACCCTATCAAAACCACAGGGACCTGACGACCTCCGCTCTGCCAGCCTGTCTTGCCCCTATGAACTTTCTGCCACTCTGCCTTGCTGCCATACACCAGACAACTCATTCTACTCCTTGTGGTGTTCTTGCCACTATCATGGTTCCTCAGTGTGTTGGTGCTAGTCTTTCTGCTGCTTTGTCCCTTTATCCACGCCTTGTGGTTTTTTCTGACACTCTTTCTGCTTGCTATGTTCCCCCTTCATTGTGCTGTAGGATGTTGATGCCACTTGTCTTGCCACTTTGCCCGTTGTGCTGCCTTCGAGGGTTCATGCAACTGTTATTGGTGCTCTCTTTTGAAGCTGTGGTGTGTTTTTGACACTCTTGCTGTTGCTTTGCACCTCTGTTAAAGCTCCCCAGAAGTTTCATCAGAATTGATAAGAAAACCCCAATTCTGCAGCCAAAAATAGGCTCCAAATACTTCCCCCATTGACTTGACTTTAATGGCAAAATGGACAACGAATAAAACTAATCAACGAATTGGTTTTTCCCCCTATGAAACTAATGCAATGAATTTGGGTCCTGGCGAAACGAAAACCGAATCGGAATAAATGTTTTCCTTCTGCACAACCCTATGAATGAGCGCTGCAGAGGTGTTCATGAAGTGCCTAGTACTGTGTGAATTAGCAGCAATTAGCAAAAGCTTTAGTCAACTGAGGAGTCAAAAGTATTGTGAAAGGGCAAGGTCTGGAAAAAAAGAAATGCATCAAACCATATATCCAGTGGTTCTGCTAAAGATTCTTTTACCTATATACTACTTACATGTTCTCTGTTCAAAATAAAATAAATAATTCTATTATAAAATGAGTATTTATAAATGAATATATGTCCACTTTAAGTGTACATTAATAGTTCTGAAAGGCTCTTTATCCATTTATATATTATTCTTTCATTCAAAGTTTAATGAAAATGGATAGAGCAAGCAACGCAACTGCCAGTAGTACATCATATTCTTAAAGTATAGTGCAGCTTCTTGACATATAACATCTTTATAAACCCTGAACTGTCACAATTTTCATATTGTTGAATGTCAAATTATGTAAAATAGCAGGCTTCATTGCTCTGATGGTGCATGAACGGAACATCACATCACATCCAATGTCAATAGTAATATATCATTACACACATTTCCCAGACCATTAACAACGCCATGCATCACTCAAGCAACAAAACACATCTTTAGGGAGGGAGAAAGGTGAGTACATTGCTCATTAACTTCCCCTACTGGCCAGTAGGGGCTTGAGTCACTATTAATGAGGCAAAATCTGGAAGATTTGATTTTTTTTTTTTTTTTTACAACAGCCTCGCTAGCTTTGGTAGCTGTGGAGTTTATTACTAAACTTGGTAATAAGACATAGAAGGGGTCCAGAATGTTAGCGTAAGGGCTGGTCTTTTAAGAATAAAAGTTGTAGATGCTAAGGTCTGAAATGACTTACCAGTGGGGTGGTAGTGGCTATCACTGGAGCAGATTTCCGGCATGTTTGGTACAGATATTGAGGGCATTTTGAAAGGTCAGGTAAAAGACTTGGGGGAGGGGGGGGGAGGCGTGGAGTCAGTATTGAGTAGATGCACAAATACTGGGGAATTTTAATTCCCTGGCGCATGCCAATACCTGCAGATACGCATGTGGCTGGGTCACTCGCGTGTCGAGCGCATTTTCATAGCGGTCCGGCCACGCTCGTATCTGTCGGTACTCGTGGAAGTGCCGGGTTCTTTAAAAGGGGCGGGCCGGGGTTGGGTGGGTGCTGGCCGGGACAGCGCCATTAGGCCCTGTCCGAGGGAGGCGCACGCCAGAGGAACTTACTACTGGCTCAGGAGAACAGGTAAGATCAGCAACAAAAAAAATAGAGTAGATAGGTCGAGTTAGGGATTGGGGGAGAGGGGAGAGGGGAATAGTGAACTGGATAAAGTTAGGGGAATAAAATAGTTAGTTAGGGGAATAGTAAGGGGAATAATAGTAAGGGGAATAATAGTTAGGGGAAAGTTAGTAAAATAGTTAGTTAGGGGAATAGTAAACTGGGTAAAGGCCTGATTGCATTGCTGCGTGTTTTTTATAAAATACCCCCCCTTGTGCATGCAACCTGGAACCTGGGCACGCATGTGCGTGTGGGTAGCTGATTTTATAACATGTGTGTGTTGACGTGCGTATGTTATATAATCGGTGCACCCATGTGCGCGTGCTGGGAACCACGCACACATGGATGCCTGCGTGGCCCTTTAAAAATGTACCTCATAGGGTGCCATTTTCAAAAGGATTTTACATGCATAAAACACAGTTTTCATGTGCGTAATGGAATTTTTGAAAATTATCCCAGAGGGTTGTACACGTAAAAGTACTCGAAGCAAATTTGCATGTATTTTTATGCATATTGCAAAGAGGCATTCCCAAGATGGAGCTGGTGGTACAGAAATCAATTATTTGCTTTTCAGTTTTCAAATGTATGAACATCAATGTTTGCGTGAACATTTCTTTTTTAATTTTAAATAATTTCTAACCCTCACACATACAAAATGGTAGCACATACACAATTCGTAAAATACAGAAATGACAATAAAACATGTACATTAAAAACAGATGACTGCTTCTAAGCCTGAGTGGAGATAGTCCAAGGGTTTGATTTCTTATGTACTATCCCCAAAAGCTCTGCAGAATAGGAAGTCTTTAAAGCCTTCTTGAAGGATTTAATGCCTATCACTGAATGAAGCTCTTTGGGTAGGGTGTTCCAGACACTTGGTCCAGCCACTGAAAAAGCCTGCTCTCTGATTATGCATAAATGTACATAATGTACAGATGGAATTTCCAGAAGATTCTTATTGGCAGACTTGAGTACATGAGCAGGTTGATAAATGAGCAGAATAGCATTGTATCATGGAATGGGTTTTTCAAAAAGAAGCCTGTAAATCAGCGTGAAAGCTTTATACTATCCCTGCCATTCCACGGCCAACCAGTGCAAGGAGAACAGGACAGGGGTAATGTGGTCCCAAGACCCTGCAACAGTTAGGAGCCAGGCCGTTGCATGTTGCACCACCTGCAGTGCTTTGATGGAATTAGATGGCAAACCTAAGTAGAGAGCAATACAGTAGTCGACATCTTAAAACAGGAGCTTGTAAGACTACAAAAGTCTTGTGGAAGCAATGAGGGTCGTAACAGTCTAAACACACAAGGCTTGTAAAAGGTGTCTTTAACAATGCATTGTATATGAGGTTTCATTGAGAGATTGGTGTTAATGATAACACCTAGATTTCTGTAGCAGTTTCTGGAGGAAAGATTTTTAACATAGAAAAGAGGATTATTTCTGTCTTGTCAATGTTGAGCAGAGGTTTATTGTGGTGAAGCCATCTTTTGACGAGACAAAGATAGTAAACCTAACGATCATGATAAAGAAAAGGGGACAAAAAAACATATATCATCAGCATATATCTGATAATTTATGCCGAAGCAAGCTAATACTTTGCAAGGTGAGGTCAGATATATATTGAAAAGTGTGGCAGATAGTGTGGAGCCTTGCAGGAATCCAGTGGTTCCACTAGCCCTATCCAATAAAGCATTTCCTAGTCACACTTGCTGCGAGCGCCCTGTGAGAAATGAGAACCGATTCCAAATTGTTTCAGAAATTCCTAATGATTGTAATCGGTGTAATACAATCTTATGGTCCAGTGTGTCAAATGCAGAGAAGATGTCTAAAAGCACCATGATGTATATGACAACCTGGTCAAACCTACACACATTTAAAGTGGCTTTCTAGTAGATGTAAATGTGTGCACCTATGATGGGCTAAAGTACATGCACTACTGCTACTTTTCAAAGAAGAATTACATACATGCATATGAGGTCTTCAGCCCTACATAAGCTTACAAATTCCCTTATGCAACCCAAAGTGGACAAATCTCAACTGGCAGAATGGATAGGCCATTTCGTTTTTTATTTGCAGTCATTTACTATGTGAACAATCTTGACTTGGTTTACAAAACGGACGTCTTTAACAAGGTTTATTCTTGCCTTTCCCATATTCCTACATGTGATGACTGACCTTCCTAATAATCTATGTTTGAAAGACATTCATAAGGCGTTAATAAGTCTTCAAACAAATTCTGCCTGACTATCTGCCAGATTCCACACCTAACAATATATATTGCCCAAGATTGCAAACCTTTTATAAATTCTGATGTGCTGTCTTTCCAAGGAACAACACTCCATGAAATAAACTAAAATGTTCCCAACTGCATCTACAGCTTGTGCAGTAGACTGGAGCAAGGACTCTCCCATGAAAAGTGTAGCAGAAAGTTGTATTTGGGGTATAACCAGGCATGTCCTTGTGCTGTTGTAAAAAGAAGCATGATTTTTTTTTTTTTTTTTTACATTTGCTACTGCTGTAGATGGACAAAGGGACAGTAACTTTCATACTGGCATGTGGGTACATGTGTGCGCGTGTTCGTTGGCTCGCAACCAGGGATGCGGCCACTTTCTAACATATGCGCATGTTATAAAATAGCCTGACCGCGCAATTTTAACTGGGCACATGCCAGTGCGTGGAAATGCCGCTTCTACCACGTAAGTGGGGGGATTTTAAAAGAAATGCGCGCCGTCTCCATTGGCCATTTTCCCAGTTCGCCCAGTTAAGGGATAAGACTTCCAACCCATCCCTAGTTTAATAGCCTCCCTTCCCCCAGGTTAGCCCGGACCCTTAGAACCCTGCCGATTGGCCTACATTTTTTTTTTTACTACTTACATGTCATCCATAGCAGAAGTAAAGTTACGTGGTAGGGGATCCCAACGGGCACCAGAGCACATAAGTATTTCTAACGCAAATTTCATGGTTAAATCCCATAATGCCCATGGCCCACCTGTTACCTGCCGTTAGCGTCGGCGTTCTCTTGACGCTGGCATCTCCCGCAGGCATGGCTCCACGTGAATCGGAGCTTTGGCCACGCCCCCTTTTGACGTCAGACGCCGGCGGAGCCACCGGGCAGTGCGGGAGACCTGGCTTATTTAAGGGAGCTTCTCCTCTCCTGTGTTGCTTCGGCCACAAGTGCATTTGGAGAGTTTCATTGCTGTGTTCCTGCTGCTTGCTGACTGCTAGACCCGGACTGCCCTTTGGATTATTCTGCCTGCCGCCTGCCTTCAGATTTGTTGCCTTGGTTCCTGCTTGTTTGCTGCCTGCCCTGACCTGGACTGTTACTGGATTATTCTATTTGCTGCCTGCCTTCGGATTTGTCGCCTTGGTTCCTGCTTGTTTGCCGCCTGCCCCGACCTGGACTGTGACTGGATTGCGTTACCTTCAGCCTGACCCTTGGATCACCCTGCCTGGATCCAGTCTCGCTGTTGGGCTACCTGGACTATCAGAAGTCTTCTACCCAACGCTACTCGCTGAGTCTCCAGTTCCGAGAACCTCTACTCAAGGTAAGCGGCCATCGGCCTTGGTTCCACGTACCAGTATAACAGTTGGCCGAAGCCATGGATCCAGTCGATTTGACCGCTCTGCAGGCCATCCCAGGTTTGGCCTCCCGGCTTCAGCAGCAACAAGAGGTCCTCGATCAAGTAACGGGGGTACTTGATCGTCTAGTCACCCGTATGGATGCACTGGCTCACGCTCCTGCCGTCTCAGCAACGAATACTACTGTGCCTTCTAATCCTATCTGATTATCGCCTCCGCCATGATTTAATGGAATGTCAGCGTTGTGCAGGGGCTTCATTAATCAATGCCGAATGCACTTTTCATTGCAACCATCCTCGTTTCCATCGGATAAGACTAAGACTACCTTTATTTTGTCATTGCTGGAGGGTCCAGCCCTGGCTTGGGCTTCCCCTCTGTGGGAAAGAGACGATCCTATGCTTAATAATTTGGATGGGTTCCTGAAGGAATTTTGACTCATCTTTGATGAACCCGGGCGTTCTACCTCGGCAGCCAATGACTTACTGCAAATCAAACAAGGTTCCCGTTCAGTGGGGGAATACGCCATTCAGTTCCGAACCTTGGCTGCAGAACTCGCATGGGGTGAGGATAGTCTCACCACCATATTTCGACAAGGGCTGGCCGAAAATATAAAGGATGAACTGGCTGGCAGGGATCCTCCAGAATCTTTGGAGGAACTCATCCAACTAGCCATTCGACTGGATTTAAGGTTTCAAGAAAGGGCGCGGGAACGGACTGCCACTCGAAGGACCTTTCGTCTGGCTCCCACATTTCAGCAACCTGTCGTCACTCCGCGTCCGACTGAAGCATCCGGGAGCATTGAGGAATCCATGCACATTGATAGATTTCGATTAACTCCTGAGGAACGCCAACGGCGAAGGTTGAGAAATCTCTGCATCCGGCCATTTTGTTAGCAAATGTCCCAACAAGTCGGGAAACTCTTGGACCTAGGTCGTGTAGGAGAGGCCTCCCTGGGTCCCACCATTCCCTCTCCTCAACTACTAGTTCCAGTTACCATTACCATTAAGGATCAACCGATTCAACTTCAGGCCTTCATTGATTCAGGGGCGGCCGGCAATTTCATTGAAGAAAGTCTGGTAAAAACCCATCATATACCTGTGGAACCATTACCTATTTCCCCTCTCAGTCACCTCGGTAACTGGACAGCCTGTGGGAATTCGGATTTCTCACATTACCAAACCCATTTTGTTAAATTCCGGAGTTCTTCATCAAGAGAGCATTCAGCTGTATGTTCTTCCAGCCTCGGTCAACCAAATAATCTTAGGGTTACCTTAGTTAAGGAGACACCAACCTCGACTGGATTGGGCCTCTTTACAACTTGGCAGTTGGAGTCCGTTCTGCTTTCAAAATTGTCTAAAAAAAGTTCAGAGGTGTCAAATCCAAACTACACAACTCTCGTCCGGTATTCCCGTTCCCTATGAAGACTTTGTGGACGTCTTCAGTCAACAACAAGCTGAGTCCTTACCACCTCATCAACAGTACGATTGTGCAATTGACCTTCTTCCCGGGAAGATCCCTCCCAGGGGTAGGATTTATACCCTATCAGAACCCGAATCATTAGCCTTGAAACAGTATATCGAGGAGAACCTAGCATGAGGTTTCATCAGACCTTCCACATCACCAGCCGGAGCAGGGTTTTTTTTTTTGTTAAAAAAAAGGATGGGTCCTTAAGACCCTGTATTGACCCTGTATTGACTACCGTGGGCTTAACAACATCACCAAGAAAAATAGATATCCTATTCCTCTTATTTCAGAACTTTTTGACTGGATTAAAGGAGCTCAAATCTTCACCAAATTGGATTTAAGAGGAGCCTACAATTTGATTCGAATACGAGAGGGAGATGAATGGAAAACAGCGTTTAACACTCATGTAATGCTCCAGCTGTATTTCAAGCCATGATCAATGACATTTTTCGTGACATCCTCTATTCTCATGTCATCATCTACCTAGATGATATATTAATCTTTTCCAACAACCTGCAACAGCATCAGCAACATGTGAGACAAGTCCTGTAGCACCTCAGGGAGAATAAACTGTTTGCCAAATTAGAGAAATGTGTGTTCCATAAAGATCAGTTACCATTTCTGGGATATATCATCTCCAACAAAGGATTATCCATGGACCCGAGCAAACTTAAAGCCATTTTGAATTGGCCATAACCCATAGGCTTAAAGGCTTTACAAAGATTTCTAGGCTTTTCCAACTATTATAGACAATTCATTCCGAATTTTTCTTCTCTAGTGGCCCCCCTTACTGCCCTCACTAAAAGAGGAGCTTCTATTCAGAAATGGCCGGAGGAGGCCGGCAATGCCTTTCTTCAATTAAAAAAGGAGTTCACTAAGGATACATGTCTCAAGCGCCCCGACTCCTCCAAACCTTTTATCCTAGAAGTAGATGCCTCTGCAGTAGGAGTGGGTGCGGTCTTACTACAAATGACAGACGAGGAGAATCTGGTAACGTGTGCTTTTTTTTCAAGAAATTTTTCATCGGCGGAGAGAAATTATACCATAGGAGATCGGGAACTTTTAGCGAATAAATTGGCCTTTGAAGAATGGCGTCATCTGCTAGAAGGCACTCGACATACTGTGACTGTTTACACGGACCATAAAAATCTAGAATATCTGGCAAAAGCTCAACGACTAAATCCTCGACAAGCCCGCTGGGCACTTTTCTTTAGCAGGTTCAATTTTGTTCTGCATTTCTGACCTGCCCAAAAGAACCTGCGGGCGAACACCCTCTCAAGAAGCTTTGATCGCGAAGATATACCTGAACCTCCTCAATACATAATAGAACCTGCACACATACAATTGGCTGCCACTTTCACGGTTCCCATTGGGAAGACAGTGGTTCCTAAACGATTGTGGTTGAAAGTTCTTCGTTGGGCACATGACACTCAATTAGCTGGGCATGCGGGAATTTCGCGTACCAAGGAGCTGGTGTCCAGACATTATTGGTGGCCCCGGTGGGAGTAAGACATTAAGACCTATGTAGATTCGTGTTCGGTATGCGCAGCCCAGAAGACTCCGTGACGAAAGCCCTTTAGTCTTTTACAACCATTACCTGTTCCCACGAAACCTTGGATTCAAATTGCCACCGATTTTATCACTGATCTTCCAACTTCGGACAACAATACGGTCATTTGGGTGGTGGTGGACCGTTTCTCCAGAATGGCTCATTTCATCCCGCTGCCTGGTCTACCTTCTGCTTCAGAGTTAGCTCATCTATTTCTGCAACACATTTTCTGTCTTCATGGGTTACCTCTCAGTATTGTCTCGGATAGAGGGGTGCAATTTACAGCTCGATTTTGGAAAGAACTGTGCAAACTTCTAAAAATCAAGCTTGAATTCTCCTCTGCCTATCACCCCCAAACCAATGGACTCTTGGAACGGATGAATCAATCTCTGAAGGCCTTTCTTCGATCTTATGTCAATCAGCGACAAGACAACTGGGCTTCCTTGTTGGTCTGGGCAGAAATATGTCATAATAATCATTTGCACCAGGCCACGGGGAGGTCTCCCTTTTTTATAGTCTTTGGTAGACATCCACGACTCCCGTTACCTGTTGCTACGTCTTCTAATTGTCCGGCTGTCAACACAACCATCGCATCCATGACTAAGTTATGGGAGGAGACATGAACCTTATTATTACAAAATGCAGCCAGAATGAAGATCCAAGCAGATAAGATGAGATGTCCTGCCCCTCGACTCAAGGCAGGAGATCTCGTTTGGTTGAGAATGCGCAATCTTCGTTTACGCATGCCGTCATTAAAATTTGCTCCTCGCTTTATCGGCCCTTTTCCTATTGAGAAACAGATTAATGCTGTCACCTATAGACTATCTTTACCGCCCTCCTTGCAGATTCACAACACCTTCCACGTGTCATTACTCAAACCCACAATTATGTCTTGGCCCTCCAGAAAGAGAAGACCTAATATACACTTGATGTACAAATATCAAACCTTTTCCGTTGGAAAGAAATCAGTAGAACTAGGGGTCATGAAATGAAACTCCAGGGAGGATGTCTCAGAACCAACGTCAGAAAATATTTCTTTACAGTGGAGGGTGGTGGATGCCTGGAATGCCCTTCTGGAGAAGGTGGTGAAAACCAAAACAGTGAAAGAATTCCAAAGGGCATTGGATAACTATTGTGGATCCCTAAAGGCTAGATGGTAATGAAGAAAAGAGTGCATGGAGTAACTTGCTGGGGTGGTGGTTACTTCCCTTTAACCAATAAGCCTTGATACTGTTGATGCAACTCAAACATTGCTTTCTGCTTCAATGGCAAAACGTATTGGGGAATTTGATTCAAACAGAAACCAATGACGGCCCTGACTTTTACATTGTGGGAAATTGATAAGCATGGGGTAATCTACAAGGCGCAGCAGATATTACCATAAGCTTACTGGGCAGAATGGATGGACCATTTGGTCCTTTTCTGCCGTGATTTCTATGAAATGAAGCAAAACTTTCTATGAAATGGTATATTCTTTTCTTTTTATCTAATGACTTAACCCTTCTATAAGGCCATACCTTTGCAGGGATCCCAGTAAGGTCCTACCCTGTGTACAGAAAACTGGTGAAATAAGAGCACCTTCCCTTCTTGCTCAAAACAGAAAACGTCATTAGCTTACAGTGTTTGGTTAAATGTGCACATTCACAAGCATTATCTAACATTTATTAATGCAGTTCTAGTGGCTGTATTGTCCTGGAGAAAACTGGAGTCTTAATTAGAGGTGATATTTTCAGAAGCACAGACAAAACATTTGTTGTAATTCAAGACTTTTCCGGGAGCTTGTGATGTCTTGAAAGCTCAAATACTAGAACATCCTTTTTGTTGGTCCTTTATAGGGCATCAAAACCTACTAAGACTGCAGTTACCACATATCCTGAAAAATGTATACTGACACTTCTATTTGTTTTTTTTGTTTCTGCAGCTTCCTCTTCTCCTTTGGATTTCTTTCTCGTTTGGAACTGTCTTCCAGGGGGCAACTGCACCATAAGCCTTCATTTGCCTTCATTTTGCCCCCTATTGTATTGACCCTTGCCCTCCAAGTCTTTTGGCCCAGCCATAGCAGCAACATTCCTCAGCTAGTGGCCACGTACAAAGCTTCCCTCCAGAAGTTTGCAGTCATGGACCACTGGATGTCACCATTGCCCAACAACTGGGATTCCCTCCCCATAGCCTCAGCCAACTTAGGAAGCAATAGATTGGCTCAGGTCTTGATTCTGCCATTTAAAGTCATGCAGTGTGATCTCAAATACTGGTTTATATGTTCATAAAATGCAGTTAATCTTTTAAATTATGCATAGTAATAGTTATATACTACAGAGCTACAATGGCCCAAATGACTTAGCGTGTGCAGGTACATAGATAAAGTTCAATTCATCTATTCCTTTTTTCAGCTTTAACAAAAGAATTCTATGTATGTTAAAATGTATACAAAACCGCCATAAGGAATATGGCAAATGCAGCTCTATCTTTTTGGGCTTAAAATGAATACAGCTGCATCTGTGGGTGAAAGATTGAAAATAAGTGGTGCTCTGCTACATGCCGAGCTTAAAAAAAAAAAATAATGTCACATTCTTTAATTTTCAGCATTAAAAAAAAATGGGTAACTTGCTCAGTTCAAATAATTGTTTGAACTGAGGATTTTATTATTAATCTGTGAAGACTGTTGAATCTGGGGTCACGGCAAGGGTTGATTAGGTACAAGGTGCACAAAGGCTCCTCTGTCGATGCTATTGAAAGAGGCAAGTAATTTAGATTCAGAATTGGTCTTGGATTGAAGCTCACTCCATTACAGACCATTTTCAATTTCAGCTATACAATAAACATCAAGCCCAGGAAGGAAATTAGTACATTTGATAATGTATTGGAAGAGGTGGGTGGGTCTTTGACAAGATGACACTTATCACCAAAGCTTCAGTTAATGAAATCCTTGAGTGGTATCTGCATTTGACATATTTTGACATTTTTTGAAATCACATCCAGCGGGTTTCTTCCTCCCCCCTCCCCCCCACCACACCACAATGATGTTCTTTATGGGAAGAAAAATCTATCTTTAAAATAAGTACTGAAGTGCTGATATATTAATGGGGGGGAAATTAAGGAGCCGTGCTCTGCAGCAAGGCAGGCAACTTTTCTGAAATGCCTAATGTGCACAGTAAACTTCATTTAAATAATATTCATGCTAAATAACAGATGTTAGGAAACAACATTTATTGAAATTATAAATCAGATGGATTAATTTCTCTTATTTTTCCCCTAGCTTGTAGCATATAATGTGAAATGGAATGGATTAAATATGGCAATGACTGAAAAACATCATATATATATATATTACACAGCACTAACATTATTTTATATTAGAGGTGCACATGGGAAAATATTTTGTTTCATCCCTTGCTTATTTTTGTTGACTCATTTTTTTCACTTTCTGCTTTTTCTGTTTCGTTTCATGTTCTGTTCTTTAGTATTTGCTAAATGGGCATAAGGGCAGTGGTAAAAGGAACCTATGTTCCCAGCACCAAGCTGTCAGGGGCATTCTTTATTGTGCAATGGGCATGCGATGCGTAAAGTGCTAATTAGGGGAAGGGGAGGAGTGTGGGTGGGATTTGGGTGGTGCTAGGACCCAGCAGCGCTGCGGGCTATATTGTTTTACACGTTATCACCGGCACCACCTTTTCCCGTGGCGCTATGGGGGCGATAGTGTGCGGCGTGGCCGCACTGCCGCGGGTGAAACCGCACCACCATGATGCGGCCGGCTGCACACTATCACCCCCCACCCCCCATTGCCCCTTTTCTGGCTGCGTCTCATCATTCTGCAGAATGATGAATCTAGGCCTGTGTTAGTAAAAGGGGAAGTAAGCCCCCAGTAAAAAACCCACCCTTCCTACAGAAGCCCCCCTTGTAAATACAATGGTTTTCTGTCTCTCAACCCCCTTCAAAACAACGTCTGACATGAAGCCCTGCCCCCTTTGTGAAATCCCATCCCCTACCCAAAATGTCCACAATTCTCCCCTTTGAGCTTTTTGAGTTGGATGGAGTTGCAGAGAGCAGATAGGGCTTCACCTTGGACATTTCTCGGGGGGGGGGGGGGGGGGGGAGGTGCATCATGAGTGCTGTGGGCAGAATCTCTTACTCAGAAATTATTGCCCCTTTAATCAGCATGGCACCAGGAAAGACACAAACTACAGCAATAATATTCTGCTGGAGATTATTTTGTGTCATTTTTGGTAGGCAACCACACAAAACAACAAATCTTGCTAGTGTTTTAATGTCATTTATAAATGACAGCTCATCCCTATAGTACATAGGATAAATCTCAGCAGAACAGATCTTAATATCTCCCCAGCTGGCCCAAATATTTATTTATTTATTTTTAGCACGGTGTGAAAAACAGAAAATAAGCTAACAGTCAAAAATCTTCAGATATTCAGGCATTTACATGGCTCAGAAAACCGGTAGCTTAGAGGTTATACAGCAGAACACTTTTTTTCTGGACAGATCAGGACCAAGATCATGCTGGACAATGAATTGATCTGGATAGTGGAAGCTCTGTGCGCACGCACACACGCACACACGCACACACACACACACACACACGCACACACACATGCACTCACCCTTCCCCACCGCAGCCCAACTCTTCTCATTCCTGCATCTGTTCTGCCCCTGCCGCTTCTCCCTTCTGCATGGCTCACAATTCCAGACTGGCCGTTTGAACCGCAGAGTGTTCTGAAAACCCCGCAGAAGGCAGAAGCACCGGAGGCAGCGGGAGCAGGTAAGAGAAGAGGCCCTGCAGGAGATTCATTTTCCGGAGAGTGGGAATTTCCAGATATTGGATCGTTATTCTTTCTTTCAACTGTCTGTAGCATTGCCTGCATATCTATATATTCTGTTGTGATGTTTCTTTATTTGGTTGTTCACCTTCATGGCTGGCCCCCATATCATGGATATAGCTACTTTATGAAACCATCTAATGTATACAAGTATTAATGGGTGCATGTTGCTGTATTTATTTTGTATACCAATAAATAAAGAGTTATTAAATGGCGCCATTTTGTACGGCAAAACGATTTGAGTGCAGGAGGTCGTTCCCGGACCCCCGCTGGACTTTTGGCAAGTCTTGTGGGGGTCAGGAGGCCCCCCCAAGCTGGCCAAAAGTCCCTGGGGGTCCAGCGGGGGTCCGGGAGCGATCTCCTACGCTCCTGACGTCGGGGGACAAAAAACAAAATGGCGCCGGCGCCATTTCTACAACGCACCGGAGGCCCGAGAGTAAAAGATCACACCGGGACCCCCCCCCACTGGACCCCAGGTAATTTAAGGCATTTTGGGGGGGGGTTCGGGAGGGTGGGGGATTTATTTTAAAGGGTCGGGGTGGATTTTAGGGTTGTTTTAGTGTGCCGGTTTTCCCGCCCTCCCCCTTCCCCTCCCCCTTCCCCCGATTTACGATTTTTGACGATAAATCGGGGGAATTCCTATTAAATATCGCCTCTAATGATTTTTGACGATTTAAAATATATCGGACGATATTTTAAATCGTCAAAAAACAATTCACATCCCTATTAAACGGTGAGGATATGCCAATGAATATTCACAGAGTTTACCACTATATGGGTCTATAATATTGCTTGTAAAACACTAGGAATAGGGAGGTGTGCAGCCAATCAAATAATTTGGTTGGTTGACATACCCCTTGCCTCTAAATAACAGCATTGGCAGACCCAATGAAATGCAAATTCGACTGTTTTACTAAGGCCATTAGGGAAGGGGGTATATGCCCCATCACTCTCTTTAAAAATTGCAAAAAAGAAACATTTTTAAATAAAAATTCTACATTGTGCAGTTGTTTTGTAAAAATATGTTCTGTCCACGATGTCTCTTGTTATGTGAGTGTCACTGATCACGTTTGGCATTGGTACCACCAACTGCATAGGAGAAAACCCCACAGTCAAGGAAGGAAAAGATATTGGCTCTTGACTTCCACTGCAGTTAGAACAAGGGGGAAAAGGAGGAACCTAAGCACATCCAACACAACCTGAAAGAATGACTCTTGGAGATGAAAAATTCCAAGTCTCTCCAATGGGAGGCAATCAAAAAGACTACTTTATTTAAGAACATAAGAACATGCCATACTGGGTCAGACCAAGGGTCCATCAAGCCCAGCATTCTGTTTCCAACAGTGGCCAATCCAGGCCATAAGAACCTAGCAAGTACCCAAAAACTAAGTCTATTCCATGTTACTATTGCTAGTAATAGCAGTGGCTATTTTCTAAGTCAACTTAATTAATAGCACGTAATGGACTTCTCCTCCAAGAACTTATCCAATCCCTTTTTAAACACAGCTATACTAACTGCACTTACCACATCCTCTGGCAACAAATTCCAGAGTTTAATTGTGCGTTGAGTAAAAAAGAACTTTCTCCGATTAGTTTTAAATGTGCCACATGCTAACTTCATGGAGTGCCCCCTAGTATTTCTATTATCTGAAAGAGTAAATAACCGATTCACATCTACCCTTTCTAGACCTCTCATGATTTTAAACACCTCTATCATATACCCCCTCAGCCATCTCTTCTCCAAGCTGAAAAGTCCTAACCTCTTTAGTCTTTCCTCATAGGGGAGCTGTTCCATTCCCCTTATCATTTTGGTCGCCCTTCTCTGTACCTTCTCTGTGCTTGTATACTACTAGATCATCAATTCTAAGCAGTTAACAAAGCAACATTCATAAAATCAACAAGACAATACTGAATCAATAAAAAGCAAACAATAAAACGAGATTTGTTCAAAGTAATAAACAACCTACGCTTTTCACAGAGAATTCAGCTTGCCATTACTTGCTGCAAGAATAGTATAAACTCACTCACCCTAAGTCACCTATAATGCATAAATAATCAAGACTACTCAAACTAGGTGCTTTAAACCTTTTAGCATATTTCTATACAGTAGCATTCTCAAATGCTGTCTGACTGAGGGGTTTTATTCCTGGCATACCATCCTCTTAATTTAATTCATATTCTATAATATAGGCTTATGTCTATATATACATATATGTACACACACAAAACTGGTTCTGCGGGTGCCCCAATTCAGGGGCAGGAAGGCCAGTTTTGGCAGTGAGGTTCATGTTGTTCAAACATCAGTAGAACTGGACATCAGCTCTAGTTTTGGCATCTAACATTATGAGAAGATGTCCGCATCCTAAGCTTTAGACTATTTGGTGCAGTTTGAAATGATGCTGACCCAACATCCAAGGCAATTTTCAGAACTAGATATACATAAATTTATTTTCATATAACAACTCACAGTGCTTTGTAATGTTTAAACTCCCCTCAAGAAGCCACTCAGTGAAATCAGGATCCTTGTAGGGGTTTTCTACAGTCGAATTAAATTAGCACTGTGTTATTATTTCATATGTATACTCATTACATTTTTTATCATATTTATTGTGATTATCTATAAGGTTGCTAGTCTTTATTATTAGCACAGCTTTTTTTTAGTTGTATGCATTTAAAAACAATGTTAATTACAATGTAAATTATAAATTGATATTTTTTTATATAAATTCAGGTTTGTAATTATGTTTGATGTTGAATTATCTTAATAAAGTTTTTTTAATATAATTTTTCAGTATGCTTTAAATGGTACATGATACAGATACATTACTGCAGTTTAACCTTTGGGTTTATATTGTATTGTATATATATTTATATGTTTATGTGTGTGTCACTAAGTTTTATCTACTTTTCTAGCACAGGATGGGGTGAGCATTTTTAGGATACTCCCTTTGTCTTATCCCAACCTTTTTGTGGGAGGCTTGAGGGGACTATAAAAATCCCCAGGACATGTGATATGTGTCTTTGCCATCCCCCATGTGCAGGACTTAATTTATAGACAAAAAGGAAGTGGAATTGTGGAGTGGGGGTGAGCTGGACGGGGACAGGAGTGACCTGTGCAAAAGGATTGGACCAGGTGTGAACTAACTCTCTCACACACACACACACACACACACACACACACACACACACCCTGCCAAATCAAAGTCATGAGGTTGCCCTTGTCTCCAACACTCTGAGGTACATTTTAAAAAAGAGCGCACGCGCGTACCTTTGTTCGTGCACCAGGCGCGAACAAAAGTACGCCGGATTTTATAAGATACGCGCGTAGCTGCGCGTATCTTATAAAATCCGGGGTCGGCGCGCGCAACGGGGTGCACATTTGTGCAACTTGCGCACGCTGCGCGTTCGCTCCGAGGCCGCTCCGAAATCGGAGCGGCCTCGGAGGGAACTTTCCTTCCACCCCACCGCACCTTCCCCTCCCCTTACCTAACCCACCCTCCCAGCCCTATTTAACCCCCCCCCCCCCACACACACACACACACACACCTTTATTTCAAAAGTTACTGCTGCCTCTGGGCAGTAGTAACTTACGCACGCCAGCTGTCTTCTGGCGTGGCAGGCCCCGACACAGGCCGCTGTGTCGGGGCACTCGGCCACGCCCCCAGACCGCCCACACACCCCCGAACACGCCCCCAAACCGACACCACAGCCCCCTGGCCATGCCCCGACCGCCCCTTTTTGCAAGCCCCGGGACTTACGCGCGTCCCGGGGCTTGCGCGCGCCGCCGAGCCTATGCAAAATAGGCTCGGCGGCGTGCAGGGGACTTTTAAAAGGGTTACGCGCGTACCTTATGCACGTAAGCCTTTTAAAATCTGGCCCTCTCTGTTCTTCTCTGCTTTCTCCAAGGGCCGAGAGACCATAAAATAATCCATGCAGCTATTGGCTTTGTTCTGTTTCCTCAGGGGAGCCAGAATTCATAGACACAGCCGGCTCTGGTCTGCTTTCTTGGGTCCCAGAAAAAAAGTTTCATTCTAGGTTTTTCTGCCAGAAATTAAGCTCTCAATAATGGACACAAAAAGGGGTTGAATTAGCACCAGTTTGAAAGCTGTGAGCAGTAGTGCCATTCAGCAAAGCCAGGGCTGAAGCCTTGACAATTGACACTACTGCTCACAAGTTTCACACCTGTACTAGTTCAAACTCTATCTTGAGTCTGCTCTGCAATGATTGCTTCAGGATCACCCCTTCCTCCTCCATTCCCTGTAATACGGGAGAGATGGGGGGGGGGGGAGGGGGAACAGGAAAGGAGGGGCTGTGTGATGGAGCAGAGTGGCTGTTCTCTTCTCTGTGTGCTCCAGCCACACCCCTCTCATTCTCTTGCCTGCAGTTTGCCTGGAGGGGAGGGGCAATTTTTCCATGGTGTTTTTTTTGGGCCCCTTCTGAAGACCCCCCTCCTTGCACAGCAACAAAAAGCAGTGGTGAGTGACTGGATTGTATTGACCATTGACACGTCCACGCCAAGGGTCCCATGAAGTTAAACATCCCCTCCGCCTGATGACCCCCGGTAACTTAGCTCCCTGAATTCAGCACACCACCCAAAAGAGGGGTCCCGCTACACACACATATATACATATACGAAAACAACAAAGAACACTAATGCCAAAAACAATTCAATAGTTCCAATTATATGAATTTTATGACATTTTTTTAAAAATTTTAAAAATTATGTAATTACATGTAAATTTATGTAATTACATGTAAATTTATGTAATTACATGTACAAATCTAAAGGTTAGCAATGGTTACATGGAATAGACTTAGTTTTTGGGTACTTGCCAGGTTCTTATGGCCTGGATTGGCCACTGTTGGAAACAGGATGCTGGGCTTGATGGACCCTTGGTCTGACCCAGTATGGCATTTTCTTATGTTCTTATGACACATCAACATAAATATGTAAATTTGTTATCAATACAGCTCTCTTTTCCCAAAAGTCTATTCAGGACATACAGTGTCTCATGATCCCAACTGATACATGTTTAAACAGTTGGTCATGGGATGACTTGGCTGTAGAAAAATCCCAACTGTTCCTTAAATCCTTGGAAAGATGCCGCTGTGCTGAAACAGTTATGTTAAAGCCGTTAAGTTTGATAATTGCAACTTTTGTGTCTCCTCTAGTCAGTTATATAACTTTAGTCTTTCCTTGAGGAGAGACTAAAGTTATGATGAGACACTAGAGTTGCAATTGGTGATCAAGTATAATGGCTTTCACACAACGGTTTCAGCACAGCGGCATCTTTCCAAGGATTTAAGGAACAGTTTAAACATGTATCAGTTGGGATCATGAGACACCGTATATATATATATATATATAATCTAAAAACACTAATGCCAAAAGCAATTCAATAATTCCAATTATATGAATTTTATGAAAACATTTTTATTTTTTAGAAAATTATGTAATTACATGTACAAATCTAAAGACACATCAAGGTAAATATGTAAACTTGTTATCAATACAGCTCTCTTTTTCCAATCAGTATATATATATATATATAATCTAAAAACAGTAAGGCAGTTAGACAATGAAATTCAAGTGTTCAGACTATATATATATATATATATATATATATATATATACAGTATGGGCCGGATTTTAAAAGCTCTACGCATGTAGAGTGCCTTAAGCGCGCTGGGCCTATTTTATAAAGGCCCAGCGACACACGTAAAGCCCCGAAACGCATCTAAGTCCCGGGGCTTGCAAAAAGGGGTGGTGCGGGGTGGGGAATGGGCAGGGCCAGAGGCCTCCGACACAGCGGCCATTTGCCACTGGGTTGGAGGATCGCGTGCCGGCAGGCTACCAGCATGGCAACTTGCACCTGCCTCCAGGCAGGCGCAAAAGGTTTGATAAAAATTTTAGGGGATTAGAGTAGGGCTGGGGGGGAAAGGTTAGGGGAAGGTGTGGGAAGGTTAGGTTAGGTGGGAGGGAACGGGGGAAGCCCGCGGGTGTCAGCGCGTGGAAGGTGTACTAGTGTGCACCTCCTTGCATGCACCGCCCCCCGATTTTATAACTTGTGTGCACCTGCGTGCGCATGTTATAAAATTGGGCATACATGTGTGCACGCCGGGTAGCGCGCGCACTTGTACACCCACGCACAGGTTTGAAAATTCAACCCTATATGGGTAGGTGGGTCACTAATTGTGCTCCCAACCCTGTTTAGTAGTACAAGACTTTTTGGATGGGGAGCCCCAAGGTTGTGTTTGTTAGGAAGAAATGTTGTTGATTAATGCGATACCAGAAACTGCTGTTGTGTGCTTTATTATATTGCGTTTAACTTGGCTGTGTTTTAATGGATATGGTGGGGAGTCTCTTTAAGAAAGATGAGAGGAGATGTTTGGGAGTGCCTGGAAGGTATAAATTCTGGGTCAGTTCAGAAGGAATTGTTCTTTCTGATTCTGAAGAAGAGGAAAAGAGGGTCCTCTAGGAAATAGGGAGCCTCGAGTAGCCAGTCTCTGGGCTGGTGAGCCCGGAGACCCTCCCAGTGGATGGCAGGGCCCTGTAGGGGCTTTTCCCCTCAAGGGAAGAGGCCAAAGGCTGAGGAGCTGGAAAAAGAGGTGATTCCTCTCCCTGAGGAAATGGCCAGAAACTAGGAGAATGGAGGGTTCCAAAATGAGAAGTACCCCACAGTATGGCCAGAGTATGGAGGAGACCAGGGAGACCTGCACACTGCAGGAAAGGTAAAGTCAGGAGAACTGAGGAGAAGAGCAGTGAATTGCTAAAGAAGAGTAAAGAGAGGGGGTATGGAGTAAGAGTTCCCCGAGAATTAGGGATTTGACCCCCTTGATCCATTTAGGAGATTGGTGTTTAAAAAGAAGAGGAATCTGAGGAGTATGTTTTACCAGTCCCTTTGGGATGGGGTGAGATTTTATGTGGTTCCTGAAGGGTTGGGAGCTTCTGGTACTAGAGTGTCAAAGAATGTAAGCTATACATTCTGTTATGTAGTATTTAGATGAAGTTATGGAGTAAAGGAGTGAAGAACATACTCTATGATGGTGGGGGGCATGCCAAGCTTTGGGATACAATGGATCGTTGGTCAAATGTTTGGTCTTGACTGTGTATCTCATGAACTCTGATGTGCTCAGTCAGTATTGTGTATATGTCATGTTTATAGTTATTACCTTGGAGTTTCCAGATGAATAAATGTTGAGTGCTTGAAGATATCTTTGAGCAGCCTTTGTTGTTTCAGATCTCAAGGAGGGCCAGCAAAGGGAAGCTACCCTTGGGTGCAGAGTTCATGGAGAGGAGAGGGGTTTATCTCTCTCTGACCAGATCAAGAGCAAAAAGGAGAAATGCTACCCACCTCACTGCCTTTATCCAGGTCCACTTCAACATCTGCATAACACATTTTCTGAACTACAAAACAAATCAAAGAGACAGGATAGATCCTCTTGATATTTTAAGCGGTTACATAGATAGAAAGATAGACAGATACACAAAGATGTATAGAATCTCAGGAAATGTTCCAAGAATCTAACTCCCCTTTAGCTGGGTTTGTCTGGCAGGCTAGGCTGGGGGACCTAGAAGGCCAGATGTTTGGGCAATGGTCACGCAAGTTTTGTTGACTATTTAGATTATTATACAGCATTGTAATTAGGCATGGGAAAGATGGGTTCTGGAGGGAATTGGGACCTTGTACAGAGGAAGACAAAAAAGAAGACTGTCCCGGATAAGGAGAAATATTGTAAATGGTTATTATCTGTGACTAGCATCTGGGATGGATCCTTAGTAGTGTGAAAAGAATAAATGGGTAGACTGGATGGGTCAGAGGGGCTTTTTCTGCCATCATTTACTATATTATTACTCTCTTCTGCTACTGGCACAATTCTATTAGAGTTTTATTTTTTACCTATCTTTGACTATTTGGCCAATCAGAAAATAAATCAAAATCTTCCTCATCAGACCCATTTACTCATTGGCTTCTTTCCTCTCTCCAATTTAGTATATTTTAAGGACCTTCATTTTCAGCTTTTATTTTATTTCCCCCAAGAATTTATCAGTGTATACTATAACCAAGAACAACTGCAGAAAATCATTGGGACAAAAAAGGAGTCTTTTTTCAGTTGATTTCTTGCCATTTGGCTGTTTATAATAAATGCTAATAAATTCCCAGGGAAGAGAAAATAAAAACTCGAAATGAAGGTCCCTAAGTATATAACTCTATACAAGGCAGTCATCTTCATCTTCCCTTCCTTGACTGCACTGCTACCATGTCTATTTAAAGCCATATGCAATACAAAAAAATGCCACAGATCATAGAGATGTGACTTACAATCTTTCTTGCAATTAGAATACTTGAGTTGCATGCCACATTCATTATTGTTGTATCATCCAGTGTCTCTACATCCCTATTCAGTCCATTTGCAACTTGTAGTGGTGTGCCAGTCAAAGATTTTTATTCCAATTTGTTTTTTCATTTTTTTGGTTTGTTTAATGTTTTGGGTTTTTTTCGGTTTGGTTCATTTGCTGAACCGAAAATACATTAAAAACCAAAAAAAGGTGACATTACTGTGGCTCCATTCAGGAGATACTGCGCCATTTTTAAAGAGAAAACAACAAGGCAGAAGCAAATGGGCATCGCTTCTGCCCTTTACAACCACTGGACCCCCATAGAAGGGGTAAGTGGGGGCGAAGGAAGTCCCTGGTCCCCGGCCCCAAGGAAATTTGGAAGGGGAAGGACAGGGGTCAGAGGGGCCTGGCTAGGCCCGGCTAAGCCCAGTTGGGGCATCCCAGGCCTCAAGCTTTTTTTTCGAGAAGGAGGAGAGTCAGAGGGGCTCAGGACATGGGGCCATGAAGCTTTTGTTGAGGCAGGAGAGGGGTTGAAAAGCCTCTGGAAGGCTTTTTTTTTTTTTTTACTTTTCCCCTCTCATACAAAAACGAAAATCCCCAAACATTTTTGGATATTTTTATGAGATGCCATTTCCAGTTTGTTCCATTCAGAATGAACAAAAAATGGCCTCAGTCATTCTTCTAGTTTTTAGCATTTGTTTGAAACAAATGCACATCCCTAGCAACTTGTAGCACCAGTGCATCCAGCACTCAATGAAAGTTACTCTCCCCACCCAGTAACTCTTTTTCCTGTCAAGAAGAGTGAGCAAATGTGGAAGACCGTTCCACTGTGAAAAAGCAGTTTTTCAGAGTAGCACAGCAACAATAAAGAGTGCATGTAAAAGTCAAGACAGAAGAGATAAACAAAGTGACGGTGCCATTTATCCTTTTTATAGGGACTTCTGGGATGAGGTAGGGAAAAAATTCTGGAACATTTAATAATCTGTAATAAAACTGGGAAGGAAGTGCCAAACAGCTTCTGCCATTCAGATGGTGAACACAGAGGCTGTGCATATGCAGTACATATGCTGTATCAGAAGCACAGCATATGGAAAGAATAGAGGCCCTTCATTAGTAAAGGATAAGAAAAAATAAAATAACCACTACCAATTGCCATTCAGCAGCTCCACTACAATTCTTTGTTGCTCAAGATAAGCATTAATGACTACAAGAATTTGTCAAAGCATGAAGCTATTCATCTTGAAGACTATTTCTTTTTGGAGCATGTCAACAACTGTGTATAAATGGAATGTAGGGCATTACTTAAAAGGTCAGAAGACACTTAGTCTGACCTAGAAGGCACCGTTTCTTCTAACCCTTTCTGCAACAACAAGGTGACATGTAGACAGAAAGGCATTATAAAAGAGTAATGTTGGGAGAAAAACCATAGCAGCAGAGAAAGTCATTTCCACAATAGGAAACATCCCACAGAGCACACTCAGATAGTCAGGATCTTTTGCATCACTTTTAACTAAGGTTGATATCAGATTCCTTATGAATGCATTTCTCTATATCAAGTTGTCATTTTGGGCACATGTTCCTATAAAGGATGAGGCAGTTCTCTGTCCTATCGTGCTCCTGGATGTAAGCAGGAAATCAATTGCTTTGTAACTTATGGACATGCGAGCTAATTTTCAAATTAATTTCCCTTTGAAAATATGGGTTAGCTAAAGACCATGGGTACATAGATGTCCTGTAGAATTCACATTTGCAATGAGAGGCAAGATGGAGGCATAGAGAGGCCGTTGAACACAGGCTGCCCCAGAATCTCGATTTTCTGAATTTCCTTCGTCTAATATGCCATCCAAGAGAAAGGGAAGGTCAGGATTTTCCCCTCAGAGCCCTTACCTCCTCCTGGGCAGCTGGATATCATGAGCCAGCCGATACAGAACAAGGGAGCCGGTGAATCTGATGTGAGTCTCGGCGGGGGAGAGCAGGGATCTCTGGTGGATGAGGCGTCCCTCAGCTCCGACCTCCGTCCGCCTCCGGCACAGTGTGACCCCAGCAGGGACATAAGAACATAAGAACATGCCATACTGGGTCAGACCAAGGGTCCAACAGTGGCCAATCCAGGCCATAAGAAACTGGCAAGTACCCAAAAACTAAGACTATTCCATGTTACCGTTGCTAGAAACAGCAGTGGCTATTTTCCAAGTCAACCCAATAAATAGCAGGTAATGGACTTCTCCTCCAAGAACTTATCCAATCCCTTTTTAAACACAGCTATACTAACTGCACTAACCACATCCTCTGGCAACAAATTCCAGAGTTTAATTGTGCGTTGAGTAAAAAAGAACTTTCTCCGATTAGTTTTAAATGTGCCACATGCTAACTTCATGGAGTGCCCCCTAGTCTTTCTATTATCTGAAAGAGTAAATAACCGATTCACATCTACCCGTTCTAAACCTCTCATGATTTTAAACACCTCTATCATATTCCCCCTCAGCCGTCTCTTCTCCAAGCCGAAAAGTCCTAACCTCTTTAGTCTTTCCTCATAGGGGAGCTGTTCTATTCCCCTTATCATTTTGGTAGCCCTTCTCTGTACCTTCTCCATCACAATTATATCTTTTTTGAGATGCGGCGAACAGAATATTACACAGTATTCAAGGTGCAGTCTCACCATGGAGCGATACAGAGGCATTATAACACTTTCTGTTTTATTCACCATTCCCTTTCTAATAATTCCCAACATTCTGTTTGCTTTTTTGACTGCCGCAGCACACTGAACCGACGATTTCAATGTATTATCCACTATGACGCCTAGATCTCTTTCTTGGGTTGTAGCACCTAATATGGAACCTAACATTGTGTAACTATAGCATGGGTTATTTTTCCCTATATGCATCACTTTGCACTTATCCACATTAAATTTCATCTGCCATTTTGATGCCAAATTTTCCAGTCTCACAAGGTCTTCCTGCAATTTATCACAATCTGCTTGTGATTTAACTACTCTGAACAATTTTGTATCATCTGCAAATTTGATTATCTCACTCATCATATTTCTTTCCAGATCATTTATAAATATATTGAAAAGTAAGGGTCCCAATACAGATCCCTGAGGCACTCCACTGTCCACTCCCTTCCACTGAGAAAATTGTCCATTTAATCCTACTCTCTGTTTCCTGTCTTTTAGCCAGTTTGCAATCCACGAAAGGACATTTTTACTTTTCCTAGAAGCCTCTCATGAGGAACTTTGTCAAGCGTCTTCTAAAAATCCAAGTATACTACATCTACCAGTTCACCTTTATCCACATGTTTATTAACTCCTTCAAAAAAGTGAAGCAGATTTGTGAGGCAAGACTTGCCTTGGGTAAAGCCATGCTGACTTTGTTCCATTAAACCATGTCTTTCTATATGTTCTGTGATTTTGATGTTTAGAACACTTTCCACTATTTTTCTTGGCACAAGTCAGGCTAACCGCTCTGTAGTTTCCTGGATCTCCCCCTGGAGCCCTTTTTAAATATTGGGGTTACATTAGCTATCCTCCAGTCTTCAGGTACAATGGATGATTTTAATGATAGGTTACAAATTTTTACTTATAGGTCTGAAATTTCATTTTTTAGTTCCTTCAGAACTGGGGTGTATACCATCCGGTCCAGGTGATTTACTACTCTTCAGTTTGTCAATCAGGTCTACCACATCCTCTAGGTTCACCGTGATTTGATTCAGTCCATCTGAATCATTACCCATGAAAACCTTCTCCAGTACGGGTACCTCCCCAACATCCTCTTCAGTAAACACCGAAGCAAAGAAATCATTTAATCTTTCCGCGATGGCCTTATCTTCTCTAAGTGCCCCTTTAACCCCTCGATCATCTAACGGTCCCACTGACTCCCTCACAGGCTTTCTGCTTCGGATATATTTTAAAAAGGTTTTACTGTGAGTTTTTGCCTCTACAGCCAACTTCTTTTCAAATTCTCTCTTAGCCTGTCTTATCAATGTCTTACATTTAACTTGCCAACGTTTATGCATTATCCTATTTTCTTCTGTTGGATCCTTCTTCCAATTTTTGAAAGAAGATCTTTTGGCTAAAATAGCTTCTTTCACCTCCCCTTTTAACCATGCCGGTAATCGTTTTTTTTGCCTTCTTTCTACCTTTCTTAATGTGTGGAATACATCTGGACTGTGCTTCTAGAATGGTATTTTTTAACAATGACCATGCCTCTTGCACATTTTTTACTTTTGTAGCTGCTCCTTTCAGTTTTTTTCTAACAATTTTTCTCATTTTATCAAAGGTTCCCTTTTCTAAAGTTTAGCACGAGAGCCGTGGATTTGCATACTGTTCCTCTTCCTCAGTCGCATGCCGATGATGCAGCAGGAGTGACTGGGGTGGAGGGAGCATTTCCTTGTTGTGTGCTAGAAGGAAAGAACTCTCCCTCAGCTGGACTGGTACAAACCTCGGCGTGGGAGGCTTGGAGGCAGACTGGCCCGGGAATTCTTCAGGGAGGTGAGGAGGCCCCGATGGCTAGTAGCCAAGGTTTACCATCGAACAGCGCACTTGGTGAGTATCTGCAAGTTCCAGCAAAACAGGAAGCAGTGACCCTTGAGGCACTGTGGGACTTAGTGGCAGGCAATGGCTCTTCTGTGAGACGTCTAGAGAATAAAATGGATTCACTCACCTACAATTTCCAACAAAAAATTCTTGGGATTCAAGAACAGGCCAGTATGACTTCCAACAGGATCTTGGAGGCTGAAAATAAAACTCAGTTTATCCAAACCCTAAATGTGATTACAATTAAGGAACAAATGGCCTGCTCTAGATGTTTGGAAATTTTAGAAAATAATATCAGACATTTAAATCTATGGATTTTGAACTTTCCTAAAATTGCTGGTGAAATTCCTTTCATAACATTGAAGCGGTTCCTGGGAGAGGATCTTGGTTTCTCTGAAGAAAATATGCCTTCAATCTGGGTGGGACATGGGTGTTTCTGGATTTCTTCTTCAACTTGGCGCATAAATACTTATGCGCACAGGCGCGTGCCGGGGTCCCCTGCTGTGTAACCTTATGTCTGCTATGGAGGATGTGTAAGTAATGAAATAAAGATAAATTGATAGATCAATGGGGTTTTAAGAGTTGGGGCTAACAGGGGAGATGGGAGGCTATTATTAACCTAGGGGGTTTAGAAGTCCTATCCCTTACCTGGGCGAACTGGGTATAAACTAGGAAAACTGGTAATTGCATCAGCGCACGTCTATTAAAATCTCCCCACTTAGATGGTAGAAGAGTTATTTGTGTACATAAGCACGCATCCACTTAAAATTTAGGATATTTTATAACATTTGTTCTTATACACGCATATGTTATAAAATGGCAGCGTCTCTGGTCAAAGGCCGACAAACGTACGCACATGTGCACTCATGCCTGTTTAAAAGTTACCATCACTGTGAAATAATGTAATGGGGTGGGGGGTTTGGGGGAGACTAACAGGGCGATCTAGCCTCATTAATCATTATTAACTCAGCTAGATGCCTTTAAAAAAAATTTTCCCAGATCCTTCAAATGAACCTAAATTACAAGCTCTCTGAGGCAAAAAAAAAAACCCCAAACCTTTGTAATCCAATGAATTCTTCAAATGCAGCTTTCTATGCATCCAGAGAATGGTAAATAAATAATATTTTTATTGCAGTACAATGCTTGTCTTTCACAGCTGTGACCTAGATCCATGTCTGAGGTTACAAATGAAATGAGTCTATCCCATAAAACAGTTGGTGAAATATCTCGCCTCTGTTTAGGAAAGATATGGAGTGCACCACTACTGAGGCTTAACTACGGCCTAATAAAGAAAGTATTTTCCCCCCTTATTCTGTACATGAGTAAAACTCTTGATAACTCAGGTTCTTGATCTTATGCACATAGATTGCAGTACCTACAGGTTATTCATGGATTATACTGATGTAGTTGCATGGGAAAGCTGATGCCCTCCTGCACCTAACCCAGTGAGTCTCAAATCCAGACTTCATCACCCCCAAACAGGTCTGGATTTTAGGGTAACCCAACTATTCAAATTCTCCTGGGTCTTAGACTAATGCGCAGATATCTATTTCATGAACATTCACAGTGGACATCCTGAAAATCTATTTCTAGGTGTAAAACAGAAGGACCTAATTTTCCATTGCTTCAGAGAACAAATATTCTATAAATAGGGAAAAATGCCTAAAGTATTTCCCCATCATGGGGAGAAGTGTGGGATTTTCAGATTCACTCCGTAGGGTATATTTAGCTAACCAGATCTGAAATCTAAATTCATTCAGTTTTACACTTTATGTGAAATTTGCAACTGCTGTGTCTTTCTTAGTCTGTACAGAATTACAAAATTACATCCTAATTGTACAAACATTATGCTCACACTTTGGTATGAATTAATTAGTATAATTAGTCTTTTGCACAAAGCTGCTGCCCAAAATATTATCTCCATGCGGCTAAAATGCAGGCAGACATGTAACTTTAGTTAAGAATTCATGCAAACATGTCACTAATGATTTTCTCTAGTTGGATGTTTTAGACAATTGTTAAATTTCTGATTTTTCAGTCTTGTGAAAAAATGGGATACTACTTAGGAGGTAATTCTCAAAGAGTCACACATGCAAGAATTAACACATATGCATGGATGTAGCTGTACTCACTCAATCTCTATTTTATAAAAGGCAAGAGTACGTGCATACTTTATGTTTCACGAGCACGTTTGCATATGAAAAATGGGACAGGGACTAGGGGGTATTCCAGGATGGGACCGACAGCTGCGCACGCAAGTTGCCATTTTAAAAGACATGTGTATACATTTGGCAACTTACTCGCATAATTTTACACCTGCTAATTATCTGGCGTAATTGATATTAGGCTTGCTTATTGTGTATTATTGGCTGGGTGGGAGGTCGCGGTGAAGAGCTAGGAGGGTTTCAATTATCTGGAGAAGGATTGGGCGAACCTTTGAAGTCATTGGTAAACTAGTTAATTTCAATTATGTGCGCATGTTTTTAAAATATGCCAATTTATATGCAAATACATTCTATTTTAGTTTCATCAACAAGACATTATTCAAAATGAAGATCTTTATTGGATGGATATGGCCACAGCATAGGTCAAAATAGAAAATGATTCAAACTTTAAACATATTCTCTAACCAATTACATAACCAAATTGACCATTAGTCATAATTTCTAATCCCCTATCGGGATTTATTTTGGAGGTTTTAGGATATCCTAATGAATATGGATATTTTGGAGGTTTTAGGATATCCCAATGAATATGCATGACATAGATTTGCATACAACTGAGGCAGAGTGCATGCCATGGGATAACCATGCCCTCACCTGAGTTGTAGTTTGTAAATACTTAGTAAGTGTCATGCTAATAGAATATTCTGCTATTGGGGACACCAGGCTGTTGAAGCCACTCCCCTCCAATGATCCTTATGCAATATTCTACCATTGAGGATGCAGAGCTGTCAAAGCTGCACACCTCTGATGGTCATGTTAATTCTATCATTGCTTACTAGTGCAAGATCTCTGCAGTGCTATGACGCCCCAGCCAGTAGCAAGAGCAGGGCTCACCTCTTCATGCTGCAGCATAGCTTTTGGGGTGGTGAGCAGGCCAATCCTGGCTGTCGAAGCTGAAGATTTGACACTCATTTGCACTCTCATTCAGCCTTGCCATGTAGTGGCAGGTATATCTGCTTGGTACACTCTGACTGCCTGGCTTTCAACCTAGCCCTTGTCATGTGCCTTTAGGGCAGTGGTTCTCAACCCTGTCCTGGGGACTCCCCCCAGCCAGTCGGGTTTTCATGATATCCACAATGAATATGCATGAGAGAAAAATTGCATGCACTGCCTCCATAACATGCAAATTTTCTCTCATGCATATTCATTGTGGATATCATGAAAACCCGACTGGCTGGGGGGGTCCCCAGGACAGGGTTGAGAACCACTGCTTTAGGGTCTGGTAACCCTGCCCCTATTCCAAAACAGATTGACACTCCATCACACCCACCACATATTATCAAGATATGCAATCTTCCTTGATATGGGTGGTCAGGGTGGGAAAAACTGCTGGAAGAAAAGGCTGATGGATGGGACAACCAGGCTTAAATTGAGCTCATCAGCCCTCCCTTCAGCCTCCACCCTCCTCTCCAGTCCTGGAGGTGGATCCCCTCTCCGGTTGTGACTGGGATTGGGGGTCAGCTCCTCAACCGTGTCAAATGTGTATTTGCCTCCTCTTTCCCACTCACGTATTTCTCATCTCCACCCACTACCCCTAACCTTTCCTGATTATTGGCATTTAAGCTGTGAATGAACTCTCAGTATTATTCGAAATGAAGATCTTTATTGGATAGATATGCTCACAGAATAGGTCAAAATAACAAACGATTCAAACATTAAACATATTCTGTAACCAATTATATAACCAAATCAACAATTAGTCATAATTTCTAATCACTTATAGGATTCCATGCCCTCACCAGAGTTGTGGTTTGTATATGCTTAGTACATTTTATGCTAATGCAATATTCTGCCATTGGGATGTCAGGCTGTTGAAGCCTCACCCCTCCGCTGATCCTTCATGCAATCTTCTGCCATTGGGGATGCAGAGTTGTCAAAGCCTTGCCCCTCCAATGATCCTGCTAATGCTATCATTACTTACTGGTGTAAGATCTCTGCAGTGCAATGATGCCCTGGTCCATAGCAAGAGCAGGGCTCACTACTTCAAGCTGCAGCATAGATTTTGGGGTGGCGAGCATGCCAATCCCAGAGATCAAAGCTGAAGACTTGACAGTCAATTTGTCTACACTCTTATCCACCCATGCCACATGGTGGTAGATATACCTACTTGGTATACTCAGTCTGTCCAACTTTCAACCTAGCACGTGCTGTGAGCCTTTAAGGCAGGGGTGGGCAATTCCAGTCCTCGAGGGCCACAAACCTGTCGAGGTTTTAGGATAACAAGAAAAATAACTAGCTATGTAAATAATGTAAGCTGCAAGAAAAGACTAATACTAAAACTGTGTTGTATTATTTAAACATGAAAATTAATGTAGAGATAAGACCTCAGTATTGGCAAGAGATCTGAATTAACAGAAGCTTCTGATGGCCAATTGGTCCAATCATCGGTCTTGTAATCTCTAGTTTTAATTTTATTGATTTTTATTAAATATTACTGTAGTAACAAACTTACATATTATTTTATTAATTTAAACTTTTTTATAAAATTAATGTCTATTGGCACTAGTGGAGCAACATTGTGAATTTCAATGAATTGATTATTCTAAATTTGCTTGATGTCTAACTTAATTCACATTGTATTTTTTTAGAAAAATTCTTGAACACTGTTTCCTGAATGTTGATGAAATTTGTGTTTGTCACTCTTAATTGATATCTTTGTGCTTTGTTGCCTCTTAATTAATGTCCTTGATACTTTGTTATAACTGATTTTGATGAAGTAAAGTGACAAATCATTCACTCCGCTGAACAAACAGCTAAGTTGTGCTAATGCAATATTCTGCCATTGGGATGTCAGGCTGTTGAAGCCTCACCCCTCCGCTGATCCTTCATGCAATCTTCTGCCATTGGGGATGCAGAGTTGTCAAAGCCTTGCCCCTCCAATGATCCTGCTAATGCTATCATTACTTACTGGTGTAAGATCTCTGCAGTGCAATGATGCCCTGGTCCACAGCAAGAGCAGGGCTCACTACTTCAAGCTGCAGCATAGATTTTGGGGTGGCGAGCATGCCAATCCCAGACATCAAAGCTGAAGACTTGACAGTCAATTTGTCTACACTCTTATCTAGCTAATTTGTCTACACTCTTATCTAGCTAATCAAAATTTAGAATAATCAATTCATTGAAATTCACAATGTTGCTCCACTAGTGCCAATAGACATTAATTTTATAAAAAAGTTTAAATTAATAAAATAATATGTAAGTTTGTTACTACAGTAATATTTAATAAAAATCAATAAAATTAAAACGAGATTACAAGACCGATGATTGGACCAATTGGCCATCAGAAGCTTCTGTTAATTCAGATCTCTTGCCAATACTGAGGTCTTATCTCTACATTAATTTTCATGTTTAAATAATACAACACAGTTTTAGTATTAGTCTTTTCTTGCAGCTTACATTATTTACATAGCTAGTTATTTTTCTTGTTTTGATTGTATACTAGTTATATCCCTTTATTTTGGAGGTTTTAGGATATCCTAATGAATATGCATGACATAGATTTGCATACAACTGAGGCAGAGTGCATGCAAATCTCTCTCATGCATATTCATTAGGGATATCCTGAAATCCAGACTGGTTTGTGGCCCTCGAGGACCGGAAGTGCCCACCCCTGCTTTAGGGCATGGTCAACCCCACCACTAGCCCCATGGTAGCAACCCCTCGCTTGCCGTGGGCTCCCCACTAACCCAGCTGAGGCCATATCCCGACCCTTAATGCTGCCTATAATTTTAAAGACTTGACGCTCTTAATCAAATAGCTTGGTAAATCCAGATAATGTTGTAACCCACTACAAACTGCCACCAAAATAGCACAGCCTCTCCAAAACCAAAAGAGGATATTTCCTATTGGCACCGATAAATGTGATTGCCTCCCTTTAGGGAGGGTAGAACATGTCGTTATTGACACATGCTTGTATATTGTTACACACTCTGAATGCTACCCTCTTGAAAACTGCCAGGATCAGGGGTGGATTGCAGTCTGGGAGATTTTTTCAAAACTGGCCACAGGTGTATCTGATTTCCTCATGCACTTTCCTCATGCACTTTCTCTGCAGTATGTGTCAACAACTCCCTAAAGCATGCCAAGTTGACTCTGGAACCTGGCAGAATTAAGCCTAAATATCTCCAAAAAAATTTCACATTTTTCCTAAATAAGTAAGAAATAGAGCATACTCTAGACCAGCAGTGAGTAAGCAAAGCTATAGACCTTGTTCCATCGATTCAAATCGGTTAACATATACACACAAATATCCTGGTCTGGCTAACCAAGCAGCTCTTGAACTAGTGAATGAGACAACCACACTGCCAGCTAATGTCAAACACACACATATGCTAAGTCACACAAACAGATTTATAGATTGCAGAAACTTTATATATACTGACACACATTCTCTTTCTCAGACACTTTCTCATAGACACCCAGATTAACCCACACACTGAGAGCAAGAGTGTATGTGTGTGTGTCAGAGAGAGACACCCACAAATGCACTGTGTCTGTGTCACTCTCTGTGTGACACAGACACACACTGGACCGGATTTTTAAAAGGTTACGCGCGACAGGCCTATTTTTAAAAGGCCCGGCGACACGCGTAAAGCCCCAGGATACGTGTAAGTCCCGGGGTTTTATAAAGGAGTGGTCCGGGGGTGGGGCCAGATGCCGACAGAGCATCTAACTCTAAAATCTCGTTCTCAATTGCAAAACGGCTCACTATTTCCAAACCTTCAACAGTTCCGTACATAAGTCTCTCTCAGCAGAATCTTTCCTCATTCACTTCAATTTAAAAATTGAGAAAATCTATCTCAATTTTTTGACTGTGCCAAACTGGTTTCTTAATGTTCCTGTCCAATCTCTGTCCACTTGGGACACTTTTGATTATGTCTCTACTACTGAAGTCAGTAATTTCATCACCAATTCTAATGAAATTATGTGTCCCCAAAGTATTTGCTCCACAGCACTCTTACATCTTTGCTCGCTTAATTCATTTATCTTTAGCTGACATTGCTCCAATTAGTCTAAAGAAGGCTGTAGTTCGTCTACTATTGAAGAAGTGTAAGCTAGATCCCACAGATCTGAGCAATTATAGACCTATTTCCTCCCTTACCTTTTTTTAAAAAATCCTTGAGGCCTTAGTTCTTCATCAATTATCAGACCATCTTGAAAATTCTTGATCCACATCAATTTGGATTTAGATGTGCTATGAGCACTGAACTTTGACTTCTCTCTTTAACTGATACCCTCGGAAGAGGAATATATAATGGTGTTAACTCTTGGCTTAAAAACAATAAACTCACATTAAACATGTCCAAATCAAAGTTCTTAGCTTTGTTTATCCCATATTCCCCTTTCAATGAAACCACCAATACCTTAACAATTCAAGTTTTCAAATCAAAAACCAGATGAAAAAGCCTTGGTGTCATAGATAATACACTATCTTTCAAACCTCAAGTCAAATCTGTTATCAAGCAGCATTTTTTCAGATTACGCATTCTTGCAGGCCTGAAAAAAACTGTTTTATGCTCCAGAATTTCACACCTTATTGCAAGCATCTATTTTTCCTATTCTCAATTATTGTAACAGTCTTTACACCAGTCTTCCTTCCTCAACATTTTGCCCTTTACAGTTATGGTTAAATTCAGTGGCTCTTCTAATCACTGGCCTGAAGCGCTTTGATCATGTAACTCCAGCCTTGATTGAGTTACACTGGCTTTCGATTCATGAAAGAATTAAATTCAAACTTGGAGTGACCATATTTAAATTAATTAATGATTAATCCTGCCCATGGGCAATTGCAATTCTGAAATTCTACCAACCTTCAAGAGCTTTACGCTCCTCTCAGTGAGACCTATTGGATGTTCCATCTCCTCGAGCTGCATACTTACACACCACCTGAGAATGCTCCTTTTTGGTGGCTGGCCCAGAATTTTGGAAATCCCTTCCCACTGAGATTCACCAGTGTGTCTCAGTCAAGACCTTCAAGTGGCTTCTTATGTTACAGATTAGCAGAGCTCTACTTTTGCTAAATGAGATTCAGCATAGTTGAAGAGCAGCAAATCTTAGCCATCTTGCTGCCCTGTAATGTTTGCCACCCCTAGGCACAGACATCATAGGTGCTTACTGACAAATCCAGGGTTGAATGCAAAATGGCCGACCCCCCTTTACTGCAGCCTGACAACAAAGCCGATGGTTGCTTCCAGTCCATGAACATCTTTCCCTTTATGTGGACTGTTTTATATAATATATATACATCCACTGTTGAATGGCGAGCCTGTGCTATAACACCATGCTACAGGAACTTATTGCCGTCTTAGCCAATGCCAAGGCATTGACCTGCCTAGTAGAAGAGGTAAAAAGACAGTTATGGCTGGAACTGGTTGGGGTGCTGGTTTTGGAGGTGATGATATTTTAGATCCTTAAGTCTTTCAGGCTTTAACTGAAGGCCAATAATAATTTTAGCAGCCATCTACTGGACTGACTGCAACCGATTTTAAAGTGTGATCTCCAGAGCTGCATATAGTATTCCCGATGAGATCTTACCAGGGACCTTGATACAGGGAAATTATTTTTCCTATTCTCAATTATTACAACATTCTTTATACCGGCCTTCCTTCTGCAACATTATGCCCTTTTCAGTTATTGTTAAATTCAGTGGCTCATCTAATCGCTGTCCTGAAGCGCTTTGATCACGTAGCTCCGGCCTTGATTGACTTACACTGGCTTTCGATTCACGAAAGAATTAAATTCAAACTTGGAATGACCATATTTAAATTAATTAACGATCAATCTTGCCCGCTGACCAGGGCTCTCCCCCATGCAGCCAAACATCTTTTTTGCTTAAGCTCTCACTTTTATCCCACTATTTTGACCACCCTAATATCATCAGATACAATCATCCCTGAATCCCACTCTACTTTCATGCTTAGAAGAATTTTCCCCCATACTGTACATCTACATTGGGTCTTGCAGTCTAAATGTCCTTGGGCATGTGTGCCCAGCATCTATTTACATTGGGCTGAGCCTCAGCACTTACCAGTTATACCCCTCCACTATGGCAACTTTGTCCCTGCATCCCCCTGCTCCCTAGTGGTTTCCATCTCCCCCACCATGCCTTGCTCCAGCCTCGATGGGGTCTCTCATCTTCTCTGCTGCTCTTATCCCTGTGCTTCCAGTCATGGCACTCTCACCACTCCTGGGACAGCACAGGTCAGGCTAGTCAGCTCTTGTGGGTAGGGGAAGGGGCACGGCAAGGTCCAATTCCTATGCCAGGAACACTGGTTGTAGCCCATAATAGAAGCAAAAGAAGAAAACGCCAAGCCAGCCAGCTCACATATAGCAAGAGGGCCATAGATCTGCCTACCCCTAGTGTGGCTGCACCTCCCTGACTCACCTGCATGACACCGCTGCATGATGTACCTCTCTGGAGCAGGGTGGAAGGGATGTGGCATCTGAGCCTAAAGGCAGCCCACAGCCCAGGAACTTTAAAGTAAAATGAGTTCCTGAGTTGGCTGTTGCAAGGGATATACACACCTGAGGCAGGCCCAGTGAGGACACCCTGTACAGGCCTGCCTCTTGGCATCTCATCTGGGGGAGTTGGGAGGCAGGCAAGGGCCGCTCACCCCACTGCGAAGCCACCGCACATAACCACCGTCTGGAGGGAAGGGTGAGACCAGCTAGCCAATCCCCGTGGGGAGCCATAAATAGGAGGCCCCAGAATGGTAGTGTAATTATGTGTGTTTGTGGATCCTTGGGTGCTGTGGAGGTTACCACGCCCACGGGGAGGAGCCCTGTGAGGAGCCACAGCACTGGGCTAGACTCGTACTACACAAACACAAGAGTTCTTTTATTGCACTGCTTGAAGAAAACCACCAGAGGTAGCAGTAGTGAGGCAGTCTCTTAGTTGCAGTCTCAGGGACCTCGACAGAGGGAGCCCTTCTCTCCTTGGTGACATCAGGAGGTTCCGCAGCAGGTCTTCCAGCAAGGAGGTACTGTGGATGAGATAGACTGAGAGAGTACTCACTAGGTGTTTGCTGTTAATATGCAATTCCACCAGGTCTGTTGTATAAGGTACAGGCACCGAGGCAGGGAGAGCAGGCCCTCGAGGAGCGAGTACCTGATCCGTGTAAGGTACCTGAAATAAAGCAGAGGGTCCCCAAGGAGCAGGTACCCAGGTTAGCATATACCTCGAAGGGCAGAGAGAGAGAGCTTCCTGCAGCAGCACGGAAGCAGCAGAGTAGCGTAGACAAGAACGGATTTGAGTCCTTGCTAACTCAGGGAGCTAGCAAATGAGTGAAGGTAATATACCCAGATGGCGTGATGTCAGCATGAGGGAACGCCCTTGAGGTTCACGCCAAGGGTGGTACAAAGACGTGGGTTGCACGCGCACGCGCACCCTAGTAGATACTTGGGAAGAGCAATGGCGGGAGGCTGCACCATAGCCGTTCCGGGGATGCCAGAGAGGTCGGCTTGTGGACGCGGCGGTAGACATCTTGCCCAGGTAAGCGGGAGGAGCCGTGAATAAGGTGAGGCAAACAGGGCGAAGCCGTCGAGGACCAACGGACACAACAGGCAGCAGCGATGGGAGGCTGGTGAATGCAGTAGCATGCACAGGCATGACCCAAGAGGAAGCAAAGCACGGCACATTACACAGCCTAGGCCAACCTGTATCCCCACCGCTCCAATGCTCCCCCACAGTTGGCCTCACCTGCACACCTGCCCAAGCAAGAAGAGGCATAAGGCCTTTACTAAGAAATGGGACAAGCACCAAAGGTAGGCCGCTAAAAGGAGGAAAGTAGAGCAGGGAATTGGAGATTTTACCCAACAAGAACTGTTGAAAGAGACGGCAACCAGGCTTGATTTGAGCCCATCAGACTTCCCATCAGCCTCCACCTTCTCCCCAGTCCTGGAAGTTGATCCTGTCCATGGTTATGACCTCTCCTCTTACCCAGGATTGGGGGTCAACTCTTTATGTTCCGGGGTGAAAAAACATGTATTTTATAATACATGAATATATGATACGTGTGATCTATAACATTCTATTGTAGATCTACGTGCAGCCATATACTCATGTATATGTATATGCTGCCAAATGTAGCTGTTTGAAAGTTATCCTCATTTATTTTAGTCTGGTGTTATTCCCTCCATCTTGTCCTAAGCATACCTAAGTTTACAGTCTTCCTAATGCACCATCTGAGCATTAGACCCTTCTCTGAGTAACATTCTGTTATATACAATTTAATTGTCTGTTAATTAACTATGTCATTTGATGCTATAAAAAGACATCACCAATTTAAAAATACATGGCAAAAATCATTCTGAAGCATATATCAAAAATGATGCAATCAATATGATCTATCTTCTTATCCAAATGTAAGTTTTGTTGCGCTACTCACAATGTTCCAACCGTGAACTTGAAGGATTTGAGATTATTGAAAAGGGGAAAAAAAAACCCTTAAACTAAAAGTCCTTCAAACATAGGCCTGTATTTTCTAAAAACCGCAGTGTCGTGAATCGCGAGGTACAGGGAGGCGGGGGGGGCGGGCCTGCGAAAGCCGGGTGCGATCACGCCTTTGTGGTGCGATCACTGCCAGCTTTCGCACCCAATAGCGCCATCATAAAAGGTGGTGCTATTGGACGCGAAATGGGCAGCGAAAAGGCTCCTTACCTTTTTGCCGTCCACGCTGTCTTCGCAGCGTCCGCCCCGACTCCTCCTCTTCCAGGGCAGATGCCGACCCGACTCCGCCCCTTTTTAGCTATCATAACCTTTTTGCGTGCGCTAGCTTTAAAAAATGACCCCCATAGTGCTTGTTGTAAGGGCTTCCAAAAACAATTCCACTTCTGGGATGAGAGCTCATGAGGAGAAAGGATAGTAAGAAAACTTTGCAACTGATATGATGTAGGACAGGAAAAATCTGAGGCAAGAGTCTCAGGCTAGAGAATGCTATTTAAGAGATTCTACTGTAAAACACAAAATGTTAAGCATAAAATATAGTAATAATAATTTATCACCAAAAGGATACCTATCACTAGCATTACATTGTTTTATAAGTGACTGTGGTTATGCTAATAGTTTACGTGATTACTCTAAAATAATGCATGCAAAGACTTTATTGGGTTAATATTAAGATCTTCTGCAGCACAGCACAAGAGCACATAAGCATACCTGAAGACGAGGATTAACATGAAGAGACAGTTTTCAAACTTTGTTTATAAAGAGTACTAAACCCATCCTTGTACAGTTCTCTTAGTATTAACGATTAGAATTTGGCATCTTCCGATAACATCCTCATTCTAACTGAATTTTCAATAGCAACAAAAAATTGTCAGAATCTCGTTGTACCTCTCTAAACTATACATCCGAAAGTATAATGATGCATTCTTCCCATTAAAAAAAGCCTTCACTTTTACTTCCTAAAGTGCAATGTTCAAGATGCTACACAGAGCAAAACGTTATTGTAATGTTTTGTGAAATGTAGCTACCAACAAGATATAATTTGCATTTTAAGCCATTGACTTTTTAAAGGAATGTCAGCTGGTTAATATCTGAAAAGTAAAGTGTGCAATGATGAAACATTACAGGAAATCTATGTAAAAAAATGGAAATATGTTGAAACAAAAGCTGATATTGTGAACAGGTGGACCTATGAAAAAGGTTCTTAATTATTCTTGCACTGTTAAAATTGTTTTAATTTTGCTTCTCGGCAGATACACATCTGTATGCTGGAAACAGGTGTTCATCAAAAGAAGATAATACAGAGATACCGCAGCCAGATCTTGGAACCTAGCCCGCATGGTGTGATGACAGATAAATTAGAAAAATCCTCTAAAACAGCTCTCTGCTTCGGAAGGAGATTACACCTTTTTAAAAAGGCAAAACATGCAGTTCAATTGCTTATTGTCTTACCATGTGGTTGTGATGAAAGAAGAAGTCTTACACATCAATGAAGCTAAACTAACATCCCAGATGGGCTTCAGAAAAGTGAAACCTACTGCAATCCACCTGCACAAAAACAAAAAGGACTTTTTTTCAGCCTAAAAGCACTGCTTATCCTTCTCGTCTCTCCCACCCCCGCCATTCAAAACATTCCTTTAATCCTGCATGACAACTTCATATGCAACTTACTACATATTTTTCACGAGACACAGAAGAAAACTTGCCAGATGTGCTCTGAAAAAAATCTCCATTTACATTCCAAACTCTAAACTTGGAAACTGGGGGATTAATCATAATCACAATCAGGCTAAGGCCCCAGGTAAACTGGGGAAACAATGACCAAGCCCTCAACAAAATGGGAGACCTTGTCATTTGACAAGAGGCTGTATTACTGCTCTATTTGTCAATCTTGGTCTCCTAGTGGAGTGACCACCTTCCCTGTCTTCTGTGATCTGCAAAGGGATCCAGCTTCAGGGCTGACCTATTATTATAAACCAAGTGCCCAGGAAGAAAGCTTTCATTTTTATTTCAATTATCATCTATTATATGGATTTGGTTGAAGTGGGATTATATTACAGAACAATTAAAATGAGTATTAAAAACATATGTCCCTTATTAATTTAAACAAAAGGACCTGTCACCAACACAATAATTCCATGAGGCAGGTATACTAAAAAAAGCTATTGCTATCTCTAGGAGTGAGTAATAGGAATTAGATCTACTTTATGGGATCTGCCAGGTACTTGAGACCTGGATTGGCCACTGTCAGAGACAGGATGCTGGGTTCAATGAATCCTTGGTTTGACCCAGCATGGCAATTCTTATGTTCTTATGAAAATCTAACAACAATAACAATAGTCCTTATCAAATCAGAGCACATGTACTGTATTTAATATAAATTAACTGACCATCATAAACTTTGCACATGTCATTGCACACCAAATTATAGTAGTGTTAATCGTTTCTTTAGTTATAATCATTGGTCAGAAATATAGAATTGTTTTTGCATTTTATAAATTACATATATAAAAAGCTTCTTATCTTCTTTGCTGGTGAAAACTTTCAACAAAAAAACCGACTCTGGGCCAGACCTCTGCCTCAGAGGTTCTGGATGGCTTTGCTCACAAATGGCAAACTACAAGGACAGTTGCTCAGTAGCGCATGGTTCGGAGAGAGGTATCTTCAAAGGATACTAATGATGCATTAGAATTAGGGCATCCCGACAGTAAGGTTCCAATAATAAGAAAAGTAGTCCAAGTGCCTGTAACTAAAAACTCACCTGAGCTAAAAAATTCTAACTTATCCCTATCAATTAAAAAGCAGAATGAAAATACAAACAAAAAACAAAATTTGAAATGTTTGTATGCTAATGCCAGAAGTCTAAGAACTAAGATGGGAGAATTAGAATGTATAGCAGTGAATGATGACATAGACTTAACTGGCATCTCAAAGACATGGTGGAAGGAGGATAACCAATGGGACAGTGCTATACCGGGGTACAAATTATATCGCAATGACAGCGAGGAGCACCCGGGAGGCGGTGTGGCGCTTTATGTCTGGGATGGCATAGAGTCCAACAGGATAAATATCCTGCATGAGACAAAATGCAAAATTGAATCTTTATGGGTAGAAATCCCTTGTGTATCGGGGAAGACTATAGTGATAGGAGTATGCTACAGTCCACCTTGTCAAGATGGTGAGATGGACAGTGAAATGCTAAGAGAAATTAGGGAAGCTAACCAAGGGCCTCATTTTCCAATATCGCAATAAGGGGCGTTTCCCATGCAAATGAGGCTTTTTGCCTGTTTCGGTGGGGGTGGGGGTGGAGAGAGAGACAGAGACAGAGAGCTACTCCCTAGACAGGTATTTGTATCCCTATGGTAGGCTCACCTAGTAACTCGAGGTGGGGATTAGGTATGAGTGTAGGGGGTTGGGGGCCACTTTCACATTGAACATGAGACGTACGAACAGAACAGTGGTCTCTTGTGAAGATTTGATGGCCTTCGGAGTGAGGAAACTCACTCCAAGATGAGATTTGGACAATGTTCTCTCCACCTAGCTTGTTGTTGCCCAGGTAGAGAGTCCATCAAGCTAGGTGGAGAGAACATTGCCCAAATCTCATCTTGGAGTGAGTTTCCTTACTCCGAAGGCCATCAAATCTTCACAAGAGACCACTGTTCTGTTCGTACGTCTCATGTTGAATGTGAAAGCGGCCCCCAACCCCTACACTAATACCTAATCCCCACCTCGAGTTACTAGGTGGGCCTACCATAGGGATACAAATACCTGTCTAGGGAGTATACACTGTAGCAAGTCTCTCTCTCTCTCTCTCTCTCTCTCTCTCTCTCTCTCTCTCTCTCTCTCTCTCTCTCTCTCTCACAGAATAGAAGGCACAAAAAAAGAACCAATTAAATGTAAGATGCCAGTGGGTGTATCCACCAACACACAAAAAGAAAAATGTTTATATTCACTGATGTAAATTCATAACATACACCACTGTATGTTTTCATTCAAACCCTAAGGTGACATTGTCTTAAGGGTGAAAATCCAATAGTGTTCACGTCAATTGAGTACAGTTTGTATATCTCCCCTTCTGGGTGATGGTATAATCTGTTCTATCACAGACCTTTGAAGCTGGCTAAATGAATGATTAAAAGTCATACAATGATACACTAATGGTACTTGTACTTTAACATATGCTAAGGAATTTGTAATCTATAAATAATTTACCTGTGCATTAAATTTTAGTTGATAGTGGACAAAGTCCTTGTACACCAGCTGAGACATTTTTAGCAATGTCAGCTTTACAAAATCACCCAGAACCATATAACTAAAGATATCTTTTTGTATATATGAATTGGCTACATTTCTTTTGTGCTACACAATTATTTCATGTTCGGTGAAATGTTCAATTTGCAAACCCATGGAATATCAATGGCTCTCCTTTGGCTCCTGATATAGCCAAATTTGAGGAGGAACATATTTATACCACTTCTGGCTTTCACCATATTATATCATGGAGTAGATACATAATGATATTTTTGTTCATCTAGACAGGCATAGAAAAAGATTTAACTATTTTTCTTGGTTGGTTGAACACAATTTGCATTCTATCACGAATTATCATTTATTATTATGAATTAACACAATTTGATTATGAATTATTTATTATTATGAATTATCTTTTTTACATATAATGATCATTAAATAAGGAACATATATCGGCACTATATTGTATCGCAAATACTTTTTTCTGTTTTCAAAATTATCATCCATGATTATTCAAGTGCGGCTTACCAGTAGGATAGTTCTTCAGGCTTCATAGAATTTACACCTCACTAGCAGATTTCAAGAACAAATCCAAAGATTTGTTTCATCAATTTGCTACTTGAGGCTATCTATTAAATACTATCAAAGCTGCATACTATCAAGCATATTATGCAGAGCACTCCTCTCTTTTGAAATTTAAATCTATACCAACTGTGGAAAATTATACGTGTTTTAAAATACACTAATTTGGCACATCGTATCGCAGATATTGTTAGGAAGCATCAGAACATTTTAGCCATGCATTCTATATTTACAGAGATGCCACGGATTGTCTTTAAAAGGGGGTCAAAACATTCCCCACACAATCTTCACCAATGGCAAATCCTATAGGTCAGTGGTTCCCAAACCTGTTCTGGAGGATCCCCAGCCAGTCAGGTTTTCAGGATATCCACAATGAATATGCATGAGATAAAATGTGCATGCACAACTGCTATAGGTCATTACCTGTATAGGAAATGTGATTTATATTTACGATTTTTTTATTTATTTATGATTTTTATATACCGATGTTCATTTCAAAAAGAGATATCACATCGGTTTACAATAAGGTACAATAGGTAATTCACTATCCCCTAAAAGGGCTTACAATCTAAAATTTTTGTACCTGAGGCTAAGAGATTACAAAAATAAAATCATCAAAATCAAAGTTCTTAACAATTAAGCAAAAGGTATAACAAGGAGCATATTAAACAGATATATGACAGCACTTTGGGCAACAATGGATATATCCTTCTACTAGCTTCATCATTAATCGCCAAAGCTTTACAGAGATTGTACCTCACAATATTTTATTTGTGTAATACAAAGCACTTGCCCATTGGTGTATGTAGGATGCAATAAGCAGTTCATACGCACCCAACTGATTGAACAACACAGTTGTGTTCAGACTGTTAAACTACAAGCACCATTAGTTCAATATTGTATCACTTTTAATCATTCATTTAGCCTGCTTCAATGGTCTGTGATAAAACAAATTATACCATCATCCAGAGGAGAAGATATACAAACTGCATGCAATTGACATGAACACTATTGGGTTTAGAGATGTGAATCGTTTTTTGTGTTCTTGTCATTCTTTGTTTTTCGGCTTCGCGGGAAATGTCGTTTTTTTGTGATTTGGGAATTTTTTTCGCAAAAAAACTCCCATTAGTGTGCGCTAACTCCCATTAGCATTCACTAACAAAAACCGTTAGATTTTGTTACTTTTTGTTAGTTTTTGTTAGTGCACGCTAACCCGAAAAACAATTTTTATGTGAAAAAACGGGAAAATCCTGATTGTTTTTTGGGCTCCTTAAAACATGCCGAATTGGACAATTTCATTAAAATTGTCCAAATCAGCAAAAACGAATGCACATCTCTTGGATTATCACTCTTGATACAATGTCACCTTCGGATTTGAATGAAAGCATACAGTTGCACATGTTATGAGTTTACATTAGTTTATTGAATATAAAAAATTTTCTTTTTTTGTGTTGGCAGACACATCTGTTGGTATCTTATTTTTTTGCGCCTTCTATTCTCTCAGATTAGTAGTTTGTTTCCTTGTAGTTTGCCATCTGTGAGCAGAGCAATTCAGAACCCCTGAAGCAGAGACTCTGGCCCAGAATTGGGTTTTGTCGAAAGTTTTCAGCAGCAAAGAAGATAAGAGAGATTTTTGTTTTTTTATATGCAATTTATAAAATGCAAAAAAATGTCTGTATTTCTAACCAATGATTATAACTAAATACATGCGTAGCACTACTGCAGTTTAATGTGCTACGCATGTATTTAGTTATAAACATGTTCAAAGTTTATAATGGTCAGTTATTTTATATTACAAAGATATGCTCTGATTTGGGAAGGACTGTTATTGTTGTTATTCAATTATTTGTCCTATTCTTGGTTTATTGTGTGAGTACTTATGAAAATGTATACATGATCTTAATTGTAGCTCCAATGGAAGACTGGTCTGTGTATGTAAGTCTCCAATATTTATGTACTAGGTTCAATTGACATCATTATCCCCAACCCTAATGTACTGAACGTGCACTAGAAATGAATAAGCAGAAGGGAAACATTCATGCTTTGTGTTAGATCTTCCTTTGAGCATCAAAGTATCTTTTAAGCTTAATTTTAAGAGACCATATCTATGAACATTCAGCCATAACATTTTCTATTACTAATAGAATGCCTAGCTTTTTTATTTTATACTTATTACTTATAGTAATATCATTAAACTTAAAAAAAACATATATAAATCTCCCATCCCCCATAAAATTAAATAATTAAGCATGCAAAATGGTTATGGAGTGACCTTGAGGAAGAGGAGACAGATTCTGAATGGCATTGTAAATAGCTGTAGACATTCCATGGAGAATACTCTGCCACCCAGTGTCATCTGAATGTACAGGGTCTTTCAGATTGTACTGTTATTTCATATAGATTTATTAGAGATTTTTGATTAGTACATTTTTCTTAACACCATCAATTACTAGGGACATGTTTTCATTTACAAATGACATAAAAAGGCCATTGATATTTATCATATTATTTGCATCATTCTGCATTCGAAAAAAACACAAATCACACAATGAAATTTCATTAGGTGATCTGTATCATATCAGATGCATTTCATGATGCAGGATAGAAATAATTTCAAATAAATAAATATTCCTTAAAAATGAATTCCATCTGGTCAATTTACTCCCTCCCCCCCCCACACATACACACCCTCCCTTTAAAAAAAAAAACAAAAAAAAAACCCTCCGTCTTGTTCAGATCGGGATGGTGTCCCATGCACCCAACATTTTTTTTTTCTAAACAAAGCAAAAAAACACCATACACAAAACTAACAACAGGGAGCTTAAAATTGCACTAATGGCACGACACAAACATATGACATAATTAATGAAAACAATTTTCTACGTGCATCTCCTTATCAATTGCATAAAGATGTAAGACTCCTGAATAAAGATGTTTGTACATTTATACCAGATCACCTAGATTTTCATTCTTCATACATCCTTTGTGCTCACTGATATTTATTAGCTCAGGATATACATAATTTTATTTAGATAATAACATGAAAAAATGTCAGTTAGATCTGAAGGGAGACTATTCCCACAGTTACCTCACCTGGATTGTAAAATTATTTCCCTGAATTTTAAAGTTTGTTGAGCCATGATCACGGAACCTATGCTCTCTTTTTTTCCACAAGAGTATTCCCTCAAGTAAAAATATACAGGTGTTCCCCTAGACCAGTGATGGCGAGTTCCAGTCCTCGAATGCCACAAACAGGCCAGGATATCCACAACGAATATACATGAGATAGATTTGCATACATTGGAGGCAGAGCATGCAACTCTTTCTCATGCATATTCATTGTGGATATCCTGAAATCCTGGCCTGTTTGTGGCACTCGAGGACTGGAGCTCACCATCACTGCCCCAGACAACATTACACTATCCCTCCTTTATCTGCTTTTTTCCATTATGAACATCACAGATCTCACCAGTCCATTCAGGTATATAAATGTTCTTATAGCCTTTACAATGCTTTTGATCTTTTTAAAAATTATTTTGAATTTTAGCCATGATTTCGAAACTGACCAAAGACTGGCAATGAGGAAATAATATAATTAAATTGAGCCGTGTGGGAGAGAGTAAGAGGCCAAAGAAAAAGTCATCATTTCTTGAATAGTAGCCACCAAGCCTGCTGAGACTTTTTAGAAATTGCATTTTATGCTTCCGGATCCTGCTAGGTTTCATAGCCTTGGCTAGATATTCAGCACATGACATCCATTGAAGCAATTTAGTTACAGGAAAATGAGCTTGGCCCAAGCACTGTAGCCTCTATTCTGTGAAATACCTGAGCCGTGTAAATTGTTGAATATCTTGGAAATATTCAGACTGAGACATATTTGTTTCATGCTAGAGAAAAATATTCAAGTTGTCTCAGAGGATATTTGCCCAATCCCACGGATGGACAACTACTCATGTAAATAATTGTTAGCACACCTCTGGATGTCACAGAACAGAAGCCTAAGTTCATGGCACAGTATAATATCACTGCACGCAGAGCTAAGGACAGGATTCCCACACCTCAGGCCTTTGGGATTAGACAACATTGTGTACGATATGTCCGTAGCCTTTACAAGCACAGCAAATAACATGACATTCAAAAGCCATCTGAAGTCAATATCCAAAGGGAAAGGCTGCAAGTGAAGTAACAGCTATCAAAAAAGGATACAGTCAAGATGAAGCTGACCATGTAAAGAAGGAGCAAAGAATGGTAGCAATCAACTTAACATCCTGGACCACTGCCTTTCTTTATGTGAAAATATGCTTAGATGTCTGAAGCCCTCTACCTGGATGCCTGGAGCTTAGATGCCTGGAGCCCTCTACCTGGATGCCTGGAGCTGAGATGCCTGGAGCCCCCTACCTGGATGCCTGGAGGGAGCTTAGATGTCTGGAGCCCCCTACCTAGATGCCTGGAGCTTAGATGCCTGGAGCCCCCTACCAACATTCATTTCAAATTGTTGTGGGTAAAATAGTCAAAGACAGCACAGCTACATGTAATACTCACTAAATTATGCAGCGCTTAACTAATAAAGCATTTATTCCATTAGCACAATATTTTGGTTAGTACACTTCAATGTGCAGAGATAAGAGTTAACAAACAGTCCAATAAAAATAATTATTCCTTGCAATCTAATTCCATACATCTATGACTGGATATCCCCAGTCATAACTAGAAATTTAGCATCCTGAGCAGGCAAGTGCATTTGTGCCCCTTGCCCCCATCTTAATTCCCGCTCCTCCCTATCACCGCCACTCTTATCCCTGGTCCTGTTTTGTTCTTTTCCCTCATTCCCCCTAACCTGCCTGATAGGAGGAGAGCCACACTTTTCCTTGCTTTTCATGTGTTGCTGGCATACATTTGCATATTTTCACCCCCAAAGAGTTTTATACCCTGGGTGGCTGCCCCTCTCGTCCATCTCTAACTACAACGCTGAATTAATCAATAAAAATATATCACACCTACAACTTGTTTGCTGACCTTTATTCCAACCTGCAAAGAAGAGGAAAATTCTTAAAGATGAATCTTCAAAAGCTACTGTTGTGGGCCCCGTCCACGTCCAGCCCGCGCACAGGCCTGCTCACCTCGCTAGCTCCTCTGCAGGTTACGGGTTGGCCTCCCCAGCGGCAGCCGCGAGCTCCTCCAGGCCTCGGCGTCCCACGGTGGCGGTCGCCGGGCCTTCCACTGTGCCCCAGGCCTCATGCCGGAGTTCAGTGTCTCCAGTGGCGTTGGCCACGCCCCTACGCACGCGCGGACTGCCCGCCTCTTGTAGGGCCAGGGTGGGTCCTAGCTCCGCAGCGTGCCCTGATTGATCGAAAGATATAAGGAAGTCCCTGCCTGCACTTCCTTGCCTTGGCAATCGGGTCGGCACTGTAAGTGTACTAGTTTGCCTCCACGTTCATAGTCTTGTTCCAGTCTTGTTCTAGTCTTGTTCCAGCCTTGTTCCAGTGTCCTCCTGTTCCAGCCTCCCAGCGTCCTTCTGTTCCAGCATCTGTCTGTCCTGTCTCCCTAGATCAGGGGTGGGCAATTCCAGTCCTCGAGGGCCACAAACCTGTCAAGGTTTTAGGATATCCTAATGAATATGCATGACATAGATTTGCATACAACTGAGGCAGAGTGCATGCAAATCTCTCTCATGCATATTCATTAGGGATATCCTGAAAACCAGACTGGTTTGTGGCCCTCGAGGACCGGATGTGCCCACCCCTGCCCTAGATAGTACCCTTGGACTGTCTCTCTGGTTCTGAACCTTGGCCTGCTCCTTGACCATTCTGTCCGCTGCTTGGATCCTGATCTCTGCCTGCCTTGTGACCTCATCTGACCTCCGGAACCTGACCCCTGCCTCGTTGACTACTCCTCAGACTGATCCTCGGATTCTGACCTCGGCTACCATTGACCACGTCTCCTGATTCTGGCTCTGTCCCTTGTCTTGTCATTGCCTTCGCTGTTCTGGTCTTCCTTGCTCTTCCAGACCTACAGCCTAGAGTCCGACTGTGCTCCCTTGCTGTCCATGGGCACGCCTCTCTACTACTTCTCCAGGAGACCCTGCGAGGCCTACCTAAGTCCAAGTGGCCCTGGTCCTTATGGGCTCCTCCCAGGGGGACCGTGGGCTTCCAGTGGTGAAGCCCCTCTTAGCCTCTGTCTCCTCCAGTGCTCCATCCCCTGGGGCAGGTGCTTCCTGGTCCTTACCAGGGAGCCGTTCTCCACTGCTCCAGGACAAGAGTCCACCTCCAAGTGCAACAGCTACCTGCATAAAAATCTGCATATACGCATGTAAATAGCATACACTTGCATATATGCTATTTTAGAAACCTACCATATATTTGAGTAAGGATGCACAAGTAAATCTATACATGGAAAAAAGGGGCAGTCTAGGGACAATCCCGGGTGGGGCCAACATTTACACGTGTAAGCTGCTATTATATAAGAGATTTATATGTGTAAATTTGGCTGCTTAATCGTGTACGATTACACTGGCTCTTTATTTAACCAATTTCTATTCCAATTTCTATTCTGGAGATCTCAGCAGTTTATAGCTTCACATACATAGCTATATAATGTCTGCTTTACATAGTGAAATATGATAAAACATGACAATACAAACAGCACAAAACAATGCAATAGTAGCATAACATCAGCAGTGAAATTCAATCAGCAACGGCACACTGAAAGAGGTAAGTTTTAGAGACTTTCTGAAGCAGGCAAGGTCTCCCTCAGCCCTAACCTCTAAGGGGAGGGAGTTCCAGAGTTCAGGTCCAGCAATTTGAAACAATCTTGCTCTCGTAAATGGGCCACTGTAAGGGATAGGATGTCCAGGAGTTGCTGTTGGGTTAAGAAAGAACATAAGAAATTGCCATACTGGGTCAGACCAAGGGTCCATCAAGCCTAGTATCCTGTTTCCAATAGTGGCCAATTTAGGTTTCAAGTTCCTGGCAAGTACCCAAACAGTAAGTAGATCCCATGTTACTGATGCCAGTAATAGCAGTGGATATTCTCTAAATCAACTTGATTAATAGCAGTAAATGTACGGGGGAAAACAAATAAGCATGGGGGGTAACTTGCTGGTGGATGCAATTCCAACATTGCTCGCTGCTTCAATGACAAGAGATAACAGGGAATTGGACTCAGACAGCAATCAACAAGGGCCCTGGGTTTGACGATTTGAAAAACTAAGTAAGGGGGTATGGCACGGCAGATGCTACCATAAGCTTGCTAGGCAAAGTGAATGGACCGTTCGGTCCTTTTCTGCCGTCATTTTCTATGTTTCTATGTTTCCATTATCCAAACCTTTTTTAAACCCAGCTACACTAACTGCACTAACCACATCCTCTGGCAACAAATTCCAGAGCTTCATTGTGCATTGAGTGAAAAAGAATTTTCTCCGATTAGTTTTAAATGTGCTACTTGCTAACTTCAGGGAGTGCCCCCTAGTCCTTCTATTATCCAAAAGAGTAAATAACCAATTCACATTTACCCGTTCTAGACTGGAGAGCATGAGAAGGTTGCTTGAAATTTAAGGACTGAACCATAAAGCGTATCCACCAGCCAACAGGTAGCCAATGAAGACTAGCCAAAACTGGGGAGATACAGTTTGATTAGGAGGGAGTTTAGGGTGAACAGCCAAGAGCAGATGGACTGGGCAAACTGGTAGACAATTGGTTAACAATGGTAATCTCATTGCCATGCACATTTTACAAAATCTCCCAACTTTAATGCGCAAAACCTGATTTACAGGGGGTAAATGCATGGAAATTATGCAGATAAAATCTCCACACATATATTTTTAAAGTTAGAAGTAAAAATGCACAGATACAGTAGTTGCGTACTAGTTATCTGGATAAATTCCAACTTATGGGGCACTAGTGGGGCCATGGGTGTAGCGCCCGTAGTGCACAGTGGTGCACAGGTACCATCAACTTTGAAACAGGGTGTGCCGTGCACCACCAACTGCGTACACATCCAGGAGAATGGCGGCTGCGAAGAAGAAGAGGATCAGGAGGCCGTCGCCGAATCCCACCTCACTGGTGGCCAAGAAGAGGAATAAGCCTAGGAGGCCACTGGTGAACCCCCATCTTTCTGGTGGCTGAGAAGAGATACAGGTCCCATTTCACCAGCAGCTGAAGAAAGAAGAGGTCTGGAAGACCACTGGCGGTTGAAAAGAATAGCAGGTACGGGAGGCTGCCGGCGGCCGAGAAGAGTAGCAGGTTGGGGAGGCCACCAGCAGCTGAGAAGAGGAAGAAGCCCTTTCTCCCATTTCACATGCGGCATAAAGTTAAGCAATTATCTTATTGGGCTAACTTGAAATTTATCCAAGTATATTCTGCGACATGGCCGCTCCACTGAATATCCTGGCTAAGTTAGCACAATAAGTCTTATCAGGCTAACTTACAGGGTCATTTGTTAATTCACATTAGGGCCTTAATGCACGCAATAAGCAGTAGATTTTAAAAGTTGCGAGCAGGCGTACATGTGCGTGCACTACCCGGTGCGCACACACGTACGCCCGATTTTTAACATGCATGCGCAGGCACGCGCATGTTATAAAATCCAGGGTCGGCGCGCACAAGGGGGTACACAATTTGAGCACGCCGAGCCCGCTCCGAGCCGCACTGCCTTCCCCCGTTCCCTCCCAGGCCGCTCCAAAATCGGAGCGGCCTCAGAGGGTACTTCCCTACCCTCACTCCGCCTTCCCTACTCCTTCCCCTACCTCCCCTGCCCTTCCCCCCCTACCTTTTTTGTCTTCTTTTTTTTTGTTTCAAAACTCATTTCAGCCCTGTGGCTCAAGTAAGTTGCATGCACCGGCCGACTGCCGGCACTCAATCCCTGGCACAGCGGCAAATGGCCGCTGTGCCTGGAGCCTCTGACCCCGCCTTCATGCCCCGCCCCCTTCCCTCACCTTTAGTAAAGCCCTGGGACTTACACGTGTCCCGGGGCTTTACGCGCATCGCCGGGCCTTTTGAAAATAGGCCTGGTGTGCGTAACCCTTTGAAAATATGGCCCTAAGGCCCTAACACATGTGATAAATATTACAAGGCAAATTCATATGCAAATTCTACATTGAGTATGCAAGTGGGAAGAGAGTGGGAGGGGTTAATGTAAAGTAGGGTCTTCTACTGCCGAATGCATTAGATTAATGCACATTTATAGAGATGTGAATCGTGTGCCAGATCGTCTTAATGATCAGATTCGGCTGGGGGGGGTGGGGGAATCTGATCATTAAGATATGTGAATTGGAATCATTTCCGATTCCAATTCACATCGCTAGGGAAGCCCGTGCCGCTAAAAAAACCAACCCATTAAATCGACTCCCCCCTCCCAACCCCCCCAAAACCTTTTAAAATTACCTAGTGGTCCAGGAGGGCCTCGGGGGGCCTCGGGGAGAGATCCAGGGGGCCCTCGGGGAGAGGAGAGATCCAGGGGGGCCTCGGGGAGAGATTTCTTGGCATCAGCTGTTCTAAAAAAAAAAAAAATGGCACCGATGCCCCTTTGCCCTTACCATGTGACAGGGTATCCGTGCCATTGGCCGGCCCCTGTCACATGGTAGGAGCACTGGATGGCCGGCGCCATCTTTAAAGATGGCGCCGGCCACTTTACTCATCAGCTCCTATTATCTGACGATAATTTTAATCGTTCAAAAACGATTCACATCCCTAAAACATTAGATTTAACAACAGAAATAACCACACCAAGTTTTTGGAGGCACGTGCAAAAAAGGTTTTTAGCACTAGTGCGTGGCCACATAGCATGATTTGTGGCTGTTATCACACACGATAAAATGAGACCTAATAGCAAAAACACCTACCATGCCCTCCTGGGCCATTAAAAACAGCTGTTCCAATTTGACCTGCCAATTATGTTTGTGGCAAGTGTATTTGTGAGGGGATACTAGATGCTTCAAGAGGATCACCATAGAGAGATGCTTCAGGAGGATCAAGGAGAAGAAGAAGAAGAACAGCAACTATCAGAACAGGCAAGGGACATTTCTACCCCTCCTATGGTAGTCCCTGCACTGGAGTCTGAGCCACTGGCCTTGCAGAGAGAGTGTGAAGGCCCACGACAGTGCTTGCCATGCAGGTAGCCATGGCGGAGGAGATACAGGGAGTGTATCTTTCCTCCATGAACATCTTTGCTGGGCATGCCAGAAGAAATGTGTTAAGAAGGTATCGCCTCAGGCTATCCTGGAATTATATGAGGAAATAAGAGGGGATTTGGATCTGGTCACAAACAAGTCTCACGCTATACCTGGCCTCACCAAACTATTGGCCACCCTGCATTTCCTGGCATCCGGCTCCTTCCAAACTACAGTAGGTGTCATTGGGGGAATGGCCCAGAGCCCTTTTTCATGCTATCTGGACCAGTTCATAGAAGCAGTATCTGACCGCATTGAGCTCTACATAGCATTCTCTTGGGAAAGGCAGGACTTGATGGATATCAAGAGAGGCTTTTATGCCATTGCACACTTTCCCAATGTAGTGGGAGCTATTGACTGCAATCACATGGCCATCATCCCACCACTTATCAGGGAGGAGATCTTCTGCAACAGAAAGCTCTTCCACTCTATCAATGTGCAAGTAGTCTGTGATGCACAACTGCACATCCTCAATATCATGGCCAGGCACCCTGGAGCTGCGCACAATTCTTTAATATTTAGGCAATTGGGCTTCTTTGAAGAATTTGACAGCCTCTATGGTGATGGTTGGCTCATCGGTAATAGATACAATTTCTATGTCAAGTAGGGGGGTGATCCACAAACTGTTGAACTTCCATGAACAACGGTGGATTTTTTGTCTGAATTGTGTACATCCGGACGGGTTAAATGCAGCTATTGAATGGTATACCATCCTGTGATTATTAGCTACCATATTCATGTGGACTATCTGACATCAATATCATCATTTTATGTGGAGTTCTTACATTGGCCAAGAGCCCTTTAAAAATGGCGCTCACGCACCCCCTCTCAGGTGGAAGAAACATACTACCGGATGACGGTGTTAAGAGACGCTGAACTTAGTCAACCGTTAGTACCTCGATTACCGTGCAAAATAACATTAATTTTTTGTTTAATGTTATAGATAAAATCATGTGATTATTTGTTTTCTCATAGATGGCCCCTTGAGGAAGGTTTTCAGCCAAAACACGGACTGTGTCAAAAAGTGTTTCTCCATGATAAAGCTAAGTAGCTGGAAAACTGTATATAGCAATGCAAAATAATGCAATGAAAAAGGGACAATGCGACAAGTTCAAAAAATGACTTTATTCACATAAATGGTGTATATATTACAAATCACCTATATTTCAGATATGATGAGCATGAAAAAACTTTAATGACCGATGATTAAATATAGCGTGGTGAAAGCAACCAACACATGCTATCCTGCACACAAAGGCGAATGACTGTGCAGAATTTGCACCATTAAGCCTGGTATGAGGTCATTAAACAAAAAAATTGTTTTTGTTTTGGGTTAATATTATTGGTAAATAGAGGTACTTTAGTCTTTCATTTTCACCTATTGTTATCATGACAAATACCTCACTTAGAATTTTGTGAGAAGAGCATTCACGAGTGGCACATCGGTAAGACATGCTTCTTTATTTACTCTGGCTCTGTGTTTCCATCAACCGCCTGGGACATTGCTTACAGCATTGCTTAAAAGACAAATGTCTGGTATTGTTAAGTGTACGCGCCAGAGCACCAGGGCCTGGCTTTCTTTAGCCATGCTGGAGAGGCCTGCTAATGTGTTCTCACATGATGCATTTGCCTCAAAGCTTGGTGAATGAGCAGTCACTACACATTTTCTAAGCCTGCAATGAATAAATTTGTCCTTTCCAAACCTCACATTTACAGCAGTAGAAATGTGTTTGGTTATTCACATTCTTTTAGTATCCACACTGCTGTGACTCACAGATCGTGTGTGGCCAGATAGTCATCGGTCAACCAGGATGTCAGCCACAGTTTGTCTTGACCATCACACAAGTAAAACAAAAGCTGTGGCATGCCAATGATTTGGACTACCATCTTTAGTGTGACAGTTTAGACCAATATGTATCTAGGGAGGACATACAGCGAGCAGCCAGGGACTTAAACTATCATACCACGAGGTTGAAGGTTATTGGCTAGGGCATGTGTGGCAGCTGTGATGTACAGCTCCAGGGTTTGATGAGGGCTAGATACTGGTACCTTTTGCTTCTTTATGAATGACAGACATACAGTTGTTAGGAACATCACATGCAGTTAGCCATTCTGGAAGAGCTGACACAGAATAAGCAAGTCCTAAACTGTTCATCACAAATAGCGCCATGGACTTCGTGTAGGAAAATAGTATTTGAAGGGCCATGCTAACATTAAGGTAGCCTTAGACTGTTTTATTATATGCTGTGTCTTGCCATTGATATCTCCAAGTCACTGTGGGGTGAATGATGCAACCATTCTGTGGTTTTGTGCAGGAGATTCAGGACATGGTTGCCGGACCTGGCTTCTCATCCCAGTTGCAATTCCCAACACACCGGCAGAGATGAGATACAACAAGGCCTTGTTTTCAACTCACTGTGTCAAAGAACGTACCTTTGGTGTTCTGAAAAGTAGATTTTGCTATTTGGACAAAACAGGGGGAGCTTTAATGTATCTGCTACCCAGAGTAGCAGATATAGTGCTGCCCTTCTGTGTATTCCATAATCTTACCCTACATCATAGTCTACCAATAGAGATACTTCAGGACCTATCCCTGGATTCCCCTGTCCCCCTGCAGAAGCCCAGGATACCACTTTGAATGGCAGCCAGTTTCACAAAGCCTCATATAATGCCACTTTGCCTGTTAACACAATCTACCCCTTCCCCTTCCATGTAAGAAAGCTGAGCAGAGTGTTTGCATCAGCTCTCCTCTTGAAAATCTTTATTTCACTCAGGCTTCCTCTGTCTGGGTCCATATATAAAGAAATCACTTAGGTATAGTTAGCCTTCATCTTGACAATGCTGCAATTGACTGTACTAGAAAAAGTGTATTCCAAAAAGTCAGCAACAAATACACATGGCTGCCCTAAGGTTTTCCGAATGATTGTGAGTATAAATTTGCCATGTCTCTAAATAGTGTTCGTGTAGACCTGCCAACACAGTGGACATAGCTTGCTCTAGCTTGCCTTGCAGCATTTGGCTGGCTGGCTCTACCCCTTGGACACAGTCATAGGCCTCACATGTGTGTGATACAGTGGCATTGGTCTGCTGGGACTCCAGCAGGGCCAAGAACATGGAGGCCACCAGCTCTAGAATTCAGATCAAGCCCAGGTAACTCAGAAATGTGAATGTATATTCTAACATTACAGGTTGTTAGAAAAAATTATCTTTCTTACAGTATGCATTTAACTTTATCATTCCATAGCAGACATTTGTGTCCTTCACATACTATGTGCATGTACATGGGATGCATTGTGTCACAAGGGCCTGTAAAAACACTGATGCCAGTACTGCATCAACAGTGACAGAGCAACAGCAGACAGAGTGCTCATCTAGCAAGCATACAGTTACAGCTTTTCTTAAAGTGCATGTCAAGGATAGTGTTATTCCCACAATGCTCACAGATATTACCAAGCCAGCATACCTGTTTGTGGTTGGATGTAGCCATACATAGTGTTTACAGTGTGAGTATTGTGATTATATGTAGCCATACACAGATGCACCCTGCTCTAGCTACCTAGGCTAACTGTCAACTATCATGTCCAGATGGTGAGGCATTTGTCTGTTGTGGTATCATGTTGGTTATGTGAGCTTCTCAGGGAGGCTAGACAAGGATGCTGTTCTGATTGTATGTAGGCAAGGCAGGGAATCATATGATGTCATGCCTTCACCTGTATTAGAACATGACCTCCAAATGTTTAGGTCACAGTATAGTTTCTAAGGATTCTGAGTAGTCACATGACTCTTAACCTTCCCCTGATTTAACCCACTGCAAAGGTGTGTTAGAAGCAATTAGCCTAGCCGGACAGCTCACAGGTATTCTTTGCCAATTATGATGGTGCAGCATGGCCCTTGACCCATCCAGCATGGCCCTTGACCCATCCAGCTGAAGGCAGAGGGCCCCCGAGGAGCCTTACAGGGAAAAGGTACTTGCTCCTCAAGGACCTGCTTTCCCTGCCTCGGTGCCTGCACTTACTTCTACAACCTGGTGGAATTGCCTATCTACAGCAAACACCTAGGGGTAGATTTTCAAAGGGGTACGCGTGCAAGATACACGCATACCCCCCGAAAACCTACCCCAACCCCCCCCCCGCGCACTGCTGCTTCTCCTCCTCACTAAACTGGATCTGGGTGTCCATAAGCAAGGGGCCAGTTAAACATCCAGCTGCACCGCTGATCTCTTGGTCTTCACTGCTGGTCCCTGGGGCTTCATGGCTGGGATCAGCAGAGTCCTGGGCATAAGCTGTAAAAACAAAGAAGAAGACACAAGTACCAAAGCTAAGAGTTACACACATGGAACATCTGGCATGACATGCACACTTTGCATCTCAATGAATGTGAGCACATTATGCCAAAAGATGTGCACAACTATAGCATCCTGGCCACTTACAGGTGAGGTGAACTTACCAGCTCTGGCTCACATGGTGTTTAGCCGCTCAGCCATGCCCTCAAACACGGCTGGTCCCAGCCACTGGATGAGGCGCTCATCCATGGGCATGAGTATTATTGGGCAAGGGGCTCCCCTGCAGTTTCTGCTGCACACCTTCATCTTTAATTGAGCCTTGATGTCCCGATACCTGTAGGCCACCTGCTTGACACTGCACTTGAAATTGCTCGGGGGGGAAATCGCCTGGGTAATGGTGCACCAGATTTGGCCCCTGGATGCTTTGGAGGTCCTGCCAGCATGGATCCCAAAAAGCATTGGGTAATGCTCAGGATGCCAGCAATAATCAGTTCATTGTCCTGGATGCTGAACTTGAGAGCCCTCAGGCGAGGGCGTCCTGCTGCCTGGCTGCCAGAAGGGGGTGCCACTTCCTCTTCCAGAGAGGTGTCCTCCTCCCTTTCCTCAAGCTTACTCCCATTTCAGTCTCCCCTTCCTACCTCCCTCCTGCCCCTGCCCTACAAACCCCCTTCCCCTCTGCTCTCTGTCTTTATCCCTAGCCTGCCGTCCTCTCACCTGCCTATCTCTTTCCCCTCCCACCTCCTCCAATCCCTTCCCTCCTGCCTATCTCTGCTCCTGTCCCTGTCCCTACTCCTACTGCTCCTTCCCCTAGCACTCCTGCCCTCCTCCTCCCTCTTCCTCCTCCTATCCCTACATCTCTCATGCTCCATCCTCGCCAACTGTCCTCATCACAACCGCCACTCCTCCTCCTCACCACTACCACGACAGCTCCTCACCCCTCACCACAACCACCACTCCTCCACACTCCTCCACTCCTTCTCATTTCTCAATAGAAAAAGACACACAGTTGAGATAAACTACAAAAAACTTTCACTCACACCAAAAGACAAAAGAGACCAAGGAAAAGGGAAACAGAAGAGAAAACACAAAACAAGACAACTCACTCAGTAATTACTCCAACTATCCACCAACAACACCTACCTACATCTTCTCTTCAAACTCCCAACATACCCTCAAAGAGACAGCTACAGGAAGCCAGGATATATAAGCAAAATAGTGCACAATGCATAAAATAACACAAGCCGTGGCTGTTGATGCACGACGCGGCTAATGGCACGCCACACGCTGTAATGCTTCACGTTTCGTGGTACACTATCACCCTTTGCAGTACAGTATCGCACTTTCAGGTATGGTATTATGAATTACAGAAATTACCTATGTGATGCATAGGGAAGGCTATTCCCCTAATCACGCCCATTTTTTAATCTCAGGCACTATTTCTGCTATATTTATAGCAAAATGATAATTCTAGGCCTTACTTAGCCAGCTGTGTCTGAATAATGATTTCTTAATTATTTTTTTTTTCAGAGGGAATCAAGATGAGGGGGAGATTATTTTTTTATTTTTAGAATGTCATTGTATTGTTATTTTTCTATGACTGTCTTCCAATGTACCCTGCCTTTAATTGTGGAAAATACAGGAAATAAATCTGTTTAAATAAATAAATATAAAATAAATTAACTAAAGGGAACACTCTTAGTCTATGACCATAACCTAAGCAAGGAAAACAAAACCAAGCAATTGTTCCTCTGATTTTTCTGAAAATTTTTAAATGGAAGGCCAACAAAATTAAACACATTTGCCTACATTTGAATAAATGCTAAGACTTGCAGTATCAATAAAACATTGATGTTTATAAGGAATTAAGATCATGTGATCTATTTGAAAGGGATTTGGCCTCAGCAAACATGATATTCCATTGAGGCCTCAGTTTTCCCCAACAGGACTTCATCCAATATTAACAATAGTTTTAAAGAATACTTGAATTAACTTCTTTTTTGTAATACTTTAAATGTTAATTCTGTGTGTTCCCTGAGCCCCTAGGAGCTACCATGTAAAACAGTGCCATAAAGTACCTTATCAGGAATGGGATAGGATTGCATCATGTAGAATATATGATGTCATTGGTAATATCATTGTTAAATGTACCAATCAAGACTGACATGTGAGTGTGTGTGTATGTGTGTGCTGATTTGTGACATTTATTAGCATGGGTTTACCTATGGAAGAAGGGGAATTTATTTTACCAGTAATTGCATTGATGTATGTTGAGTATAACAAATAGTTTAAAGAAATATTGCGCAGGATAAATGAAGAACTGCCTTCTTTTAAAATATTTTAAAAGGTACTATTGCAGCACACTATTGATATAAAAATGATTAGACAACTCCTGTCTTTGTCCTTATTAGTACAGTACCTCATTGTATAAGAGTTAGCACAATATAAATACCAATGCTGATTTTTAAGCATTGAAAAACAAAAATCACTGGATGTGATGGACAATTGTTAGTATTGAAGACCTGGACACTTTTTTTTAAAACTGTGTTCGCAAACTAATTTGATGAACTCATACAAAATCCGCAATTTAGTTTGTGAACCCGTTTATAAAGTGGGGCCAGTTCCTAACAAAATCCATTTCGGATAGCTCTGGATCAGTGCTTTTCTTTAGGTTTTCCCCCATGGGCTTTGAGGCATTCTACTGCACGAATGTTTGACAGGGACTTTTTACAGATCCAGACACAGCTGAAATCTGCCAGGTTGGATTCTGCTGTGAACAGGACCACATATCCATTGCTAGCATTCCATTGCTTGACCTAATAACGCAACTTGAATACGCCAGTATTAGAATATTCTTATCCCAGCATCTTTATTAAGAATTCCTCTTTTCAAATAATGCTTCAATAATGTTCACTAGGAGACAGTACCCTGTGGAAATGCCAATAATATCACCAATCATTTAAGAACTTAAAAAAGACCCTAGCAGTAGCAGTGGTAGCTGCTAAAAAATTTAAAGGTATTCCTAGAAGAGTGAGTTATCATGATGATTGCCGTACAAAATGTTACAATACCAACTATGGTGGCCAGTCAGAAGGGGCACTGCAGTGCTTGGCTGCTCACTTGGTATATAATAACAAATATTTATTTCAAACATTCAGTCAATAAGAACCCAGAGCACAATGCACCAGGAGACAACCACAAGAGCAATAGCAGATTTGATGCATTTCATGCAAACCTTTAATTTGAAAGTACCCCTGAGACACCATTGATTGTACGTGCAAAAGAGAGCTTTTCATCAGTCCTGGTGCTTCTGTAAACTGCTTTGTACAAACACATAGCATAAAGGGGTAATCGTTGTTGCTTCTTGTGCCATGGGCATTCTGTAAATGCCTCCCAATTGTGAGGGTCTGCTGAGCTCAGATTTCCAGATTTTTTAAATTCTTTTCCTAAGTCCTTTTGCTTTTTTCATTCCTTTTTTTTTTTTTCCTTTTCACTTTGGTGTTTATTTTGTTTCTAATAAATGAAACAAACTGAAATAAGCAGCTCATCCCTAAAGTTTATGTACAGCATCATCATTGGATCCTTCTCATATGGTCCAATCGAAAGGGACTGCAACCTGCAAAAAAATCCATAAACAGGAAAGAGAACAAAAAAATAAAGATTCTACCAGTTACAAAATGATAGGCATATCAGGGTGAACCACACCCATACTTCCTGGAAGCGATCTTATTTCAGAAAATTAAATAAATGGGTAAATTAATCCACTAACCCTCAAAATCACTTTAATATAAATCTTCAAACAGTGCCTCTGAGAATTAATTTATGAGACCTATTGTAGCACTGAATATTGCGATAAGACACAGGAAGGCATAACATTGGCCTCATGGTGTTTGGCAAACAGTTTCTGATTTCCAAACTAAGCAGACACAATGCCAGCCAATTTTAGTCACAAAATATTTGTATCAGAGCTTGTGACTGAAGTGATTGAAAGTTACCCATTTATAGCTAATAGGCAAACAGAGCGTGGATTTATTAATTTGTTGGCTAACTGCTGTAGCCAGGCGTACTGAGCCCAGTCATTATTCTTGCTCAGAGCATGCATAACTGAAAATAAATATCAACCGTGTTTTCTTTAACAAATTAATATAAATGAATATTTAATATTTTGCTTGCTTGGCTAAACATTATGGTCATTTCCAGGCCATTCTTTGCTAGGGTTTGTACAATGTAAAAAACTTCTGAGATCATATAAATATTGCTATTTGATTATTGTGTTTTCTATTAATTAGCTTGTTGCTATGAAACACTGGCTTCCCATATGCAGATGGAATATCAGGGTTCATATAGCAGCACACAGAACAGCTATACTTTTAATATGAATCTTCTATACCTTACAATATATGAATGCCTAGTTTGTTTTTTTTAATTGGCTTGGCTGTTTCCTCCTGCTCCTTTGAGCTTCCAGTTGAATAGGTATCGGGGCTGGATTCCGGCAACATGCTCTTTCATTCGTATCTATCCAGAGATTTTCCCCCTCCCCCCCATCTTTACAATGCCCCCCTCCCTCCTCTACCTCCCCCCCCCCCCCCCCCCCCCATCGCACACATAGCCTGGCCAGTTTGGTGACAGCTCTTGGCCAAGGGTCACAAACTGCACCTCCCTCCGGAACTGGGAACACATTCTGGAACAGTAACTATATTTTAAAGAGACAAAAAAGAAAGGTTTCCAAACTCATGTTTTAATGATTAATATTTGTAGCTCTGCCAGCTTTCAAATTCTGTTTGCTTGGAATACTACAATAGTTAAACCTGTTTTTTTCTACTGTTTTGCTCCATCCCACTGAATTCTGTCTGGATTTCATGAGCAGGAATGCAAACAAAACATCTCAAAAGGTTCTTTCTGTACACAGTAATGGAGTTCAGAAGAGTGATTCTAACGCATAAACTAAGCAAACATGATCAGGAAGTCAAAGTGGAACCAACATAAATAATATATAAATAATAAAAATGGACTGTTTGAGGGGAAATTAAGCTTCTGCTTAACCCTTTATCTCATCCTCATTCATCATTGAATGTTTCTCATAAACATTTGTTTTGAATATTTTGCACGTCTATTTGGCAGGTACTTTTTTTTAACAGAAAAATGTTGTGGTACTTTGGTGGTGCAGTGTGTGTGTACCCATCCTTTGGATACTTTTATTAAAATTAAAAAGTTGCCAGATTCTCTCTTTATTGGATTTGCCAGATTTTCTGTTCTTCATTTTATAAAGTCCTATCTTCTTTTAAGACTCCCATACAACATCAGTAACAGGCAAGTTAATTTTTCTCATTCCTATCTGCCAGAAACATGAAAGGTAGCTGCAAAAGGAGCCTTAAAGCCACCTTGCAGGTCATATTCAGGTGATAAGCCATCTGAGGCTTCCTGTAAATATCACAGTAATGTCCAATTTGTGGATGTTCAGCCTTTCCATTGACAGTACTGGCCCCTGATACTGGGCAAAATTCATTCAACAGATTTTCCCTGCTGCTATGTCTGAAAGCTGCAGTTTCTTAGCCATTATTTTTGTAACCATCCTTCTTGCAGGATGGGTGCACAAGCAAGTGAGAGGTTTTATTTTGCCTGCACTTCAGACCTTCTAGGGGGAAAGTGTGATTAGCCTGTGTTGTTTGCGTGTACCTGGGCACTTTTAGTATGCTTGCATTGGAGCAAATTTTCCACGGGAAACCCCCATGTGTACTTTGCTGGCCAGGCACTTTGCATTTGCAAAGAGGGAGGGGGGCGCACGCGTGGATTTTAAAATTCCATATACGCATGCCATTATCCTCCACTGACAAACACAGTCATGGGAATGGCTCTCTTTAACCTCGCTAAAAAGTGCATGCACAATGGAAGCTCACCCATAATTTTAGACAAGAAAGTTTACGCAGGTAAATCACTAACCTGGGTAAATGGCTTTGAAAATTGTCCTCCCCCATGTTTTAAGATAATTGATTTTTTATTTTTTGTTTTATATCTGAGGATCAAACAGTAGGATTGTAAAATGCTTTTTCCAACATGGATCAAAATATTAGAGAAATGATAGGAAAAAGCTGTTAAAAAATTAAGAAATGCTTGGAATTATTTAGGGGTTAATTTTAAAAGCCATTTACTTGCATAATACACTATTTTATGCACACAAATGGCAGTTACAAAATTGACCAGTGCACTCCGTACGTTAAAGTAAACACATAGCCCAGTGCCGTTATATGACCTAAGCAGAGGCAAGCCTGGCGGACAAAGTTGGGGGTGAAGTCAGCACATACTCATACGTTTTTCATTTTAAAAATTGAGAGGCTGATATTCAGCGCCATATCTCCAGTTAAGTTCAGTCTTAGCCGGACAAATGGAATTTGAAAATTCCTGCTGGCTAATTGCCTTTGAGTTAGCCGGAGATGTTCCGGGGCATTTATGAGTGGCGTTCAATTATAGATAACTTATGCGGCTAACTCTGATCATGCATTGGATCAGTCCAAAAGTTTTTAAGATAAACAATCTCGTTGTGTGGAGTCAATCATCCAGCCAAAAACGTCCCACAAAACAAATCCCGTAAATGTTGGTGATGCATTGCAACCTTGGCTGCATATGTACCCAAATCGGAATGATGCTCTTGTTCTTGTTAAAGGTTTTTCAGAAGGCTTCCACATACCTTACATTGGTCCCAGGCAAAGTGAGCGAATAGCTAATTCCCAGTCAGTTTCAACATTTAAGGATGAAGTAGCCAGAAAGATTTCTGAGGAGCTAGTCTGCAGTAGAGTAGTGGGTCCGATGGCAAAGCCTTTTTTGATAGGATGTTTTATTCCCCTTTGTGGCGATTCCCAAAAAAAAGCAGGGAAGTTTCATCTAATTAATGAATGAATGAATGAATGAATTAAAAAGCATTTATTACCCACACTTCCTACGTTTAGAGCAGGGTACAATATGAAACATATACAGAAATAGAGGGAGGAAAGACAATGCAAAGTCTGGGGGGGGGGAAGGACAAGCATCGAGGAAGTGAGATCAGTTGTGTCAAGGGGTCATAGAAGAGGGGAGTAGAAGACCAGGTAGCATCCCTTCAGGGGGACAAGTTGAGGGTAGTCCATTTTGATCTTGGTTAGGGAATGCTCTCTTGAAAAGGAAAGTTTTTAGGGCTTTTTTGAAGAAAGTTCTTTCTTGGAGGCATCTTATTGTCTTTGGTAGGCTGTTCCATAGGAGTGGTCCAGCAGAAAAGAAAGTGTGTTCTCTGGTTTCCTCGAGTGAGTTTTGTAGGTGGAACATCTAGTAGGATCTGGTTAGATGATCTGAGCTGTCAGGCAGGGGCATGGATTTTTATTGTTGAGAAGAGCCATGGGGAGTTTAAACTACAGATCGAGGAGTGGATAATCATAGCCAGCTTATATTGTATTCAGAAGGAGATAGGGAGCCAGTGAAGCAATTTTAGTATAGGAGAGATGTGATCTCGAATATGAGTGCTGGTGAGGAGTCTTGCTGCTGAGTTTTGTATGATCTGTAGTGGACTGGTGGCATATAGAGGTAGGCCTGTCAGGAGAGAGTTACAGTATTCTATCCCTGAGAATAGTAGGGATTGGAGGACAGACCTGAAATCCGAGAATTCGAGGAGGGGCTTAAGATGGAGTAGCAAGCACAGTTTGTAGAACGAGGAGTTGGTGATATTTCTTATATGGTTATGCATGGAGAGACTCCCAAGTTCCATACTCTGGGTGATTGGAATGGGATGGGAATCAATGATATGGTTGGGAGTATTGACATCTGGATGGCATGATAACATGATAATTTCTGTTTTAGATGTGTTGAGCGCTAATTTATTACTGTGTAGCCATTTTTGGATCATTGTAAGGCAGTTATTGAGGAAAGATTCAGTCAGGGCCCATGTTTCCTTGAGAGGAAAAAATAATTGAATATCGTCTGCAGAGATTTTATAGTGCACTCTGAGGTCATCGAGGGTGTGGCATCATGGAGTTAGGTAAAGGTTAAATAGTGCGGCAAAGGGAGCAGAGCCTTGTGGCACTCCAAACCTCAGTAGTGTCAATGAGGAGGTAAAAGAGTCAGTTTGGACTTGTTGTGTCCTGTTGCTAAAGATCATAATCTGTCCTGTTATGAAGGGGGCTCTGTGAATGATTTTTGTACTCGGGAATTGTGTTCAGTCTGCTACTTGTCCTTCAACTCTACAATACAACTAGTACAGCATTGCAGTATGGGTGTTCTGGTCAAAGCCGACATAGAATTTGCCTTTCACTTGGTAATTCCTGTTACTCACTCCAAGGGATAGTACTATCTTTCTTTAGTGTACCTGGCTAATAATGTGTTATTGACTTTTTCTTCCACAAACTTGTTCAAACCTCTTTTAAACCCAGTTATGCTAGTCACCTTAATCATGTACTCTGGCAACTGATTCCACAGCTCAATAGTGCACTGAGTGATAAATTGCTTTCTACAATTTGTTTTAAATCTGCTGGATGATAGTTTCATGGCATGTCCCCTTTTTCAGTATTTTTGAAAGGGTAAATAACCATCCTTTATTAACTTGTTCCACCCGCTCATGATTTTATAAATCTCTGTCATGTCCCCTCTCAACTGTCTCTTTTCCAAGCTGAAGAGCCCTATTCTACACACTCTCATCACAGAAGAGATGTTCCATCCCCTTTATCATTTTTGTCGCCCTCCTTTGTGTCTTTTCTAGATCTTCTCTGTCTTCCTTGAGAAGGGGCAACAAGAATTGCACACAATACTCAAGGTAATATGATATTTTCCATTTCTTTTTGGATCATTCCTAATATTCTATTTGGTTTTTGACTGCGACTGTGCACTGAGCCGAGGATTTTAATGTATTGTCCGCAAGGATTCCAAGTTCCTTTTCCTGGGCAGTGACTCCCAAATCAGAACCCAGCATTGTGTACCTGTAGTTGCGATTCTTTTTCCCTGTGTGCATCACATTGTCCTTTTTCACATTACAGGTATGGCGGGTATTTCCCTGTCCCAGAGGGCTAGCAATCTAAGAGGATAATGCACTAAAGAGTGCTGAATTTCGTACTGAAGTTTTGATTTTCATAAGTGGAATTTTTCTACTGGGATTTGTATGCAAATAAGCCTCATAGAAAACTTACATATGCAAGTTTCCTAGGGACAACTTCAGAAAACAGATAACAACACCTCATCGAGGTGTTACCTTTACTGTGAAAAATGGACTGTGAAGGACTTTTTCTTCACATTTTAACACCACAAACATAGGGGCTGTACTCTGGCACGGGTTAAATAGGTGCTAATCCACCCCTAATGCAATAGGGGGATTAGCACCTATTTAACCCGCATCGGACATGGAGTGAATGTAATAGTGCTCATCACATGCAAATGCATGTGAATGGGCCTATTACTCATTCACTCCACATGCAAAAAAATAAATGTGCGTCTCAGACGCACATTTATCGCTCAGCTATTAACGCCTACTGGAGCAGGCATTAATAGCTGAGCGCAGGTAAAAAAAAACTGCTTTTCTGTACTTGTTTTAAGTAAAAAAATAAAATTTAAATAACTAGGCAGACTGCCGAGTTATGAAGGCCGACGCCGGTAAACTTGGCATCAGTTTTCATAACCCAAGCGCCTCCTTGCTAGCGTAAACCCCTAATTTGGATATTGTATGGCGCCCCCCCCAGCGGGCGCTGACTTTTCAGCATATAAATGATTAGAGTGGAGAAGGCACATACTGTGACGGTGCAGCAGGATAACCATCAGAAAAATTTTGTTATGAGACTGAATTCACATATATTATATGATTGACTACATACAGTCCCTGAGGCAGCCCCAATATGGGAGCGAAACTTGGCCTGAGTCGGGCTCACCTTAAAAAGAATACATCTCCATAAATAAAAGTTTCTAATCGGACATTCCTTGGTTTCTAATCTACTTTGTTGCCCCCAGAACAGAGTGGGCCACCGGGAGCCTGACCAACTCTTTGCCCCACATGGGCATCAGCAACTAGGGAACCTGGGAGGAGGTTGGTTTGCTCCACACCCTTGGTTTGATACATTGCCAGATATTTCATTTCAGGTTCAGGGTCTTTACCTGTCATTGATGGGATGATGAGCAACGATTCAAAAGAGCTGGTCTGAAGGTCACTATGGAGAGGGAGCTGGGACTTGGCTGAGTATCCAGAAAGGAGAACGTAGCCACCTGGCCTGTTTGGACACTCTCTGGCAGGCTCAGCATTGCACCCTGACATGCTCCGTATTCAGGGTCTGACGGATGTTCATCCCTTCAAAGCTGATTCTCATCTACCATCCTCACCATTGGTGGGTTTATCCAGGTTGTCCTTCCCCCTCCACAGCCCTATAGCAAGCTAAGGAGTAGCTGGCTTGTTACGGCGGTTACTACCCCAAACCAAATATCCAGATTACTACCTCCACCTTCCTCTATTCCTGATGCCTTTCAACTAGCTTGATCACTCCATTCTTATACTTCACTTTCAATGCATATCCAGCATAGTTCTCTGCTTCAACCGCAGGGGAAAAGAAAAACTGTTACTTCACACATCCAGCAGAGCTCTCTGCTTAAACGGCAGGGGAGAAGAAAAAAGGGTTCGCACTCACAAAGCGGGGAGTAGCTGGCTTGTTACGGCGGTTACTACCCCAAACCAAATGTACCTGATACTTCACTCTCGACGCATATCCAGCATGGCTCTCTACTTCAACGGCATCGGAGAAAGACTGATACATCACGAATTTCCAGCATAGCTCTCTGCTTCAACGGCAGGGGAAAAGAAAAACTGATACTTCACGCATATCCAGCATAACTTCAACGGCAGGGGAGAAGAAAAAAGGATTCACACTCACAAAGCGGGGAGTAGCTGGCTTGTCACGGCGGTTACTACCCCAAACCAAATGTGCCTGATACTTCACTTTCGATGCATATCCAGCATAGCTCTCTGCTTCAACAGCAGGGGAGAAGATAAACAACCAATAAGGGCTGTATAACATAATCTGGGTAAAAACAAATAAGCATGGGTGTAGCTTGCTTATTGCGGCGGTTACTACTCCTACTACCTCTAACTAATCAAGCTAGATATTTCACTTGGATGCAGCTCCTCCACCGCTCTCTACATTAATGGCGGGGGTGGAAGGGAATTAGAACCAAGAGCTAAGAGAAACAGATAAGTATGGGAGAAGAAATGAGGGAAGCTTGCTGGGCAGACTGGATGGGCCATTTGGTCTTCTTCTCCCGTCATTTCTATGTTTCTATATGTTTCTATAAGGGGGTTATTTTCTAAATGTTTATCGTGTGCGTTAGGGCCTTTTCACGTGCGATAGGATGCAAATAAGCTGGAGGGGAGGAGTCGAGGCGGGGAGGGGAGGGGAGGAGTCGGGGTAGGGAGGGGAGGAGGGGGAGGTGGGGAGGGGAGGAGTCGGCCGCGGCACCGCTGCTGGCGATAATGTGAGGCACATTATAGCCAGCAGCAGCGTGGCGAATAGTACCACCTTTTATGGTGGTGCTGTTCGCACAAAAGGCTGTGGCCGGCAAAATTGCACCGCCACAGTGCGAATAGCTGCGGCCTTTTGCAGGCTCGCTCCAACTTTCGGCTCCGCCCCCTTTTTCATGGGATTCATCAATCCGTGAGGAATGATGAATCCAGCCCTAAATTTGAAAGAAGAGACTTATGGATGTGCTTCACCTGAAACAATATAATAATTGCTTTTAAAGTTTCAAGTGAATAAAGTTTTTCACATTGGTAAATAGAAAGATCTTACCGTCAAAGGGTATGTGTCATAAGAAAGACATGGGACCCTTTTTATTAACCGGTTTCGATTACATTGTGTCTATGCAAATAATCCTATTAAGAGGATCTTCCACTGATCAGAACTAGAAGCAAGAAGAAGGGAGCAGATTTACTCTGCACGTTTGACTTCTTGAGTAAATAAGATGGAAAATCAATGTTGATTTGGTAGGGAAAATAGTTTTATGGTGTCTGAGAGCTGATAAAATTACCTCTGATCCTTCAGGGAATTCAGATGGCAATAAAGTGAAAGTGAGCGCAGATTAGCACATTGTAAATCCATTTGCAGCCAGAGTCTGTTTACTGAAGGCCTTGCCTTTGCTAGTTATTATTCAGCCGTCAGCGCTTAATTGCACTGTTTTGCTTTAATTCCGTTTGAAGAGGCTCCTTATGTTTGCATGTGCCTGATATATCTATAACTATATCTATATCCTGTTTATGTTAAGTATAATTTTTTTTTCTAAATGGTGTTCTTTTGATAAAACCCCATTAAGTATACTTCTTCAGGGCTAGGGGACACCTTTTCAGCATCACCTCCGTGCTCTGCAACTGTCCACCGTGGTTTATATAAGCAGTCTGCTGGAAACATAAGCAAAAGCTGATAATACAATTAAATTATCACGTCTGGGAATGTTAGGTTTTCCAATTAGACTAAAAAACAGAAGGGAGCTTTTTAAAGGCTATTTACTGTTGTCCAAAGCCTGTTTTCGGTTTTTTGTTTTTAACCTCCTCCTCCAAAGCTGGGTTTGCAAATAAATGCACACGGTTGCTCTCTCTGAGGCTGACACCCAGCACTAACATATTTCCATTTTAACGCCTTTAGATGATCAAAGCAGCGGCTTAATATAATCAGCTGCAATCCATTTACCAGAGAAGCTACCACTGAGCCCGGAGAGTGTTTTCCCTTCCAGCCCTATCTGTTCTGAAACAGGTGCCGTAAGAGGAAGTTAATTAGTGTGCGGAGATGCACCTTGTTCTCCGGCTCCACAGGCCTCTTGCGGGTCAGCTCCTCCAGGAACCCGCCATCTGGGCTCCCTTGTCCCCCCAGAGAACCAATCAAAGCCTACAGAGTGCCTGCAACAGAGGAAGGCTCCTCTGACAATTAACCTTATTAGCCTTCAGTTTTGCAGCTTATAGCGCGTCAACATGTTGGCTCTGTAAATAACGTCTCAAAAAAAAAAAAAAAAGTATTTGCACCTCCTTCAAAGACTGCTGCTTTGCTTCCGTTCAATCTACTGACCATCTAAAGCGGACTCAGAGGGCAGGAAAATACTAGACTGCAATCACTGTTTTTTTAATTGTGTCCTCCAATCACTAATGCACTACTTGTAGTCATTAAGGTATAGATAAGAAAAAAAGGGATTTTTTTTTTTTTTTTTTTTTTTTTACTTGTTCAAAATAGCAGGAAGGTCATTTTGAAACCCTCTAGGCAACTTTCAGCAAATTTACAAAAGGAACCTCCCTCCATTGCAGGCCTCATGAGTAGCTGTTTACACTGTAAAGTGTGGGGAGAGAGGGGTGGCAATTTTCAGATCCCATTTACCCACCTAAATACTTTGGAATATTCCCCACTACCAGGCTTAAAAAAAACAGATTTGATTCAACTAATCCGGGGAGCAATTTTCATTCAGTAGCCCATGTTGTTTGCAATGTAGCCGGGCACTTTTACCGCATGCGAGGTTTCCTTTTGAAAATTAGGGCGTATAAGGTACATGCTAGAAATAACAGAGGTACTTTGCAGCCGCTAATTGTGCTGGCAGCCATAAGGGCGTAAACATTTTTTTTTAAGTTACTTAGTGGCCTTGACGTAAGCGCCATCTGCAAACCAATCCCCGTCACTAAAATCATCCAGTCCCGGAGGCTGGAACTCCCACCTCACCCTGGCATCCCCAGACCCTCCCCCCTTACACAGGAAGGTGGCCCTGGTGGACTAGTGTCACCCCCCCCCCCCCCCCCCCAACCCTAGCACACTCCCCAGACCAACCCGCCTTTTTGGCAAAAAAAAAAAAAGCCCTAGTGGTCCCCACCCCAAATCTCCAAACTTGCTAAAATGCCCCCTGTGGTCCAGTGGGGTCCCCGGATCACCCCTTAGTCTCTGGGCCCAGCAGCCACCATTTTTTCAAAATAGCATCACCGGGCCTTTGCCTCCACGACCAGATGATTTTGGTGAAGGGAAGGCATTTGGGATTGGAGGCGGGGCTTGCGCTGGTTTACACATTGTCCACCTCCAAGGGCATTGGGGGGGGGGGGGAGACAGAGGTCTATGAAGACCCCTGGGAGGAGCTTTACTTATGGCCGTCAGCTTCCTTTAACAACTGATCCCATGTTGTTTGGGGACTTTCACTGCCTCTGTATTTTTCCCCATGGTGAAATGCCCGTGGGGAAAATATTGCAGGAGTCACAAAGTCTCAGAGTCATTTACTGCAGCTTTGTTACTCCCCCAGTATACCACCACTCAGTGAATGAGCCCTTAGGTTTGTAATATACCAGAGAGCTTTATTGTGTTCAGAGCATTATATAGAGGGAAATAAATGAATGAGCTCATTTAAATATGTCCAGTTGGGCTGAGATAATGCAAGCTATTTGAAATATCTTGTGTTTTCTCCACATTAGGCCACTTACCTTGCAAAAAGCAGCTTTGTTCACATGGCAAATGACCTAACGTGGCTTAGCGAATGTCTCCCTTAGATTGTGAACCTCCTGGGGACAGGGTAATAACTACAGTCCTTCAGCGTAATCCACTTTGAAGTGTCTAAAAAGCGGAATATAACTTCACATAAAATGCATAAAATGTGTGCACATACAATTGTGTGTGTGTGTGTGTTTTTGTGTGTGTGTAAAATTAACAACGCATTCCATCTTTTTTTCCAAAAGCAAGGGAAACTAGTTGGGAGACTGGGAGGCGTGAAGTGGAAAGACCGCATAGTCACAGTAACAAAAAGTTGAAAAATCAGTATTTAGCAAGTCGCAACCCAAGAAAACGTTTCTTCAATAAAAAATAAAAAACACCAAAAATAAAACAGTTGCACAGCAGCTTTCAAAATGAAATGAATGAAAGAATCAAACATGCCTTTGCGGGAAACATATCTTACTTTTATTGCAGGGGTCTGTGACCTCTCTGCAGTCTTATTTCCGATGAATGGAGCAAGCAAGCTGACAGAGCTGCCCCTGAATTAGGGGTGAGCCTTCACCTGGCTTTAGCCAGCTACAACCTGTTCTGGCCTTAGCCAGACCATTTATTTATTTTATTTAAAAAGTTATTTTCCACCTAAGATAGAACTGTTCATCTAGGCAGATTACTATAAAATAAATTTCTCAAAACATCATCAACAATAAAATCATACATCACTAAAATATAAAATACCATAAAAATAATGGCTCAGCCCAACATCATAGCAGAAGCACTAAAATACTGGGCACTTAATAAAGATATCAAGTTGCAATACTACCTAACAGTCAAAAACTTCATGAAACATCAACATCAAGTTATTTTCAAAATTCAGCAAAATCAATCAATCATAGCTAGCTCGTTGAAAAACTAGGCCTGGATTCAGATTGCCCTGTCTGCAAAACAATGGTAAGAGGTATCTTTATGCCGTTACAGACCATTTACATTTAGTACTTTTCTGTCAGTCTGAATGAAAGAGAGGAAGGGGGAGATGACAGGAACAGCAGCATAGCATGCTTTTCCAGGGTGGAGAAGATGGCAAAGCTCTTGGGATGCACACGAGCAAAGAAGGTAAGAGAACCCCAAAGTTCTGCATTAAGAGGCAAATAGATAGGAAGAGGAAGGTTCCAGATCCTCCAGAGGCAGGAATAGCTAGGAGGTGAGCAGCTTCTTCTTCTATAGAGTTTTTATATACTGTAAATATACTTCCCTCCCTGTTCTTCTGTACATAGCATCAGCTTATCTTTTTGTTACTGTTGCCTGCTTTTTTCTGACCTTTGCAGGCCATCACTACATAGACTCTGCAGAGATCAGGGGTTTATTTGAAGCATGATTTACTTGGCAGCCAAGTTTTAGATGGACAGATCTGAAACTTTGGCTGATTTTAAATCATGAAGCCATACTAACAAGAGCATGCATGCAAAAACACTCGGTTAGTTTTTGCTTTTTATTCATTTTTGCTTTTTTTTTTTTGTTTTGTTTGTGGTTTTAGTACATGTTAAATTGTTTTAACATGCTAAATGGTTTTAGTGCATGCTAAAATGACAGAAACAGAAATGGTTTTAGTGCGTGCTAAAATGACAGAAACAGAAACATTTTGGAAGGGAAATGACACAAAACATGTAGTCGTCAATTCTCTGTCATTTTTAAATGACTGCACATCCCTACATAACATTTCCGTTCAATGCAGTACTCAGTTTGTTCTATCGGTGCTCTTTTTAGGTTGCAAAACCTTTCCATTGAGCCAACATAAAAATGATAATCCAAAAGGGCTTCCTATATTATAAAAAGTCCATTCCTTAAAGATTAAATAGATTTGCTAACTTACAATCTTTGCATTTTTCTTGGTCCAATATATGCTACTACATCTTGCCTTGAATCCATTTCTCTCCAGGACAAATCCATTTGCTAGAACCCTACAGGACACCAATATCTATGCCAATGGTCTAACAATATTTCACAAATATTAATTGCTAGTAATATAGTAGTAGCAGTTTCTGCATGAGGTACTGTAGTTGCTAAGCAAGTCGTTAAAGACATGGCTTACCCTAGCTGCAGGTTTTGAAAGACATTCAGACCCCATAGAGGCCTTAAAGATTGTGTGGTTTTATATTTAAAATGTTGTTCTTTTAGGAGTCTGTCACTGACTCCCCAGTCCACAATACCACCAAGTCTCATTCAATTACTACAAATGGCTTGGCCTCTGTGCTTGAAAAACTGGTGGGGTCCAAAAACAGACCCCTGCAGGGAGTTCAGCTGCAACCTCACCTGAATGGGTTTTCCCATAAGGGGTAACTTACACTTAACGCCAAGTATTGCAATCAGTCTTAATGTTTCTGGTTTCAGAGATGACTCGGAATTTTTTTTATGGGTGACCTATGGGTCAGGGTGTGTTCAAAGTCCACCATAACCCTAGTTTTGTTATACTGTGCTTAGAAGCAAAGGGCCTTGCTGCAGGAAACAAAAGCTTTCATTTTCTGCCTCTAATCAACTACTAAATTTTAATTATCACTTCTCTTTGCATGTTTGAACACCTTCAAAGATATCAACAATAACCACATGATGACCTTTCTGATTTCAAGAAGCCAGGTCATCTCCATTTTAACTTCTCAGAAAAAGTCACATATTAGTATGGGCTTCTTTGCCCCATTAGTACATTCAAGGAAGGAGAAGCAAGAAAGAAAGAGGAATCTATGAAGAAAGAGGACAGATATTAGACATGATGGATTCTTCCTGAACAGTATATACTTCTGATTGCTTCTCTGCTGTCAGCTGAAGGGGATAATGTTGTAGTTTCTTTCTGCCTGCATATTCCAGGGAGTAGATGGAAATCCTGTCCATTTCCTGCCTTGGCAAAGCTAGGCCTTGCCTGGAGTTGCTTGCTTGTGAGGAGAGGGAGAAAGGGTATTGTTTCTTATATTTCATAGTGCAGAGCAATAGGAGCAAGCAGCACAGCAAATACATAGAAGGATCCTGACCCCAACATGAGCCATGTTTTGCAGCAGAGCTATCTCAAGGGGGCAACCTTGGGCAACGACGAGCTAGACCGCTATTTAAACTTGTAAGCGTTCTACCTCATCGTTGCCTACAGTTGACCTCTTGATACAGCTCCACTGCAAAACACAGCTTGTGTTGGGGTCAGGAATGTATTTCCCTTTTACCAACAAGCAACTTCTTCAGAGTTAAACTTTGCTTTTGAAGCTGAAATGCTTGTGCAGCCATATGAATAAACAATTCATTTGAATGTACTACTTTATGGGTGGACTATATCTCATTTCCTTCCATTTCCTTGTGCCATTTTTTTTCTACAGTCCAGAGAGTCAAGGAAGTAGAGCTGTATGTCTGAAGAAATGATCAGACTATTTTTCATAGATGATAGCAGTGATTCATCATTTCAGGGATTTGCCAATAATGCTGATCCAGACTTTCTGCCAGGGAATGTTGACTGCGCTGAATCTGAAGATCACATTTCCCATGAAAGTTCATTCAGCAATAATGGGCAGGACGTCTGTTATGGACAACATGTAATCGATACATGGACGTAGGGTACCGTCCTTCTTCCCCACAAAAAAAAAGCCTGCGCCGGCTGGCGACTTTGATGGTCGGATAAAGCCCTTCTGGAGATTTTCTTCATTGTATTTTGACGTTGCTTTATTCTCAATGGCTGAAAGAGGGTACACGCATCCTTTCGGTGGCTCAGCATTGGGCTTCGGTCTTATGGCACAGTCATAGGGCCTATGTGGAGGAAGAATATCAGCTGCTTCTTTGGAAAATACATCCCCGAAGGAAGCATATTGGGGCAGCAGTCCTGGCATCATTGGAGTCGTAGGCATACAAATGATAGGCGAGATTTCCTTAAGGCACCTCCGTTGACATTCTGGACCCCAACGGGAGAGATCCAAGGATGCCCAGTCAAACTGGGGTTGGTGCACTTGCAACTAGGGCAACCCCAGGACGATAGGGTGCATGGCCCTTTCCAGTACAAAGAAGGAGAGCGATTCCGTATGGAGAGCTCCGGTGTGGAGAGTAACTGTTACGGTTTGGCAAGTCACGTCGCCCTGTAAGAGCTCTCCATGAATGGAGGATAACAGTAGTGGATCTTTCAACTTGATGAGGGGAATCCTCAAGTATTCCACTAGACGTCTGAGAATGAAGTTATCTCCTGCCCCTGAATCCACCAGTGCAGGAGTCTGAACCATGACTGGTCCGTAGGTCAAGGAGACTGGGAGAGAGAGCAGAGGAGAGGGCATAGTGAGGCTTAAGAACAGTCCTTCTGCAGGACTTAGGCCCTGTCCGTTTTCCGGACGAGTGGAGCATGTAGAGACATCGTGGCCGGGCTGACCACAGTACATGCAAAGGCCGCGCCTCTTCCAAAGTCTTCTCTCTGTGGAAGTCAAAAGTCCATGACCAAGTTGCATCGGTTCATCTTTATCAGCAGCAGGGATTACTGGAACCATCCGAGGTGCAGGTATAGCACCTTAGGCTGGAGTTCCTTCACCTTGTCCCAGAGCCGGTGATCAATCCGAGTGGCCAAGGCTACTAATTTGTCCAGCGAGTCAGGTGTTTCACAAGCAGCCAGCTCGTCCTTTAAATGGTTATCCAGGCCTCTGAAGAAGAGAGTCTTGAGGCATTTGGGGTCCCAGCAGAGTTCTGCCACAAGAGTTTTGAACTCTATGGCAAATTCAGCCAATGATCTGTTGCCTTGCTTCAATTCAACCAAAGCAGAACTGGCGACAGCAGTTCGGGCAGGGTCATCAAAAATGGATTTAAATGTCCATAAATCCTTCTATGTCTTGCAAAATGGGATCCTTGCATACTGTTGCGACTGTTACTGCTCAACGTCTTCACTCCACTCTCTTTACCTCTGTGGCGACTCCCTCCGGGTCTGATGGACGGCTGGCTGCCGTGGCGTATCCATGCCGTCTCCCTCCAGCGTCCCCGAAATGGCTCGATGCTGCAACTCTTCCATCTTGTCCTGATGCCTAGGGCGCACGCACGTCCCAACTCTTGTACCAGCAAGGACGCGAACCTCAGGGGCAGCCCCCTGAGATGACGTCATCTGCTTCCAATATTTAAAGGTCTTTGTAAACGCTAACAAACTGAGTTAGCAATGAGATTGCTTCGGCTATGCTTCCCAAGCTACTCTGCCTCCTCGGACTTACCAGAGGTACCCGTTCCTCGGGGGCCTCACTCTTTTCTTTATTTTCAGATTACAGATAGGAACCGGTACTTGCTCCTCGAGGCCCATATTCCTGAACACTCTGAAGATTCTCTACTGCCTGGAAGCTATCACTGCTACAAACAAATGTGAGTTACCATCGTTCTCTCAGAGCTTTCCCTGGAACCAGGTACTCGCTCCTCGAGGGCCTAATCCTTTCCAGCTCCTGAGCTTACTTGAGACCTTACGTGAGTTTTGTCATCTAGTTCTATTCATGAACTCTGCCTACTCTGCCTACTCACTTTCTACAGTTTCTCAACAGCTCAGCCATCCTGGGATCGCTGTTCCAGTACCTGAGGGACTACAGCCCTGCCGGGCATATCAGCTCACTACTGCCACCTCTGGTGGTTTCTAATAACCTGTTTAATAAAAGAACAATGTGTGTCTGTCTCCATACTCAAGCCTAGCCAGTGGTCCCTCTTGGGGTATCCTCCCGGGGGCGTGGTCATCTGCAATCATCCCAGGGATCCACCCACTACTATATCAGATTCATTACAGATTGCTACTCCTTAGCAAGACGATATCTGAGACACTACAAGATTGCTGACTCCTCCCTCTTCAGGAACCTGCAGTCTAACACCAGATTTATAACAGATTGCTACTCCCTAGCAGAATCTCTAACAGATTGCTAACTCCCTAGCAGATATATACACATTCCCACAAGGTAGATGCCCAATACAAGGCCCTACCGTCCAAGTATGAAAGGATGTAGGTAGTTTTGGAAAGAGCCGTAGCAAATAAAGATGGCTGTAAGGTAAAATGCATGCAGCACTGGTTTAAAAAGCCCCGGGTCTTCTGGATTTCTCAGGAAAAATGGATTGGAGCAGCCAGTGGTACAGCAGTCTTTAAAGTTACCTCCTGTAACTGACCTTCATGGTTGGAAGCTGTGCCTTGAACCTTCTGTGTGTGTAGCTGATGGAACGCTGAAGTAAGTTTCTCCAAGGCATCTTGCTGCTCTGAAATGCGCAGGGCCAGGCCCGGTATGGCCTGCAAGGCATTGAGATGTGCTGGAACCATGGAGTTAGCAATCTGTTATTATTTGTGATAATTGTGGGTGGATTCTTGGTCCGGTGGCAGATGACCACGCCCATGGGGGAAGATCCCGAGATGGACCACCGGTCAGGCTCAGAGTTGGGAGACACACATTAGTTCTTTTATTAAACTGTTTTGGAGAACCACCAGAGGTGGCAGTAGTGAGCTGGAAGAGCCCGGCTGGGCTGTAGTCTCTCAGGCACTGGAACAACGATCCCAGGATGGCTGAGTTGTAGAGAAACTGAGATAGTGAGTAGGCAGAGTATGCAGAGTTCAGGAACAGAACCTTGATGGTAACACTCACACAATAGTCCCTTGGAACAGCCCAGGAGCTGGAATGAAGTAGGCCCTCGAGGAGCAAGTACCTGGTTCCAGGGAAAGCTCTGAGAGAGAGATGGTAACTCACTGGTGTTGTAGGCAGCGGTGACTTCCTGGCAGAAGTTATTTTCAGTAGCAGGTCCGGGAACGTGGGCCCTCGAGGAGCGAGTACCGGTTCCGAACTGCAACCTGAAAAACAAGAGAGAGAGTGAGGCCCCCGAGGAGAGGGTACCCCTGGTAAAGTCCGAGGAGGCAGAGTAGCAAGGTAAGCGGAGAGCAAATCCCATCTGCAGTGATACCTGGAGGCAGCTAGGTATGAAACCCTTTACTAACTTGAATAGCTAGCAAAACAAGAGACCTTAAATATCTGGCGATAATGACGTCATCTCAGGGGGACGCCCCTGAGGTTCGCGCCACAGCTGGTACTTGAGTCAGGGCCGCGCCGCGTGCGTGCCCTTAGGCTTCAGGAGAACATGGCGAAAGGCAGCGTCTAGCCAGTCCGGGAACGCCGGAGGAGGTCAGCAAGATGACGCTGTGACAGCCAAACTTCCATCAACCAAAGAGGGAGTCGCCAAATAGGTAAGCTGGGCGGAGTGGAGACGTCGGGCAGCGACGGCCGCAACAACTTGTTGAGGACGGCAAGATAGGAATGACTTAAACCATTGAAGAACGGTACCATTGATACTGATATGTAGAAGGCTGGTGTAAAGAATTTCATGATTTAGAGTATCAAATACTGCAGAGATGTCTAGAAAAATTATGATATAATCTATGTTAGAGTCAAAGCCATGGACAATAGAATCAAAAGAGGAAAGAAGAAGAGATTTGGTGCTGTGTCCTTTATGGAATCCATGTTGATTGGGGTGAAGAATGTTGTTATCATTTATGTATTCACTCAGCTGGCAAAGAACTACAGATTCAATCACCTTGGCTAGAATTAGTAGAGAGGTTATTGGACGGTAATTTGAAAAATCTGTGGGTTCTGATAGTTTCTTTTTGGAAATAGGTAAGATAGAGGTTTGTTTTAGGGTATTTGGAAAAGTACCAGTAGTAAGTGATAAGTTAACAACTCAGGCTAAAGCAGGTGAAATAGATTCTCAAATCTCCTTTAATAATTGTCCTGGGCAGGGGTTGTATGGACTATGGATACCTTCATTTTAGTAAGAATACACGCTATGGTAGCAGAATCTATGGTAGAAAAATTAGACCAAGTACAGGTGCCTGGAGGAAGGTTAACTATGGGGATAGGCAGATGGGTAAATTCAGAGGACATTATGGGGCGGATTTTCATACTCCGCGAATAGGCCTACTTTTGTTTGCGCTCCAGGAGCAAACAAAAGTACGCTGGATTTTAGTAGATACGCGCGGAGCCGCGCGTATCTGCTAAAAACCTGGATCGGCGCGCGCAAGGCTATCGATTTTGTATAGCCGGCGCGCGCCGAGCCACGCAGCCTACCCCCGTTCCCTCCGCGGCCGCTCCGAAATCGGAGCGGCCGCGGAGGGAACTTCCTTTTGCCCTCCCCTCACCTTCCCCTCCCTTCCCCTACCTAACCCACCCACCCGGCCCTGTCTAAGCCCCCACCTTACCTTTGTCGGGCCCGCGCGCCAGCGGGCCTCTTGCGCGCCGGGCCGCGACCTGGGGGCGGGTACGGAGGGCGCGGCCACGCCCCCGGACCGCCCCGGGCCGTAGCCACGCCCCCGTACCCGCCCCCAAAACGCTGCCGACACGCCCCGAAAACACCGCGACGACCGGGCCCGCCCCTGACACGCCCCCCTCGGAGAACCCCGGGACTTACGCGAGTCCCGGGGCTCTGCGCGCGCAGGTAGGCCTATGTAAAATAGGCTCACTGGCGCGCAGGGCCCTGCTCGCCTAAATCCGCTCGGTTTTGGGCGGATTTAGGCGAGCAGGGCTCTGAAAATCCGCCCCTATGTTAATTTTATCAATACAAAACAGAGCAATATTATTGTAAAAAAAAAAAATTCAGAAATATGTTCAGGAGGCTCATTTTTAACTGTGGTTAGTGATTTTACAATATTAAATAAGGTATTAGAGTTGCCATTGGTTGCGTTTATTTTGCTGGCATAGAACAATTTTTTAGCTTGGTCAATCTCTTTTTTATATTTGTGTAAATGACAGAAATAATTTTTCTGTCCAGGAAGAGGGTTTTTCCGCCATTGTTTTTCCAACTGTTATAGTTTGACTTTAAGGCTACGCAAATGTGGAGAGAACCAAGGGGCACTAGGCCTAGAAAAGACGTTACAGAGCGTTTTAAGGGCTTTAGAATCTAAAGAGCTAGAAATAGAGTGATTTAATTCCTTAACTAGAGTACCTAGGTCGGTATCAGTATCAGTATTAGTAACAGCTGAAATATGAGGAAGAAGAAGAGTAGATAAAGCTTCAGGATCCACCTTTTTTCTTGTATATATTCTTTTGGATGCGTTGTTCTGGAATATTCATGTTTAAGATTACCAGTTATTTGGATTACAAAGTGGTCTGACCAAGGTACAATCTGAGTAGCAAGTGTCAAATTAGCATTGTCTGAATTGTAGAATCAAGTGTTTGACCTAATCTTCATTGACCAATTGTGTCCAGCCTAACTTGGCTAGAACTTCAAGCAGGTGAAATTCTGCTGGAGAACGTGGGTTACTGTTAAAGTGTAAGTTAAAGTCACCAGCAATAATGGTATTGGTTAAGTCAACAGATAAAGTTGACATAACCTGTGGTGCAGTCAGAGTGCATTCCTGGTCCGGCCATGTCCTGCCCATGCTCTGTCCCTTTTTGTGAAAAACATGTTTATGTTCATACCAGGAGATACACATCTATTTGCTCGGTTTTTAAAACCCTTACTTTGTGCTGGGCTGAGTCACACACATATCTCTCAGCTTTGGCGCACGTAGGGTTCGACCAGTTAGTTGGGGAGTGTGAAGGAAGGGTTGGAAGGGAGGAGGGGAGAGAGAGGGGATGAGGTGAAAGGGAGAGAATGACAAAGAATCAATTGGTGGTTATAAGGGCTTGGGTGAGAGGATCAACTGGGGAGATGTGAAAAGTGTTTTAGGGGTTGGGTTAGGAAGGTGAGCGAAGCTGGTCAATTTAAAAGGGGATCAGCTAAAAGGATGATTGAGAGAGGGGAGTCTACTGGAAAGGAAATTAAGAGAGGAGGTCCTCTGATTAGGGTGAAAGTTGAGGAAGGGGTAAATTGTGACAGAAAAGATAACTACAGAGGGTGGAGGTTGAGAGAAGGGATCAGCTGGAGTGCGGGAAGGATGAGAACGGAGGGATTGTTAGAGGGGGACTGCATTTCTGATATTTTATTTTGGTCTTCTTTTGGGGTCATGAGAATTTTCAAGTGCTAAAATGGGATCATATTAGCTAAAAGTTTGGGAAGCCCTGATTTATGGGACCAAATGTACATTATTAATTGTTTTCTCTTCGTGGCAGGCAGTAAAGGTTAATAAAATGTCTTTTCTGATTCACGCAATTTCTTGTACATGTGATGATGCTGTTCTACAAAAAAACAAAACCCTTACAATAAAGAGAAATGCCTGGTATCTGTACTATCTTTGGATTAAGCTGCACAGCACAATTACCGACAAGCTTCCGGTCTATTCCCTTCTTTCTACTGCAAGCCTCCTTCCCCTTCTCCTTACTAGGGATGTGAATCGTGTCCTCGATCGTCTTAACGATCGATTTCGGCTGGGAGGGGGAGGGAATCGTATTGTTGCCGTTTGGGGGGGTAAAATATCGTGAAAAATCGTGAAAAATCGAAAAATCGAAAAATCGCAAAACCGGCACATTAAAACCCCCTAAAACCCACCCCCGACCCTTTAAATTAAATCCCCCACCCTCCCGAACCCCCCCCCAAATGACTTAAATAACCTGCGGGTCCAGCGGCGGTCCGGAACGGCAGCGGTCCGGAACAGGCTCCTGCTCCTCAATCTTGTTGTCTTCAGCCGGCGCCATTTTCCAAAATGGCGGCGAAAAATGGCGGCGGCCATAGACGAACACGATTGGACGGCAGGAGGTCCTTCCGGACCCCCGCTGGACTTTTGGCAAGTCTCGTGGGGGTCAGGAGGCCCCCCACAAGCTGGCCAAAAGTTCCTGGAGGTCCAGCGGGGGTCAGGGAGCGATTTCCCGCCGCGAATCGTTTCCGTACGGAAAATGGCGCCGGCAGGAGATCGACTGCAGGAGGTCGTTTAGCGAGGGTTCCGGCGCCTCGCTGAACGACCTCCTGCAGTCGATCTCCTGCCGGCGCCATTTTCCGTACGAAAACGATTCGCGGCGGGAAATCGCTCCCTGACCCCTGCTGGACCTCCAGGAACTTTTGGCCAGCTTGTGGGGGGCCTCCTGACCCCCACGAGACTTGCCAAAAGTCCAGCGGGGGTCCGGAAGGACCTCCTGCCGTCCAATCGTGTTCGTCTATGGCCGCCGCCATTTTTCGCCGCCATTTTGGAAAATGGCGCCGGCTGAAGACAACAAGATTGAGGAGCAGGAGCCCGTTCCAGACCGCTGCCGTTCCGGACCGCCGCTGGACCCGCAGGTTATTTAACTCATTTGGGGGGGGTTCGGGAGGGTGGGGGATTTAATTTAAAGGGTCGGGGGTGGGTTTTAGGGGGTTTTAGTGTGCCGGCTCACGATTCTAATGATTTATAACGATAAATCGTTAGAATCTCTATTGTATTGTGTTCCATAACGGTTTAAGACGATATTAAAATTATCGGACGATAATTTTAATCGTCCTAAAACGATTCACATCCCTACTCCTTACCTCCTCCTCCCTACCTCCAGAAGCCCCTCTCCCCTTCTTGGAAATTGGATTGCCACGTGAAACCAAATCTGAGCAGTGAAAATTAGATCATCAGGAATACCCAGAATTATACAAAGGCATCTAATCAATTTCCTCATTCCTCTCTGAGCAAAATATTGTGCTTGCCATGTGATATCTCTAATACCCTATACCTCCAATAGGCATCAAGTTATTCTCAAAGATATTTCAATACTATTTCAGCTAGTAAAAAGTATTTGCTGTATCACAGAATAATTGTAAGCCATGGCAGTCTTACAGCTACCAACAAGACAGTGAAGGATGGTCCCGTTTCTCTTTGCGGCATTTCCAGATGCTCTTTGTGCAGGTTATGGCACACATTCTTTTAGCATTTATCTAGTTGTGGTGGATGACGCTGAAAATTGTAGCCCTTCTTAGGGACTGGGAAAAGCATCTGTCATTCGGCCTCCTGGGCCCACAGATCAGTTTTCTTAAAATATTAGGGTTTGATAGAGTGAACACTGGCTTTCAAGCAGATGGTTTTGAATGATCTGTCAACATTGCCAGCGATTACTGAAAACAGAGATTCTTGTCGTGTTGATAGCCCCTTTGAGACCCTGCAGACGTGCTTTCTTCTAAACCTTTTGAATCTCATACAGAGGTGTAAAATATGGTATGTGCTCTCTAGGTTTTGTTGCAGCAGAAGCATCATACAAATGCTCTACTAATGAAATAATCACAATTGTGAGATAAGGAGCTTGAAGCAGATGGGGCACTAAAGAAAGAGATCAGATTTAAAATAAAGAACAATCACTAAAATGAGGATATTTTAGAAATATATTTGGTTGCAATTCTAACACTATAATTCACATAGACATGTTTTTTTATGCTCGTAAATAGGCCTTTAAAAAGCAAAAATAAATCTGGAATGTCTCATATATCAACTTAAAATCTTTTTTAATTTAAAATCTTTAGCAATGAACATATGAACATCCTGCAATTCTGCCCTTAGGCTTGATGTTATCACTGGAGAATGTAACATTTGGCCGGTTGCGGGGCCATCTCGCGACCGGCCCACTCGCCCCAGGATGCCATCAGCCACAAGCTTCGCCCCCAATGCTGCCATCACCCAGAGATGCCACCAACTTCTCTTCATAGCATGGATGCCGCCAGCACATCCTCAACCATTGCGTCGCGCTGCGCTGTGCATGGACCCTCAAAGGCTGCGTGGTGAGAAACTCTGACTCCGGCGCTCTCCGATGACGTCATACAGCTGGCAGTGCATGTTGCTTCCTGTACGGTCCTCATTACTTTACTCGTTTCCTGCCTCCGTCTCCTTGCCTGTCACCTGCCTCTGTTGCCCTTCTCCTGTGGTCCTGCATTGTCTGTCCTGCCTGTCTATAATTCTCCTGTGTCCTGTCTCCTTATCTTTCTCTGTCTGACTTTTGCCTATGACCTTGCTCTGGATACTGACCATTCTCTAGCCCGCTGCCTGCCTTGGACCTTCCTTATGGACACTGACCACTCTCCTGCCTGTCACCTGCCTTGGACCTTCACTATGGACACTGACCACTATCTTGCTTGAGCCCTGTCACTGACCCTTGCTTTGGACCTGGATCACACCCGGCCCCAGATTCTTTCCTTGTCTTAGCCCCTGGAACTCAGCCTGCAGGAACACAGCGGGTATAAGTGAAGTTCCAGAGCAGTCCCAGCCCATGGCATGTCCGCCAGCTGGCAACATGGTCGTAGGAGTTTGCCCTCTAAGCAGTGCCAACCACACCCCAGCACAAGAGTCTACTTCACATACAGAGAAGCATTCTTGTGTCTATATCTAGACTGATGGTGTCAGGTCAGCCTATGAGGAGAAAGAATTAAAAGCAGCACAGAGGCTGAATATCATCCAAAATGGATATGGCCTTTGAGTCAGTAAGCAACATTACTAGCTAGCTCTATTTGTTAAAGACAGGATGATTCAGCCTATGGAAGTAATTTTCAAACGAGTTACACGTGTAAATGTAACATGCTATCGTATAACTTTCGCTTATGTGTAAATATCATATGGACAATTTAATGGCATATATTGTAGCTATTTTCAAAAGCCCAATTACACTGGTAAAGTGCATTTACATGTGTAAAAGCCAGGTTTGAGTGCATAAATGTTTTTTAAAATCACGTCCTTAGTTTTTACCATATTGAATTTAGGGATGTGAAGGCAAAATATTTTGTTTTATTTATCTTTATCCTAAGAACATAAGAACATGCCAAGGGTCCATCAAGCCCAGCATCCTGTTTCCAACAGTGGCCAATCCAGGCCATAAGAACCTGGCAAGTACCCAAAAACTAAGTCTATTTCATTTTACCATTGCTAATGGCAGTAGCTATTCTCTAAGGGGCGGATTTTAAAAGGCGCACGAATAGCCTACTTTTGTTTGCGCTCCAGGCGCAAACAAAAGTACGCTGGATTTTAGCAGATACGCGCGGAGCCGTGCGTATCTGCTAAAAACCTGGATCGGCGCGCGCAAGGCTATGGATTTTGTATAGCCGGCGCGCACCGAGCCGCGCAGCCTACCCCCATTCCCTCCGAGGCCGCTCCGAAATCGGAGCGGCCTCAGAGGGAACTTTCCTTTGCCCTCCCCTCACCTTCCCCTCCCTTCCCCTACCTAACCCACCCGCCCGGCCCTGTCTAAACCCCCCCCTTACCTTTGTCGGGGGATTTACGCCTCCCTTTGGGAGGCGTAAATCCCCGCGCGCCAGCGGGCCTCCTGCGCGCCGGGCCGCGACCTGGGGGCGGGTACGGAGGGCGCGGCCACGCCCCCGGACCGCCCCGGCCGTAGCCACGCCCCCGTACCCGCCCCCAAAACGCTGCTGACACGCCCCCGAAACGCCGCGACGACCGGGCCCGCCCCCGACACGCCCCCGACACGCCCCCGACACGCCCCCGACACGCCCCCCTCGGAGAACCCCGGGACTTACGCGAGTCCCGGGGCTCTGCGCGCGCTGGGAGGCCTATGTAAAATAGGCTTCCCGGCGCGCAGGGCCCTGCTCGCGTAAATCCGCCCGGTTTTGGGCGGATTTACGCGAGCAGGGCTCTGAAAATCCGCCCCTAAGTGAACTTAATTAATAGCAGGTAATGGACTTCTCCTCCAAGAACTTATCCAATCCTTTTTTAAACACAGCTATACTAACTGCACTAACCACATCCTCTGGCAACAAATTCCAGAGTTTAATTGTGCGTTGAGTAAAAAAGAACTTTCTCTGATTAGTTTTAAATGTGCCACATGCTAACTTCATGGAGTGCCCCCTAGTCTTTCTATTATCTGAAAGACTAAATAACCAATTCACATCTACCTGTTCTATTTATTAGTCATATATACTGACATTCAATCTGAGATATCAGATCAGTTTATATTCAGGTACTGGAGGTATTTCCCTATCCCCAAAGAGCTTATAATCTAAGTTTTGTACCTGAGGCAATGGAGGGTAAAGTGACTTGCCCAAGGTCACAGGAAGTGACAGCAGGACTTAAACCCTGGTCTCCTGGTTCATAGCCCACTGCCCTAACCACAAGGCTATTTCTCCTCCCCTAGTCTCCTCATGATTTTAAATACCTCTATCATATCCCCCCTCAGCCATCGCTTCTCCAAGCTGAAAAGTCCTAACCTCTTTAGTCTTTCCTCATAGGGGAGCTGTTCCATTCCCCTTATCATTTTGGTCGCCCTTCTCTGTACCTTCTCCATCGCAATTATATCTTTTTTGAGATGCTGCGACCAGAATTGTACACAGTATTCAAGGTGGGGTCTCACCATGGAGCGATACAAAGGCATTATGACATTTTCCGTTTTATTCGCCATTCCCTTTCTAATAATTCCCAACATTCTGTTTGCTTTTTTGACTGCTGCAGCACACTGAACCGAAGATTTCAATGTGTTATCCACTATGACACCCAGATCTCTTTCTTGGGTGGTAGCACCTAATATGGAACCTAACATTGTGTAACTCTAGCATGGGTTATTTTTCCCTATATGCATCACCTTGCACTTACCCACATTAAATTTCATCTGCCATTTCGATGCCCAATTTTCCAGTCTCACAAGGTCGTCCTGCAATTTATCACAATCTGCTTGTGATTTAACTACTCTGAACAATTTTGTATCATCTGCAAATTTGATTACCTCACTCGTTGTATTTCTTTCCAGATCATTTATAAATATATTGAAAAGTAAAAGTCTCAATACAGATCCCTGAGGCACTCCACTGCCCACTCCCTTCCACTGAGAAAATTGTCTATTTAATCCTACTCTCTGTTTCCTGTCTTTTAGCCAGTTTATAATCCACGAAAAGACATCGCCACCTATACCATGACATTTTACTTTTCCTAGGAGCCTCTCATAAGGAACTTTATCAAACACCTTCTGAAAATCCAAGTATACTACATCTACCGGTTCACCTTTATCCACATGTTTATTAACTCCTTCAAAAAAGTGAAGCAGATTTGTGAGGCAAGACTTGCCCTGGGTAAAGCCATGCTGACTTTGTTCCATTAAACCATGTCTTTCTATATGTTCTGTGATTTTGATGCTTAGAACACTTTCCACTATTTTTCCTGGCACTGAAATCAGGCTAACCGGTCTGTAGTGTCCTGGATCGCTCCTGGAGCCCTTTTTAAATATTGGGGTTACATTAGCTGTCCTCCAGTCTTCAGGTACAATGGATGATTTTAATGATAGGTTACAAATTTTTACTAATAGGTCTGAAATTTCATTTTTGAGTTCCTTTAGAACCCTGGAGTGTATACCATCCGGTCCAGGTGATTTACTACTTTTCAGTTTATCAATCAGGCCTACCACATCTTCTAGGTTCACTGTGATTTGGTTCAGGCCATCTGAATCATTACCCATAAAAACCTTCTCCAGAACGGGTATCTCCCCAACATACACTTTAGTAAACACTGAAGCAAAGAAATAATTTAATCTTTCCGCGATGGCCTTATCTTCTCTAAGTGCCCCTTTAACCCCTCGATCATCTAACGGTCATCTATGCTGATGGGGGTATTTATCTATTTATTTATTTATTTTAAAATACTTATATCCCTCTCTCTCAATTGTGTGAGGTGGGTTACAGTTGTATATACACTATGTCACATTTTTGTTTTATTCAGATTTTTCATTTTGACAGAGTAGATTTTAAAAGGAGCGCAAGTGGCGTACATGTGCGCGTGCTACCCAGCGCACACACATGTATGTCCAATTTTATAACTTGCGTGCGCAGGCACGCGCAAGTTATAAAATCAGGAATCAACATGCACAAGGGAGTGCACAATTGTGCACCTTGCATGTGCTGAGCCACGCTGCCTTCCCCTGTTCTCTCCCCCGTAACCTAACCTACCCACCCCTTCCTCTGACCTTTCCCCCCCTAGCCCTACTCTAACCCCCTCAAATTGTTATCTTACCTTTTGTGCCTGCCTCTGGGCAGGCGGAAGTTGAGCGCGCCGGCAGCCTGCCGGCACGCGATCCTCCAACACAGCGGCAATGGCCGCTTTGTCAGCGGCTTCTGGCCTAGCCCCCACTCCGCCTCCGGACCACCCATGCCCTGCCCCCGGACTGCCACTTTTTGCAAGCCCCGGTACTTACACACACATCCTGGAGCTTTATGCGCATCACCGGGCCTATTTTAAAATAGACCCGGCACGTGTAACTCCCCCTTTGCATATAAATCCTCTGGACTTACGCGCGTAACTCTTTTAAAGTCCAGCCCACTATTTGCAAATAGTGCATACTATTTGCCAAAACAAAAAATCTGAACATTTTTGTGTTTTCGGTGGCATTGCTTATTTGTTTTGGAATTGGGTCACAGTGAAATTTTATCTTTTGGGAGGGCCTTGCTGGGGAAGGAATGGGGAGAAAGAAGACATTGTTCTGTGCAGTGTGGGTGGACCCCTCCTGGCTAAATCTTGTCATGGAAAGCTGTGGTCTCAGAAGCGGTTTTCCTTCCAATCCTCCATCACCAAATATTCTGAGCAATCATAAAGAACATCCTCTGGGGGACAGGGAAACACCTACAGTACCCTTTGAAAGGCCAAACAGACTATGAAAATCTAAATAAATAAATAAATAATGATGATGATGATGATGATGATGATGATGAAAAACAGGTGGAGGACCTAAGGAGATTCAGAAGAAGAAAACAAAAAGAATCTTGCTCATGCAAAGATAAATGTCTGATTGCGTTTCCATTTTAGAAAAAATTAATATTTAATTCAAAGATTTTTTTTTTTTAAATACAATTTTGTGGATCATTAGTTATTTTAAAATGTGTAAAACATGCCTGCAGTTAAGTTTTGTTTTGAAAACCTAGACCTTGGCATGCCAGAAAGCAATGAAGCCTACCCCTGCCATGGTGGATGATGTATGACCTGAGAGCGGATCCCGGTTTAAGAAAGGACACAGGTGTCAGCTCACACCGAATGCCGCATTTCAACGCTTCCCAGCAGGGGGGAGGGGAGGGGAGGTTACACTACAACCTCCGAGATCTATTTAGAGAAGAAGAAGACGACGACGACACCATTTAGAACGAAACTGCAAATACAGACCCTGGCTTTTATTAGAAGGGGCTTCTGTATTATGCTTCCTCTTTCATTAGATGGTCTTGCTGTGATGCTAGGAACACCTGCGCTATTAAATCCTTTTCTCGGATTTCTTTTAATAAAGAAAAATTAACAAAGTAAAACTTGTTGACAGTGCGCACAGTCAACGCAGCGGGTGCTCCACCTATGCGCTGTCACGGTCTTCATGTTCACTTCTGCAGGTGCTAAATACATGGCTGGCACCAACATATGTTACCAATCTGATTTTTTTTTTTTAAACCTGCTAATTAAAGAGTGCTCACGGCCTGCAAAAAAAAAAATAGTACAGGTGAAAGGTGGCTCATAATTTCTCTACATCTTTATTTTATTTCTGCCCTTTTAGGTAGTTTCCTAATGGGTTACACCTCGGAAAAAAAAAAAAAATGTCAATCACGTTTCCCCCGGGCTCGGCGCTCGCCGATTGTGAACAGCTACAGCTGAAACAACAGCATCCGATTACACTGTCCGCTTACAAACAGCACAACACCACACATAAATAAATTAATAAATCAACGGAATCGCCCAAACCTGCCTTTAGAACCGAGGCGTCCAAACACGGCCTGGCCCTCTGCTTTCGCGGTGTCATTGTTCGGGCCGTCCTTGTGTCAAATGACAATCAGGAGAGAGAGGCCAATTACTATTACTAAACCGAGCAACTGTGACCTAACCCAGCCTCGCGCTTTCTGTCCTAGTTTTATTATCGCTTTAAACAAATTGTGCTAAAACGAAGCACCACGAACTGCGTAGAAGAACAGGCGGGTACGTTTTGGGCGCGCTACGTCTAACGCGGGGTAATAAATTGCAGGACAAGAAAGCAGATTTAATTAGGATAACGAGGAAATCTGTCACTGGCGCCTATTGCAACTGAAAAAAGGAGCAGTGCAACAGACGTCCATTTCCAAAGCAGGTATTTTATTTTGCGCTACCTTACCAGCAGAGGAAGCAAACAAACCAAGTCAATATAGTCCCTAAAAATACAAAAGCCTGCCTTTCATTTCACTTCACTTCTGGGCCACGAGTCAAATTGTTCTAGGTCAGTGAAAGGGTTAAAATGAGGGGCCTGGGAGTGGAATATCTAATCCCGAGGCCCTGAGCGTATTAAGACATGGCAGCTCCTTAGGGTCCATTTCTGTCCATAATCAATTTCTTCCCTTGGAGAACATTAATTGTCTCTAATGATAGCTTTCCATCAATATATCCTTGATCTTAAAAGGCCTGTGCAGCTTTTTCCTTTATTCAATCAAATCATCTCTACAATTGCGCTCCTTTAGTAAGATAATACCTTTTAAGCTTCGTATTTTAATATATAAGAAAAAAAAAAAAAAAAAAAAAGCAAGAGGTGGCGGCAAATTCTGATGGAAGTGCTAGCGTTTCAGAATCAGGTTGATGGCTTCCATTATCCTAAATAATGTTTGAAGATTACCGAAAGCACCGTGTTTCAGAGGTGGACACTAATCCACCACTTTGAAATCATTTCTCGTAGAAAAATCTCTTCTGAGATTGGGACATTTTTATGCTCCAACCTTGGGACGTCATATTTCAATATTTGAACAAGAAAGATAATTTTCAACAGTGGGAAAAAAAACAAACAAACCCAAAAACAAATAATGACTGCAAGGATTCAATGATTTCAGGAATTTACAAGCGGTGCACGGAAGTTTGGCATGCACACAAAAAAAAAAATAATAATAATAAAACCATGTACTAACAGCTTAGCACGCATGCCAAACAGGTCCTGATCAACACTGGTAGGTCTCTGCTAAAATTAGCATGAACCTGTATTGTATGCAAATGAGGCTTTAGCAGGTATGCACAAAATAGCATGCTCTGCTCTCCTCTGTTTCCCGTTTTCATGTGTTAAGGTCTAAAAATTAACACCTGCCTCAGACCAGATGTAAACTTTTTAGTGCGCATGTCCCATGCCAGCCCACGCCGGAGCGAAAAGACCAGTTAGTACCTAGGATGCCATTTCTTCCCCACCCCCAGCACAAGCAGGAAGGGGGTCAGCGGCAGCATCATAACAGCTCCTCCCAGAAGCCCAAACAATTGCCACGGTGTGGGCTCGGCTGATTTTGAGCAATACGGATGCGCAGGTGTCTGAACCGCAAAGAGGCAAGGTTGATGATATTTTTCATTTCGTTTCAATGTGTTTTTGAAAATGAAACAAAAGAAAAAAACCGAAGGAAGTTTCGTTCATTTTCACTCCTCTCATTTCGAAAATGGCTCCACTGCTACTGCCACAAAAAAATAAAAACTATTCCTTGTCTGGCTGTATTTTGTAAGAAAAAAAACCCGAAAAAATGGTCAACTTGGGTCTGCCTGCAACATTTCTAATAGCACCGCTGGTGGGGCAGGGGCGAATGGAGATTGTTCAGGTCCCATGAAAAAGGGAAAATAAAGTAAGAAGCTTCTGTGAGCCTAAGATCTGACGGAGAACCCAGGAAGGCTTTTTAATATTTTCTCCAATGGGCCTGAAATTTCCTTTTTTGGTCATTTTTGTTTTTCCTTGCCTTGCTTTTTTTTTTTTTTAATTTCCTTGTTTCATAATTTTCATTTTAAATAAGCAAAAAGAAATGAAACAAAATTAAAAACAAAGTGAAACAGAGAAATGTCTGTGCTCAGCCCTGTTGGAACATCAAGGCAACATCAAGGCAACCTCCACCCCCATGATCACATCCCACCCATGATCACACCCCACCCAATAAAGACAAGCTCCTCATGAGCTCCTCAATTGAAGGCAAACACCCCTTCCCCCACAATCAAGGCAGGCCCTCCCAACTGCAAACCCCTTGCACCTCAGACCATAGCTGCATAACGTAAATACTGCCTATTGTAAATACTTTATTGCCTATTGTAAATACTTTACTCCTGTATAATTTTCTTTAACTATTGCCTCCTTACACCACCAGTTCTAGCAACCCTGTTCTTATGCACTTGTTATATGTACGAAGTTACTGCACCCCTTGGTATCTGTAAACCGGCATGATATGATTGTATCATGAATGCCGGTATAAAAAAAGCTCTAAATAAATAAATAAAATAAAAGGATGCCTTACTGTTCAGGACAGGACAAGCAGTATCATTAGGCGGCCTAGGCCGCTACATGGAGCACCAAAATATGGGGGTGGCAAAACCTCTGTACAGAGGAAGGTGGAGTTTTGGGCTGATGGGGTTTCTCCAGGCCCCACTAGTCAAAGATGAGGAGGAGCCAGTCAGTCTGGAGTGACTGGATCCTGACCACTGCTTTCTCAGGGCCAGCACGTGAGCATGCTCAGAACTCATGGCCAACACTTCCTGCTGCTGATCTTGTATGCTGCGAGATCGGTGAAGGAAGTGCCTGCCACAGGTTTTGAAAAAACACTGCTCAGGGTCCCTGTAGAAAGAACAGCCGAGGGCAGCAGGTCAGGCTCCTGCTGTTCCTGCCTAGGCTCTAGCAGCAGGAAGAGGGAGAACACATTAGAAAAGATTGGATTTTTGATGGGATTGGGTGGTGGGGTACCAGAGCTATGGCTGATAGGTAAGTCAGTGTGGGGGAGGGGGTGCAAGGCTGAAGGTTCCCCTAAAGCACCTACTTCCCCTTGCACCATCCCTGCTGGAAGGTCCTATGTCCCAAGCGTCATCCGTAGGAGGAATATGAGAGCCTTCCAGCCAACGCCGCTGCAGCTGCTGAATAACGCCACCTAGCAGTGCTTCACCACTATCATGCATATATTAAGAGGCGCACAGAATTGTGGACAGTCCCGGGGGTTTGGTGTGGACGGGGATTGGATCATATGCACAGAATTCATTTTCAATATGTATCCACCTAGCTTACTTGCATAAATGTGCTTATGCATTTAGAAATTAGGAACCTCCCTTCTACCTCCCCAAGCCCAGGATGCAAGATAGAAATATCCACCACCATCACCCCCCACCACATCACCCCCTACCACCACCACCACCACCTAACCTGCGGGCCAATACAGTAAAAACGAGGGAGAGCGGGCGAGCGTGCACAGGCCACTGTCCTGTGCGCGCGATTCAGTATTTTAATTTATTAAAATTAGGCCCGGCAGTAAAAAGAGGCGCTAGGGACACTACCGCATCCCTAGCGCCTCTTTTTTGATGGAGGTGGCGGCTGTCAGCGGGTTTGACAGCCGACGCTCAATTTTGCCAGCATCGGTTCTCGAGCCCGCTGACAGCCATGGGTTCAGAAACCGGACGCTGGCAAAATTGAGCGTCCGGTTTTCAACCCGCCAGCTGCGAGCCCATTTAAATTTTTTTATTTTTTACTTTTTTAAACTTTCAGGACCTCTGACTTAATATCGCCATGATATTAAGTCAGAGGGTGCACAGAAAAGCAGTTTTTACTGCTTTTCTGTGCACTTTCCCGGTGCCCGGAGAAATTAGCGCCTACCTTTGGGTAGGCGCTAATTTCTGAAAGCAAAATGAGCGGCTTGGCTGCACATTTTGCTTTCTGAATCGTGCAGGAATACCTAATAGGGCCATCAACATGCATGCTGCGGGCGCTATTAGCTTCGGGGGGGGGGGGGGGGGGGGGGTTGGACGCGCGTTTTGGACACGCTATTACTCCTTATGGAATAAGGGGTAAAGCTAGCGCATCCAAAACGCGCATCCAAATGCCGTCGGAGCGCACTGTACTGTATCGGCCTGCTGGGGAGCTGGACCCTTTCCCTCTTACTTCCCTGAGGCCCTTCCATTCATAGATAATCTACCACCCACCGTCCCCAGTACCCCCACCCATCCAACACACACACCCTGGAGGCAGGAAGAAACATGCTTAGCTCCTTCCTGCTCCAGAGCCAAGTTCCAAATGTCACTGGCGGGAAGCGCTTGGAAGAGGATGGGGTGGTCACATGGCTTAGTCAGGGAGGTGGGAAGGAATAGGGATTTTTTTTTTAATTTAATGGATTTAATCACATAACTAAATTATTTGTACCAACAGACACTCTTTATTCCTACAGAAGCAGATTTTCAACTACAAACTATTCCAGTAGTTTTATTAGTTAGTAACAACAAATACAACCAAACATATGCAGGTAAAACCACTCGGGATCTTATCCACTCAGTGTATTTTCGAGTGTTGCCCCCTAAATCAACAATCAGAAGTTCAAAATTCATGCCGCTCCCGGGACCTTGGCTGCTACTAACCATCTACCGGTGCCATTGGTTGGCCCCTGTCACATGGTAGGGGCTAAAGGCCACCGGCACCATTTTGCTTAGTGGCAGCCGAGGCCCGGGAGTGGCAGATCGCTCCCGGGTCCTCCGCTGGACCACAAGGAGGGCGTCGGGAGGGTGGCACGGTGAGGCGGGGCTGGCAGAATTTTGAAAGGGCACTTTTTGCCCTTTCAAAATTTTTCCGCCTGCTGCGGCGCCCCCTAAATCGCGGTATCCTAGACACAGGCCTAGCTCGCCTAATGCTTCCTCTGGCCTTTGTCAGATGTATTGAAGGGCTTCTCCCAATCGGAAAACAAATAGTGCACTTAAACCAAGAAACTTAGTAAAATAGTGAATAGCAATAGAATAATGGTCACAGTGGCTACTGACATCTTGGCCCATCAGTCTGCCTGGTTGCCCCTTGGCATCACAAATTCAACTCTGTCTCCAGCCTTCTTCTTCAGTATCTGCCCCAAGCATTGCTTGAATTTTGTAGCTGTTGTGGGTACTCCCTCCTCTGCTGGTGTGCGACTCCAGGCATCTCCCTCCTTCTCAGTAAAGCAGGCCTGAATTATTATTTATTGATGGCTAATTCTCATTTTAACAAATAGGATTATTGCTACCATATCAGACAAAACTGTGAACCTAAATAAGCGCATAAGACTTGACGGCTTTCCCGTTTTATTCATTTGCACACACTGGGCAGGATATAAAAGGGTGTGTCGCACACACAAAACACGATGAGAAAGCTCTTACTAGGTTTGGCCTCAAGGTATTCGTTTTACCATATGGATTGAACTATTTAGTGCATTTGCAAGCATACACACTGTGCAACTAGTGCAAAGGAAATATTGAAAACATTAAAAGGAGGCATACCCCGCCTTGGAGCATTAGCCTCCACTTTCAAATCTAAGGTGGTGGTGAGGGTGGCGAAGCAGTTAACAACCAAGATAACAGACTAAATGTGCCAGTGAAGCAGATCTAGTTTATTCAATGCCCTGATAAGCACCTATTTGCTCTTCCCCATAATGCTCTCTCAGTATTTATAAATTATCATTTAATTATGCTGGCAAGTGGTAATTGTCAAATAAAGCTCAGATAGGCATAAGCCCTCGGGCTGCACATGACAGGAGAGCTGGACAGATTCCCACGCTTAGGAAATCATTATCTTTCTTCTATTTTTTTTTTTTTTATCCTTGCCAACAGTTTACATGAGCTGGCCCGTTGGGCTTTGTCTGTGTTGCAAAGACTAGGCAGATTGTAGGAAAGAGAAACCTACTTGAGTTGGATCCTACCATTCCAAAAATTTTATTTCTTTTTTTGGTTGAAGAACCTATGTTCTATTTCTGCATCGCAAAACAAAATAAAAAAATAATTGCCAAAAGGTCTAGGAAGCGATGCCATTTTACCTTAGCCCATCAAACGAATCATGGCAATATCATTTTATAGCTTACAGTAGATGAAATTCCATACGCAATATTGAAAAAGAGAATGCATCCTTCCAGAATGGAAACACTCAGCACCGCCATTGTTTATCGGATTAATTAAAAGACCCATAGCTTTTTTTTGTTGTTGTTGGAGGAAAAAAGCGTGTGCATGTTCTAATATTTGAAGAAATGTGTACATGTCTAACTATTGTAATTTACTGACCATTAACAATATCTTCAATCATTTGCTCTTGATCAGTAGTTTCTCTGACTGAAACTCATCTACAGGGTCAGCCTGAAAGCACAGCAACAGACAAGCTGACAACCGGGGAGGGAACTGTGAAGAAAACATAAGAAACATCAATTTTTTTCATTCCCCCCCCCCCCTACCCCCTTCCCTTTCCAGGACCACACAAAGATGTACGTTTGCCATGCAGACAACGTTGCCTGCAAACACTCAGCCACAACAATATGTGATATTTGCAGGGGAAAATCAATATGATGTTATGCTGCAAGGAAAAATACCTCGCACATCCGTAACAATCGCTGCTGGCCTCTGAATGCATCTGAGGCCTCTATCGCCCGTTCTTTTATTGATGCTGCCGCCGCCACCGTCCTCCTCATGTGACAGCTAAAGTTGCTTCTCTTTGTGCTCCTTCCACTGCTCCTCAAAGCAGTTCAGCTGATTAAACTACCAGATTGCGGGCTCTCAAGGCTAACAAATGGAAGCCAGTTCTCTAGTGCTTAAGGGAGTGCCAGGTCAAAGTCATCAAATATTAGAAAGTTGCTGAAGGTTTTTCTGTGCAGTTTCACCGGCCTTTGCCTTCCCAGGTGAAAAGATGACTTTAAATAAACTTTTCAAGTGGAGAATGAGCGAGGCTAGGCCATCCCTGCCCGGCGCTGGTTGCTGCTAGCCCCCAATGCCCCCCCCCCCCTTCTGTCTCCCTAACCCACATCCCTTTCCTCTCTCTTCTGTTTTTCCTCCCCCAACCCTTCTGTCTTTTTTGCCAGTGGGCACCTGCCTGATTCTGGAAAATGCACTGGTCCCATACTCTTCCCAGGCTCCACTGACATTTCGCAGAGAACTGAATCTGAAGCGCTGTGGGTAATGGGTATGAGAGCCTCACTGAATACAGCAGAGCCATCGACATACCAAATGCACAGTGGTCATCTCCTGGACAAATCAATGTAACTCAAGCCACATGATAAGCGACAGAACATATGTCAAACTACTGTAGACCAGAGGTGAAAGGATGGAGGTAAGACGTATCCCCACCACCTATAGTCTCTCCCCCCTAGTCCTCATTACACTATTCCTCCGACAGAGATACAGCATCAGCAGGACCGGCTCTGGGTTAACTGGTACCCTGTGATTAAGAATGAAATTGGCGCGCCACCCTGCAATAGCACATCCTCCATCAGGAATGGCACAGTATATCCATCTTTCCCTTTCCCTCTCCCCCACCACCACCACCACACACACACACACTTCTGCCCAGCACCAGTATCCCTTTTGCCCTTATCTCTTCTTTCTCCTTGAACACAGTGACCGGCATCCCCCCATCCTTACCGGCACCGCAGCATTCCTTCCCTTTTTCTTGCCATCTCTCCTCCTCCTCCCCCCTGGAGGCCGATCCATCACCCACCGCCAACACAGACAGAAGCCTGCGTCTTCCTGCACAATGTTCCCGAGTCTCCCCCTTGCATACATTACGTGGAAGGGCGAGGGACAGAAGCAGCGGCGGCAGCAGCGCCGCCTCGAGCATGGCACCCTGTGCAACCACGCAGTTCGCCCACCTCCAAAGCCGGCCCTGTACAGCAGAGTATTACTAAGCCCACATTTCCTAAACCGTGGTGTGGTGTATTTAAAAATGGCAGGCTGTGGTGGACACACGTCCAACAAATCTGAATGGAAATATGAAAAAAAAAAAAGGAAACGGCACAGATTGATACATTTTCACATTATCCTATAATCAAAGCATGTGCGGGGGGAGGGGGGTAGGGGTAGGGGCTCTGTTAGTTTCTGTAGAAAAATCAAAGTCTTGTTCAAGTTAGTTAAAAGGTTCTCTCCTGCGTGCATCTGATCAGAGGCCAAAGCTTGGAACAGCAATTGGCACATTCAGAATTAGGGGGGAGACACTGCTTTTCTGAATTTTCACTTCAATAGAGGGAAGGAGGAAAAGTGGTGAGCTCATGTTGTAACTACTGACTCACTGAAGAAATGTTTTCTGATGTTTTTTTGAGCACTTTAGCTTAAATTAGCTTGACCAAATTCCCCCACGACCTCTAATTAAATCCTGCAATTTTATATTTTACAGTTTTCCATTCTGTTTAGTCATAGGGGTTATTTTGCTTGCTCATTCTACGCAACAGATTAACTAGGAAGAGAAATATCTGCACAATATGTGGGAACTGTTCACAGAAGCCGAGTTTCTTGGTGCCTGCTCCCATGATGACGCGTAGGCTCCACTACTCATGCTATTTCTGATTCAATAAACCCTCTTTCATGTGGATGCAAATTCAGCTTGCGAAGGCTGCAAGTGACTCACCCCAATGGAACACCAGGGGCAAGGAACTCTTTTCCAACTTTCAAACATGGAAGAAGTAGGAGAATGATGAATAAAAATAATATGATGACATGCATATGCAGCAATAGCGCTCAGAAATGCAATTAACCATCGCTGAACCTAAGCTCTGTGTGCCAATGTTTGCTACTGTACTGTAGGAATCAAAAGTGACTGAGAAAGTTCCATGAGGATGGACTGAGAAAGGTCCATGTGGGTCCCAGGAAGATATATCATAGATTGATAAAATAATAGCATTCCTAGCTTAAATGAAAAAAAAAAAAAAAAAAGGGTTGGCTCTTACATAAGAACATAAGAAATTGCCATTCTGGGTCAGACCAAGGGTCCATCAAGCCCAGCATCCTGTTTCCAACAGAGGCCAAACCAGGCCACAAGAACCTGGCAATTACCCAAACACTAAGAAGATCCCATGCTACTGATGCAATTAATAGCAGTGGCTATTCCCTAATTAAACTTGATTAATAGCAGTCAATGGACTTCTCCTCCAAGAACTTATCCAAACCTTTTTTGAACCCAGCTACACTAACTGCACTAACCACATCCTCTGGCAACAATCCTGCAATGATCTGAATAGCTTTATTTTCAAACAGCGTTTCCCTTTCACTTGCCTTCTTTCTTAACATCACTGGCAGATAAGAAATATTAAAAAAGAAAAAGAAAACCCAGATGTATTCCAGATTGAAATGTACAGATCTCTTTCACTATCTAAATCTGCCCTGTTCTGTCTGGGTTGTACTTTTTTATTCAGTGTACACACTGGGGTCCATATTCAAATACTACTTAGCTGGACTTAACTGGCTAAGTGGCTGCCGCTGAATATCTGGCTGTACTTTTTAGCCATATAAATCACTTATCCAGTTAAGTCATTAATAGTTAGTGGGCGGACAGTGGGCATAATTGAGGGGCACTACCTATCTAGCTAACTTACTCCTAGATTCATCAATGCTTTCTTGCAGGAGGGATCCCACTATCGCAGGGGGGGGATCTTGCCACAATAGTGGGGCCCCTCGCCTGAAAACACATCGTGGTTTGATGGCGCATTCTTTTTTGTTGCAGCCAAACACCGCGGTAAGCGGCCTTTTAATGCGATGGTGGTCCCAAACTCATGGGACCGCCCTCGTCTTAAAGAGCTGCTGTCCATCCAAAAAAATAAACCATGGCTAAATGGGGAGGTTGAGTGGGGATTAATGCTGACCCCCGTTTCAACTTGGGGCCTCTGGTTAGGGCGGCCTTGACTCCTCCAAAATAAAAATTAAGTTTAAAATATGCGCAAAGCGGTGACAGCCCCTTTCCCCCCGGGTCCCCTCCCCTGCCCCCCCTATAGACAGAACCTCCTCCCCCGCCCCCCTCCAGAGACCCCTCTTACCTTATAATTGATCCCACATCAGGGATCATTTTACCAAGATGGCGCCAACCTCACCTTGCCCCAGATGTGACTGAGGTAAGGTCTGGGGAGTGGACTCTGGCTGCGGCAAGGTAAGGTCGGTGCCATTTGGAAAATGGCGCCGACTTGGACGGGTGCGAAGATGCACCTGTCCCCGACACGGGATTGATTATAAGGTAAGGGGGTCTCTGGAGAGGTGGCGGGGGAAGGGTTTCAGTCTTTGGGGGGGGGGGCGGCTGCCGCCGCAAACATATTTTAAACTTTATTTCTATTTTGGAGGAGTCACCATAAGGCCCTAACGCAATTTGATGAATGACCCTGTTAGCCAGATAGTGATATTCAGCCTTATCAGGATAAGTTAACCAGATAAGTTAGACGTGGTCCACAGCAGGTCTAAAGTTAGCTGGCTAACTTTAATTCTTATCTGGGTATATTCAGTGGCATTGCAGTGTCGTTGAATATCCCATGTAATTTAGCCAAATAAGTATTATCTGGATAACATGGGGTGAATTTTAAAAGCCCGGTGTGTGCCAAAGCCAGAAGATATGTGTAGAAGTCAGGTCGGTGCTTGCCGCGTGGATGTTAAAAGGTATTTGCATAATATCTCCTGGTACGTGGCCAAAATATTTTTTTATGAAAAAGGGGCGGGGAATGGGTGTGGTCTGGGCAGGGCATGGGTGTTCCAGGATTTATTGAATAAAACCAGTGGGTAAATATACTTACAAGCATGCGCCGGGATCCCTCGGGTTTTAAGGGGAGGGGCTACCAGGGTAAAAGGGAAGCTAATTAACTAGGGGGTGTTAGGAAGTCCTATCCTTTACCTGGGCAAACTGGGAATGAACTGGGGAAACTGGTAATTGCATCTGTGTGCGTGTCTACTAAAACACCATCACTTACGTTTTAGAAATAGCATTTGCGCACACATGTACACACGTATAGTCCATTTTATACCACGCGCGCATGTTATAAAATGGCCACATCCTTTGGCGTGCGCCGGCATACGCGTGTACACATGCATCCGCATGGCTGTTTCAAATTTACCGTCCCTCAGAGCCAGCTGACTTTAAATATTGGCCTCTGTATGTCTTACTTGTATGAGTGCCTTTTGCCTTTCATAGCTTCATAGGATGTTCCTGCTTGGAAGGTGGGCATGAGCAGATTGCTGTCTAACTGAGACGGGAAATTAACAACAAATAAATGGGCATTCCAGCAAAAACCCCAGCTGAGTTTGTGCTCTGCCGTATTCAGCTGATACTGTATGGGAATGAATATAGCATGATGATAATTAAATGTTCAACCAAATATTAAAATTATTATTTCTATAAGATTTTTAAAAAGCAACATTCATCAAACATCCAGTTCACAACATGTAAAAAACAAAAAATATTACCTGTAGCCCAGGACAGGGATATTGCATTATGAAACTTCTAATTACATATTCATATTTCTTTAGAAAACCAAGGGACTCCCAAAAAGTGTCACATTGTTCCATTAACTATAACAAACATCACAGTTTGGCATTTTAGTGAGTCAATCCAACTACTTAAAATCTACCACTCAGAGGGTACCCACAGGAGTATTAGTGGATCATTGGAATTCTTTACTGCAAAATGTCCACAGTCAGAGAATTGTATATGAACTTCTGCCATTCCAGCCATCTATGTCAGAATTTGACCTCTGTTGGTTTATTTCAATAATACACTTTTTTTTTTTTTTGCTTAATAAATAAGTACATTGTATGGACTGAACAACTCAGCACTCCTGTGCTTGTGATGATAATAACTATGTTTCTGCATTCACTTTTGGATACTGCACCTTGATTGACATACATCATACATCAATATGTTTGGCTCAGGATGCAAAATTCAGGAGATCAATTATTAAAGGACTGAACCCCTGAATGTTTTTATTTTATTTTATTTTTTATTTATTTAACAACTTTTAATATACCGACGTTCGTGAGGCACATCACGCCGGTTTACAAGTAACTCAGTTAAAGGAGGAAATTACAATGAACAGGGGGCCGGGGGATGGGAGCAGGCCAGAAAAAGGGGGGGGGGGGGGGTAAGGGAGACAGGAAGGAGAGAGGGAAAGATAGGTAGCATGAGTGAGAGTATAAAAAACAACCGTTAACATAAGAAATAAAAGGAACTTATTTACAGAAAAAGGAATATTTACATTAGTGACAATTAGCATAGGATTGATTATATCGGACTAAAATGAACAATTTTGTAAAATTGTAGGAAGATAAAGGGGGAAGGGCGGGCAAGGAGAGGCGAAAGGGAAAGCCTTGGGAGGGGGGGAAAAGCCTAAGGAGGGGGGAGAAAAAGGCCTAAGGAGGGGGAAGAAAGGGAAAAAAAGGGAACGCCTTAGGAGGGGGGGGGGGAAAAGGGCGGGTGGGGTGGGGGGGATGGAGGCTGGGAATCTGGGGGGGGGGGGGGGATTATGTGGGAATGTATAGGTTTGGTTGGTTTTGGGGGTAGATTATGTGGAAATGTTTAGGTTTGGTTGGTTTCCGGGTAGGCCTTTCTGAAAAGCCACGTTTTTATGCCTTTTTTGAAGGTGGCCAGGCAGGATTCAAGGCGGAGAAAGGTAGGGAGAGTATTCCAGAGTGAAGGGCCCGCTATGGTAAAGGCCCTTTCTCTCGTGGAGGTGAGATGGGCGATTTTGAGGGAGGGGGTATGTAGGGTACCTGCGTGGGAGGATCTGGTAGGACGGTTGGTTATGCGGAAGTGGGGTGAGTCCTTGAGCCAGGGGTTGGGTTTGTAGAGGAGGTTGTGTAGTATGGTGAGGGTTTTATACTGTATACGGAAAGAAATGGGTAACCAGTGAAGGTCCTTCAGTATGGGGGTGATGTGGTCTCTTTTTCGTGTGTTCGTTAGGATTCTTGCCATGGCGTTCTGCAGGATTTGTAGGGGTTTGATGGTCGACTCTGGAAGGCCAAGGAGGAGGGAATTGCAGTAATCCACTTTGGAAAGGATAGTGGTCTGCAAGACTAGACGGAAATCTTGTGTGTGGAGTAGTGGTTTTAGCTTTTTCATGATGTGAAGCTTGTAAAAGCCTCCCTTAAGAAGGGATTTAATGTGGGCTTTGAAATCGAGGCGCTGGTCAAGTTCGATGCCAAGGTCTCTGACAGTTGGAGATGAGACGTGGGGGGAGGATGTAACATTGGGGAGGGTAAGTTCAGGTTGATTAGATATTATGAGTATCTCAGTTTTAGAAGCATTGAGGGCAAGGTGGAGGTTGGAGAGGAGAGAATTGATGGATGTAAGATAGGAGTCCCATAGTTGAAGGGTTTCATTTAGAGTATTTTGGATAGGAATGAGGATTTGAACGTCGTCGGCATATAAGAAAAAGTTCAATCCTAGGTCAGAGAGCAGGTGGCAGAGGGGCAGTATATAAATATTGAACAGAGTAGAAGAGAGTGAGGACCCCTGAGGAGCTCCTTGTGTGAGGGGGATGTGAGAAGACTCAGCTTTGTCAATTTTTACTATGTATTCTCTATTGGCGAGGTATGAGGAGAACCAAGATAAGGCAGTGCCTGCGATGCCTATTTCTGCTAGTAGGGAAAGTAGGATTTGGTGATTGACTGTATCGAAGGCAGCTGAGATATCAAGGATTGCGAGGAGAAAGGATGACCCTTGGCCCATACCTATGAGTATGGTGTTGGTGATTGCTAGCAGGAGATTTTCTGTGTTACGCTCCTTGCGGAACCCAAATTGAGATGGATGTAAAATGTGGTGGTCCTCGAGGAAGTCTGAAATTTGGGAATTGACTACCTTCTCAAGTACTTTGGCAATCAGGGGGAGGTTGGATATAGGACGATAGTTTGCTGGGTCAGAGGGGTTGAGGGATGGTTTTTTGAGGAGGGGTTTGACGACCGCAATTTTGAGTGGGTCTGGGACCATGCCCGATGCTAACGAGCAGTTTATTATGTCAGCTAAGGATTTAGCAATAGAGGTGGGAATAGAGAGGAGGGTTTTTGTGGGGATAGTGTCTGCTATATGGGATGCTGGTTTTATCTTTTTTAGGATAGACACTATATCTGATGTGGATGTAAGGTCTAGTGATTTCAGCATTGGGCCATTGTGGATAGGGAGCAAGGGGGTATGGATAGGCGTAGGGAGGAAGCGCTTGATGATGTTTGCAATTTTATTGTGGAAATACTTTGCGAGCTCTTCACATTTTTCCATGGGGTTGCTTTCATGGGGTGTGGGAAGGGAGGGCTTTGTGAGATCAGCAACATAGGAAAAGAGGGCACTTGAATTAAATTGATAGTCATGGATTCTAGCTGAATAGAAGTCACGTTTGGCTTTGAGGGTGGCTTGACGGTAGTTGTGTAGGGTCTGTTTGTATTTTGTAGTGTGTGTGTGTGTGGGTTGCCGACGCCAGATGCGCTCCTTGGATCTAAGGGTCTGCTTGAGTATTTTTAGATCATTGTTGTACCATGGTTTTTTATCTTTCTGAGGGGGGATTTCTTTGTGGATCAAAGGGCATAATTCCTCGGCTATGGTGGAGGTGATATTATTCCAAGAGTGGAGGGCTGCATCCGGACTTGAAAGGTCTAGGGTCTTGGTGGCTGTTTCGATCGCTTGGGATATGGCCTCAGGGGGGCAGGGTCTTCGAAAGGTGATCGTTTTTTTTTGTGTGTGTGGGGTACAGGGGCGGGTGTTGAGTGTGCAGGTGGTATTAATGATATAGTGGTCGGACCAAGGGACAGGGGTGGCAATGGGGGAGTTGGGAATTGAGATGTGGGAATTGACAAAGATAAGGTCAAGGGTGTGACCTGCTTTGTGCGTCGGGGTAGTAATAGTCTGTTTGAATCCTAGTGCTGAGAGGGAGATCAGGAGGGCATCACAGGCAGAGGATTTGGGGTTAGCATCCATGTGGAGGTTGAAGTCTCCGAGGATAATTGCAGGGATATCAGGCTTGATATTGTCTACAAGGAGCTCAATAAGAGGAGAGGGGTCATGCTCCAGAAGGCCAGGGGGGGCATAAATGAGGCAGACTTGAAGGGTGTTGGATTTGAGTAACCCAATTTCCAGTTTGGGGGGTGGGGAGGTGGGTTGGAGTTTAAGGTTAAGGTGTTTTTTAGTGGCCAGGAGTAGCCCTCCACCTCGTTTCTTGGGTCTGGGGATAGAAATAATGTCGTAGGTTTGGTGGGGTAACTGGTTAAGGAAAACGTGGTCTGAATCTTTTAGCCATGATTCAGTAATGGCGCATATATCAGGATTGTCATCAGATAGCAGATCATGGAGAATGGGGGCTTTTTTGAGTATGGATTGTACATTGATTAAGGTAATAGCTAGGGATGCAAGGCCTAGAAATTGGGTGAAAGGGGAGATCATGAATGCAAGTGTATAGATAAATAGCTGAGTTGGAGTATAATTTAGTGGCCAGAACACAGGTCTATGAAATGTACACTCTCTCAGGCTCCAATCCCATCTTCAGCACCACTGTGTGGTTTGTCATAATCTCTCCTATCGGCTTCCTTCAAGCATCATTTGCTGCTACTGCAATCTTTACTTAGATATTAACCATTCAATTTTCATGTCTGTACAGTGGTACATATTCTGATTTTTCAATCATGACGACCAAATTAAAATTAAAAAAATAAAAGATAAACTATTAGATAAAAACTAAACAGGATCAGCATGGTATTGGCAAACATAGTTCAAAAGAATGGTAATCCATTGAGTCAACACACAAACACACAATCCTCTACTAAGAACTAAGGTCTTTCATCATCTCTATATGTTTTATTGCTGGCTGAGTGACTGCTGTTTATGCTGATGGTTTTTAATCCTTGAAATATATTTTTAATGTAGAACACATCATTGTACGTCACCTTGGGTGTTTAAATGGGAAGGTTCTGAGAAATAAAGATGATGATGATAATGATCCGATTTTCTTGAATTTTGTTATGTCTCCAGTCTCGGCTACATATTCTTTGCAGGTTATAATACTTTCTTATTGGACCAGCCTTACAATTACTTAGAAATGTTGTACATGGAATCTTCTTCCTACATCTGTCACAGCTAGCAAAACATTGTCTCTACATTAGAGGCACGCTCCATGCTGGAATGCAATGAGGAATACAGGTTCATCCTGGGGTGTCAGGATCATGCATACGCTTTATGGGGAGGGCAGAGACAGAGCAATTTACTCTCTCAGCAAAGTGTAATTTTGTGGAGGAAAAGACACTTCCACTTTCTCTGGATGAGGGGACGTGGCCTTTCCCTGCGACTGGGAAAAAGTAAAGGTGAAAAGGTCACTCAACGATCTAGTATTTGTCTTGAACAAAGATGGTCAGTCTGAAAACATTAAACGTTTCAAAAGTGTAGGAGTTTTATGGTTGGTGGTGTTTAAGTTTAAATAAAAGCTAAAGTTTTGGTTCTCCCCGATAGGCTGTCAGTGTGTTCTTTAAAAGCAAATGGCATTGAGGACTGTGAGGGAGGGTGGGAGGTTATAAGCAGGGGAAAGAAAGACTGCCACTGTTAATGTACAATTAAAGCAAAACAGGCAACAATACAAAGGCAAGAAATTCTCATACCGAGTGGGGCTTATTAATCATAATCAGAAATGCCTTTTCTAACAGAAATACTGTTGTGCAGTTCTTTTAGCCATTTTAGACCCTGGAGAAAACTGCAGTCTTAGTAGGTAGTGATGCTTAGAAGAAATGAAATACCTACAAACATATACGCACACAAATTACCAACCCCACTGCATTCCAGAAACCCATAGAAGTACCTCAATCATTCACCCTCAAACGCAGCACTATAGCATATCTTATCCGATGTGAAATAAATCCCAACTTACGGTACGTGGGAGGAACCATGCAGGCCATTCAGTGTCTGACTTTTGTATGTTAGTCAGTCCTTAACGATAACTTTAAAAATATGCTGGAAAGATGGAATGTAGTCATCTACTTTATTTAAAAAATAATAGACAGAAAAAGGAGCTTCTAACACCTTTTGCCATCAGTCCTAAAGAGGTGTTACCTTTTCACCCTATTCACAGCAATTCCATCACCGCTAGTAACGACGCTTTGGTTAATTGACTCTAATGTATCTTTCTAATCCAGTCTTTACCAAATACCTCCTGATGATCTGTATTGTGGTAATCCCTGTCCTACTCCTTCCTCTAAATATAAAAACGTCCTGCTTGCAATACTACAGTGACATCTGAAGAGACCTGCATAGTTTTTAGTTCTTGTACCGCAACTATAAGATGTCCCCCTCTACCTCCTCTTTCTGGGGTATTTAATAAGAAAACCATCCGATTCCTACCCATCCCTCTCTCTCTTTCCCTTTCTCCCCTTATCCCGACCTCATTTCTTTTCTTCTATGCCACATGAACCTCATTTCTCTTTCTATCCTTCCTATCCCTTCAGACTTTATCCCCCTTTTTCCTTCCTCTCCTGGATCAAATTCATTTCCCCCTCTTTCCTCTCGTCTGGATCTCATTCCTGAAGCTTCTGGGCCCAGGAGTAGCCCCAGAAGCTATAATGATGAAGGAGTAGGGAATAAGGTCCATGGGGATGAAAGTAAGAGAAACGAGGTTCTGGAGGGGAAAGAGAGGGGGCGATGTGGTAAAGGGGTGAGGGAAGAGAGAAGGTATATGGGCAGGGGGGCAAGAATGAGGTTGGGGTTACTAAGTTGACAACTTTACCCACCATCAGCCCCCAACCACCAGTTCTGCATTATTTTCATCACTTTTCAGTCTGTGATGATAAGATGAGGTAAGATTATTTTTTTTATAAAACATATTTCAAATAAATACCCTTCTTAAAATTGGGCCAGTTTAGTAATTCACTTTCAGGATGTAAGGCCATCTACATAGACTCCTAGATTAGTACAGATATGCTGGGAGTTTTTGCTGAGCTATATTAATACATGTAACTCTAAGGATAAAATAGTGTGGCTGCCGATTATTAATCTACTTGAAAGCACATAAATAAAGGTTAACAAAAAAAAAAAAAAGATAAATAAACAAATAAATATATATATATATATATATATATATATATGAGATCCTTTTTTATTGGACTAACTTAATACATTTCTTTCTAGATTTCAAGAGCTAATATTCTTTTCCTTGGGTCAGAATAGAATGATCAAATCTAAGACAAATTATTATTCACACCCTACATAAAATGTACATCTGGATTATCTCTCAATGAAAGCTATATACTTTCTATGCTAGCTTGCAAATTGGATTTAAACTGAAACAAATCATAGCACTGGTCATATTTTGAATAGTAAACAAAAGGCCTGGTTTAGGTGGACAGTGACCTTTCAAATCTTTCTTTCGGGGCAGATCTGAGCATGAAAGAACATCACAGCAAACAAGAGGGCAAACTTCCATGTCTACCCTCCATGCTACATAAATGCCACACACATGTAAGGCAGCTAGAGTATGCATCAAAGTGTCTCATTCATTTCTGGACATGAGAGAGAGAGAGAAAGAAAGAGAGAGAGAGAGAGAGAATGACCTAGATTTGGGAGGGCTAAGGAGAGAATAAAGATTTAGCAAATTCAAGCTACAATAAAAACCAGTAGGAGATTCCTAGCTGGAAGTCGAAGTTTTACCACACATGACTTCTTCTGTGAAATAATACTTTAATACAAAGCCTAAACTTTTTCCCGCAAAAAAATAAAAAAAATAAAAATCAGTAGACTTCAGACTCCAAGAATGTCCAACTGCTCCAAATAAGAATTTTGTTACCATACCAGATATGTTCATTCATCTTTGCTCTGGAAGGATTAAAGAACATGGTTACGCTTTGTCATACCAAGCCCAACATCGTTTTGATTCTGCCACAATAAAGTCCATGCAGATATATACTGTGGGGGGCCTTTTCTGTTCAGGACAAAAGAACTGATTCTTTAAACATTAAGACTTGAAATAAAATAACATTAGCTTTCCCCTCTTGCCTGGGGCCCATGTTGTAAGAACTCTTAACAAAAAGAACTTGCATTAAGTTAAGTGTCTGGAATCTAAAATGCCTGCGGTTAGATGCCCATATGTACAATATTTCCAGGGAAATGCTTATTTCGTGGCATGCTCCTTTACTCTATACGCTTCAGAAATATGTTTGTAATAACTATTTTGAACAATATAGCTATGTTTATAAAAGTTATAAGCACTAATTTAATGTACAAATTACAATAATACTGTACAATTGAAAAGCAGCAGGGGAGGGCATGATTTTCCGCATCTCTGCATCACCATACTATATATGCATTATAGATATAATATGCAACCACTCATATTGACTGTAAACATATTTTCACCATAATCATTTGTTGGTTGAATAATATAAATTGTTCATTATTTATCATCTGCACAGTAGGGTCTAGACTAAAACATATTTTAACCAATTTGGTTCAGATCCCCAAAAGTATGAAATAGTGTATTCCTATATTCTTTTTTTTTCTATAAAAGTATTATGTGGATCTTTGTATTTTTATTGTATTGATTTTTATGCACTTTAGGCTCAACCCAGACAGATATTTCTGTCTGCAAGCAGCGATGCTTTGTGTGGCTCAAAACCTTGAATTAGACAATCAGATTGACTGATTTGGGCTATTCCTTTTCAGCTGCATAGAACATCCTTAGCAGCCAAAAATTTCTGTCTGGATTGTTTCCAATATGATTTTTTTTTTTTTTAATGGTGGGGAAGGGTTATATTAAAATGAATGCAATCATCCATGTATTTTTGCAAGGATTTTTTGTGAATAAATGTGCTAGTTTTTTCTTTTTCTGCTTTGCCAAATGAATTCTTCCTTACAATACAACATGTTGACAATAGCAGACTGTTTTGATCTGACAAAGGGTGGGTAACTCCCAAAAGCTAGTAAAGCGTGTAGTGTTAGTGCTATAAAAAAGGAATCACCTTAAATTTTTTTTTTTTTTTTGTTATTGCCCTTTATTTCTATGACGGAGAGAAACTGGATGTTTCAAAGCCTTTAGGTAGAATCTCCATGAATTTTTCTAGGGAAGACAGATTACAATGCAGAGTCATGAAGCATTTTAGCAAAAGCAGAGTCCCTGAACATACTACAGAACCCATATTCCATCTCCCTTATGGTTTCCATTAGGTAAAATCCTCTGAAATCCCACCTTTACACACTGTGCATGCTACCTGCCAACATCAACGAACTATCACATCAGTCCTCTGCTCAGCAAAACTCCAGAACTATACAAAGAGTCAATTATTTGATGATATTGGACTTTGGTCATTCTCATGTCTAAAAAAAAAAAAAAGAAAAGATATGCCATTGACTGAAGGGATATTTGTTTCTGTCACTCATAGACTCATTCCAGTGCACATTTTTTTTGCATACCTCTGGGTTCTGCAGAAAAGAGACCCTAGCAAATTCCTGCTTAGAGGGGTCTACTGTTATCAAGCCAAGTTTCCTTCTAACAGACGCCCACAGTGCACACTAGGCTGAATAAAACTTGCATTTTGAGTGCATTTCTTACTTTTTAATTAAATCATTACTTTGTGTACATTTGTGAAGAATGAGATAGATGGTGTCAGATATTAAAACAAATGAACATGCTGTAGTGTATTTCATATTTATTCATTATATAACGGGGTCTTCCTTGCACTGACATGCATCGAAACTTGAGTAAATCGTACAGCTGCAAACCCTTCAAAAACAAACTGAAGTGGACCTAATCTGGTAGGGAAAGAAAATCCCAAAAAGCAAAATAAAACCATAACCTGCTACTTCTCATGAACATCCCGACTGATTTTCCTTAGTCATTCCCCAGTGTCAAATTTCAGTAGGACATAACATGTGGGCTCCAGCAGGTGAGCAAATAAAATGTGTCCTAGAAAGTAGGGTGTGAAAGCCAATCTAATGACTGACCTATCATGAACAATAGGCCCTCTCTAATGACTATTGCCAGGATTAGCCTGCTCTGATGAGGTAATCAAGTATGCATTTCTGGGGCCAGCATGCTCACGGCCCGACAGGATCGCATTGATGGGAGGCAGTCCGAGTCCGCAAAACGGGCAGTGACGGAGAGCCGGCACGTCCACACCCAGCTATACCTGGTAACTGTTTGCTACTGAAAGGACTCGCCGGATACTGACACAACACATCATTCAAAACAATTTATGCTCCTAGGAAATGCTCCTTTTTTTTTTTTTTTTTTTTTTTTAAATCTGAAACACGGAGTTGAAAAAAAAAATAATTGTTCCTTTTTTTTTTTCCTAATTAGTCTAATATGTTACAATCTTTTTTAGGCTTGTGATGTTTATGTTTTTAGGAGCAATAGAAGGGGACTGTTTACCCTGTAGATTGGTTTTATTTTGTGAATTTTTATTAGCAACAAAGATCTTTCTTTCCTTTTTTTTTTTTTTTTTTTTTTAATTCTGGTGTTATCATATACAAACACAAATCGTTTTCCAAACTGCAACAAACTGTATAAACATTCAGAAATTAACAATGCTGTACAGTTGAAACATATCTTAATAGGTGACACAGTAATTATCATTAAACATTTAAAGAAAGACAGCCAGGCAAGTACGTAGACCAAATTAATAATAACAATAATAATAGCAATAGTAAAAAAAAAAAAAAAAATCTATTTTATGAGGCTGCTTCCCTAGATGAGGTTAAAAGATTTTTAAATGGAACAGCATTTATAAATTCATATTACAAATAAAGAAATAATTTTAATTTGTACTTCTTAAATTCTGAAATGAATAAACAATATTTTATATTCCTGATTTGCTTGCAAGCAAACAAAACAAGTTATTTCTACCATACCTTGCATAGTAACACATGTTCTGAATTAATGATAAAGCTGCACTTTTTCCTTTGCTGGTTTGATGGGGGGCTGAATCTGGGGGTCAGCTTACTGGAGTTGTAACCAAACACAAGATCTCCTTTTCTTTCCTTTATTTTTTGCCTTTCTTACAGATCATAATAATCATAATTTGTGCACAGAAGTTCCTTATCAGCATAGCTAAACCAGAATCCCTTATAGCTACGTACCATGTATATATATAACATGGATTTTTTTTCACTGACTGTACATGTTATGCGCCAGTTTCACCTTATTCATACCCAGTTGTGCTTGTATTTGCTAGTAATGTGTGTACAAAAAATTTCAAGAAAAATGCTCCTTGTGGGGTTTTTTCAGTGGCAGAAAATTGGGATCATTATTGCTAGTTCTCTCCCCTCCCTCTCTCTCTCTCTCTCTCCTTCCCCGCGCGTCTTTAGCAATGCTTCTCAGTGCGTTTCTCCTCCAATCCTGTGCCTGTGATTAAAAAAAAAACCCCAAAACAAACAAAAGCCCACATCCTTCCAAAACTAGAGCAGAGCTTTAACTTTAGATTAATATTACATATATAATATATATTAATTTGTAGTTCGCCTTGATGCTAATGGGAAAGACGTACAATCAAATTCTGAGTAATAAGTAAATAAATAAAAATGCATCTTGGAAAAAAAATCTGTTTATATATGTCATATGTTCAATGAATGATTTTATATTATTCGTTAAAAAAAAATACAAAAAAGATATGTCCACAGCCTATGGACCAATTCAGATGTTGTCTCTCCAGTGCTTTCCCTATCGGGAAATTCTTACTGGCTAGGGCTTAAAGTATTTTCCAGATATGTTTTTGACATTAAGGGAAAGGTCAAAATATATGGAACATCCACACATTTGAGAACGTACTGGATTTTTTCCCATCATCTGATCACTACAGAAAAATGAGCAAAAGGTTCACAGAAAATAAGGCCTACGGGGGTACCACAAAAGCACTGCCACTGGCTCTTTGAATGTTTGGATGTTTGAATATTTGCGAATCGTCTAAACTCCAAAAGAATGAGCATTTCCGGCGTCGCCTCACGATTCTCCCTTCACTTCTTTTCATTTTGAGCCACGCATGGCTGCTGGGACCTAGAAGTATACAAGCACGCCAGGGAATCTTGTGCTGGAGTCGAAGCCACTTCTTAAACGTAAAAAAAAGGTCGGACTATGATCTGTATGATAAAATGCATTATTCTCTTTAAAGGGATTGTTTTTCAGATGCAAAAAGTCAGCAATCAGACAGACCAGACCAGTGTTTTGATGCCATCTGTTGGAACAAATTTTCCCAGCCTTAGGAAAGAAGCTATGATTTTCGCTTTATTAACTCTAGAAATGTAACAACGTCAAAGAAAGAGAACAGAGTTTCCTAAACATTTCTGTGTAAATTATATAAACAGGGAAGGATATTGCATGACTTTCTTTCTTCACAGAAAGCATCAGAAAAAAATGCATATTGCTAATCGTCTAATTAAGCTAAATAACACTAACACTATATAGAATTAGGGACTTTTCAAATTTGAAATATTTTAGACTTTCAATGGCCACACCATACTGATTTATCATTTATGCAAAGCGATTTTGCAAAGATGTTCTAAATGAAGAGATTTTTTGGAGGGGGTTTCTTTCTAATATAATACACTTTAAATAATCTTATTGCTTATATAGGCAGCCCAAGAGGAAAGATTCTCAAAACAAACTCATAGTTTTAGTTTCTTAATTTACTATATTCTAAGAGGTTTTTGGGTTCTGATACACTAGAGGGTGCTAAATCCTTATATCATGCAATTAATTACAACACTTTTGCCATGCTAAGTAGATTAGAGGACTTTTTGTGACATGTTTTTACTGCTTAAAATAAAACAAAAAACATAAAATATTATTAAGCAGAGGCTTCTATTAACTCAATTTATGCAACATTGTTTTTATGGTGAAAAAAGTAAATAGCTCTCTCTCTCTCTCGTTAAAGCCATGCAATAGGGCTTCACAAAATGGTTAACCCAGCCCACTCCTCTTTTTCGGATTTTCAGGACATAAAATGCAGTAAATAAAAACAAAACACAAAAACAGTCAAGCGATCACAATCCCTACCACACCACCAACTGTCAATTCAGTTATCTCACCAGTAGCCTCACCCTCTAAAGATATTCTGAGTCCCTCTCTATTATCATGGTCATATCAACGAAAACCAAATAAGGAGGAGAACTTTCAAAGAACTGAATATGGCCCCATATATACGCATACCTCAATTGGCTCATACATGGGTTGGCTCATACATGGGTTGTAAAATATACAAATTTATTAGAGAGGCTATATGTGCGTACATTTATGAGTGCAATACTTTTGCATGTAAGTGAACTCATAGGAGCATCCATTTAAATCATGAACATGCGCATGTACATTTCTCTGCATGTAATCAAACTTTAGGTTCTTCCAAGGCAGGCTTATTCCAAGATGTGTCGTCCCCCCCCCCCCCCCCCCCAGCACAGCAGCCTAATTTCACCACCAAGCAGGTGTTATGATCAGCATTTCTGGTGGTGAGAAATGAGGAGTGTTAGGTGTGAGTTAGGGTGGCAATTAAGGGAACTGCTAGGAGTCCATTAGGGCAAAGGTGGATTGGGGTGGGTAGGGGGTCTTAGGGGACAGTTTGGAGTTTAAGGGCCTTTTAGAGGATGGGGGATAGGGGAACCATTGGGATGGGGAACGGTTATGGATGTGGAGGGAAAGGGGGGGCCATTGTGGGCATGTGATAGGGCAAAAGGCAATAGGAATGCCAAAAATGATGTTTAATACATTAATGGCATGACTTATTGTGACGGGTCTATAATCCAGCCCGGGGAGGTAGGCCAAAGCCCCAGGGAAAAAAACTCCCTGGAAACAAAAATCCCAGAATGGGGGAAAGAAAAACCCGGTGACACAAAGTCAAGGACGCACACTGGTTCCTTCCCCATATAACCATAGAAAGAGAAAAGACGCAGGTGTGGGAAATAGAGGGTGGAGATCTAGAAGCCAATTGCTGGCTACAGGGGGATGGCAAAACAGAGGGTGGGGCCCCAGGAGCCAATCCCTTGTTACTGGAGGAGGATTCTACATGATATATAAAGGAGTCCCTATCAGAGCATAGGGATGTGAATCGTGTCCTCGATCGTCTTAACGATCGATTTCGGCTGGGAGGGGGAGGGAATCGTATTGTTGCCGTTTGGGGGGGTAAAATATCGTGAAAAATCGTGAAAAATCTAAAATCTAAAAATCGCAAAACCGGCACATTAAAACCTCCTAAAACCCACCCCCGACCCTTTAAATTAAATCCCCCACCCTCCCGAACCCCCCCCAAATGACTTAAATAACCTGCGGGTCCAGCGGCGGTCCGGAACGGCAGCGGTCCGGAACGGGCTCCTGCTCCTCAATCTTGTTGTCTTCAGCCGGCGCCATTTTCCAAAATGGCGCCGAAAAATGGCGGCGGCCATAGACGAACACGATTGGACGGCAGGAGGTCCTTCCGGGCCCCCGCTGGACTTTTGGCAAGTCTCGTGGGGGTCAGGAGGCCCCCCACAAGCTGGCCAAAAGTTCCTGGAGGTCCAGCGGGGGTCAGGGAGCGATTTCCCGCCGTGAATCGTTTTCGTACGGAAAATGGCGCCGGCAGGAGATCGACTGCAGGAGGTCGTTCAGCGAGGGTTCCGGCGCCTCGCTGAACAACCTCCTGCAGTCGATCTCCTGCCGGCGCCATTTTCCGTACGAAAACGATTCGCGGCGGGAAATCGCTCCCTGACCCCCGCTGGACCTCCAGGAACTTTTGGCCAGCTTGTGGGGGGCCTCCTGACCCCCACAAGACTTGCCAAAAGTCCAGCGGGGGTCCGGAAGGACCTCCTGCCGTCCAATCGTGTTCGTCTATGGCCGCCGCCATTTTTCGCCGCCATTTTGGAAAATGGCGCCGGCTGAAGACAACAAGATTGAGGAGCAGGAGCCCGTTCCGGACCGCTGCCGTTCCGGACCGCCGCTGGACCCGCAGGTTATTTAAGTCATTTGGGGGGGGTTCGGGAGGGTGGGGGATTTAATTTAAAGGGTCGGGGGTGGGTTTTAGGGGGTTTTAGTGTGCCGGCTCACGATTCTAACGATTTATAACGATAAATCGTTAGAATCTCTATTGTATTGTGTTCCATAACGGTTTAAGACGATATTAAAATTATCGGACGATAATTTTAATCGTCCTAAAACGATTCACATCCCTATCAGAGCAGTCTCAGTCTCCTGCCAGGGACTGAGGAGGATGGAGCAAGACCTTTTACTCTGGAGACTTTGATCCTGGATGTTACCTCTACCGTGTGAAGAAGGACAGCAACAGTGATCCCAAGGAAGGTGAGCTTGTGGATACTAAAGCTCCTGTTTGGAATTACCTGCTTTAAGGACACCGTACCAAGAAAACTGCCAAGTGGGAGGTTGTATCTCTGGGGGAAAGTTTGATATCCCAGAGGTATGGCGGGAGATGGCAGTTAGGCCCATGGGTCAGACTTTGACTTTGGAGAACTTATTGAGCTTAGTTTTGTTTTGTGCTGGCAGTCACAGAGGACTGAAGACACATCTAGAGACTTAAGGTTCACTTTCGAAGCTAGCCTTTGCTGGTTGGGCTGGCTGGCTCAGCAGGGAGGACATCTGCCTTACAGCCAAACCCAGGACGGTTCAAATCCCTTGTTTTCAAGTGTCCAGGACAGCCCCTCTCCAAGACTGGACCCTGGAGATTCTGAGTTTTGGAGTCCATCAGCCAGAGGAGGCATCACACTTATGTACAGTACGGATGTGAATCGTTTTTTGACGATTTAAAAAAATCGTCAGATATTTTTTTAAATCGTCAAAAATCGTTAGAGTCGCAATACAATAGAAATTCCCCCGATTTATCGTGAAAAATCATAAATCAGGGGAGGGGGGGAGGGCGGGAAAACCGGCACACCAAAACAACCCCTAAACCCACCCCGACCCTTTAAAACAAATCCCCCACCCTCCCGATCCCCCTCAAAATGTTTTAAATTACCTGGTGGTCTAGTGGGGGGGTCCCGGTGCGATCTTCCGCTCTCGGGCCATCGGCGCCATTTTGGCTGCCACTAATATAAATGGCGCCGATGGCCCGATAAACCCCCCCCCCCCCCCAAACATTTTACACATACCTGGTGGTCCAGGGGGGCCGCGGGGAGCGATCTCCCGTTCCCAGGCCTTCGGCTGCGCTAAAAAAAAATGGCGCTGATGGCCCTTTGCCCTTACCATGTGACAGGGCAAAGGTAGCACCGGCGCCATTTTGAATATTGGCAATACGGCCTGAGTGCAGGAGATCGCTCCCGGATCCCCGCTGGACTCCCAGGGACTTTTGGCCAGCTTGGGGGGGCCTCCTGACCCCCACAAAACTTGCCAAAAGTCCAGCGGGGGGTCCGGGAGCAATCTCCTGCACTCAGGCCCTATTGCCAATATTCAAAATGGCGCCGTTGCTACCTTTGCCCTGTCACATGGTAAGGGCAAAGGGCCATCGGCGCCATTTTTTTTTAGCGCAGCCGATGGCCTGGGAACGGGAGATCGCTCCCCGCGGCCCCCCCTGGACCACCAGGTATGTGTAAAAAGTTTGGGGGGGGGTCGGGAGAGTGGGGGAGGCTAAGGGGGTAATTTTAAAGGGTCGGGGTGGGTTTTTTTTTTATCGGAGCGGGCCTCACTAAAAAGTCCAGCGGGGGACCGGAACGACCTTCTGCAGTCGAATCGTGTTGCCGTACGGCCGGTGCCATTTTGCCGTACAGCAAAATGGCGCCGACCGTACGGCATGGTCAGCGCCATTTTGCTGTACGGCAAAACGATTCGAGTTTAGGAGGTCGTTCCCGGACCCCCGCTGGACTTTTGGCAAGTCTTGTGGGGGTCAGGAGGCCCCCCCAAGCTGGCCAAAAGTCTCTGGGGGTCCAGCGGGGGTCCGGGAGCGATCTCCTACGCTCCTGACGTCGGGGGACAAAAAAACAAAATGGCGCGCTACCTTTTCCCTGCTGTCATATGACAGGGCAAAGGTAGTGCCGGCGCCATTTCTACAATGCACCGGACGTCCGAGAGTAAAAGATCACACCGGGACCCTCCCTCTGGACCCCAGGTAATTTAAGGCATTTTGGGGAGGTTCGGGAGGGTGGGGGATTTATTTTAAAGGGTCGGGGTGGGTTTTAGGGATGTTTTAGTGTGCCGGTTTTCCCGCCCTCCCCCGATTTACGATTTACACGATATTTTAAAAAACAAAACCGCGACGATAAGATTCCCTCCCCCCCCCAGCCGAAATCGATCGTTAAGATGATCGATCACACGATTCACATCTCTACTGTTTACAGAAAGATTATAAATGTAGTCTCATTGGAAACATAGCAAACCAAATTGTAGGAGCGAAACTACCTTAAAATTGGCAAGTACTCAGTGTTCTTTTCAACTAATGTGTTAAATTATCAATCAAAGAAAGTGTGATCCTAGTTGTAAAAGAAGTTCTTGCTTTTTGGGAAAAGGGACAAATTCCCCCAAAACAAGTGATCATTGCATTGAAAAAGTTATATCACTACATAAAGAATGGCAAGATTTACAGAGACTCGGATGTGGAAGTGAAAAAACAAACAAAATTCCTGGATAAATTAGATGATTTATTCTAAGTTGCACATGAGAATGAGTTAAACATCATTAAGAACGAAGAGGTTTTTATTATTGCAATGCAAAAAAGGACGATCAGATTCCATGGCTGGCATTGATCGCAAATTTAAAGCCAGTGAAGAAAACAAACAGGAACGCATAGAAAAGGAAACAGAGAGAAGAGAGAACTTACGAGGAAATAGAATGATCTTATTACATTTTTATTGTTATTTCGATTTTAGACGTTATTTTGCAAAGTATGTATTTTTCTTTTGGTTTCAATTTTTGCTCAATATCTTTGCTAATTTTTATTTCATGTAAATAATTGTATGAAGAAAATAGTTATAAATAAAATTGTCTTTCGATTATGCTTGACTATTATTTTCCCAAACAATGGGGGTTATTTTCCAAGCCGCGTTATGGGGCTTTTCGCATGCGAAAAACACCTTAATGCATGCGAAAAGCCCCATAACACATGGTGCGATGCTAATTTAGAAAAGGGGAGGAGTTTGGAGCAGGATTTCTGGCCAAATGGGCTGGCTTTGTGAAGCCATGTCACACAGTTTTAACACAGGAAATAACTACACCTTTTTCTTTGCGTTAAGTTGTGTGACATGGCTTTATTGCCAATAAAGGCCCTGACCTCAGTGGTCAAAGTATGAGAAAAATAACTGTGAAAGCTTGCAGGGCAGACTGCATGGGCCATTTGGTCTTCTTCTGCCATCATTTCTATGTTTCAATGTTTTCGCATATAGGGACAGATTTTCAGAGTTATACGCGCCGGGCCTATTTTCAAAAGGCCCAGCAACGCAAGTAAAGCCCCAGGACATGTGTAAGTCCCAGGGCTTGCAAAAATGGGTGGTCTGGGGGGTGGGGGCGGGGCCTCCACACGGACGTTGTGACGGGGATCGCGCACCGACAATTGGCCAGCGTGCGCAACTTACGTCAGACCCAGGGCTGAAATAAGTTTTATAACAAAAGAAAAACTGTCAAAAAGGTAGAGGGAAGGCAGCGCAGCTTAGCACGAGCAAGGTACACAATTGTGCACCCCCTTGCACGCGCCGACCCCCGATTTTATATAAGGCCCACCTAGTTACTTGAGGTGAGGATTAGGTATTAGTGTAGGGGTTGGGGGCCACCTTGACATTCAGAGTGAGACGTACAAACAGAACAGTACACTGTTGTGAAGATTTGATGTCCTTCGGAGTGAGGAAACTCACCCAATGTTGAGATTTGTACAATGTTCTCTCAACCTAGCTTGATGTTACCTAAGTAGAGAGTCCATCAAGATAGGTTATCGCACTTTGTGGTAATACTTATGCAAAGCACTAAGATGGTGCACTTTGCGATAAATAAGCTATTACCATAAAACATGCCCCTCTTCCTATCGCATATGATAGTTTGATGAATCCCGGTCAATGTTTGAAAATGAAATACAAAAGTTTGAAATAAATACTAATTTTTGGTGAAATTTGAAAATTTAAGGTCTTTGAGGGGTCACCATATAATAGTTCAGTTGAGCTGAAATTTGGCAAGGAATACTTTTTCATATATTGGAGCAAGATTAGAGATTGGGTGCAAAGAATTTCAAAAGTTGAAAAATAATGGCCACCCTAAGCTCCAATTTCCAAACCTCTCTAATTTCACAGATGGTTACAAAATATATGCTGATGACATTTAATTTTTCATCCATTTGCACCTCACATGGGATAAAACCCTTGAACATCTTGTTATGCTTTGGCTCCTGAAGAAGGAGGAGTTAGCAATCTGAGGACCTGCTAGGGAGTAGCATTCTGTTAGGAATCTGCTTCTGTGGTAGGAGGAGTTAGCGATCTTATTATGAGCGAGCTCCTCTGGAGGGAGGAGCTAGCTATCTGTGGTGATTAAACTCCTATGAAGGGGAGGAATGAGCAAGCTGGTTGTGAATGTCACCTCAAGAGGGAGGAGTTAACAATCTGTTATGAATCTCCGTACGGAGTAGCAATCTATTATAATCTATTCCTGAGGAAGGAGAAGTTAGTATACTGATATGCTCAGCTCCTGTAGAGGGAGTAGTAACAAACTGTAATTAATCTGTAGCTGAAGACTCCTGGTGAGGAAGGAGTAGCCATCTGTTACCAGTGGAGTGCTTGGAGAGAACACTCAGCTGTAGAGGAATGTAGATAGGTGACTCCTTGGGCCGAAGACAGATGACTGTGCCCCCAGGAGGATATCCTGAGAAGGACCACCGGCTAGGCTTGAGTACAGAGACAGACACAGATAATTCATTTATTAGACAGGTTAGTAGAACCACCAGAGGTGGCAGTAGTGAGCTAATATGCCCGGCAGGGCTGAAGTCCCTCAGGTACTGGAACAGCGATCCCAGGGTTTCTGAGCTGTAGAGAAACTATAGATAGTGAGTAGACAGGATATGCTGTGTTCATAGCCAGAACTGGATGACAGTCAGATCTCACATAAGGTCTTTAGAAAGCTCAGTAGCTGGAAAGGGTTAGGCCCTCGAGGAGCGAGTACCTGGTTCCAGGGAAAACTCTGAGAGAGTGATGTAACTCACAGTTGTCTGTATCTGTGATAGCTTCCAGGCAGTAGAGAATTTTCAGAGTGTTCAGGAGCATGGGCCCTCGAGGAGCGAGTACCGGTTCCTATCGGCAATCTGAAATAGAGAAAATAGAGCGAGGCCCCCCGGGTACTCCTGGTAAGTCCGAGGAGGCAGAGTAGCTTGGATGAATCCTTGCTAACTCAATTTGTTAGCAAATACTACGACCTTTTATATTGGAAGCGGATGACGTCAGTTCAGGGGGATGCCCCTGAGGTTCGCGCCCTTGCTAGTACATATTTCGAAGCTCATGCGAGTGCGAGCCCTATGTCATCAGGAACATGGCGGATCCACAGCGTCGTGCCGCTCTGGGGACGCCGGAGGAAGACGGCAAGAAGACGCCGTGGCAGCAACCCATCCATCAGGCCCGAAAGGGAGTCGCCACAGTAGTAAGGAGGGCAGAGTGAGGGCGTCGAGCAGCGATGGACGCAACACATCTTCAGTTTTGTATTTCTTTTGTTAAACAGTAGCTTCATCAAAACACTTTCCCTTAATAGAAGAGGACCAGAAGGCTCATCTGCATACTGCTCCCAGCATCCCTCAAGAGAGGAGTCGAGAGGTCACCGCAAGCGATCCAGGGATTGAATTCCACAGCCCCAGCTTCCAGAGGCCCTGCACCCTTTACAGTAGAAGCGGACAGGAAGGTTCATCTGCATACTGCTCCCAGCATTCCCCAGGAGAGGCGTCCAGAGGTCACCGCAAGTGATCTAGGGATTGAATTCCACAGCCCCAGCTTTCATTAAAAATCAATCAGGGTCTTATCTAAATCATACTATTGTACTAGGCCTCATTGAAAGTTTAATCATCCCCTTGTAGGATACTAGCTGATTAATTAGTAAATTCAACTGTAAATTTAAAATACTCTAATTCCAACTCCCTTAGTATCCTAAACTTAACTAGGAACTCAATAAAACTAAGATGAAGGCAGCAGCAAAAGGGGGGCTTTCCAGTCTTTTGCATTGTGTCACATGTATGAATTTTTACCTGCCGGTGAGAGATTGTATGTGTGCACTCGGTGCAAAGAGCTCCTGGCTCTCAGGGAATGAGTCCAATCTCTGGAGACTAGAGTAGCAGACTTGGAGTTGCTGAGGCTGACAGAGAGGTACATTGATGAAACCTTCAGGCACATAGTAGCCAAGTCCCAAATCCAGTCTGGCAGCCCCAGTGCTGCCTTGGATCAGAAAGGTCTCCCAGTAGGAGAACATCACCCTGGTGTAGCAGGAAGTGATCCTGTAGCAAGGACCTGCTCTCCAGGTGATGTCCTCTCGCACTGAGGACAAGTCTCCCAGGGCTACTGCCCAGCAGGGAAGGGTTAGGCCGGCCATCATAGTTGGTGATTCAATTATTTAAAATGTAATAGGGTGGCTGGTGGACGAGGACCACCTGGTAACTTGCCTGCCTGGTGCGAAGGTGGCAGACCTCAAGTGACACCTAGATAAGATTATAGACAGTGCTCAGGAAGAGCCAGCCGTCGTGGTATGTGGGCACCAACAATATAGGAAAATGTGGGAGAGAGGTTCTGGAAACCAAATTTAGGATTCTAGGCAGAAAGCTGAAATCCAGAACCTCCTGGGTGGCATTCTCTGAAATGCTTCCTGTTCCACGTGCAGGTCCCCAGAGGCAGGCAGAGCTCCAGAGTTTCAATGCATGGATGAAACGATGGTGCAGAGAAGAGGGATTACGTTTTGTAAGGAACTGGGGAACCTTTTGGGAAAAGAGGAGACTTTTCCAAAAGGATGGATTCCACCTTAACCAGAGTGGAACCAAGCTGCTGGCACTAACTTTCAAAAAGGAGATAGAGCAGCTTTATACTAGAAGAAGGGGGAAAGCCAACAGTCACTCAGCAGTGCATGGTTGGGACAATGTATCCTTGAAGGATACTAATGAAACAGGAGAGTTAGGGCATCCCAACAGAGACGTTCCAATAAAAGCAAATGTAGTCTATGTGCCTATATGTAAAAAATCACCGAAGCTAATGATTTCCAAATTATCCCTAACAACTGAAAAGCAGGTTGTTAATACAAACAAAAAACACACTTTGAAATGTCTGTAGGCCAATGCCAGAAGTCTAAGAAGTAAGATGGGAGAGTTAGAGTGTATAGCAGTAAATGATCAGATTGACATAATTGGCATCACAGAGACTTGGTGGAAGGAGGATAACCAATGGGACAGTGCTATATCAGGGTACAAATTATATTGCAATGATAGGGAGGATCAACATGATGGGGGTATGGCACTTTATGTCTGGGAGAGTATAGAGTACAACAGGATAAAGATCATACAAGAGACTAAGGGGTAGATTTTTAAAAAATGCGCGTTCGCGTACTTTTGTTGGCGCACCAGTCGCAAACAAATGTACGCTGGATTTTAGTAGATACGCGCGTAGCCGTGCGTATCTGCTAAAATCCAGGATCAGCGCACGCAAGGCTGCCGATTTTGGGCAGCCGGCGCGCGCCGAGACGCGCAGCCTGCCTCCGTTCCCTCCGAGGCCGCTCCGAAATCGGAGCGGCCTCGGAGGGAACTCTCTTTCGCCCTCCCCTCACCTTCCCCTCCCTTCCTCTACCTAACCCACCCCCCCGGCCCTATCTAAACCCCCCTCTAAATCCGCGCGCGCCAGCAGGCTGCTGGCGCGCCGAGACGCAACCCAGGGGTGGTTCCGGAGGGCGCGGCCACGCCCCCGGGCCTGCCCCTGAAACGCCGCGTCCTGCCCCCAAAACGCCGCATCGATCGGCCCCGCCCCCGACACGCCCCCGACAAAAAACCCCGGGACTTACGCGAGTCCCGGGGCTCTGCACATGCCGGCAGGCCTATGGAAAATAGGCGCGCCGGCGCACAAGGCCCTGCTCGCGTATATCCGGGCGGATTTACGCGAGCAGGGCTTTTAAAATCCGCCCCTTAGGTTCCATATTAGGAACTACCACCCAGGAAAAAGATCTAGGCATCATAGAGGATAATACTTTAAAATCGTCGGCTCAGTGTGCTGCAGCAGTCAAAAAAAGCAAACAGAATCTTAGGAATTATTAGGAAGGGAATGGTTAATGAAACAGAAAATGTCATAATGCCTCTGTATTGCTCCATGGTGTACAATTCTGATCGCCGCATCTAAAAAAAGATATAGTTGCGATGGAGAAGGGCAAGCAAATTGATAAAGGGGATGGAACAGTTCCCCTATGAGGAAAGGCTGAAGAGGTTAGGGCTGTTCAGCTTGGAGAAGAGACAGCTGAGGGGGGATATGATAGATGTCTTTAAGATCATGAGAGGTCTTGAACGAGTAGATGTGAATCGGTTATTTACACTTTCGGATAATAGAAGGACTAGGGGGCATTCCATGAAGTTAGCAAGTAGCACATTTAAGACTAATCGGAGAAAATTCTTTTTCACTCAATGCACAATTAAGCTCTGGAATTTGTTGCCAGAGATTGTGGTTAGTGCAGTTAGTGTAGCTGGGTTCAAAAAAGGTTTGGATAAGTTCTTGGAGGAGAAGTCCATTAATTGCTATTAATCAAGTTTACTTAGGGAATAGCCACTGCTATTAATTGCATCAGTAGCATGGGATCTTCTTGGTGTTTGGGTATTTGCCAGGTTCTTGTGGCCTGGTTTGGCCTCTATTGGAAGCAGGATGCTGGGCTTGATGGACCCTTAGTCTGACCCAGCATGGCAATTTCTTATGTTCTTATGTAAAAATTGAGTTTCTTTTAATCCATAGGCCTCACTCTGTTTCTCAGCACGACTTTATATCCATTGACAATTTCAGTTTTCCTATTAACGCACCTATAAAAAATCTAGGTGTCTGGATTGCCTCCTCTCTCTCTTTTCAACCTCAAATCAAGTCTGTAATTAGAGCTGGTTTTTTAAAATTACGTATATTAGCTGGTCTATGTCATGTTCTATATTATCAAAATTTTCTCATCATTGTCCAGGCTATTATTTTTCCTCATATTCAATATTGGTACAGTCTTTATTTTGGTCTTCCCTCTAATTCTCTATATTCTCTACATCTTCTTAGTTCTGCTGCTAGACTGATTACCAGTGCTAAACATTTTGAACATATTACTCCTGTACTTAAAAAATTGAAGTGGCTACCAATCCAACAAAGAATACATTACAAAATTGGCATGACTATCCTTATTAGGGCAAATGCTTTATTGAAAATCTATAAATCATCTCGAGAATTGAGATCTTCTCAATGCGGACTCTTGTTCATGGGCAAATGCTTTATTGAAAATCTATAAATCATCTTGAGAATTGAGATCTTCTCAAAGCGGACTTTTGTATATACCATTTGTACGTCATGCCCGCCTTTCAGTAACAAGGGAGTTTGCTTTTTCTGTTGCAGCACCCATTTTCTGGAATTCGTTACCAATGGCCTTTCAGCTACAAGACTGCCTTAAGAAATTCAGACTTCTTTTAAAAAGTTTCTTATTGAAGCAGGCATTTGTTTGATAGCAGTTCGCTAAACCTGTTATTAGGCATTTGCAGCTTGTAATTATTTTTTGTTTGTTAGTCTATTGAATGTTTTTATATTTTTTATGTTTATATTTTTATGTTTATGTATTTATTATGAATGTTATTTTTATTGTAAATCACTTAGACCTTTTTTGAGTTAAGCAAGTCATAAATAAATTAAAATGAAAATCTGACTTGTGTCCCTGTTCCAGAAGGGAGAAAATTGGGCCAGTCTTACTTGTTACCACACAGCTTTGGAGTGTAAGTTATCTGTAGTCCCTGATTCTTCCTTTTGAAATCATGTTTCAGAATGGGGTTGACCAAAAGCCTGCACTGGCCTGCAATCTCCCTCCTGAAACAGGGTACCTTGGTTGTTCTGAGGTTGCCCCTGCTCTGGTCAATAATTTGGCCTGTATGAAGGGAGAATAAACAGCCAAGACACAGACTCAAAGCTCTGGAAGAGATAATGGAAACATGCCATTCTGGAGATCCCATGAGCACTTACATTGAACTTACAGCTTTCTATTCCTTGTTCTCTCTATAGATTGAGGATCTAAAGAAGGCAGCCTGGGAGCTGAGGCAAAAGGAAGGGGAGTGGCTGGCAGGAGAAGCACCATCAGAGAGATATCAGCAAGGTCTGTCTATTTCCTGGTTCTATCACTGGCTTCACTTTTGCCCTCCCACTTTACATTACTATATCTCTGCCTACAGCTTCCAGAAACTAGGGATGTGCATTCGTTTTCAACGAATGTGCAATCCGCAAAGCATAAGTCCCTATTCGTTGTATTCATGGGTTTGTGACATGCATCGTGATCCCCACGAATAAAACATATCATATTAGTTTCATTCTTTTGGCTCGCAGTGATTTCTTAACGGCCATTTGAAATAGGAAAAGGCCATGTGGAAGTATCCATAGCAAAAACCAGCCCTTTCCTGTGAGTCATAACTGACCTCACAGCCCTGTCTGTCCCACTGAGACAAGCTGCTAGCAGTGACATTTTGCTGCTTATTTTTATATTTTACCCCCTGGAGTAAGTTGCAAGCAGGATTTGGGTGTTGTGGAGGGGAGATATATTCAATTTCTAGCTAGTTTGATAGAATTTTCAATTGAAAAAGATATTTCTTCGTTTTTGTTGCTGTGCCAAGCCAGGCTTTTTTGTTAACTGCAGTTTTTTTTTTATTGAACTCAGACTGTCTCTCTGTGGTCTTTTAAGCCAAGAAGGCAGTGCACTGAGCATCAGTGGGCACTGGGCAGTTTTGCAGATTCACATATACTGGTAGAGCAGTGCTCTTTTAAGCCAAGAAGGCAGTGCACTGAGCATCAGTGGGCACTGGGCAGTTTTGCAGATTCACATATACTGGTAGAGCAGTGCTCTTTTAAGCCAAGAAGGCAGTGCACGGGGCATCAGTGGCCAGTTTTGCAGACTCACATATATTGGGACAGCGGTACTGTTACGAATGGGCTCCGGTCAGGAGTCGTGAACACCACCCAGAAGGGTGGCTCCAGGTGGAGAGAGACAGGAATGGCTAGAAACAGTGTCTGGGTCCAGGCTGGGTCAGGACAGGCGGCAAGTAGCAGTGTCTGGGTCCAGGCTGGGTCAGGGCAGGCGGCAAGTAGCAGTGTCTGGGTCCAGGCTGGGTCAGGGCAGGCGGCAGATAGCAGTGTCTGGGTTCAGGCTGGGTCAGGGCAAGGCAGGTCAGAAGGCCCGTAGGCCACACACACACAGAAGGCCCTTAGGCCGTGCAAGGCAAGGCAAGGCAAAGCAAGGAATGAATAAGGCCCAAAGGCCACGCAAGGCAAGGAATAAGGCCCGAAGGCCGCGCAAGGCAAGGTCCTGGGACCAAATGCACAGCAAGCAGGGAAGGAAGGCTAGAGCAGGGAGCCCAGGCGAGCTCGATGCCGAAGCACCGAGGGAACTGTCAGGCAGGGTTATAAGGGACAGCCCAGAACATAGAGTAGACAGGGGAGATGGACTGGGCCTGTTAGGAGCGCCAGCACTAGAGGGACCCCTGGTGGTGAGGCGGTTGCACTGCAGCCATAGCCGTAATAGGTACTCTCTGAAACCAAATACTCAGCAGGCCTCTTTTTTTAGTTACAAGTTTGGTGTGTGCACATACAGCGGTCACTGTTTAAGTGTACATCCAGGCACTGCTTCTTGGGCCTGTGGACAGTTTTGCAGACTTACATATATTGGGACAGCGGTGCTCTTTTAAGCCAAATCCCCAGTAGGCCTCTTTTGGAAATAATTCTGTTAATTGAAATCCCTAGTAGGCAGTGACATTAAATCCATGAAGTCAGGGAAAGCTAGACATGGTCGAGTGATTGGGACTGGAAGAGAAGGCACTGGCAGAGGAGGCACTTCAAAATGTAGTGCTAGTCCCCCATTAAAGTTAAAAAGGGACCTGTTCCAATCTAAAATCTCTGGAGGGGCAGGCAATACCATTCGGAAAAAAATGAAATTTAAAGATGATGCATCGCCACCACCTGTTTCTGACCCTGTAGTTTTGGAGGTGAGGGAAGGGGAGGCTGAGTCATGCAAGACAAAAGGGTGACACCCAAAAGCAGCAGTGCGACAGCAGACTCGACTTAGCATTGAAAATATAGTGCAGGCACTGTTTGCTTCTGATTCCGATGAAGAATCATTTTGTGTGGGATTCTCATCATCAGAAATGGAAGAAGAAATAGCTGAAGAAGGTTTAGGAGGATTAGTTAGCCTCCACTTCAGTGCTGCAGGGGAGAGATGAAACTGATGATGAGGAGGAGGAAGACCAGTCAGCGCAGGCACAGAGTGTGATTGATGCCCCTGGCATTGCTTCTCAGGGTCCACCCACTACTTCAGCTCCAGTGCCAGCATCCACCCCGAAGGCTATAAAGGGATCATGAAAGAAATCTGTGATCTGGAGCCACTTTAAAGTGACGGAGGACCCGCATTTTGCTCAGTGTAATTATTGTGCCAGGGCTATTAGCAGAGGCAAGCAAATGGGACATCTAACTAATTTTGGCATGATGTATCATATGCAGAAGCAACACCCAACAGTACTGCCATCTGGGGATGGTGGCAGTACCAGTCAGGGGACCCCTTTTTCCAGGCAGCACAAAGTGGTTGAAAAGGAGCAGAGTCACCCCATGCCCTCAGACCCTTCTAGCAATCAGGTGGCAGGACAGCAGCCCCCTGCCATGTGGCAGAAACGACAACCCACAATGGAGGAAATGGGGTGGTGTTCGGTGACCCTATCCCGAGGAAGGAGGCAGGCAGCCTCAAAAGTTGAAACCAGGAGCATTAGGGAAATGATTGCCCTTGATGACCAGCCCTTTCAGATAGTGGGGAATAGAGATGTGAATCGTGTCCTCGATCGTCTTAACGATCGATTTCGGCTGGGAGGGGGAGGGAATCGTATTGTTGCCGTTTGGGGGGGTAAAATATCGTGAAAAATCATGAAAAATCGTAAAAAATCGAAAAAAATCGAAAAAACGTAAAATCGCAAAACCGGCACATTAAAACCCCCTAAAACCCACCCCCGACCCTTTAAATTAAATCCCCCACCCTCCCGAACCCCCCCCCAAATGACTTAAATAACCTGCGGGTCCAGCGGCGGTCCGGAACGGCAGCGGTCCGGAACGGGCTCCTGCTACTGAATCTTGTTGTCTTCAGCCGGCGCCATTTTCCAAAATGGCGCCGAAAAATGGCGGCGGCCATAGACGAACACGATTGGACGGCAGGAGGTCCTTCCGGACCCCCGCTGGACTTTTGGAAAGTCTTGTGGGGGTCAGGAGGCCCCCCCCCAAGCTGGCCAAAAGTTCCTGGAGGTCCAGCGGGGGTCAGGGAGCGATTTCCCGCCGCGAATGATACAAAATATCTGGATACATCAATATACCGTCTGATTTGTTCAGTACGATTTTGAGAGTGACACGTTGATAGACTGAGAAGCAGAGATAATTATATGCACGACTAAGCCCCTGATGCAGCCTAAATTGGCGAAACTCGGCCGGAGTCGGGCTTTGTGAAACAATAAAAAATCTTTCCACGGTATAAGGTTGTCTCATTTTTGTTTTCGCCTTATTCAAGACATTGCCACCCGGTGGAATTCCACCTTTATGATGCTGCAGAGGTTAGTGGAGCTGCAGATGCCCCTTCATGAACTTTCTGCGTCAATGGACATAGGTGTGCATAGTCCCTTAGGGCATCATAATTGGTTAGTTATGAGTCAGCTGGTAAAAATCCTGCAGCCCTTCAAGGATGTCATGGAGGAGCTGAGTTCCAGAAGTGCCAACTTGGCTGACATCATCCCTATCGTTAATTTTCTGGAGGAAAATTTGGAGGGCTTTAAACAGGAAGAGGGAATGACAGCAGAGGTGCTGCATTGTCTTGACTTTTTGCAGAAGCAGGTGCAAGAGAGATTAAGGCCTTTAACACAAGACCAAACATACATGCTCGCCACAATGTGATCCCTGTGTGAAAGGGAAACTCGCCCTACAGTATGATTGTCTCCTATTGGTGAAGGACCTGCTGTTAGTAAAAGTCCTTGAACTGGAGCACATTAGGCAGAGACAGATTAGGCATGAAGCAGAGGAGGAAACTGCAGGCACTTCAGAGAGTAGTGCTAGCCCAAGCAGGAGCAGCACTCTGTCAACAACCGCTAGTACTTCCTCCTCCACTTCAGTACGCCAAAGCCATGTTGCCCGTAAAGAATCATCTGTTCTGCAATGGGCTAGAGAGAAAGCAGCTGGCATGAGTGACTCTCAGCCCATCCAAGCAAAGGAGACACCAGCACAAATATCAGTGACATGGTATCTGTCAGAGCCCACCGAGGACATACAGACAGACCCACTGGCATATTGGGCACAGAAGTCCACTGACTGGCCACACCTAACTAAAATGGCTCAGCGATATCTGTCATTTCCACCAACCAGTGTGCCCAGTGAACGTGTATTTTCAATGACAGGGGATATCATGAGCCCTCACCGCTCAAGGCTGGCACCAGAGTTGATGGAACTGCTAGTGTTTTTGAAAATAAACGTGCCTTTGCTTGGGTTTCCAAATTTTCCTTGTGAATGGCAAGATGAATAAGCAATTGAAAGCCTTGCAGCATCTCCAACTGCCTCCTATGCTCCAGATAATATCAACACATGTACCTGACCTAAAACGCTGTGCCTGTCTGCCCAGCCCTTATGTCACTACAAGGGGCTGACCTCAAACGCTGTGTCTGCTTGAGTTTTGTTCTAGTATTTCTAATTTCAGTTTCATGTATTTGAGCATCACGTCTTCCCAGAATATTCTTTTTCCTGTTTTGCAAGATTTGGAATGTAAGAACATAAAGCTGACTTAAGATGTTTGGAGCTTGCATACTTCATATACTCAATAGTTTTCATGACCTTCATAATATGGGCCATTTTTCCCTAAATCTTTCTTAGGTGCCAACTTTAATGTTTCTAGTACTATAGAAAACTGGTGGTAGTTGCACTCTAGTTCATCCTCTTTGTTCCCATAGTTTACAGAGGCACTGTGTAAACTAAAAAGTCAACATAGGTTGATATTGTAGATTTGGATTTGAGTAGCAGTCGCCCATTGCTCCTACCATGTGACAGGGGCCGACCAATGGCACTGGTAGCCCCTGTGACATAGTAAGGGCAAAGGCTATCTGCGCCATTTTGAATACCAAAGTTGTAGGATCCACAAACAACAGGAAATAGTGATCAATACTATAGTAATATAAATCCTGTAAAATGTATGAGTGGGAGAGTAAAAACTCAAAGTGACCTCATACGTAATGCCCGAAGGCTACAAGCTTGAACAAGCTTTCAGTGGCAAGGGCCTTTTTTAATCATTGGTCACTGTGAGCTATTTTTTGGGGAATGCTTCCGTGTCTGGAGCTGTACCATCTATGTGCACTGATTTTAGGAACGCTTCCGTACCTGAAGCTGTACCATCAATATGTACTTATCTTGCAGCTGCTGACAGACGACTCACGGCAAGGCAACAGACTGATCACCAGCATCGCAGAAAGCCATGCTGAGACGCCAAACGTACAGCCAGATAAAAATGTTCCCCTTGCATTTATTGGACCAGCAAGGTTTGCATCCGACCCCCTGAAGAAGGAGGCTCTCTCCGAAACACTAAGTGTCGGTATTACATCGGATTCTCCCAGCCGCACCATATTAAAGCCGCACTATATCCAAGCTCTCCAATGTGAAATCTGGACAGGAGAGTGCAGGGTGGGGTTTATTCGTTAGTGATACATTGTATTCGTGGGGGTTCGACATATGTTTCGTGACCCCCACAATTACAACGAATATGGCATATACGTTGTGGATTGCCAATACATTGCAAACGAATGCACACCCCTAGTATCTCCTGCAATTCCTCTTGACTCAGGTTGTGTCCTCCCTCCTCCTCTTCATCCTGCTGATCCTCTCTGGAAGAGACAGGTACCTGATTTGGCTAGGTTATGAGGCATGCATCAAGCTACAAAAATCTCACAGTAGGGTTCTAAAGAAGGCATTCCCCCAGATCTGTGGGGGCAATGAAAATGTTTTTAAGTAGGCCAAAGTTTCTCTCAATGACTGCCCTGGTCTGCCACTGAGCCCTGTTGTAGCAAAATCTGCAGTAGTCTGTGGGTTAGCGGGATCTTGAGCCAGGTTTTGAGTGTATATCCTCTATTACTTGTAGGGGAGAAGGCAGAGCAGAGTTCCTTATCCCATAGTGCTGGGCAGTGGGGCAGTTCACTAGTAGAGGTTGGAGCGGTCCACTTAGATATCAGCAGGAGAAAAAAGAAGAGAGAACTTGCTGTATGGTCATAGTGATATGTGCATTCCTACTTAAAAGCCAGCCCTCAATGATGTGCCCTTCCTGGAAGCGGTCATGAATTCCTGACTGCGAGAGGATATAGGCATCATGACTGGATCCCAGAAACATGGGCACGATGTCCATGATGAACCCCTTGGCATTACAGTACAGACCACCTGCATATTGAGGGAGTAGAAGTCTTTGTGCTTGCAATAGATGGCCTTATCATGCCCTGGTGCCCTTTTAGGGATGTAAGTACAATTGATAGCCCCCAAGACAGAGGGGAAGTGTTTAATGTTGTAGAAATCAGTTATTTTTTTGTTGTTGTTGTTTCTGCTCCAAGGGAAAGATATATAGTTATGTTTTCCTGAGAAACACAACCATGAACTGCTCTCTCTATATATGGAGATGGCAGACTGGCTTATTCCAGCCATGACTCTTAGAGGTGTTTGGAAGTTGCCAATGGCCAAAAATGCCAAGGCAGTAGTAACCTTGATGTTTGCTGGCAAGGCAAGGGCACCTGAGTGTGTAAGGGCACAGGTCCTGCTCCAATTGTTGGCATAGTTACAGCATGGTTTCCTTGTTGAATTTGAACCTGCGCAGAACTTGATCCTCCAGCAGATTAAAAAACTGTGCCCTAGTCTTGTGCATTGTTTTGTAGGGGATATCTCCTCCTCTTCCACCTTCTCCTACTTTGTTTTCTTTCCCTCCTCAACTATTATGCCATGAGTATCCATAAGTCAGTCATTTTGAAAATAGATTCTCTACTACTGACTCAACTCCCAGTATGGCCCAGTCTGTCCCACTTATAATCACTCCCACCTCCCAGTATGTCTCAGTTAACCACAGTTTAGCCCAGTCTATTCCAGGTATAATCACTCCTACCCCAATATGTTCCAGTCTGTCCCAATTATTCCCCAGTATCACTCCCTCTCCCTAGCTTGCTGCCATATCCACTCATCCGAAGAAGCCAGCCCACCAAACACTAAGTTGAAAAACACCATGAACATTTGAACTTGGCATGTAAATGAGCAGGAATAAATCTACTCATGCAGCATTGATGATGTTCGCGCATAGGTTGTTTTTAAAATAATTATACACATATGTGCAAAGCACACCCAGTTTTCCACACATACTTTTACTCACGAAGGTGCATATATGTGCATATGTGACCGGTTTATAAAATAAAGAATATGCATGGAGGTTTCACATACACGTGTATATGTTCATATTTTTTTTGTGTGTGTAATGTTTTGAAACTTCATGCCAAAATTTGTAATTGTACTACCTCCCACGCCATTGTGCACCCTATAAGAATAAAGTGAGAATTAAAAAGCTAATCCAAAAGGCCATGCTTTCAGATTTTTGTCTATATTCCAAAACAGAAGACATATGATGAATATCAGCCGGAACACTATTCCATACCTGCAGGGCTGCAAATGAAAAAAAAACCATTCTTTCATCACAGAAAGTCTCACTTCTCTCAGCAAAGGTAATTGCAATAAATGCTTTTCTTCTGATCTAAGATCACTCTGGTTGGGGTATATTTCCTCAGTTTCTCCCTCAGTCAAACAGTGCAAACACTATGCAAAATTTGTAAAAACAACAATCATGCAAAAAAAAAAAAAAAAGCCCAGGAAGCTACTGAAGCTGTTGCAGGATAATGGAGGAAAGAGTGTCCCCCCACTTCCCCTACACATACACACACACACACACACACACACAAAACATAACAGTCAAGGCACCACAATGTATAAAGCATGCAGTTTACATTCCCAATGTGTGTGTGTGTGTATATGTTTGTAGATAGATAAATATAGATATAGATACAAACTGATAAACTTTTAAGAAATAGGACAAACTAAACATATTCCAAACTGCATGTATGCTGTCTATACTATAAACATTCTTATCAGGGAATTCATGATGACAAGCCTCCTGGCTGCACACACTTGGTAACATCTTAAACATTCAATTTCACTGAAGAGTAGCACTCAATTGTGCTCAATAATTTTGCTTTTTGAAATCATTTGTGTTTAATAAACCTTCCATTCTCTGTATAAAACCTTGACCCATGCAAACACATTCATTGTATTCTTGGCATCGTGTAGGTGCTTGCTAAATCGTTTCTTAAGTCTTTTGTTGGAGTTGTTCTTTTCTATCACTCCACCAATATATTCATTCATGAAATTCTCTTAAACATTGTTGGACCTTCTTGACAGATATGGGGTAATCTCACCCATTCTTCTCCACTGATGGCACTTTATTGATTTTTCTTTCTTTTCATGGCTGCATGTTGCAGACATAAAACACAAACTAATTTTCTTGAAGAAGCTCTCGCATATTAAGCTAACTATAAAAATCTTATATGGAGACTAGACTTTTATTTAATGATAACTAAGTGTTTTCATAGGAAATAAAACAGGAAATTTCAATGGCATGTCCTCTTTTGTTTCATTTTGTTTTTAAAATGAAATGAAATAAAAACAAAATTTTATTCATTTAAAATAAATGTACCCCCACCACAAAAACAAAAAAATCTTCCAACACTTTACCAAATTCCCCCCCCCCCCCCATTCACCAGCCTCTTATCCCTGCCATCCAAGCTTCATGGGGCAAGAGCAATCCCCAGTCACTCCTGCTCCACTAAAGTAGGAGTAGATAATGGAACCGGTCAACCCAAAGCCAGCACCATTTTGAAAATCTGCCACATGAAAATGGTACCAACTGTTAGTGCCATTTCCTCACATGGCAGATTTTCACAATGGTGCCAGCCTCAGGAAAGATGGCACCATTGTCTACTCCTATACCAGTAGGAAAGAAGTAACTGGGAATTGCTCCTCCCTATGAAGATTGAAAAACTGGAGGAAGGGAGAGTAAAGCCATGGAATATAAACTTTAAGGATGTGCATAGAATTTTTTTCATTGTTTTTTTTTTTATTTGGCTTGTTTCATTGAATGTTTGTTTAATTGTATTTGTTTTGAAATGAAAAGCAAATAGGAAGTTAATTAAAGAAAAAGAAAAACTAAAACAAAATTTAAAAAATAATTGGGTCTGGCCCTAACATTTTTGGTTCATTTGTTTTGTTGTGGTAGGGCCAAACCCACATTTTTTTAAATTTCATTTTATTTTTTCATTTTTTTTAAATTTAATTTGCTGTTTGCTTTTTGTTTCAAAGCAAATAAAATTAAATAAACATTCAATGAAACAAGCCAAATAAAAAAAACAAACCACAAACCCTTTTAATCCATGTAGCATCCTGGATCCACTGATTCTTTTTTTCTGTCATGATTTAAAAAAAAAAAAAAAAAGAAAAGAAAGAAAAAAGAAGAAGAAAAAAAGATAACCCTTCCTAACCCCTCATCATACTGGGTCAGATGTACAAAAAGATTTCTCCCACTAAGCTTGTAGGGGAAAATGCTTTAATGCATTAGGCCTATTGCTGTACTTTAAATAATTAGGTTTTGATAACCTAAATTGACCTGCACTCTATCACACTTCCAAGCTCTTAACATAAATCTGATGTACTATATCTTCCTTTTTCTGTTTCTGTCTCCTCTGAGCATGGCAATCAATATCTGAGAAAAGGGAAACACTGAAATCGCACTTTAGATGACTAAAGTTGGGGAGGTTTACAGCTACGGAAGTGGCTCAGTTTAAGCACATTCAATGTAGAAGCAGAAAAACTGATGTTATTAAATCTGACACGACTATCAAATCTGCCTATCTTCCCTGCCTTCTGCAATACTACAACACTATTTGATCTCTACAGACTGCAATATAGAAATAAAGTAGAAATATGAATTTATTTCAAATAAATTTGCAATCCAAACTGAAAATGGCCATTTGACTCAGTTTGTTTCAAATGAAACAAGCGTTTAATTTGTCAAACCCCAAACATGTTTCATAATTTTTGTTTTAGCAAATAGTGCACACTATTTGCTGAAAATGTAATTAAAAACACACAGATGCCTGCAGCTCCTCCCACCATCTTATCCTCTCTGTAGTGCTGCTGGAAGGATGAAAGGGAAAGGCGTGATCTATAGATCCTCATTAAAAATGACATCATCTCAGGGCTAGCCAGTGCCATGTTGTTTTACAGTCATAAAGTAACATGACAGTAACACAATATAGCCATAAAGCTTATTTTATGGCCGTATTACTATATGGCTGTACTACTTTACAAACAAGCTGGCCAGCCCTGAGACTGGTACCATTTTTAACAAGGGAGGGGGCAGAGGTAATTAGGGATCATTCTTGCCTTTTTACCCTTTCCCGCAGTGCTATAGAGTAAGGGAGTAGTGGGACGGCAGGAAAGGCGATTGGGGGGGGGGGGGGGGGCTTGTTTGGGAAGTATTTTTAAATTTAACGCAATATTTATTTTGGTTTGGCAAATAAGCTGAATTGAAATAAACATTAAATGATTTGAATCCTGAAAAAAAATAACTGAAATGAAAATGTTACCTGTGCGGTAAAATTAAGGTCAACCAATATGACAGGTAATATCTTTTTAATGGACTAACTCAATAAAGGCAGCTTTCAGAGCCACATCAAGATATCACCTTCACCTATAGCTTGTTTATTGAACTTTATTTCTATATATCCAACACAGCAACCACATTTCAGAAGGCAACAAATTCTAGAAGAGTTCTAGAGATATGAATTTATATTGTAGATCAGGGACAGATTTGGGGATTTGCTCAGGCACCGCCTGTACAGGTGCTATCGCTCCACCCCTAGGAAAACCTCTGAGAATTGTATCACGGCGCTGCACTCAGTCACACCTCGGCTCCCAACTGCAGTGGTGATCCTCACAGCAGTGAAGTAAGCCTGCACTTACAGGCCCCACCTCAGCACAGAGAACCAGAGGGGATGGGGCCTATGACCCACCTGCTTAGTCCCCATGCTTACTTCACTGTGAGGATCACTGCTGGGACTGGGATCCAAGGTCTTGGGAGAAGGGGAAGGGGCAGTGATGGAGCCAGTGGCAGCAGGCAGAGCAGGATTGCGGTGTACTAGTGGGGGCAGGAAATGTGTACCCCCCTCCCCAAAACATGTTGCTGCCCTAGGCACAGGCCTAAGAGACATATGCATAAATTCAGGCCTACTGTACAGTTCTAGAAGCAGTATTGATTCTGAAGAAAACTCAGTTCTTGGTAGGCTATGAAGAGTCCTCCATAGATGATCTGCACAAGTTTAAGTTTCACTTGTGTATATCATCATTTATGGCTAATTCTTATGTCAATCCATTGAGAAGTACCACAACCTACAAAGAATCCCTACAAATGGCTAAAACAATTTTTTTCAGTATTAGTGGATCTGAAATTATCTGTTAAGTACTGCCAAACTGCGGACATTTCTTTTCTATTTTTTTTTTGCATGCATAGTGAATGAGGGAGTGAAGGATTTGACATGATACTGTTGGCAGAAGCTTCCCTTTAATTGTAATATTTGCTATACACAGGTTTTGTGATAATCTGTTGATATAAGGGTGAGTGCACATGTGTTTAGATTTCATTAGAAATCTTTGCATCACAATCATACAAGCATTGCCTCCTCCTATTCTCCCCACAATTCTTCTGTTTCTTGGATTGCCTCTCTGACTTATTTATTTATTTATTTATTTGGCACTTTTATATACCGATATTCATGTAACAAGTTACAAATCACCTCGGTTTACATTATAACAAAAACCATTGCAAAAGGATGCATTACATTAAACAGGGGAGAACAAAACTTGGATCCAACGAAATGGGATTAACAAAGATAACTGGGATAGGGTATTGCAGAGGAAAAACATTTGATAGCTCGTCTGTACTCAGAGCGGCTTGCTAGTGATGAAGTTCTACTACGCTGCCTGAAATGTTCAAGGGTCATCAGAGTTAGACAAAGGCTTCGCTAAATAACCATGTCTTTTTTCTTAAAGGTGTTTGGGCATTGTTCTAGTCGAAGCTCCGGAGGGAGGGAGTTCCATTGCGTTGGTCCAGACGTGGAAAGGGCTCTCTTCCTTAATGAGGATTTAATGGGGTGGGCCAGCAAGGTGTCTCTATACGCTGACCTCACCGGTCTGGAGGGCATGTGAAGTCGAAGTGGGAACTTAAGATCCAGGGGGGGTGATATTGTGAATGGCTTTATGGATGATCGTTAGAACTTTATATAAGATTCTGAATTTGATTGGGAGCCAGTGCAGGTTCCGCAGGATGGGTGTAATATGGTCTCTTTTATTGGTCTTGGTCAGAATCCTTGCTGAAGTGTTTTGTAGCATCTGTAAGGGTTTGATGGTATTAGCTGGGAGGCCGAAGAGTAGGGAGTTGCAATAGTCCAATTTTGAGAAAATGATAGCTTGGAGCACTGTTCGAAAGTCAAGGAAGTGGAGGAGAGGTCTCAATCATTTTAAGACTTGATGTTTAAAAAAGCAGTCCTTGGTGGTGGTGTTGATGAAACTTTTGCAGTTCAGTTGGTTGTCCATGATGACTCCTATGTTTCTGACTTGGGGGGAGAAGCATGGTTGATTAGCAGGGAGTGTGTTGGACAATGAGTAATTTCCTTCTTGGGTGACGAGGAGGATCTCCGTCTTCTTGATATCTTATGGCCGTCTTCTAGGATCTTATGGCCCAGACTTATGGCCCAGGTTTTAGATTTCACTTGATTTTAAGGTGAATTAAGCCTGGCATGTATATTACCGGTAATTAAGAGATACGTGAATAAGTTGGGCTTTCAGGCCAAGCAGATTTTAAAAGCCGGGGAGATACGCACATATCTTCCGCAGCACACATATCTACAAAGTTTTCAAAAGGGGGCAGGATGTAGACGTGGTCTGAGCAGGGCATGGGCATTTCAGGATGTGGAGCAGAGTTATGCACGTAAATACTTACGGGATCCGGCGTGCGCCAAGGCCCCCTGATGCGTAATTTTACTTCTAATATGGATGACGTGCAAGTAAGAAAAGAGAGAAAACTAGGCAGGTTTGCAGGCTTTTAAGGGTTGAGGCTAACTGGGGAGAGTGAAGGCTATTAAACTAGGGGGCGCTGGAGGACCTCTCTCTTAACTGGGAAATTGGGGACAAACTGATAAAACTGGGAATGGCATCAGCACAAACGTCTCATTTAAAATTCCCCAATTTATGTGGGAGAAGCGGGATTTGCGCACACCCATGCCCGCACCCATTTAAAATTTGGCACATGTGCACGTGGCCATGCTATTTTATAACATGCATGCATATATACATGTATGTTATAAAATAGCCAAGTCTCTGGGTGCGGGCCAACATAAGCGCAGACATGTGCGCCAGTTTGAAAGTTACCGTCCCTGTTTCCTGCTACTGCTAGAAAAAGAGAGGACTCTCCATATGTATCAAACTTTCATAATACTTTTCTATATATTTTAAATTTAATGCTGAGAAGAGAGTTTTGTCATGCTTGGTCAGCATGGAACAATGAGTACAGAACAGAACAGAATATTACCGTTACATTTTCAAGTAAAATGCCTTTGCTTGCTTGCTTAAGTTTCTTTGGTAATATCTTAAAAAGAATAACATTGTGCCTTTTGCAGCTGCTAAAACAATTCTAATAATTTTCAAAAATGTTTCTCAGTGACTCCTATTGATTACACTAATATGAACTAGACTGCAGGCGGAGATAATCAATGAATAAAAAAACCTCCCCTTTTATCCATGCATGTTCTGCTATGTAATTTTAGCAAGTTATTTATAAAATACTGCCAATGTGTAAGAACTTAAAAACAGGCTTCACTTTTTGACCAGGATTAGCGTCACTATGATTATTATGCATCGGATGAAGAAGACCTTTGTCCTCGAAAGCTCATTCCTCGATAAATCTGTTAGTCCATAAGGTGCCACCAGCCTCTGTGTCAATTTTGCTACTATAGATTTACATGTACATGGGCACCACTTTACAAGCTTTATGATCATCACGACAGTTTCTTGCACCATATCTTTGCAGAAAAAGATCTTTCTCTCTCCTGTCACATTGCTGTCATCAATAGGCATGATTGATCTTGGGTATGAATTTACAAAGGATTTTTGCCATAATGGAAAAAAAAATCTCTCTAAAACCGGTGGTTCCCAAACCTGTCCTGGGAGATTCCAGCCATTCAGGTTTTGAGATTATCCTCCATAACTATGCATGAGATAAATAAATGCAAATCTATTTATATTTATAGATTGCTAATATCAAGCTGAAAGCAGCTTACAATAACACGTACATAGTGGGCTAGATTTTAAAAGCCCTGCGTGCGTAAATCCTGCCGGATTTTCGTGCGCAAATCCTGCCGGATTTTCGTGCGCAGGGCACTCGCGCACCAGCGCGCCTATTTTGCATAGGCTGCTGGCACGCGCAAAGCCTCGGGACGCGCGTAAGTCCCGGGGCTTCGTAAAAGGGGTGGTAGGGGGCGTGTACAGGGCGTGTCTGGGGGGTCAGGGGGGCGGTCCGGGGCGGGTCCAGGGGCATGGTGATGGTTCGGGGGCGGGCCGGGAGGGCGGTCCCGAGTCCCCTGGCACTGCGACCTGTGCCGGAGGATGCCGAGGCGGCGCGCGCAAGTTGCGCCTGCTTCAAGCAGGCGCAACTTGCACAACAAAAGGTAGGGGGGGATTTAGGTAGGGCTGGGGGGTAGGGTAAATAGGGGAAGGTGGGGGGACGTGGAGGGAACGGAGGCAGGCTGCGCGGCTTGGCGCGCGCAGGCTGCCGATTTTGTGCAGCCTTGCACGCGCCGACCCCGGATTTTATAAGATACGCGCGGCTACGCGTGTATCTTATAAAATGCGGCGTACTTTTGTTCGCGCCGGTTGCGCGAACAAAAGTACGCGTGCCTACTTTTTTAAGATCTACCTCAGCATGTGTTATTGTAAAAACAGGATAAAAGCAGTAAAACCATTAGACTGCTTCCATTGTATGCAAATTTATCTCAAGCATTTTCACTGCCGATATCCTGATAACCCAATGGGCTGGGGATCCTCAAGGACAGATTTGAAATCCACTGCTCTAGAATATTCTGGAAAGGCATATCAAGATGTATAAGGTCCCTTATGCATACAGAAGTCCAGCTTCGACCATTGGCCTTCAGTGTTGGTGAATTGCAAACAGTTGCAAAGAACCAGGAACTGGAGGAGCAAGTGCCGCACTGCATATCAGAGAGCGAGTGCAAGTGCCCGCGTCACCAGCAGGTCCCTGAATTTTTAATGGAAATCTCTGTGGGAAGTTTCCTAAGAAAATTTGCTGGTAGTCTCAGGAGCACAAAGTAAGCAGGGATTTTAAAAATTGCCCCCTTAAAAGTGAATTTTAAAAGCTCTGCTTGTGCCAAAACAAGGAGGTACAGGCACAAGTCAGGCCAGCGCGCGCTGAACGGATTTTAAAAGCCGCCCATGGATGCGCGAATCTCCCACTGCGTGCACAAGTAAAAAGTTTCTAAAAAAGGGAGGCGCATAGGCGTGGTCTGGGTGGGGTGTGGGCATGTAGAGACTTGTCCAAGAAATGTGCACGTCAATACTTACATGCGCCGGGATACATTTACTTCTGCTACGGATGTCATGTAAGTATTAAAACAAAAAATATAGGCTAGTCAGCGGGATTTTAAGGGTCAGGGCTAACAGGGGGGAGGGGGGGAAGGGAGGCTATTAAACTAGGGGGGGGTGGTGTTTGGAAATCCCATTCTTTAACTGGGCAAACTGGGAATGAACTGGGAGAACTAGCTATGTCGTCGGCGCACGTTCCTTGTAAAATTCCCCCACTTATGTGGTAGAATAGGCTTTTGCACGCATCTGTTTTAAATTGCACACCCATGTACGCGAGTCCAGGCTTTTTTATAACGTGCATGCATATGTTATAAAATGGACGTGTCTCTGGGCATGAGTCGACAAACGCACACACATGTGCGCCTGCACGTCTGTTTAAAAGTTACCGTCTTAAGGTTTAGTGGCTTTGAGATAACTACGTCAAATGCCTGTCAAATTGGGTCATATGACTGGTCATCTGCTGGTTGGGGGAGCTTCTCCCAAGTAGACCTGGATTCTGGCATAGACAACTGCCTCTGATAAACTATAGAGGTGTCACTGCACCATGCTGCCATCTGTGCCTGCTGCTGGTTGCAATATTCAGCCAGTGCCCACAGTAGCAACAGAGAAAATGGGTCAATGTGCGGCCTGCAGGCCTGCATATCAAGGGCATAGCTATGGAGGAGGGGGCCCTCAAGGGCCTGTGCCCCCTCCCATCTGCACTTTCTTTCCTAGCAGTAGGACAATGTCACATCTGAGTCAGCCCTTAAAGGTACAGGAGTTAAAGAGTCTGGAGGCAATGGAATTGCTGCCAGTCCATGTTCCCCTGCCCTTTAAAAAAGCTAACTTGAACAGGGAAACAACACTGCCCTTGGGCTAGTCCTGTAAAGGTTTGAGACAATCAAAGTCTTTCTGTTTACTTTTGGCAAGTGATTATTCCCCTCCTCTCAGCACCTTAAAACTGCAAGAATGCCTGGCGTGGTTGGAAGCTGGTTTACTTAATTTGCACTGTAGCAGAGAGGTTAACACATTAAATAGCCAGGGCAAGGACAGAGTGGCTGCCAGAAATTAAAGGGTTTTATAGCTACTGCTGTGAAGACCCACATGGGATGGGGCAAGGTGGGGTCTAGCAAAGCGGCCCCCCCCATATTAACCTTGGGCCCACTCGAAAGTTCTGGATATGTCCCTGCTGCACATACTTTCAGGCTCTGGCCCCGCCGTAGTAAAAGGAGAGCCGTGCAGTGGGAGGGTGGAAGCAGGACCTGTGAATGGGCCCTTGTTGACTTTTTTCTTCTTCTGTTGCTGCTGTAGTGGGTGCTGCCTGAGGTAAGGAGGGAGGACCTGGATCTGGGCCTAGGAGGAGCAGGAGCACTCCTGACATCCCCCGCAAACCCTACATTTTTAATGCAACTTTTCTCTCCAGTTCTAGTTAGATCGTTCTAGATTTTATATTAATTTTGTCTAATTAGGTGTTCTGTTCTTTTAGGGGGCAATTTTCGAAAGGGATTCCGGTTCTTTGAAAATTGTCCCTCCACCATGGGGGGGGGAAAGGGGCGGGCACCGTGAAAACCAAGTGGGGATTTTATTTTGAAATCCCTTTGTGTCCGTTACCCAGCATGCTTTGCAGCTGTGCACGGAGCAAAGAATTCCTATAGCTCAGCTGCCACCGGCTTTTCAAATGGAAACTTTTGGAGTGGAGGAGTAGGAGCCTAGCAGGAAGCCAGGGTTCAAATCCTGCCAACGCTCCTTGTGACCTTGGGCAACTTATTTCACCCTCCATTGCCTCAGGTATAAACTTAGGGCCTGATTTACAAAGTATTTTTCCCATAGAGACAGAAAGGGAGAAAAGCCTTAGTAAATCTGGCCCTTAGATTGTGGAAATGCTTGCTGTAAATGAAAGTAATCCGCTCTGAGGTGCCTGACAGGCAGAATACAAATTAAATAAATAAATAAAGCTCAGGCACACTTAGGGGGTCATTTTCAAAAGCGATCGCACGCGAAAAGTCCCTTTTCGCGTGCGATCACTAAATGGGGCGGAGTTGGCCCCAGACGAGGAGGAGTTGGGGGGGGCACCGGGGCCGACGCTGCGGACACATCATTGGTGGTGAAAGATAAGGACCCTTATCGCCGCCAGTTTCGCACCAAATAACTACACCTTTTATGGTTTCGCACCGAATAACTACACCTTTTATGGTTTCGCACCAAATAACTACACCTTTTATGGTGCGAAAGCCGGCAGCCAGCGCACCGCAGTGGTGCGCTGGCTGCCGGCTTTCGCAGGCCCGCCCCCCACTTCACCCCCCCGCCCCCCCATTACCGCTGGATTTTCTAAGGTCTGTGACCTTAGAAAATCCAGGCCTAAGATTTATCTCAGGATCCTAAGGAGCAGGTTTCACATTTCCAAATGGTATAGTACATTATGGCAGCTCAGATCACGCACCATTGTGCCTTTCTAAAGGCATTTCTTATGTGCGGTATCAGTTTATTATTACTGTTGATATTGCTAGACTTCCCTTTTATAGTTCCGCCACATGAAGCCCCTGTTGGTTATAGATTGCATTGTATTTATTTCAAGAGAACTCCTTGGAGTGGATATATGGAGATCATCAGGCCATTTTTTTGGATGGATTTAATATGAGGTGGATATGACTCGTTCTATTTGGTGTCATCAGTGCTACATTCCAAAGAGACATTAAGACTATTTCTAGCTTGGAGGAAGTTTGTTTTTAAGTTCTGGGGGTAGGGTTTTTTTGTGTTTTTCTATTGCATGTTTGTGGATTTGTGTTGTTTGTATGGGCCTTGACCTGTCTTCATTTTATGTTTTTTTGGAATTTGTATTGATTAAGTATATAAATATCTTGTATATGATGTAATTTATGTGATATTATTAAAGTTTATTGATGAATTGCTTAAGCTTTATTTAAAGTTTGGGTTGATTAATTTAGTGTACCTTTTATTTATATATGCATGGTTATAGAAATGCAGGATAGCTGCCACATTAGTTCACTTAAATATCTTCAAATAAAAATCAACACACTAACTGCAGATATTTTTTCATTGGATTAATTTATGTGCAATGTCACAAAATTACTACCCCTAGTTGAAACTCATGCAAAATATATTAACTATTTGTAGGGCCGCATTGGTTCCACTAGAAGGCCCTAGATCCCTGACCTTGAATTGAGTCAGCTAGCAGGGATACACCACTCCCTACAGAACCTCCCCCTGAGACTAGCTAGGTGGTAAAATCTTGCTCCTGAAAAGGGGGTAAATCTAGGGAATAGCGGAGGCAGTGTACATTTGATTTGGAAGAAAGCAGCTGTGTTTGGTGTGCTCTCCAAGTTTAGGCCCCCTGCTTATATAAGGAAGGGAAAAGCATTGCCCTGCCAGGTCTTTGTGAAAAAGATTGGAGGGAACAGAAAGTTTTTGCCCTTTTGGCTGAGTTTTGAGATTTTTTTTTTTTTTGCATGTATCAGACTTGTACCTTCTGGGATGCAGAATCCCTGTCCAGGAGTACAGGAGGAATCTGTACACTTCTTTGCCCCAGCAAGAGGAGGTTGCAGAGACCACAGTAAGGTGCCAGTAACTTTTTGTCTAAGGCTGAGTTTGCCATTTAATTGGGAAGGGCGTATTTTTTCTGCCCCTTTCCTTGCCCAGGAATGGAAGTTAAGTTCTGCTTCCTGAATAGACCTTTCCTCACAAAAGGTCACCTGACATCAGATTTGGAGAACAGAGGAGGAAGACATCCCCAAATGGAGTTTCTACCCCGGGATGCAAGACAGCAGCCAGGCTGGAGATTGGGACTTGCCTCATGGACTTCAGGTATTGGGGAAACCATGGGACCCTGTATATATTGCACTTACGTTGTTTGTGGTCCTGACTATTGCATATTACCTAATTATAAAGAAGGATTATTATGCAGATTAGGGATTACCAGATATAGGGAGCTAAGGCCATGACAGAATTTGTCTCATTGATTAATTTGAATTTGTTTTGCTTGTTATATTAGGTTTTAAATAACATATACATCCCTTATCCACTTCTAGGATACCCTGGCTGCTTTGGGATATATATTCTTCCCCAATGGAGGATACAGAAACCTCAATGCCCCACACTGAGGGACACTTATTCGGGAACCAAGATACTTGTGAGTCTATACTCTCGTACCACCCCAAAACTTGGATGCATTTGAACCTTATTCTACCTATACATCTCAATTACCTTATCAATAAATGCAATAAAATATTATTTTAACACTCATCCAGTAAATCTGGCTTGGTGTACAAGTAACTGCCCCATAGAGCCAAGATGTACAAGGAGGAAGATGCATCTGCCTTGGGCCTTAAATGTTATCCTTTCCCCCGACAGCAAGAGCTCACCTCTGGAGATGGGGAACATGGAAGAGGGAGTGAGGATGGAGCCCCCAGAAACAAATTAGTTTATGGACTCTTGGGATACAGCATATCCCCCCAAAAAGGATTACATATGTAAGGAATATTTGGCTTGCCCTTACTAAAGGAGTGTACTAATTGACTGGGGAGGTTCTGTGCAGAGATAAGTGAGAGAGTTGAGTTCTGCTCCCCCATGTGGGAACATGCAGATGTCAGTGTCTAGCTGTTTATGATCCCACAGCACAGTCTATCCTCGTGCATTTTTAGTTACCCTTTCACGGAAGCAGCTTTCTCTCTTTCTCCTGCTTTAATTTTCCTAATTTATGGCACAGGAGTAAGGAAAAGTCCCTATGTAGGAGTCAGCTTTTCGTTGACTTGACTGTCCAGGCTTTTCAGATTATTTTGGTCTTTTAAGACAATTTTTGGGAATTCCTGATGAGATGCAATCCCCCTGATTGCAGTGGATTGGGGCATCCCTATGTTCTAGGTTGGATTTGGGGTAAGGAAGACCTGCAATTTGCTATATCCCCTTCAGGGTACAGACCTGACAGTGACCTGATAAGAATAGTTTTATATTAACTGTCTTTTGAACTATCTCCTCTGTTTGGAGGTTCAGAAGTTTTATTCCACTCTTCCAGCTTCTTGCTTGATTTTTACTCTTTTGGGTTTAATATTTTTTCCACTTGGAGCTGATAATCCATGATATCTGGAAGACCAGAGCCTAGCGTGCCTATGGTCAATATGGCCATGGCAATAGGTGCTGCTACCGAAAAGTGCCATAGCACAGCCATATGGGGTCTCAGTAAGTAGAAAAAAGTGCGGCCCACCATTCACACTGATGATTCTGGCAGGGTTGCGTTGCTTTTCCACTTATAGGCATCGGAAGGGGGGGGGGGGATCGCCAACAATGGGAGAAGCCTCATTGGTGGCAGTGTGACACATGATTTCCTTAATGCTGCTGACACCCGTGGTGCTACCACAATCTCCCCCATTCACTTTCCCTGCTTCTAAAAAATGGAAGGATCGCGGCCTTGCAGCACGGGCTGCTCCTTCCTCCTCGGTTGTCGGCATCTGATGACATCATTCGGGCACCGGCAGCTGGGAAAGAGGAAGCAGCCGGCGCTGCAAGGCCATGATCCTTCGATCCTTCAGGAGCAGGGAAGGTGAGTGAGAGGATTACAGCAGCATCGTGGGGGTGAGCAGCATTTAAGAAATCATGCACTTGTCACCTGCGGTGAGTAAGGGGATTGTGAGCGAGAAGATGTGGGAGGGGGACAAGACTGCTGGGGACTGAGAGGAGACTGGGGAACAAGATTTCTGGGGAGTAGGGAGGCTGGGAGGAGAAAGAGGGCTGAGGAGCAAGACTGCTGGGAAGTGGAGGTCTGGGATGAGATGGGATGGGAGGGGGCCGTTGAGCAAGACTGCTTGGGAGTGGATTTTCTGGGATGGGAAAGGCATCTGAAAAGCAAGAATATTGGGGAGTGGGGGGTCTGGGTGGGGAAAGCAGGCTGTAGAATAAGACTTCTGGGGAGTGGGGTTTCCGGGATGGGAGAGGGGTCTGGAGAGCAAGACTGCTGGGGAGTATGGGATCTGGAAGCGGAAAGAAGGCTGGGGAGTAAGCCTCCTGGGGAGTGGGATGTCTAGGAAGGGAGAGGAGAGGGGAGCAAGACTGCTGGGGAGTTGGGGGTCTGAGAGGAAGGAAGGGCTTGGGGACAAGAGTTCTGGGAAGTTGGGGAGTCTGAGAGAGGAGAAGGGGCTGAGACCGAGTGCTGGGGAGTGGGGGGAAGGGGAGCAAGACTGCTGGGGAGAGGGGGCTTGGGAGCAAGAGGGCTGGGGAGTGGGAGGCTGAGAAGGGGCTTGGGAGTGCTGGGTAGTGGGGGAATAGGAGGGGTGAGGGAGCTGGAAAACAAGTCTGCTGGGGGCTGATAAGCAAGACTACTGGGGATGAGTGAATGAAAGCCAGAGAGCCTGGGCATGTCTTTATGCATATAAGGGCCTGAAAGCCTGTATGTATGTGTGTGAGTGTAGGAGAGCCAGAAGCCTGTGAGTGAGGAAAAGAGAGGTTATGTGTGTGAGATAGAGCCTGTGTGTGTGTATGTGTGTGTGAGAGAGAGGGGGTATGAATGAGATTCTATATGTGAGAAAGGGGCTGTGGAATTTCCATTTACTAAGGCCCTAATGATGACCACACTGTCGATTTTGGTGAGGCTGTGCTACTTTGGAGGAGAAGGAGCTGCATACCCTGCCCGGCCCTACTGGAAGGAGCCCAAAATCAGAGCTAGGTCAGCGCCCATAGCCGGAAGTTGTTCCCTTGGCTGTGAGAGCTGAAGGAGACTGCTGCTGCCTTCTGCTTCAATAGGGAAGGGAGAGAGAGAGAGAGAGAGCATGTGTCTATGTTTGTGAGAGACTGAGAGAGTATGTGTGCATGTGTGGGAGACAGAGATGGGGCATGTGTGTGGGAGACAGAGCATGTGTGTATGCATGTGGGAGAGAGAGAACATGCGTGTAGGAGACAGAGAGAACATAAGAAATTGCCAAGCTGGGTCAGACCAAGGGTCCATCAAGCCCAGCATCCTGTTTCCAACAGAGGCCAAAACCAGGCCACAAGAACCTGGATTACCCAAACACTAAGAAGATCCCATGCTACTGATGCAATTAATAGCAGTGGCTATTCCCTAAGTAAAATTGATTAATAGCCATTAATGGACTTCTCCTCCAAGAACTTATCCAAACCTTTTTTGAACCCAGCTACATTAACTGCACTAACCACATCCTCTGGCAACAAATTCCAGAGCTTTATTGTGCGTTGAGTGAAAAATAATTTTCTCAGATTAGTCTTAAATGTGCTACTTACTAACTTCATGGAATGCCCCCTAGTCCTTCTATTATTCAAAAGTGAAAATAACCGAGTCACATCTACTCGTGCAAGACCTCTCATGATCTTAAAGACCTCTATCATATCCCTCCTCAGCTGTCTCTTCTCCAAGCTGAACAGCCCTAAACTCTTCAGCCTTTCCTCATAGGGAAGCTGTTCCATCCCCTTTATCATTTTGGTTGCCCTTCTCTGTACCTTCTCCATCACAACTATATCTTTTTTGAGATGCAGCGACCAGAATTGTACACTGTATTCAAGGTGTGGTCTCACCATGGAGCGATATAGAGAGAGATATAGAGATATAGAGATATAGATATAGAGATATAGATATAGAGAGATGTGCTGTGACCCAAGGGATGGAGACAGGGCTTGATTGCAAAGAAGCAAGGTATAAGAGCTATTTTTCATACCCACATCTGGGAGCCTGGCCTCAGAGACTAAAGCTATCCGTGGAGCAAGGGTGAGATAAATCCCACCCAGGGGTTACATATACTAAATTGAAAACATGCTTATTATAAGAAGGATAAGGAGCATTTTGGGATTTAAAGGCTATCTAACTGATGTGCATTTTTAAGCGGGACATGAATGTGGCTAGAAAGGGAGCAAAACAACAGCTCAGGAAGGCCGTACCAGACACGCAGTGCTGCAAAACAGGGAGTGTAGAATCTGGAATTAGCAATGGAAAGGGTGCAAATCAGGGCATCTTGCCTAACAAAGAAACAAAGAAACTTTAACATTTGTAATAACTAGATGAACACCCAAGCACATCACAACCCTCCCCTTCTTTTATTTTACAGCTTTGAAAACAAACCCTGTTGTTGTAATCCAACCTACAATTTACTTGTATATTTAGACATCATCCATAGATCATTCTAGGGTGACTTGATGAAGGAAGTATAGCTATCTTATGTTATGTAAATTTATACTTAGAGACTTTAGACTGCCTTTCTTGAACAAAAGAAGCTCTCAAAACTAGTCACAAATGCATTGCTAATCTAATTAAAAAGGGATCACACGCAACTAGTTTGTTGACCTTTATTTCCATGTATGGTGGTTTAGAAACTAAGAGGTCCAAAAGGTTTGTTTGGCTAAGTACAGGACCTAGCTGTACAAACCTGGGGTTTTAAATATTCCCTCTCACACACTCAATAGGTTCTATCTGGGTAGACCCCTGTCTAAAACCTATCCAGAAAAAAAAAAAAGGCTGCGTGGAGACATGCTGGAGATGAGGAACAAAACAAGGACTAGATGCCAAGATTATGGTGGAGACGTATAAAAATGCTCGACTCTGGCCGAGTTTCGCTGTTGACAAAACGGCTACCTCAGGGGCTCAATCTAGTTAGGTGGACACGGAGTGTAACAATCAAAATCTTGTATCATATACTTATGCAGCCCGATTTATTCTATTCCTTATTCTTTCTTAAGGAATACATAATCTTGTTATCACAATGTGTTTGTTGGGATGCCAACTCAGACATCAGAATGATTCTATACTGCAGTTGTTTGTGCTTGAACTCCGTGTCGGAGCGTTCGTCTCCACTGATTGCTAGTTCGAGTGGAGACGAACGCCCCCTAAAATAAATTTCAAAAGTACTGGGCCACTGCAGCTTGAGAAACTCCCTCTCCAGAAAATGCTTGGCTTTGCCCTCCACCCATTCCTCCCAACCCAACCAGAATCCCACTGTGGCTGGGAATGTACTGGCTTGGCCTTGGGGCTTGCAGAGAGTAGTGGGTGAGTCAGGTGAGTGGGGGTAGGGGAAGGGGGGGGGGGGGCCCAGAGCCAGGCAATTTATTTCAATAAATGGGAGTGGGCCCTTTGGCTACAAAGGCCAAAAACTTTTTGTTTTTTATTTTAGGGTAGGGGTGGCTAACTCCAGTCCTTGAGAGCTACAAACAGGCCAGGATTTCAGAATATCCACAAGGAATGTGCATGAGATAGTTTTGCATGCACAGCCTCCATTGTATGCAAATTGTTTTAGGGGATTGGGGGTGGGGGATCAGGCACTATACCCCTTGTGAGAAACCAAGCAGTGTTTCCCTGGCTGGAGACAACAGAAAGCCATACTGAATCCAGCCATTCTGGAGCAGATACAACTTTATTAAAGAAACACAATATTTTCACAATGGACTGCCTACCTTAGCAGGAGTCATTTACACACACAGGGGCTGTAGACTTCCTTGCTTCTGGTCAGTGTACAATAATACCCTTCTGGTTTGGACAGAGCACTTTACAGGAGCTGCCTTCCTCTGAAGGCATAGGGGTCTCCTGAACACAGCTGGACTTACACTCTTATCCCAGCGCCATCTGGGTCCCACCTACCGAGCTCTCTCCCCCTGGGGATTTAAGATGGATCAGGTTTCATGCCTTGTCCTGCACATATTTAAAAGGGGAAACAGATTCACTCTGTCACAAACACCCCCCTCAGCTTTATCTGAGTCCATCTGTAGCTCCGGGTTCCACTTCCATCCTAGCAGGACTCCTTGGTCAGGCTGTGGGATTTGCGGTGAGAATGTTCTACTCCTTTCTGTGATGGCTTGTGCCTCCTCTGCACCCTCTGGCAACTCCATTGCAGCTCCTCTTCAATGTTTGGGCACTCTACAGGTTTGGATACATTCTTGGAGGAGAAGTCCATTAACTTCTATTAACTGCTATCAATAATGTTGACTTAGAGAATAGCCACTGCTATTACTGGCATCAGTAGCATGGGATCTAGTTAGTGTTTGGGTACTTGCCAGGTACTTGTAGCCTGGGTTGGCCACTGTTGGAAACAGGATGCTGGGCTTGATGGACCCTTGCTCTGATCCAGAATGGGCCATTTCTTATGTTCTTATGATCCTCAGGACCTCCTGTAGCTCTGAATTTAGGGCTCCCTGCAGCACCCAGCTCAGGCTTTTCCCTGCTGCATTCCTCAAGCCTCTCAATACTGCTTCCTTGCACGCCGGCTGTCTGATGCCAATACTCAAAATGGCGCCGATCGCCTTGGCCCGCACTATGACACACATAGTGAGGGCAAAGGCGATCGGCGCCATTTTGAGACTCAAAATCACAGTCCGATGCCAATACTCAAAATGGCGCCGATCGCTGTCATAGTGAGGGCAAAGGTGATTGGCGCCATTTTGAGTATTGGTATCGGACGGCGATTTTGAGTCTCAAAATGGCGCCGATCGCCGTCATAGTGAGGGCAAAGGCGATCGGCGCCATTTTGAGTATTGGCATCGGACGGCGATTTTGAGTCTCAAAATGGCACACAGAGCCTGGAGCTGAGGCCTAGGCCTGGGCCAAGCTATAGTGTTAAGGCCTAATCCTGGCCCAGAGGCCTAAGCCTGATCCTTGTGCAGAGCCCTGTTCCAGAGGATTTATGAGCATAGGGGTGTTACGCGTGCTGGGTCTATTTTTGAAAGGCCCGGCAATGCGCATAAAACCTCGGGACACGTGTAAGTCCCGGAGCTTTACTAAAGGGGCGGTCCGGGGGCTAGGCAGGGCAGTCCATGGGCGGGACCAGGGGCCTCCGTCCACAGCGGCCACTGCCGCTGTGTTGGAGGATCGCTTGCTGGCAGGCTGCTGGTGCACACAACTTGCGCCTTCCTGGAATTCTCCATACTTCCGCATGAAACGGAATTGACCCCCCACGAATACGTATCACGTATGCAACGAAAACTTTTTCCCTGCACATGCGGGCATAGCCGCTAGCTCATGGGAGAGCGTGAGCCTCTGAACCACAGCACGACCCAGAGAGGAGCCCCGAGCAACACCGTGGGAGGTGAGCGCATGCAAGCACGGGCGGAGCAGGAACAAAGCAGGACTAGAACTGAAGCAAGGAGCTTGGAACAGGCACCAAGCAGGATCAGCCCTTCGCTAGACCTACACGCACCAGTGTGACCCAGCAACGCAATGCTGGTCATGAGAGTAGCCCTCCGGCCACTTGATAGCCCTTTCGGACCCGCAGCTTGGGAACAAGTGCGTGAGGCCAGACGGAGGCTGAGGGCAGGAACAAGGCTTGGAACTTAGAAGGACTCAGAGAAGGACTTGGAACTTGGAAGGACTCAGACGAGGACTTGGAACTTGGAAGGATCGAAGGCCCTGAGGAACAGGAACTGAACCCTTTTATAGGGCTGAAGCAGGAAGTGAAGAAGGACTGGCTTCCGTTGGGGCAGCAGGCTTTTCCCGCCACTGGCCCTTTAAATCTTGAAAGGAGGTGCACGCCGGCGCCTAGAGGAGGGCCCAGAGTGGAGCAGGACCTTAGGGAGCGGCGTCCCTGCCGCAAAGAACAAAGAAGCAGGCAGGCACGGCACTAGGCTGCAAAATGAGGGCCTGATGTCGGCGGCTTCCTGCCGCAAGGGAGAGCAGGTTTGCAGTGGCTCCCTGCCGCAGAGAGACTCAGCAGCGGCGGCTCTGCCTGCCGCAAAGACGGAACATTGGCAGCAGCCTCCGGGCTGCGCTGGGAAGATGCTGCAGGGGGGACAGCCTCCGGGCCGTGCCAGAGATGGCTTCAGAGTGGCAGCGGCCTCCCCTGCCGAACAGGAGGACAATGATTGGTGGCCTGGCTGCAGGGAGCAGCAGCAGCAGCGACGGCATCGGGCCGACAACAATGGCGGTGAGTGGAGGCCTGCTCGCGGGATGGGGTTTGCGAGCAGGATCGTAACACCCAGTCATGGTTATCAGTGTAACACATCTCTGTGACAGCCACTACATCTGAGTCAGCCTCTTTCATGACTGTCTTCTAAATCCAGGACTTTATTTCCCATACTGTCAGGTCGATACAGAAAAGCACGCAGGAGAGCCTGCGAGCACCCTCTAAGGCCACTCTCCTGGGCGCGCGATTCAGGAGGGTGGCCTATGCAAATTAGGGCCCGCGGTAAAAACAGGCGCTAGGGACACTACTGCGTCCCTAGTGCCTCCTTTTTGACAGGAGCGGCGGCTGTCAGAGGGTTTGACAGCCTATGCTCAATTTTGCCGGCGTCGGTTCTCAAACCCGCTGACAGCCACGGGTTTGGAAAACGGACGCCGGCATAATTGAGCGTCTGTCTTCTGACCCACGAGCCGCGGGCCGATTTACATTTTTTTTTTAAATTTTAAATTTTTTTTATTTTTGGGGCCTCCGACTTAATATCGCTATGATATTAAGTCGGAGGGTGTACAGAAAAGCAGATTTTTCTGCTTTTCTGTACACTTCCCCGGCGCCAGCAGAAATTAACGCCAGCCTTTGGGCAGGCGTTAATTTTTGAAAGTAAAATGTGCGGCTTCGTTACACATTTTGCTTTCTGGATCTCGCGGGAATAACTAATAGGGCCATCAACATGCATTTGCATGTTGCGGGTGCTATTAGTTTCGGGGGGGGGGGGGGGGGGGTTCGCCGTGCATTTTCGACGCGCTATTACCCCTTACTGAATAAGAGCCAGATACGGTTTTTTTTGGACACTGTTTGGTATAACATTTAAAAATTCTTAAAAAAAAATATTCTTAAAAATGGATGGTGGGGGCATTGATGATATCATGGCTAACCTGGTGATACCATGATACCATGGCTACCATAGTGATATGGTATCCTAAAAATATGAGCATTCTCTCCCATATGCTTATTGTTTACCTATTTTACAGATGATTCAGTAATTCACTGTTGGTTTTTCCATCTGCAGTTGATTTGGCCTTTGGAAGTACGAAGTGTCATTTCTTAATCTTTCAGATTACAATATGTATTTATCCATCTATGAGGTGAGTTCTTTAGTGTAGCTCCCTTTATAGAATATGGTTGCTTAGGGTATAAAAAATCACACCAACTAGAAATAATTACCACAAAGATCTAATATGAGACTACCAATCAAATTCCTCCAGAAATGCACTTATTGGTTGTATTTTCAGATCACAACAATTTGACCTAAATCATGTAACTTTCTTCTTTCTAGTATAAAACAGTATTTTCTCTAAGTGATGACTAATAATTTATCTTAATATGTTGCCTATGAGCTCTAATATTTATTCACTCACTTATCTATTTCTTTATTTATTTATTTAAAGTCTTTTCTATATCACCGCTAAGTTATATACCATCGCAACGGTTTACATGTAGGCACATAAAATAATGTAGGAGTAAGCGTACTATAGTACATTCTAACAGGTGCCAAAAAGTTTCTTACTATATTCAAAGACCTACTTATTCTTTTAATTTTGGTCAGGGTTAATTCTGCACATACCCTGATACTCTTCTGACAACCAGCAGAAAATCCAAGGCACTTTCTAGTAAAAATAAAAAGAATAGGTTTTGCTATAAATATTCCAATATATTTTAAGGCTGCAGAGGCATACCTGCCATAAAGAGCTGGGGAAAATAAATTGGAAGATAGGTCATAGCACTAAACAATGTCAACTTTTCTTTTTAGTTTCAAAATAAAAGAAGCAAACTGCAGGGTCTCTCCATTTGTCATCAGTTATAGTTGAATATAACTTTCCAAGGGGCAGACAGGTGCACATTGATGCATGTGCCTCGGCGCACACTCAGGGACTTGGCTATTTTATAATATACGACATATATGTGTGTCTGTTATAAAATTGCTTGGGTGCATGGTTGTGTACAACCTATTTTGCAACTGGGAGCACACAGCCATGTACATCCTGGACTGAGCCACGTAAGTGGAGGACTTTTATAGCTGGGGGTGCTTCCATGCCATGTCCAGTTTCCCCAGTTCATCCACCAGTTCACCCAGTGTAGAGCTAGGTCCTCCAAATCTCCCTTGTTTAATAGCCTACGGTCCTCCCAATTACCCCAGACCCTTAAAACCCTTCAGAATTGCTGGGGGATATTTTGGGTTTTTTTGGTTTTTTTTTTAATTATACCCCCTCTGAAGCAGAAGTAAAGTTATGTGGCACTGGACCTGGTACGTATTTGTGCGCACATCCCTCGGCCCCGCCCCAGAACCCCCACACCATGTCCCTTTCTGAATCGGCGTGAGACATGCGCGTATTGGTAGATGCACACACATATAGGTGGCTTTTCAAATACGCCGCACATGTGCATATCCTACATGCACACCTGTCTCCTGATTTTGACGAATACCTGGCTTTTAAAATTCACCTTTATGTGTTTAAACATTCATTGGATGTTATCTATTCTGTGACTCTCTCTTTACCAAAAACTCACCCTTACGCTCAGGCAAATGATCAGATGCGTTAGCCTTTAAAATAAATTCGAATAGGGCCACATACAAAATGATATTGTGCTTACAGAACACAGAAGATTAGCGCAGGTGGAGTTGTGGAGGGGGTAGATCCCTTTTTAGCAAAGCTGCAGCATGCGAGCTCCGAGCTGATGATCCTCTGGCTGAGACTGAGAGCTTGCACAATACTGAGGCAGGAGGCAGAGAGGAGTGTTTAGTGTCCTCAGGGTCGGTGCAAGGGGATTGGGTGCCCAAGGCACCTTCTGCCTTGTGCCCACCCCTCCCCCATCATCGCACTGCCCCCACCCGGCCGTGACCCCCACTCCCCCAGTTGCACTGCCACCCCAATTAGGGGGGTGCGAGCCACGCGGGGCTGCAAGCGGCGGCAAAGAGAAGTGGAGATTGCCAAATCTCCCCTCCTCTTTTGGTGCCACCGCTCGCGGCCCCGCATGGCTCGCACCCCCCTAATGGTCGGAACCCTATGTCCAGGCCTAGTTCCTCTAGTGGTTCCACTGGCCCCGAGTTTCCTGCCATTTCTCCCCGTAGGGGACATAAAAATCAAATCACAGCTGCCAAATCAAAACATTTTGCTGTAAAGGAAAATAATTAATTCGGATATATGCTCAAGAAACCTACAGGATCCTTTATTACAGGCAGTATTTTAATATTTGTTGGCATGACAACATTTTGGAGCATAAAGAAGCGACACTAAACGCAAATCAAAGCTTTTGATAAGTCAAAGAAGATAGCAAGCATGTCCTGCGTGAGGTTTGGTAGGATGTGTTATGAACGGTTGTGCTCTCGTATCTGGCAGCTGGGCTACATCCTTGGCAATGTGGTTGGGAATATCCAGGCAGACGGGAGGGGGCTGATTGGTCTTTCTCTGCCATCATCTACTATGTTACCGTGCTACTATGCAAAAGATACCTTTCCCAGAAAAATATCTTGTATTTGTTCTTAACTTTTCTAGCTTTCACTCTAGTGTTACAACATCATATTTATTAAATGTAATGGAGCATTTCACTTTTAAGTCCAAGCCTGTATGTTAGCATCTTCTCTTTAAATCACAAAATAATTTATTTACTTTTTATTTAAAACTGCTTATATCCCAAGCCCTCCAAGGCTCAGAGCTGGTTACATAAAAACAATACAACAATAGCAATAAAATAATATTTTGTGATTGAAATGTAGGTCTCTTATTTTTTAAATTCCTGGAATGTAGGATTCTCTAAAATAAAATCCGGCCCTATATACTGAATTTTCTTGGCTGAGACCCCATACAGAAATCTACTGGCAAAAAAATGCAATTATTATTATTATTTTCATTTAAACATTGCATTTGAGAGAAATGAGGAGATCAGATAAAGACCTGAGATGCTGTTCAGCTCAACCTTGGATTCATGCTCCCTCTCTCTTTAAAAAAAAAAAAAAAAAAAAAAAAGTAACAAAATCAATACAAACCAATAATAACTTCACATTTGTGGAAGCAACATGAATGGCTCTCCAAAATATTGAGACACATCCAAGTACATTTCAGCAGAGCTGATATTTATCAGAAGTCATCTGCCCTCAAGCAGATGCTTTCTCTCTTTTGTGTTCCTGTCACAAACGACTAAGATTTATGACAGTCAATTACAGCATCTGCAGTTAGCAGCCTTATAATCAGCGCCATTATTTAACGATTGGTGTAATAAACTAACGTCTGTTACTGTTTATCAGATATCAGTCCTTCTGGCCATTTCTCTCAACTCCCCCCATATTCACAGTATGGTGCAGCCACTGCCTTTTAACAGGCTTGTCAGCAGCAAGCTCATTTTCACATGTATGTTTATCCTTTTTTATTTCACAGACTGCCAAGAGAGAGAGGGAGAGAACCAATTACATCCAGGAAGATAGACCCTATCATTCCAGATACCTACCTATATAACTATTTCTACGGTCTAACAACCCCTCTAAAACAAAATACACATACATATACACACTCAAACACACACCCTAGTGTCTCTGTCTTAATTGCAATATCTGCATTTGAGAACACTAATATCACACATTTTTTGGCTACTGCCATTAGAGTTTTTTACATAATAATTAGGGCCACTAAATTTAGGTGTTTATTTTCCAGCTAATTAGGAGTTTTGTTTTTTTTGTGGGGGGGGGGGGGGGGGGGTACCAAAAATTGGTGCTTATCAATGTTTTCGTGAAGCAAGTACTATTGTTGGGTACCTTTTCCAGTTGAATCAAATACATACATTTCTGCAGCTGAGGAGGCATTAGCATGGAAAAGGAACAAAAACAAAGCAGAGGATCCAGCATAGGCATAGAAGGTATGAGTGAGGACTAGGGGAGGTAGTGTTTTTCCGGTGTTTATCTAATAAACGCCTATTTTTTTGCTTTGGGCTATTGATTTATTGGGGTTTATCAATTAAAACCTAAAATAAAGAAGCCATGATAATAATTAAATAAAAATAACTACTTTCACCAGAACTGCTAAGAACCGTAAATTTAGTCTTTTCTTTAATGAAAAAATGCCGTCCCTTGTTTAAGAAAATAATCTTACAACAGGTAAGTTGTCACGTAAGTTCTGTATTACCTACACACATAGGGGCAGATTTTCAAAGGCTATGCGTGTAACATACGTGTGTAGCCTTTGAAAATCTGCGAGTGCCGAGGCTATTTTGCATAGGCTTGGCGGTGCGTGCAAGCCCAGGGACGCGCATATGTCCCAGGGCTTCGAAAAAGGGCCGGGAAGGGGGCGGGTCTGGGGGCATGGTGGCAGTCCGGGGCCGGGGGGAGGGGGGGGGGGGCAGGGGCATGGTGGCAGTTTGGGGCGGTCTGGGGGCGGGGCAAAATCCTCCGGCACAGCAGCCTGTGCTGGGGTATGGCGAGCCGGCGCTCGCAAGTTACGCCTGCCTCGGGCAGGCGTAACTTTTGAAATTAAAGGTAGGGGGGATGATTTAGTTAGGGCTGGGGGGGCCGAAAAAAGTTCCCTCCGAGGCCACTCCGATTTCGGAGCGGCCTCGGAGGGAAAGGGGAAAGCCATCGGGGCTCCCCTCGGGCTCGGCACGCGCAAGGTGCACATGTGTGCACCCCCTTGCATGCGCCGAGGCCGGATTTTAAACATGCTCGTGGCAGCGCGCGCATGTTATAAAATCGGGCGTAGATTTTTTTCGCGCTGGGTTGCTCGAACAAATCTATGCCCGCACGTAGATTTTAAGATCTGGCCCATAGGTTACTGCAGTTTTCAAAGCAGCCTCATGCATGTAACTTCACTTTGTTAATTATCCCTCTAGGAACGTGTGCAAAATTACCTGCACAAAACCACATCAGCTGTTTGCAGTATGTAATTTATGTGTTAATTTGAAATCAAAAGAATGCACATCAATCCCAACTCTGCACCACCCACTTCCCAGAATGCTTAAGTTTTTTGCACATAAAGAGGCGGATTTTAAAAGCCCTGCTCGCGTAAATCTGGGCGGATTTACGCGAGCAGGGCCTTGCGCGCCGGTGCGCCTATGTTCCATAGGCGCACCGGCGCACGCAGAGCCCCCGGACTCGCGTAAGTCCCGGGGTTTTTCGAGGAGGGCGTGTCGGGGGGGTGTCGGGGGCGGGGCCGATCGGCGCGGCGTTTTGGGGGCGGGACGTGGTGTTTCGGGGGTGGGCCCGGGGGCGTGGTTTCGGCCCGGGGTGGTCCGGGGGCGTGGCCAAACCCTCCAGAACCGCCCCAGGTCGCGTCTCGGCGCGCTAGCGGCCCGCTGGCGCGCGGGGATTTACTTCTCCCTCCGGGAGGCGTAAATCCCCCGACAAAGGTAGGGGGGGTCTAGATAGGGCCGGGGGGGGTGGGTTAGATAGAGGAAGGGAGGGGAAGGTGAGGGGAGGGCGATAGCGCGTTCCCTCCGAGGCCACTCCGATTTCGGAGCGGCCTTGGAGGGAACGGCGGCAGGCTGCGCGGCTCGGCACGCGCCGGCTACACGAAATCGGCAGCCTTGCGCGCACTGATCCAGGATTTTAGCGGATACGCGTGGCTACGCGCGTATCTACTAAAATCCAGCGTACTTTTGTTTGCGCCTGATGTGCCAACAAAAGTACGCGAAGGTGTGCTTTTTGAAAATCTACCCCTAAATATGTACAAAATTGGCTCATGTGCATACTTTTCTGTGCATATAACCAGGGACAATTTTAATACAAGCCATTCATTCATGTGCATAAACCCTAGTTTTATATGCAGAAATGGCATTAACAAACACACCATACATTTTATTTTTTTTTTAAATGAGCAATTTGGAGAGGCACTGAATTATTCATAGCCTCTTACAGGGAAATGTAAGTGTGCATTTAAGAAATAAATATTATTTTATTATTTCCAAGCTAAAAGTCTCAAAAGGTTCCGTTTTAAAGTCTCAGATTCAATAATGCCATTGGATTTTTTTGCTTTGGAGACACTTTTTAAAATCATTAATCCAAGTAAATTGTGATCTAATAGCTATTTCATCCAAGTAAATTGGATGAAATAGCTTGGATGAAAAGTTCCTTCCTCTGCCAGCCACATGTAGGCGCCAGGTTAAAAAGAGGTATTACCAGAGGGTATATTTAGTTTAGGGGAGGAGTGAAATATTGCGTGTACTTGACATCTTAAATACACATTTGATCTTTGTAGTGTGGATGTGGAGTGGGATGTTTGGCCTGTGTTACTGAACAGAATTAAGGCACAAATACTGAGAGACATTGGCAAAGGAATATTTGTGAGCTAGCAGTAATATCACTTACAACAAACACTTCCCCAAAAATTATAAGCAAGGAAATCATCAATACAGCAGCAAAGCATGCAAAATCTTAGCTTAGCAAATAACAAAGGCCTAAATTCAGACACAGTCCGGATAGCCAAATTAGCCAGATTTATTTTTTATTTATTTATTTAAAGTCTCTTTTATACCGATATCCGTTCGCACATCACATCGGTTCACAAAAAACAAAAACTTTTGGGCGGAGCCCTTACATATAACAGCAGAAAACGGTTAACTTTTGGGCAGGGCCCTTACATATAACCAAGAAAGTACATTAAACAGGGGAGGGTAAACTAGATATATAAATATAAGTATAAATATAAATATACCAACTATATACAGAGATATACACCAACTATATACACAGATCCGACAACAACGAGTTGCCACCAGGAGTTGCCACCTAACTTATCCAGCTAACATGCATCAAAGCCATGTTGATAAAGGAACTTTTATGGTGGGAGGAGGTTGTTTTCAGGATAGACAAGTTTAGTTGGTGACACTCTCAAAGTGGTGAATTATCCTCTTACAAGCATTTTATATGTATAGTTGAAAGTATAAAATAACAGCGTGTACCAGAGATTACAAGACACATTGATGCTCTACCTGTCTTGTAAGGTTAGCATATGTGCTTCCAAAGATATGGAATATTAAATTTATATTTGTTCTAAATAAAATTCTGATTCATATCTTTGTTTGAAAAAGTGCTGACAAGCGCCTTATTAAAGTCTAATATTTAGACACTTTGGAGGCATATTCAACAGTGCATCCACACTATTGAATAAAGCTGTTTATAGTTATCCTGCTAACTATAGCCACCTAACTTTAGGGCAACTCTTTGATTCGACCAGACTTACAGGGTCATTTATCAAAATGTGTTATTTATTGCATGTGTGGCAAGAATGCATTTTTTAAATTTATTTGAAGGGGTGGGATTGGGGAGGGATCAGTGAAATGAGGGGCATGATTGCACTGTGTGGTAGCATAATGCATGCCATCAATGTTGGAAATAACTACATCTTTTTTCCTGGTGTTAAAACAGAAGTGCATATCTCACAAATAGATCATTAAAATCCGGGGTCGGCGCACGCAGGCTGCTGATTTTGGGCAGCCTTGCACGCGCCGACCCCGGATTTTAATGGATACGCGCGGCTACACGCGTATCTATTGAAATCCCACGTACTCTTGTTCACGCTTGGTGCGCGAACAAAAGTATGCGTGTGCGCAGATTTATAAAATCTGCCTCTTAGATTATTGCAACTCGTTGTTGTCGGGTCTGCCAAAAACATCGATTAGACCTCTTCAGATTTTGCAGAATTCTGCTGCCAGACTTATCTCTGGCACCAACAAAAAAGATCACATTACTCCAGTCCTTGCCGAGTTACATTGGTTACCAATTGAATTTAGAATTCAATATAAAACTTTATGCTTAATACATAAAACGGTCTATGCCGAACAAGTAGACTGGATGAATGCAGTTATTCGCATTCACACTCCCCAATGAAATTTACGGTCAGTAGGCAAAGGTCTTCGCTCAATTCCCTCAGTTTCCTCAGCCAGACTTACATCTGTTAGAGAAAGGGCGGTGTCATTAGCGGTTCCAGTTCTTTGGAATTCACTGCCCATCGAACTAAGACTCCAAGGTAACAAAAGAGTTCAAGAAAGCTCTGAAAACCTGGTTATTTGTACAAGCTTTTCAACCAGTATAGCTAGTTAAAAGCATTATTTTATTTTAGCTGGTTTTATAATTTTAGTTTTTGGACTTGAGCATTTTTTGATTTAATTTTACTTAGGTATTTGCATTTTTTATGATTGCCTTCGTTGTTTTTTTTAATGAAATTTAATGTACTTTTTATTTCTTTTTATGTATTTTATGTTTTTATTACTTTAAGAAACATTGTTAACTGGTGTGAAGGTATGTACCAACACCGGTATAGAAAAACTATCTAAATAAATAAATAAATAAGTTAGCTAGTCAAACTTTTTGAAAACTGACACCCAAACTACTTTTACATATCATTCTACTGAAGTACAGTTGTGGTAACCATATTAATACTAAAAAAAAAAATTAGAGGCCTAATGGGTTAGCCAGCAGCATTTTGGAATACAGCACAGGTGGGGCAGGAGCAAATGGGGATCACTTCTGCCCCCATTCTACCCACAGCTGAGGAGAAAGGTAGGAGGGAGTCGGGAGAGATGGGGGATGGGAGATGGTAGGTTTTGTTTGTTTTGCAGTGAAGGAAGGTCTTGAATTAAAAAAAACTTCACATTGTCTTTCTGTCTGGATCAAAAAAATGGAGTGCTTTGTCATACAGAAACATGGAATCCAGAGCAGGAAAATTTCATTGAAATTTCTGTTTTATTTCAAAACTACATCCTCACCTCGGACTTCCTCCAGCTAAGGAGTAGAGGTTAGGAGGAGGGAGGAGGGGGAAGTCTGCTCTAAGATCCATCAGAAAATTCTCTCCAGCCCATGGCAGCAACATTGTTCCCGGCCCCCGGATGCCACTTTCAGGTCGAAATAACATACAATTGCCGACACAGGCCGGATATGGACCATCAACAATAGTTTACCCACTTCTGTCATATATTTACGTATACACAGAGGGGGTGCGGAGTAGAAAGCACACACATTTAGATAATTAGCCAAAAAAATAATGCACGGCAACTAAATATACTGAGCAATAATAGTTTAACAGACAAAAACAACCTCCATATGATTATTCCCTTGGGCACATTTTTCTCTATAATAATTTGTTTTTCTCTATAATCTGTTTTCTTCCCCTTCCCTTCTTCCCCTTGCCCCTTCCTCTTCTTTCCCTCCACCTCCTTCCCTCCTTTCCCTCCCCCCTTTCTCTTCCCCCTACCTCCCTCTTCCCTTCTTTCCCCTTCCCCTTTCCCTCTTTCCCTTCCCTTCCTTCCCTTTCCTTCCCTTTCCTTCCCTTTCCTTCCTTTTCCCCCTTCTTTCCTCCCCTTCCGTTCCTCCTTCCCTCCCTTCCGCCCCTCCCTTTGTCCCCCCTCTCCCTTTACAATTCCTTTTATGTATATTCTTCTTGATCCATTTTTCATAATTGTTTCACTAATTTTTTTCATTTTTTCATTAATTATTTATTTATTTTTTAATTTTTCTATTTATCTAGTTTCATTATTTTTAATTTTATTTTTCCTTCTTCCAGATTTTTTCCTTTTCATCCATATTATATTCCTTGACTCTACCTGCTTTGTTGTTTCATAAATTGTCCAGCAAAATTGATTCTTTTCTATGTCCTGGCTCGCATTTTGATTCTTTCATTGATACAATTGTGTGTTCGCCAAATTGCACAATAACTGTATAATGTTTCTTTGATTATAGATTTTGGAAACTCTTGGTCCCCCTGACGCAGCCTGATGCGAAACCCGGCCGTGTCGGTTTAGTAACACAATAATAAAAAGTTGTTTTTGTCTGTTAAACTGTTATTGCTCAGTATATTTATTTGCCACGCATTATTTTTTTGGCTGTATATTTACGTATAAACATGGAAATAATATATTTGATCCAAAAAACCTATTTCTTACAAATATTGCTTGGGAGAGTGTAAATAGTGAAACATTTCCACCAGGAAGAAATGTGAAGCTCATAGCTGATAAGATTAAGAACATAAGAAGTGCCGTGCTGGGTCAGTTCAATGTCCAGCAAGCCCAGCATTCTGTCTCCAACAAGGGCCAGTCTAAGTCATAAGAACCAGGCAGATCTCCAATAGTTGATCTGTTTCTTGTATCTCACTCCCAGGGATAAGCATTGGCTTTCCCAAGTCTACCTGGATAATACCTGTTTATGGACATTTCCCTCAGGAACTTGTCCAATCCTCTTTTGAATCCCACTATGTCAATTGCCTTGGTCAAGTCCTGCAGCAACAGATTCCATAGCTTGACTGCACAAAGTGAAAAAAAACCTTTATACGATTTGTTTTAAAATTGGCGGTTGCTTGTTTCATGGAGTATCCCCTAGTTTTAGTGTTGTTTGAAAGGGTAAATAGCCATTTCCTATCATGTTCCCTCTCAGTCATCTCTTTTCCAAGCTAAAGAGCCCTAATCTGTTTAGCCTTTCTCCATAAGGGAGATTTTCCATGCCCTTTATCAATCTTGTCACCCTTCTTTGTATCTTTTCTGTGTCTACTATGGCTTTTTTGAGATGGGGCAACCAGAACTGCACACAATAATCAAGGTTCAGTTGCACCATGGATCTATACATGAGAATTATGATATTCTCAGTTTTGTTCTCTATTCCTTTCCAAAAAATTTCTAAAATTCTATTTGCCTTTTATGACTGCCACCGCATACTGAACTGAAGATTTCAAGGTATTGTCCACAAGGTACAAAAGGAGCTGATTTGCACAATTCACTCTCTACCTAGCTTCAGGTATTTGTATTTCTATGAAACACTACTGATGCTTCAGGTAGCTTCAGGTTAAGAGTGCATTGTACAAATCAACTCCTCTTGTACCTTTCATCAATTCAAACGCAGAAAATCTTCAGTGATGTAAACTTTGCTGTTCGCACCTCCTACTGTGTATATAAAACCGCCCCCCCCCCCCCCAAACCTACCCCACACCGAGTTAAAAGTGCCCCCTCTTTGAATGGTAGAAATAAAGAGCGACATATAGTACAAGGCTGCTTATGGTTTTATTTTGTTTTTTTATCGCAGGCACTATATCAACTATAAATGTTGCATTTTGATACATCTAGGGGGGATGTGCATTCGTTTGCAATGAAATAGGAAATAGAGACGATATTTCCTATTTCGTCGTGTTTCAGAAGGATGATGAAATGATAAGAAAACCCACGAAATTTCATGTGGTTTTCTTATCATATTTTGGGGGGAGGAGAAAGGGCACATTAAAAAAAAAATAAAACCTAAACCCACCCCAACCCTTCAAATTTAATTAATTGCACCCACCATCCTCCCAACCCCCCAAGACTTGCCTGACCCCCCCCACCCAAGACTTGCCGAAAGTCCCTGGTGGTCCAACGGGGTCCCTGGAGCAATCTCCCCCTCTCGGGCCATCGGCTGCCACTAATCAAAATGGCACCAATGGCCCTTTGCCCTTTTGGCTGGTGCCATTTTTTAAGATGGCGCCAGCCATCCATTGCTCCTACCATGTAACAGAGGCCTGCCAATGGCACCAATAGCCCCTGTCACACGGTAAGGGCAAAGGGCCATCAGCGCCATTTTGATTACTGGCAGCCGACAGCCCGAGAGCAGGAGATTGCTCCTGGGACCCCCGCTAGACTACCAGGGACTTTCGGTAAGTCTTGGGTTTTTTTTTTGGTTTTTTTTACAACCCCCGTTGTAATTCGGGGTGGGTTTTAGGCTTCATTTCGGGGGGGGGGGGGGAAGGAGACGAAATGCAAGTGCAAGGAAACACATTTTGTTTCATGTCATTTAAATCATTTTGTTTTTCTCTCTATGTAACTTACATTTTTACCACACAAATTGTTTACAATGCATGTACTTTGACCAATTAAAAGGTAGATCTTAAAATGAGCACGCGCGCGTCCATGTGCGTGCGGCTCCCAGCGCACGCACATGGACACGATCATTTCATAACATGCGCAAGTCGGCATGCCCATGTTATAAAATACGATGTCCACGGGCACATGCATGCCGGGCCTTTGCCCAGTTCCCTCCCAGCCTGCTCCAATTAAGGATCAGTCTCTGGGAGGGAACTTTCCTTTAGCCCTACCTGCCCTTTCTCCCTTTTCCCCTCTCCTCTCCGACCACTAAACTAACTCTACCTATGCCCTTTTTAAAATTTTCATTCTTACTGCTCCTCAGGAGCAGAAGTAAACTCCATGTGCCAGCCAGCTGCCAGTGCGCGCTTCCCCGGGACAGCGGCTAACGGCGCTCCCGGCCCACCCCACCCCCGCTCAGACCACGCCCCATGGCCCACCCCTTTTGCCGGGCCTGGCACTTCTGCACGTAACGGGGGTCACGTGCGTGGCTGGGCCTGTTCTAAAATGCACGCAGCGCACGCCAGACCCGGCCACGCACGTAACCCCTGGTTTTTACGCACATGGCCCTTTTAAAATCGGGCCTTTTGCGAACAGCGTATTCTGGAATGACACTAAATGATAATTCTTTGGCTTTTTGTGTCATTTCGGATGAGAAATGACACGAAATGATATCACAAATACCGTTGATGGTTTAATGTCATTTTAAAATGACAGCACCTCCCTAATCAGTTTAACTGGCAAACTGCTTTCAAATGTTCTATAGCACAGCTCCTTTCTCTGCAGGCTCCTTCTTCAGCTTTGTCTGTGCCACAACATCAAACTTGAGTGACTTCTTCCATCTCCAGTCTTCTACTCCTTTTTTCATGAATTAGATGGAAAGACATGGAGTGCTACCTTATACAGAAACAAGGAAACCGATGCGGGTGAAAGGTCTCCCGTGGTTTTCAGCACCATTTTTATGCTGATGACTCCCGGGTCTACTCTTCTGCACCAGAAATGTCTCCGGAATCCAGCTTATTTATGTATTTATTTAAAAATGTTATATTCTGCCTCATTCAACATCATATTGCATTCAGCAGATTTCTCAGAAAACAAACATTATCATTTAAGACAAATAAAACATTATAAAATCTCAGCCTGCTTTGTCTGACATCGCCACCTGGATATCCCACTACCACCTTAACCTGGCCAAGATGGAACTTCTGGTCTTCTCTCCCCCAAATCCACTTCCTTTACTCTATCTTTGTGGACGGTACTCTTGGCCTCCTTTCCCCCCTCAGCCCATAACCTTGGAGTGATCTTTGATGCCTCTTTTTCTCTCCTCTACACATCCAAACCACTGCTAAAGCTTATCTTTTCTTCCTCTTTAACAGAGCTAAAATCTGTCCCTTCTTTTCTAAAAATACTGCCAAAACTCGTCCACTTTCTTACCACCTCCTACATAGACTATTGCAACTTGCTTTTCATGGGCCTCTTCTGAACCATCTTTCTGAACCCGCAATCTATTCAAAATTCAGCTGCACAGTTATCTTAATTTAGTGTTGCTATGATCATATAACCCCTTCTTCTCATGTCACTACATTGGTTCCCCAACCACTTCTGCATACAGCTCAAGCTTCTCTTCCTTATCTACAAATGCATTCACTCTGCAGCTTCCTCATTACCTGTGTTCTCTTCTCTCTCCCCCTACACCCTTCCTTATCAACTCTATTCAGTCAGGCAAGTTGCTCCTGTCTGTGCACTTCACCATCACCAACTCTGGACTCTGTGCTTTCTGTCTTGCTGCGCCGTATGTCTGGAACAGACTTCCTGAATCGATGCGTCTCGCTCCCTCACTGGCCTTATTCAAATCCAGTTTAAAAACTCACTTTTTCGAGGCTGCTTTTAAATCTTAACCTCTTCTTTATAATAAATGCATTTCCCATAGCCTCTTGTTTGTCACATATGACTGTCTTGACTACACTGTAAGCTCCATGGAGCATGGACTCGCTTTTTTTGTGCACCTGTACAGTGCTCCATACATCTAGTAGCACTTTAGTGGGCCCACTTAGTCTGCAGTACAATACGCCCTACTTGATCCTTCAGCTTCATCCTCTCTTATTCAGTGCCAAGGATCCTCTGTTCTTCTTTCGTGTCTTTTTTTTTTACAGTTTGGTACTCTTCTTGCTTCTGCTGGGAGAAAGGATGTCGGTTTAGGTTTCTCTCGGACTGGATGTGACCCTCTCAGAAAAGCTCTTGACTGAAATGTGAACTATTGATTGATTTGAAGGACAATAGTTTTTTTGCTGTTTGGTCACGTCACTTGCTCTGAACAAATGTTCGGTACACTTACAAGGCTGGGGCTTTGCATATTTTCCCCCATCCAATGCATACATTTTTCTTGTGCACACATAACTTACCTGCACGAAAAGGAGTGTCGGTGGAAGTGTTGGGGATGCACATACGTTTCAGTATATTTCTAATGCAGGAGCATGCATTTTATAAAATTACAAACACATATGTATATATTTTTAATTTTTCTCTTTATAACATTTTTCCACAATACAATAAACAAGTGCATGGAAGTAATCCAAACCATCCAAGCAAATCATAAGTTTACAAGAAATCATGAAAAAATAAAGCTTGCGTGCATGTATATTTTACAAGCATGGGGTAGATTTTAAAAGAAGCGTGCGTGGCCTACATGTGCATGCGCTACCCGGCACGCACACATGTATGCCCAATTTTATTACATCCGCGCACAGGCGTGCATGTTATAAAATCCGGGGTCGGCGCGCACAAGGGGGTGCACAATTATGCACCTTGTGCGCGCCGAGCCGTGCTGCCTTCCCCCATTCCCTCCCCCCTAACCTGACCTTCCCACTCCTTCCCCCCCCCCCCCAAGCCCTATAACCCCCTCCCTGTCCTTTGTCTTACCTTTTGCGCCTGCCTCTGGGCAGATGCAAGTTGCGCATGCCGGCAGGCTGCCGGCATGCGATCCTCCGACAGAGCTGCAATGGCTGCTCTGTCGGAGGCCTCTGGCCCCGCCCCTGCCCCACCCCAGGACTGCCCCTTTTGTAAAGCCCCGGGACTTACACGCATCCCGGGGGCTTTACGCATGCCGCCGGGCCTTTTTAAAGTAGGCCTGGTGCGCATAACCCTTTTAAAATCCGGCCCTTAGTATTTAAAGCAATGCACATGATTCCAGAATTAAAACACGGAGGCAGGAATTTGATGAAGTCTGTGGAGTCTGCACATACTCCACTTCTAAAATCACTTGGCTGTATGCACACCAGTTCAATGATACCGCCACCTCGACCCTCCAGCGGTTCAGGGTGAATCCCCACGAATTCACCCCACTATAAAACAAATGCAATTGCGTGAGTCAATTAGCAGGTGTAAAAGTGTGCAAAGAAGTTTGGTAATGTTATGTGTGAACACCGCTTAAGAAATAGCAACTTGTGCATGAACCTTCAGACCCCACCCTGGAATGCCCCAAAATGCCCCCCCTTTTCTCCTCTCACATTTACGTACAGCACTGCTAGTACGAGCATACTTCAGGCTTTTGCAAAATGCTACTTTTGTGTGTACATGCTACTTATAAAGTGAATTTTAAAAGCCTGGCACGTGCCAGGCCTAGGAGATATGTGCATAAGTTGGGCCAGCGCGCGAAGAGTGGATTTTATAAGCCGCTCGAGTACGCACATATGTCCTGCTACACGTGGGCATGGACTGAGTGGGCTATGGGTGTTCCAGGATTCACACTTGAAATTGCGTGTTCTTATATACGCGCACTGGTGCACGCCAGAGTCCCCTGCCGTGAAACTTTACTTTTGCTATGGATGATGAAGTGTACATTTTAAAGCAAAAATTAGGCAATTCACCAGGGTTTTAAGGGTTGGGGCTATCAGAGGGGAAGGGAGGCTATTAAATTAGTGGGGTTTGGAAGTCCTATCCCTTAACTGAGTGAACTGGGAAAACGGCAAATGGTATTGGTGCGCGTCTCTTGTAAAATGTCCCCATTTACGCGGTAGATACGGGATTTGTGTGCACATGCGCATGTCTGTTTAAAACTGAGTGCACATGTACGTGCATCTAGGCTATTTTATAACATGCGTGCATATATGTGTGCATGTTTTAAAATGATTTTGCCCTGGGTGCAGACCGATGAACGCATGCATATGTGTGCCTGGACTCCTGTTTAAAAGTTACTGCCCCTATGCATTTTACATATGCATCTTTTGGAAATTCACCCCATTCAGCATTATCCTGGTAGAGTTGAACATACATGTCTGGTAGGAAAAATTACAGTCCTAGCTTTATCCCAGTATATTCAGCAGGAGACTTGTACCCATAATCCCCACTGAATATGTCACTTTCTCTGGATAAATTTTCCTCTAACCACATCACTGACCTCCCATGTATTTTTTTTCAAACAATATTTGATATTTTATTTCTAGATCTACATATGGCATGTCCAATCTCATTACGGAAATTTTTTTGATTCTAAAGCATCTATATTGTAACATTGTAACTATTTTGTAACATTATTAAGACACAACAGGGTATATTTTTCAAGTCCATTAAAACATTTCTTGGCTGGCCTTTCATGCACCCAATGCATGCTTTAACGGACCTATAAAACACACCCTGTCGAGTCTTAATGCTCAGTTATTAACTTCTCAATCAATTATGCCCAATTATCAAAAAAACATTTTTTTTTTCAGAAAAAATACACCATTGCAATCTTTGCTAAGAAAGAGTCTAATGCTGTGATATACCATTGATTACCCTGTGCACAGGCAGGACCATTCCCTTTCCATGCCACAGCCATGATTTCAATGCAGTGCCGGTGGAGAAGGTAAGGTACACAAGATAAGTCAGAAGCATCATTCAAGTGTCCCTTTGTGTGAAGTATGCTATGCATCTTCTCCGAGCACTTTGGGGTTAAAAGAAATTACATTGTACATTAAGTGCATGCTTCAAGCCAGCAGGGTGCCGTTCCAAAATGTTCTCAATGGCTAATTTGATAGGTATTGTGCTATAAGCTGTTGCAAGTAGTTAGTAATGAAGAAAGTAAAAATTTTATGGATGAGCAAAATAGGAGCTCTTATGGATGGAGTGTTTTTAAATCAGGTGTATAATTTACCCAGCGTCAGACCACATGTAGAGTGCATTACTCAATTGAACTCGCAAGCAGATAGGAAAGCAGTTTCTTTTAATAAGCACTTCTTCAACTTATTGGCTCTTCAATTACTTGCACCAAATTACCAGCAGCTGCTGCCTGTTTGGTGTTTTATCTTAGATAAGAAGTTACATTAGTTTCTAATCAACAAACCATTCAAGGACTCCATGCAACTTTTAAGCCGTATTCACACTTTTATTTCACATTTTATTAATTGAGACATCCTGTATTTTTGTGCTAGCATTTGGGATTCTGTCAGCATATCCTTTATCATGTGTTTTCCATTTAGGTGTTGGTACGATGAACAACTGGTTGCAATGTGTTTGCATTAAAGATTTTTTTTTTTAAACCAGAAAAACTTGCAATCTCCAAACTCATTGGTTTGAGCTCACATGACCTACTCTCTGCAGTTCTAAGCCCTCCCAGTCATGTGTTTAGGTACCATGAAGTGCCGTGTACCCTTCATGCTTCCTCTCCCCCTCCCCACCAAGGGACTCGTTTATCATGCAGGACACAGCACTAACCCTAATTTATGCCGCAAGATGCTGGGCTCAGAATTTTAGCACTGGATGAATTCATCATCCAGTGTTAAAATAACAAAACATAGGGCAATTCTGCAGCAGGTGCAACATTTGCATAGCATAACGGCAGCTGTTGCATATGATAAAGGAGTCCAGTGGTGCTCAGTTTACCAGAATGCAATGCGCATATGGATCATTTAAATTTCATTCTTTGCTTGATTCTACATGGGGGAGTGAAAGATAAATAGGACATTCCAAGACATTTCTACTTACGCTGGCAACCTTTACAGACATTATTCTTCAGTCCTTTTCGATAAGATAATGTCAGTAGGTTTCTCTTTAGTCACCATACTAGGTAATAGGTACTTCTCTAATATGACCAATGTTATTTCCAACGATGCCAAAATAAAAGTTTGAACGATAACATTAGGGCTTTCTTTGTTGAGGATTTTTTTTTTCCCATTGCTATGACTATGGAAAAATCAAGGCCCCTGTTAATTATTTTATTTAGATTTAGAGTCCGCTTTTTGCACTTTTTTTTTCAGAGCTTCAAAGTTGATTACATTCAGGTACTGTAGGTATTTCCCTATCCCCAGAGGGCTTACAATCCAAGGGGGTCATTTTTTAAGCGTATCGCACGCGATAGCTAAATAGGAGAGGAGTCGGGGCAGCACCAGAAGAGGAGGAGTTGGGGCGGATGCTGAGATAAGGAAAGCCACGTTATCGCCGCCAGTAGTATCACCTTTCACGGTGGAGCTATTGGGTGCAAAAGCCGGCAGCGATAACACCGTGGTGGTGCGATCGCTGCTGGCTTTTGCAGGCCCGCCCCTGCAAAATTCAGAGAGCTCTGCATTGTTGGAAAATCCAGCCATAAGTTTGTACCTGAGGCAATGGAGGGTAAAGTGACTTGCCCAAGGTCACAAAGAGTGACAGCAGGACTCAAACCCTGATCTCCTGGTTCATAGCCTGCTGCTCTAAGCACTAGGCTACTCTTCCACTCTAATTTGATTTTTTTGCTCCTATCTGCCTGCACCCAGCCATACTCTCACCATGCATGCTAAGCCCCAAATGTCCACCAATAATATCTGTCTAACCAGATGCAGGCACTTTAAGTTTGGTACAATACCATCTCTTTCCCACATCTTTACTATCTTCCTTACATCTGAACTTCCCTACCATTCAATAGCAAAGTGATCTCAGTTTTGGTGTTATGTTTATAGACCAACAAATATATAACACACTGGAGTCAGCCAAGTATATATACTCTTTCATGGAAAATTTCCAAACACAATTATATTGCGATACATGTAACAATGAAAGAGATATTACTGCACCATCACACTAAGAACTCCCGGTCAACCAACCATTTCTTTTTAAATAATCATAGGTCCCGATAGCTCAGTTTTTTAAAATAATTTTCTTGCAATTAAAATTTATAAACAATTTATCTTGCAGTAGCTGCTTCTTGCATTGTACAATGTTGTTTATAAATTTCATTTGCAAGAAAATAATTTTTAAAAAACCTGAGCAATTGGGACCTATGATTATTTAAAAAGTAATGAAGGTTTGTTGACTGGGAGTGCTTAGTAAGATGGTCCAGTAATAACTCATTTATTGTTATAATTATAAGAACATAAGAACATAAGAAAATGCCATACTGGGTCAGACCAAGGGTCCATCAAGCCCAGCATCCTGTTTCCAACAGTGGCCAATCCAGGCCATAAGAACCTGGCAAGTACCCAAAAACTAAGTCTATTCCATGTAACCATTGCTAATGGCAGTGGCTATTCTCTAAGTGAACTTAATAGCAGGTAATGGACTTCTCCTCCAAGAACTTATCCAATCCTTTTTTAAACACAGCTATACTAACTGCACGAACCACATTCTCTGGCAACAAATTCCAGAGTTTAATTGTGCGTTGAGTAAAAAAGAACTTTCTCCGATTAGTTTTAAATGTGTCCCATGCTAACTTCATGGAGTGCCCCCTAGTCTTTCTACTATCCGAAAGAGTAAATAACTGATTCACATCTACCCGTTCTAAACCTCTCATGATTTTAAACACCTCTATCATATCCCCCCTCAGTCGTCTCTTCTCCAAGCTGAAAAGTCCTAACCTCTTTAGTCTTTCCTCATAGGGGAGTTGTTCCATTCCCTTTATCATTTTGGTAGCCCTTCTCTGTACCTTCTCCATCGCAATTATATCTTTTTTGAGATGCGGCGACCAGAATTGTACACAGTATTCAAGGTGCGGTCTCACCATGGAGCGATACAGAGGCATTATGACATTTTCCGTTTTATTCATCATTCCTTTTCTAATAATTCCCACAGCACTTGAACCTTTACCTAAAGTAATGATGGAAAAGTACCGTTATCTTGGTACGCTAGGCCTTGACTGGAGACAGCTCTGCTACACAAGCTGCGGCAGCGCTGACTCAGAATTGTGTTTTCATAATAGGGAAGACAAATACATTCCGTTCCCTTGGGTAAAACTATACTTGCAAGTAATCAAAAGTCACCCCTTAGCATAATATAATCTAAAACATTATTAAAACTTGTCCATAAAACTGTAGCAGTTTGCTTTTTTGACTGCCGCAGCACACTGCACCGACGATTTCAATGTGTTATCCACTATGACACCTAGATCTCTTTCTTGGGTTGTAGCACCTAATATGGAACCCAACATTGTGTAACTATAGCATGGGTTATTTTTCCCTATATGCATCACCTTGCACTTATCCACATTAAATTTCATCTGCCATTTGGATGCCCAATTTTCCAGTCTCACAAGGTCTTCCTGCAATTTATCACAATCTGCTTGTGATTTAACTACTCTGAACAATTTTGTATCATCTGCAAATTTGATTATCTCACTCGTCGTATTTCTTTCCAGATCATTTATAAATATATTGAACAGTAAGGGTCCCAATACAGATCCCTGAGGCACTCCACTGTCCACTCCCTTCCACTGAGAAAATTGCCCATTTAATCCTACTCTCTGTTTCCTGTCTTTTAGCCAGTTTGCAATCCACGAAAGGACATCGCCACCTATCCCATGACTTTTTACTTTTCCTAGAAGCCTCTCATGAGGAACTTTGTCAAACGCCTTCTGAAAATCCAAGTATACTATATCTACCGGTACACCTTTATCCACGTGTTTATTAACTCCTTCAAAAAAGTGAAGCAGATTTGTGAGGCAAGACTTGCCCTGGGTAAAGCCATGCTGACTTTGTTCCATTAAACCATGTCTTTCTATATGTTCTATGATTTTGATGTTTAGAACACTTTCCACTATTTTTCCTGGCACTGAAGTCAGGCTAACCGGTCTGTAGTTTCCCAGATCGCCCCTGGAGCCCTTTTTAAATATTGGGGTTACATTTGCTATCCTCCAGCATTATTGCAACATTATTGTATTTGGACACTGTCTGTGGAAGAATATAGACCAACAAAATCATTTTTCATAGGTAACCAAATTTTCTCAAATTTATGGAAGTTTTTCTTTTATTTCTGGGAGAAAAGCTGAAATGACATCCTGTTTTAGGAAGAATATACAACATAGACTACTAAGAAACAGCTGGAAAATTTGGTCCAGAATAATGGATATTTCTTTAGGCTAGTATCTTATGAATTATTATGAAGACTACAGGCAACCGAGATGTTTACCGTTATCCCTAGCAACTGTTAATAAAATAATTTAAGATAAAAGGACTAATTTACAAAAACAATGCTGAAACTTACTCAGAGATAGTAGTTTAAATGCTGGTGGTTTGTAATGAAATAAAGTAATACTATCCCTATAGTTTATCCCAAGAATATTATTTCTCTTCCCTCCATTGTTTCCTAATCATCTGCTCTGAAACACTCAATGAAACTGCCCTTCTTGACCTTCCCATGCTCTTCCCGCTACCAAATAGATATAAAGAACATTTTTTTCTTGTTTATTTTGATGTGGTTTTTTTCATTTATTCAAAGCAAAAAAAAAAAAATGCAAAAGAAATAAAAAAAAAATGGTGGACCCCAGGAAATCAAAAGCTGACACGTCCCTCTCCCTAGGTCAACCCGAAAACCCCACGTTGCTTCTTACCCTATCCAAACAATCCCCAGTTGCTCATACCTGTCCTGGTTTTCAAAATGGCCTCCAGCTGACCTGGGACGCACACCATTATGTTCTACAGCAGATTCTGAGGAGCACTCCTGCCCAGGGAAGACCCACAGATGGGGTAAAATGTGGTGTGGAGGGGGGTTAGGGTGGTTGTCTTTTTTTTTTTTTTGGCAAGAGTGGGGGTTTTGCCATGGGGTGGCTGCTTACAGTGCATCCACAGTTGTTTTTTTTTAAATGAGATGAAAACAAATATAATTACATTCATTTTTCTTTCCTTTTGTTGTAAAAATTAATTGAAAGGATACAGGAAATTTTGTTTCATGTGAACGCACATCCCTTCTATCAAAGAACTGGTTAAGTATACTCTGTTCTTGAATTGATGCACTTTTAAAACACTGGAGACAGGAATGTAAAATTTGTTATTAAAAATCCCCATTACAATTTTTATTGGCTGCTATGTGTCTTTTCAAATCAGTTCCTTGTACTAATATTCAGTTAAGAACATATTGCTCTTTGGCTAGGAAAGGGAATAAAAACCAAGTCAACATTTGTTGTCTTTATTCAAGCAAGCATTTCCATATTTCACCCTTTTTAAAGAACCAGCCTATTTAACAATGTTCTCCTTGCATCTGCAGGTTCTTCACAATATAGGAGACAAGTAATTTTCAAACTTCCCTTCTTAGTTGAATGTTGGCAGATACCTTTTACCCACAGACTTTGCACCAATTTGAAAGGGAAGTATGCACAATTTCTCCCTTTAAAAGCTGGCATGGGTATAGAATGCTCATGAACCTTTGCACCTACTTTTAATGCGGGTAAACTTTTAGGGATCTGCATTTGTTTAAAGCAAATGGGGAATCTGAACCCAGAAAAAGCTCATTTTCATTTCAAGTAAAAGGACTGGCAGGTGACTTCTAAAAACCTGAAAATGTTCAGAATTTTTTATTTTGGCAAAGGTAGACGGTAACTTTAATACTAGCGCATGGGTGCACAGGTATGCGCGTATGCTGGCTCACGGGCAGAGACTCAGCCATTTCATAACATACGCGTGTATATGCACGCATGGCTGAACGAACGTATATGTATGCAGAATTTTATATGGCTGCGCGCAAATGCCGCCTCAACCATGTAAGTGGGATGACTTTAATAGAAATGTATGTCGACAATTACCAGTTAAACCACTTGGTTCCCAGTTCACCCAGATAAGGGATAGGACTTTCTAACCCCCCCCCCCCCCCCCCCAATTTAAATAGGCTTCCTTTTCCCCTCAACCCCAATCCTTAAAACCCTGCTGACATGCCTATATATTTTTTGTTTTAGGACTTACACGCCATCTATAGCAGAAGTGATGTTACGCAACACGCCCACACCCCACTGCTAATTTCATTCACGCATGAATGATATAAAATTTGATCATTTACAAGTGTGAAAACCAATGAGTACTAAAGAAAATATGCAAGTTAAACTTCCTTATGTAAATAATTTAAATTAGGAGAACAAATCCAAAAGGATTTACATGCAAAAAAGTACCATATATCACAGCAATTTTCAAAAGCCATTTTATGCACAAAGAGGATAACTTTAAAACACGTGAGCATGCCCATGCACCCATATTTTATAACATGCATGGAAATGTATGCATGTATTTTAAACATAGCTGCATAAGTTTTGACCTATCCAGCTAAGTGGCAACAAATATCCAGCAAAATTGTGCTGTGGCGACTTATCCAGCTAAGTAGAGATGTTTTAGACGTATCCGACAAACAGGATCATTTATCAAATTGCTATAAGGCATTTTCGCATGCGTTAAGCCCCTGTAATGCATGCGAAAGCACCATAACACATGGTGTGAATCAAATAAGAAAAAAGGGAGGAGTTTGGGACAATTTTGTGAAGCCATATTGCACAGCTTTTACACCTTTTTCATTAGCGTTAAGCCATGCAATAGGGCTTTATTGCACTTTTTTTAACAGATGCTGTTTTTAGCTAGACCCTTCTGGGGGGGGGGGGGGTGGGGGGTGGAGACAGCGAGAGAGAGAGAGAGACAGACTAGCCATAATGCCCTCACGCTAGATTGATGTTACCCAGGTAGAGAGTCCATCAAGCTAGGTTGAGAGAACATTGCACAAATATCATCTTTGGGTGAGTTTCCTCACTCTGAAGGTCATCGAATCTTCACAAGAGAGCACTGTTATGTTCGTTTGTCTCACTTTGAATGTCAAAGTGGCCCCTAACCCTTACACTAATACCTAAACCTCACCTCGAGTTACTAGGTGGGCCTCCCATAGAGATATAAATACCTATCTAGGGTTAGGGCATTACGGCTAGGTACTTGCTCTCTCTTTCTCTCTCTCTCTCTCTCTCTCTCCCTCTCCTGCCTATTACCATAAAAAACACCCCTTTTTCTATGACAGGCAATATTTAGTGCATTTTGATAAATCCAGGCCTATCTGCTGTGTTTGCATATTTGTTCTCCTAATTTTAATTATTTACACAAGGAAGTTTAACTTGCATATTTTCTTTAGTACACCTTCATGACACCTCACCACCAGCAGAGGCCCTCAGTATGCTTCATCACTAGTCTTGCCATGCTCCTCCTCCTCTCTGCTCTTGGAACACCCAGTCCCAGCCCTACGTAAACCAGTCCTGCCTGTTTCTCTTGTATTTTCATGGTGTCACTTCTGGCTCCGTGACCTGACACTTGGTTCTGCCTTGCCTTGTGGCCTGCGGGCCTTCTCTCTTGCCTTGAGGCCCCCAGGCCTCAAGGCAAGGGGGCCTCAAGTCTGGCCTATTCTCTCTTGTATCCTGCCTTGGGCCTGCAGGCCTATTCTGTCTGTTCCAAGCCTTGCTGCCTTCGGGCTTCTGTGTTCTTTGTTCGGTGTTTCCCTTGTCTGCCTGTCCAATTCCTGCTATAGTCTGCCTTGTTGGTCCAGTCCTGCCTGTACCAGAGTCTTGTTCTTGCCTTGTCTCACCCTTGTCTTGTGTAGTCCAAGGTCCTGCTTGGTATCCAGCCTTGCCTTGTCCTGCCTGCCCAGCCTGTCTGCCATGTCCAAGCCTCATCTCCAGCCTGCCTTGTTATGGCTGCCTTCGTCCAAGCCTGCCTTGTCCGAGCCTTGTCTATCCAGCCTTTTTGTGTTCCTGTCTGAATGGACTTACCACTATGATGTACTGCTGCCTCAGAGACATACTGGCCCACAGAACCCAAGGGCTCAACCAGCAGGGGAGGGGGCTGGCTAGGCAGAAGACTGGTCCTTGTCTTGTCCCAAGTCCTGTCTTGCAGTCCCATGCCGCTCTCCACGTGGGTTTCCCAGACTTCGGGCCCATAATATTTAGAGCACAATTATCTATTTACTTTAGGGCCTATGCACTAAAACTCACGCTACAAACCTAGTAGCGTCTATGCTAGAATTGCTCTTAATGGGCAATGCACTAAATTGTGTAGCATGCACATACAAATATCATAAATGCCAAAACAAAAAATAAAGAGGTCGATATTCATCGCAACTTATCCGGATAAGTTCAGGCTTAATCCGCTAAGTGATGTCATTTCAATATTCAGCCATGTTCAGCAGCCACCACCTAAATGGATAACTATTTATCCAGCTAAATAGTTAGCCAGCAGGGACGGTTACTTTCAAACCAGCATGTGGGCGTGCATTTGAGCGCATATATCGGCCTGCACCCAGGAGTGTGGCCATTTTATTACATACACGCACATATGCATGCATGTAACAAAATTGTCTGGCCATGTACACTTGTGCACAAAATTTTAAGTGGGTGTGCGGATGTGCACACAAATTTGCTTTTACTGTGTAAATCGAGGGATTTTAAAAGAGGTACGCGCCAAAGCCATTCCCAGTTTTACCAGTTCGCTCCTAGTTCACCCATTTAAGAGAGAGGTCCTCCAAAACCCCCTAGTTTAACAGCATTCACTCCCCCCAGTTAGCTCCGATCCTTAGATCCCCACAGATCTGTCTAGTTTTCTTTATTTTTTAACTTACACGTCATCCATCGCAGAAGAAATGTTACGCGGCAGGGACCTCGGCACATGCCAGGGCACGTAAGTATTTATGCACACATCTCCGGTTCACAGCCCGAAACGCCCATGTCCTGCCCAGACCGTGCCCAGGCCCTTTTTGAGATCTTTGGAAATGTGCATGCTGTGGGAGATACTCGTGTATCCTGGCGGCTTTTAAAATCTGCTCAGCGCAGGCGAGCCCAACTTATTCGCGCATGCCGTAATTCATGCGCGCACCAGACTCTTAAAATCTACTTCTAAGTGAGGGGCAGGATGGGAGCATTCTTGGGCGAAACTGCTTATCTGGTTAACTTAGCTGGATAGGTGAAGATCTTCAGCACTATTAGGCTAAGTCAGCCAGGTAAGACATGCTGTTCAGCATCAGCATATCTAAAGTTAGCAGGATTAGCTTATCCAGCTATTAAATATTTGGGAATATTCAGTGAAGCAGGTGTATCACTGAATATCCTGGACAAGCTGGCCAGATATGTATATCTGGCTAATTTGCTCAGCTAGATAACTTTTTCCCCCCCAAATGAATATTGACCTCTTAGGGTCTACAAGTTGTGCCTGCCTAAGCAATAAGAAGCAAGTAGCTAGCTACTACAAAATAGTAAATGCAGTACATGCTAAACTCAGCAGTGTTCTTTTCCTCATGGCTAGCTGGGCCTTAAGCTAACGTTCCTCATTTTATGCACTGATGCACTGAGGATACTGCAACCACAGATCTTTGCCTCTTTTCTCATATGCCCCGTTTACCATCCTGATAGCAGTGTTTAATGTGATTTAGTGTCCTGGGGATGACTTTGATGTCTGATACTATTTTTTTCAAATGCACTCCTTTGCTGCCAGGATCTTTCATGTGGATTCTCTTCCAAAGGGGAAAATAACATTTTACAGTATTAGCTCCAAAACTGTGCTGTTTTCTTCTCGAGTGAAGTGAAATATCTGTTGATGTGGTCAGGCACCTGCCTCGCTCTATTATTTGGCTCCAGGTTTTCAACCATCTTCTCTATACTTTTCTTCTCCTCAAATGACATAGAAGGTGTTTGCATTTGGTTTGGGTTTTTTTCTGTTTCCCTTCAAACCCCCCCCCGGTAGCCTTGTCTCTTTTTTCATCAACTCTAACAACCAGCCCCATGTCCTGGGTTTACTTTCATACAATTTTGAATCCAGGCGGTGGTGCCAGAAGAAAAGGACTGAGCGTGCTGAGTTTAGTGCATGTGTAATATTCTGAGTTGTAGCCACATGCTATTAGCATGCTGGGAGGAGTAGCAAATCACATTATCACTTTTGGTGAGAATGGGAATGCTAATTACATGATGGTGTTATAGAGGCTACCTTTTAGCAAACTGCTAAAAAATTTAGTTCATTGCTCATTAAGAGCCATTGTAGCATGCTTGCTAAAATGTTTTACCCTGCATTTTAGTGCATAGGTCCCTATATTGTCTTATATATATCCATCAAAATGCTTATTCATCACAATTCAAATACAGTAAAATATTTCATGATACAAAGTTAAATATTTTTAGCAAATATGTCCTGTTAACATATCTACTGCTTATCAAGTTTGAGAAAAATTGGATATGACTGTATGAAAACTTGATATTCAGTAGGACAATAAATGGGAAACTTAACTGGGTAACTTTCAGATGGTTATTCTTCTAACCATTGTAACAGTGGAATGCCTTTTTGGTTTGGGTGGCCAAGCCAACCATGCTCTGCTCCTCTCCAATTCCTCCCTCTATCCTCCTGCCCACCACAGTTTCTCTTCCACCACCACTCCCACCCCCCCCCCCCCCACACCTCATCTCTTTCTCTCCCTTCCCCTACCATACCCCTTTGCTCTCTCTAACCCTCTCTCTCCCTGCCCCACCCCCATCTCTCTCTCTCTCTCTCTCTTCTATTGCTTTGTCTTCCTTTCTCCCATCCCCTATTCCTTCAATCCTCCTTGCTCTTCTCCTATCTGATCAGTGGCAGGAGGAGAGCAGTGGTAACCCCTGTTTGTGTCTTCCTCCTCCTCCTCTGCACCTGACCAGACTGTTGCTTTGAACCACGCCACTGTACAGAGTCCCATGCAGTTCAAAGCAGGCCTCAAGTTGCAGAGGTGGAGGTTGAAGTCGACTGTCGACACCCTACTACTCTCCTCTTTCTGCTGCCGAACAGCTGCTGCTCCCGCAGAGGTTCTGCAGGAAAGGGCAGATTTTGGTCAGGCCATGGCTCCTGTGGCCCATCCCATTTCGACACCTGTGAACCAGACAAATATCTCCCCTCGCCAGATAAAATGTAGCCACACTCCTGGACCACTTCCTTCACTGCCTCTTATTATCTGGCTAAAGTTACCTGACCAGAGAGAAGGGAAATTTTCCCTTCAAGTTTTGTCTGCATAACAAAGCCTATGTATATGGAGTTCAATTAGTTTTTGCTCGACTATATGGAATACTTCATATACAATGCACTACATATCATGAGCAAATGTCAAAACTATATCTGATTGTTGGAAGTCTATGGGTAGTTTTCACTGTGAATTTTGAACCAGTTCTCAAACAAAAATCTTGCAAGTACTTTTCCTAGGGAAAATGCCGAAGGAAAAGGTGCCTGACGAGATTTGTATCTGTTTTAATGAGGGTACTTTTCCCTGAAAAACAACTTGCCCCCAACCTAACCTTGCCTCCAATCTGAACTACTTTCCCGGCAGGTAAAAGTACGGACTTTGCTGATCTCCTCGCATAAAGAGTGGGCAGTTCTCAGACAACCTAGAAAACCAGGTAAATAGCCATTTTCCCAGGCAAATGGCTTTTGAAAATTGCCTTTGTAAATCTTTTTCAGAAATAGTTAAAATTTAAAGGAGCTTGGTGGCATAGGAGAAATTATAACTGGTAGAAAAAAAAAGTAGTGAAAATGCTAGGGATGTGTAGAGGGTACGGATACGACCGATTCGGTATTCTCATTCGTCGGTGGGCAAATTTGTTGCATTCGTCCAATGGCACCCCCGATACGTTTACGTGCATTTGTTTTCCGGTTCCCATTATAGTCAATGGGGGAAGTATTTGCAGCCTATTTTTGGCTGCAAATACAGGGTTTTCTTATCAATTTTGATGAAACTTCTGGGGAGCAATCATCAGAACAACAAAAGAGCTCCAAGGTACTTAGACTGTGGCAAAGTGGCACCAAAGTGGCATGAATAGCCTAAGGTACTGTAAAGGTACAAAAGGGTACCAGAAGTGGCAAGAGTGCTTTAACAGAGGCACAAAGCAGTAGCGAGAGTGTCAAAAACACACCCCAGCTTCAAAAGAGAGCACCGATAACAGATGCATGAACCCTCGAAGGCAGCAAGACAAGCAAAGCGGCAAGACAAGTGGCATCAACATCCTACCGCACAATGAAGGAGGAACATAGCAAGCAGAAAGACTAGCACCAACACACTGAGGAACCTTGATAGTGACAAGAACGCCACAAGGAGTTGAGTGAGTCATCTGGTGTATGGCAGCAAGGCAGAGTGGCAGAAAGTTGATAGGGGCAAGACAGACTGGCAGAGCTGAGGTAGTCAGGTCACTGTGGTGTTGATAAGGGAAAGACAAGGAGGCAAGACAAGACGAGGCTCAGCATGTGGCGGGACTGTCAACTGGGTGTACTGTGCACCCGACCCATCTTGAAACAGGGATCAGGGAGTCTAACACGAGTGCTAGGACCTGAAACATGATGAACTATGCCTGGGTGGGGTGGGGCATCTGCGGGTGCAGATTTTGGTGGTAGTAGCAAATATTCAAACAAGAGTCCCGGGGAGTTTCCTTTCCTTTGTGCAGGAAAGGGCTCCCTAGAATGGGTTCACCCCTAGAGTGAAGTGTTTCCATTGGCATCTAGTGAGCTCTTGCTGGTCTTTTAAAATCTGGTGGAGTTAGCAGATATACAAATGAGAATTTTCAAGGCTGAGGCGGAGGAGGTTTCCATGTAAACAGCGGTTCAACATGGGTCAGAGGGTCGATACAGGCTGGCTACACCCGGGGAGAGTTCCTTTTCCTTTGCGCAGGAAAGGGCTCCCTAGAATGGGTTTGCCCCTAGAGTGGGGTATTTCCATTAGAGTCTAGTGAGCTCTTGCTGGTCTTTTAAAATCTGGTGGACGTAGCAGATATACAAATGAGAATTTTCAAGGCCGAGGCAGAGGAGGGTACATGTGAGCAGCGGTTCAACATGGGTTAGAAGGTAGATACAGCCTGGCTACACCCGGGGAGCCCTTCCTTTGAGCCAGGAAGGGTTCCCCGGAATGGGTTGGCCCTAGAGTGGAGCACAAGCCTTCAAAGCGTGGCGACCTGGAGCAGGGTGCCATGTGAACAGCGGTTCAACATGGGTCAACCGGTGCTAAGAGATAGGCTGCTACACCGGGGAGAGTTCCCTTTCCTTTGAGCGGGAAAGGGCTCCCCGGAATGGGTTGGCCCCTAGAGTGGAGCACAAGCCTTCAAAGCGTGGCGACGTGGAGGAGGTCTCACTGTGAACAACAGTTCAACATGGGTCAAAAGGCACTAAGAGATAGGCTGCAACACCGGGGAGAGTTCCCTTTCTTTGAGCAGGAAAGGGCTTCCTTGGAATGGGTTGGCCCCTAGAGTGGAGCACGAGCCTTCAAAGCGTGGCGACGTGGAGCAGGGTCTTACTGTGAGCATGGTCGCACTGTCTTTGCCACAGTCTAAGAACCTTGAGATATTTTCTCGTTCTGAACATAGGTCAACAGGTACTAAGAGATAGGCAGCAATACCGAGGAGAGTTCCCTTTCTTTGAGCAGGAAAGGGCTCCCTGGAATGGTATGGCCCCTAGAGTGTATAATGGTAGAAATTGTTAGGATTTAATGACTTCATAATCAAGACGGAGGAAGTTCTCTTCTCTGCCCTGAAACTAAAGAAAACTTTGTTTTATTTAAGGATCCGTGCTGTGAAGGATTACTAGTTTTAATTGCCAGAGACTGAGGTTTCCCTTTGCAACAAGGGTTCAGCCGTTAGGACTGGATATAAGGCCTGGACAAACAGGTACAGCATACGAGGATAGAGGTCACACACTTGTAGGGACATAAGGCCTGGATGAACAGGCACAGCAGTTGAGGACAGAGGTCAATCCCACCTAGGGACATAAGGCCTGGATGAACAGACACAGCAGTCGAGGACAGAGGTCAATCCCACCTACGGACATAAGGTCTGGACGAACAGGAAAAGCAATCGATGGCCAAACCCTTGTAGGGACATAAGGCCTGGACGGACAGGCACAACAATAGAGGACAAAGGTCAAGCCCACATAGGGACATAAGGCCTGGATGAACAGGCAAAGTAATCGAGGTCAAACCCTTGTAGGGACATAAGGCCTGGACGAACAGGCACAGCACTGGAGGATAGAGGTCAAGCCCACATAGGAACATAAGGCATGGACAAACAGGCATAGCAATCGAGTACAGAGTCAATCCCAGGTAGGGACATAAGGCCTGGACAGACAGGCACAGCAGTCGAGGACAGAGGTCATGCCCACATATGGACATAGGTCCTGGACGAGCAGGCACAGCAATTGAGGACAGAGTCAATCCCAGGTAGGGACATAAGGCCTGGACAAACAGGCACAGCAGTAAAGGACAGAGGTCAAGCCCACAAAGGGACATAAGGCCTGGACGAAGAGGCACCGCAGTCGAGGACAGAGGTCAATCCCACCTAGGGATATAAGGCCTGAACGAATAGACAAAGCAATCGAGGTCAAACCCTTGTAGGGACATAAGGCGTGGACGGACAGGCACAGCAGTCGAGGATAGAGGTCAAGTCCATATAGGGACATAAGGCCTGGGCGAACAGGCACAGCAGTCGAGGACAGAGGTCAATCCCACCTAGGGACATAAGGCCTGGATGAACAGGCAAAGCAATCGAGGTCAAACCCTTGTAGGGACATAAGGCCTGGATGGACAGGCACAGCAATCAAGCCCACTTATGGACATAAGGCCTGGACAGACAGGCACAGCAATAGAGGGCAGAGGTCAAGCCCACGTATGGACATAAGGCCTGGACGAACAGGCTCAGCAATACAGGACAGAGTCAATCCCACCTAGGGACATAAGGCCTGGACGGACAGGCAGAGCAATAGAAGACAGAGGTCAAGCCCACATATGGACATAAGGCCTGGATGAACAGGCACAGTAATACAGGACAGAGTTAATCCCATCTAGGGACATAAGACCTGGTCAGACTGGCACAACAATAGAGGATTTCTTTTGTGCAGGTATGTTGTGGTTTGATCTGTCACTTCTTCCTGAACTGGTTCACAGCCAGAAGAAAATGGCATCTTTTTCATTTCTGAAAGATAATTCAACAGAGTATGCTTTTAGAGCAATAGAGACTGCCATTTGTGAAGCAAGAACTGAGCTGGAGATTATTTTTTAATTCCTAGAAGCTATTAACTGTACTTATGCACTTCAGCTAATGACAAAGGAACATGAAGAGCTCTCAGAAATAAGAAAACCACTACTCAGTTCAAAATCTACAATATCAACTTATGTTGACTTTGTGGATTACACAGTGCCTCTGTAAACAATGGGAGCACAGAGGATGAATTAGAGTACAACTACCACCAGTTTTCAATAGTACGTGAAACATTACTGTTGGCAAGGTCATGAAAAATATTGAGCATATGAAATATGCAAGGTCCAAACATCTTAAGTCAGATTTTTATGTTCTTACATTCCAAATGTGGACGAACAGGCACAGCATTAGAGGTCAGGCCCTTGTAGGGACGTACGGCCTGGACAGTGGACGGACAGGCACAGCGTTTGAGGTCAGGCCCTTGTAGGGACGTACGGCCTGGACAGTGGATGGACAGGCACAGCGTTTGAGGTCAGGCCCTTGTAGGGACGTACGGCCTGGACAGTGGACAGTCAGGCACAGCGTTTGAGGTCAGGCCCTTGTAGGGACGTACAGCCTGGACAGTGGATGGTCAGGCACAGTGTTTGAGGTCAGGCCCTTGTAGGGATATACGGCTTGGACAGTGGATGGACAGGCACAGCGTTTCAGGTCAGGTACATGTGCTGTAGTGCTTATATTATCTGGAGCATAGGAGGCAGTTTAAGCTGCTGCAAGGCTTTCAATTGCTTTTATTCATCTTGCCATTCACAGGGAAAATTTGGAAACCCAAGCAAAGGCAGGTTTACTTTCAAAAACATTAGCATTTCCATCAACTCTGGTGCCAAACTTGAGCGGTGAGGATCATGATATCCCATGTCATTGAAAAGACACGTTCACTAGGCACACTGGTTGGTGGACATGACAGATATCGCTGAGCCACTTTGGCTAGGTGTGGCCAGATAGTGGACTTGTGTGCCCGATATGCCCGTGGATCTGTCTGCATGTTCTCTGTCGGGTCTGAGAGATACTGTGTCACTGACAGCTGTGCTGGTGTCTCCTTTGCTTGGGTGGGCTGAGAGTCATTCATGCCAGCTGCTTTCTCTCTCGCCCATCGCACAACAGATGAATCTTCATGGGCAACATGCCTCTGGCGTTCTGAAGTGGAGGAGGAGGAGGAGGTACTATCTGTTGCTGACAGAGTGCTGCTCCTGCTTGGGCTAGGACAACTCTCTGAAGTACCCGCTGTTTCCACCTCTGCTTCACACCTAATCTGTCTCTGCCTATGGCGCTCCTGTTCACGGACTTTTGCTAACAGCAGGTCTTTCCCCAATAAGAGACAATCGTACTGTAGGGTGAATTTCCCTTTCACATGAGGATCACAGACTGTGGCGAGCATGTATGTGTTCTGTTCTGTTAAAGGCCTTAATCTCTCTTCCACCTGCTGCTGCAAAACGTTCAGACAATGCAGCACCTCAACTGTCAGTCCCTCTTCCTGTTTAAAGGCCTCCAAATGTTCATCCAGGAAATTAACTATAGGGATGATATCAGCCAAGGTGGCACTTCTGGAACTCAGCTCCTCCGTGACATCCTTGAAGGGCTGCAGGATTTTTACCAGCTGACTCATGTCTAACCAATCATGATGCCCTAGGAGATTCTGCATACCTATGTCCATTGTACCAGAAAGTTCATGAAGGGGTGTCTGCAGCTCCACTAACCTCTCGAGCATCATAAAGATGGAATTCCACCGCGTAGCAATGTCTTGAATGAGACGCTTGTGAGGCATCTCCAAATCAGTCTGCTTTTGTCAGAGAAACTGCCCCACCTTCACACTTCTGTGGAATTACATAGAAACATAGAAATGACGGCAGAAGAAGACCAAACAGCCCATCCAGTCTGCCAAGCAAGTTTCACACTTTTTTTTCCCCTCATACTTATCTGTTACTCTTGGCTCTTAGTAACCTTTTGGTTCTATTTCCCTTCCACCCCCACCATTAATGTAGAGAGCAGTGTTGGAACTGCATCTAAGTGAAATATCTAACTTAATTAGTTAGGGGTAGTAACCGCCGCAATAAGCAAGCTACACCCATGCTTATTTGTTTACCCAGACTATGTAATTCAGTCCTTGTTGGTTGTTGTCTGTATATAGATCCACTTTTCTTCATTCCCCCCTGCCATTGAAGCAGAGAGCTATGCTGGATATGCATTGAAAGTGAAGTGTCAGTCTTTCTCCCCTGCCGTTGAAGCAGAGAGCTATGCTGAATATGCATTTAAAGTGAAGTATCAGACTTTTCCCCTGCCATTGAAGCAATGCTGGATATGCGTGAAGTATCAGACTTTCTCCCCTGCCGTTGAAGCAGAGAGCTATGCTGGATATGCATTGAAAGTGAAGTATCAGGCTTATTTGGTTTGGGGTAGTAACCGCCGTAACAAGCAAGCTACTCCCCACTTTTTTGTGAATGCAAATCCTTATTTCCACATTTCCTCTTGCCGTTGAAGCTTAGAGCAATGTTGGAATCGCATTAACTGTGTATGTTTATTGAATAAGGGTATTATCTCCAGGTAGTAGCCGTCATTCTCGCGAGCCACCCACTCTTCATTCATGTCCTCTAGACTTTATGGATCCACAGTGTTTATCCCATGCCCCTTTGAAGTCCTTCACAGTTTTGGTCTTCACCACTTCCTCTGGAAGGGCATTCCAGGAATCCACCACCCTTCCCATGAAGAAATACTCCCTGACATTGGTTCTGAGTCTTCCTCCCTGGAGCTTCAAATCATGACCCCTGGTTCTGCTGATTTTTTTCTGACGGAAAAGGTTGGTCATTGTCTTTGGAGCATTAAAACCTTTCAAGTATCTGAAAGTCTGTATCATATCACCTCTGCCTCTCCTTTCCTCCAGGGTGTACATATTTAGATTCTTCAATCTCTCCTCATAAGTCATTTGATGAATTGCGCTGCTATGTTCCTGCACTTCTGTATTAACCTATGCAGGTATTCATTCTCTTTGTCATTGGAATCTAACCCCAGAGCTGACTTCACTATCAGGTGCAGAATGTGTGCAAAACATCGGATGTTCTTAAAGCACCTGTCATTTATTGCCTTAACCATGTTTGCACCATTGTCTGTGACAAAGAACCCTGCCTGAGGATTCTTGTCTCGCTGGTGTAGTTGCCAGCCCTCCAGCATCTGTCTGATGCATTCTAGAATATTGGCTGCGGTATGGGCCTTGTCCGTCAGGTGGGTGTGCAGTAAAGTCCACCTCCACCCTGATACTTGTTCAGTAATAGAGTTGCTGACTCCCCCTGCCTCAACCAGGTCCCACCAGTGTGCTGTCAGGGAGAGGTAAGAGTGTGCAGCATTCATGGCGGTCCAGATAACGCAGGTGAAATGCACTCTCTCCTCTGTCTTAGCTAGCAGCGCTTGCATGCGACTGCGACACTGCATGTACAGGCTGGGGATGACCTTTCTGCTAAATGTGGTTCTGGAGGGGACTTTGTAATTTGGAACTATGACCTTCAGAAAACGCAAGAAACCCACATTCTCCACTAACTGCAAGGGCTGGTCATCAAGGGCAATCATTTCCCCAATGCTCCTGGTTACAACTTTTGAGGCTGCGTGCCTCCTACCCCGGGATAGCGTTACCGCATTCCACCCCATTTCCTCCATGGTGGGTTGTCGCTTCTGCAACATGTCAGGGGGTTGCTGGCCTGACACCTGACTGCTAGAAGATGATGAGGGCATGGGCTGATTCTGCTGCTTTTGAACCACTTTACGCTGCTTGGAAGGGGCTCCCCTGACTGGTACTGCCACCATCCCCAGATGGCAGTACTGTTGTTGGGTGTTGCCTCTTCATATGATGCGTCATGCCAAAATTAGATAGATGTCCCATTTGCTTGCCTCTGCTAATAGCCTTGCCACAGTAATTACACCGAGCAAAACCCGGGTCATCCGTCACTTTAAAGTGGCTCCATGCCACTTTGTGTCTTTCGTGATCCTCGCTTCTCTAAAGCCTTGGGGGTGGATGCTGGCACTGGAGCTGAAGTAATGGGTGCACCCTGAGAAGCAATGCCAGGGGTCTCAGTCACCCTCTGTGCATGCGCTGACTGTTCTTCCTCTTCATCAGTTTCATCTCTCCCCTGCTGCACTGAAGTGGAGGTTAAGACAGGACTAACTGATCCTCCTAAAGCTTCGTCAGCTATTATTTCTTCCATTTCTAATGAGAATCCCATACAAGATGATCCTTCATCTGAATCAGAAGCAAACAGTGACTGCGTTACATTGTCAATGCTGTCTTAGTCGAGACATCTGTCCCCCTGCTGCTTTTGGGTGTCGACATTTTGTCTGGCATGACTCAGCCTCCCCTTCCCTCACCTCCAAAACTACAGGGTCAGAAACAGGTGGTGGCGATGGTGATGCATCATGGTCAGATTTCAATTTTTTCTGGATGGAACTGCCTGCCCCTCCAAAGAGTTTAGATTGCAACAGATCCCTTTTTAACTTTAATGGGAGACTGGCACTAGTGCCTTTTGAAGTGCCTCCTCTGCCAGTCCCAATCACTCGACCACATTTAGCTTTACCTGACATTATGGATTTAATGTCACTGCCTAGTGCCTACTGGCTGCCCACTGTCACAGTGCTTTGCTATGCACTAATGTAATGTGTTTGGTGTGCACACACACAGCTTGCTTGTAAGCACAAAAGAAGCAGACTGGGGATTTCAATGCACAGACTGTCCCAATAATAAAGTTCAGTCTGTTAAACTACCCACTGCCCACTGTCACAGTGCCTTGCTATGCACTAATGTAATGTGTGTTGTGTGCGCACACACACACACAGCTTGCTTGTAAGCACAGTCATTCAGTGCTCGGTGATGATTTTCCTGATGACCCAGCACTATATATACTTAATCACGTGGCATGCCACGCACTTTCTTTGCAGAGGTGGTCTGGGGAGGTGGTCTCTGTGGAAGGTGGCTGCACTCAGAGCTAGGCTGAGTTCAGAAATCTATATTGAATTGCTAGCTAGGCTAGTTACTTAAGAGAAAAAGATATTTCTTTCTTTTGCCGCAGCCCTGTTTGTTTTTTAAGCAGTTTATTTAGGTGATCTGAGACTGTCTCTCTGTTCCAGGGAGAGAAGCTGCTAGCAGTGCCATTTTGTTTAATTCACCCTCTGGGCTAGGCTGCAAGCAAGCACATTTGGGTGTTGTGGCTGGGAGAGATATATTCAATTTTTAGCTAGTTGGCTAGAATTTCCATTGGAAAATATACATCGATTTTCCTGCTGTGTCAACAATTCCAGCTTTTTTAAACTGAGTTTGTTTAATTCAACTCACTCAGTCTCTCTGTGCACTGGGCTTCAGTGGGCTGGCAGTTTAGCAGACTGCACAGACTGCCCAATAATAAAGTTCAGTCTGTTAAACTACCCATTGCCCACTGTCACAGTGCCTCGCTATGCACTAATGTAATGTGTTTGGTGTGCACACACACACAGCTTGCTTGTAAGCACAAAAGAAGCAGACTGGGGATTTCAATGCACAGACTGTCTCAATAATAAAGTTCAGTCTGTTAAACTACCCACTACCCACTGTCACAGTTCCTTGCTATGCACTAATGTAACGTGTGTGCTGTATGCTGTGTGCACACACACGCAGCTTGCTTGTAAGCACAAAAGAGGCAGACTGGGGATTTCACTGCACAGACTGTCCCAATAATAAAGTTCAGTCTGCTAAACTGCCAGTCCACTGAAGCCCAGTGCACAGAGAGACTGAGTGAGTTGAATTAAACGAACTCAGTTTAAAAAAGCTGGAATTGTTGGCACAGCAGGAAAATCAATGAAGTATATTTTCCAATGGAAATTCTAGCAAACTAGCTAAAAATTGAATATATCTCTCCCAGCCACTACACCCAAATGGTGCTTGCTTGCAGCCTAGCCCAGAGGGTGAATTAAACAAAATGGCACTGCTAGCAGCTTCTCTCCCTGGAACAGAGAGACAGTCTCAGATCACCTAAATAAACTGCTTAAAAAACAAACAGGGCTGCAGCAAAAGAAAGAAATATCTTTTTCTCTTAAGTAACTAGCCTAGCTAGCAATTCAATATAGATTTCTGAACTCAGACTAGCTCTGAGTGCAGCCACCTTCCACAGAGACCACCTCCCCAGACCAACCCTGCAAAGAAAGTGTGTGGCTGCCGCGTGATTAAGTATATATGTGCTGGGTCATCAGGAAAATCATCACCGAGCACTGAATGACAGCGCGATTGGCTGCATTCAGTGCATTTCACAAAATGTTATCGCTGATTCGCTGCGTTCCGGTATCCGTGCCAACCTGTCTGACCCAACCTGACAGGGCTGTGAGGTCACTGATGACTCACAGGAAAGGGCTGGTTTTTGGCTCTGGATACACCCAAATGGTGTACTCTGATTGCAAATGGCGGTGAAGAAAAGCGCATATTCTCCACGAATATAACGAATAGGGATATATACGTTGTGGATTGCCAATATGTCAAAAACGAATGCACACCCCTAGAAAATGCCTCTTTACAAATCAATGGTGACATCTCATCTGAAGTATTATACCCAAATCTAGAGGCTGCAGCTCCAAAATTATACAGAGAGTGGAGAGAGCTACCAAAATGGTCCAGAACCTGCATCATGAGCACTTTGAGAAGAGGCTTAAGGGCCTAAATGTGTATATCTTAGTGGAGAGCCGAGAGAAGGGGGATGTGATTGAGACATTCAGATTTATCAGAGCTAAGTGATGCACAGGAGGCAAGTATTTTTTTTTAGGGGAAAGGCCATTCTATAATACAGAGTCCGGAAATGAAACTGAAGAAGGACAGATTCAGAAGCAACATATTTCTTCAAGCATGGATGGCAGATGAATGGAACAGCCTTGCAATAGAAATGATGGAGGAATAGCAGCAAAGGAATTTTTAAAAAGCACAGGATAAGCACCGAGGCAGGGAGTGCGGGGCCTATGAGGAATCACCCACAATGGGGCCCTGGAATGCTGAGGTGTGTAGCTCCAACCCAAGCTGTCAGGAAATTATAGTGCCGGGGGTAGAGCTACTGTGGTGGTGCAGTGCCCCAGGAGATTATAGTGCCCTTCCCCTCCCCCACCCCAAGGACAGCCCTGCACAGAGGATTAGTGAGATGGAAAATATGGAAATCAGGTAAGAGTAGTGGAAGATGGGATAATGAACAGAATGGATGGTCTTGAGGATAGGCTATGACTGCAGATATGTTAAAAACTGCTAATAAATTGGACACATTTATGCAGATCATCCTGAAATATCACACTTTAATTTACCTGATCTGTTTGTCATAACAATTTGTATATAGATAGATAGTGAGAAGTTTTTTTAAACAAACTATACACAGAATCAGCTAAATGCTCAGGGATGGTAACTTTCAAACCTGTGTGCAATTGTCCATGTGCGTGATGTTGCAGTCCTCATGTGGAATAATGTTTGGTTGCTTAAACGTGTTATGCAATCTGTTCCTACCCAACAGGTTTCTAAGTGATATAAATGACAAGAGGTGGGTGGCATCTTACAGACTAACCAGTTTATCGAGGCACGAGCTTTCCAGGATAGAGTCCACTTCGTCAGATGCACGAGCTCATGCCTCAGATTGGTTAGTCTATAAGGTGCTACCCCTCTCTTGTCATTCTTGCTACACCAGACTAACACAGCTCTCTACATTAATGGCGGGGGTGGAAGGGAAATAGAATAAAAAAGGTTACTAAGAGCCAAGGGTAACAGATAAGTATGAGAGAGAAAAAAAAGTGCGAAAGCTTGCTGGGCAGACTGGATGGGCCGTTTGGTCTTCTTCTGCTGTCATTTCTATGTTTCTATGTAAGTGACATAAAATATGTAAGTAAAAAAATTACAAATTCTATCAAAGGACACAAACCATTATTGGTGGTATTTTAGAGGAGGTCAGTAATCGCCATACACTGCCATATATCTGTCAATTTGCTGGTCCTCAACTAGTGTAGATATCAACACTGTAAGCATTTTAAAATTCAAGGGCCAGCTGTGAATTAAAAAAAAAGCTCTTTGTGCCAGCATCTACAATTGCTGGGGATAGGATTCCCTCGGCAGCAGTCAATTTTTTTATTTTACAGTGATTGGATGCTTCCCCAGCACAACCACCTTCCCCAGCAATGTCTCTATGTTCAAAGGCATTCCCCTCTATTCCCTGCCTCCCTCCCCCCCCCCCTTCCCCCATGGCATTCAAGCCTCCCTGAAGGAGATATTGATGGATTTTTGCCACGCTGACAAAAAAAACTTTGATGATCACTGTTTTGGAGCATTTAAAGCACAAAATAAAATACAGTAAAAATGAATTTCAGTATATCCATTTCTGTTAAAATACTGCATTTAAGAACAATAATTTAAGATAAAATAAGTCTGAACTGCAAATGACCTAATAAGAAACAACTGGTACCTCATCAAAGCCCCTAGGAGCTCAAAACCTCTAAATATTACCCTTTATGCCTGAAGAGAGCTCAGAACTTAAGGGTATTTTCCTTCTTCTATAATCCAGTCACATCTGTACACAAAGTGTTGGATCAAAAGCTTTCCTAAACTGGAAGTATAGGACGACAACTGCATCCTGTCTAGACAAGTTCCTAATAAGTACAATACATTGAAAAAAAAAATCAATAAAGTCAGTATGACAAGACTTGCTCCTCCAGAACCCATGCTGGCTACGATTTGTAGCTTTCAATACTTGAAAGTGGGTCATTATTTCCTCCTTATTATTGCTCCTATGGCATTCAGGTACTGATGTTAGTCAATACTTATACAACTGCAAGCAATGATCGATGCCGTAAAAAAAAAAAAAAAGATTTTTTTTTTCAGTCCAATAAAGGGATATTTAGACATGATGGACTTTCATTTAAAAAAATGATTTGGTTATTGCGAGAAACTGTTTTGAAAATAGGACCTGAAGTTTACTTATCCAAAATACAGAGGTTCCAGCCTTCAACAGCGGCTCCACTTGGCTTGGCAGAGCGGCAATAATGCAATATTGATGTTATCTAACTCCCAGTAAGCTGACAAGTGCACCAGCGAGTGAACTGCCAAGGTTCACATGTAACATCAGTGCAGACCAGTATTAGAATGAGAATTCCTCAGGAAATACAAAAACAGAATCCCATCCCATATTTTCTCAATGGCAGCCAGCTGGTCCACAGCTGGAGCTCAAAGATTATTTTAAAGAAGCATTATATAATTAACAAATTTTAGTAAAAAAATATAGATGATTTACCTGGTTATAAAAGTTAAATTTCCATATAAATTACACTGTATTATTTTAACTTTAGTGGAGCATTATCAAACTTTTTGACAGTTGCAGTAAACAGTAGGTGAGACCGCACCTTGAATTCTGTGCACAATTCTGGTCACCGCATCTCAAAAAAGATATATTTGCGATGGTGAAGGTACAGAGAAGGGCAACGAAAATGATAAAGGGGATGGAACAGCTCCCCTATGAGGAAAGGCTGAAGAGGTTAGGGCTGTTCAGCTTGGAGAAGAGACGGCTGAGGGGGGTATTGATAGAGGACATTAAGATCATGAGAGGTCTTGAATGAGTAGATGTGAATCGGTTATTTACACTTTCGAATAATAGAAGGACTAGGGGGCATTCTATGAAGTTAGCAAGTAGCATATTTAAGACTAATCAGAGAAAATTCTTTTTCACTCAACACACAATAAAGCTCTGGAATTTGTTGTCAGAGGATGTGGTTAGTGTAGTTAATGTAGCTGGGTTCAAAAAAGGTTTGGATAAGTTCTTGGAGGAGAAGAACATTAACTGCTATTAATCAAGTTTACTTAGGGAATAGCCACTGCTATTAATTGCATCAGTAGCATGGGATCTTCTTAGTGTTTGGGTAATTTCCAGGTTCTTGTGGCCTAGTTTGGCCTCTGTTGGAAACAGGATGCTGGGCTTGATGGATCCTTGGTCTGACCCAGCATGGCAATTGCTTATGTTCTTAAGGCAAAAGAATCTGAACCATATCCAGCATGATTGTGGCATATACAGTACATTGTTTTTTACTGATATATAAGCAGACAGTAAGACTTTGATCTGACTACTGTTTTTCAGGAGTTGGTTGATACATCTTTTCTGTATGAAAATGACAAGTGTGCCAGAAAACAAGTTACTGATGACTCTCTTTATTAAGTTAATATTTTTGTGACCAGTTATCATCAGGTTAGTGCAAAATGAGGAGGAATGACAAATTTTCACCTTCTGCCTCTAGAATCTTATTTCCTGCAAATTGTTAATTCCCAAAACGTATCTAAACAAAAAGGTCTGATTCAAAGAGTTTAAATCTTCTGGTTTCAGCTGAATATTGCCTGAGGGGTGAGAGGAAGTACTTTACAAACAGATCTATTCATCTCTAAAATAATGCATGTAATCGATTTTATTATACATCATAAAGCATGATTGTTGCTAGAGCATATTCAGAAAATAAATGTGTGTAGCCATGAGATAAAGAATCTTTCTTGGGGTTTCTTACCTGGTGATCATGTCACCACAATTCCTTAAACATCTTGAGTCTTAATGGGGGCAATTATCGGACAGCCTACTATTAGGGCAAAAGAATGGCCTTGATCCAGGATTTTCCTGGTTCAGGATCAATGCATTATTATACACAGAGCCACAGAGGGTCTCAGAGAAATACATACTTGGACAAGCTAGTAGCATGATGCAAGGTCCTGCATCCCCTCTCCCCCCCCCCCTTGCCCCCCAGTGATCCTGAGTAGTGGTCAGAGCTTTAAATGAGAATGTGAGAATTCCTGTGTTGACGGCATTTCAAGAGAACCCATGTGCCTGAACCCTGAACTGGCTGATTGGACTGGATAGAGCCTAGCTCCAAACAGTAAGAACATAAGAACATAAGAAATTGCCATGCTGGGTCAGACCAAGAGTCCATCAAGCTCAGTATCCTGTTTCCAAAAGAGGTCAAACCAGGTCACAAGAACCTGGTAATTACCCAAACACTAAGAAGATCACATGCTACTGATGCAATTAATAGCAGTGACTATTCCCTAAGTAAACTTGATTAATAGCAGTTAATGGACTTCTCCAAGAAAATATCCAAACCTTTTTTGAACACAGCTACACTAACTGCACTAACCACATCCTCTGGCAACAAATTCCAGAGGATGTGCGTTGAGTGAAAAAGAATTTTCTCTGATTAGTCTTATACGTGCTACTTGCTAACTTCATGGAATGCCCCCTAGTCCTTCTATTATTCAAAAGTGTAAATAACCGATTCATATCTACTCGTTCAAGACCTCTCATGATCTTAAAGACCTCTATCATATCCACCCTCAGCCGTCTCTTCTCCAAGCTGAACAGCCCTAACCTCTTCAGCCTTTCCTCATAGGGGAGCTGTTCCATCCCCTTTATCATTTTGCATTGCATTCTAACCTATACTGGATATTCCTTTAGGCCTGCAGTAGTTACAAGCCAGTAATGCCCATGTTCGGCTGTACTTGAATAAACCAGCCTTGAGAAATTATTCCTGCTGAGTAGCTGACAACTCCATGAGTTTCCTAACCTGACACCTACACAATTGCAAACTAATTGGACACTTTTAATACATGTAGTGCCCCCAGATTTTTAAGGAAAACCAGGCAGGTACCGTCCATTTAAAAATTTGGGTAAAGAATTGCATTAAACCTATTCGTGGATGCATACTTTGCACCTGCTGTTTTGTGTGGGAAGCAGAGATGAGGAAAATAGCACATGTATTTCTGAAAATGTCATGTACACTTACTATTTTCCTCTCCTGACTAAAACACACTTAAAGGAAATTACCTTTTTATAAAGATTTTGAAAGAATGTATATTGAAGATCTATTCATAAAAAACAACAATGAAACATTTCAGTAAAACAATTTACGAATATGTCAAATGTAACATTTACACCTCTTCCAACCCTCCTGACAACAGTTTACAAAGAAAATTCACATGCATTAAATTAAAAATAAAATTAAAATAAATACAATTATTAAAATAAAATAAAATTGTCTTCATATACATATATTCATTCAAAAACTTTGATCAAGAGTCAACTAGAACAGAAACTCCCATATTCCATTCCAGAAATGGTTTCCAAGTTCATTAACATTACTATATTTTTCTTTCATTGTTTGGGTTAGCAGTTCCATTGCATGTGTGATCTATAATAATTGATTTGGAAGCACATGTAAAATATTTTCACTTCATTTCTTTCGTTTTTGGCTCATTGTTTGGTCAAATATCGTTTTGGATTTTTTAAAATTTGTTTTATTTTGTTTTCATTTTGGCAAATAGCATGCACTATTTGCAATTAGTGAGTATCAATTGCAAATAGCACACAATAATTGAAACTAATATGCTCTATTTGATATAATAAAAATAAGACCTAAGATTTTCAGGTTTTCCAGCATCATCATTGATTTGTTTGGGATTTAATGAAAAAAATTAAAATGGTCTTATTTGGTTCAGATTGCATACTAGTTTAAAATTTATATCCTTGACAGTTGTGTCCAAGCTTCTTGAGGGGTTAGAGGTGGTTTATTCCAGAGACTAGCAACTATGCTTCTTTCTCCTGCCAACATGTATTTATTATTATTATTATTATTATTATTATTATGATTATTAAAAAATTGTTACACACTCCACAGTTTGTGGAGAGTTACATAAAAAAACTTATAAATTAAAAATATTCATAATCAAACAATAATTAGACAATGATCAGACCAGCAAAATAAATTAAGCTCCTAAACAGCATATCGCTACTCAAATGCCTGTTTAAATAGATATGCCAATAACCAAAAGGTTCCCAAAATACCTAGCTACCTAAATTAATCCCAAGATATCACAAGGTTAGTATCTCAATCAAGACAAACTTAGGCCTACATGCATCAATTTGCTATTAATATAGCAGAAATAGCACTAGTGCTAAAAATGGGCATGGTTAGGGTAATTTCCTGTGTATCACTTAGGAAATTATTGCATCGCCCATTGCGTCAGCATGTTGATCGTTGCGTTAGCGCAATGCATGTCATTTTACATACCATGCATTGATTTGTGAGTGGCGCATTATTTTTTCGATTTATATTTACTGGCTTCCTGCAGTTGCCTCTTTTGAGGGCATGTCAGGCGTTTGAGGAGAGGAGAGGTGAGTTCTTGGTTGGAGTTTAGTAGATTTAGTGGCTGGTGATTTCTGAGTTTTCTGTTCTTATCTGTCTTCTGTTCTTATCTGTCTACCTTAACCTTTGTCTCTTGTCTTTATCTGTGTGTAGAAGTGTTTGTTTGTCAAATTTGTCTGTTTATCTCTGTGTTTGGGTGAGGTGTTATGGTGAGGTGGAGGAATGGTGAGAAGGAGTGGTGAGGCATGGTGGTGAGAGAGGAGGCATGGTGAGGCATGGTGGTGAGGAGAGGAGGAGTGGGGAGGCATGGTGGTGAGCCGGAGGAGGAGTGGTGAGTATGGTGAGGAAGAGGAGGAATAGAGAGGCATAATGGTGAGGCAGAGGAGAAGTGGTGAGGTTTGGTGGTATTAAGGAGTGGAAAGGATGGTGCGTGAGAGGCAGGGGAGAGAGGAAAGGAGAGGGGTGAGGAGGGGGAGGATGAGGGCAAGAGTGCTAGGGCACGCCGGTGTGTCGCGCGCCGAAGGAGAGCAACAAAGGGCCCTCCCCTTCGTCACTTTTTGTGCATTTTACTTCCAAAAATATTTCTGATGTTCCGATCAATTTTAATCTCTTTATTCAGTTGTCTATATTATCATTAATCTCTCTACCAATCCTCCTTGGTTTCTCAACTCCTTTCCCAACCATGTATATCTCAGCCATCTGTGGAAAAGGAAGAAATGGTGACCTTAACAAACATCCTCACAGACCCGCCTCTGCTGACAAATCTAATCTAATTAGCATCACACCGTCACTTAAGGTAACTACCTTACTATTGACTTCTATTTCTCTATTAATAATCAATGCTCAATCTATCAGGAAAAAATTTCCAATTATTTACGATTTAATCTCAAAGTCCCCCATTCTTATTTTTGAGACTTGGCTCTTTGAATATGACTCTGTGATACTGAATAGTTTATGTCCACCTGGGTATATATCAGAACCCTATCCAAATCGCAGAAAAGGTAGTCTTAATTATAATAAAGGCTTCCTTGAGTCCATGTAGGAAGGTCTTAACTCCAAATTATCCCTATGAATAGATGCTTGTTTCGAGTAAACTTGTAAATCTGTGTATCGTATATTGCCCTCCTACCCTGTTGTCCAACAATTTATTCCCTACTAATAGAAGTCTTAACCACGCTCCCTGTTGACCTTTCAAAAACTATAGTAGCTGGAGATTTTAATTTACATTTAGATGGCAGCTCCATATCAACTCCTGCTCTAACACTACTTGGTTCTTTGCCAGGCTCAGATGGGTGCAACTTATAAATTCACCTACCGACAATAAAGGTCCCACATTAGATCTGGTATTCTACAAACCTACATTTCTAAATTTATCTGCTGTGTCAAATTAAGTACCATGGTCTGATCACTTTTTGAGGTAAAGTGCAAACTTAACAGGAATATCCCGATTATCGATCACCACCAATCAGTGCAAAGAAATCTACAAAAGAAAACATATTGACACGGAAACTTTCGCTAACACCTTTCTCCAAAACTTCCCTGTACTTATTAATAATGATGTTGAACAAACTATTCATAATTGGAACAATTCAATACATAATCCATAGAGTCAATAGCATCTAGAAAACTACACAAAATACGATCCAAAACTAACTCTTCCTTGTACACCACAGAGTTAAGAAGAACAAAAACTATACTATGACATTTGGAAAGGAATTGGCGAAAACATCTATCCCAATAACATAAAAATGCTTATTATGCACTATTAAATAAATATAGAAAGACATAGACAATGCCAAAAACAGGCAGCTACTATGCAAATAAAATAAACCTAGCAAATGGAAATCCCAGAGTCCTATTCAATTTTGTCAAATCCCTGACCTCCCAAACAACTATACCAAATAGGGATGTGAATCGGAACCGGAATCAGTTCCGATTCCGGTTCCGATTCAGATCGTGAATTTTCCTTCGTGCGGTCCGATCGGGTTTTTTTTTATCGGCTGCGCCCGAGCCAATAAAAAAAACCCCACCCGACCCTTTAAAATTGCTCCCTTAGCTTCCCCAACCCTCCTGACCCCCCCCCCCCCCCAAAAAAAAAACATTTTAAAATTACGTGGTGGTCCAGTGGGGGTCCCGGGAGCAATCTCCTGCTCTCGGGCTGTCGGCTGCCACTAATAAAAATGGCGCCGATGGCCCTTTGCCCTTACCATGTGACAGGGTATCCGTGCCATTGGCCAGCCCCTGTCACTTGGTAGGAGCACTGGATGGCCCGCGCATTTTTAAAGATGGCGCCGGCCATCCATTACTTCAATAAATAACCTCGCAATCGGGCCGATACAGTACAGTGCGCGCCGACGGAGCGCACTATTAACCCTCTATTGGATGCACGTTTTCGATGTGCTAGTGTTACCCCTTATTCAGTAAGGGGCCAAAAACGCGCATCCAACCCCCCGAACCTAATAGCGCCCGCAACATGCAAATGCATGTTGATGGCCCTATTAGGTATTCCCGCGCGATTCAGAAAACAAAATGTGCAGCCAAGCCACACATTTTGCTTTCAGAAATTAGCGCCTACCCAAAGGTAGGCGCTAATTTCTTCGGGCACCGGGAAAGTGCACAGAAAAGCAGTAAAAACTGCTTTTCTGTGCACCCTCCGACTTAATATCATGGCGATATTTATTTATATATTTATTTAGAAGTCGGAGGTCCCGAATGTTTCCAAAAGGAAAAAAAGAAAAAAAAAATTGAAGTCGGCCCGTGGCTGTCGGTTTGAAAACCGGACACTCAATTTTGCCAGCGTCTGGTTTCCGAACCCGAGGCTGTCAGCAGGCTCGAGAACCGATGCCGGCAAAATTGAGCGTTGGCTGTCAAACCCGCTGACAGCCGCCACTCCGGTCCAAAAGGAGGGACTAGGGACGCGCTAGTGTCCCTAGCACCTCCTTTTGCCTGTTTTTACTGCCGGGCCTAATTTGAATAGTGAATCGCGCGCACAGGAGAGTGGCCTGTGCGCGTGCTGGACTTTACTGTATCGGCCCGAATGTAACATATCTTTGGGCGGGGGGGGGGGGGATGAAGGTTCGCAACTGATGCCCTGTAACACCTATAAAGATTTGTTGAACATACTTGGCCAGGTCTCTGGAGAGAGTTCCTGTGCCAGTTAGATGAAAGAAAACTGCTCAGCTCATCCTGACACAGGGAATATACTAAGCCCCAAAATTCACAGGCCACTACTTCTGGTTTACCTGTGCAATGGTCAAAACAAACTATGCCTGACATCCTGGCTGACCCATCACTAAGAGGCCATATCTGATCTGCGAGTAACAGCAGTGTGGACACATAATTAATTAATTAATTAATTGTTTTTTTATATACCGCCCTTCATGTGTGCATATCAAATCAGTTTACAATAAAAACAAATGTCAATTAATACATTTGCAATTTAAAATTTTAAAAGAAGAGACAAGTAGGTAACAAATACATAATGTCAATATATTAAAATTATAAATTGGCTAACATAAACAATTAAAATATAATATTAAAACTTAAGGTAAAAGAAATAGGAAAAAGAGTAAGAATTAGCATAAATTATTGAAAAGCTTGATGGAACAACCAGGTTTTTACTTCTTTCTTAAAGGTTGTGATTAACCTGTGAGATTTTAAGTGTTGCAAATAGAAAGATTGGAAAAGGCCACTCTTTAAAGTGAACCCATAGAAAGTGTGTAGTGCCTACTAGAGATGTGAATCGTGTGATCGATCGTCTTAACGATCGATTTCGGCTGGGAGGAACAGGAGGCCCCCCCCCCCCCAAGCTGGCCAAAAGTCCCTGGGGGTCCAGCGGGGGTCCGGGAGCGATCTCCTGCCGCGAATCGTTTTTCCATACGGAAAAACCAAAGGTAGTGCCGGCGCCATTTCTACAAGCACCGGAGGTCCGAGAGTAAAAGATGACACCGGGACCCTTCCTCTGGATCCCAGGTAATTTTGGGGGGGTTCGGGAGGGTGGGGGATTTATTTTAAAGGGTCGGGGTGGGTTTTAGGGTTGTTTTAGTGTGCCGGTTTTCCCGCCCTCCCCCTCCCCCTCCCCCTTCCCCCGATTTACGATTTTTTGACGATAATCGGGGGAATTGTTATTGTATCGCGGCTCTAACAATTTTTGACGATTTAAAATATATCGGACGATATTTTAAATCGTCAAAAAACGATTCACATCCCTAGTGCCTACTCAGATACCAAGCTTTACAGCAAGTGTGTTGTTTGCCCCCACAAGAATAGCAGGCCTCTGGAGCTTGGGGAGAGAAAGCGAGACTCTGGTGCAATGGCATGGAGACCTAACTTGATAAGCCACTTGTCATGTCAGCGATGCTGTTACATTCCCCACAGCCCCCCCCCCCTCCCCAAATGTCCGTACCATTTGCTGCAAACACATAGCCAGAGATGTAATAAGCCAAGCGTCACCATAGAAGCCATCCTCAAAATTTTCGTACAGGCATGACTGCCTAAGTACAAATGAATCATGCATGGCTCCCAGGTACCTGGCCAGCACATAAAGGATGTGCATTTGACCATCACAGACTACTTGCATGTTGATAGAGTGGAAGAGCTTTCTGTTGCAGTACATCTCCTCCCTGTCATGGAATGGGATGGTGTCTATGTGAGTGTAGTCGATAGCTCCAAGAACACTGAGAAAGTTTGCAATGGCATGAAAGCCTCTCTTCATGTCCATCAAGTCCTGCCTGTGCCAAGGAAATGCTATGTAGCGATTAATATGGTCAGATACAGCTGTGATGACCTGGCCCAGACAGTGTGAAAAAGTGGTTTGGGACATTCCCCTCACGACCCCTACTGTCATTTGGAAGGAGCTGGTTGCCAGGAAATGCAAGGTGGCCAACAGTTTGGTGAGGCCCGGTGTAGTGTGGGACCTTTCTGTGACCAGATCCAGATTCCCCTTTGATTTCTTCATATAGGGGCAAACATAGTACACCGAATTTTAATAGACACGCGCGTAGCTGCGCGTATCTTTTAAAATCCAGGGTTGGTGTGCGCAAGGCTGCGCAAAATCGGCAGCCTTCCCTCCGAGGCCGCTCCGAAATCGGAGCGGCCTCGGAGGGAACTTTCCTTCCACCCTGCGCACCTTTCCCTCCCTTCCCCTACCTAGCCCACCCCCCTGGCCCTATCTAAACCCCCCCTACCTTTGCTTAAAAAGTTACGCCTGCCCGAGGCATGCGTAACTCGTGCACGCCAGTGGGTTGCTGGCACGCCATCACCCGACCCGGGGGACTGGTCCAGAGGCCTCGGCCTTGCCTCTGGAATGCCCCGGGTTTGGCACCACGCCCCCGACACGCCTCCGGAATGCCCCAGAACGTCACGCTGCCCCCGACACGCCCCCCTATCAAAGACCTGGGACTTACGCTCGTCCTGGGGCTTGCGTGCGCCGCCGAGCCTATTCAACATAGGCTCAACGCACGCAGGGGGAGCTTGGGGCAGGTTTTCGGGGGGTACGTGCTTATCTTACGCGCATACCCCTTTGAAAATCTGCCCCATAATTCCAGGATAGCCTGAGAGCTGAGGCGATATCAGCTAACCTCTGGCATGCCTAGTAGAGATGTGAATCGTGACCTCGATCGTCTTAACGATCGATTTCGGCTGGGAGGGGGAGGGAATTGTATTGTTGCCGTTTGTGTGTAAACTATCGTGAAAATCGTTAAAATCGTGAGCCGACACACTAAAACCCCCCCCCGACCCTTTAAATTAAATCCCCCACCCTCCCGAATCCCCCCCAAATGCTTTAAATTACCTGGGGATCCAGCGGTGGTCCAGAATGGTGGCGGTCCGGAACAGCCCCCTCAATTGAATCCTGTTGTCTTCAGCCGGCGCCATTTTGCAAAATGGCTGCAGCAAAATGGCCGCCGCAAAATGGCGCCGGCTGAAGACAACAGGATTCAATTGAGGGGGCCGTTCCGGACCGCCGCCGTTCTGGACCACCGCTGGATCCCCAGGTAATTTAAAGCATTTGGGGGGGGTTCGGGAGGGTGGGGGATTTAATTTAAAGGGTCGGGGTGGGTTTTAGGGGGTTTTAGTGTGCCGGTTTTCCTGCCCTCCCCCTTCCCCCGATTTACGATTTTTTAACGATAAATCGGGGGGAATTGGCATTGTATCGTGGCCCTAACGATTTTTGACGATTTAAAATATATCGGACGATATTTTAAATCGTCAAAAAACGATTCACATCTCTAATGCCTCGCAATGATGCTCTTGGAGGAAAGATGTGCTCCCTGTATCTCCTCCAGTGTGCCTGCCTGTGTGCCAAGCACTGCTGTGGGCCCCAACCCTCTCCCTGCAGGGCCAGTGGCTTGGGCTCTGGTGCAGGGACTTCCCTAGGAGGGCTTGGAACTTCTCTTGCCTGTTCTTGTGGTTGTGGTTGTTCCTCTTGTTGTTGTCTGCAGAAAATCTCCTGAAGCATCCGGTATCCTCCAACAAGTAAACTTGCCACAAACATTAAGGATTTAGGAAGATAGGCCAGATAAGCACAGGTGTTTTTATTGGCACAGGAGGGCCTAGTAGGTTTGTCTGTTAGAATACCTCTTTTTATCGCATGCAATAATAGCCGTTATAATAGCCGTGATCTGCAATAACAGCTGCGGGTGCACAATAAACATTTTTTTTCCCTGGTACTGCAAAAAAAAATATAGTTATTTCTGATGTTAAATCCCGTGTTAGTGTGCATTAAGCTATCGCGGAATGCGGTAGGACACCTTAATTTGCATTAAGTCCTCCCACATGCACACTAAATTTAAAATGTGCATGCTAGCTTGTGTTGTGCTATTTATCATGCACACAATGCACATTAGACCCCATTCAAAGCTTGTTTGGGCTCTAACACATTTTGATGAATGACCCGGTTAAAATGGTACCATACAAACCTGTATATTAACACTGAAGCAGGCATCCAGCCTTAAAAGAGTGAAAAACAAGTACCAAATAATCTTGTACCAGTGACCTTGGTCTGCGTTTTGTTTTTTTTAAGTTATATTTTTGTTTAAGCAAAGATTTTTATTCAAGTAAAAAGTTCATAGCAGGAAAAAACATCTTTTAAATATGTGAAAAGCCTCGGTAAATCCTAGTTGAAAAAAAGTTCAAATCAAATTCTATTTACTGAATTTAAACAAAAATATACTTAGCATCTTGAGTCAAAGTGTACACTTGTTCTAATACTGTCCTGTCAAGGTATTCTGTTCTTTCTGGTCATTCCTGCACATCACACCGTCATGGTAGAAGCCGAAAGGACATCCTGAATTTTCATTCAAGCGTTCAAGACATCGGTGATAGAAAAGCCCAACACTGGTAGCATTTCAGCAATGTTCGCCTGCTTCAGGTCTACTTTCTATGCATTTCATCGGGACATTGTCTCACATTGTCAGTATTGAGCTTTTCCATTTCTGATGTCTTGAACGCTTGAATGTACATGCAGTGTGTCCTTTCGGCTTCTACCATGCTGATGTGATATGCAAGAATAGCAAGAAAAAATAGATTTGATTTGATCCGTTTTTCAAGTAGGATTTACTGAGGCTTTTCAGATATTTAAGGATGGTTTTTTCCTGCTATGAACTTTTTAATTGCTGGATGCCTGCTTGAGTGTTAATACACAAGCTTGTATGATATCAGTTTAAGTTTGCCTTGACTGAGATACTAATCTTGCAATATCTTGGAATAAATAGATATGCTTCCAATTGCTTTCTGAAACATTTGTGACAAGAAATAGAATAAAGCTGAATTGACATACAATTTCAAAAGACAGGGCCCACCACTGAGAATACCCCAGGTCTCAGACAGATGGACTGGTTTTAGGGATGGAATCTAGGCCAAGACTCTAGGCTGAAGTGTTTATGAGTGTCTATTTAATTTCAGAGCAGAACTGATACACAAGAGAAGCATGGTCATTCAGAGGCCCATGTGCAAAAGCCAATGGCTAATTTGGCAATTTCTGACACTTTTCCAGCTACAATTTAGACAGATTTAGAAGAGAAGTTCCAGGGGCATTCCTGGGAGAGGCTCAGTTTTCCGGCTCACTTAGCTGAATATCGGGTATATTTGGCTATGTTAGCTGGATAACTTTTAACCTGCTTTCAGAGCAGGCCTAAAATTATACGACCCCATGTAGCTGGATAACTTCAGAGATATCCAGCTAAGTAGCGTACCTTATGAAAAAAAAAACAAAAAACAACTCAAGTTGCGATCCCGGCAAGGACAAGGCAGGGGACAATTTTGAAGGTAACAGGTAGGTGGAAGGGTGTTATCCTGGGGCAGGGGAGGGGTTGGCTGTGGTGGGAGGCAGACGGGGCAAGCTACAGAAATTTTAGTGGGGGTTGGGGGAGTAGGCCTGGGAAATCTTAAGTTTAAAATTGTTTTTTTTTACTGTATCATGAATCCATGACAAAACTTCTGTCCAGGAAGTTTGTATTATCGCACATTGCCACCACATGTAAAGACACTCTGCCACTACAATTCCACCAGCATAAAACAGAATCTTCAATTGCTGTCTTGTTCAGTCTATCAGGAGCGTACCATCTGTAAACCAGTTTATAACTGTTCTCCTGCACGTTAGCACTCATCGAATTACCCTTCCAAAGCCTTTTAGAAATTCCCATCCATTCATCATTGTTTATTACACAACTGCAGTCTATCTTTCATACCTTTTTAAAAGGTACATCCTTTTAATAAAGCATATAGTTTAGAAACCAGTTCTTTACTCTATGGCTTAGACACTAAGAGATGCTCAAAACAAGGCTCATTTAACCCTTTAACTGCAAATATTTGAATACAAGAACATTATATATATCCATTTTCTCATGCTTTTCCAGAAAGACTAGGAAAGAGCCCTTTGAAATAATTGATACATTTTTAGTATCCCCGCTCTAGATCACAGGTCAAAGGCTTTAGGGGACACCTCAGGCAGGTCTGGGTTCTCCCACAGTGGCGTCAAAGGAGATGGAAAGGAAGACAGTTTAAATTTGGCCCCCACTCTTTTCCATGTACATAATCACGATATATGTACATGTCTGGTCTCACATTTGTTTTCTGTACTTTACATTTGTTTTCTGTACTTCACATGTTTTCTGTACTTCACATTTGTTTTCTGTACACCCCAGTCTGGTCTCACATTTGTTTTCTGTACTTTACATCCAACCCTAATACCTGCCACGACGCTAATACCTGCCCCCTGCTATATTTCCTCTCATTGTACCAGCTTGTGTCAGTTCTTGTTTCTTCTGTTATTTGCTCCACCTGCGAGCGAAGTTTTCTACTGTTTGTTTTTCTATTGCTCTATGTACAGACCATGAGCGAAGTTAATGTACCCGTTGTACCAGTTTGTGCCAATTCCTGTTGTCTTCTGTATTAGTACCGCCTATGAGCGAAGTTTTCTACTGTTCTTGTTTTCCATTGTTCTATGTACAGCCCATGAGCGAAGTTAATGTTTACTCTAAACCGAGGTGATCTGTATCCCATACAGGAACCCCGGTATATAAAATCTAATAAATAATAATAATATATTTAGTGGGTGATTGAGGGACACGAGTTTCAAGATTCTCTTAGGAATCCACAATAAAGATGTAAACTATGCAGGATATACGTTTTCACCATTCTCACCCAATCTTTATTCTTTATCCCCTACATTGAATAGCCCGGTAGTATAATATAAAGTCTGGGATAGCCGAGCCATCTTCCTTCCCACATCGTATTAAATTGTTTCTTGATACCCTGTGTATTCCCCCCCCCCCCCCTCCAGAAACTTGTATTCAACTCCCTAAAGAAACTCACAGGGATACTAAAAGGAAGCATCATGAAAAGAAAGTTTGCTCTAGAGAGAATGTTCATTTTAATAGAAGTGATCCTTTCCAATCAAGATATCTGGATGGGCAGCCAAGTTCTCAAATCTTGTCTTATCTTTGATAAAATTTAGTGAGTTTGTTCTCTTTAAATTTTACTGCTTTGAGTCATATTAATGCACAGATAATGTAGAGAACCACTAGACCATGTAGAAGGACAATTGTCCTCTGTTTCTTCCTTTGTTATTGGTTCTAGGGTAAATGGACTTATACATGTTAACTTTGTAACCTTAAATCTTCCCAAACTCTTTTAAAACCATTTAGGAGAGCCTTACGGGAGCTGTATCCCTAAGATTCAGGAGAAAATCAGCAAATAAAGCAATTTTATGTTCAGAACCACCATTCCCATGTACTCTAACATCTGTGTGTTTTCTTATGTAGGCTGCAAGTGGTCCTATTGTGATTGCAAATCGTGCAGGAGATGGTGGGCAACCCTGTCTTGTGCCTCTACTTAAAGGAAAAACCTGTAATAAAAGCCATAGAACTCATACTTAAGAAATTTCTACAACTTAAAGCCCAGCATCTCCATCACCATGCTTAAATAATTCCATTCAATCTTACCAAAAATCTTGTTCGGCATATAAAGATACAATTATTGCTTCTTTTTCAATTCATGGATAACATTAAGATTCTTCTGATATTATCAGAATCAGAGAGGATATTTCATATATCAAAGAATTTATATCTAAACTTGAGTTAAATTCCATCTCACAAGAAAAGAAGGGATCTAGAACAATCAATACCATGTCAAGAAGATGAGTCAATTACTTTGTTATGCATTGCAAAGGTCTGGGGAGAAGATGGACTCACATCACTACAGTGTATTACAGGTAATTTTCTTCCAACTTATACCTAAAATAACTCACACTTTTTCATTCAGTTTTGGAGGGCTGTGCTCTTCTGGACTCTATGATGAATGCCCACAATCATTGATTCTTAAACCTGATAAAGACCCCTTAGCACAGGGATCACCAAATCTTTCAACAGAAGGACCACATAGGACATTTCAAAAGAACTGCAGTAGGGGAAGGTTCTTCTCAGTTTGCTGAACCAGGGAGTAGGAAGTGGGAAGGGAGAGAGGGTGCCCCTCTGAGTTGTTTGCTGAGAAGGATTTATGGCAGGGACTGTGTCTGGCCTTTTGGTGATTTGAAATGCTGAGGAAGAGTTCACAGGGGTGAAAGGGTATGGCCAATAGAGTGTCAATAATACTATTTCTAGATTTCTCCAAAGTTGGTTACATTGCCACACTCTTAGAAATGCTGGCCCCTGCCTCTCCCTTTCCCAATATCTGCCCATCTAGGGAAGTAGGGGGAGGGAAAGGTGGATGGATGGATGGATAGTGGGATGGGGTGCTTGTGTGGGTGGTACACTCTCACACACAAACCCATGCACATGTGTTCCCTCTCTACTTTCTTCCCCTTTATCAACCCCTTCTCCCTTTTGCCTTCCCTCTTTTGCAACATGCCAGATTTGTGGTATGAGCAAAACACCCCCTTCTGGAGAATCTAATCCAGGGAGAGACACCTGGTATCTGGGTTATAACAATGATTATTTCTGCTCTTTGCACATCCAAAGCCTGCATCCTTAGGGGATAATGTCCCTGCCTGCCCCCTCACAGCTCCAAAGAGATGGTGGCACAGTTGGGAGATTCAGGAACCATCATCCTTTCCTGGTTTTCCCTGGCAGCCCCAGAAAACCTATGGCTCAGTACCACCAGTGCTTTTCCTCCTTGTGGCCTGCACAGCCCTCCACAGTGGCTGAATATGATTTATGGCTGTGGTGCAGCCTCTCTCCGTGTCTTTGACCCAAGTGGCTCCACCTGTACAAGCGGCACTAACACCAGCATTGCAGAACATAGCCAATCTGCGGTGGCCTTTCACTGGTATGCCCCTCCCACGCTGCTCTGACATGTTGCTATTTCCATTTCCGACTTCAATTATCAGAGTTGGCAGTAGCAGTAGAATGAGCTCCCACTGCCACCATTGCAGACCAGATAAAGTTCATTCTGTCGTCGCCTCTGCGGGATAGATCAAGGTCCTTCTACCGTTGTTGCACATCTGGCCCTCAGATCATAATTTGGGAACCCCTGCCTTAGAATGCTCATCTTATCAACCTATTTCCTTACATATTTGTGACAATTTTAGCTAAGATCTTGGCTAGAAGGCTTGAATGTTTCCTAATATTCCTGATTCGTAAAGCTCAAACCTGGCTCTCTCAGAAACAAGAAATCCCCTTTTAATGGGGCTAAAAGCATGCACTTTATTAAACCTGCACATGGTCTTTGCCTGCTGTGACAAGGGAACCTTCAGACAGGTCAATTTACCCAATTTAATAAGTTTTTACCTCAATAAATGGCTTTAAAATGGCCTTCCACGTCTTCTGTGGTTCCAGGAGTCTCTTATAACATTTTTCTTTGTGAGATATATATTTATCCCATATACACTAAAACTTGCACCTGTGAATAATAAAAAGTATTTTTATTTTATAGAGATTGATTAGCTCCTGACAGGGCTGCCACGAGTCCAGTATTTGATAGGATGGCAGCTGCAAAAGTTTCCTCAGTCTCAGCAAAGATTTTTAGCTGAGCCATTTTCATGTCAGGGCAGATTCACGCTAGTACTCGATTTAAATATTGCCACTAAAATCATTTTACAATTCAGACTAAACAACATATATAGTAGGGATGTGCAGAGCAAAATTTTATGTTCATATTTTTTATGTCCGAAAGGGGGTCCCACTTGCGGCCAATATGGACATAAAAAAAATCCAATGAGTTGGGTATATGTACATATGTGCAAAAAAAAAATTAAACCCCCTCACCCTCCTTAATCCCCCCCCCAGACTTACCACAACTCCCTGGTGATCGAGCGAGGAGTGAGGACGTCATTTCTGCAATCCTTGGCGAGAAGCATGTGACGTCGGTGGCACGTCGAGTGACGCGGCGTCACGTGATTCCCAGCTCGTTCGCGCCGGACGGCTCGTTTGGCCCAAAAAGAACTTTTGGCCAGCTTGGGGGGGCCTCCTGACCCCCCAAGCTGGCCAAAAGTTCTTTTTGGGCCGAACGAGCCGTCCGGCGCGAACGAGCCGGGAATCACGTGGCGCCGCGTCACTCAGACGCGAAGTCACGTGATTCCCGGCAAGTTCGCGCCGGACGGCTCGTTCGGCCCAAAAAGAACTTTTGGGCAGCTTGGGGGGGGCCTCCTGACCCCCTCAAGCTGGCCAAAAGTTCTTTTTGGGCCGAACGAGCCGTCCGGCGCAAACTTGCCGGGAATCACGTGACGTCGGCGTCACGTGATTCCCGGCTTGTTCGCGCCGAACGAGCCGTCCGGCGCGAACTTGCCGGGAATCACGTGACGTCGCGTCTGAGTGACGCGGCGCCACGTGATTCCCGGCTCGTTCGCGCCGGACGGCTCGTTCGGCCCAAAAAGAACTTTTGGCCAGCTTGGGGGGGTCAGGAGGCCCCCCCAAGCTGGCCAAAAGTTCTTTTTGGGCCGAACGAGCCGTCCGGCGCGAACGAGCCGGGAATCACGTGACGCCGGCGTCACTCGACGTGCCGCCGACGTCACATGCTTCTCGCCAAGGATTGCAGAAATGGCGTCCTCACTCCTCGCTCCATCACCAGGGAGTTGTGGTAAGTCGGGGGGGGGATTAAGGAGGGTGAGGGGGTTTATATTTTTATTTTGGCTCAACAATCGCGATTTCCCACATATCGAACATATCTATGTTCGATATGTGGGAAATCCGATCGTTTATGTCAAATCAATTTTTTAAGTAAAAAAAAAATATGAGTTGCGTTTTACTAATGCGGTCAATCCGAATGCACACCCCTAATATATAGGTAAGGTGACAATGTTCTAAACTTTTGTTATCTTGCAAACATTTTTCATAGAGGCATTAATCCTATGGATTAATGTCTCTATGGTCCAACATTTTCATTTCAGGTGACAAAAACATCTACTTTACTGCGGTTTACTTTCTTGGTTCATTTAAAATTTTGGGTTCGTCTAGTTACTGTAACTGATTTCAATTTGATTGCAATCTGCCTGGAGGCCATAAGAACAAGCCATACTGGGTCAGACCAAGGGTCCATCAAGCCCAGCATCCTGTTTCCAACAGTGGCCAATCCAGGCCATAAGAACCTGGCAAGTTCCCAGTTTTGGTATAAGGTGGAATATCAAATATATGTAAATAAAGTAAAGTTAAAGGTCTGACAGATATTCCTGATCTTAAAAGCATTAGCAGAGAGTGGCCAAATGTACCGTGTGTTATATTCCAACTTTTCCAAGTTCTTTTCTGAATTATTGGTTTTCTCATGTCATGCAAATTTTAGTACCCTAATATTAATTTTTTTAATGGCATACAAAGCAGGATGAAGAGTCCATGAGAATTCAACAAGTTTGCATTCATAAACACTCACCAGCCTTGCAATCGATCAACTACTCTGTTGCTTTTCTTTTGGTAATGCAGAGTTCTGGTGGATCTATTGATCCACAACTTTTTTGCACAGCCAAAAAGATATTGTAGTACATGTTTAGAGACCACATGGGTCCCCCTCTGCAGCTGTGACCTATTTTGGTTTTTGTTAAAGTCATATAAAGGACGGAATATTCACTTAATGTCAAAACAAGTCTTGAAATACAGTTTTACATCCCTTTTCTGGGGACTCCCACAACTAGTTGTGTTTTTAGGATATCCATAATAAGAACATAAGAACATAAGAACTTGCCATACTGGGTCAGACTGAGGGTCCATTAAGCCCAGCATCCTGTTTCCAACAGTGGCCAATCCAGCTTACAAGTACCTAGGGATGAGCAGAAGGGACGGATTTGTCCAATTTGGTATTCATATTCGTCGGGTCCCAAATACGTTGCATTTGTTCAAGGTGGGACCCGATCCGTTGATTTTTATTTGTTTTCCGATTCCCATTAAAGTCAAAGGGGGAAATATTTGCAGCCTATTTTTGGCTGCAGAATTGGGGTTTTCATCAATTCTGATGAAACTTCTGGGGAGCAATCATCAGAACAAGAAAAGAGCTCCAAGGTACTTAGACTGTGGCAAAGTGGCACCATAGTGGCATGAATAGCCTAAGGCAATGTAAAGGGGGAAAGGGGTGCAAGAAGTGGCAAGAGTGCTTTAAAAGAGGCACAAAGCAGCAGTGAGAATGTCAAAAACACACCACAGCTTCAAAAGAGAGCACCGATAACAGATGCATGAACCCTCGAAGGCAGCACGACAGGCAAAGTGGCAAGACAAGTGGCATCAACATCCTACAGCATAATGAAGGGGGAACATAGCAAGCAGAAAGACTAGCACCAACACACTGAGGAACCATGATAGTGGCAAGAACACCAGAAGGAGTTGAGTGAGTCATCTGGTGTATGGCAGCAAGGCAGAGTGGCAGAAAGATAATAGGGGTGTTACAGAAATACATGGAACCTTGGTCGATGACTGCGTACCTTATCTCTCCAGACACGGAGGATGGGAATCTGGAGTCAGGCAGCAGACAGAGGGGTTCCTCAAACAGTCCAGGTCAGAGCAGGCAACAGGCAACGAATCCAACTAGGCAGTCCAGGTCAGGGCAGGCAGCAGACAACGAATCCAGCAAGGCAGTCCAGGTCAGGGCAGGCAGCAGACAACGAATCCAGCAAGGCAGTCCAGGTCAGGGCAGGCAGCAGACAGTGAATCCAGCAAGGCAGTCCAGGTCAGGACAGGCAGCAGACAACGAATCCAGCAAGGCAGTCCAGGGCAGGGCAGGCAGCAGACAACGAATTCAGCAAGGCAGTCCAGGGCAGGGCAGGCAGCAGACAACGAAACCAGCAAGGCAGTCCAGGTCAGGCAAGAGCAGGGAACCGAGCAAGCAGCAAGCAGCAACCAAACACTACTTGTGGCCGAAGCGGAGAAAGAGAGAGAAGACTCTCTTTAAATCCCCCAACTCTCCTGCGCAGGACAACGCTGCTGTCGGCGTCTGACGTCATAAGGGGGCGTGGCCACGTCCCGATTCACACGGAGCCGCGCCAGACAGGAAGTTGATGCCAGGATGGAACGCCGGCACCCAGAAGTTCTCTCACAGGTAACAGTACCCGCCCTGCAAGGCCCTCCTCTCCTCTCTCTGGGTCTGGGCTTGAAAGGAAAACGCTGATGGAATTTCTTGAGTAGACGAGGTGCCTGAATATTATGAACAGGTTCCCACATGTTCTCCTCGGGTCCAAAGTTCTTCCAAGAAATTAAATATTGTAATTGTCCCCTGCATCTTCTGGAATCCAAAATTTCCTCCACCTCAAATTGATTATCATTCTGTATAAAGTGCGTACTAGCCTTCTTCCATTTGGAAGGCCAAGAAAAAATTGCAGGTTTGAGCAGGAACACATGGAAAGTGTCATGAATGCGCAGAGAGGAAGGTAAACACAGCTTGAAGGTGACTGCATTAATCCGTTTCTCAATAGGGAAAGATCCAATAAAGCACGGAGCTAATTTTAATGACGGCATGCACAATCGAAGATTACGTGTGCTCAACCAGACGAGATCTCCGACCTGGAATTGAGGAGCCGGACTTCTTCTTTTATCCGCTTGGACCTTCATTTTACAGATATTCTTTAACAATAATGCTCGTGTCTCTGTCCATAAACGGGTTAGAGACTCAATGGTATCGTTGACAGCCAGACATACGGAAGGCGTGGCAATGGATAATGGGAGCTGAGGGTGTCTACCAAATACTACAAAGAAAGGAGACCTCCCCGTAGCTTGAGCCAGATGATGATTGTGACATATCTCCGCCCAAACCAACAAGGAGGCCCAATTATCCTGTCGTTTATTGACATAAGAACGAAGAAAGGTTTTTAAGGATTGGTTCATACGTTCCGTGAGTCCATTAGTTTGAGGGTGATAGGCGGAAGAAAATTCAAGTTTAATCTTGAGAAGTTTACACAGTTCTATCCAAAATCGAGCTGTAAATTGCACACCCCTATCAGAAACAATGCTGAGAGGTAGACTATGAAGGCAAAAAATGTGTTGAATGAAAAGTTGAGCTAGTTCTGACACGGAAGGTAGACCTGGAAGCGGAACGAAATGAGCCATTCTGGAAAAACGATCAATCACCACCCATATTACAGTATTATTATCGGAAGGCGGAAGATCAGTGATAAAATTGGTGGCAATGTGAGTCCGTGGTTTCGTGGGAACTTGTAATGGCTGAAGAAGGCCCAAGGGTCTCTGCCTAGGAGTCTTCTGAGCTGTGCAAATGGAACAGGAATCTACATAAGCCTTGATATCCTTTTTCCATTGAGGCCACTAATAATATCTGGATAGCAGATCACTGGTACGTGAGACCCCAGTGTGGCCTGCTAATTGAGCATCATGTGCCCAATGCAGCACTTTTAACCTCAGACATTTGGGAACCACAGTCTTACCAATGGGCACCGTAAAAGTAGCGGCCAGCTGAATCTTTGCAGGGTCTATTATGTACTGAGGAGGTTCGGGCATATCAGTAAGGTTAAAACTTCTTGAAAGAGCGTCCGCCCGCACATTTTTTTGTGCGGGTTGGAAATGGAGGACAAAATTAAACCTGCTAAAAAAAAAGTGCCCACCGAGCCTGCCTGGGATTTAACCGTTGAGCTTTCGCTAGATATTCTAAATGTTTATGATCCGTATAGACCATTACAGTGCCATTCCTCAAAAGCTAATTTTATGGCCAAAAGTTCCCAGTCTCCAATAGTATAATTCTTCTCAGCAGACGAAAATTTTTTGGAAAAAAAAGCGCAAGTCATCAATTTCCCATTGTCCGTCGGCTGTAACAGAACCGCCCCAACCCCCACAGCAGAAGCGTCAACTTCGAGAATAAAGAGTTTGTTGGAGTCGGGACGCCAAAGACAGGGGTCCTTAATGAATTCCTTCTTCAAGTTAAGGAAAGCATGAACAGCCTCCTCTGGCCAAGTCTGAATGGATGCCCCTTTTCTGGTGAGGGCAGTCAGAGGAGCCACCAATGACGAAAAGTCTGGAATAAATTGTCGATAGTAATTAGAGAATCCTAGAAATCTTTGCAAGGCTTTCAATCCAATAGGTTGCGGCCAGTTCAAAATGGCTTTAAGTTTATCCGGGTCCATGGATATGCCTTTAATGGAGATAATATATCCCAGGAATGGTAACTGGGTCTTATGAAACACACACCTCTAATTTAGCATAACGTTTATGCTCTCTAAGGCGTTGAAGAACCTGTCGTACATGCTCCTGATGTTGTTCCATATTGTTGGAGTAGATTAATATATCATCCAAACAGTCAATGACATGAGAATAGAGAATGTCACGAAATATATCATTGACCATGGCTTGAAATACGGCTGGGGCGTTGCAAAGTCCAAACGGCATTACCTTATATTCATAATGTCCATCATGCGTGTTAAAGGCCGTCTTCCACTCGTCTCCTTCTCGAATTCTAATTAAATTGTAGGCCCCTCTTAAGTCCAATTTAGTGAAAACGAGCTCCTTTGATTCAATCAAATAGTTCTGAGAGAGGGGAATAGGGTATCTATTCTTCCTGGTAATGTTATTTAACCCCCGGTAGTCGATGCAAGGTCTTAAAGTTCCATCTTTCTTTTTGACAAAAAAGAATCCTGCCCCAGCAGCGGATGTGGAAGGTCTTATAAATCCCCGAGCTAAATTATCTTGAATATATTGAGTCAAGGCTGCTGATTCGGGTTCAGATAGAGTTTAAATCCTGCCTCTGGGAAGAATCTTCCCTGGAAGAATGTCAATAGTACAATCGTAGTCTCGATGAGGCGGGTAACGATTCTGCCTGTTGTTGGCTAAAGATGTCAGCGAATTCTTGATACGGAGTGGGAAAGGATGAAGAAATCTGTAAATGTTGGATTTGATACTTCTGAAACTTCTTTAAACAGTTCTGAAAACAAAAAGGACTCCAACTAACTAATTGTAGCAAAGCCCAATCCAGTCGGGGTTGATGTTTGCATAACCAGGGTAGGCCCAATATCTCTTGGTTGACTGAAGATGGAGTACATACAGTTGAATACTCTCCTGATGAAGAACTCCGGCATTTATAAGAATGGGTTTGGTAATATGAGATATTCGAATGCCCAGAGGCTGTCCGGATACAGAGGTAACTGAAAGAGGTATGGGTAACGTTTCCACAGGAATCTGATGACTCTTCACCAGGCTTTCCTCTATGAAATTGCCGGCTGCCCCATAGTCTATGAAAGCCTGAAATATAATAGGTTCCTCCTTTATGGTGATGGTCATAGGAATCAGTAGCTGGGGAGAGGGAATAATGTGACCCAGGAAGGCCTCTCCTACCCGTCCTAGGTCCGAGAGTTTCCCAGCTTATTGGGACATTTGTTAATGAAATGACCCGCCCCCGCACAATACATACAGAGATTTCTCAATCTTTGTCATTGCTGTTCTTCCAGGGATAGTGGGAATCTGTCTATCTGTATAGGTTCCTCGGTGTTCACAGGCTCCTCAGATGACCGTGGACCTACAATAGGTTGTTGAAAGGTAGGAGCCAAACGAAATATTCTGCGATGGGCCGAACGTTCTCGAGCTCTTTCTTGAAACCATAAATCCAAACGAATGGCTAAATGAATAAGCTCCTCCAAAGATTCCAGGGCTCCCTCCCCACTAATTCATCTTTTATACCCTCAGGCAATCTTTGTCGAAAGATAGTGGTGAGGCTGTCTTCTCCCCAAGCAAGCTCCACCGCCAAAGTCCGAAATTGAATAGCATAATCGCCTACCGAGCGAGAGCCTTGTTTGATTTGTAATAATTCATTGGCCGCAGAAGTAGATCGTCCTGGTTCATCAAAGATGAGACGGAATTCTTTAAAAAATCTGTCCAGATTGTTAAGCATGGGGTCGTCTCTCTCCCAAAACGGCGAAGCCCAAGCCAAAGCTGGACCCTCCAAAAAAGATAAGATGAACGTAACTTTAGTCTTATCTGAGGAAAACAAGGATGGCTGAAGTGAAAAGTGCATTCGGCACTGATTAATGAAGCCTCGACACTGTGCAGATATTCCGTTGAAACGTGGTGGAGGAGGTAGACGTATAGGGTTAGGTGAAGCATCAACAGGGGTTACCGGAACTGCAGGTGTACGAGCCAGGGCATCCATGCGAGCGACTAGCCGGTCCAGAACTCCAGTAACTTGATCGAGGACCCCTTGCTGTTGTTGTAGCCGAGACGCCAAAACGGGGATGGCCTGAAGTGCGGTCAAATCTACAGGTTCCATGGCTTCGGCCAACTGTTACGAAAATACATGGAACCTTGGTCGATGACCGCGTACCTTATCTCTCCAGACACGGAGGATGGGAATCTGGAGTCAGGCAGCAGACAGATGGGTTCCTCAAGCAGTCCAGGTCAGGGCAGGCAGCAGGCAATGAATCCAACTAGGCAGTCCAGGTCAGGGCAGGCAGCAGACAATGAATCCAGCAAGGCAGTCCAGGTCAGGGCAGGCAGCAGACAGCGAATCCAGCAAGGCAGTCCAGGTCAGGGCAGGCAGCAGACAACGAATCCAGCAAGGCAGTCCAGGTCAGGGCAGGCAGCAGACAACAAATCCAGCAAAGCAGTCCAGGTCAGGGCAAGCAGCAGCCAACGAAACCAGCAAGGCAGTCCAGATCAGGCAAGAGCAGGGAACCGAGCAAGCAGCAAGGAGCAAGCAGCAACCAAACACTACTTGTGGCCGAAGTGGCCACAAGTAGTGTTTGGTTGCTGCTTGCTCTCTTTAAATCCCCCAACTCTCCTGTGCAGGACGACGCTGCTGTCGGCGTCTGACATCATAAGGGGGCGTGGCCACGTCCCGATTCGTGCGGAGCCGCGCCAAACAGGAAGTCGATGCTGGGACGGAACACCGGTGCCCAGAACTTCTCTCACAGGTAACAAAGGGCAAGACAGGCTGGCAGAGTGGAGGTAGTCAGGTCCCTGTGGTTTTGATAGGGGCAACATAGGCTGGCCCCAGGGACAGTTCCCTTTCCTTTGAGCAGGAAAGGGCTCCCTAGAATGAGTTCGCCCCTAGAGTGGGGTGTTTCCATTGGAGTCTAGTGAGCTCTCGCAGGTCTTTTAAACTCTGGTGGACATACAAACAAGAATATTCATGGCAGAGGCATAGGAGGTTTCCATTTGAACAGCGGTTCAACATGGGTCAGTGGTTGTAAGAGATAGGCTGGCTACACCTGGAGAGAGTTCCCTTTCCTTTGAGCAGGAAAGGGCTCCCCGCAATGGGTTGGCCCCTAGAGTGGAGCACGAGCTTTCAAAGTGTGGCGATGTTGAGGAAGTCTCACTGTGAACAGCGCTTTAACATGGGTCAACAGGTGCTTAGAGATAGGCTGGCCGGCTACCCCGGGAAGAATTCCCTTTCCTTTGATGAGGAAAGGGCTCCTGGATGGTCAGGCACAGCATTAGACGTCAAAACCTTGTAGAGATGTACAGCCTGGACGGGCAGGCACAGCATTCGAGGTCAAACCCTTGTAGAGATGTACAGCCTGGACGGGCAGGCACAGCATTCGAGGTCAAACCCTTGAGGAGACGTACATCCTGGACGGGCAGGCACAGCATTTGAGGTCAAACCCTTGTAGAGATGTACAGCCTGGATGGACAGGCACAGCATTCGAGGATAGAGGTCAAGCCCTCGTAGTGGTGTAAAGCCTAGACGGACAGGCATAGCATTTGAGGTCAAACCCTCGTAGAGATGTAAATCCTGGATGGACAGGCACAGCATTTGATGTCAAACCCTTGTAGAGACGTACAGCCTGGATGGGCAGGCACAGAATTCGAGGTCAAACCCTTGTAGAGACATACAGCCTGGATGGACAGGCACAGCATTCAAGGATAGAGGTCAAGCCCTCGTAGGGGTGTAAAGCCTGGACGGACAGGCACAGCATTCGAGGTCAAACCCTGGTAGAGACATAAAGCCTGGATGGACAGGCACAGCATTAGAGGATTTCCTTTGTGCAGATATGTTGTGGTTTGATCTGTCACTTCTTCTTGAACTGGTTCACTGCCAGAAGAAAATGGCATCTTTTTCATTTCTGAAAGATAATTCAACAGAGGATGCTTTTAGAGCAATAGAGACTGCCATTTGTGAAACAAGAACTGAGCTGGAGATTATTTCTGAATACCCAGAAGCTATTAACTGTACTTATGCACTTCAGCACTGAAATTAGAAATACCAGAACAAAACTGAGACAGGCACAGCATTTGAGGTCAGGCCCTTGTAGGGACGTACAGCCTGGCCAGTGGACAGACAGGCACAGCGTTTCAGGTCAGGCCCTTGTAGGGATGTATGGCCTGGACAGTGGATGGACAGGCACAGCATTTTATTCATCTTGCCATTCACAGGGAAAATTTGGAAACCCAAGCAAAGGCAGGTTTATTTTCAAAAACACTAACATTTCCATCAACTCTGGTGCCAGCCTTGAGCAGTGATATCCCCTGTCACTGATAATACACGTTCACTGGGCATACTGGTTGGTGGACATGACAGATATCGCTGAGCCACTTTGGCTAGGTGTGGCCAGACAGTGGACTTGTGTGCCCAATATGCCAGTGGATCTGTCTGCATGTCCTCTGTGGGCTCTGAGAGATACCATGTCACTGACAGTTGTACTGGTGTCTCCTTTGCTTGGGAAGGCTGAGAGTCACTCATGCCAGCTGCTTTCTCTCTAGCCCGTAGCACAAAAGATGAATATTTATGGGCAACATGCCTTTGGCGTACTTAAGTGGAGGAGGAGGAGGTACTAGCTGTTGCTGACTGCTCCAGCGGACACAACACTCTGAAGTGCCCGCTGTTTCCTTCTTTGCTTCACGCCTAATCTGTCTCTGCCTATGGCGCTCCTGTTCACGGACTTTTGCTAACAGCAGGTCCTTCAGAAATGTGTGACAATCAGACTGTAGGGCAAGTTTCCCTTTCACAGGGGGATCACAGACTGCGGCGAGCATGTATGTGTGCTCTTCTGTTAAAGGTCTTAATCTCTCTTGCACTTGCTGCTGCAAAACGTCCAGACAATGCAGCACCTCAGCTGTCATTCCCTCTTCCTATTTAAAGGCCTCCAAATTTTCCTTCAGGAAATTAACAATAGGGATGATATCAGCCAAGGTGGCACTTCTGGAACTCAGCTCCTCCATGACATCCTTGAAGGGCTGCAGGATTTTTACCAGCTGACTCATGACTATCCAATCATGATGCCCTAGGGCAATGGTTCTCAACCCTGTCCTGGGGACCCCCCAGCCAGTCGGGTTTTCATGATATCCACAATGAATATGCATGAAAGAAAATTTGCATACACTGCCTCCATAACTTGCAAATTTTCTCTCATGCATATTCATTGTGGATATCATGAAAATCCGACTGGCTGGGGGGTCCCCAGGACAGGGTTGAGAACCACTGCCCTAGGGGATTCTGCATATCTATGTCTATTGAACCAGAAAGTTCATGAAGGGGTGTCTGCAGCTCCACTAACCTCTGCAGCATCATATAGGTGGAATTCCACCAGGTGGCAATGCCTTGAATGAGACGCTTGTGAGGCATCTCCAAATCAGTCTGCTTTTGTCAGAGAACCTGCCTCGCCTTCACACTTCTGTAGAAGTGCCCTGATGTGTCCCTACACTTGTTTATTAAGTCCTGCAGGTATTCAGTCTCTTGGTGCTTGGACTCTAACCCCAGGGCTGACTTCACTACGAGGTGCAGAGTGTGTGCAAAACATCGGGTGTTCTGAAAGGCCCCGTCGGTTATTGCCTTTGACATGTTTGCACCATTGTCTGTGACAAAGAACCCTGGCTGAGGATTCCTGTCTCGCTGGTGTAGTTGCCAGCCCTCCAGCATCTGTCTGATGCATACTAGAATATTGGCTGGTCCGTCTGGTGGGTGTGTAGTAAAGCCCACCTCCACCCTGATACTTGTTCACTAATAGACCTGCTGCCTGCCCCTGCCTCAGCCAGGTCCCACCAGTGTGCTATCAGGGAGAGGTAAGAGTGTGCAGCATTTATGGCAGTTCAGATATCACAGGTGAAATGCACACTCTCCTGTGCCTTAGCTAGCAGAGCTTGGATGCAACTGCAACACTGCTTGTACAAGCTGGGGATGACCTTTCTGCTAAATGTGGTTCTGGAGGGGACTTTGTTGGAAGTACGACCTTCAGAAAATGCTTGAAACCCACAATTTTCACTATCTGCAAAGGCTGGTCATCAAGGGCAATCATTTCCCCAATATTCCTGGTTACAACTTTTGAGGCTGCCTGCCTCCTACCCTGGGATAGCATTACCGCACTCCATCCCATTTCCTCCATGGTGGGTTGTCACTTCTGCCACATGTCAGGGGGTTGCTGGCCTGCCAACTGACTGCTAGAAGGAGCTGAGGCATGGGGTGACTCTGCTCCTTTTCAACCACTTTATGCTGCTTGGAAGGGGTCCCCTGATTGGTACTGCCACCATCCCCAGATGGCAGTACTGTTGTTGGGTGTTGCCTCTTCATATGATGCGTCATGCCAAAATTAGATAGATGTCCCATTTGCTTGTCTCTGCTAATAGCCCTGCCACAGTAATTACACTGAGCAAAATGCGGGTCCTGCGTCACTTTAAGGTGGCTCCAGATCGCAGATGTATTTCGTGATTCTCCCTTCGGTATAGCCTTCGGGGTGGATGCTGGCACTGGAGCTGAAGTAGTGGGTGCATCTTGAGAAGCAATGCCAGAGGCATCAGTCACACTCTGTGCCTGCGCTGACTGCTCTTCCTCCTCCTCATCATCAATTTCATCTCTCCCCTGCTGCACTGAAGTGGAGGCTAAGACAGGACTAACGAATCCTCCTAAAACTTTGTCCGATATTACTTCTTCCGTTTCTGATGAGAATCCCATACAAGATAATTCTTCATTGGAATCAGAAGCAAACAGTGCCTGCGCTACATTATCAACACTAAGTCGAGACTGCTGTCCCACTGCTGCTTTTGGGTGTCGATATTTTGTCTTGCATGACTCAGCCTCCCCTTCCCTCACCTTCAAAATGACAGGGTCAGAAACAGGTGGTGGCGGTGCATCATGTTTAGATTTCATTTTTTTTCTAGATGGAACTGCCTGCCCCTTCTTGTGTCCATCGCTGTCTGATGTCTCTGCTCTGCCCACCGATTTTGTTGGTGACTCCCTCTGGGGTTGATGGAAGGCTAGCTGCTGCGGTGTCTCCAGGCCGTCCTCCTCTGGCGTTCCCGGACTGGCTTGATGCTGTAAGCTGCCATGTTGACCAGATGCCTAAGGGCATGCGCGCGCGGCCCGACTGATGTACCAGCGTTGGCGCATACTCAGGGGCATCCCCCTGAGATGACGTCATCAGCTACAGATATTTAAGGTCTCAGTTTTTGCTAACAAGATGAGTTAGCAAGGGTTCGCTTCCTCCAGGTCACTGCGGATGGGATTTGCTCTCCGCAAACTTAGCTACTCTGCCTCCTCCGATTTCACTAGAGGTACCCGCTCCTCGGGGGCCTCACTCTCTCTTTTTCATTTCAGGTTGCAGTCCGGAACTGGTACTCGCTCCTCGAGGGCCCACGTCCTGGACCAGCTCCTGAATACCACTTCTGCTAAGAAGTCATCACTGCTTATAACATTAGTGAGTTTCCATCTATCTCTCAGAGCTTTCCCTGGGACCAGGTACTTGCTCCTCGAGGGCCTACTGCATTCCAACTCCTGGGCTGCCTCAAGAGACTATGGTGTGAGTGTTATCATCAAGGACTTGTTCCAGAACTCTGCATATCCTATCTACTCACTTTCTTAGTCTCTCTACAGCTCAGCCACATTGGGATCGCTGTTCCAATACGTGAGGGACTACAGCCCAGCCGGGCGCTTCCAGCTCACTACTGCCACCTTTGGTGGTTTAATATATTGTCTAATAAAAGAACTAGTGTGTGTCTGTCTCCTACACTAAGCCTGACCAGTGGTCCCTCTCGGGATCTCCCCCAAGGGCATGTTCACCTGCCACTGGTCCAAGGATCCACCCACAACTATTCTAAATAATAACAGATTGCTATCTCCAGCAACTCTGTTAATAACAGATTGCTATCTCTCAGCTTTAACAACAGAGCTCTAATCACATATTGCTAATTCCCAGCTTTAACAACAGAGCTTTAATACATGCCTCCAAAGAGTTTAGATTGCATCAGGTCCCTTTTTAACTTTAATGGGGGACTGGCACTCCCTTTTGAGGTGTCTCCTCTCCCAGTCCCAATCACCCAACCATGTCTAGCTTTCCCTGACATTATGGATTTAATGTCACTGCCTACTAGGGATTTCAATTAAAAGAATTATTTCCAAAAGAGGCCCACTGGGGATTTGGCTTCACAGACCACCGCTGTCCCAATATACTTGAGTCTGCTAAACTGCCTGCCCACAGGCACAGTGCCTTGATGTGCACTAATGTAATGTGTGTGCACACAACAAAGTGGTAACTACAAAAGAGGCCCACTGGGGATTTGGCTTCACAGACCACTGCTGTCCCAATATACTTGAGTCTGCTAAACTGCCCGCCCACAGGCACAGTGCCTTGATGTGCACTAATGTAATATATGTGCACACAGCAAGCTTGTAACTACAAAAGTGGTCCACTGGGGATTTGGCTTCAGAGAGCAGCACTCTCCCAATATACGTGAGTCTGCTAAACTGCCTGCCCACAGGCACAGTGCCTTGATGTACACTAATGTAATGTGTGTGCACACACCAAGGTTGTAACTACAAAAGAGGCCCACTGGGGACTTTGGATTCACAGACCACCGCTGTCCCAATATACCTGAGTCTGCAATACTGGCTGCCCACGGGCACAGTGCCTTGATGTGCACTAATGTAATGTGTGTGCACACACCAAGCTTGTAACTACAAAAGAGGCCCACTGGGGATTTGGCTTCACAGACACCCATTGTCCCAATATACTTGAGTCTGCAAAACTACCCATTGCCCACTGGCACTGATGCCCAGTGCACAGAGAGACTGAGTGAGTTCAATTTAAAAAATGCAGTTAACTAAAAAGCTGGAATTGGCACATCAGGAAAATCGATTAAATATATTTTTCAATGGAAATTTTAGCAAACTAGCTAGAAATTGAATATATCTCTCCCACCTATAACACCCAAATGGTGTTTGCAACCTACCCCAGGGGATGAATTAAGCAGCAAAATGCCACTGCTAGCAGCTTCTCTCCATGGCACAGAGAGACCGTCTCAGATCAACCAAAAAAAGTGCTTAAAGAAAAACAGGGCTAGCTGGCACTGCAGCCAAATGCAGAACAAATATCTTTTTCTATCAAAGTAGCTAGCTAGCAATTGAATATGAAGACAGATTTGAGAACTCAGCTCTGAGTGCAGCCACCTTCCGCAGACCAGACCACTTCCCCAGAGCACCCCTGCAAACAAAGTGCGTGGCACGCCGCATGCTTAAGAATATATAGTGCTGGGTCATCAGCAAAAGCATCACCAACCACTGAGTGAGAGTGTGATGGGCTGCATTGCAAAACTTTTTATCGCTGATATGTTGCATTCTGGTCTCCTTGCCAACCTCTCCGACCCACTCTGACAAGGCTGTGAGGTCACTGATGACTCACAGGAAAGGGATGGTTTTTGGCTATGGATACACCCAAATGGCGTTCTATTTCAAATGGCCGCTAAGAAATCACTGTGAGCGCGCCAAACGTAAAGAACGGATGATATGTTGTATTAGTGGGGGATCGCGATACGTTTCTCGACCCCACGAATACAATGAATATGGACATATACGTTGCGGATTGCCAATACGTTGCAAACGAATGCACACCCCTACAAGTACCTGGCAAGTACCTAAACATTAAGATCCCATGCTACTAATGCCTGTAATAGCAGTGGTTATGCCCGAAGGGGTAGATTTTCAAAGCAGCTCGCGGCTATCCATGCGCATGTGGTTCCCATCATGCACACATAGACGCACGCATGTTATAAAATCGGATGACCGCACGTGCATGTGTGGGCGGCGCGCACGGGGGGGGGGGGGGGATTTTCATAAAATATGTGCGGCGACTCATTCAGGCCTTCCCTAGTTCCCTCCCAGTCCTCTCCAATTAAGGAGCGGACTGGGAGGGAACATCCCTACTCCCCTACCCATACTCCCTCCCTTTTCCTCTCTCCTCCCCACCCCCTAAACTAACCTACCTTTCCCTAATTTTTTTTTTTATTATTATTTTCTGCTCCTCTGGAGCAGAAGCAAGTTACGCACGCGCTTCCCCAGAACAACAACTAATGACCATTGTCCCGGCCGGCCTCTGTCCTGCCCCTCCCTGCCCAGACCATGCCCCCCCAGCCCACCCCTTTTCAGGTCCCGGCACTTGTGCATGTATCAGGGCTTAGGTGTATAACTGGGCCCTTTGAAATGCAGGGCCCAGCCACATGCGTAAGCCCTGATTTTTATGGACGTGGCCCTTTGAAAATTTGCCCATAAGTCAACTTGATTAATAGCAGTTAATGGACTTCTCCTTCAAGAACTTGTCCAAACTTATCCAAACCCAGCTACACAAACTGCACTAACCGCATCCTCTGGCAACAAATTCCAGAGCTTAATTGTTCATTGAGAGAAAAGGAATTTTCTCTGACTTGTTTTAAACATGCTGCTTGCTAACTTCATGGAATGCCCCCTAATCATTCTGTTATCCAAAAGAGTAAATAACTGATTCACATTTACCCATTCTAGACCTGTCATGATCTTAAAGACCTCTATCATATCCCCCCTCAGCCGTCTCTTCTCCAAGCTGAACAGCCCTAATCTCTTTAGTCTTTCCTCATAGGGGAGCTGTTCCTAGAGATGTGCAGAAGGAAAACATTCATTTTGATTCATTTTTCGTTTCGCTGGGACCCAAATTCATTGCATTAATTTCATAGGGGTGGGGGGGGGGGGGGAACCAATTTGTTGATTAGTTTTATTCATTGTCCATTTTCCCATTAAAGTCAATGGGGGAAACCTATTTTTGGCTGCAGAATTGGGGTTTTCTTATCAATTCTGATGAAACTTCTGGGGAGCAATCATCAGAATGAGGAAAGAGCTCCAAGGTACTAAGACTGTGGCAAAGTGGCACCAAAGTGGCATGAATAGCCTAAGGCACTGTAAAGGGGTAAAGAGGGTACCAGGAGTGGCAAGAGTGCTTTAACAGAGGTGCAAAGCAGCAGTGAGAGTGTCAAAAACACACCACAGCTTCAAAAGAGAGCACAGATAACAGTTGCATGAACCCTCGAAGGCAGCACGACAGGCAAAGTGGCAAGACAAGTGGCATCAACATCCTACAGCACAATGAAGGGGGAACATAGCAAGCAGAAAGACTAGCACCAACACACTGAGGAACCATGATAGTGGCAAGAACACCACAAGGAGTAGAGTGAGTCATCTGGTGTATGGCAGCAAGGCAGAGTGGCAGAAAGTTAATAGAGGCAAGACAGGCTGGCAGAGCGGAGGTAGTCAGGTCCCTGTGGTTTTGATAGGGGCAAGACAGGCTAGCCCCGGGGAGAGTTCCTTTTCCTTTGTGCAGGAAAGGGCTCCCTAGAATGGGTTCGCCCCTAGAGTGGGGTGTTTCTGTTGGCATCTAGTGAGCTCTCGCTGGTCTTTTTAAATCTGGTGGATGTAGCAGATATACAAACGAGAATTTTGAAGGTTGAGGCGGAGGAGGTTTCCATGTGAACAGTGGTTCAACATGGGTCGGCGGGCGTTAAGAGATAGGCTGGCTACACCTGAGGAGAGTTCCCTTTCCTTTGCGCAGGAAAGGGCTCCCTAGAATGGGTTGGCCCCTAGAGTGGAGCACGAGCCTTCAAAGCTTGGCGAGTCGACATGGAGGAGGTTTCCATGTGAACAGCGGTTCTGGTTCAACATGGGTCAACGGATACTAAGAGATAGGCTGGCTATACCCGGGGAGAGTTCCCTTTCCTTTGCGCAGGAAAGGGCTCCCTGGAATAGGTTGTCCCCGAAAGTGTGGTGGTTCCGTTGGCATCTAGTGAACACCCAGAAGCTATTAACTATACTTATGCACTTCAACTGATGACAAAGGAACTTGAAGAGCTCTCAGAAATAAGAAAACTGCTACTCAAGTCCAAATCTACAATATCCACCTATGTTGAATTTGTACCCTACAGTGCCTCTGTAAACTATGGGAACACAGAGGATGAACTAGGGATGTGAATCATTTTTCTGACGATTGAAAATATCATACGATATTTTCAAAGTCATCAGAAATTGGGGGCTCCCCAAAACCGATAGGAAAACCCCACGAAATTGTTCGTGGGGTTCTCTTATCTTTTTGGAGGAGAGCGGGAAAAACGGCACACAAAAACCACCCCTAAACCCACCCCGACCCTATAAAACAGCTCCTTTAGCTTCCCCCACCCTCCCGACCCCCCAAAAATGTTTTAAAATTACCTGGTGGTCCAGTGGGGGTCCCGGGAGCAATCTCCCGCTCTCGGGCTGTCGGCTGCCACTAATAAAAATGGCGCCGATGGCCCTTTGCCCTTACCATGTGACAGGGTATCTGTGCCATTGGCCAGCCCCTGTCACATGGTAGGAGTAATGGACAGGGGGGTCGGGAGGGTGGGGGAAGCTAAGGGAGCTGTTTTAAAGGGTCGGGTGGGTTTTTTGTTTATCGGCTCGGGCGCAGCCAATTAAAAAAAACCCGATTGGGCTGCACAAAAAAAAATTCACGATGTGAATCTGAACTGGAATCGGAACTGATTCCGGTTCCAATTCACATCTCTAGGATGAACTAGAGTGCAACTACCACCAGTTTTCTATAGTACTAGAAACATTAATGTTGGCACCTAAGAAAGATTTAGGGAAAATGGCCCATATTATGAAGGTCATGAAAACTATTGAGCATATGAAATATCCAAGCTCCAAGCTGGACAGACAGGCACAGCGTTTGAGGTCAAATCTTTGTAGGGATGTACAGCCTAGACGGACGTAAGGCCTGGACAGACAGGCACAGCATTTCAGGTCAAGTCCTTGTAGGGACGTAAGGCCTGGACAGTGGACAGAGTGGCACAGTGTTTCAGGTCAGGCTCTTGTAGGGACGTAAGGCCTGGACAGACAGGCACAGCGTTTCAGGTCAGGCCCTTGCAGTGACATAAGGGCTGGATGGACAGGCACAGTGTTTCGGGTCAAGCCCTTGTAGGGACATAAGGCCTGGATGGACAGGCACAGCATTCAGGTCAGGCCCTTGTAGGGACGTAAGGCCTAGACAGTAGACAGACTGGCACAGCATTTCAAGTCAGGCCCTTGTAAGTCATAAGGCCTGGATGGACAGGCACAGTGTTTGAGGTCAGGCCCCTGTTGGAACAAAAGGGCTGGACAGTGGGCACTGCAGACATGCACAGAATTTGAGGTCAGGCCCTTTTAAATACCCAGAAGCTATGCACTTCAGCTGATAACAAAGGAACTTGAAGAGCTCTCAGAAATTAGAAAACCGCTACTCAAGTCCAAATCTACAATATCATCCCATGTTGACTTTGTAGTTTACACAGTGCCTCTGTAAACCATGGGAATACAAAGGATGAACTAGAGTGCAACTACCTTCAGTTTTCTATAGTACTAGAAACATTAATGTTGGCAGCTAAGAAAGATTTAGGGAGCATGGCCCATATTATAAAGGTCATAAAAACTATTGAGCATATGAAATGTGCAAGCTCCAAACATCTTAAGTCAGCTTTTTATGTTCTTACATTCCAAATGTTGCAAAACAGGAAAAAGAATATTCTGGAAAGAAGTGATGCACAAGTACATGAAACTGAAATTAGAAATACTAGAATTAAACTCACACAGGCACAGCATTTGAGGTCAGGCCCTTGTAGTGTCGTAAGGGCTGGACAGTAGACACTGCAGACAGGCACAGCATTGGAGGTCAGGCCCTTGTACTGACGTTAAGGGCTGGACGGACAGCCACAGTGTTTGAGATCAAGCCCTTGTAGGGACATAAAGGATGGACGAACAGGCACAGCAGTTGAGGTCAGGCCCTTTTAGTGACGTAAGGACCAGACAGATAGGCACAGCGGTTGAGGTCAGGTACATGTGCTGATATTATCTGGAGCAAATTAGGCAGTTGGAGCTGCTGCAAGGCTTTAAAATGCTTTTATTCATCTTGCCATTCACAGGGAAAATGTGGAAACCCAAGCAAAGGCAGGTTTATTTTCAAAATCACTAGCATTTCCATCAACTCTGGTGCCAGCCTTGAGCGGTGAGGGCTCATGATATCCCCTGTCATTGAAAATACACGTTCACTGGGCACACTGGTTGGTGGACATGACAGATATCGCTGAGCCACTTTGGCTAGGTGTGGCCAGACAGTGGACTTGTGTGCCCAATATGCCAGTGGATCTGTCTGCATGTCCTCTGTGGGATCTGTGAGATACCGTGTCACTGACATTTGTGCTGGTGTTTTCTTTGCTTGGGTGGGCTGAGAATACTTCTTGCCAGCTGCTTTCGCTCTACGCCATTCCAGAACAGATGCTTGTTTATGGGCAACATGGCTTTGGCATACTGAAGTGGAGCAGGAAGTACTAGCTGTCGCTGACAGAGTGCTGCTCCTGCTTGGGCTAGCACTACTCTCTGAAGAGCCCATTGTTTCCTCCTCTACTTCATGCCTAATCTGTCTCTGCCTATTAGGTATGTGAAATATCATCAATATTTTCAAAATTGTCAGAAATCGGGGGCTCCCCAGAAACAATAGGAAAACCCCACGATATTGATCGAAGGGGTTCTCTTATCGTTTTGGGGGAGGTCGGGAAAAACAGCACACAAAAATAACCTCTAAACCCACCCCGACCCTTTAAAACTAATCTCTTTGCTTCCCCCACCCTCCCGACCCCCCCAAAAACATTTTACAGGTACCTGGTGGTCCAGTGGGGGTCCCGGGAGTGATCTCCCGCTCCCAGGCCGTCGGCCGCCACTAATCAAAACGGCACCGATGGCCCTTTATCCTTACCATGTGACAGGGTATCCGTGCCATTGGCCAGCCCCTGTCACATGGTAGGAGCACTGGATGGCCCACACCATTTTTAAAGATGGCGCTGGCCATCCAGTGCTCCCTCCAAGTGACAGGGGCCGGCCAATGGCACGGATACCCTGTCACATGGTAAGGGCAAAGGCCATCGGCACCATTTTTATTAGTGGCAGCTGACGGCCCGAGAGCGGGAGATCGCTCCCGGGACCCCCACTGGACCACCAGGTACCTGTAAAATGTTTTTGGGGGCGTCGGGAGGGTGGGGGAAGCAAAGGGATTAGTTTTAAAGGGTCGGGGTGGGTTTTTTGTTTATCGGCTCGGGCGCATCCGATAAACAAAACCGCGATGGGGCCCGATGAAAAAAAACCCACATGTGAATCGGAACCAGAATCGGAACCGATTCCGGTTCCGATTCACATCTCTACTGCCTATGGCGCTCTTGTTCACGGACCTTTACTAACAGCAGGTCCTTCAGAAATGTGTGACAATTGGACTGTAGGGCAAGTTTCCCTTTCACACGGGGATCACAGACTGTGGCGAGCATGTATGTGTGGTCTTTTGTTAAAGGTCTTAATCTCTCTTGCACCTGCTTCTGCAAAAAGTCAAGACAATGCAGCCTCTGCTGTCATTCCCTCTTCCTGTTTAAAGCCCTCCAAAGTTTCCTCCAGAAAATTAACTATAGGGATGATATCAGCCAAGGTGGCACTTATTTATTTATTTATTTATTTGTTGATTTTTATATACCGACATTTGTCGGAACATCATGCCGGTTTACTTTGTAACAAATTAACAAGAGAGTGAAATACAATAAACAGGGAAGGGGAAGGGGGAGCAGCAATGAAGGAGGAGAGAGGACAGCAGTAGGAAGGATAGAGGAGAGATTTTATAGGAACATTCAAAATATAAATTAACAACAAACAATATATGTACAGGTGGATATTTGAAAAATATAAATTAACAACAGCCAATATATGTACAGGTGGGCTGGTAGGTACTAGACCATTGATGTCAGTGAAAGGGATAGAAGGGAGGGAGGGAAGGATAAGCTAAGGGTGGAGGAGGGGAGCTAATAACAGTATTTAGGAGTCTTTGCTAGGGAACTCAGCTCCTCCGTGGTATTCTTGAAGGGCTGCAGGATTTTTAACAGCTGACTCATGACTAACAAATCATGATGCCCTTGGGGACTATGCACACCTATCTCCATTTCCAGAGAAAGGTAGAGATGTGAATCATGTGATCGATCGTCTTAATGATCGATTTCGGCTGGGAGGGGGAGGGAATCGGATCGTCGCAGTTTGGGTTTTTTTTAATATCGTGAATATCGTGTAAATCGTGTAAATCGTGTAAATCGAAAACCGGCACACTAAAACATCCCTAAAACCCACCCCGACCCTTTAAAATAAATCCCCCACCCTCCCGAACCCCCCAAAATGCCTTAAATTACCTGGGGTCCAGTGGGGGGGAGGGGAAGGGGGAGGGCGGGAAAACCGGCACACTAAAACAACCCTAAAACCCACCCCGACCCTTTAAAATAAATCCCCCACCCTCCCGAACCCCCCCAAAATGCCTTAAATTACCTGGGGTCCAGAGGAAGGGTCCCGGTGTGATCTTTTACTCTCGGACCTCCGGTGCGTTGTAGAAATGGCGCCGGCACTACCTTTGCCTTGTCATATGACAGGTCAAAGGTAGCGCCGGCGCCATTTTGTTTTTTGTCAGGAGGCCCCCCCAAGCTGGCCAAAGTCCCTGGGGGTCCAGCGGGGTCCGGGAGCGATCTCCTATGCTCCTGACGTCGGGGGACAAAAAACAAAATGGCGCCGGCGCTACCTTTGACCTGTCATATGACAAGGCAAAGGTAGAGCTGGCGCCATTTCTACAACGCACCAGAGGTCCGAGAGTAAAAGATCACACCGGGACCCTTCCTCTGGACCCCAGGTAATTTAAGGCATTTTGGGGGGGTTCGGGAGGGTGGGGGATTTATTTTAAAGGGTCGGGGTGGGTTTTAGGGTTGTTTTAGTGTGCCGGTTTTCCCGCCCTCCCCCTTCCCCTGATTTACGATTTTTTGACGATAAATCGGGGGAATTGTTATTGTATCGCGGCTCTAACGATTTTTGATGATTTAAAATATATCGGACGATATTTTAAATCGTCAAAAAATGATTCACATCCCTAGAGAAAGGTCATGAAGGGGTGTCTGCTGCTCCTCTAACCTCTGCAGCATCATATAGGTGGAATTCCACTGGGTGCCAGTGTCTTGAATGAGACACTTGTGAGGCATCTCCAAATCTGTCTGCTTTTGTTGGAGAACCTGCCCCACCTTCACACTTCTGTGGAAGTGCACTGCTATGTTCCTTGCACTTGTGTATTAACATATGCAGGTATTCATTCTCTTTGTCATTGGACTCCAACCCCAGACCTGACTTCACTACCAGGTGCAGAGTGTGTGCAAAACATCGGATGTTCTAAAAGCACCCATCGGAGATTGTCTTTACCATGTTTTGCACCATTGTCTGTGACAAAGAACCCTTGCCTGAAGATTCCTGTCTCATTGGTGTAGCTGCCAGCCCACTAGCTTCTTTCTGATGCATGCTAGAATATTGGCTGAGGTATGAGCCTCATCCGTCAGGTGGGTGCCCAGTAAAGCCCACCTCCACCCTGATACTTGTTCACTAATAGAGCTGTTGCCTGCTCCTGCCTCAGCCAGGTCCCACGACTGTGTTGTCAGGGAGAGGAAAGAGTGTATAGCATTCATGTTGGTCCAGATATCATAGGAGAAATGCGCACTCCCCTGTGCCTTAGCTAGCAGCGCTTGGATGCGATTGCAACACTTGTTGTACAGGCTGGGGATGACCTTTCTGCTAAATGTGGTTCTGGAGGGGACTTTGTAATTTGGAACTAAGACCTTCAGCAAATGCTTGAAACCTATATTCTCCACTATCTGCAAGGCAGTGGCGTAGCCAGAATTGATTTTTTGGGTGGGCACAAGGTTAACATAGGTGGGCACAAGGCATGCAGGTCTACTAGTTGTTTTCTTACTGATAAATAATGCCATATACTGCACCCTAAAATGGCTTTCTAAGTAGTTTGCAACAGCCATTATGTGTCATGTATGAAACTTTAAAATAATTTACTTCAATTATTTCAAGTATAGAAAACAATCAAATCCAATCATATAATAAAACAAAAATTAATGTATTCTTTCATGAACCATCTTTGCAGAAACCCAGAAATCTTCATAAATACAATAAAATATAATTAATCATCAGAACAGGTGCAGCGCAAAGCTGCGGCAATTCACATTACAAGTAACATGAAAAAAAAAATTAAAATTCTGGTGTAATCTCAGCAAAAAATAACCCTCCACTGCTATTTTGTGAAGTAACAAACTCTTGCAAAGAAAGAGGCATCTGGAACCTTGCCAAACAATCACAGCACTGACTCTCAGGATTCAAACAGCAACCTTATGAAAAAGCAGCAATGCAAATACTACACCAGGCCCTAGAACATTAATACATCACCTACGGGAATAACAGAACAGGCTGGACTACTACTACAGAGAAACTATATGCTAGAAATACTCATTTCTGTCACAAACAGGCAAAACTGAGACCGACCCTTACCTAATATAGAAATAAAAGACTATAAATTAGAAACAGAAACATGTAGATAAAGCCAAAATAGAAAGCCTGAGAAACTAAAATGTCTTAACAGTGGAATACTTAAGAAAGAGCAAAATACAAAAATATAAGAATGCACATTCCCAAAGATGACATATTTAAATTGCTAACATCTCTCTCTCTCTCTCTCTCTATATATATATATATATTTTTTTTTTTTTACCTTTGTTGTCTGATCTTTGTATTTTTCTAATCAGTTGGTCCTGGTCTCTCTTTCCCATTTTTTCCCTTGTCGCTCATTTCCTAATTCCTCTTCAGTGTCTTTTCTACTACTGTCTTCTTCCCTTCCACACACACACACACATATATACATAAATGCTTTCTCTCACAGACTCCCTCACACACTCAGGCTCTCACTCTCATATGCTCTCCCCCCCCCCCCCAGCTCACATTCTCTGCAGACACACATTCAAGCTCTCACTTTCTCACCCCTCCCCAGGCTTATATTCTTATGCACACACAGACGCACATCCAGGCACCCATTCTCATCCACACACACAAACCCATTCTCCCATTCTCACCCACACGTACACACATTTAAGGTCCCATTCTCACCCACACATACACACTTTCAAGCACCCATTCTTACCCACATATTCAAGCTTCCATTCTCACCCACACACCCAAACCCAGGCTTCCATGCTCACCCATATATATACACATTCAAGCTTCCATTCTCACCCACATATTCAAGCTTCCATTCTCACCCACACACACAAACCCAGGCTCCCATTCTCACCCATATATACACACATTCAAGCTTCCAACCTCACCCACATATTCAAGCTTCCATTATCACCCACACACATTCAAGACTCCATTCTCACTCCCATACACACCCAGGGTCCGATTTTCACCCACACACACACAAGGCTCCCATTCTCATCCTCACATACACATTCAAGCCTGTGCACAGTTTCTGCTTCCTCCCCCCAGAGCAGGAAGATCAGCTGCCTCTCCTGGTGCCACTGGCCTACTGCTATCTTCGAGCCATACGGCCAACCGATCTTCCTGCTGGAGGGGGGGAGCGTAAGCTGTGCGCGGCGCTTCCGCTCTTCTCCCCCCCCCCAACAGGAAGATCGGTCGGCTGTACGCAGGAGGCCAGTGGCAGCAGGAGAGGCAGCTGATCTTCCTGCTCTGGGGGGAGGAAGCGGAAACTGCGCGGCGCTTCCGCTCTCCTCCCCCCCCCCCCCCCCAAACAGGAAGATCGGTCGGCCATACGGCCCGAAGATAGCAGGAGAGGCCAGCTGATCTTCCTGCTTGGGGGGGAGGAAGTGGAAGCTGTGCACGGCGCTTCCGCTCCTCCCCCCGCAAACAGGAAGATCGGTCGGCCATATGGTTGTAGGACCGCTTCCCCACGTGTGCCGTGATGGCGTGCCAAGCATGGGTTCTCCTCTTCACTGTCGCGGGGATGGGATCCCGCGACAGCCTTGCAGTTCTGGTGTCAGTTGGGTGGGCCTGGGTCTAAATTGGGTGGGCAGCTGCCCACCCAGGCCCACCCATGGCTACGCCACTGCTGCAAGGGCTAGTCATCAAGGGCAATCATTTCCCCGATGCTCCTGGTTACAAATTTTGAGGCTGCCTGCCTCCTTCCCCGAGATAGCATTACCGAACACCACCCTATTTCCTCCATGGTAGGTTGTCGCTTCTGACACATGGCAGCGGCCTGCTGGCCTGCCACCTGACTGCTAGAAGGGGCTGAGGGCGTGGGTTGACTCTGCTCCTTTTCAACCACTTTATTCTGCCTGGAAAAAGGGGTCCCCTGACTGGTACTGCCACCATCCCCAGATGGCAGTACTGTTGGGTGTTGCTTCTGCATATGATGCATCATGACAAAATTAGTTAGATGTCCCATTTGCTTGCCTCTGCTAATAGCCCTGGCACAGTAATTACACTGAGCAAAATGCGGGTCCTCTGTCACTTTAAAGTGGCTCCAGATCACAAATTTCTTTTGTGATCCCTTTTCTATAGCCTTCGGAGTGGATGCTGGCACTGGAGTTGAAGTAGTGGGTGCACCCTGAGAAGCAATGCCAGGGGCATCATTCACACTCTGTGCTTGCATTGACTGCTCTTCCTCCTCATCATCAGTTTCATCTCTACCCTGCAGCACTGAAGTAGAGGCTAAGACAGAAATAACTAATCCTCCTAAACCTTCTTCAGCTATTACTTCTTCCATTTCTGATTATGAGAATCCCACACAAGATGATTCTTCATCGGAATCAGAAGCAAACAGTGCCTGCACTACATTTTCAACTTTAAGTCGAGTGTGCTGTCGCACTGCTGCTTTTGGGTCTTGCCCTTTTGTCTTGTATGACTCCGCCTCCCCTTACCTCACCTCCAAAACTACAGGGTCAGAAACAGGTGGTGGCTGTGCATCATCATCTTTAAATTTCAGTTTTTTCTGCCTGCCCCTCCAGAGATTTTAGATTGGAACAACTCCCTTTTGAACTTTAATGGGGGACTGCCACTGCCTATTGAAGTGCCTCCTCTGCCAGTCCCAATCACTCGACCACGTCTACCTTTCCCAGACAACATGGATTTAATGTCACTGCCTAGTGCCTACTAGGGATTTCAATTAAAATAATTATTTCTTTATTGGTGAATGAACACCTCTGTCCCAATATACGTGAGCCTGCAAAACTGCGCACATCAGTGCCTTGATGTACACTACAACTGAGACCGCTGTATGTGCACACACCAAACTTGTAACTACAAAAGAGGCCTACTGGGGATTTGGCTTCAAAGAGCACCGCTGTCCCAATATATGTGAGTCTGCAAAACTGCCCACAGACGCACGATGCAGTGCCTTGATGTATACTACAACTGAGACCGCTGTATGTGCACACACCAAACTTGTAACTACAAAAGAGGCCTACTGGGGATTTGGCTTCAAAGAGCACTGCTGTCCCAATATATGTGAGTCTGCAAGACTGCCCACAGAAACACAATGCAGTGCCTTATGTACACTACAAGTGAGACTGCTCTGTGTACACAAACAAATGAAATATCAGAGAAAAGACTTGACTGGAAGCCTGAGCCAGCACAATTCCTAGTGATGCTGCTTCTTATTTGAATACCAACTCACACTATCTCCCACCCATACCCTGCCTGTGCCTGCAACTACCTATCCCGGGGGGATATGCAGCAAAATGCCACTGCTAGCAGCTTGTCTCAGTGGAAGAGACAGAGATACCATCTGAGTACAATAAAAAAAAGTACGGTCAAAAAAAGCCTGGCTAGCTGGCACTGCAGCAAAAACGAACAAATATCTTTTTCAATGGAAAATTCTATCAAAGTAGCTAGCAATTGAATATAGTTTTGAGACACTCAGACTAGCTCTGAGTAAAACCACCTTCCCGGACCACCCCCGCAAAGAAAGAGCATGGCACGCCGCGTGCTTAAATTATAAATAGTACAGCATCATCAGGAACAGCGTCACAGAGTAGTGAGCGAGAACGGCGATTGGCTGCATTAGAAAAATGCTTAGCTCTGATAGGTTGCATTCTTGTCTCCTTGCCAACCTGTCTGACCCACTCTATGACAGGGCTGTGAGGAAAGGGCTGGTTTTTCTTATGGATACTCCCACATGGCCTTCTCCTATTTCAAAAGGCAGCTAAAAAATCACTGTAAACCAAAAGAATGAAACTAATATGATATATTTTATTTGTGGGGGATCGCCATGCGTTTCACGAACCGATGAATCAAATGAACAGGGACGTATGCGTTGCGGATTGCACATTCGTTAAAAATGATTACACATTCCTATCTGTTCCATCCCCTTTATCATTTTGGTCACCCTTCTCTATAACTTCTCCAGTGCAACTATATCTTTTTTGAGATGTGGCGACCAGAATTGTACACAAGGTGTGGTCTCACCATGGAGTGATATAAAGGCATTATGAAATTTTCTGTTTTATTCACCATTCCCTTCCTAATAATTCCTAACATTCTGTTTGCTTTTTTGACTGCCGCAGCACACTGAGCTGACGATTTCTATGTGTTATCCACTAAGACGCCTAGATCTTTTTCCTGGGTAGTAACTCCTAATATGGAATATGCATAAGGTAAATTAGCATATACTAAGTTTCCAATGAATGCATATTTATTTCATATGTATTCATTGTGGATATCTTGAAAACCTAACTGACGTGAAGTCACCAGTGCAGGTTTAGGAACCCCTGCCTGTTAGTATTTTCAGTGGGGTGCCGCTTCCTACTGTTCACTAGTTTAGGACTATGGGCCTACTTTACAAAGTTTTTTTCCATAGACACAAAATAGGAAAAAGTAAATCAGGCCCTAGGTTTAGTATCTGTCTCCACTTGCTTTCAAATACAAACCCTGTATTTGAAAGAATTGAAGGAGTTAAAAGAATACCTCAAGGATAGACAGATTATTTTTTTCATAAAAACTTGATAGTGTTAGGTCAATAAGAGGCTATTTACTACAAATATTTTTTTTGTACGTCTGATTTCACATTTTTAGATTATAAATTTGGATTGACTAGCCCCAGGGAAGATTTTATAAAGTGGCAATCCAGTTAGCTGCAGGAGTAGATGAGATGTTCTGAAGCTACACCAGGATACAAAAGACTCATCTATCCCATGCTCTTTGGTTCACAAGGCATCAGATATCAAGCCTGCTAGGAAGACAGGACTTTACACATCTCAGTTGTAATGAAGAAGTATCTTAGTGATACAAAGATTTATCTCATGTAACAAGAGAGAAGTAGTTGAGCTTTTTTTTATTCGATGACAAAACTGAAATGGTTCTGTTATTCATAATTAATGCACAAGTCCCAATGTTCATTATTATCCCTCAAATATTAGGATGTTATGTAATAGTGATTTGTCCCTGTTCTATTGGGATCTGAACATCCTGTGTCAAAATTTCATATTTATAGACCATATGTAACTATTCGCCAAACAGCTCACCAAGCTGGCTGATGAAGTCATGCTGCTACTATAATGCTTCCTAATTTGGCATGCTATTCTAATAACTCTTTCCCTGTTAACATTTACACTCTTTTTCCACATCCTTGCCTGAAGTATAATCTCTCTTTAATTATTTCTGTCCTACTGATGTCCATATGAAAAGGTTTGTTAGTAAGAAACCAGTGCCCTGCAGGCAATATGCGAGATTTCTAGGTCATGCCCACAGCCAACACTTAAACTGCAAAGAAAAATATGTGAAATCACCCTGAGAGAATTAAACTTTCCAAGGCCAGAAGCTACTGGAGAACTATGCTGTGAAATGGTATAGGAAATTCTGCTCAAATGTAAATTACTATTTATTGCCAAGATTCATTTTTTGTTTTATTTCAGAAAAATAAGTGAAAGGAAAAAAATATTTTTCTGAAAGGATAAAGAAAACTATGTTTCCCCAGGTTTTCTTTGATTTAAGCATTGCATAACATCATCTCGATGCAGATATGTCTGCAACATGCAAACGTGGCATATTACACATCACATCTGAATGCTTAGAATCTAGATCCAAATGGGAATGGACTGTATTTCATCATGTTTCTGCAAGAACTGCCATTTGGGAGCATAATTTGTGTCTTTCACTTTAGTTTTTTGTTTTATTTTGTTGAAGTGTCCTGTTGTTGAAATATGAAGGCAGGAAAAGATCATATGACCTGTCCAATCTGCCCATCCACACCAACTATTCGCCATTACAATCCCTAACATTCCTCAGATATCTCCTGTGTTTATCCTATGCTTTCCTGAATTCAGATATTATCCTTGTCTCCATCACCTCCATGGGGAAGCTGTTCCATGAATCCCCCACCCTCTCTCTAAATTATTTCTTTAGATTACTGCTTATTTCCTTAGATTAATCCTCATCACATGACCCCTTGTTCTAAAGCCTCCTTTCTGTTGTAAGAGCTCCATATCTTGTGCATGAAAACCTCAAAGATATTTAAATATCTCCATCATACCTCCTCCATCCCACCTTTCATCTAGGGCATGCATGCTTAGATATTTAAGTCTGTCCCCTGTGCTTTAGAAAGAAGACCACTGCTTATTTTAGACCCCACTCTCTGGACCAGCTTCAACCAGTTTATATCCTTTTGAAGTAGTGTTGCCAACTGGCTCCAGCTTTTCAGGACAGGTTGATCCAGTCCTGGTTTTACTCACCTGCATGGAGGTACTTATAGCTTTACTTTTCTTAGAGAATGCAATAAGGAAATCAGAATAAGACTCAGCATGCAATGGAATAAAACCAGGACTGGATCAACCCATCCTGAAAATCTGGAGCCAGTTGCCAACTTTATTTTGAAGATGTGGTCTCAAGAACTGTATAGTATTCCAAATGAGATCTCACCAGTGACTTATACAGGGAAATATCAGATCCTTTTTATTGCTTACCATTCCTCTTTCTATGCAACTAAACATCATTCTGACTTTTGCTGTTACCTTATTCACCTGTTTAGCCACCATAAGATCATTAAGTATGATCACCCCCATATCCCAATCTTCTTTCATGCTTAGAATTTCATCCCCCATACCATACTGCTCCCTTCGATTTTTGCAGCACAAATGCATGACTCTACAATTATTGGCATTAAATCGTAGCTGCCAGACTCTAGACCCTTCTTTAAGCTTTGTTAGTTCCCTCCTCATTTTTTCCACACCTTGCTGGCTGTTCACCCTGTTACAGATTTTGGTATCATCCACAAACAGACAAACCTTTCCCGACAATCCGTTTGCAATATTGCTCAAGAAAATTTGGAAAAGAACAGATCCAAGGTCCAATCCCGGTGGCAACCACTAGTAACGCGCCTCTCCTTAGAGTGAACTCCATTTACCACTGTTCTTTGTCTTCTCCCACTCAATCAGTTTCTAACCATACCAAGGGCTCTCTATTTATAAGTCACCTATTCAGAACCATGTCAAAGGCCTTATTCTGCTTCTCTGTCATAGAATAGAAGTATTCATAAAATCACTATGATGATAGTCGCAACTGTTCATTCATCACATGTACCAAATTTATTTACTTTTTATCAAATGTGATTCCTTGCCTTCCATCCTGAAAGCCCCAAGGTGAATTACAGACAATCACAAAAAAATAAATAAAAGGAGGTAGAAGAGTTTTCTTATTGAAAGGTGGCAAGAAAGGGATGCACCAAATGATCAAATATCGCATATCACTTATTTTTCCCATACACATATTTATATGGTTGTGTGAAGGTTTCCAATAGTATTTTATAACTTGAAAGTATCAGAAATGCACGTATTACAAAATACATGCATTGTCAGATATTTATTTATTTAAAGGTTTTCATATACCGACATTCGTAGGCACATCATTTATTTATTTATTTAAAGATTTTTATATACCGACATTCGTAGGCACATCATGTCGGTTTACATGGAACTGTATTAAACAAAGAAAGAGAAATACATGAAACTGTTGCGGTCATAAAAATACAGGGTTAAGAAATTCAAGGGAATAATAAATACAGGGAAAAACAATATGCGAGGTAAAACAACTGAAAAGTTACAAATACAACTGGAAGTATACAAAAAACAAGAGAAGCATCAATATCGTGCGGCGAGGTTCCCAGGGGGGTATGGGGTGGGGGGGGGGGGAGGAGAAGAGGAAATGCGAGGGAGAGAGTAGGCTAAGAAGGGGGGTATCTTTACCTCGTAACATACACACATATGTTTGTATCTTTACACACATGTATCCTCGTAACATACACACATATGTTTGTATCTTTACTTCATAACATACACACATATTTATGCTTATGCTTGAATATATATAATGCATTGAATATACATACTATTTCTACCTATTTAAAAAATATAAGCGCATATTTTTTATCTGCAAAAATAAAGTATGACTTACCTGCATAAATGAGTATATTTTAAAACATGTGCACATATTTGAAATTACCAGTTTTATCAATTACTACACCTATTCTCCCAGTTCTTATCCAAGTCATTGAGAGCCTCCTGGTTCTTCAGCTTGAATTCCCCACATTTCACTCAAACCTCCCACGTAGGGCTGTGTATTCATTTAAAACTAAAGTACAAAACAAGATGAATAAGGCAATTTATTTCATTTGGGGAGCCCTCAAACCAAATCGAGGGCTCCCCAAATTAAATTAACCTTATTCGTTCTTTTTTTTTTTTTTTTTTTTAATAAATGCATTAGCCCTAGGTCTCATCAAGCTGGGGTCTCAGAGGAGGCCTGAAGCCGGGGCTTTGGCTGAGACCCCCAGAAAAGTTTTTTAAACCCCAAAAAATAAAACCTTACCTGATCTGCTGAGCATCCATCAAAGACCGGGTCCTGACACTGGGGTCTTAGCCTAGGCTAGGGCCTGGACCCAGGCCCGACACCACGATCTGATCTGGAGGCCAGGTCATGATGCTGGGACAATGATGGCCTCTGGGTCGGGTTGTACCATTGGGCCTCAGTCAGGGCCTAGGCCCCAGCATTGGGAGCCAGCACCTGGGTTGGGTTGCAAAGTTGGGCCTCATCCAGGGCCAAGGCCCTGGATGAGGCCTTGGTGTTGGAGCCCGACCTCTGGTTCAGGTCACAGCATCAAGCCTGGGCCCCAGCCTGGGTCTAGCTGAGGTTCAGAATTTGGAATCAGCCTCTAGGGCCTGAGTCCAAGCTCCAACCTGCGCTGAGGTCCGGGTGTTGGGCCTAGGATTAGGCTGAAGCCTCGGACCTGTGTAGGTCTCAGCCTACTCAAGGCCAAGGCTTCAGCCTAATCCGAGCCGGCAGATCCCTATCGGACCGCATAAGAGGGGGCTGTGGAGGGATCCTGGTCCCGGCATTTTTTGGGGGAAAGTTAGAAGGATTGGCTCGTTTTCATTTTTTGGCTGTTTTGGGTTAGTTTGTTTTTTTGAATTGCTTGATTCATTTTTTTCACACAAATGAAATGAATCATGCAATCCATGAAGCAAAATTCATGGGAAAAAACCTCCTGAAAATGAACCGAAAAACAAAAATAAATTTTCTTTCCCTGCACATCCCTACTCCCACCTAAACAATAGTACACAATAAACAAGTTTAATATCACTTAGGCAAGATAAATTAGCAAGTGTAAATTTAAGAACATAAGAACATGCCATGCTGGGTCAGACCAAGTCCATCAAGCTCAGCATCCTGTTTCCAACAGTGGCCAATCCAGGCCATAAGAATCTGGCAAGTACCAAAAAACTAAGTCTATTCCATGCTACTGTTGCTAGTAATTAAGTTGACTATTTTCTAAGTCAACTTAATTAATAGCAGGTAATGGACTTCTCCTCCAAGAACTTATCCAATACTTTTTAAAACACAGCTACTCTAACTGCACTAACCACATCCTCTGGCAACGAATTCCAGAGTTTAATTGTGTGTTGAGTGAAAAAGAACTTTCCCCGATTAGTTTTAAATGTGCCACATGCTAACTTCATGGAGTGCCCTCTAGTCTTTCTATTATCCGAAAGAGTAAATAACTGATTCACATTAACTCATTCTAGACCTCTCATGATTTTAAACACCTTACATGAGTAAGTTATTATTTCTGCTTTTCAGCATTTTAAATTGGATTAATATGAGACTTGCCATACTGGGTCAGACTGAAGGTTCATCAAGCCCAGTATCTTGTTTCCAACAGTGGCCAAGCCACAAGTACCTGGCAAGATCCCAAGGGGTAAATAGATTCCAAGCTGCTTATCCCAATAACAAGCAATGAATTTCTGCCACTCTGCCTTAATAATGGGTCAGACCAAGGGTCCATCAAGCCCAGTATCCTGTTTCCATCAATGGCCAAGCCAGTCACAAGTACCTGGAAGGATCCCAAGAGGTAGACAGATTCTAAGCTGCTTTTCCCAAGAGTAAGCAGTGGATTTCTGCAACTCTATCTTAATAATGCCTAATGGACTTTCCCTCCAGGATCTTGTTCAAACCTTTTTTAAATGCAGCTTCATTAATAGCTTTCACCACATCTTATGGTAATGAATTCCAGAGCTTAATTATGTGTTGATAATTTTTTTTCTCTTATTAGTTTTAAATGTATTACCTAGTATCTTCATTGTGTGTCCCCTGGTCTTTGTACTTTGAGAGTAAACAACTGATTAATGATTACTCGTTCCATTCCACTCATTATTTTATAGACCTCTATCATATCTCCCATTAGCCATCTCTTCTCCAAGCTGAAGAGTCCTAACCTCTTTAGCCTTTCTTCATAGAGGAATTGTTCCATCCCCTTTATAATCTTGGTTGCCCTTCTCTATACCTTTTCTAATTCTGCTATATGTTTTTCAAGATGTGGTGACCAGAACTGCACACATACTCAATATGAGATCGCACCATGGAGCGATACAGAGGCATTATGTATTTCCCATCGATAACAAGGCTGAATTAGCCATGCTGTCATGGGAGCTGTCTTCAGGTCCCAGGAGGTGGAGCTTCCCCAAGCAGAGGTTAAAGTTCTTGTCTTCTGCAGCTGCGTGTGTGTTCCCGCACAGGAAAGTAACAGATTCTCCTCAGTCTGTTTTTTCCGCATACGGGATCGCACGTAAAGCTTCTCTTCTCCTCACCATTTTTTCTTCTAATGATAGAAGATGTCTAAAAAACAAATCAAACAGCCAGGATTCAAGCCCTGTATATGCAGGAAAGTCATGTCCATTACAGATGGACATGATTTATGCTATAGATGCTTGAGTCCCGACCACAATCAGGGTGACTGCCCACATTGTGGAAGAATGTCACTGAGGGCCCAACGTCAGTGGGCCCAGAAGATTCAAGACTTAAAATCGGTAAGAGAGGGCTCTTACGCCCCCCCCCCCCCCCCCCCCCCATATGACACACACTCTTCACTGGGACCGGCGAACAATCCAGCCCCATTGACTAAAAGAGCAGCCCTTGTGGAACCCAGACTCTCCAGGCCTGGAGAAAGGGTAAGATCCACAAAAGACTCAAATAAAACTCGTTATAAGAGATCGAGATCAGGGCACGACTTGCACCCAACCCTCATGGCCCACAGTGGGGACAAACAACATCCATCAATGACGCCATGCCCTTCAACATCACAATCTGTCGGGAAAGCGTTGGAGGCATTGCCGCGTACAGCAACGCAGTCAAAAGGGGATCAGATGCATTCGGCGCCGAAATCAACAGTTGACGCGAACGCACACATCGAAGTTGACTCACTCAGCGTCGAGGACATCGCATTCGACGCACAAGGCTTTGAGATCGACGCGTGCACCGACACCGATGCAGGAGTCGAGATCGACGCATGCGCTGACACCGACGCAAAAGGAGCCAAAGTCGATGCATTCTGAGTCAAGATCGACGCATCTCACTTCAAAACCGACACATCTTGCGTCAAGTCCAACGAATTTCACGTCGAAGCAGATACAACAATGATCAAAAGTGCCACATCAGGATCCTAAGTCGAATATTTCGATTCCACAATCGAAACACTTGACCCACAAAAGGAAATTAACGACGCATCGAGGATCTTCACCTTCACAGCCTCGACAACTACTACTATCTCTGATGCAGGTTAACTCTCCGACTCTACAAACTTGTTCTTTGTCAACAGGACCATGTTCAAAACGGGTGAAAAGTCATGTCTCCCATCCACACGATCAGACAATGACGGCTAAAAGTACTACATGGGCTCAGCCTTTTTACTGCCACAGTCCCATTTCATCAGGGACAAAACAAACTGCCAATCCAGTTCCTCTTCAGAGATGGAAGTGATCCCATGGCAGTCCTCTCCTGCCTCCTTACAGAGTCAAGCCAGCAGTTCGTCACAATCTCAAGCGCATTCTGCACATCACAAATGGCCAGTCTCTCGAAGTAAGGAAGATAAAGCATCACCCTTCTGGATGGACAAGCCACCATCACGAGAATCAATTCAACAACCTAGTCGCCCGCCCATGCCACCTCAGGCACGGGAAGCTTTTTCTCAGCTGTTTCAAGCGCTGTCAGGATTTTTTGACTCCCTGCAGATGACTTTCTTGATAGCACCTGAATCGCCATCTGATTCTCCGAAATCCCTGCAGGCCACGAAGGTATCACCTCCGTCCCCCTCAAAGTCTCCAACTTCACTTCATTCTCCCAAACCCATCGATGAGCCAAATTCACCACAGGACACAGATTCGCGTCTGTCCTCACCATCTTCTTCTACAGGTTTCCCATCTGATCTGCCAGATACACCTCAAGAACCATATTCCCCACCTGAAGACCTGTCGTACCCCAGGTTTTTGGATAAGATGGGAGCAATTCTACATTTGGAAACCCAGAAGCTCCCTAATCTCAGGGCGCCGGCCATCCAGTGCTCCCTCCATGTGACAGGGGCCAGCCAATGGCACAGATACCTGTCACATGGTAAGGGCAAAGGCCATCAGCACCATTTTGATTAGTGGCAGCTGACGGCCCGAGAGCAGGAGATCACTCCTGGGACCCCCACTGGACCACCAGGTACCTGTAAAATGTTTTTTTGGGGGGGGTCGGGAGGGTGGGGGAAGCTAAGGGATTAGTTTTAAAGGGTCGGGGTGGGTTTTTTGTTTATCGGCTCGGGCACAGCCGATAAACAAAACCGCGATCGGGCTGGACGAAAAAAAAAAAAACACGATGTGAATCAGAACCAGAATCGGAACCGATTCCAGTTCCGATTCACATCTCTAATAAATACATGATCCAGGGCACACTGAGGTTCCCTGCCACGTAATGATACTTCTGCTATGGATGACATGTAAGTTAAAATAAAAAAATTAAAAAGGTAAATCTAAGGGTATTAAGACTAAGAGTCAGGGGGGAGTAAAGGTTATCAAACCATAGAGAGTTGGAGGACCTCTCTTAACGTGGCGAACTGGGATGAACAGGTAATACTGGGAAAGGCATTAGCGCACTCCCCTTTTAAAATTCCCTGATTATCGCGGCAGAAGTGGGATTTGCACACCCATGCACACACCCATTTAAATTTTGGTGCACATGGGCACGCAGAAGCCATTTTATAACATATGTTCATATGTTATGAAATGGACACGTCCCTGGGTACGGGCCGACGTACACGCACCAATGTGCGCCCGCGCACTGATTTGAAAGTTACCGTCTAATTTTGTACCCGTGGTTAAAGTGACTTGCCCAAGGTCACAAGGAGCATCAGTGGGATTGGACCCCTCGTTCGTAGCCAACTGCTCTAACTACTGGGGCTACTCCTTCGCACAAAATGTATTTATTTATTTATACATTTTTCTATACCGATATTCGTGGCAACATCATATCGGTTTACATTATATCAGCAAGGAGGAAAATACATTGAACAGGGGAGGGGGATACATAAGATAAATAGGAACAAAAAACTTAGTACAGGAAGAAAGTGAACCAAGCAATAAAATCCAACATTAAGAGATAACAGAGGCAATAGATGTTCAATAGTAATTGTGGTTGAAATTAAATATTGGCTTCTGGTTTATAATAGCAACTTATGCATGTAAATGCTGACCCCAGCCTGGAATGGCCCTAGACTGACCTTTCTTTAGACATATATATGTGTATGCAAAAGCAAAAACATGCGCTTTTGTTTGATGTTTATAAAATAGCACATACACGAGTAAATGCTTCTTATGCGGGTGCACGCTAATTTTTATGCCCTTTGAAAATTCACCCCTATGTGTAATATTCACTTTTTAGTACATAACAGCTCCATTCACAAATGCCTGGCCTTTGCTTATGTTTATATTGCATCATTCTGTAGGAAACTATGTTAATGGGATTTGATTTTTATACCAGTTTAATAGTAACTTGAACAATTGGCATTTCTTTTTCTGTTCGGATCAATGTTACAAACAAATGACTCATCTGTTGTTGTTGGGTTTGTTTTTTTTCCAGGAGCATGAAATGACTCCCTGATAACAGCATGCACTTGACTTCTTTCTGGCCTATTAATAATCACTACCAGAGGGATTCATGTGGAAGACATTATGATCATAGGCTGACAAGCTCCAGTTAATTAAGCACTAATTGCTGGTCAAGCAGCCAGAAGCCAATATCACCACCCCTACTTTAACAGTCAATTTAATCAATTTAAATTCAAATTGAGATTTTTTTTCACCTACGTGCTTTTTAAGTCATTTAATAAATTATGTACAAACACACAAAGGAACCATTTGCTGTCATTTATTATGGAACATTAAATTCAACATCACACTTAATCTAATGGGTGCTGTTAATCTTTCTGTAGTTATCCATGCTGTATGAACAACCACAGAATAATGTGCACTCACTACTAACACTCAAAATCAAGTACAAAATTAAAAAAAATAAAATCAAATCACTTTTCTTTATAAAATTACAAATTTTGGAAACAGTTCCCTCAACCTGAGAGAGGAGGGGTGGGGAAGACACAATTTGCACTGTCATCATCCTACAAGGTCCATGCCATGATATGGAAGCTGCAGAATGTTTCCTACATTCTGACTTATCCCCTATAAGTATCCTTCATAAACGTTTTCGTGCTTTCTACATCTTAAAAAATGATAGCATTTGTGCATTGCCTGCCATCTGGAACATGCAGTTCTATATTTATTTGCTCCATCCAAAACTCTAAAATAAATGTCCTAAAATTATGACTTTCCCAGAGCAGCGTATGTTGGTCCTTCTGTTGTGTTTGTTACCTAACTAGTACCTCTAAAAATCTATTGTGGACAAGTCCATAGAAATACATGTGCTATGATGGGCAGAGGGAATTGGTGACATTAGCCCTGTCAACTCTAAAGTGATCATATCTAAACTTCAAAAATAGTAATGTCAAACTAAGTTTATTTATTTAAAAGATTTATATTCCATTCATATCCAACAGTGGTTACATAAAAACAGAAACTGGGCAAAGCCATCACAATATTCAGGGTCAAGTGCAATATTTATATTAGGGCCTACGTCATACTTAGAAGCAGTTAAATTCCTAACTATATGGAACAAAACATACAGATTATTTCTTGCCCACAGAAATCTTTGCAGAAAAGAAAGCTCTCTTTGCTTTATCGGTGACAACTTTATTTTTGGACAGAGTGAGCCGATACTTCTCAAAGGTTTCTGTGGCATGAGTCTTCTGCCATCAACACTCTATTCTTTGCAGAATTTGCTTGGTGTTATGAGTCCGGAAGTGGACCCCTGTTCTGAGGTAAGGTTAGCACTGCCAAAGAGGGAGTTGACCCTCTCTGGTCCCTACCATCGGAGGGCAAGGCTTGAAGGTTTGCCAGTCAAGTACAAGACTTCACCCTGGAAGCTCACGGTTCCCCCAGGAGGGGCCTGTAGGAACCCGGCCGCTGGAACTTAGGAGACTCCCTCAGGACTGAAGATTGGTCTGGATGCAGGCACTTCCCGCAGGTCGTTGATTCCAGACGGCTGGCGCCTCCAGCAGGTCGTCAGTCCAGGAGTCAAAGCCGAAGAGTAGTTGAAAGCCGTTCCGAGGGTCGAAGCCAGGAGAAGGGTCCGCAGCCAGTCCAGAAGCAAGCCAGGAGAAGAATCCGCAGCCAGTCCAGAAGTAAGCCAGGAGAAGGGTCCGCAGCCAGTCCAAGGTCAAGCCAAATGAAGAACGACAGCCAGTCCAGGGGTCAGAAGCCAAGAATCAGTCCAACAAGGAAGGAGAACAGAGACGGGATGAAGACCAGGAACAGAGACCAGGAACACCAGCACAGAATCCGGAACCAGAAGCCATACTACCAAGGCAAGGTCTGAGAAGCAGACCTTGCCTTAAATACCTAAAATGAGGGAGGAGTCTCAGAAGGGAGCCACGACCATTTCCTGTCGTGGCCCCTTTAAATCTTATCTTCAGCCGCGCGCACAGCTCTAAGGCAGCCAGGAAGGGGGAGGAGTCAGCTCAGCCCCGCTGGGCTCCGTGGCCAGCCTGGGCAGCAGCCAAGGCCGTGGGAAGAACGCCGGATGAGGCTCCCTGCTCCTGCAAGAGCCTCCGGGCCCACCCGACGCCGCAGGTGAGTACCTGGTCCCGGCCGCGGATCGCCGCAGCCGGCGGCCATGACAGTCGGCCCGGTCACAGCTTGCCATGGCCGGCGGCCATAACACTTGGTTTCTTGTAACGACTTAATAAACCAAGGTATGATCTTCTTATATCTGGGTTGTACCGGTTGCATGGGCGACAGGTCATCAAATGTGACTGCCAAAGCATGCTGAAAAATATCTATAGCAGAAGATGCATTTGTAGAGTTGAAATCAACAATCTAGATACTATCTGCTCACAAAATATATCAGGATCAACATGACAATGCCTTTTAAATTGCAGTTGTTTTTCAGTACAAGTTGGAAACAGTCCATAAACTGATATGTGGCAAGAGGTTAAAAATGATCCGACTAAGGAATACTTTCAGTAACCACAGATCAGGATCCCACTGAAACTAGAGTAGGATTCACAAAAACAAGTCCGATGAGTTGGCCCCTCAACAAGCTTTTCCCAGCCTAAAGCTGACATTGCCACTAAAAACACATCACAAACAACAGGCAAAGGTTTCAAGATCAACATACAAATTAAAACCTTCCACCACAATAGTAGATCTCAAATCAGTATTTGCACTGAGTATTAATTCAATGATAGGAGAAGAACTGTGGGTCATTAATCCATGAGGACAAGAAAACAGAAAGAAATTCACTACAGAAGATGAAATACAAGCAGTTCAGAGGGTTGAGATCACAATATACAGAATTAAAAGCTAACACACAATTAAAAACTAGAACCCTGTGCCTCATCTGTTTAAGCTGATTAATAACAGTCAATCTCGGTTAACCAAGAGTCTATAATACAGAGGCAATCCGGATCTCTTTCAATTAATAAATCAAAAATTACATGACTGTTCCTGGACACTGCCTATTTAATAACAAAATACAAAAAGATTGGCAAGGCTGCTTAGCTAATATATTAAGCAATGTGGTCTCATAGAGGCCTCGTAACACTTGGGAAGCCAGGGTTCAAATCCCACTGCCGCTCCTTGTAGTCTTGGGCAAGCCTGTATTGCCTCAGGAACGATTTTAGGGGTAGATTTACTATGCCACAGTATTTTTCTGTGGAAGGGAAATACACCCTGGGCTTCCTTGTGCTGTTTTGACACGGCCCCAGGTATTTTCCTGTTTGTGGAAAAATATCATGGGGCGGTATTTTTTCCGTGGAACAATTCTGCAGGAAAAAATATCACAGTAAAAATTATATTTCGTTTTTCAGCCACTTCACAGTACAATGGCAACCCATTTCACCCTTGGCTGTCATCTCACACAAGCCTGAAATAACCCCATCCCACCTTGTCAAAGCTCCCCCCAGGGGACTTGAGAGACCCCTGCCCACCCCCTGATGCCTCTAGAAGCTGCCCAAAATTAAACAAAAAATTAAGAAAATAGAATTCAAAGTTGGGATGACCCCCCCCTTACTTAGAAGTTAGCCATCCCTCCTGTAGAAAGCAGCGACCCCCCTGACATTCCCCCATCCCCTGGCTATACCTGGGAGTTTAGTGGATCCTGGAGCACTCCCTAATAGGGATGTGAATCGTTTTCCATATCGTCTTAACAATAGAAATCGTGTGGCAGGGCAAGAAAATCGTCTTAGGCACGATTTTTTAGTTAAAAAATCGTTAAAAATCGTTTTTTCCGATTAGTGCGCACTAACGGGAGTTAGTGCGCACTAACTGAAAATGATACAATTTGACACTTTTCAGGTCAGTTTAGGAATGAATATGTATTCCTATTGGCTGCCCTCTTATTTATTCATGTTACCAAGTTTCCTACTGACAGTATATGGGGGATGGGAAATGGAAACAGTTGGTAGCTTGACAAAACAAGTAATGTGATCAGTCAATGTGACTAGAACTTGTGCCCTAACCCTGATACCAGGGGTATTGTGATCTTCCTGCACACAGTGCCCTATCCCTATTAATACCAGGAGTGTTGTGATCTTCCTGCACACAGTGCCCTATCCCTAATACCAGGGGTGTTGTGATCTTCCTGCACACAGTGCCCTATTCCTGATACTGGGGGTGTTGTGATCTTCCTGCACACAGTGCCCTATTCCTGATACCGGGGGTGTTGTGATCTTCTTGCACACATCCCGGTATCAGGGATAGGGCACTGCATGCAGGAAGATCACAACACTCCTGGTATTAATAGGGATAGGGCACTGCATGCAGGAAGATCACAACACTCCTGGTATTAATAGGGATAGGGCACTGCATGCAGGAAGATCACAACACCCCTGGTATCAGGGATAGGGCACTGTGTGCAGGAAGATCACAATACCCCGGAGGAGTGAGGGTCAGGCAGCTCCCCCCTGTCTGTGAAGCCAGCCTCTCACTAGTAATGCAGGGAGGGAGCTGTCTCAGACTTCACCATCCTCCCCCCCCCCTCACCCACACACCATTCACTAGCTGGACATGGGGGAAGTCAGGAGTGAGGGTCAGGCAGCTCCCCCCTGTCTGTGAAGCCAGCCTCTCACTAGTAATGCAGGGAGGGAGCTGTCTCAGACTGGTATCAGGGTTAGGGCACTGTGTGCAGGAAGATCACAACACTCCTGGTATTAATAGGGATAGGGCACTGTAAGAGATGACTGTAGTAGATTGAATAAAGATCTGATGTTTCTGCTCTCCTCACACCAAACAAAAACAACACACAAGCAGAGAAGCCCTTCTTACAAAGCTGAGCTAGTGAGTTAAGTAGGAGGAAAAGTAAACATACTTGTGCCAGTGTGGCTACTTAAAAAATACACTTACCAACAATCAATTACATATATTTGAACTGTGTACAGTTCCAGCCAGGACCACCTTTCTAAAATGCACAGTGATTGGCAAATTCAACATGCACTAGCATTTCAGGTGCCTGCTAACAAAAATAATAAACAAACAAGTTCTAGTCACGTGAGTGCTGATCATTACATTACTTTTTTTGTCAAGCTTCCAACTGTTTCCATTTCACATCCCCCCAACCATTACCTCAGTATTAGCCTTGGTAACATCAATAGATAAGAGCACAGCCAGCCAATAGGAATACATACATACATATTCATTCCTAAGTGACCTTTACTGACCTGGGAAGTGTGAACACTTTGTTTCATTTTCTGTTGGTGTTCGTTAGTTTCCAGTTCCATTTCCCATCCCCCCAACCATCACCTCAGTGGTAACCTTGGTAACATCAATAGATAAGAGGGCAGCCAGCCAATAGGAACACATATTCATTCCTAACTGACCTTCAGTGACCTGGAAAGTGTTTATTTGTATCATTTTCAGTTAGTGCGCACTAAATCGAGTTAGTGCGCACTAACGGGGAGTTAGTGCGCACTAACTCGAGTTAGTGCGCACTAACACGATTTAACGATTTTTAACGATAAATCGTTAGAATTTCTATTGTATCGTGTTCTATAACGATTTAAGACGATATAAACATTATCGGACGATAATTTTAATCGTTGAAAAACGATTCACATCCCTACTCCCTAAGCCCTGGGCTGGATGCCACCATTTTCAAAAATGGCACTGGCTGTCCTTTACCTCTAACATGCGATATGGGTAAAAGCCAAGTGGTATCACTTTGAAAAATGGCATCAAACCGCCCGGGGCCTAGGGGATGCTCCGGGACCCATTAGATGTCTATTTGATGTCTAAACGGGGGGGTAATAGGATCCAGAAGGGTTATGTTTTTGGAAAAGGGGGGGGGGTTGACTATGGGGGGGGGGGCGGAGCATCACTACACAACTTTGAATTCAGCAGTTTTAAGTTTCGGTCAAACAGTTTTAAGACAAATTTGTAATCCTTTGGGCGAGTTTCTAATGTGATATGTGCTTTCTGGATGTCAGAACTATCTTTGCTCCAGTTAGTTCTGCTGCATAATTTAAAGAGGAGGTGAAATGAGAGAGGTACATGGCAGAGTTGAGCATTTAGAAAATAAAATGAACAATGCTTCTAGATTCTGCACCAATAATCAGCAAATGTCATGACCTGAATATGTCAACATTAGCTCTCATTGCACAAAAGGCAAAAACCCTGCCTTGTATCCTATGGGCTCGATTTACTAAGACTTCTTTTTCCCATTTTCCGCTAAACATATAGAAAAAAACTAAATGAGGCAAGCCTTCCTTATACAAATTTCAACAGTTCACATGCTTTTTTTTTCCCCATTATGATAAACATTTTTTAGACAAAAAATTGATGTGCACTGCATAAAACGCACTGTAAAACAGGCAGCATCTCATTATCTCCGCCTACTCAGAGCCATTTTTACCACAATCCTTGTATTTGGAGAGTTCAGCTAATTAGCAACTTGGAATTACAGTGAAGATGAAATTGTCTTGCTATGTGCAAGGGGTTTGAACACAGTCTTTAGATATTTACCACTCAATTTATTAAGAATTTTTAAGTTAAAAAAAAGTTATTTTTCAGTTTTCTAAAATATGAAATAGAAATTGAGAATAAAGAAAAAAGCTCAGTCTTTCTGGCACCTGTTCTCTGCATGTTAGTTATTGTGGATTTATCAGATATAGTTGTGTACAGTGTAATTTACTGATTTTGAATAAAAAAATAAGGATATGTGAAAAGTTAACATTTTCCCTAAGTCATTTCATAAATGTTCCACAAATTTTGCAGATTCACAAAAAACTCTAAAAGGAGAATTTCTCCAAAAGAGGTGAAAAATTGTGAAATCCTCCAGACTTCCATGAATACAGCATAAAAGGTGAATGCTAATATTGTTCCTCCCATTTCATCAAATATTTTACATATAATGGCAAGAAGTTCCATAGTCTGCACTTGCATGGAACATTTGTGAAATAATCCTCAAGACCCCTGATATAGCCTCCAAATGTTGTGCCAATAAGACATCAAACAGAAAAGTTATTGTGGTCAGGAAAAGACTAGCTTATATTTACCAATGATTTTTAGCTAGGGATAGTTGGAGGGGTTTTGTATTTTGGAATTCCTCCCACTTTTTTTGAGATATGGCATCTAGAGTATATAATCCCCCTGGAGCATGTTTAAAAGGTAGATTTTAAAACTTTTGTGCATGCCAAGTGGGAGTTATAAGCACAAGTTGGGCCGGCGCGCCACTCTTCAAGAGCCAATTTAATGGCAAGCAGTTCGCGGTTCCCAATGCTGTAGTTCTGCTGTGCCGATGAAAATTTTCGAGAATAGAATGAGCATGGGACTCTGGTACCAGAAGCAGTGCGTTGACTTAGAACATCTCCAGCCCAATGGTGGAAGCATCCACCTCGACTAAAAATGGTGACATAAGCAGGATCCCTTTTGGAAGGCTTCTTTCAAACGATGAAAAGCGGTAACGGCCTCGGGCAGCCAATTCCGTGTATTTTGGCCCTTCTGGGTCAGGGCTGTCAGAGGAGTAGCCAGTGTGGAGTAATGCAGGATAAAGTGGTGATAATAATTAAGGAAACCCAAGAAGCACTGGAGCGCTTTAAGTCCCACTGGTTGTAGCCAATCCCAGATTGCCCTCAATTTATCTGGGTCCATGGAGAAGCCTTGAGGAGAGATTATATAGCTTGGACCTCTTGAACAAACACTTGTCCAGTTTTGCAAACAAGTGGTTTTCTCGTAGGCGTTGTAGTACCATTCGTACATCAGCCTAGTGGGTGTCGAGATCCTTCGAAAATATGAGGATCTCGTCCAGATAGATCATGACCTTGATATATAGCAGATCTCTGAAAATTTCATTCATCATCCGCTGGAATACAGTTGGTGCATTGGAAAGGCCAAAAGGCATCACCAAGTATTCATAGTGGCCATCTCTAGTATTAAAGGCGGTTTTCCAGATGTCATCGGGGTGGATTGTCACCAAGTTATACGCCCCACATAAATCCAGCTTCGTGAAGATAGTAGTACCTTGGAGACGATCAAATAGTTCAGAAATCAACGGCAAGGGATATTTATCCTTACGGGTGATAGCATTTAGACTGCGGTAATCGATGCACGGTCTGTGTTACGCTAGGGCTCCGGACAGGAGTCGTGCACACCACCCAGCAGGGTGGCTCCAGGTGGAGAGAGACAGGAAGCTCGAAACAAAGTCAGGAACCAGGCTGGGTCAGGGCAGGCAGCAATAATCAGAGACTGGGTTCCGGCTGGGTCAGGGCAGGCAGCAATAATCAGAGTCTGGGTTCAGGCTGGGTCAGGGCAGGCGGCAAGTGGCAGTGTCTAGTACAGGCTGGGTCAGGGCAGGCGGCAAGTGGCAGTGTCAAGTACAGGCTGGGTCAGGGCACAGTAAGCAGGACAAGGCAGGTCAGAAGGCCCGTAGGCCACACACACATACACGGAAGGCCCGTAGGCCACACACCAATAGCGGGGCAAGGCAAGTCAGAAGGCCCGTAGGCCACACACACACACATGGAAGGCCCGTAGGCCACACACCATAGACGGGGCAAGGCAGGTCAGAAGGCCCGTAGGCCACACACACACACACGGAAGGCCCGTAGGCCACACACCATAGACGGGGCAAGGCAGGTCAGAAGGCCCGTAGGCCACACACACACACACGGAAGGCCCGTAGGCCACACACCATAGACGGGGCAAGGCAGGTCAGAAGGCCCGTAGGCCACACACACATACACGGAAGGCCCGTAGGCCACACACCAATAGCGGGGCAAGGCAGGTCAGAAGGCCCGTAGGCCACACACACACACACTGAAGGCCCGTAGGCCACACACCAATAGCGGGGCAAGGCAGATCAGAAGGCCCGTAGGCCACACACACACACACTGAAGGCCCGTAGGCCACACAAGGCAAGGCAAGGATAGGATAGGCCCGAAGGCCGCGCAAGGCAAGGCAAGGCAAGGATAGGCCCGAAGGCCAGGCAAGGCAAGGATAGGCCCGAAGGCCGCGCAAGGCAAGGCAAGGCAAGGATAGGCCCGAAGGCCACGCAAGGCAAGGCAAGGCAAGGATAGGCCCGAAGGCCACGCAAGGCAAGGCAAGGCAAGGCAAGGATAGGCCCGAAGGCCGCGCAAGGCAGGCTAGAGCAGGGAGCCCAGGTGAGCTCGATGCCGAAGCACCGAGGCAACTGTCAGGCAGGGTTAAGAGGGCACACCCAGAGCATAGAGTGGACATAGGAGATGGACTGGGCCTGTCAGGAAAGCCAGCACTAGAGGGACCCCTGGTGGTGAGGCGGTAGCACAGCAGCCACAGCCGTAACAGTCTGAGTGATCCGTCTTTCACAAAGAAGAATCCTGCTCTAGCGGGTGACATGGATGGATGGATAAACCCTTTTGCCAGATTCTTCCGAATATATTCAGTCATGGCCTTTGTCTCAGGTAACGACAGAGGATAGGTGCATCCACAAGGAGGCGTAGATCCAGGAAGAAGGTCGATTGGACAATCGGACTGCCGAAGAGGCAGGAGGAGATCAGCCTTTTGTTTAGAAAATACATCCTCATAGGCGGCGTATAGCTGAGGTATGCCAGAAGAGGTGGTTACCAAAGGAATCGTCAAAGATGGAGTCACCTTCTGAAGTCAGGATTGGTGACAGGCTGGACCCCACTCTACCAGTTGTAGCAAAGTCCAATTAAATTGGGGGGAATGTTTCTGTAACCAAGGAAGTCCAAGCACAATGGGATGGATTGACTTATCCAACACCAGTAACTCGAGTTCCTCAAGGTGTAAGGCCCCTGTACGTAACTGGACAGGTTCAGTGGTCAAAGAGATATGGCCAGGAAGTGGCTCTCCATAGAATGAGGTGATACACAAGGAAGGGTTATGCGAACGGGTTTTAATATCCAGGAGTTGCACAAAATCTTTGAGGATAAAATTACCTCCTGCTCCGGAGCCTACCAGAGCAAGAACTGGAAAGGACCGAGAATCCCAAATTAGTGCGACTGGAACTGAGAGTTGGGGGGCCGGAGAAGTTGCACCCAAGTTCAGGGCTCCTACTGAACTTGGGCCCTGGAGTTTCCCGGACGGATGGGACAATTTTATAGGTGGTGGCCTGGGGCTCCACAATACAGACACAAGCCGGCCTGTCTTCACTGGAGGCGCTCTTCCGGTGTCAGTCACCCTTGACCCAATTGCATGGGTTCTTCCGCCTTTTCACTAGACGCAGAGTTAGTAATGGGCGGTGAGTGGGAGCGAACTTGCAGGGGCCTCTTGGGCATCCGACTCTCCTGATGATGCTCTTGAAGACGGTGGTCAATTCGGCCTGTCAAATCTATAAGCTCCTCCAAGGAGGGAGGGAGCTCCCGAGCATCCAGCTCATCTTTTAACTGTGAGGAGAGACCATCCAAGTAAATAGCTCGAAGGCAGTCCTCCTGCCAAGCAAGTTCAGTAGCCAAAGTCAGAAACTCTATTGTATAATCAAAAAGACTTTGTTGTCCTTGACTAAGATGTAGTAGACTGGTTCTTGCTACAGCATGCCACCCTGGATCATCAAAGGTCCGTTTGAATACAGCCACAAACTGAACCAGTTCTCTTAGCAAGGACTCTGAGCGTTCCTACAGGGGGGAAGCCCAGGCCAGGGCCTGCCCTTCGAGGCAAGACAGGATAAACGTGACCTTTGTCAAGTCGTCTTGGAAGACAGCAGAGCAAATTGCATATAGCACTGGTTTATGAACCCTCTGCAGAGCTTGGGGTCGCTGTTGAAACATGGAGGCGCTGGAAGTGCCAATAAGGCACGTGGTGAGGATGGAGGTGGCTGAGAAGAAGAAGCCAAGGTAGAAGCTGAATCCCGGTTCAGGATGTTGAACCGGGTATGGAGACATCCAATTGAGGCGGCCAGTGCTTCCAAGAACTGCTGCTGTTCTTGTACCTTGGAGGCCAGGTCAGTGATGACCTGGGAGGCAATCTGCTTCACCAAATCCATGGCCTTTGCAACTTGTTGCATAGGAGGTGGATCCTTGGGCTGAGGTGGGGTTGACGCAACGCGTAGGTGAGGGCCTGTGGGTCCCCACCGTCAGCAGGTGGAGTGGGCTGAAGCTGGTGGCCACTGGAGCTTCACCTATACCAGCCCATGCTCCCCTCGGGTTGAGCCTGCGGGTGCCAGGGCCGGCAGGACTTAGGTGGGCCTCAAGGTTAAGTACAGGTAGTAGATGGTTCATCCCAGAGACAGCAGTCAGAAGATGGTGTGGTCCTATCCTGGATGGGATATGGAACAGGAACTCAAGCACCAAGGGACAAGAAGGAACTGAAGGTGCCTGAGCAAAGGGAGGTTGAAGCCTTAATAGTCCATGTCCAGAGGATAGGGACATAGGCGTCACTATCAAGCTTGAATGGAAGCTGGCGGCATGATACAAAATTATTCAGAGTAGTTAAATCACAAGAGGATTGTGATACATTACAGGATTACTTGGATTTTCAGAAGGCATTTGACAAAGTTCCTCATGAGAGGCTTCTAGGAAAAGTAAAAGTCATGGAATAGGTGGCGATGTCCTTTCGTGGATTGCAAACTGGCTAAAAGACAGGAAACAGAGAGTAGGATTAAATGGACAATTTTCTCAGTGGAAGGGAGTGGACAGTGGAGTACCTCAGGGATCTGTATTGGGACCCTTACTTTTCAATATATTTATAAATGATCTGGAAAGAAATACGACGAGTGAGATAATCAAATTTGCAGATGACACAAAATTGTTCAGAGTAGTTAAATCACAAGCAGATTGTGATAAATTTCAGGAAGACCTTGTGAGACTGGAAAATTGGGCATCCAAATGGCAGATGAAATTTAATGTGGATAAGTGCAAGGTGATGCATATAGGGAAAAATAACCCATGCTATAATTACTCAATGTTGGGTTCCATATTAGGTGCTACAACCCAAGAAAGAGATCTAGGCGTCATAGTGGATAACACATTGAAATTGTCGGTTCAGTGTGCTGTGGCAGTCAAAAAAGCAAACAGAATGTTGGGAATTATTAGAAAGGGAATGGTGAATAAAACGGAAAATGTCATAATGCCTCTGTATCGCTCCATGGTGAGACTGCACCTTGAATACTGTGTACAATTCTGGTCGCCGCATCTCAAAAAAGATATAATTGCGATGGAGAAGGTACAGAAAAGGGCTACCAAAATGATAAGGGGAATGGAACAGCTCCCCTATGAGGAAAGACTAAAGAGGTTAGGACTTTTCAGTTTGGAGAAGAGACGGCTGAGGGGGGATATGATAGAGATGTTTAAAATCATGAGAGGTCTAGAACGGGTAGATGTGAATCGGTTATTTACTCTTTCGGATAGTAGAAAGACTAGGGGGCACTCCATGAAATTAGCATGGGGCACATTTAAAATTAATCGGAGAAAGTTCTTTTTTACTCAACGCACAATTAAACTCTGGAATTTTTTACCAGAGGATGTGGTTAGTGCAGTTAGTATAGCTGTGTTTAAAAAAGGATTGGATAAGTTCTTGGAGGAGAAGTTCATTACCTGCTATTAAGTTCACTTAGAGAATAGCCACTGCCATTAGCAATGGTAACATGGAATAGACTTAGTTTTTGGGTACTTGCCAGGTTCTTATGGCCTGGATTGGCTACTAGGGATGTGAATCGTTTTTTGACGATTTAAAATATCGTCCGATATATTTTAAATCATCAAAAATCGTTAGAAGCGCGATACAATAGGAATTCCCCCGATTTATCGTCAAAAATCGTAAATCGGGGGAAGGGGGAGGGGAAGGGGGAGGGCGGAAAAACCGGCACACTAAAACAACCCTAAAACCCACCCCGACCCTTTAAAATAAATCCCCCACCCTCCCGAACCCCCCAAAATGCCTTAAATTACCTGGGGTCCAGAGCGGGGGTCCCGGTGTGCTCTTTTACTCTCGGGCCTGCGGTGCGTTGTAGAAATGGTGCCGGCGCTACCTTTGCCCTGTCATATGACAGGGACAAAGGTAGCGCCGGCGCCATTTTGTTTTTTGTCCCCCGACTGTCAGGAGCGTAGGAGAACGCTCCCGGACCCCCGCTGGACCCCAGGGACTTTTGGCCAGCTTGGGGGGGCCTCCTGACCCCCACAAGACTTGCCAAAAGTCCAGCAGGGGTCCGGGAACGACCTCCTGCAGTCGAATCGTTTTGCCGTACGGCCGGCGCCATTTTGCACAAAATGGCGCCGGCCGTACGGCAAAACGATTCGACTGCAGGAGGTCGCTACCTTTGCCCTGTCATATGGCAGGGCAAAGGTAGCACCGGCGCCATTTCTACAACGCACCACAGGCCCGAGAGTAAAAGATCACACCGGGTCCCCCGCTCTGGACCCCAGGTAATTTAAGGCATATTGGGGGGGTTCGGGAGGGTGGGGGATTTATTTTAAAGGGTCGGGGTGGGTTTTAGGGATGTTTTAGGGTGCCGGTTTTCCCGCCCTCCCCCGATTTACGATTTACACGATATTTACAAAAACAAAACCGCGACGATCCGATTCCCTCCCCCCCCCAGCCGAAATCGATCGTTAAGATGATCGATCACACGATTCACATCTCTATTGGCCACTATTGGAAACAGGATAGCTGGGCTTGATGGACCCTTGGTCTGACCCAGTATGGCATTTTCTTATGTTCTTATGACCTTGCAAGACTGGAAGATTGGGCATCCAAATGGCAGATGAAATTTAATGTGGACAAGTGCAAGGTGTTGCATATAGGGAAAAATAACCCTTGCTGTAGTTACACGATGTTAGGTTCCATATTAGGAGCTACCACCCAGGAAAAGATCTAGGCATCATAGTGGATAATACTTTGAAATCCAAGGCTCAGTGTGCTGCAGCAGTCAAAAAAGCAAACAGAATGTTAGGAATTATTAGGAAGGGAATGGTTAATAAAACGGAAAATGTCATAATGCCTCTGTATCGCTCAATGCTGAGACCGCACCTTGAATACTGTGTATAATTCTGGTCACCACATCATAAGAACATAAGAACATATCAAAAAAGATATAGTTGCGATGGAGAAAGTACAGAGAAGGGCAACCAAAATGATAAAGGGAATGGAACAGCTCCCCTATGAGGAAAGGCTGAAGAAGTTGGGGCTTTTCAGCTTGGAGAAGAGGCAGCTGAGGGGAGATATGATAGAGGTCTTTAAGATCATGAGAGGTCTTGAACGAGTAGATGTGAAATGGTTATTTACACTTTCAGATAATAGGACCAGGGGGCATTCCATGAAATTAGCAAGTAGCACATTTAAAACTAATCGGAGAAAATTCTTTTTCACTGAACGCACAATTAAGCTCTGGAATTTGTTGCCAGAGGATGTGGTTAGTGCAGTTAGTGTAGCTGGGTTCAAAAAAGGTTTGGATAAGTTCTTGCAGGAGAAGTCCATTAACTGCTATTAATCAAGTTTACTTAGCTAATAGTCACTGCTATTAATTGCATCAGTAGCATGGGATCTTCTTGGTGTTTGGGTACTTGCCAGGTTCTTGTGACCTGGTTTGGCCTCTGTTGGGAACAGGATGCTGGGCTTGATGGACCCTTGGTCTGACCCAGCATGGCAAATTTCTCATATTCTTATGTTCTTATGTGTAGCAAGCAATGTGGCACTCTGGACTCAAGAAAGTCTGAGGCAAAGTCATTCATAGCAATGGTCAAGGCACGGAGAAGGCAGGCATGATCAGTCGTAGCAATGGTCAAGGCACAAAGAAGGCAGGCATGGTCAAACGTAGCAACGGTCAGGCTTGGAGGTCAGACGTATCAATGGTCAGGTTTGGAGAAAGCAGGCAAGGTCAGGCGTAGCAGTGGTCAGGCTTGGAGAAGGCAGGCAAGGTCAGGCATAGCAGTGGTCAGGCTTGGAGAAGGCAGACAAAGTCAGGCATAGCGATGGTCAGAACCAGGAAGTCAATCAGCACACAGACGAGATGAACACGGAACAGGAACCAGGAACTTGGAGAAATAGGAACACAAAGCAAGGCTCATGGAGAAGCAAAAAGTACGAGGAAACCTGGAACAGGAAACCAAGGAGACCTGTTGCAAAGGCAAAGTGCGAGGCCTGAGCATTTAAGTGCTGAGGGAACTGACGTCAGCATCTGGGCCCGCAGCCAGGTTCTCGCCACTGGCCCTTTAAAGGTTTCACTGGTGTGCGGGCGCGGCACCGGCGGCAGCATCTCTCCATGAACCCCGCGGAGAGGCCCAACGGATGGTGGCATCCTGGCTGGAGGTCCCGGGAAGCGGAGCAGGGCCGGAGGTGCTGGCGGAAGTCCAAGGTCGGGACTGGCGGCCCACCGCTGCCAGCAATGAGGAGCTGGAGCCTGAAGCTTGTGTAGAGAGGTGAGAAGGCTGCATTGTGGGGCTGCCGCAGGCGGCGAGCGTAACATGAGTAATGAGGTCTTTGGAGTATATACGCACATCGACGAGATAGACGATTACTGATGAGTGAAGCATATCACGGAGGACCTCATTCATTAGGTTTTGAAAAACCGCTGGGGCATTACACAACCCGAAGGGCATGACAAGATACTTGTAATGCCCATCAGAAGTATTGAATGCTGTTTTCCACTCATCACCTGGGCGGATTTGTACCAGGTTGTAGGCACCATGGAGATCGAGCTTGGTAAAGACCTTTGCCCCTTATAGGCAGTCTTGGTAGGTTCCGGGATAAGTGGTTCCGGGATAAATGGTTCCGGGATAAGTAGGTTCCGGGATAAGTGGAAGTGGATATCTGTCCCAGCGGGTGATGGCGGTAATCTATGCAGGTTCTGAGATAGCCGTCCTTCTTTGCGATGAAAAAGATGCCGGCCCCCGCTGGCAAGGTCGAGGGTCAGATAAAGCCACGATCCAAATTCTTCTGGATATAGTGGGACATGGCTTGCATCTCTGGAAAGGACAGGGGGTAGACACATCCTCGAAGAGGCATGGTGCCCGGTAGCAAATCAATGGCACAATCAAAGGGGCGTTGTTCCGGGAGGAGTTCGGCCATCTCCTTGGAGAAGACATCCATGTATTCAGAGAACTGTGGTGGCAGAGAGAGTGGAGTGACGGGCAGAGGGATGCACGGCCAGGGTAAACCTGATAGGCATGAAGAGAAGCAAGTCGGACTCTAGGCATCAATTTGAAGGGTGTCCCACTTGATGGTTGGAGAGTGCTTCTAGAGCCAGGGTAAGCCCAAGACAATGGGATGGATGGCCTTCCCCAGGACAAAAAAAGAGATCTCCTCTGTATGAAGAACTCCAGTGTGGAGAGTGACCGGAACTGTCGTGGCCGAGACACAGCCTGGGAGCAGGGTACCGGGGATAGAAGATATTCATAGGGGCGGTGTGTGAGGCAGTAGCCGGAAGCTGCAACTGTTGCACTAGATCAGCGAGGATAAAGTTTCCTCCTGCCCCAGAGTCAATAAAGGCCAAGGTAGAAAATGTCCCACCAGGATACTCTAGAGAGACTAGGATGGTGTATTGAGGAGCAGGGTTCAAGCAGCCTAGGGTAAGCTCCCCGATGGCACCTAGGCTCTGGAGTTTTCCGGCCACTCGCTAGACTGGGCCAGCAAGTGACCCTTGCCTCCGCAGTAAAGGCAGATGCCTAGTGAACGGCGGCACTTCCTCTCCTCTGGAATAAGTGGGCTATGACTGAGCTGCATGGATTCTTCCCCTCGGTTGGCCTGAGATTCAGGAGGGGAACGAGCAGACAAGAGAAGGAGGGAGCCAGTGGAACCGGTCTCCAAGCATGCTTGACTTCTCGAGCTCATTGCTGAAGCCGGCGGTCTATCCACCCTGTGAGGTCTATTAAAGCCTCGAGGTCCTTCAGGAGATTCCGAGCAGCAAATTCATCTTTTATTCGTGGAGACAGACTCTCTAGGTAAATACTTCTCAAGTTGTCCTCTCGCCAACCCAGCTCCGATGCCAGAGTGCGGAATTCGACTGCGTAGTCGACTAGAGGTCGAGCCCCCTGATGAAGATGAAGAAGCTCTGTAGCTGCAGTAGATTGCCAGTTTGGCTCATCAAATACCAGCTTGAAAGCATGAACAAACTTCTGCATATCCCCAAGCAAAGGGTCGCCTCGCTCCCATAGTGGTGAAGCCCAGGTTAGAGCTTGACCATCCAAAAGAGACAATATGTATGTTGTCTTCACCTGGTCCGATGGGAACTGCGCAGGCTATAGGATGAACCACATGAAACAGTGGTTCAAGAAGCCATGGCATTGCTTCGAATCTCCTGTTTAGTGTGGCGGCGCAGGCAAGTATAGAGATGCAGCAGGACCTGGAGCAGGAACTGGAGCCGGAGGCGGAGTTGCAGCTGGAGGAGTAGCATCTAGGCGGTTGGCTAACCTCTCAACAGTAGCCACCAAAACATCTAGGCAGTGCTGCTGCTGTTGCAGGCACTGGGCTATGCCTGGGATAGCCTGAAAGCAAGAAATGTCTGCCGGGTCAATGGCCTTCGTAAACTGTTATGAACATGGACCCTTGGACCGGCTAGAGTACTGGATGGATCCGCTGAAGGAAGGCCTACAGCAGGTCTCGTAGCCGGAAGGCAGAACTGGATCAGGAGACCGGACAGGACCTTCACCTATACCAGCCCTCATTCCCCGCAGGTTGAGCCCTTGGGTACCGGGGCCGGCAGGAAGATGGTCTCCTGGCAACGAAGAATCTGAAGAACAGTCCGGGTTGAGGCAGGCAGATGCATGGGAGATACGGAGAGAGTCCAGAGGTCGTGGCAGGTGGCAGCAGTGCGAGACGGAGAACCAGGCCAGATGTCGGGGCAGACTGAAGACAAGCAAAGCCGGAGGATGAACCAGGGGTCAGGACAGGCAGCAGACAGAGAGAGTAGCAGAAGCCAAGCCAAAGTCGAAACCAGGGAATCCAGCCAAAACAGAAACAGGAGAATGACCAGGAACCCGGTAGCAGGAGCGGAGCAGAGGCAGGAACACGGAGTCAGGAACGGAGCTGGAACAGGAACACAGAGTCAGGAACACAGGAACTGGAGAATGCAGGGACAGCAACCAGTTACTCGGTAAGTCGACCTGTTGTCAAGGCAGAGAACACAGATCCAAGCTGGGCTTAAATAGCCCTGGCATCTGACGTCATCTTCGGGGGCCAGGCCGAGGTTTCCCGCCATGGCCCCTTTAAATTCTGGCCCGGTGCGTGCACATGTGCGCCTAAGGGGCAGAGCCAGGAGCAGGAAGTCGGCGGCGTCTCTCTCGTGGGGAGAACGCCGCGGAAAGGCCCTGCTGCAGCCCGGGGCCGCATGGAGAAGGTCGCACTGAGAAGTGAAGAGGGGCAGCAGGTAACGGCCGGGGTTCACAACATTCAAGCAGACACTCAAGCACAATTTGAGGAAATTTGTGGATGAAAATGGCAAGAACTGGGACTCTTTGCTGCTCTATGTGCTGTTTACAATCTGCAAAGTGCCCCAGAGCGTGATAGAGGTTTTCCTGTTTTGAAACACTGTATGAGAGGAGGCAGAAAGGAATCTTGGATATAGCTCAGAAACTTGTGAAGACAAAGGGAATCCCAGGCAGAACCTCATGGACTCCTTTCTCTGAGTACAGGATTACCTAAACAAAAGCCATGGAGGCAGCCCACCTATGCCTAGAGAAGCTTACAAAGAGTATTCTAGCTGGGGGACCACATCCTTTTCCTCCTCCTAACTTCCTCAGAAAGCAAGCTGTTAGCTCATTGGCAAGGATCTTTTGAAGTTTTAGAGAAAACAGGACCTGCGGATTAAAAAATAGCCCAGCCAGATAAATGAAAGAAAGCTCAGGTCTACCACATAAACCTTCGGGTTCCACAGGTGTGTGGAATGGTACAAGAAGAAAAATTTGGTCCAGAGGGCATATCTGAAGTGGACCAAACCCAGATTCCTTTTAGAGAGTAGCTGTCCATTGCACAGGCAACTGACTTAAAGCAGTTGGTGAAGCTGCACAAGAAGATCTTCTCAAACCTACCAAGTCATATCGACCTAGTGCAGCATGACATCATTATGGCTCCTGGATTTGCAGTGTGGCAATGACCCTTTCAGATCTCCAAGGCCAGGTGCCACATCATGGAGACCAAAGTGAAGATGATGCTCCAGTTCTGAGTTACAGAGGAGTCTAACAGTAAACTGGTCCTCATCCATAGGGTTGGTGCCAAAGCCAAATGGGAGCATAAGGTTTTGCATTGTCTTTAAAAAGGTCAACGAGGTCTCAAAACTTGATGTATACCTGGTTGAGCATCTAGATCAGTCCAGTTCACCTCGAACCTGGACCTTACAAAAGGGTATTGTCAGGTGCCTCTCATGCCAGTGGCAAAAGAGAAAACTGCAGTCTCGACACCAGAGGAACTTTTCCAGTTCACTGTCCTCCCTTTTGGACTCCATAGCGCCCCCACAACATTTCAATGCTAAGTCGACAACCTGCTCGACCCGCATCAAGGGTATGCAGCCACCTACTTGGATGACATTGTGGTGTACAGCCAAGCTTGAAGTTATTCCTAAGTCAACTCCAGGCTGTGCTAATCAGTCTGAGGAAAGTAGGACTGACAGTCAATCCTGCTAGAAGGGCAAGAAGTATCTTGCCTACAACTTAGGAAAGGACAAGGTCCATCCAAGACCCAGGAGATCAAGGTGATCACCCAGGTGCCAGTCCTACAAACAAAAGTGAAAATGAGAGCATTCTGAGGAGTCATGGGGTACTATAGAAGATTTATCTTCAATTACTCATCGAAGGCATAGTTTCTCACAAGGCTGTTATTGAAGAAAGCACAAGAAAATTTCAGTCATCAGCTGAAGCAAAAGAGCCTTTCTGGGCTCTGAAAGAAGTGTTATGCTCCGATCTGGTCCTAAAAAGTTCAGACTTCATTAAAACCTTTCACTGTGCAGAAAGATGCCTCAGAAGTAGGCTTGGGAACAGTCTTAGTCCAAGAGAAGGATGACCAAGGACATCTCATGGCATATATTAGCAGGAAGCTGAAGCCACAAGACAAACATTACTCAATAGTAAAGAAGGTGGCCTTGGCAGTCAAGTGGATCTTAGAGACCTTGTGCTACTATCTGCTAGGATGGCAATTCATGCTCGTAATGGACCATCAACCACTCCTATGGATAAATAGCAATAAGGAGTCCAATGTGAGATGGTTCTTGGCCCTACAGTCCTTCAACTATAAAATCAGACATAGGACAGGCAGGGAAAACACCAATGCAGATTTCCTGTCCTTAGTACAGACAGGTGCTCATCCCAGCTAGGCTGAGCTGAAGGGGAGGGTATGTGAGTGAATCTATAGGAAAATCCCACAGATTGCTTTAAGAGACCAGGCACAGTTATTTTGCCTTATCCTTCTTAAGATCCAGACCCACAAGGAATCCTGGATGAAGGAAGGAGCCCCTCACCAGAGTACAAGAACTCAGGGCCTAGAAGGATTAGACAGGACTTGGAGAGCAGGCAGGAACCCAGTTTATGCAAAGACCTGCTATGTTTGATGTTTGTGTGCTACCTGAACTTAAGGTGAACTGCATTCTTTGTTTGATTTTGATTTTTACGTAAATAAATTGCACATAAAAGAAACAGCGAGAGTCTGTCTCCTTATTCCTCTTAGCTATTTCTCAAGCCGCTACAGCCCAAGTTACCACATACTGTTATTCCTCTTACAAATGCGATCAAAAGTTTGGGAGTTTACTTAAATGCTCTTATCAAAATTGGTTTCTTGTACACTTAAAGGCAGATTGTAAAAGCCCTACACATGCCAAAGCCAGGAGATACACGAGTATCTCAGGCCAGCGCAAGACACGTGGATTTTAAGAAGCGCCAGAGTACACATGTATCTCCCAGTACACGCACAAATCAGGAAGTGAAAAAGGGGCGGGGCATGGGCATAGTCTGGGCAGGGCATGGGTATTCTCGGTCTGTACCCTGAAGTATGTGCATATTTACGCACACAAGCGCACGCTAGGGTTCCCTACCACATAACAATATTTCTGCTTGGATGGCATGTAAGTTTTAAAATTAATAAATCAGGGCTAGTCAGCAGGATCTGAAGGGTCGGAGCTAAAAGGGTAAAAGAGAAGCTATTTAGCTAGGGGGGGTTAGGAAGTCCTATCCTTTACCGGGGCAAACTGGAAGTGAACTGGGGAAGCAGGTATGTGTGTTGGCGCTCATGCCTAGCAAAATTCCCCCACTGATGCAGTAGAGGCTGCATTTGCCCACATCCATTTAAAATTGCGCTCACATGTACAGGCATACAGATGATTTTATAACATGCATGCGTATATGATCATATGTTACAAAATGGCCACAACCATTCACACAAGCCTGCATACGTGTGTACATGAATGCCCGCGCGGCTGTTTACAATTTACTGTCCCTGAATGGTAAGAAAGTTGGCTCCTTTTTTAGGAAAAAAATCTGATTTAGCAATGTTATCATGTGCCCTTATTTTTATCACAAATAGACTATTGTCTTTAATTGTATTTGGGCACTACTGAAATTAATTTGACATGCATCCGATTGCTTCAAAACACAGCCGTTATAATTGTGTTCAGCATATTGAAATTTGATCATGTTTCTCCATGACTTCAGAACCTACATTGGTTGCCAGTCCATTATCAGATTCTTTTCTAAGATACTCTGCCTGACATTTAAGACACTATCATGATTATCTCACCAATATGTTGCTGCCCTATCAACCAGCAAGAGCTTTAAGATCACAGACAGGGTTATTGAAAATACCATCACCAAGGGAGATTACATTGAAAGGTACAAGGGATTGTTCATTTCAATATCAGGCTCCCTTGATTTACAATTCCATACCATGTGATCTTTGGTCAGAGACTAATTTTATGAAGTTTAGGAAACTGATAAAATCCTGATTGTTTAACTTGATCTTTGAATGACTTTAAGACTATTATTGAGCCAATAGTTAGTTTATATTATTTTTATTTCTTTGCTTTTGTTTTAACATTTTTTATGATAATTTTAAGTTATTACAATTGCATTTTATATGTATTACATTGTACACCCATTTTGACATTTTTTATGAAAATCAGTATGGTAAAATTAAACAATACCAGTATCAAAGATGAAAGAGAGGAAGCAATGTCAATAAGACAAGAGGAGACTGTTGGGTGATGTAGTTCTAAAGGAATTAGCACCATGCAGACATATGACCAATAAGGGTACATTTTCAGGAGGAAAAAAAGGTCCCATGGAAAAACTGGAAAGAAGTAGCAGCCCACAAGCAGAGTCTCAAGTAGCTGCCAGGTTGAGCTTAGAAGAGGCAAGAGTCTGGCAGGGAGACACAATAGCCATAGAAGCAAGGCCCAGTTAGAGAGAGACTATGGTAAGCCTAATGGTACTCAGAAAACTAGGGAGGCATTTGGGAAAACAATTGTGTGTGCTCACTACTTCACCATATAGTCTCTCATTCTTTTAATGAACACAGCATCAGATATTAATCTATAGTGTAATTTGTATAATCCACCATTTCACACAATAGGCTTCAAGCAGTATCAGATATTAGCACTCATTTTTCAGTCATTTGCTGGTTCATTTAATAATTCATCACACTTATTTTGTACACAAATTGTGAAAAATCTGTATTACACCAGATGAGTATAATACGGCAAGAAGCCAGGGGATCCTATGGCTGGAAGTTTGCTTTAGAGAGAGTGGCAGGGCAATTTCATATGTTCTTATGTTAGTCTTTTTCCAGCAATGGGCAGAGGGAGAGTTTTTATGATATCTAGGATTCCTCCCCCTTGTCCTAACCCACCTTTTTGTGGGAGGCTTGTGTTAAATCACAAGCGGATTGTGATACATTACAGGAGGACCTTGCAAGACTGGAAGATTGGGCATCCAAATGGCAGATGAAATTTAATGTGGACAAGTGCATATAGGGAAAAATAACCCTTGCTGTAGTTACACGATGTTAGGTTCCATATTAGGAGCTACCACCCAGGAAAAGATCTAGGCATCATAGTGGATAATACTTTAAAATCGTCGGCTCAGTGTGCTGCGGCAGTCAAAAAAGCAAACAGAATGTTAGGAATTATTAGGAAGGGAATGGTTAATAAAACAGAAAATGTCATAATGCCTCTATATCGCTCCATGGTGAGACCGCACCTGGAATACTGTGTACAATTCTGGTCGCCACATCTCAAAAAAGATATAGTTGCGATGGAGAAGGTAAAGAGAAGGGCAACCAAAATGATAAAGGGGATGGAACAGCTCCCCTATGAGGAAAGGCTGAAGAGGTTAGGGCTATTCAGCTTCAAGAAGAGACATCTGAGGGGGGATATGATAGAGGTCTTTAAGATCATGAGAGGTCTTGAATGGGTAGATGTGAATCGGTTATTTACACTTTCGAATAATAGGACTAGGGGGCATTCCATGAAGTTAGCAAGTAGCACATTTAAGACTAATTGGAGAAAATTCTTTTTCACTCAACGCACAATAAAGCTCTGGAATTTGTTGCCAGAGGATGTGGTTAGTGCAGTTAGTGTAGCTGGGTTCAAAAAAGGTTTGGATAAGTTCTTGGAGGAGAAGTCCATTAACGGCTATTAATCAAATTTACTTAGGGATTAGCCACTGCTATTAATTGCATCAGTGGCATGGGATCTTCTTAGTGTTTGGGTAATTGCCAGGTTCTTGTGGCCTGGTTTGGCCTCTGTTGGAAACAGGATGCTGGGCTTGATGGACCCTTGGTCTGACCCAGCATGGCAATTTCTTATGTTCTTAGTGTTCTTATATAAAATCTCCTTCAGTGGGAAGGCGACTAGATTGGGTTGGTGGACTGAAGAAGCCAAAGATCATCCCTGGATCTTAGGCAAGACATTGAGCAAAATAGGAGCTTGGCTGTAGAATCATTTTCCTCATTCCTGGAGGTTTGAACCTATAATCGGGCTTTCTTTGTATTCTTGAGTACTGAGATTTTTGGATAGAGTCTGCAGGGAAGGAAATTCCCCCCTGGGTCCTGAAAGTCTATATACAGAGAGATCCTTTTACCTAAGCACAAGAAGAAGCAAGGGTGAGAAGTTGTTGGACTCTCATGCTAGAGACTTCAAAAGACCTAACTTTTCTGAAGTTTGGAATTACAGGTTAAGAGTTTTTTGAACCAGTTGGATTTTCTATTATTTTTGCGCTTGGGATAAATAATCAGTTCAGAGCAGTGCATGCTGGAACTACACTCCAGTTATCCCACCTCGTTGGGAGGATATTTTTGACATGGATGGAGGTGCAAGAGAAGGGAGAGACTGATGAAAAAATCTTAGAATGGGCAAGGAAACCATTGTTTTCATTATTCAGATATATTTTATGCTATATTTGATTTTTGTGACTTTAGCCTGGACTCTTATTTTTTTGAACACCACCATGGACTCTGCTTGGTCATTTTTACAGTATCCCTTTTGCTGAATGGATGGACTTTGGGGTGAATGCTACCTAACTCGTTGGTTAAGTTTTTCCTCCTTGGGTCTTGCTGCATTTTTGGAACCTCATCCAGCCGGAGTGTGAGCTGTCCGATCCAAAGGACCACGCCAGGGCCCAGGAAGATTTCCTCCCTCCCCCATCCAGACTTGAACCCGGACCTATAGCATCCCTGGTTCATGCTCACTGCCCAAACAGGGGACTGGCTACTAGGGATGTGCAGAGCAAAATTTTATGTTCATATTTTTTATGTCCGAAAGGGGGTCCCACTTGCGGCCAATATGGACATAAAAAAAATCCAATGAGTTGGGTATATGTACATATGTGCAAAAAAAAAATTTAAACCCCCCTCACCCTCCTTAATCCCCCCCCCAGACTTACCACAACTCCCTGGTGATCGAGCGAGGAGTGAGGACGTCATTTCTGCAATCCTTGGCGAGAAGCATGTGACGTCGGTGGCACGTCGAGTGACGCGGCGTCACGTGATTCCCGGCGAGTTCGCGCCGGACGGCTCGTTCGGCCCAAAAAGAACTTTTGGCCAGCTTGGGGGGGTCAGGAGGCCCCCCCAAGCTGGCCAAAAGTTCTTTTTGGGCCGAACGAGCCGTCCGGCGCGAACGAGCCGGGAATCACGTGACGCCGGCGTCACTCGACGTGCCGCCGACGTCACATGCTTCTCGCCAAGGATTGCAGAAATGGCGTCCTCACTCCTCGCTCCATCACCAGGGAGTTGTGGTAAGTCGGGGGGGGGGGGATTAAGGAGGGTGAGGGGGTTTATATTTTTATTTTGGCTCAACAATCGCAATTTCCCACATATCGAACATATCTATGTTCGATATGTGGGAAATCCGATCGTTTATGTCGAATCAATTTTTTAAGTAAAAAAAAAATATGAGTTGCGTTTTACTAATGCGGTCAATCCGAATGCACACCCCTACTGGCTACACACATGTATGGCATGCTACTGTCTGAAGGAAAGAACGGTGTTGCTATTTGTGACATAAAAGTCCCAGAAACAGAATAAAGGACATTATTTCTGCAAGTTTGCTTGGCTGTTTAATTGCTTTTGGGCTATCAGGCAGCAGTCCAGGACAGGTGTGAGCAGCATCTTCTCACATGCAGACACCATCACAGAGCAATTTAGAAGCAGGTATATGATAACTGTAAATAAGTTTCATATGTTAAGTGTCTCAAGTGCACATGACCCTTAATTTGTATATTAGTTCCTTTTGTATATCTAATGCTAATTGAATGTAAATAGCTGCAACGCTGCCTGATGACTCTCCTCTCCTGTACTTTTGCATATCCTCCAGTTAACCCCCTCCCCTGTTCATTGTAATTTCCTTTCCTTTCTCAGTTAATTGTAAACCGACATGATGTATCCTACGAATGCCGGTATAAAAAAAGTTTTAAATAAAATAAATAAATAAACATTTTCATGAACAGATGACTAAAAGAAAGCAATGCAAATAAACTGTGCATGTATGCCTGCCCGGCTGTTTTAAAGTCACCATCACTGTGTAGTTCACTACAGTTTAATGGGCAGGATGATATAGTTATACTCTCGGGTTAGCTGCCTATGGTTAGATTTGGGCTTGAGGAAGAACTATAGAAACACACAGAATAAGGACAGTATATCTCGTCTACCCAGTACTCAATGCTGAACAGTCTGCAGGCTCAAAGCAGGAGTGTGAAAGGATTTCATTTTTGTTTTAATTTTCTTAGGAGAGGGGATTTGTTTTCTTTCTTTGGTTTATTTCCTTTCATTTTTAGTTTTGGTATATGTTAAATTTATTTATTTATTTATTTATTATTTTTATATATGTTAAATGGTTTTAATGACCCCTACAACCATTTAGGGAATAATTGTGTAACTGCCCGCATTGGTGCAATGTCTGCGGGTACTTTTTAATTGTTAACTTTGCCCCAGTTTTTTATAGGCAAAATAACCATGCACTTTCCAGCGAAAATTATCCCAGCATCACTACCTACACACATTTGCACCTACTAATATGAGCACACACAGGTGAATTTTCAAAGGATTTACATGCGTAAATGTAATAGACTATCGTAGCAATTTTCAAAAGCCATTTACTCAAGTAAAGTGCACTTATGTGAGTAAATCCTATAGACAAGTCAATGGCATATATTGTAGCAATCTTCAAAAACCCACTTACTCAAGTAAAGTGAATTTACTCCAGTAAACCTGGTTTTTACTCGAGTAAATGCTTTTTAAAATCAGGCCCCCTATGTACAACTCAATATCATAATTGCTGCAATTTTCAAAAGCCCACTTACTTGAGTAAAGTGCATTTACACGTGTAAACCCCAATTTTAAGTGTGTCAATGCTTTTGAAAATCAGGCCCTTAGGGGGGAGGGTAATACATACAGATTCATACTTTTGAAAATTCAAAAGTTTGCTTGCAAGTGCAGACCCCCAGCCCCAACCCTGGGAATGCCTCTGCTCGCTGTGGGTTAAAGGTACACATGTACGGTGCATATTTTTACCCACACACAGGGTGGGCAATTTTGTAGACGCCCACTCTGTTTTACCTGTGAAAATGCTTTATAAAATTACCCTCTTAGTAGTGCGTGGAAAAATTTTTTCAATTTTTCAATTTTAAAATTGAAAAACAAAATGAAACTGTTTTTTGGTTTGTTTTTTTTATTTCGTCATACTGTGTTGTTTTCAAACGAAAGCACATCGTCAGTGCGCATTGCTTACTCTTTCCTTGCCTTCTTGTGTGTTGCTCTGCAGAGACAATAACTCCAGTCAGGAAAGAGCTTTATGTGATGAATTTATGGCATTCATTCAGCCGATATGGCTACAATTGTTTGACGACGTAGAACATACAATCCTTAATACCTACATTCAAGAATGTGTTACAATAATAAATCAGCAGAGGTGTGCCTTTCGGATCAAATTAACCCAACCCTACACTGATTTGCAAGTGATTAAATCAATCAGGGAAAACGTTGCCCCATAGTCTGATACTCCCTCACTCTGAACGTGGGCACATCATTCTCTTCCTTCTTCACCTCTCAGAGTTACAGAAATAGTAGCTTTCTTCTTTTTTTCCTCTCACTCACCTCGCAATTTGTCACATTCATCAGGCAGTAAAACTGATATTCAGATTTACCATGCCCTGGGGTGGTCACTCTCTCTGCTTTTTTAAATTGTTAAATTGTAAAGTACCTTTCAAACCTATTTGGAGAAAATGCACCAAACCTATCCATTTTTTTCAAGATTCAAAGTCCCACTGAAGTCCATTTTTATAAATATATAATCGTTCTAACTATGTGGTAGGGCAGACACATTTCAGGCCGGCCTCTCCCCACCTGGTGTTTGCAGACTCGCAGGTTCTTTGTAAACCACTTTTTAAGGGGAAATTCCCCAAGATGTTTCGCTTTGAAAATCTGCTGCAGCCAGTGTTGCAGTGCTGGCAGAGAGTCTTTCATCACACGTGCTTTGCTGGATGCAAAACATGCAGGTTAATGCTGTGAAAAGCAGGCCACTTGTGGGAATTGTTTTAGACCACCCCTCAGCGCCACCTCTTTTTCCCCACAGAGGGCCCAGGACAATTTTTAAAATGGGCCCTCTCCATGGGTATACACTTGTTTACCCACAGATAACTCCCTTTGTGAATTACCCCTCCCCCCCTCCCCGACATGATTATCCTGATTGCTAAAAAAAAAAAAAAAGAATTATCCACCTATGTAAAGCCAGAAAAATGAACCATTCTTTCAAACACATTTTCCATAATATTAAAATATTTTTGCAAAGAAAACCACTTAAAGCAGCAAAGCAGCAGCTGACTGAAAGAACATTGCTTGAGTAAAGGGCCTTAGTAGTTTTGAAAACTCAGATATTAAAAGATTCATTAGCCTGGGATCTGTGATCTCCACCCAAGCACTTGTCAAATTTTTTAAATATTTTGATGCATTTTTAACAAAAGTCAATTAGGTTGGAACGGCCCAGTGGCCTTGCCTTGTGGGTGACCCAGGTCTGACTCCTGGGCCCAGCTCCTGCCTATCAGACCAGCAGGGCCTGGGGATGCTGGGGAGACAGGATTTATAGCTCCTGGAGGGGCTACAATTCCTAATCAGTCCTTAACTGCAACACTTACTAACTACATCTTTATGGGTAGAAATCCCTTGTGTGTCGGGGAAGACTATAGTGATAGGCGTATACTACCGTCCACCTGGTCAAGATGGTGAGATGGACAGTGAAATGCTAAGAGAAATTAGGGAAGCTAACCAAATTGGTAGTGCAGTAATAATGGGAGACTTCAATTACCCCAATATAGACTGGGTAAATGTATCATCAGGTCACGCTAGAGAGATATCGTTCCTGGATGGAATAAATGATAGCTTTATGGAGCAATTGGTTCAGGAACTGACGAGAGAGGGAGCAATTTTAGATCTAATTCTCAGTGGAGCACAGGACTTGGTGAGAGAGGTAACGGTGGTGGGGCCGCTTGGCAATAGTGATCATAATATGATCAAATTTGATTTAATGACTGGAAAAGGAACAGTGTGCAAATCCAAGGCTCTCGTGCTAAACTTTCAAAAGGGAAACTTAGATAAAATGAGAAAAATTGTTAGAAAAAAACTCAAAGGAGCAGCTACAAAAGTAAATAATGTCCAAGAGGCGTGGTCATTGTTAAAAAATACCATTCTAGAAGCACAGTCCAGATGTATTCCACACATTAATAAAGGTGGAAAGAAGGCAAAACAATTACCAGCATGGTTAAAAGGGGAGGTGAAAGAAGCTATTTTAGCCAAAAGATCTTCATTGAAAAATTGGAAGAAGGATCCAACAGAAGTAAATAGGATAAAGCATAAACATTGGCAAGTTAAATGTAAGACATTGATAAGACAGGCTAAGAGAGAATTTGAAAAGAAGTTGGCTGTAGAGGCAAAAACTCACAGTAAAAACGTTTTTAAATATATCCGAAGCAGAAAGCCTGTGAGGGAGTCAGTTGGACCGTTAGATGATCGAGGGGTTAAAGGGGCACTTAGAGAAGATAAGGCCATCGCGGAAAGATTAAATGATTTTTTTGCTTCAGTGTTTACTGAAGAGGATGTTGGGGAGGTACCCGTAATGGAGAAGGTTTTCATGGGTAATGATTCAGATGGACTGAATCAAATCACGGTGAACCTAGAAGATGTGGTAGGCCTGATTGACAAACTGAAGAGTAGTAAATCACCTGGACCGGATGGCATACACCCCAGAGTTCTGAAGGAACTAAAAAATGAAATTTCAGACCTATTAGTAAAAATTTGTAACTTATCATTAAAATCATCCATTGTACCTGAAGACTGGAGGATAGCAAATGTAACCCCAATATTTAAAAAGGGCTCCAGGGGCGATCCGGGAAACTACAGACCGGTTAGCCTGACTTCAGTGCCAGGAAAAATAGTGGAAAGTGTTCTAAACATCAAAATCACAGAACATATAGAAAGATATGGTTTAATGGAACAAAGTCAGCATGGCTTTACCCAGGGCAAGTCTTGCCTCACAAATCTGCTTCACTTTTTTGAAGGAGTTAATAAACATGTGGATAAAGGTTAACCGGTAGATATAGTATACTTGGATTTTCAGAAGGCGTTTGACAAAGTTTCTCATGAGAGGCTTCTAGGAAAAGTAAAAAGTCATGGGATAGGTGGCGATGTCCTTTCGTGGATTGCAAACTGGCTAAAAGACAGGAAACAGAGAGTAGGATTAAATGGGCAATTTTCTCAGTGGAAGGGAGTGGACAGTGGAGTGCCTCAGGGATCTGTATTGGGACCCTTACTTTTCAATATATTTATAAATGATCTGGAAAGAAATACGAGTGAGATAATCAAATTTGCAGATGACACAAAATTGTTCAGAGTAGTTAAATCACAAGCAGATTGTGATAAATTGCAGGAAGACCTTGTGAGACTGGAAAATTGGGCATCCAAATGGCAGATGAAATTTAATGTGGATAAGTGCAAGGTGATGCATATAGGGAAAAATAACCCATGCTATAATTACACAATGTTGGGTTCCATATTAGGTGCTACAACCCAAGAAAGAGATCTAGGTGTCATAGTGGATAACACATTGAAATCGTCGGTACAGTGTGCTGCTGCAGTCAAAAAAGCAAACAGAATGTTGGGAATTATTAGAAAGGGAATGGTGAATAAAACGGAAAATGTCATAATGCCTATGTATCGCTCCATGGTGAGACCACACCTTGAATACTGTGTACAATTCTGGTCGCCGCATCTCAAAAAAGATATAATTGCGATGGAGAAGGTACAGAGAAGGGCTACCAAAATGATAAGGGGAATGGAACAACTCCCCTATCAGGAAAGACTAAAGAGGTTAGGACTTTTCAGCTTGGAGAAGAGACGGCTGAGGGGGTATATGATAGAGATGTTTAAAATCATGAGAGGTCTAGAACGGGTAGATGTGAATCGGTTATTTACTCTTTCGGATAGTAGAAAGACTAGGGGGCACTCCATGAAGTTAGCATGGGGCACATTTAAAACTAATCGGAGAAAGTTCTTTTTTACTCAACGCACAATTAGACTCTGGAATTTGTTGCCGGAGGATGTAGTTAGTGCAGTTAATATAGCTGTGTTTAAAAAAGGATTGGATAAGTTCTTGGAGGAGAAGTCCATTACCTGCTATTAAGTTCACTTAGAGAATAGCCACTGCCATTAGCAATGGTTACATGGAATAGACTTAGTTTTTGGGTACTTGCCAGGTTCTTATGGCCTGGATTGGCCACTGTTGGAAACAGGATGCTGGGCTTGATGGACCCTTGGTCTGACCCAGTATGGCATTTTCTTATGTTCTTATGTTCTTACATCAGGCCAATGCAGTGCTGTTTAGTTCCCTCCCACTCTGCTGCTCATCCAACCACTCCTTTTCCTGCTTTGCCTGAATTAGAATTTTTTTTTGGTGAAGGAGTTGGTCAAAGATTTCATTTCTTGCAGATTTACCAAATTAGGTAAAGCAGTCCCTGTTTTCACTTTAACTCCACCTATCAGCCTGCCTTTCAGACAATGCATCTTATCCCTGATTCTGCCAAGATACTGTACTTATTCATCTTGTCTGTCCATCTGTCTTAACTAGCCTATCAGCTCTGCAGAGTAGGCACTCGCAGTCAGAGAACTGCTGCTGTGATGTCTGTGTTAGAAGGAAAAGGAATTAAGAATGAGGTACAAACCCCAGGCAGTTCATGGTGCATCAGCTTCACCGCCCCTCATCATTAATGGCAAGGAGCAGGGTAGGATCAGCTTCTGAATGAACTGGAAGGAGGCTGCCAGTCCCACAGGGTGTGGACAGGTGCATTACATTCAACAGCATTATAGGGAAAGTCAGGCTGAAAGATCCAGTGAATATTATCTTACTGGCGAAGCCTGCTTGAACTCCTCGCTAAAGCAACAATGTGAAATAAAATGTAAAAACATTTAAGCTAGGGGTTTTTTTTTATTTTTTGTTTATAATTTCGTTTTCTAAAACTGACTGATCCCTTGTGTTCACCTATGTTTGGGACATCCAACTCTATCCACTTCTGGTGGCACTGGCACATACTAGAACACAAACACTGTTACACAATAACATAAAACTTTATTAAAAAAAAAAAAAAAGTTCCTTTGCTTATGACTCAGTGCATGCCAAGAGAATGTTTCTTTCTTCCCTGGCTCAGCTGAGGAAAACCCTCAACTATGGAGAAAACTTGTAATTTCCTTGCATAACATAATTTTGCTCCTGAGAGTGCTCCTGAGAGTGTGCTCAGGTCATCTCAGTTGTAATACAATTTTGACAGCAGCACATGAATCTCATTTCTTTCCAATAAACATCTTCTGCTTTTAATATTATGAAGTTTAGAAGGCATTGTTCAAAGCCATTTACCTAGATAAATAGCCAGGTTGCAAATTGTTCTCTTCTGCCTGGCTAAACATGCACACAGGTGTCCATAGAACATGAACTATACTTTTAGCCAAGTTAAAATGAGGTATTCCTAGAGGTTAGTTTAGGTCAGAAGAGTAAACCAGAGCACATACATTGGATTTTGAAAAATAAGCCTGCTATTCTTCCCACCCCATTCCCTTTCCTACTTCAGCTGCTTCAACAAATCACATATGAAAAGTATACATACACTTTACACTAGTTATTTTTTTAAAGAGAAACTAGGTAGTTGATTAGAATGGAAAAATGCAACGAATGAGTCAATTTTCAGTTTGGGTCAACTGAACTGAATGGGTGCATTCCCCACAAAATCCAAATCCATTTCAGCTCATTCAGTTTGGTCCCTTTAAAGTCTACTGGAGGGGCAAATCAATGCAACTTTTTGTACACTCTTATGCCAGACAGAGCAGAACTGATTGGTGATGGGACAAGGAAGAAGCAGGACCATTCATGTTGAAGCACTTTTTTCAGACAGGGAAGATAGAAGTTCTAAAAATCTCCTTGCTTTAAAATGCAGTGAAAGAAAAGATTTTAAAGAAAAATGTATTTTACAAGAGTAAGCAAAGTGTGCTGTTAAAGTCACTCCACTGACATTGCCTAGCTGTGATTTGGGGTGCTACCAAGAGCAGGAGAACGTCTGTGTATTATCAGGGTACGACTACCACTACAGCTGGGTGCTGCAGGAAAAATACAAAGAGAGATTACCTATTCCTTGCAGTGTGTGGAATATTTGTGCATGTGTGCAATACAGTGACTTAGAAGCGGTCTCCTGCTTTCTCTGTGCAAAAGAGTCAGTGTGACGGTGTAATAATTCTTGTATTGACTGACAATTTCAGGGAGCCTAACTTTCAAACCTATCTGTGGTAAAACCTTTACTCCTGTAAGTGGACACACAAAGATTTATGCTAGTATTTTATAAAGCGTGTGGCAGGAGTTGCACAATTTATACAATATAGGATAGTTCTGCTCTGAAAGCGCACACGTGTGTGTCAGTACATGTATTTCCAATACAAGAAAATGTATATTTTCTCCACCTAGTTTATAAACATGTGCATTTATGTTCTAGGTGCATATACAATATAACATGTACACATAACTACTCCAATTTATATGCCGAGACAGGTAATTTCTAAGTATGCATGTATATCATTTTGAAAATACTTGCACGTGTACTTGAAAGATATCTCCGCCAGTTCACCCAGTCCTTCTCCAGTTCACCTAGACTCTAGCACTTCAACCGGAACCCACACCTGCTCATCCAGACTTCCCACCCCAAAACTGCAGACAAGCCCAATGCCATTTGTGCCAGTCAATGGCGAAGTGTAAAAGTGTACACATGAGTTTGGTAATGTACACGCGTATATCTCTTACCAAATAGCAACTACAGCACATATTTCTGAATCTCGGCCCCAGAACACCCCTAGGCCACCCCGTTTTTCTGCTGGCAAAATATATACGTGAAATGGAAAACGCACATATACCCTTGACGTTTATAAAATAGCATTGGTGATGATGAAAGGCATAGAAGGGATTATTTTTAAGAGGAGGATAACATCTAGCGAGTCAGACTTGGTAAGAAGCTGGAACGGCAGCCCCTTGCCACAGTCACCACTGTTAGTACGGTGCAGGGTCACAAAAAGACAGACTCGGTAGAGGGTTGCAGCAGTCGCAGTGAAGTAGTAAGAGGCATTGGACAAAACCAGGTGTTTAATATCTTATTTGTATCTGAATTTAAATTTAACACACGTATATACTCAGTTTAGAGATAGGGTCAGCAACATTCAAACCAGCGTGCAGGCTCACATTTGCGTGCATATGACAGCCCGCACCCAGGGCCGCAGCCATTTTATAACATGCGTGTCCAATATGCGTGCATGTTACAAAATAGCCTGGACGCGTGCACACGAGCACCGAATTTTAAGTGGACGTGTGCATGCGTGCGCAAATCCTCCTTCTACTTCATAGCTTTGATAGCTTACACTTCCCCACTCTTTAAACGCCCTTAGAAAACACTTGATACTTTTATTTATTTATTTTAAAAACTTACACGGCATCCATAGCAGACGTGAAGTTACGCGGTAGGGGACCTTGGAGCGCGCCGGGAGCGCATGAATACTTATGGCACGTCTCTGGCTCACTCCCTGAAACAGCCATGTCTATGCCCCGCCATTCTTATACAACTTTGGAGATGCGCACTCTGCGGGAGATACGCACGCATCCAAGAGGCTCTTAAAATCCTGTCAGTGCGCACGAGCCTGACTTACTTACACATCCCCTAATTAATGCGCACGCCGGGCTTTTTTTTTTTATTTATTTTTTTTTTTTTATTTATATTTTTGAAATTATAACATTTACAAACAAATGATATAATCAAGTATTACATAACTCTTAGATCAATATTAACAAAGAAAAATCAATTTATTCTAGCCCACATTTTGGGGGAGGAAAGAATTATTAACTGCAGCTATTTAACATTCTCTTCCACAATCATATATCCCCTCTCTACCCTTTCATAAAACTTGAGTTTTATCTGAAATAAAGCGTTGCAGGTGGGATGGATCAAGAAATATAAATTTGTTATTTTGAAACAGAATCTGGCATTTGCACGGGAACTTTAAGAAAAAGCTAGCCCCTATATTTAATACCGATTGTTTCATTGATAAGAAAAGTTTCCTCCGTGCTAGTAGTACCAGATAAAGTAACATTATTAGATGTGTGGAAACTATCTGCAATGATAGATAAGAAAATGTCAGGATTTATTTCAAATGTACAAAATTTTTCAGTAGAAGCATCGGAGAAATTTGTAGAACTGGATAAGAGAACTGATAGACTTGAACAGGAAGTTGCAAAATTGAACCCTGTGGTAAATAATTTGCAAACTGTAAATGTTGCTTCGATTAAGGATAATATGATATTGCATAGTAGAATAGAGAGTCTAGAGAATGAATTAAGATCAGGCAATTTAAGATTGCTAAATTTCCCTATTTCTAGATTGATGTCGGCAGAAGAGTTATATAAGAAATATGTAATAGAAATATTGCAGTTTGAAATAGAGAAAATACCATCTCTTTCTAGACTGTATTATTTACCAATAAGAAAGATAGAGCAAAATCAGGAGGGTGGAATTGATAATTTAGAAAGTCCAGGGATTTCAACCTTTTTGGAAGACTCTCTGGACTTGATAAATTCTAGAGCAACTTTACTCATTTCTTTTTCTTTGAGACGGGAAAAAACTTGTTTTTTCATAAATATTTCCGGGCTTTTAAAATTCACCTTAAAGACCACATGCCACAAAGAAAAGCAAAAAAACCCAAAAACCATAGGCATTTTTTAACCCAACCAACACTGTATTGGGATTTTAATGGTTTGGATGATGTTCTGGCCCCTTCATAGGAGTTTCTAAAAGAAAACAAACTACTTTGACTTTATTTTGTTTTCTTTTATGTGTCTTTTCTTCTCTACTTACTGTAGAGTAGTAGTAGTCATGCTGGTTTTTGGGAAAAAAAATTGGAGACTTTGTAGGAAGGGATATCTTAAAAGGACCAACAAAAAAGATGTTCTAGTATGATCACCTTTACCTAGGAATACAAATCTGCACTGTAAGCCAGGAAGCTCCAGCAGTAAATAAGACCAAAATGAACTGAGACGCCAATGTATTAAGCCACATTAATGGCTGGTTTTACGATGGGTGCTGCTATGTACTTCAAAATACTACGTTAAATGCCCGGTGCACTAAAAACCCCCAACAGATTTGCTGTAGGTAAGATCAATGGATTAGGGCTGCCAGCAATACATCAGCATTACCTTGCCGGGAATCCGATGATGCAAGGCCTCACATGGCCCAAGATGTTTCCATTCTCCCCCACACCCCACAGCAGTTTGAGGCCTTCTCTCCTAGGCTGACCGACTCACCCCCGCCCCCCCCATCCTCCTCCTTCCCCCAGGATATGACACCTACCCCATTGTTCTCTTAGGTGAATAGCACTCCTACCCTGTTGGCTCCACCATTATAAATAGCAATGGCCGACCTCACATGGTCCTTTGCCACCACATAAGCAGACAAATATCATGCTGTGAAAAGATAGAACTGTCAACTGGCTCCAGTTTTTTTGGTTTTGTGGGTTTTTTTAAGGACCACCGCTTCTGTCCTGGTTCTAATCCACTGCATTCGCAGACATTTAGTTCTGCTTTTCTTTGGAAATCGATAAGGAAATAAGAATTACAGATTCATGTGTGCAGTGGGATAAAATCAGGACTGGATCAACCTGTCCCCAAAAAATGGAGGCAGTAGCAACCCTATGGAATTAATAATGGATTACTGCAATGTAACTGATAATGCTTCTCTAGTTAAGGAAAGCACTTACTAGATTTTCAGGGCTGCCTCTGGACCCACACAAACTGTGTCCCAGCTACAGGGTACTGGAAAGGATTGGACCTCTTTAGAACAAACCTCAGTTATTACAAACCAAAGCTATAATTCCCAGACTAAGAGATTCATTTACTAAAGTGTGCTAACATGTTAACACATGCTAACTGCTTAATTGGACATCTAACATGCATTAAAACAGTGTTAATGCATATTAATGTGAATGCACAGATTTGCCTTACCATTAAGGCATGAAAAGGCCCGAATGCAAGAAGCAAACGATCTGTGGGGGCCGATGCAATACAGTGCGTTCAACCGAGCGCACTGTTTAACCAGCAGTCGGACGCGGGTTGTATAGGCACATTTTTGCGCTCAGAAATTAAGGCCTCCCCAGAGCAGGCGTTAATTGCTGAACGCTCCCACAAGTTGAACAGAAAAGCTGAGAAAACAGCTTTTCTGTTAATCCTCCTACTTAATATCGTGTGATATTAAGTAGGAGGAACAAATCTTTAAAAAAACTTTAAAAAAATGAAAGGTTAAAAAAAAAAAGTCCCCGTCGGCTGGGTTCAGGAAACAAACGCTCAGTTAACAAGCGTCCATTTCCTGAACCCCTGGCTGTGTGCCAATTAGGAAAACCGACGCCGATAAATTCGGTATCTGTTTTCCTAACCGGTAGATGGCCAGCACTCGCGGGCTCTCATTCTCAAGGAGGCATTAGGGGTGTACAAAGCAGAAAGCGGGAGCTGAGTGTTCAGCACCCGCTTTCAGCACACATACATATATTGCATCGGCCCCTGTGAGAGGATGAACAGGTTAACATGCTTACCGATGAGCTGGCTCCTAACTGCACCCTCACTAGGGATGCACATTTATTTAAAATGAGTGGGGAACAAAAACGGAAACAGCCCTCTTTTCACTTTGATTCATTTTACCCAAAACGAATGCATGGTGCCTATGAAAAATCTGAAAATCTGGGGGTTTATTCATTTTGGAAAATAGCACATACTGTTTTCACATGATGAGTACTATTTGCAAATAGAGCATGTTATTTTCTGAAACAAATTGGCACAAAAACAAAAAAAGAACCCTGAAACAAAATTTGGGCAGGAACAAGAGCCTGAATATGAATTGAATGAAGCAAAATATATTTGTTTAGTGCACACATCCATACCCCTCCCTGAGTAAGTGCAGGGCTTGGATCCCCAGTGTCCCCCCTCCATAGCAAGCCTTGATGCCTCCCACACTTGCTTCACCCCATTTGTGAAGAGCAAAAGAGAGTGTCAGGTCATTTCGTACCTGAGAGCAGGTAGAGCAGGAGCAACTGGGCATTTCTTCTATCCCTTACTGCCTCTGGCCAGAAATTGATGCGGATATCAGGGCTCAAAGCCTTATTATTTACTTGGAGGGATATTACGGCTCGGATCCCCATCACTTACTCTAGGGGGCATCTGGGCTCAGAATTCCTTAACTTGCTGGGGGGGGGGGGAGGGAATTCAAGGGTCAGAGCCCCTTCTTCAGCTCTACTGCAGGGGTCACCAGGCCACAGGAGGGATTGGGCTTGCGCTGCTGTAGTTAGTAATGCAGATGTGTTACCTGAGCAGGAACGCAGATCACCACTCTCAACGTACTCATTTTACCAGTGAAGAGCATTATAAATGTGCCACAATAATGAGTGTTTTGAGTGCAATTTTATAAATACACCCTTAAATCTCATACAGTGTTTTTATTACAGATAAATTCCGTTGTAGCAAGCCCTCTTTTTAACATATTAGTTGGCTTCCCTTCCACTCAATTTGATATAAAGGGGCCATTGAAGCTGGAATTATTCCAAAGACTTAATAGTGCAGTATCACAGTCCATTTTGTGACTGCATATATTGCTTATTTTACAATAAAGCACAAACACAGAGATATTCATTGATGGGCAAACCCGGAACTAAGCAGCAAGTCACCCAGGTAGCTTCACTCACACATTACATCCAACTATGATCATTTGATTGGCTGGTTTGGTACTTATTTGTTCCTAGATACATCTGCATAAACAAAAACTTACTGCGTGCTACACCACATCATTCAAACCATTATGTTCCAATTAACTTAGTACAACCAAAAGAAAATCTGTATGTCTTGATTTTATCAACACTGAGAAAAGGTTGCTATGCTGAGCAATTTTATTTTCCTTCTTAAGAAAAACATGCAGTATTCCAAATGCATTATTTGTCTCCATGGCATCTTTTACACACGAGCGAATCATAGCACATTCAAATTGATCTCGCCTATTATTGCATCAAAAATTGAATTCTTATACCTATTGCACAGGACAGCAGAAAGCAAAATATTTAAAAGTAAAAGTTAACGCATTAAAAATATTTGCTGGAGGAAAATACATTTTGAATCTGAAATGCAAGCAAGTTGCCTCTCGGAAATTTGCCAACGTGCTTTTAATTTTTCATTTGGCTACAGTGACACCTGCTGGAAGACGCAATTGTTTTCTGTGCTTTCCAGCGTATTTTGGGAAAATGCACCCACTGATTGTGAAAGGAAGAAGGTCCTTCCAAAACTGAAAACGGAATCTTTCTTGTGATTGCGGAAACAACATAAGTATTCAACAGCGCTGAAATGCAGCCCGGCTCGCCAGGTCCAAATAAAGCTGAGCCACGAGCCGTTCCTGAACTCTGTTCTCTGGAATGATGTGTCTGTCCCTATAGTTTTCATCATCTCTCAAACAAACTGCCAAGATAAATCAGCACTCAAAAAGATAACTTCCTAGGAAGCAATTTATCCCTTTCTCTGTTTTAGCAAAAAATAAACCTGCTGTTTGTAAAAAAAAAAAAAAAAATTAACCCAAACACAAAAACCACCACGTTCATGTTTATTTGAATTTCAGCCTCTGTATTTCATATGTTGTGTCTCACTTGGGGGTCATTTTCACAAGGAGTTACACATGTAAATGTAACTAGTATTGCAGGAATTTTCAAAAGCCATTTGCCTGTGTAAAGTGCACTTACGCGAGTAAATCCTATGGACAATTCAGTGGCATATAATGTAGTGATTTTCAAAAGCCCGCTTACTCGAGTAAAGTGCAGTACTTTCAAACGAGCACATGGCCACACGTGCATGAGCCCAGAGACGCGGCAATTTTATAACATATGCGCACATTGGGGTAGATTTTATAATTTTGCGCGAGCGCGTACTTTTGTTCGCGCACAAGGCGCGAACAAAAGTACGCTGGATTTTATAAGATACGCGCGGCTACGCGCGTATCTTATAAAATCTGGGGTCGGCACGCGCAAGGGGGTGCACATTTGTGCAACCTGCGCGCGCCGCCTGTTCCCTTTGCCCTCCCCCCACCTTCCCCTCCCTTCCCCTACCTAACCCACCCCCCCGGCCCTATCTAAACCCCCCCCTTACCTTTGTTGGCAGATTTACGCCTGCTGAAAGCAGACGTAAATCTGCGCGCGCCAGCGGGCTGCTGGCGCGCCATCACCCAACCCGGGGGCTGGTCCGGAGGCCTCGACCACGCCCCCGGGCCCGCCCCCGAAACACCGTGTCACGCCCCCGAAACGCCGCGTCATTTATGGAACGCCCCCGACATGCCCCCGACACGCCCCTTTTACGAAGCCCCGGGACTTACGCGCATCCCAGGGCTCTGCGCGCGCCGGCGGCCTATGCAAAATAGGCGCGCCGGCACACGAGGGCCCTGCGCGCGTAAATCCGGCCGGATTTACGCGCGCAAGGCATTTAAAATCCGGCCGATTATAAAATAGCCTGGGCACGCATACTTGTGCATCCAATTTGCAAGTGGGAGCACACAGCCGCATGAATTTGGGTATGAGCTGCACAAGTGGGGGAATATAACAGGCGTGCGTTCATGCCATGACCAGTTTCACCAGTTCGTCCACCGGTTCACCCAGTCTAGAGCTAGGTTCTCCAAAACCCCCCCAGTTCTTTAGCCTGCACTCTCTCCAGTTATCCCAGACCCCTCAAATTCCTCAGGGATGCATTTTTTTATTTTTAAACTTACACCTCCTCCTTAGCAGAAGTAAAGTTTTGCAGCACAGAACCTGGGCACATCTCTTGGCCACGCCCCAAAATGCACATGCCCCGCCCACACCCTGCCCCTTTATTCTCCGATGCAAGATGTACATGCCTCAGCACATGAGCGCGCAGCCCCTCACTTTATAAAATCGGATGGACACGCACATGTCCTACAAGGGCGCACATCTCCTGTGCGCCCTTGTAGGACATGTGCGGACATTTGGCGTGCGCCCACCTTTTAAAATTTACCTTTAAGGGTAATCAGGCCCTTATTAAATATATCCTCAGGTTAATAGGAAAATGTTTAACTCATTCATGAAGGAAGCCCACGGGTATTTTGGGTTATATAAATTATGCAGCATATATTACTGTGTTAATTTTCAAAATGTCAGCCTGGCTGGCTAACCTCCGACCTTGATAAATCCCCTCCCACCGCACAGCTACGTGTTTCCCACCCAGGTCACAAAACTTTAGCTGGTTAGAAAAGGAGTGGATCTGGAGGTGAACCGGGGTGGATTTCCCATAGCCAGTCAGTGTGGAATTTCAACATTAACCAGCTTCACTTAGTCAGACAATTCTGGTAGCGTAAATAGTTGGTTACGTTCAGCTGAAAATTCAGCTAAAGATAACTGGGGTAAGATTGCCAGGTTATTTTAGCCTCTCAGCAGCTTACTGAAAGTTGGCTCCTGTGAAGCTACTACTAGAGCAGGGGTGGCCAACCCTTGTCCTCAAGAACCACAAACAGGTCTGGCTTTCAGGATATCCACAATGAATATGCATGAGATAAATGTGCACGTGCTGCCTCCATTGTATGCAAATCTATCTCATGCATATTCATTACGGATATCCTACAAACCAGGCCAGTTTTTGGCTCTTGAGGACCGGAGTTGGCCACTTCTGTACGAGGTGCTTGAGTTATAGGTTCACATTTTTGCTAAAACTGGTCTCTACTTTCTTCTAGGAATCTGCATTCATTGTTTTTTGGGCAGGTTGTTCCTGCACAATGTTTTGTGCATATAAAATTTGGTTTTGTGCATGTAAAATGGAAATTTTGGTGCATGAACCTCTGAAAACAAAAGGAAAGAATAGGTATTTTGTGACAAACATGGGAAATTTTAATTTGAAACATAAATTAATCAGAACATTTTTCCCCGTGCAGCCCCCTACTTTCTTCACCACATTCCTTCTAGCGCCCTCTGCAACTAAACCTTCCTCTCCATCCTCTCTCTCCGCCGAATCTGAGCCAGGGAAGTGATCGGTGGATCATTTTTATTCAAATTGTGCCATCAAAAACCATGCACGGAGGTGCCAAATGCCTACTTAAAGGGGCCCAATCTCTGACAAAGCAAGGACTCAGTCTAAGTGAAACGCTGTGAGAGTTACTGCTTAGCATGCACAGTTGTGCAGTCAAGCACCTTTAGCAAGGAGTATGGTATTCCTTTCCTAAAAACACCAAAGAAAGTACAGAATACTTTGCACAGAGTCCCCAAGGTACATTTTGATAAAATTTCTGCAAAAGTACAGAAACATATAGGACTCCATATTCAGCTGCTGTGCGGCTCTGCTAGTTATTGGCATAACTAGTGCTGTCTATTCAGCGGCACAGCTGCGGCACTGAAAATACGAGGCTAACTTTAGGACAGCTCTATGGGACGGCCAGAGTTAGCTAGTTAACATCTGGTTAACTCAGCGCCTCCCCAAAGTGCCGCTGGATCGCCCCTCACTTATCCAGCTAGAATTTAGCTGGGTAAGTGGCCACATTTTCATTTAGCCAGATAACTTCTTAGTTTTCCAGCTAAATGCGCTTCAGCATGGACCTCATAGCCAATAGAATGGGCAAGGTAGCTCTGCACCAGTCCACATCTCCTAGGACATAGACCCAAGAAACTCAAACATAGTTGGTTACTGAAAGTGCTGTATAGACATGCCCCAACTCTAATATTGATCACATTTCTGGAAGAAAAGGTCAAAAATCATTTTTACAATCCACCCAGAAAGCATCATTAAGCTTTCCAAAACCCTTTACAAACTCCAGGGTTTAACCAGGGATTTCAAATGAAATCTGAACTTTCTCATCACTGCTCTATAACTGATGGCATCACTGTTTTCTGTGCTGAAGTGGCTTGAGTTCATTGAAACAGTAGCATCATCAGATAGGAGACGATATGATCCTTTACATTGGGAATAAGCATTGGTGGCATGGCTCCCGTTTCTTTCCTTTCTTTTTTTCCACCCAGCAGTTTTCTTCTGCTCCTTCGAGCTTCAGCTTGGTCGAAACCGGGAGCTTGATTCCGGCACCATGAACTTTCGTTTGCATCTACCCAGGGATTTTTTCCTGTATTTTATATCCTCCTCTTGACTTACATTGCCGCCACACTTCTCAGCCAGAGGCCATTCTCCAGGGCTCCCTCTGGAATCCTGTGATCATGGGTCCTAAATCCGGCCACTAGGTGTCGCTGTTGCGAGAAGAGTATGGCTCCCTCTCTCTCAGGGGCTACAAGTGCTGCCTTTGCAGAATTTCCAGCCCCAGGAATTAGCCTCTGCACAGCCTTGTGCGGCACTCACTGCCTCTGGGTCACTGGGTCGGTCAGACAGCCAGTTTTTATTATTTTCCAAAATTAAAATAGGACTTTAGAACTGCATTTGAGTAAGTAGTCAGAAAAGTACTTTGACCCACACAAAAAAAAATAAAGCACAAAAAGCTCTTTTACATTGTTACCAGTTATGTGGTATTTTCCTGCCATGGCTGTATTTTTAGTTCACTGCTAATTGGCAGGAAAAAAGAAGGTTAAGTTCTGTATTGACTCAGTGCATCCAAAATAGTCACAGATTTCTAAATTTATAATGATTAGTCATCCTTTCATTAGATTTTATTTCTTTCTTCGAGGTTTTTTTTGTTAGATGTACACTAACCAGAGCAGTGTAGTGCGAAGTTACATAAAAAAAATTGAAATTACATAACAAAAATATTCCAGAACACATGCAGCTGTGGTTCGAGCTTGTGTGGATTCAATTAAACACCCCTGTCAGGTGCTCAGTAGATTCCATGCTGTGGGCAATGAACCAGAGAAACCAGGGTTCAAATCTCACTGCCACTACTTGTGACCTTAGCTAAATCATGTTCCCCTCCTTTGCCTCATGTACAAATTTAGATTGTGAGCTCTCTGGGGATAGGGAAATACCTACAGTACCTGAACGTAATCTGCTTTGAAGTGCTGAAAAGTGAAATATAAATCCATCAATTAATAAATTAACTAATTAATTAACTCACATGTTTCCCCTGACATGCCCTGAAAATTTGGACCTCATGTGCAATAACCTGACTGTTATTGTAATTGGAGTAATTCCCTCCAAACTGGTAACACACTGACAGATGAGAGTTAAGAGGTGAATTGTTGCAGGCCATTTAACAGGAAGCAGGTAGAGGGAGAGTAAGGGAGTAGCATGAGAATAATCTGGAAGGCAGCCGAACTTTCTAGAAGTGGGTGGGGAGCAATGTCAGGGAACGCTGGTTAGAAGGTTGCTACTGTAGTCCAGGTATAAGAAAATGATGTGGAACAAGAGACAACAAGCATCAATGTTACGATTCCTCCCGTAGCTGTGCCACGGGAGGCCTCTCACCTTCTCTGGAGGCCGCTCCGAAGCCAAGGCCTTGCCTGAGTAATCCTTCGGATCTTGCTCCACAACCTGGGAGGCCTTTGGTGTCAGCAGGGCCTACCCGAGGCCTAATCCACTGCAGCCTGGATGCTATGGTGTGGGCCACACCCTTCTCCTAAGGGGCGGGCCCACGGCTCCTCTCCACTCTTGTAGGGCCAGAGAGGTGTGGCCCATCTGGACTCCTCCCAGGCAGTTGCCTGCTCCTGGGGTATAAAAGCTCTTCTCCAGCACTCATGCATTGCCTTGCATTGGAGTTACTCGTCTCTGGATGTCTCCTCTTCCAGCACTCCGTCAGGCCTTCATTCTTTGTTCCAGCTTGGTATCCGGTGTCTTGCACATTCCTGATGTTTCCTGATGTTCCTTGATGTTAGTTCCTGTTGTTCCTGTCCCAGTCCTTTCTCCTGACTGCCGGTGTGCAGTACCTTGCTTTGGACTGCCGGTGTGCAGCATTTTGTTCCTGATTCCTTGTCTTTAGTACCTCGTTCCCTTCCTTCGCTGGTCCAGCTCCCGCGGATGTAGGTCAGGGTGGTCCGTGACCAGACCAGTGGTACTGGCTGTGCAGGGCGCCCTGAGGGACCGTGCCAACGTCTGAACCTTCCAAGTTCCTGAGTCTACGTCTACAGTCAATGGTTCCCGAGTCTTCATCTTCTGTTCCTGAACCTCCGTCTGCCCACGCCCTGAGTCCGGCCTTCTGCCTTTTGCCATCCCAGCGGCAGGTCCGAAAGGGCTGGGAACGGTCGGTGGACTGTTCATTACCAACATTCCATAGTTGGTTCCAGAGGCATGCAGGTCCGGCTGGGGGTCGGGCCATCTCTCGCCACCCTCGCTGACACACGCTACACCTACCCTTGGCGCGGTCTTGATCCACCTGGGATTGTGCCAGGGGCTCAAGGGCACACTCCCTCTAAGGGGGACCGCTCTCCCAGCACTCCCCATAACAATCAAAGGATTAGAAAGGTCCAACTTTTGAAAATGTTGAACAACTGGAAGCAGAGTAAGAAGCAGAGAAGAGGTTACGAGAGCAGAAAAAAAAATCAATGGTGACAATGGGGTTTTCACAGAGAATGATGGGGAGTGAGAGAAAGATCAGAAAGAAAACCAGGAGGAAGAGGAGGGGCTTGGGTCAAAACCGGAAAATAAAGGATTTCAGTTTTAGAATCTTAGAGTACTGAAAGAGAAATGGAAATGTATTAGTTTGGAAGAGATATCATGAGGAAGGTCGTTTCTTGTTCTGGTATTAATATGGGGCCAGGCCTTTAAAGGTAACCACACAAACTTCTACAAACAGCACCCGCTTTCATAACGCACCCCCAGGCACCTTTCCTGTCAGTGAAAAGGACCAATGGGCAATAAGTGAAGGAGTGAATAAATTTATATTAAGTGCCCGATACTTTAATATTGATTTTATACACTCCTTCTGGTGCCGGTAGTCAGGTTGGGAGAATAGACGCTGAATTAACCAGCATCCACTTTCCAAACCCCTACCAGCGCCTTTTTAAAACTTTTTTTTAAATTATTTTTTTTTAGAGTTGTTCCTTCCACTTAATATCCCAAGGATATTAAGTAGGAGGCAGTACTGAAAAGCAGTTTCAGTTTTCTGCTTTTCTGTACTAGTTTTAGTAGCGCTCAGCAATTAATGCCTGTTCCGGGCAGGCGTTAATTTCTGATCGTTAAAATGTGCATCCTAGATCCTAGATGCATCCAAGATGCACATTTTTTTTTTTTGCATAGGGAATGAATAGCTAATAGCGCTCATCACATGCATTTGCATGTGATGAGCGCTATTAGTTTCACTCCGCTTTGGACTTGTATTGTAGAGGTGCTAAGAGGATTAGTTAGCGCCTCTACAACGCACATCCAACTGCGGGTTATACAGTGCATTGGACTCAGCGCACTGTATTGCATTGGCCCCAGAATGGGTTAGAGCTAGAGTCACTAAAAATCTTTATTTTATTATAATAAATGAGCTAAATATGTAACCTTGTGTTCAAGGTACAGATTAAGAACTTTGGAGACCTAGGGCCTCATTTTCCAAGGAGTTACTGTGATTTACAAATGCTTAAATTTCATATTCAGGGGGCAGAGTTAATGTAAAGTAGGGAGAATTTATCATGTGCTGTGAAACAGCTACACTGTTAGTATGGCCAATAACTACACCTGAGAGAGAGAGAGAAAGAGAGAGAGAGAGAGAGAGAGAGAGAGAGAGAGAGAGAGAGAGAGAGAGAGAGAGAGAGAGAGAGAGAGAGACTTGTCATAGTGCCTCATCCCTAGACAGGTATTTGTATCCCTATGGGAGGCCCACCTAGTAACTCGAGGTGAGGTTTAAGTATTAGTGAAGGGGGTTAGGGGCCACTTTCACATTCAACGTGAGGCGTACAAACAGAGCAGTGGTCTCTTGTGAAGATTTGATGACCTACGGAGTGAGGAAACTCACTCCAAGATGAGATTTGGGCAATGTTCTCTCAACCTAGCTTGATGGACTATCTACCTGGGTAACAACAAGCTAGGTAGAGAGAACATTGCCCAAATCTCATCTTGGAGTGAGTTTCCTCACTCCGTAGGTCATCAAATCTTCACAAGAGACCACTGCTCTGTTCGTACGTCTCACGTTGAATGTGAAAGTGGCCCCTAACCCCCTACACTAATACTTAAACCTCACCTCGAGTTACTAGGTGGGCCTCCCATAAGGATACAAATACCTGTCTAGGGAGGAAGCACTGTGACAAGGTTCTCTCTCTCTCTCCCTCCCTCCCAGTATGGCATGTTCTTATGAGAGGAATGTACAGAGAAAAAAAAGATGCAGTTGAGTTGACATTTTTAATTCATTTCATTTTGTTTGTTCAGTTCCCAAGTTCATTCATTTCTTTTGTTTCTGTTGCAGTTAATGGGGGAAGCCATGCCTCCTATTTTGGACTCAAACATTGGGGCTTTCTATCCAAGTTTAAAGAAACTTGCTGGTAGGTGTCAGCCGTAGACGGAATAGCACTGCAAGACACCCAAAGAGGGGAAAATAGCATCAACAGAGGCAATGATCAACCCAAGGCACCATGAGAGGGGAAGTGATACCAACAGTGCCATCAACACCCTAGGGCACGATGAGAGAGGCAAACCAGCACTAAAATTGGCAGGAACACCCCAAAGCCCAGTGAGGGTGACCACGCAGCTCAAGATTGGCTTGAACAACCCAGGGCATCATGAGAGAGGCAAAGCAGCATAAGTAGTAGCATGAACAGTCCAAGGCACCCAAGAAGATCCCAAAGCAGCAAAAAAGAACAAAAATGGCACATGAACCTCCCTCCCCAAGCATCAAGAGGCCTTGAGGCACCAAAATTAGTGGCATGAACACCCCAAAGCACCAAGAAAGAGGGAAAGCATCACAAACAGTAGCATGAAGCCCTATGGCATTCAAAGAGGGAAATGTGCTAGAAACAATGGCATGAACACCTCAAGACATAGCATGAGGGTTTAAAATTGGGTGTCCCACAAGTTTCTGGGTTGTCATCAACACTTTTCAGCATTTAAGACCATTATGGATCTCTTTGGAATTCCTGGGTATCTTATTTAAGTGATACGCAGATGATATCCATTTGTTTTTCACAATCACTGGTGATTTGCAATCGGCAGTTGATTGGATTTTTCATTGTCCATCCATAGTCAATGATTGGATGAGTGGCAATAACTTAATATTGAATTTTTTGAAGACAGAAGCCCTTTGGATCTCCAGGAGACCAAGAACAGAAGATTTTCCACATCTCTCAGTTAATGGGGAAGCCATTGCATTTATCGATGACGCCAGAAATTTGTGTTTTCAGTTTGACTGTTGCTTTACAACTGCTGCAGAACTCAGTGCCTTCGTTAATTTTTGGTGTTTCCTCTTATGAACACGTCCCCGTTACATCAGTGTCTTCACTGGCTTCCTGTTGTGCCAAGGATAACATTTAAAATCCTTGTTTTGTTATTTCAATCTCTTTAAGAGGGTGCTCCAGTTTATTTAACATCTGTTTAAAGAACATACTCCTGTCTATTTGTTACATTCTGCCAGTAGTCATTTCCTGGAAATACCAAATTTAAGGTCACACATATTCAAGAGACAGGACACCGTGTTTTTTGTCTATTATTCAGTCAATTCTATGGATCGGTCTACCAGATGAGCTTTGGATTATGACAGATTTCAAGATCTTTTGAAAAAAGCTGAAGGCCGTTTTATTTTAGGAAGCTTTTCAGACCTCTGTTAATTTGGGTTAAGTTTATATTGATAATGTTATAGTTACAGTTTTATTTAATGACTTTTCTTCTCTTTTTTAACAATGTTATATTCAGTTTCAAACGTTTTTTTATGCATGTCAGTTACATTTTGTGTTTTTTATTGCTTTATGTTTTTTTTCTGTACTCCACTTAGCATAACATGTTTAATATAGATGGAATATACATTATTTAAATAAATTAATTATGGTAGCAAGCATAGTGGCATCAATATCCCAAGACAATCAATTCCTCTTGTAACTTTCATCAATTCAAACAGCAGAAAATCTTCAGTGATGTCAGCTTTGCTGTTCGCACTTCCTACTGTGTATGTAAAACTCTTACAGTGTTACAGTGTAACATACATATTGGTCTCTACAGAGGTGCTTTCTCTCTCTCTTTCTCCGAATGGCATGTACAATTTATCACACCTGTGGCGTGATAAATTTATCGCACCTTGCGAAAACTACCTATGTGATGTGGGAGCAGGGAAATTAGCCTAACCACGTCACCTTTTTTTAATCTCGGGGGCTATCTTTGCTATAAATATAGCATTTTGATAAATCTAGGGGTGAGGGAGGGATAACATATCAAGGGGAGTGGCATTAATAACCCGAAGCACAGAGTACAAGGTGAGGCAGAAAGAGATATGGCATTAACACAGCAAAACACTGAATCAAGAAAGAGGCAATGCATGAGGAGCAGGCCAGGAAGAAGGCACCGGAAGCAGCAAGGCTCCAAAATCCCAAGGTACCTGGAGGGAGAGGAGAAGATTTTTCTTTTCATGTTTGGGTTTTTTTTTGGGGGGGGGGGGGCCTAAACACCCCAGTATAACCAGGAAAGAGGCAGGGTAGGAGTAGTAGGAACAGTGGTCTAACAACACGGCAAGGTGCTGAACCAGAGAGGCATGGCATGAGAAGCAGACTGAGTGGCGGGCAGCAACAGCAGGACTCCAAGATCCCAAGGTATCCAGAGAGGAGTGAGCAGAATATTTTTATTTTTATGTTTTTTGGGAGAGCCAAAACACCCTAGGAGGGAGGCAGAGCAGGAGGAGCAGCTGGGCAGCACAGCTAGAGTGGCAAGTGGCAACAAAACAGCAAGGTGTTGAAGCGAAAAAGCATGAATATTGATTTGGTGTAGCTTGCACTCAGTTCTCCTGACAATCACATGGAAATTCAGGGAAATACAGCATAGGTAAGTTTTATTTTTTATTTTATTTATTGATATTTATTCTGCTTTTTCAGGTACTTCAAAACTGATTTCAAGTTTTATCTCAAGGAAGACCAACTTTTCCACCAATTCTGGTGGCAGCAGTGAGCAATGTAGACTCACAATGTCTCCTGTTGTTCACTAGGCACTCTGAATTTTGAGCAGTAAAGGAAATGCTAGGCTACCTAGGCAAGGTCCAGATTGTGTGTGCCAATTATGTCAACAGGTTTGGGTCCATGACCTTGATGAGCCCTCCAAAGTGCTGTGTGATTGCAATTTTTGCAGGTTTTTCCTTTGCTGGTGGGGGAAACTGATCTCTCTTGCCAAACCTGGGGTAGATTTTCAAAGGGGTACACGTACCCCCCGAAAACCTATCCCAAACCCCCCCTGCGCGCGCCGAGCCTATTTTGCATAGGCTTGGCGGCGCGCGCAAGCCCTGGGACACGCGTAAGTCCCGGGGCTTGCATGGAGGGGGCGTGTCGGGGGGGGGCATGTCGGTAGTGACGCGGCATTTCAGGGGCATGTCACGAGTAATGCGGCGTTTCGGGGGCGGCGCTGTGGGTGTGGTTTCGGCCTGGGGGCGTTCTGGGGCGTGGCCGCGGCCTCCGGACCAGCCCCCGGACTGGAACATGGAGCGGGGCAGCTGGCCTGGCACGCGCAAAGTTACGCCTGCTTCCAGCAGGCGTAACTTTGCCGACAAAGGTAGGGGGGGTTAGATAGGGCCGGGGGGGTGGGTTAGGTAGGGGAGGGGAAGGGAAGGGAAGGTGAGGGGGTGGAAGGAAAGTTCCCTCCGAGGCCGCTCCGATTTCAGGAACGGAGGCAGTCTGCGCGGCTCGGCGCACGCCGGCTGCCGATTTTGGGCAGCCTTGCGCGCACTGACCCCATATTTTAATGGATACGCGCGGCTACACGCGTATCTATTGAAATCCCGAGTACTCTTGTTCGCGCCTGGTGTGCGAACAAAAGTACGCGTGTGCGCAGATTTATAAAATTTGCCCCCCTTTGTTCCTCCAGAAGTATTTCTATTGTATTTATTCCATTACAAGTATGTAGCTTTCCCCAAGGTGTTAATTTGTTATCGTAACAAGTTTTTTACTTTTGTCCACATAATAAGTTCATCCACCGCCTGTACCTTCCTAATGGTACTGTTCCTATTTTCCTTAACTTGCTTAATCTCCCTGCTTTATCCTCCCTTTTCTCTTCTTGCCTGCTCCCCCTTCCCCATCCCCGTTCATTGTATTTTTCCAACCTTTTCAAGTTAATTGTAAACCAGCGTGATGTTCCTACGAATGTCGGTATAAAAAATTTCATAAATAAATAAATAACCCCTGAAGCTAATGGTCTCTGGCAGGAGATCCCATTTTGTGGTGGCTATGGGTGGTGGCAGGAAAAGGTGGAGGAGGAAGTGGTAGCATCCAGGGTCCTGCTAATGCTGACAGCTCTACATGGGTGCCCACTCTTTTCTCTGCTGCACCCCCAGTGCTCTTCTGCCTCTGGTACTCACATTTTTGTACCCTAGGCATCAGTAATCTTAACAAAAAAGGTGCACAGAGCGAGACTTCATTTTTTGAGACTAGCCGGTACGATTTACAGATGGGTATTGATTCTCTGTTTAGTCCCTGATGCAGTCATTTTTGAAACATCGGCTTATGTCGGGCATGTGGGACTGTAATGCTGATTTTATTTGCTGTTAAAAAAAAACTTTCAGAGAAAAATTCTATCATTCTGGTTGATTTGGGGTAAACAATTAAGTAGTCCAGCGGTGGTTTGATTATACCATACGCGTCATGGCTTGCTGATACTCCATATTAAATAATAAGTTACTTTTGACTTGACTTTTTGCAATCTCCTTATGCCAATCCAGAATGCCAAATTGGATGGAAATATTCCTTTTCACCCATGGGTCATAGAGAGTGGCCAGCATGTAAGGATCCATCTGGCTGAAAGATATGAGCCAATTTTGCAGCTGCAGCTGCATGAGCACCAACACCTCTGGTGTCAGTCCCTGTTCCTGCTGGAAAACCCTTCTTTAGGATATTGATTATGGAGGTGACCTCGCACAGGCCAGCCTTTGTTGAACTCACATCCTCTGTGGCATCCTTGAAGGGCTTCAGGACTAGTGTCACCTGCATCATGCATAGCCAATCCTGATGCTCCAGGAAGCAATCCGCAGGCAGCTCATGAAAGGGTACTCGTTGCTCCATTAGCCTCTGCATCATCTGATAGGTGGAATGAGAACTGGTGCCTACATCCTGAATAATCTGGTGCACAGATGCCCCAACTGCTTCCTTCTTTTCCCAAAGCTGCTGTCCACCCTTCATGCTACAGTTAAAATACCCCACTATTTTTCTGCACCTATAAGTTTCCACAGGATAAAACTGCCACCTTCTTGGACTGAGGTTTTCTAACCATTTCCAATGAAACTTGTGGACAGACATCATCACAAGGGTGAAGGGGACTCCAACGCATCAAACCTATGTCAACATGGCACCAAAACTATCACGAATATCCCAAGGATCCGTAATGGAGCAAAAACGCTACCAGCAGTGGCAGAAGTTCTCCAAGACACCATGGAGAAGAGCAAAGCAGAAGGAAGGGGGGGGGGCAAAAAACACCAAGGCTCTAAAAGAGGGGCAAAGAGCACCTACAATAGTGTCATGAATCCCCAAAAGCAGCATGAGAGAGGAAAAGCAATACTGTGGCATGAATAGCTCAAGGCACCATGAAGGAATGAAGCACCAAAAACTAGGGATGTGAATCGTTTTTCAACGATTTAATTATCGTCCCGATAAGGTTTAAATCATCATTAATTGGTAAAGAGTGAGATACAATAGAAATTCCCCCGATTTATCGTGAAAAATCATGTTTTTTTTCTTAGTGCGCCCTAACGGGAGTTAGTGAGCGCTAACCATTGTTAGCGCGCACTAACAGAAAATGATACAATTTGACACGTTTCAGGTAAGTTAACGTCAGTTTAGGAATGAATATGTATTCCTATTGGCTGCTCTCTTATTTATTCATGTTACCAAGGTTCCCACTGATGTGATGGTTTAATATATGGGGGATGGGACATGGAGATGGTTGGTAGCTTGACAAAAAAAGTAATGTGAACAGTCAATGTGACTAGAACTTGTGCCCTAACCCTGATACTGAGAGTGTTGTGATCTTCCTGCATGCAGTGCCCTATCCCTGATACTGGGAGTGTTGTGATCTTCCTGCATGCAGTGCCCTATCCCTGATACCGAGGGTGTTGTGATTTTCCTGCACGAAGTGCCCTATCCCTGATACCGGGAGTGTTGTGATCTTCCTGCACGCAGTGCCCTATCCCTGTTACCGGGGGTGTTGTGATCTTCCTGCATGCAATGCCCTATCCCTGATACCAGGAGTGTTGTGATCTTCCTGCACGCAGTGCCCTATCCCTGATACCGGGCATGTTGTGATCTTCCTGCATGCAGTGCCCTATCCCTGATACCGGGAGTGTTGTGATCTTCCTCTCTGCACTGCCCTGTGCAGGATCTCGAGAGCTGTGATCTTCTACCTTGCAATGCCCTATCCCTGATACCGGGAGTGTTGTGATCCTCCTGCATGCAGTGCCCTATCCCTGATACCGGGAGTGTTGTGATCTTCCTGCACACAGTGCCCTATTCTGGTTACCGGGGGTGTTGTGATCTTCCTGCACACAGTGCCCTAGCCTGGTTACCGGGTGTTGTGATCTTCCTGCACACAGTGCCCTATCCCAGTTACCGGGGGTGTTGTGATCTTCCTGCACGCAGTGCCCTATCCCTGATACCAGGAGTGTTGTGATCTTCCTGCACGCAGTGCCCTATCCCTGATACCAGGATGTGTGCAGGAAGATCACAACACTCCCGGTATCAGGGATAGGGCACTGCATGCAGGAAGATCACAACACTCCCGGTATCAGGGATAGGGCACTGTGTGCAGGAGGATCACAACACTCCCGGTATCAGGGATAGGACACTGCGTGCAGGAAGATCACAACACTCCTGGTATCAGGGATAGGGCTTTGCAAGGTAGAAGATCACAGCTCTCGAGATCCTGCACAGGGCAGTGCAGAGAGGAAGATCACATCACTCCCGGTATCAGTTATAGGGCACTGTGTGCAGGAAGATCACAACACACTCGGTATCAGGGATAGGACACTGTGTGCAGGAAGATCACAACACTCCCGGTATCAGGGATAGGGCACTGTGTGCAGGAAGATCACAACACACTCGGTATCAGGGATAGGACACTGTGTGCAGGAAGATCACAACACTCCCGGTATCAGGGATAGGGCACTGTGTGCAGGAAGATCACAACACTCCCGGTATCAGGGATAGGGCACTGCGTGCAGGAAGATCACAACACCCTCGGTATCAGGGATAGGACACTGTGTGCAGGAAGATCACAACACTCCCGGTATCAGGGATAGGGCACTGCGTGCAGGAAGATCACAACACTCCCAGTATCAGGGATAGGGCACTGTGTGCAGGAAGATCACAACACTCCCGGTATCAGGGATAGGGCACTGCGTGCAGGAAGATCACAACATTCCCAGTATCAGGGATAGGGCACTGCATGCAGGAAGATCACAACACTCCCGGTATCAGGGATAGGGCACTGTGTGCAGGAGGATCACAACACTCCCAGTATCAGGGATAGGGCACTGTGTGCAGGAAGATCACAACACCCTCGGTATCAGGGATAGGGCACTGTGTGCAGGAAGATCACAACACCCTCGGTATCAGGGATAGGGCACTGTGTGCAGGAAGATCACATCACTCCCGGTATCAGGGATAGGGCACTGTGTGCAGGAAGATCACAACACTCCCGGTATCAGGGATAGGGCACTGTGTGCAGGAAGATCACAACACCCTCGGTATCAGGGATAGGGCACTGTGTGCAGGAAGATCACAACACCCTCGGTATCAGGGATAGGGCACTGAGTGCAGGAAGATCACAACACTCCCGGTATCAGGGATATGGCACTGAGTGCAGGAAGATCACAACACTCCCGGTATCAGGGATAGGGCACTGCGTGCAGGAAGATCACAACACTCCCAGTATCAGGGATAGGGCACTGCATGCAGGAAGATCACATCAATCCCAGTATCAGGGATAGGGCACTGTGTGCAGGAAGATCACATCACTCCCGGTATCAGGGATAGGGCACTGAGTGCAGGAAGATCAAAACACCCCCGGTATCAGGGATAGGGCACTGAGTGCAGGAAGATCACAACACCCCCGGTATCAGGGATATGGCACTGAGTGCAGGAAGATCAAAACACTCCTGGTATCAGGGATAGGGCACTGTGTGCAGGAAGATCACAACACCCTCGGTATCAGGGATAGGGCACTGCGTGCAGGAAGATCACAACACTCCCGGTATCAGGGATAGGGCACTGAGTGCAGGAAGATCACAACACTCCCGGTATCAGGGATAGGGCACTGCGTGCAGGAAGATCACAACACTCCCAGTATCAGGGATAGGGCACTGCATGCAGGAAGATCACACCCCCGGTATCAGGGACAGGGCACTGCGTGCAGGAAGATCACAACACTCCTGGTATCAGGGATAGGGCACTGCGTGCAGGAAGATCACAACTTTCCCGGTATCAGGGATAGGGCACTGAGTGCAGGAAGATCACAACACCCCGGGTATCAGGGATAGGGCACTGCGTGCAGGAAGATCACAACACTCCCAGTATCAGGGATACGGCACTGCATGCAGGAAGATTACAACACTCCCGGTATCAGGGATAGGGCACAAGTTCTAGTCACATTGACTGATCACATTACTTTTTTTGTCAAGCTACCAACCGTTTCCATTTCCCATCCCCCATATATTGTCAGTGGGAACCTTGGTAACATCAATACATAAGAGGGCAGCCAATAGGAATACATATTCATTCCTAAACTGACCTCAACTGTCCTGAAAAGTGTCAAATTGTATCCCGTTAGTGCGCACTAATCGGAAAAAAACAATTTTTTTACTAAAAAATCGTGCCAAACACGATTTTCTTCTCCTGCCAGACGATTTCGATCGTTAAGACGATCGGGCACATGATTCACATCCCTACCAAAAACAAAAGGAAAATCCCCAAGACAGTGATAGATGGTCAAAGCAGCAGAAAGAATGGCATGAAGACTCCAAAGTCATACCATGAAAGGTGCAAACCAGCCATACATAGTGGAAAGGAATACCCCAAGGTTCCAAATGAGGGGCAAAGTTCACCAACCAAATTAATACAAAGCCCTGGGCAGTGAGAAACCAAAGGAAATCCCTGGAGGAGGCCTCATGTCATTTTCATAAGGCATCATCAGGGAAAGGGGCTAGCTATTCAGTCTTAGAGTTGATCTTCCCCTTTGCTGTGGCATAATCTCAGCTCTATCAGTATCATCTGCCTCCCATACCTCCACACTGGAGGCTGCTACCAACTATAGGTCCAAACTTCCCTTCAGCCATTAGCTATTCAAATATCAGACAAGACCAGTAATCAGTAAGAACCACAAGAGAAGCAAGTTTGAAGAAAAAAAAATCCAAAAAGGCATAAAACTGTTTAAAGGTAACTGGGTAAGGTCTGTGTAAAGCATCAGATTGCCAAGGCAAGACCAAAATTTGGCAAGTCTCTGACTCTAAGAGATCTTCTGAAAAGATAACCTTTCCCTGTGAATTCCAGCAGAGAAAATGGAGTTTATTTGCACACGCTCAGATCTTTCAGTGGGAAAATGTCAATGTCACTTGATTCAGATGCCAGCTATAGGCCAGTTTTAAAAAAAAGGCATCACCTTGGTTAGTTCTCTGTCCTGTCTACTTGCCTACTTCTCCCGCCTCGGCTCTGATTAGGCTGCCTCCTCACAGGCATTGCTTGGCTGCTACAGTTACCAATCTCACTGCAGCACTTTTCAATGGACCATAGATTTGAATGGGATAAAAATGAAGGACTAGAAAGTTTCATTTACATTCATGGACACCCTACATTATTTTGGGAGTCAAACATGAAACAAAAATGGTCTCATTCATTGCATTTTACACAAGTCTTTCAAACAAATGCACATCTTTAATATTTAGGCCTTTGCATGCACAATAAAATTATAACACCTGACATGTTACATTTTGGTCCTTCTTGAGCGCCTACTAAATAGCATGGTGAAAAGAGCATGCAGTACCAAGCTATTTCCTGTGCACACTTTAAAGCATGCATGGAGATGCTAATTTTAGAATGCTCCCACCTACATTTCTTAGCCTAGTTTGCATTGCAGGATAAAGCCTTAGGGCCAGATTTTAAATGTTACGCGTGTGGTATACATTTGTGCCACGCGCATGTTATAAAATCCAGGGTCGACGCGCGCAAGGAGGTACACACTTGTGCACCTTGCATGCGCCGAGCCTGAGGGGAACCCCGTTGGCTTCCCCGTTTCCTCCAAGGTCGCTCCAAAATTGGAGCGGCCTTGGAGGGAACTTTTCTTTCGGTCCCCCCCACTTTCCCCTCCCTTCCCCTATCTAACCCACCCCCCAGCCCTACCTAAATCCCCCCCTAACTTATTTGATTTTTTATGCCTGCCTTTTGCAGGCGTATCTTGTGCGCGCCGGCCAGCTGCCGGCATGCAAACCTCCGGCACGGCCGCTGTGCCAGAGGACTCATGCCCACCCCCGGATTGCCCCAGATCGGCACCATGCCCACGACCCCGCCCCCGGCCTGCCCCCTGACCACCGCCTCGCCCCCAGCCTACCCCTTTTTCAAAGCCCCAGGACATATGCGCATCCCGGGGCTTGCGCGCAGTGCTGAGCCTATGCAAAATAGGCTCGGCGCACACAGGGGTAGGGTTTTGGAGGTTATGCGCGTATATTACGCGCAAAACCCTTTGAAAATCTACCCCTTATTACATAGCATGCTATTTTTAGCATGCATAAAAGGCCCTTACCAGGCACATTAAGCTTTATTGCATAAGCTCTTATCTGAACACAATATTGGGTTCCACATTATTACCAGCTAGGCAAAAGGTCATTGGAGTCAGTATAGACAATGGAATCCTCTGCTCAGTGTACAGCAGGGGTCAAAAAAGAAAGTAGAATATTAGGAATTATTCATAAGAACATAAGAACTTGCCATGCTGGGTCAGACCAAGGGTCCATCAAGCCCAGCATCCTGTTTCCAACAGAGGCCAAAACCAGGCCACAAGAACCTGGCAATTACCCGAACACTAAGAAGAACCCATGCTACTGATGAAATTAATAGCAGTGACTATTCCCTAAGTATAATTGATTAATAGCCATTAATGGACTTCTCCTCCAAGAACTTATCCAAACCTTTTTTGAACCCAGCTATACTAACTGCACTAACCACATCCTCTGGCAACAAATTCCAGAGCTTTATTCTGCGTTGAGTGAAAAAGAATTTTCTCTGATTAGTCTTAAATGTGCTACTTACTAACTTCATGGAATGCCCCCTAGTCCTTCTATTATTCGAAAGTGTAAATAACCGAGTCATATCTACTCATTCAAGACCTCTCATGATCTTAAAGACCTCTATCATATCCCCCTCAGCCATCTCTTCTCCAAGCTGAACAGCCCTAACCTCTTCAGCCTTTCCTCATAGGGGAGCTGTTCCATCCCCTTTATCATTTTGGTTGCCCTTCTCTGTACCTTCTCCATTGCAACTATATCTTTTTTGAGATGCGGCGACCAGAATTGTACACAGTATTCCAGGTGCGGTCTCACCATGGAGCAATACAGAGGCATTATGACATTTTCCGTTCTATTAACCATTCCCTTCCTAATAATTCCTAACATTCTATTTGCTTTTTTGACTGCTGCAGCACACTGAGCCGACGATTTTAAAGTATTATCCACTATGATGCCTAGATCTTTTTCCTGGGTGGTAGCTCCTAATATGGAACCTAACATTATGTAACTACAGCAAGGGTTATTTTTCCCTATATGCAACACCTTACACTTGTCCACATTAAATTTCATCTGCCATTTGGATGCCCAATCTTCCAGTCTTGCAAGGTCCTCCTGTAATGTATCACAATCCACTTGTGATTTAACACAATCCTCCCACAAAAAAGGTTGGTTAGGACAAGGGGGAGGAATCCTAGATATCATAAAAACCCTCCCTCTGCCCATTGCTGGAAAAAGACTTAAGAACATAAGAACATATGAAATTGCCCTGCCACTCTCTCTAAAGCAAACTTCCCTTTCAAAAAAATGAAGCAGATTTGTTAGGCAAGACTTCCCTTGGGTAAATCCATGTTGACTGTGTTCCATTAAATCATGTCTTTCTATATGCTCTACGATTTTGATTTTGAGAATAGTTTCCACTATTTTTCCCGGCACTAAAGTCAGGCTCACTGGTCTATAGTTACCCGGATCGCCCCTGGAGCCTTTTTTAAATATTGGGGTTACATTGGCCACCCTCCAGTGTTCAGGTACAATGGATGATTTTAATGATAGGTTACAAATTTTAACTAATAGATCAGAAATTTCATTTTTGAGTTCCTTCAGAATGGATTAGAAAACAAAACAGTGAATATCATAATACCTTTGTATAGATCCATGGTGCAACTACACCTTGAGCACTGTGCAATTATGGTTGCCCAACTCAAAAAAGACATAGCAGAACTAGGAAAGGTACTGAGAAAAGCAACAAAAAAGATACAGGTGATGAAACAGCTCCCTTATAAAGAAAGGCTTAACGAGTTAGGGTTCTTCAGCTTGAAGACGACATAACAGGATATGATAGAGATTTATAAAATTATGAGCGGTGCAGAACAAATTAATAGACAAGGATTATTTATCCTTTCAAATAGTACAAGGACTATAGGACATTCCATTGAACTGATAGCAGATTTGAAACAAATGTAAGAAGCATTTTTTTTTCAGTCAATGCACTGTTAAGCTTTGGAATTTCTTGCCAAAGGATGTAATCAAGGCTAGTAATATATCTTAGTTTCAAAAAGGTTTGGAGAAGTTTCTAAAGGACAGGTCTAATAACAATGATTTGTCAGGTAGAATTGGGGATTATCACCTTTTATTTCTGAGAGCAAGCAACAGGAAATAGATCTCCCCATTAGGATCTGTCAGGTACTTTCAAATGACCTAGATCTGCCACTGTCAGCGATAGGATGCTATCCTCCTTGAACCACCAGTCTGACCCAGCATGGCCCTTCCAATGTATAGAGGAAGGTCTGAGCATTATGTGAGCTGGTTAGCAGGAGAGAGAAGTGTGAGCTGGTCAGTATGAGAGAGAAGTCTGAGCATTATGTGAGCTGGTAAAGTTGGGAGGCAGTTTTGACCATTATGAAGAGACTACAAAATTTGAGCTTCTACTGCATACATTTTGAAATTCTAGTTTGAAACTATTATGCTGTTCCCAATACTGTTCTTCCCATCTCTTACATATCTTTATTCTCCAAATTATTTATTATGCTCTCCAAGACTAAAACTATACTCGTCCAGTTTTTTACAGAGATCATAGTGGCATTCACTACAGTTATTGATGAAAGAAATGGCATACAGATATTTGCTGACCACAACAGAGAAGAGCTTTCATTCAAAGCATTTCAAGCCTGATATTCAAAGCTATTTGGCCAGATAAGGGGCAGGCAATGGGCATAACAGGGTGGAGCTACTTAGCAGGATAAGTGCCGATATTCTGACTTATCCAGTTAAGTTAACCGTATAAGCTATACCTGCCATAAGCCCTCATGCGATTGGGTGTGCACACCATGCATTTACATAGGGCAGCACACCTAGGAGGGCGGTGGCAGCAGGAGAGGCCATGGGACCACCCAGAAATGAGAAATGTCTGCTGACAGAGAGACCAAAAATGAGGAAAGCCCACAGCAGTTTCCCCTCTTAGGTGCGCACGAGGCCTACAGCTTTCTGGCCCCCACATCAAAGGAAGGCCAGCAGGGCCAAAGCAAAGATGAGCCCGCGGGGCCATGTTAGAGCTCATCCCACCATGGCCCGAACTTAAGGGAGAAGTAGGCCAGTGGGGCCATGATAGAGCTCATCCCATCACAGCCCAAAGTGAAGAGGAGGACGGAGGGGGCCTCGGTGGAACTCATCCCATCGTGGCCTGGAGAAAGGCGGTCATGTGTGTGTGTGTGTGTGTGTGTGTTTGTGTGTGTGTGTGTGTGTGTGTGTGTGTGAGACTAATGGAATTATTTCTGACTTATCTTGCTGAGGATGTATTTAGAGGTTAGACTGTATGAATTCAGAGTTCTCACCCAGTCCCAGACGAGTTTGAAAGCCACAAGCCAACCTGAGTGAACTCATGTTTACTGTTTTACACTGGGAAATGTTTACAAACAGGCAAGAATTTGAGAACTGTGGAGCCAGTAGTTCTGTGATCAGAAAGTAAGCAATTAATTGATACTCAAATCTGAGAGAGTGAAGGCCACACAGCTCCATCTGAAATTGATAAGAACACAGAGGGAGGTAACACTGCTGCTATCCCAAGCATTTAGTGTATAAGAAGACATAACAGCTGGAAGGTGAGAGAGCGCTTCTGGACAAGATAGCACAGACTGATCCTTTGGAAACATGTAAGTTATATATATATATGTAGCAATTATAATCTGCAACTAATTCCTCTGTATTATCTGATTCTATTTGATCTATCCTCTTATTGCTCAAATAAACTTCTTTTCCTAAATATCTGGAACCGTGATGTACTAATTCAAAGTTTGTGTGTGGTTATTTGTGTAGGGAATAAGCTCCTGAGTTCAAACCCTCAGGTATAATCCCAGTAATTGTGTGTGCTTACATTGGATAAATCCTCGAGGCAGTCCTGTCACTGTGCATGCAGATGACAAGCCCCTGTAGACCCCAGTGAGATTAACGCCCAGGTCAGAGCCCCTGGGAAGAATGCCAGTGTGCATGGTCTGAACCCTGTGTGGTTCAGACCATGCACACTGTGTGGTTCAGACCTACTAACTATTGGTGATGATAGTTAGTAGGGGAAAAAAGCTATTTATTCTTTATTTGGCTGCAGTGCCTGTGCCAGCTAGCCCTGTTTGTTTTTTAAGCAGTTTATTTAGGTGATCTGAGACGGTCTCTCTGTGCCAGGGAGAGAAGCTGCTAGCAGTGCCATTTTGTTTCATTCACCCTCTGGGCTAAGCTGCAAGCAAGCACCATTTGGGAGTTGTGGCTGGGAGAGATATATATTCAATTTTGCTAGAATCTCCATTGGAAAATATATTTCATTGATTTTCCTGCTGTGCCAACAATTCCATCTTTTTTAAACTGAGTTTGTTTAATTCAACTCAGTCTCTCTGTGCACTGGGCTTCAATGGGCTGGCAGTTTAGCAGACTGAACTTTATAATTGGGACAGTCTGTGCAGTGAAATCCCCAGTCAGCCTCTTTTGTGCTTACAAGCAAGCTGCATGTGTGTGCACACCACACACGTTACATTAGTGCATAGCAAAGCACTGTGACAGTGGGTAGTTTAACAGACTGAACTTTATTATTGGGACAGTCTGCAGTGAAATCCCCAGTCTGCCTCTTTTGTGCTTACAAGCAAGCTGCGTATGTGCACACACCACACACGTTACATTAGTGCATAGCAAGGCACTGTGACAGTGGGCAGTGGGTAGTTTAACAGACTGAACTTTATTATTGGGACAGTTTGTGCAGTAAAATCCCCAGTCTGCCTCTTTTGTGCTTACAAGCAAGCTGCGTGTGTGTGCACACCACACACGTTACAATAGTGCATAGCAAGGCACTGTGACAGTGGGTAGTTTAACAGACTGAACTTTATTCTTGGGACAGTCTGCGCAGTGAAATCCCCAGTGAAATCCCCCACCACCTGTTTCTGACCGTGTAGTTTTGGAGGTGAGGGAAGGGGAGGCTGAGTCATGCCAGACAAATTGTTGACACCCAAAAGCAGCAGGGGGACAGAAGTCTCGACTAACACTTAGCGTTGACAATGTAGCGCAGTCACTGTTTGCTTCTGATTCAGATGAAAAATCATCTTGTGTGGGATTCTCATCAGAAATGGAAGAAGTAATAGCTGACGAAGCTTTAGGAGGATCAGATAGTCCTGTCTTAGCCTCCACTTCAGTGCAGCAGGGGAGAGATGAAACTGATGAGGAGGACGAAGAGTAGTCAGTGCAGGCACAGAGGGTGACTGAGGCCCCTGGCATTGCTTCTCAGGGTGCACCCACTACTTCAGCTCCAGTGCCAGCATCTACCCCCAAGGCTTTAGAGAAGGGAGGATCACGAAAGAGATCTGCGATCTGGAGCCACTTTAAAGTGAAGGATGACCCGCGCTTTCCTCGGTGTAATTACTGTGGCAGGGATATTAGCAGAGGCAAGCAAATGGGACATCTATCTAATTTTGGCATGACGCATCATATGAAGAGGCAACAACCAACAACAGTACTGCCATCTGGGGATGGTGGCAGTACCAATCAGGGGACCCCTTCAAAGCAGCGTAAAGTGGTTCAAAAGCAGCGGAGTCAGCCCACACCCTCATCCCCTTCTAGCAGTCAGGCGGCAGGCCAGCAACCCCCTGACATGTGGCAGAAGCAACAACCCACCATGGAGGAAATGGGGTGGAGTGCGGTAACGCTATCCTGGGGTAGGAGGCAGGCAGCCTCAAAAGTTGTAACCAGGAGCATTGGGGAAATGATTGCCCTTGATGACCAGCCCTTGCAGTTGGTGTAGAATGTGGGTTTAAGCGTTTTCTGAAGGTCGTAGTTCCAAATTACAAAGTCCCCTCCAGAACCACATTTAGCAGAAAGGTCGTCCCCAGCCCGTACAAGCAGTGTTGCAGTCGAATGCAAGCGCTGCTAGCTAAGGCAGAGGGGAGAGTGCATTTCACCTGCATTATCTGGACAGCCATGAATGCTGCACACTCTTACCTCTCCCTGACAGCACACTGGTGGGACCTGGCTGAGGCAGGGGCAGCCAGCAAGAGGTAATGGAAAAAAGGATTTGCACTCACAAAGAGGGGAGTAGCTGGCTTGTTACGGCGGTTACTACCCCAAACCAAATATGCCTGATACTTCACTTTCAATGCATATACAGCATAGCTCTCTGCTTCAATGACAGGGGAGAAGAATAACTGATACTTCACACATCCAGCAGAGCTCTCTGCTACAACGGCAAGGGAGAAGAAAAAGGGTTCGCACTCAAAACGCGGGGAGTAGCTGGCTTGTTACGGCGGTTACTACCCCAAACCAAATGTGCCTGATACTTCACTTTCCATGCATATCCAGCATGGTTCTCTGCTGCATCGGCATGGGAGAAAGACTGATACATCACGCATTTCCAGCATAGCTCTCTGCTTCAACGGCAGGGGAAAAAAAAAAAATTAACAAACAACAAACAACGGCAGGGGGAAAAAAAAAACAAAAACAAAAAACTGATGCTTCACGCATATCCTGCATAGCTTCAACGACAGGGGTGAAGAAAAAAAGGATTCGCAATCACAAAGCGAGGAGTAGCTGGCTTGTTACGGCGGTTACTACCCCAAACCAAATGTGCCTGATACTTCACTTTCAATGCATATCCAGCAAGGCTCTCTGCTTCTACAGCAGGGGAGAAGTAAAAAAAAACCAACAAGAGCTGTACAACATAGTCTAGGTAAAACAAATAAGCATGGGTGTAGCTTGCTTATCGCGGCGGTTACTGCCCCTACTACCCCTAACTAATCAAGCTAGATATTTCACTTGCATGCAGCTCCATCACTGCTCTCTACATTAATGGTGGGGGTGGAAGGGAAATAGAACAAGGAGCTAAGAGTAACAGATAAGAATGAAAGAAAAAATGTGTGAGGCTTGCTGGGCAGACTGGATGGGCCATTCGGTCTTCTTCTGCCGTCATTTCTATGTTTCTATGTTTCTATGTTTCTATATTACTGAACGAGTATCAGGGTGGAGGTGGGCTTCACAGTACACCCACCTAACGGACCAGGCCCATACCGCAGCCAATATTCTAGCATGTATCAGACAGATGCTGGAGGGCTGGCAACTACACCAGCGAGACAGGAATCCTCAGGCAGGGTTCTTTGTCACAGACATTGGTGCAAACATGGTTAAGGCAATAAACGACGGGCACTTTAAGAACATCCGATGTTTTGCATACACTCTGCACCTGGTAGTGAAGTCAGCTTTGGGGTTGGATTCAAATGACAAAGAGAACGAATACCTGCATAGGTTAATACAGAAGTGTAGGAACATAGCAGCGAACTTCCACAGAAGTGTGGAGGTGGGGCAGGTTCTCCGACAAAAGCAGACTGATTTGGAGATGCCTCACAAGCGTCTCATTCAAGACATTGCCACCCGGTGGAATTCCACCTTTATGATGCTCAAGAGGTTAGTGGAGCTGCAGACACCCCTTCATGAACTTTCTGGTACAATGGACACAGGTGTGCAGAATCCCCTAGGGCATCATGATTGGTTAGTCATGAGTCAGTTGGTAAAAATCCTGCAGCCCTTCAAGGATGTCATGGAGAAACTGAGTTCCAGGAGTACCACCATGTCTGATATCATCCCTATAGTTAATCTCCTGGATGAACATTTGGAGGCCTTTAACAGGAAGAGGGAATGACAGTTGAGGTACTGCATTGTCTGGACGTTTTGCAGCAGCAGGTGGAAGAGAGATTAAGGCATTTAACAGAACAGAACACATACATGCTCGCCACAGTTTATGATCCCTGTGTGAAAGGGAAACTCGCCCTACAGTACAATTGTCTCTTATTGGTGAAGGACCTGCCGTTTGCAAAAGTCCGTGAACAGGAGCGCCATAGGCAGAAACAGATTAGGCATGAAGCAGAGGTGGAAACAGCGGGCACTTCAGAGAGTTGTGCTGCTAGCCCAAGCAGGAGCAGCACTCTGTCAGCAACAGATAGTACCTCCTCCACCACTTCAGAACGCCAAAGGCATGTTGCCCATAAAGATTCATCTGTTGTGCGACGGGCGAGAGAGAAAGCAGCTGGCATGAGTGACTCTCAGCCCACCCAAGCAAAGGAGACACCAGCACAGCTGTCAGTGACACGGTATCTCTCAGAGCCCACAGAGAACATGTAGAGAGATCCGCTGGCATATTGGGCACACAAGTCCGCTGTCTGGCCACACCTAGCCAAAGTGGCTCAGCGATATTTGTCATGTCCACCAACCAGTGTGCCCAGTGAATGTGTCTTTTCAATGACAGGGGATATCATGAGCCCTCACCGCTCAAGGCTGGCACCAGAGTTGATGGAAATGCTAGTGTTTTTGAAAGTAAACCTGCCTTTGCTTGGGTTTCCAAATTTTCCCTATGAATGGCAAGATGAATAAAAGCAAGTGAAAGCCTTGCATCAGTTCCAACTGCCTCCTATGCTCCAGATAATATAAGCACTGCAGCACATGTACCTGACCTGAAATGCTGTGCCTGACCGTCCAATGTCCAGGCCATATGTACCTACAAGGGCCTGACCTGAAACACTTTGCCTGACCGTCCACTGTCCAGGCCGTACGTCCCTACAAGGGCCTGACCTGAAATGCTGTGCCTGTCCGTCCACTGTCCAGGCCTTATGTCCCTAGGTGGGATTGACTCTGTCCTGTATTGCTGTGCCTGTCCGTCCAGGCCTTATGTCCCTACGTGGGCTTGACCTCTGTCCTTGACTGCTGTGCCTGTCCGTCCTGGCCTTATGTCCCTAGGTGGGATTCACCTCTATCCTCGACTACTGTGCCTATCCGTCCAGGCCTTATTTCCCTAGGTGGGATTGACTCTGTCCTGTATTGCTCTGCCTGTCCGTCCAGGCCATATATCCCTACGTGGGCTTGACTTCTGTCCTCAAATGCTGTGCCTGTCCATCCAGGCCTTATGTCCCTAAGTGGGCTTGACCTCTGTCCTCGAATGCTGTGCCTGTCCATCCAGGCATTATGTTCCTAGGTGGGATTGACTCTGTCCTCGATTGCTGTGCCTCTTCATCCAGGCCTTATGTCCCTTCAAGGGTTTGACCTCGATTGCTTTGTCTGCCCGCCCAGGCCTTATGTCCCTACAAGGGTTTGACCACGATTGCTTTGCCTGTCCATCCAGGCCATATATCTCTACGTGGGATTGACCTCTGACCTCGACTGCTGTGCCTGTCTGTCCAGGCCTTATGTCCATACGTGGGCTTGACCTCTGTCCTCGACTGCTGTGCCTGTCCATCCAGGCCTTATGTCCCTACAAGGGTTTGACCTCTGTCCTCGACTGCTCTGCCTGTCCATCCAAGCCTTATGTCCTTATGTGGGATTGACCTCTGTCCTCGAATGCTGTGCCTGTCCATCCAGGCCTTATGTCCCTAGTTGGGATTGACTCTGTCCTCGATTGCTGTGCCTGTTCGTCCAGGCCTTATGCCCCTACAAGGGTTTGACCTCTGTCCTCGACTGCTGTGCTTGACCGTCCATGCCTTATGTCCCTAGGTGGGATTGACTCTGTCCTGTATTGCTGTACCTGTCCATCCAGGCCTTATGTCTGTATGTGGGCTTGACCTCTGTCCTCGACTGCTGTGCCTATCCGTCCAGGCCTTATGTCCCTAGGTGGGATTGACTCTGTCCTGTATTGCTGTACCTGTCCATCCAGGCCTTATGTCTGTATGTGGGCTTGACCTCTGTCCTCGACTGCTGTGCCTATCCGTCCAGGCCTTATGTCCCTAGGTGGGATTGACTCTGTCCTGTATTGCTGTACCTGTCCATCCAGGCCTTATGTCCCTATGTGGGCTTGACCTCTCTCCTCGACTGCTGTGCCTGTCCGTCTAGGCCTTGTGTCCCTAGGTGGGATTGACTCTGTCCTCGATTGCTGTGCCTGTTCGTCCTGGCCTTATGTCCCTATGTGGACTTGACCTCTGTCCTCAAATGCCCACGTATTTGCCAGGTTCTTGTGGTCTGGATTGGCCACTGTTGGAAACAGGATGCTGGGCTTGATGGACCCTTGGTCTGACCCAGTATGGCATGTTCTTATGTTCTTATGTCCCTACAAGGGTTTGACCTCTGTCCTTGACTGCTGTGCCTGTCTGCCCAGGTCTTATGTCCCTTGGTGGGATTGACCTCTCTCCTCAAATGCTGTGCCTGTCCGTCCAGACCTTATCTGCTTATAACGGTTTGACCTCGATTGCTTTGCCTGTTCATCCAGGCCTTATGTCCCTATGTGGGCTTGAACTCTGTCCTCGACTGCTGTGCCTGTCCGTCCAGGCCTTATTTCCCTAGGTGGGATTGACTCTGTCCTGTATTGCTGTGCCTGTCCATCCAGGCCTTATATCCCTATGTTGGCTTGACCTCTGTCCTTGTCTGCTGTGCCTGTCCGTCCAGACCTTATGTCCCTAGGTGGGATTGACTCTGTCCTGTATTGCTGTGCCTGTCCGTGCAGACATTATGGCCCTACGTGGGCTTGACCTCTGTCCTTGATTGCTGTGCCTGTTCATCCAAGCCTTACGTCCCTACGTGGGCTTGACCTCTGTCCTCAACTGCTGTGCCTGTTCGTCCAGGCCTTATGTCCCTAGGTGGGATTCACCTCTGTCCTTGGCTGCTGTGCCTGTCCATCCAGGCCTTATGTCCCTAGGTGGGATTGACTCTGTCCTGTATTGCTCTGCCTGTCCGTCCAGGCCTTATGTTCCTAGGTGGGATTGACCTCTGTCCTTGAATGCTGTGCCTGTCCATCCAGGCCTTATGTCCTTTGGTTGGATTCACCTTTGTTCTCGACTGCTGTGCCTGTCCGCCAGGCCTTATGTCCCTAGGTGGGATTGACTCTGTCCTCGATTGCTGTGCCTGTTCATCCAGGCCTTATGTCCCTACAAGGGTTTGACCTCTGTCCTCGACTGCTGTGCCTGTTTGTCCAGGCCTTATGTCCCTAGGTGGGATTCAGCTCTGTCCTCAACTGCTGTGCCTGTCAGTCCAAGCCTTATGTCCAGTCCTAACGGCTGAACCCTCATTGCAAAGGGAAACCTCAGTCTCTGTCAATTCAAACTAGTAATCCTTCACAGCATGGATCCTTAAATAAAACACACAGTTTTCTTTAGTTTCAAGGCAGAGAAGAGAAATTCCTCCATCTTATGAAGTCATGATCTGTTTCCAAATGCGTAAATCCTAACAATTTGTATCATTATACACTCTATGGGCCAACCCATTCCAGGGAGCCCTTTCCTGCTCAAAGGATCGGGAACTCTCCCCATTGTTGCAGCCTATTTCTTACCACCTGTTGACCCATGTTCAGAACAAGAAAAGATCTCCAAGGTACTTAGACTGTGGCAAACACAACACAGTGAGACCATGCTCACAGTGAGACCCTGCTCCAGGTCGCCACGCTTTGAAGGCTCGTGCTCCACTTTAGAGGCCAACCCATTCCGGAGAGCCCTTCCCAGCTCAAAGGAAAGGGAACTCTTCCCGGGTGTACCCAGCCTGTATCTACCCTCTGACCATGTTGAACCATTGTTTACATGGTAACCTCCTCCGCCTTGGCCATGAAAATTCTCTTTTGTATATCTGCTAACTCTACCAGATTTTAAAAGACCAGTGAGAGCTTACTAGACGCCAATGGAAACACCCCACTCTAGGGGCGAACCCATTCTAGGGAGCCCTTTCCTGCACAAAGGAAAGGGAACTCTCCCCGGGTGTAGCCAGCCTGTATCTACCCTCTGCCTCTGTGCCTTGCTGCCATACACCAGATGACTCACTCATCTCCTTGTGGTGTTCTTGCCACTCTCATGGTTCCTCAGTGTGTTGGTGCTAGTCTTTCTGCTTGCTATGTTTTTCCTTCATTGTGCTGTAGGATGTCGATGCCACTTGTCTTGCCACTTTGCCTGTCGTGCTGTCTTCGAGGGTTCATGCATCTCTTATCGGTGTTCTCTTTTGATGCTGTGGTGTGTTTTTGACACTCTCGCTGCTGCTTTGTGCCTCTATTAAAGCACTCTTCTTGCCACTCCTGGTACCCCTTTGCCCCTTTAAAGTACCTTAGGCTATTCATGCCACTTTGGTGCCACTTTGCCACAGTCTAAGTACCTTGGAGCTGTTTTGTTGTTCTGATGATTGCTCCCCAGAAGTTTCATCCAAATTGATAATAAAACCCAAATTCTGCAGCCAAAAATAGGCTGCAAATACTTTCCCCATTGATTTTAATGGGAACCGGAAAACGAATGCACGTATCAATGTATTGGGACGCCATTGAACGAATGCAATGTATCTGGGCCCCGACGAATACGTATCCTGAATCCAACGAATACTTTCTGGCTGCACATCCCTTTAGAAAATTATCTAGAGACATTTTCGAAGGCTGACCAGTTTCATCACATGCTGTAATTATCTACAGGGTTATCCCCCACTTCAGCTACCTTTAGAAAACCTTAGAGATCAAATCTACTGGCTTCAGCAACTATATTTGAGACAACTCCATTGACTATCACTGTGACAGTATAAAAATCAGGAGAATCCCTTTTCTCCTCTTCCCCGATCATGGTCACCTCTCCAAGTTATTCAACACTTCTAATGCCAATTCCTTTCAATCACCACTCAGGCATTCTCCTTCCCCAGTGATAGCAAAGGCTTCAAATAACATTTATTTAGACTCCTGTCTTTGACAGATAAAATTTTCCTTGGATTGCCAACTAGTTTAATGCATAAGAGTGGCCTATGGCCCACTCCTCCATTGTCCCTACCACTTACAGGAAGATATGTGGAAAGATTGCGCATGGATTCATTTTGCCATAGACATGTCTTTTTTTTCAGAATTTTGAATAACTGTGCTTTGACCACTATACTTTGTACAATAGCATATTACAGTATTCTGAGTTTATATAATTTAGGAAAGTTGCCATTTACTATCAGTTCCTTATATTACCAGAACATGGAAGAAAATAAAATGCATGGTTGCCTGATGTCAGAATAATGCAAACAAAAATAAATGTATAGGAAATGTTATATACTTCAAAATATACTGTAAGTACTACAAAAGAAATACAAGCTGAATTTTATATTGATTTATAGGCCATTAATAACTGCCACATTGTTCCTGACTTTTCTATGTGTTATTCTGTTTCCTTCTCTCTTGATTAGTCCAAGTTACATCATTTTGTCATTAGATTTGGCTCATAGAAGTAGGACTAATATGCCTGGCAGAGTACCATCTTCCACACACACACCTCTGCAAATGCACATTAGCCATGTCCAGATCAACCAGTCCTCAATTGCTCCTGGCAGGGCCATTAAGATGAGCTTTCTAAAAATCCAAGCACTTTTCTGTAAACAATCATGAATGTTCCGATTGCTGACTGAATTATTAAAAACAAATTTGGTAATACTGTTGCTTTCAAACTGTAGGAGAGGGGACATGGGATAAGTTGATTGACAGATTATCACAGTATTCTGTATGGAATTCAATGATATATCATATTAAATCAAATATAGAAAATATTGTTGTCTTAGAGTTTGACAACTTCTGGTCAAGATCAAATATGTCCAAAAAGAACTTTAAGGCTGACCAATGACACTATTAAATGTGTTACGTGCGCCGGCCGCAGCAGACCTGCAGCTCCTCCCACTCACCTCTCTCAAAGTGATCCAGCACCTGGTCCCTCATCTCTGGTGGCTGTGGGACGCTGGCTCCATTTTCGGACCGCCCCTGGGGCCTCCAGCTCTGCTGCAATTCCTGATGTTCCATGCTGGGCCTCTCCGTGTGGCCCACGGAGAGACGCCACCCTTCCTAGGCGCACGTGTGTGCGCACACAGCTGATCTTTCATAGGGCCCGCAGCGAGAACCTGGCCGTGGCCCCGGATGATGACGTCAGCAGAGCTCCGGTATATAAGCCCAAGCTCCGCGCTCTCAAATCGCTTTTGCAACAGGTCCCTTCACTAGTTGAGTGCTTGTTGTTTCTTCTGTTCCTGGTTCCTGATCCTGATTGCCTTCTTTCCTGTTTCCTTGTTCCTGAGTTCCTGTTCCTTCGTCTCTCCTTCGGATTGCTAACCTGGTTGGACCTCTGCATTGCCTGACTACTCCATTGCCTCTCTCCAGCTCCGGACCTCTGCATTGCCTGACTACTCCATTGCCTCTCTCCAGCACCGGACCTCTGCATTGCCTGACTACTCTGTTGCCTCTCTCCAGCCCCGGACCTCTGCATTGCCTGACTACTCCATTGCCTCTCTCCAGCCCCGGACCTCTGCATTGCCTGACTACTCTGTTGCCTCTCTCCAGCCCTGGACCTCTGCATCGCCTGACCATGCCATTGCTTCTCTCCAGCCCTGGACTTCTGCTTCGTCTGACCATCCTTTGACTCTCTCCTCATCCAGACCTCAGCCTTGCTTACCACTGCTTCCAGACTGCTGCCAGCCCTGAACCCAGCTTGCCTAAAGATGCCTCTTCAGCCTTTGTCCTGGACGTGGTTCATTCAGGCTGTGGCATGCTCTTGCTCAGGCGCCCTCTGTCAGACTGTGTTCCTATTGGCACCCAAGTCTCCTGGACTCCGCCTGGTCCACTACAGATTGATACCTACACTAGTTGCTACATCTGGGCTGACCTTGATCCACCCATCGACAACCACTGACAGAGGCCACCTGAGTCCAGCCAGCCCCGGCACCCAAAGGCTCAACCCGCGGGGAACAAGGGCTGGTATTGGTGAAGCACCAGCCGGCCTCCGTCTGTCAGCCCTCTCTGCCGATGGTGGGGACCCATAAGATCCCTCCTACGGGTAGCGACAACCTCACCTAGGCCCAAGGGTCCACCTCCAGCGCAACAGATTGCAAAGGCCATGGACTCGGCTGAGCCTCGTGCCCTCCAGGCTATTTCCTGGCCTGGCCCTAAAGGTACAAGAACAGCAACAGTTTCTTGCAGCTCTGGCCTCTTCCCTCGCGTGTCTGCATACACGGCTAGATGCCATGTCCAGCAACTCAGTTCCAGTGACGGCTTCCTCTTCGCCACAGCTGTCTACTTCTTCCTCCAGAGCCCTACTGGCCCTGCCAGCCCCGCCTTGTTTCAATGGTGACTCCAAGCTGTGTAGACGGTTTATTAACCAGTGCTATATGCAGTTTGCTCTTCAACCATCCATCTTTCAAGATGAATTAACCAAGGTCACCTTCGTCTTGTCTCGCCTAGAAGGAAAGGTGCTGGCGTGGGCTTCTCCCTTGTGGGATCGATCGGACTCACTCTTACGGGAACAGTCTCGGTTCGTGACCGTGATTTGGCGAAACCTTGATGATTCTGGGCGGCATGCCGTGGCAAATACTAGTCTACTACACCTGCGACAAGGCCAAAGAAGCCTCTTCGACTACACCATTGAATTCCGGAATTTAGCATCTGAACTCACTTGGCAGGAGGACTGCCTGCGAGCTATCTACCTGGACGGGCTCTCCCCGCAACTAAAGGATGAGTTGGCAGCTCAAGAGCTCCCTTCCTCTCTCGAGGATCTTATCGATCTAACAGGCCGAATTGACCACCGTCTCCAAGAGCGTTACCGGGAGAATTGGATGCCCAAGAAACCCTCTCGGGTCCGTTCCCACTCGCCACTTGCCACCTGCTACCAACCCTACTTCCAGTAGGAATTCTGCTGTGGCTGAGACCGATTAACCCATGCAGTTGGGTTGTGGGTGCCTGTCCCCAGAAGAGCGCCTCCAGTGGAGACAATGAGGCCTGTGTCTGTACTGTGGAGCACCCGGCCATCATCTACAGACTTGCCCAGTCCATCTGGGAAACCTCCCAGCCTAAGTTCAGTTGGGGTCCTGAACTTGGGCGATTCGTCCCTGGCTCCTCAACTATCCTTGCCTGTTACTATTGTCTGGGACACTTGATCGTTTCCTGTCCTTGGCTCTGGTGGACTCCAGAGCAGATGGTAATTTTATCCTTAGAGACCTGGTTCAACTCTTGGGTATCAAAACCCGTCTTCTCGAGACTTCCTTGTGCATTGCTTCAATCTATGGAGAACCGTTACCTGGTCGAGTCTTCTTAATCACAGAGCCAGTTCGACTTCTTACTGGTGTAAGAATTTGAACTGTTGGTTCTAGAGAAGTCCATTCACCCTGTAGTTCTGGAACTACCTTGGCATCGTCACTCTCCCCAATTTGATTGGGGGTCTCTGCGCTGACAGAATGGGGCTCTGCCTCTCATCAGACTTGTCTTCAGAAAGTGGCGCCCCCACCAGTAGTTCCTCTGGCGACCACTTCCTCAGGCATACCTGCTCCTACGCAGACTTCGCAGACATGTTCTTGAAGCAGAAGGCGGACCTCCTACCTCCTCTTTGGAAATTTGACTGTCCTGTCAATCTTCTGCCTGGAACCATACCCCTCCAAGTGCGTACCTATCCGCTGTCACTTCCTGAGACCAAGGCCATGATGGAATACATCCAGGAGAATCTTGCAAAGGAGTTCATTCACCCCTCTACCTCCCCTGCTGGCGCAGGGTTCTTTTTCGTCATGAAGAAGGACAGATCTTTAAAACCGTTTATCAACTACCGTGGTCTGAATGCGATCACTCTCAAGGACAAGTACCCTCTGCACTTGATATCTGAATTGTTTGATCAGCTGCACAGAGCCTCTATCTTCACCAAGTTATACTTACGCAGAGCATATAACTTGGTGCGTATCTGCCCTGATGACATCTGGAAGATGGCTTTCAACACCAGAGATGGACATTACAAATATTTAGTGATGCCCTTCGGCCTTTGTTACACACCTGCGGTTTTCCAGAAAATGATTAATGAAATATTCAGGGATCATTTGTACATCAAAGTTGTGGTGTACCTGGATGACATTCTTATCTTCTCCAAGGACCTGGCCACGCACCGTACCAATGTTTGTACTATACTTCAACGTCTTCGGGAGAACCATCTGTTTGCGAAATTGGCCAAGTGCCTGTTTGAAAAATCCAGCTTGCCCTTTCTGGGGTACATAATCTCCCAACAAGTATTCTCAATGAATCCTGTGAAACTAAAGGGAATCCAAGACTGGCTACAACCTGTGGGCCTGAAGGCACTTCAACGTTTTTTAGGATTCACGAATTACTACCGCCACCTTATACCGCGCTACTCTCCATTGGCGGCTCCTCTTACATCTCTAACCCGTAAGGGCCAGGACACCTGAAACTGGACCCCGGAGGCTATTTCCACCTTTCTTCACCTCAAAGAGGCTTTTTTAACTGGATCCTGTCTCCATTATCCGGACCCGAATCGCCCTTTCCTGGTTGAGGTAGATGCCTCCACAATTGGAGTGGGGGTGGTCCTGAACCAATGCTCTGCTTTCAGATCCATGGTCCCGTGTTCCTTCTACTCATGCAAATTCTCTGCTGCAGAACAAAATTACAGCATTGGAGACTGCGAGTTACACGCCATCAAGCTGGCTTTGGAGGAATGGCACCCTTGGCTAGAGGGTGCCCAACATAAATTTACAGTGTTCACAGATCATAAAAACTTGGAACACTTGAGCCAAGCCCAATGTTTCAACGCCCATCAAGCCCGATGGGCTCTGTTCTTTTCCAGATTTAACTTTGAGCTTCGCTACCGCCCAGCAGAGAAAAATCTCCGGGCAGATGCCCTGTCTCGCTCATTTGAACCTGAAGACAAACCCGATGAACCCGGTCATATTATTGACCCAGCCTGCATTTGTCTTTCGGCTACTTATCCTGTTCCTACGGGGAAAACGGTGGTGCCCCGTTGACTCCATGAAAGAGTCCTCCGGTGGGCACATGACTCTAAGTTTGCCGGTCACCTAGGGCGACGCGAACCTTAGCACTGCTTCAGCGGTTCTTCTGGTGGCCCACTATAGTCTCTGATGCTAAAGCGTACGTCGATTCCTGCAGCACCTGCGCTCAACAGAAACTCCTGGTTGGGCGACCTTAGGGTTTACTCCAGCCACCACCAGCTCCCAAAGAACCGTGGACATATCTTTCCATGGATTTCATCGTGGACTTACCACCACCTAAAGGCCACATGGTCATATGGGTTACAATTGACTGATTCTCCAAAATGGCCCATTTTGTTCCACTACCGAGCCTACCATCTGCACCCAAATTGGCACACCTGTACTTTCAACACATCTTCTGACTACACAGCTTACCCAAGGACATTGTTTCTGAAAGAGGCCCACAATTCATCGCCAGATATTGGCGCACCCTTTGTAAAAGGTTTGGCATTAACATCAGTTTAACAACAGCATACCATCCTCAAGCCAATGGACGAGCTGAGCATACAAGCCGCTCCTTGAAGTCCTTCCTCCGTTCATATATAAACGATTGTCAGGACAATTGGTCGGAGCTTCTTCCTTGAGCGGAGTTCTCCCACAACTCCCACATTGTCACTGCCACGGGTACGTCGCCCTTTTCCATCGTTTACGGGAAACAACCGCGACCACCGCTGCCCATACCATTGTCAGTGCCTTCTCCTGCTGCGCAAGCTACTGCCGATGCCCTCAAAGCACTTTGGAACCAGACGAATCTTCGCTTTTGCCAAGCTGCTTCCTGGGTCAAAAGATCTGCTGACAGCCATCGACACTCAGCCCCTGAATTCCTTCCTGGCCAGAAAGTCTGGTTAAGCACCCATTATATTTGACTCAAGATACCTTCTCAGAGGTTTACACCAAGGTATATTGGACCTTTTCCAATCATTCGTTGTGTCAGACCGGTAACCTACCAACTCCAGCTGCTGCCTACATTGGGAATCCACAATACATTTCACATATCACTCCTAAAACCTGTGGTCCTATCCTGGCCTTCACTAAAGGCTCCTGCACCTCCTCCGCTGGTCGTGGAGACCAACACCACTTATAAGGTCTACGAAGTCCTTGATGTCCGCCGTAGGGGCCACCGGTGGGAATACCTCCTTTCCTGGGAGGGTTACTGCCCTGAAGAAAATTTGTGGGAGCCAGCCTGTAACATACTGGATAAGAAACTCCTCCTCCAGTTTCATCGTGCCCATCCGGGCAAACTCAGACCTCCAAGGGGGAGGTGTAGGGGGGTACTGTTACATGCGCCAGCCATGCCAGACCCATGGCTCGGCCCCCTCACCTCTTTCAAAGTGCTCCAGCACCTGGGCCCTTGTCTCTGGCAGCTGTGGGCTGCCGGCTCTGTCCTCGGGCTGCCCCTGGGGCATCTGGCTCTGCTGCAGTTCCTGATGTTCCGCGTCAGGCCTCTCCGCGTGGCCCATGGAGAGACGCCATCCCGATCAGCGCCGTGCCCCTTCCTAGGCGCGCACGCACAGCTGATCCTTTCATAGGGCCCACGGTGGTAACCTGGCCACGGCCCTGGATGATGACGTTGGCAGAGCTCCGGTATATAAGCCCGGGCTCCGCTCTCGCAAATCGCCTTTGCAACAGGTCCCCTTGCTAGTCGAGTGCTTGTTGTTTCTTCTGTTTCTGGTTCCTGATCCTGATTGCCTTTGTTTCTGTTTCCTTGTTCCTGAGTTCCTGTTCCTTCGTCTCTCCTTCGGATTGCTAACGCGGTTGGGCCTCTGCATTGCCTGACTACTCCTTTGCCTCTCTCCAGCCCCGGACCTCTGCATTGCCTGACTACTCCGTTGCCTCTCTCCAGCCCTGGACCTCTGCATTGCCTGGCCATGCCGTTGCTTCCCTCCAGCCCTGGACTTCTGCTTCGTCTGACCATCCTTTGACTCTCTCCTCGTCCAGACTTCAGCCTTGCTTGCCACTGCTTCCAGACTGCCACCAGCCCTGAATCCAGCTTGCCTAAAGATCCCTCTTCAGCTTTTGTCCTGGACGTGGTTCATTCAGGATGCGGCCTGCTCTTGCTCGGGTGCCCTCTGTCAGACTGTGTTCCTATTGGCGCCCGGGTCTCTGGGACTCCGCTTCGTCCAGTACAGACTGATACCTACATTAGTTGCTGCCTCTGGGCTGACCTCGATCCACCCATCGACAACCACTGACGGAGGCCACCTAAGTCCAGCCGGCCCCGGCACCCAAAGGCTCAACCCATGGGGAATGAGGGTTGGTATTGGTGAAGCGCCAGTCAGCCTCCGTCCGTCATCCCTCTCTGCCTGCCGATGGTGGGGACCCGTAGGATCTCTCCTATGGGTAGTATCAACCTACCTTGGCCCAAGGGTCCACCTCCGGCATAACAAAATGTAAGGTTAAGCCAGCAAGAAAATAGCTGTAGCCAATCAGTCCTTGCCAATACTGTGTATCCAAAAATGTGCAAGAATCCCTTGTACTAACAATTTAAAATCATTATCAAAATGATAGCAAAGAAAAAACTGATATGAACATACTGCAATAATTATCATTAAGAGAAGACTATAGTGTTTCGTAATGTTTGTAAAATTACTTGTAGGGATGTGTATTTGATTGAAATTAATGGATAAAACACAACAAATGAGTCCATTTTCATTTCATTCATGGAGCCCCAAAACAAATTGAGGGGTCCCACAAATGAAACAAAAATATTTATCTCATTCGCTTATGTTTCTCATTCAAGTGTATGGTCCATTCAATTTTGGCTGAGCAAAAAACAAGTGGTAACAATAGCAGTCAACTCTTGCCTGTGTGATCTCACAGCCTTGTCAGATTTGAGTCAGGACAAGTTGACAATGAAATCACATACAAGACAAACCAGAATGGAGCATCTTTCTAAACTAGCCTACAGCTATTATCTGGATCAAGTGACCCTGACATCCTCCCACTGTAAAGTCTAACATGTGCAAGCAGCAGTCTGTATTTCCTCTCTAGCTCTTGGCAGAGAAAGATGTACAAGTAGAAGCTCTCACAGAGTTTTAAAAATCTTACAGACTTTTGGATTTTTCATTAGTAAAGGGCTACTTCCATCTTCTCTGTGCTGAAAATGTCTCACTCACTATGCCAGAAGGAGGTAATGCACTGATTTGATTTAGATTTTTCTCTTTACTGGGGGAGGGTCAGGAGGGAGACACTGTGGAGGTTGTAACTGCAGCAGTGCTAGTAATTTTTTTGTCTGTCTGGACATCAATGAGGTGAACAGTGCACTCTGAAGACGAGAGTATAACCAGGCTGTCAGTCTTTATTTGTTTTGTTAGTGTTTAATAGATTTTTTTGTGTGTGGAATATGTCAGCATTAGTGAACACAGCACAGCACACATGCACTGTATAGGTGTCTTTGTGTATATGTGACAGACAGTTCTCCATACAGTGAGTATCAATAAATAAATAAAGTGCTCATTTACTAAGCATTTTTCCATAGACAAAGAATGGGAGAAAAGCCTTAGAAAATCAGGACCTTAGCTTATAATCCTCGAGTAAGCAGTGCCCTTCAACAAATTCCATCATGTCAGGAAAAGGAAGAGCAAAATTATGGAAGCAAAATTGATGGAATAAAGGAATTGATGCAGAGGTAGCACAGCAAAATAGCAGTAATAATAATAAAAAAAAAGGCAGTTCTGCCTCAAAATTCAAGAGAGATTTTTTTAGCCACAGAGTGGCAGAACAGGAAGGTTGCTCAAGGCAGAAGAATTTGAAATTTGGAGAGCATGTGCCATCGCTGCCTGTTCCTCTTCCTCTTGTTTTGGAACAGAAGGAATAGCTGGGAGAGTCATCCAAGACTGGCAGTATCAGGGCAAAGGCACAGACAGAGGCAGAAAAAGTACAATAGCTAAAACCAGCAGCACATTCCTCTATGCTTCCTGCTTCTAATATACTAAAGACATTATTTTCACCAACTGATTCAGAGGAAGAATCCTGTCTGGGATTCTGAGTCAGAAAATATTGAAGAGCTAGTAGCCAAAAGAAATTTGGGAAATTTAGTCAGTAACGTCTTAGCCACCAGTGAGGTGAAGGGGAGAGAGAGAGGATACTGATGATGTTGAGATCAACACCTAAGAAGAGCAGGCAGCACAAGTAGAGCATGTAAGTGATGCTCCTGGCATTTTTCCTCAGGGTACACCCTCAACCTCAACTCTAGTGCCAGCATCAGCAACCTAGAATATATGAACATAAGAAATGCCATACTGGGTCAGACCAAGGGTCCATCAAGCCTAGAATCCTGTTTCCAACAGTGGCCAATCCAAATCATAAGTACCTGGCAAGTAGCCAAACATTAAATACATCTCAAGCTATTATTGCTACTTAATTAATAACAGTTTATGGATTTTTCCTCTAGGAATTTATCCAAACCTTTTTTAAACACAGTTACACTAACTGCTGTAACCTCATCCTCTGGCAATGAATTCCAAAGCTTAACTATGTGCTGAGTGAAAAAGAATGCTCTTCAGTTTGTTTTAAATGAGCTACTTGCTAACTTCATGGAGTTCCCCCTAGTCCTTCTATTATCTGAGAAAGTAAATAATTGATTTACATTAACTTTTTCAAGTCCTTTCATGATTTTTTAGACCTCTATCATATCCCCCCCCCCTCAGTCGTCTCTTCTCCAAACTGAACAGCCCTAACTTCCTTAGCCTTACCTCATAGGGCACCCATTCCATGTCACTTATCATTTTGGCTGCCCTTCTCTGCTATTTCTCCAGTGCAACTATATCTTTATTGAGATGCGGTGAGGAGAATTGCACACAGTATTCAAAATGCAGTCTTACCATGGAGCGATACAGAGGCATTATGACATCCATCATTTTATTTGCCATTCTCTTAATTCCTAACATTCTGCTTGCTTTTTTTATCGCCACAGCACACTGAGCCGACAATTTCAATGTATTATCCATTATGATGCCTAGATCTCTTTCCTGGGTGGTAATCCCTAAGGTAGAACCTAACATTGTATAACTACAGCAAGGGTAATATTTCCCTATATGCATCATTTTGCACATGTCCATGTTAAATTTCATCTGCCCTTTTGAAGCCCAATTTTACAACTTGCAAGGTCCTCTGGCAATTTATCATAATCCACTTGAGATTTAACAATTCTGCCTAATTTTGTGTCATCTGCAAATTTGATCAGATAATTTATAAATATATTAAAAAGCACCAGTCCACGTTCAGATCCCTGAGACACACCACTGTTTACCTTTTTCCAGTGTGAAAATAGACCATTTAATCCTACTCTATGTTTCCTGTCTTTTAACCAGCTTGCAATCCACAAAAGGACATTGCCTCCTATCCCATGACTTTTTAGTTTTCTTAGAAGCCTCTCATGTGGGACTTTGTCAAACGCCTTCTGAAAATCCAAATACACCACACATCTACCGGTTCACCTTTGTCCACATGTTTATTTACCCCTTCAAAAAATGTAGATTTTATTCTTTATAACAGTTGCCATGATTTTTCCTGGCACTGAAGTCAGGCTCACTAATCTATAGTTTCCCGGCTCACCCCTAGAGTCCTTTCTAAATATCAGGGTTACATTGGTATAACGGATGATTTTAATGATAGGTTGCAAACTAATTGAAATAGGTTTGAAATTTCATTTTTTAGTTCTTTCACAACCCTGGGGTGTATGCCACTTGGTCCAGGTGATTCACTACTCTTCATTTTGTCATTCTGGCCCACTATATCTTCCAGGTTCACTGTGATTTGGTTCAGTTCATCTGAATCATCACCCTTGAAAACTGTCTCCGGAACAGGTATTTCCCCAACATCCTCTTCAGTAAACATTGCAGCAAAGAAATCGTTTAATCTTTCCGCGATGGCCTTATCTTCTCTAAGTGCCCCTTTAACCCCTCGATCATCTAATGGTCCAAAAGACTCCCTCGCAGGCTTTCTGCTTCGGATATACTTTAAAAAGATTTTATTGTGAGATTTTGCCTCTATGGCCAATTTCTTTTCAAATTCTCTCTTAGCCTGTCTTATCAATGTCTTATATTTAACTTGCCAATACTTATGCTTAATCCTATTTTCTTCTGATGGATCCTTCTTCCAATTTTTGAATGAAGATCTTTTGACTAAGAATGTAGAGAAGAGCTTGAAAAAGACATCCCTGATCTGGAAGCACCTTAAAGTGAGAGAGGACCGTGTTTTGCTCAGTGTATTCAATGTAGCAAGGATATCAATCGAGGGAAGCAAGTTGGTCATCTGAATACCACTGGTATTCAGAATCACCTGTAGAAGCCTGACCAATTAGAAGTCATCAGTTGGGGGTGGCACAAAAGCCTGGGGACACCATCTGCAACATATAATAAAAGCCAGAGGACAAGGGGAGGGCCTTTCCCCAAGCTAATCCCCCAGCTCCTTCCAGACCAGCAGTCCCCAGCCATGTGTCTGAAGCAGCAACCCACCATAGAGGAAATGGGTGGTATCAGGGCCGCCATCAGGAATTTTGAGGCCCCATACTGTCTGACGCGGCGGTGACGTCACAGCCGCGTCAGACAGTGAATGCTGGCAGGACAGAGCGCGCGGACGAGTCTCTGTCTGCGGTGCTCTGTAAATCAATGCTATGTGTGTCTAAAAGACACGCATAGCATTGATTCTCTCCCTTCTCTGGGGCCCGCACCCAGGGCCGGCTCCAGGTTTCAGTAGGCCCCTGGGCGACAGACTGTCGGAGAGAGCTTCAGTGGGCCTCTTTGCCATGAACTAATACATCCCCCAAGCGCACCTGCCGCCTGGCGGCTGCGGGCCCCCATATGTGGCAGTAGATCCTGGGGCCCCATACTGCAGGCCCAAGAATACTGCCCTGATGGCGGCCCTGGGTGGTATTCTGTAGCACTGTCCAAGGGCAAAAGTCAAGCAGCATCTAAAGTAGTAATGAGGGCATCAGGGAGATGATTGCCCTTGATAACCAATAAAGTGAAGAACGTGAGGTTTAAGAATCTGCTGCATGTGTTAATCCCCAATTACAAATCCCCTCTATGACTACATTTAGAAGGACGGTCATCCCCATCCTATACAAACAGTGCCATAGTCACATTCAGGTATAGCTGGCTGAGTCTGAAGGGAGTAGAATGCAATTCACCAGCAATATCTGGACCAGCACGAATGCTACATGTTTACCTCTCCCCAACAGCACACGGGTGGGACCTGGCTGAAGCAGGAACTGGCAGCAGCTCTAGTGGGGACAGAGCATCAAGGTGTAGGTGAGCTTTACTGCACATCCAATTGATGAATAGGCTCCATACCTTGTGCAATATTCTATCAGCCATAAAAAAGATGCTGGAGGGTTGGCAGCTAGACTGGAAAGGCAGGTTTTTTTGTGGTGCAAAAATGGTAATGGCAATAGAAAATGGGGGTTTTCAGGATATCCATTGCTTTGCACACTTGCTGCACCTGACCTGGCCTGGGACTGGAGCCCAATAACCATGGAAATCTTTCCCTGAAGGACCTGATAGTCAGCTGCAGGAAAATAGCAGGGTATTTCCATCAAACCATGAAGACAAGCAACTTCTTAATGAGAAGCAGGAAGAATTGGGGATGCCTAACAAGCATGTGATTCAAGATGCTGGCATCCACTGGAATTCTACCTATATGATGCTACAGACATCTCTTCATGATCTGTCTCTGGAAACAGAGCTAGGTCTGCATTGCCCCCTGGGGCATCATGATTGGGTAGTGATGAAGCAGATGGTACAAATCCTGAAGCCCTTCAAGGATGCTAAAGAAGAACTGAATTCCAGAAGTGTCACCCTCAGTGGGGTTATCCCTATATAAATATTTTGGAGGAAAAGTTAGAGGGCTTCCCTGTGCCAGAGGGAATTGAAGCATAGTTGTTACAGTTTCTGGACTCCTTGCTGCAGCAGAGGGAAGAGAGACTGAAATCACTCATAGAAAACAATACATACCTACTTGCTACACTTTCTGATCCACCGGTGAAAGGGAGCCTCGCCCTCCAGTCTCAGTATCTCACATTTATGAAGGAGATGCTGGTAGTTAGGGTGTGTGAAAAGGAGCACCAGAGGCAGAAGCGCAGTTGGGATGTAGCAGAGGAAAGCACGGCCACCTCAAACAGTAATGCAAACAGGATTAGCAGCCTGTCAGCTACCATTTCCTCCTCTATCTCAATATGCCAAAGCCACGCTGCCCACAAAGAACCATCTCTTCTGATACAAGGCATAACTAAAGTAGTTAGCAAAAAAGACCCTTGGCCCACCCCAGTAACGGAGACTGCAGTAGAAATTTTTGTAAAATACTATCTCACAGAGCCCATCGAGGAAATGGACACAGGTGCACTGGCATATTGGGCACACAAGCCTGCAGTCTGGCCAGACATAGCCAATGTGACTTAACAATATCTTTGCTGCTCACCAATCAGCATGCCCAGTGAATGGGTTTTCTCAATGAGAGGGACATTATGAGCTCTCATCACTCAAGGTTGGTGCCAGATGGAAAAGCTGATCTTTTTGAATACCAATCTGCCTTTGCTTGATTTTACAGAATTTTCATGCAACTAGTAAGATTACTGAAAGCACCTTGAAGGACCTGCTGCCACTTTGCCTATGTCCCAGAAGTACCATCTTAGGGGTCTTGCTGCCACATGCCTACCTGACATGTCCTAGATGTTCTACCTTAGGAATCTTGCTGCTACCACTCTCCCTACCTGCCATACCCCTGACATACCACCTTGGGAATCATGCTGTTTATATTCCTTCCTTTCTTTTCTATGATGTACCAGCATGGGAGTTTTGGTGCATCTGTGTTGTTTGCTGTTTGGATTGCAGCCTAAGTCTCCCACCCTGTTTGTTTGTTTGTTAGTTATACTGGACTGTTTTGTCCCCAGAACAAAAATATAAAAAAAGAAAAAATTACAAGTTTTTCCTCCCACCCCACCTCTTTTATGGTTTCCCATGTTGCTGTCAAGACTTGTCTAATCCTTTGTGCTGTTGTGATTCCCTGCATTGCATGCTTTGGTGATTTAGACACCTTTGTGCTGTTTGTGATAGACTGTACATGCCTTGGGGGTTTAGACATCTTTGAGCCATTTGAGATTGCCATACTGTTGTCCTTGTGGGCTTTGACTTTCTGCTGTTTGAGATTCCCCATATTGTATGCCTTTGGAGCTTTGACATTTGTGCTTTCTGTGATTCCTCACACTGTAATATGTGACTCTATGCACTGTAAGCATTGGTGGCTTTGATACATTTTTGCTGTTTGGAATTCCCAACACTATGTCTTAAGGGTCTGTGCTTGTGGCCACTGCCACTCCAAGCTAGTATTGGTACCTTAGGTACTTCCTCCACTGCTCCTTCCAAATTCCCTTTTCTTACAGTACTTGCCAAATCTTAGTCTTGCCCTAGCCATCTGCTACTAGGGTGTTTCCTCTGTTACTCAAGCTGTCTTCTTGTTGCTTTCCAAATTCTCTTCCTCTACAGTAATTACTAATTATTGTTCTTGCCCTGGCCATCCAGTGCTTTACCCATCCAGTTATCTTTAATGATTTCATGATTTCTTGGACATTTTCTCCAAACTCCATTCTCTTATGGTTCTTGCAATTATTGGTCTCATCCTGTATTTAGCCTTCAAATGGATTATACCACATCAAAAGGCAAGGGATGCAAAAGTGCAACATCCAGAACCACCAAGACTGCATTCCTTCATGATTATTGCTTCTGAGGTAATGGAGGCAATATTTGCAAAAATTGATTTGGGACAAGAATCATGTCCTGGATTCCCTGAATCACAGGCTATTAAATGCTAGTGGTGCCTCTAGTCAATAGTATATTGGCCTCTAGTGAAGACCAAGCCCTAACAGCCAGCCCCTTTGGAAATTATACCAGGCCTCCTCTAGCTTCTCCCTGCCTAAGGCTTTCTATCATTTTGGTTTGTGCCTTTTGCCCCTCATTTGGAACTTGGGGTCTTTATGCCACTCTTTCACTTGGTACCACTGTGCCCTTCTTGTACAGCCTTGAGGGATTCATGCCACTGTTGGTGCCATTTGCCCTACTTTTGCAGCCTTAGAGCGATCTGACCAGTCTTACTGCTGCTTTGCTTCTCTAACAGTGCCTTGGAGAATTCCTGCCACTGCTGCTACTAGTTTGCTCCATTGTGGGTCCTTAGGCTATTCATGCCAATTTTGGTACCACATTGACATAGCCTTGATTTATTACTATGCCTTCACTTTTCTGATGAGGTCTACCCACTAGTTTCATTAGAAATTTTAAAAAAATCCCAATTTGGGAGCCTACATTGCTTCCCCCATTGACTTTAATGGTAAATGAATGAACAAATAAAATGAAAGTATTTTTGTTTGAAACTAATGAAGTGAATGAAGGTGCTTACATAATGAATGAATGAACTAAAACAAAAATGTTTCCTCTGCACATTCCTAGTTACTTGTGTTAATTAAGAGAAGTAACAGTCCATACTGGTTAGAGTAAAACTTTGTTTTCATAGATTTTATCATTTAATAACTTCAGCCAATATATTTGTTCTTACTCTGTAGCTAAACTTTATTTATATCACCTAGCAAGGAATGTGCATATATGAAGATATTTATAAATGTAACAAATTAATCTATGAAATGACTTAGTGCTTGTTAATCTTATCTACCCTGACTTTTTTGGCTGAATTACTCATTTTTAGTTGATTAATGCAAGTTGGAGAAAACTCAAACATCCACTGAAATCTTAGCATTTATTTTTTAACAAACATTTCTTTCCTTGGCAATTTGCCACACCTGCTATTTGATAAGTCAGTCATTAGGAGGCAGCAGATGGCTCAAAAACATATGCAGTCAAAAACATAAGCAATCGCTCCAAGTTAAGAAAAAAAAAGTCTTAAAACCTTCAAGCCGGAAAACAGAGAGCCATGGAAGACTTCTGTCCCAGTAGTTCTGACCAGCTCGTTAATGGCTGTCAGACAGAATACAAGCAATGCCCTTTGTTGAATAATCTGGGATATTATGGCTCATCATTTCTCGAAGGCTAAATTAACAGTACATAATTTTGGTTCTGAAATCGCTATTGTCTTTAGCCGGCACAACAAGAATAAAAGTGAATTACAGCACATAATGGCCGCCTTCCTGCTGAGTCAGCATATTATTCTACGCCACTCAAACACAGATTTAGTGTAATTGCTAGCCCAGAAAGCGCCCACTCAGCATGCTACTTCATGTATGTCATCTCCCCCGAAATGAAGTAGGATTTGCAGAAACTGGAACTAGTCAAGGCTTCCAAATAAACTGCTTATTTCCAGAGTAAGCAGCACATCATCAATGTCATGCCTTATAACGCAAAAATGTTTTTCACTAAAGGATTAGTTTTACTATCATGAATGTACCATAGTAGTTTGGGCTTTATGGGGTGAATTTTCAAAGCCACTGGTGCTCAAAAAAACAGGGGTGTAAATGGCTCATTATAAAATTGTCCAGGACATCTGCCCCTAAAAGTATGTGCATAGCCTAATTTCATGCACAATAAACAGGGCATTCTGGGGGGTGGAGTTGGGGCGGAGTTTGGATTTATGCGCACTGTAAAAAGTATGCACGTAAATTTGCACACACAAGTTCTATCCAGCAAAGAGCAGGGTGTGACCTTGTGCAGGTAAGATTATGAGTACCATGTTGCCCAATCGTCAAAGCGAATTTCTTCATATAAGTTTGCTTTTAAAAACGGGTGTAACTTACTCTTAGTACAGCTGCATAAGTTGCCCACAGTGTTATAAAAGTATCCTCTTTATGCATCTATGCTTAAATATTTTCCTCCAAAGAGCAACGCACTGTATCTACAATCTCCTCTTTTAAATGTGTGACAGCTTGACATAAAACTGTTATTTAGTACAAACAAACTGTCACCGAGAAACTAAATTAATATTAAGGATACACACACACAGAGACAATAATTCAAATCTACTGATGCAGTCTTCTGCTGTTTTGCATGGCTTCAATACATCATTTTTTTCCCCTCAAATTACTCCTCTTTATCAATTCACTTATTGTTTAAGTCATAAAAACTACCAAAACAAAACAGTATTAAGGCAAACTGTTACTATTACTGATCCACGTAGATGGACTTCATTAGTTTTACACTGAAAGCAAGTGCTAGAACAATGCTTAAAAGCAATATTTTGGTACATTTGTAATTCATTCTGCAGGTGCATAATTCCAGACTTTATCAAACCCAAACGGAGCATTACTAAAGAAAATAAAGCCAGAACCAGAACAGATTGACTTACCCATCAGACATCGATGCTATTCTTCCCTTTCAAGTAAACCAAGATTACTACCACTAGCAAATCTGGTAAGCACAAAAAAAGGAAACCAAAAAGAACCCATATTAGTACACTAAAAGTCTCTTTCTTTTTCTAAAGCACCTCCATCAGTAGTTCTTGTAGAAAGAGGTAAAAATTGCAGAGCAAACAGCAAGAAGCAGTTCTGTCCAAAACATCCACGCATCTCAAACTTTAGCAGCAAATGAGCAAAAAATCCCAAGGACAGCATCGCACCAATTAAAGTTGTCACTACAGATGACTGGATCTCCATAATACAGATTGCTTTAAAGTATAATCCACAATTACTGGGCTTTCTTTTTTCTCTCTCTCTCTTTCTCTCTCCATTCATTTCATTCACATATTTGCTTCCTAGAAAATGCCCGTAGGATTGTTCTTCCCTGTCCTCTGTCGGGCCCAGCTTTCAAATGTGTTTCAGCCTCTCAACACAGGCTGCTTTCACTGCATTTAGCGTCCCACCAAGGCCCATCTTTCAAAGCTACGGAGTCTCTCTCTTTTTTTCCCCTTTAGCCCAGCTCACAAAAGAAGAGTATTTTGTAAATTACCAACTCGTTCAGATCAACAAAAGGTACTTTCATAGAAAGCCCCATTTGATTTTGCTCAAATTTGATTACAAGGATGGAGAAAAGGAAAGGAAGTCGGAAAGAAAAACCCCAGATGGCTTTTCCATTCATCTCAGTGAATGAGCTTTATCTGTGCCTTTTGAAACTGTAGCAGTGGAAAAGCATTTCTGTTGGCTTATAAAACTTGACAAAAATTATTGGTTTGCTATTTCTCGTGTAACTGCCATTGGGAAACTGGATGAAAAGACTTTTTTTTTTTTTTTTTTTCATGGGATCGCCTGCTTGGATCAAAATAATGGAGATTAGGTATTTCATTATAAATTACAGTGGGATATAGAGCAGGCTGTCATATTAATAGCAACCTGCTCATGGCCTTCAATGGTAACTATTCTGCTAGACAAAGGATCAAGGAGGTTGTCTATTGAACTTGTACTGCAGGCCTGATCAATTTTCTATCATACTGGCAAAAAAAAAAAAAAAAGGTGAGGTGGCTAACAAAGGAATTCACATACTAGTGACCACAGAAAATGACTGATAAAACAATTTAGAAAAGCAAAATATATGCTCAAATTAGAGATAATAAACTCTAGAAAGAAGTAGGAGTGCAAGAGAGAGAAAGAGACACAACAGCAATGGTCTATAATTGTCCTTTCTCTTCCTGGCCCAGTGGACACATTAAAAGCTACTTGTTCTCAGCTGCAGATAATTGCAATGTTTGGCTTGCAAGGTGCTGTCTTAAACCCCTTCTCTACACCGTCTTCTGTCATGCTTCCAATAATTTCATTCTCTAAGAGCAACAGCAGAAGGGGGAAGGCACCATTCTTATGTTACAGTTGTATTACTGCGTTATAGAAGTTCTGGAAAATGTACAGCATTACAAATCAAGCTAAGCACAAAGATGTCGTTCATTATTCTCATCTGTTGTGCATTGTCGGGTAAAGTGTATTGTTTAAGTGGGAGGTTTTCTACTTTACAAAGCTATGTCTCATTAGACAAAGAGTACCAGAAGTTTCTTAAGCCTGCAAATAGCTCTGTGTACAGCCCATGAGCTTATTTTTATTTGTCCTTCCAAGTGCCATTGCTGCTTACTGATTGTGCTAATAAAAATGGTGACTATGAAACAGGGGATATGCTGTCATTTTTGAAACATGAAAACACCACGATTTCCTGTTGTGCCACTTCCTTTGCAAAACTACACAAAAACATAATGAAATTCTTTCAAGTGCACAATATTTGCGCTTTTTGAATGTTGTAAAAAGAACAGCAGCATGCACCAAACACTAAAGGCCACATTTTCAAATGACCAAGCGCGTAAAAATCAGAACTTAAGCAGGTGGACGGGGCCCTGCACGCACCTAAGTCCCGATACATGCACAAGTGCCGGGCCCTGAAAAAGGAATGAGCCGGGGTGGGGTGTGGTCTGGGCGGGGAGGGATGGAGGCCGGACAGGGGAGCAGTAAATATTACAACAAAACAAACGTAAGTCGATAGGAAGTTTTTAGGGGGTGGGGAGTAGAGAGGAAGAGGGGAAGAGGGGAAGAGGGAGGGACTTTAGGTAGGGGGATAGGGAAGTTCTCTCCCAGTCCGCTTCTTAATTGGAGAAGACTGGGAGGGAACTCGGGGAGGCTCAATTGTGTCACCGTACGCCCCCGGCATGCACCCCCCCCCCCCCCCCCCCCGCGCACGTTATAAAATCGGCGCGTCCATGTGCTCGCGACAGGAACTGTGCACATTGGACACGCTAGTGCTCCTTTTAAAATCTATCCCAAAATGAACAAATCAAAAATTGTATGTTTTTTAAATAAAATTAAATAAAATGAAAAAAAAAACCCTAAATGACCTTTCAGTGCTTTTTAGTATAAGAACCCATTTTACATAGAAACTGATTACAAACAAGTATTGGGATGATAAAACTAAATTTCAGTTGTTGCTGTTTTCTATCGCTACATCAGACCTGGGCAAGGGGCGGCCCGCGGGCTGAATCCAGCCCGCCTATGGTCTGTGACCGGCCCGCCCACTGCTGAGAGCAGACGGAGAATGAGGCACGCTGCCTTCCCTTGCAGAGGGAAGGCAGCAGTTCATTCTTCGCTCCCTCGCTCCCCGATTGGCCGGCCAATCGGGGAGCGAGGGAGCGGAGAATGAACTGTTTTTTTTACAGCGTCCGGTGGGGGGAAGGGAGTGACTCGAGCGAAGGCATGCTGCCCGATTGGCCGGTGCTGGGCAAGGCTTGCCCAGCACCGGCCAATCCTACATATGTCACAGTTCCGCCTTTCGTGGTCTTTTTCAGGGGTCCCCAACCACCGGTCCGCGGACCGGGACCGGGCCGTGGGAGTTTTTTCCAGTCGGCGGCGCGCGCTCCCGGTCTCTCCCGCTGCCATTGCCGCTGGGCTGTCAGCACGTTCAAGCCCAGTGGGAACGGCAGCGGTGTTAGAAGAAGCTGTGGTACCCGCGGCTGGCCTTTTCTTCTTCCCGCGCCTGCAACCCCCCTCCCGTGACCCGGAACAGGAAGTGATACACGGAGCGGTGCGCGGGAAGGAGAAAGAGCCGTGCCGTGTCGGCTGCAGCGTCAATTGAGCAATTGAAGCAGCCAGTAATCGAGAAAGGAGTCAGCAGCATGAGCCTCCCGCGGCCGATGGGATTCTTCTTTCTTGGCCTGCGGGGGCTGCTGCAGCTCCCATTTGTGCTCGAGGGGGGGGGGGGGAAGAGGAAGTGAGTAAGAGAAAGAGTGAGAAGCAGCCAGCCAGCCTGTGTGTGATTGACTGGTCAGAGAGCTGATGTGTGTGTGTATGTGAGAGACAATGAAAGTGATTGCTCAGGGAGATGACTGATGTGTATGTGAGAGTGTGAGATATTAGTCAGGGAGGTGACTGATATGTGTGTGCGTGAGAGAAAAAGCATGGAAGTGAGAAGTCTGGGTATGTGGGAAAGCATGAGCGTAAGAAGCCTGGTGTTGTGGGAGTGAGAAACCTGGGTGAGTGTGCATGCATGAGAGAGAGACTGCTTGGTAAGGTGACGGTGTGTGTGAGAGAAAAAGACTGGTGTGTGTGTGAATGTGAGAGAATGTGATTCAGGGAATGAGAAGCCTGTGCACGTGGAGAGTGAGCATGGAAATGAGAGAGACTGGTGTGGGTGTAACAGAGAGAAAGTGATTATGGGAATGAGAAGCCTGTGCATGTGAAGAGAGTGAGCATGAGAGTGAGAAACCTGGGTGTGTGTGAGACAGCATGGGAGGGAGAAGCCTGTATATCTGAAAGAGAACTTGGGAGTGGGAAGCCTGTGTGTGTGTGTATGCATGAGTGAGATCAGGTGACTGGTGTGTGTGTGTGTGTGTGTGTGTGAGAGAGAGAGAAATAAAGTGATTATGGGAATGAGAAGCCTGTGCATGTGAAGAGTGAGCATGGGAGTGAGAAACCTGGGTGTGTGTGAGACACATCATGGGAGGGAGAAGCCTGTATATCTGAAAGAGAACATGGGAGTGAGAGACTGGTGAGTGTGTGTGTGTGTGTGTGTGTGTGTGAGAGAGAGAGAGAAAGAAAGTGATTATGGGAATGAGAAGCCTGTGCATGTGGAGAGAACAAGCATGGGAGTGAGAGACTGGTCAGTGAGTGTGTGGGTGTGTGTGTGAGAGAGAGAGAGACAGAGAAAGTGATTATGAGAGTGAGAAGCCCATATATGTAAGTAGAACACGGGAGTGGGAAGCCTGTGTGTGTGTGTGTGTGTGTGTGTGTATGGCATGAGAGAAACTGTTCAGGAAGGTGACTGGTGTGTGTGTGTGCCAAAGACTGTTTGGGAGATGATTGGTGTGTGAGAGACAGAAACTAGTCATGGGGGCATGACTGGTATGGTGTGTGTTTGAGAGACATGGGCACTAAGGAAGAGGACCATAAGTATAGAGCTTAGCTTCTACTGGTGTGTGCCACGGCCTGCAGGGAAGGGGAGTAGGAGAGCTGCTGGAGGGGGTAAGTAAAGGTGGCTTTAAGTTTATTTTTCTTGACTGCCATTTTAATTGTGTGATGTCTGCTTTTTTGAAATATTTTATTGGTGTTTGGAGAATGTTTAATAGTTTTTATGAGTTTTTAATTGTTGGATGTTATTCTGTTCATAGCTGTTTTGAAACATTTATTCTGCTTATTAGTATAGTTTTACAATTATTTCTGTGTGGGGATCTATAGTGCTTGCTAGTTCTGTTTTCCTAATAAGAGGTGTATTGGTTTTTAGGACCTGATTTAATATTTGTAGTGTTGCCTTTTCATAGATAGGGTTGCTCCTGTTTGAGTGTATTCCATAATACAGGTGTAACTGTGTGCGGATTAGTTTATGTGCATTACTACAGATCCTGGGAGTATGTTAGGTCGGTTCTGTGTCTGTTACCGAGATGAGATATTTTGCTAGCATGTAAGCGTTTGTATCGGTCTTATTTGTTGTGATTTCTCAGAGGACATGCATTGGTGGTAAACTGCTGTCTTTTCATAAGTAGGGCTATTGAGAACTGAGTTAATTATATTAGTCCGGCCCTCTAAAACCATCCCAATTTCTCATGCGGCCCCATGGGAAAATTAATTGCCCACCCCTGCGCTACATGAACAACACATCCTTCAAAAGCTTCTTTTCTGAGCCAGTCTCACAGGCAGTAGCAGAGGAGAAGATCAGAGCTTGATTCAGGGTCTCCTGCGCATGGCTTTGATCTTACATTCTTTCCACAATCTCCTGCAATTTTCATATGCAAAGAACTGCTTTCCTGTTTCCCGACTTCTGCATTGTTAAATCTGTGCACACTTGAGCATATGAAAACTTTTGTCAATGCCCTTTCTACAGCATCTGTAGAGGATATTTTTGTTGCACTGTGTTTGGTCTCCTCCCACCAGCTGCCAAAAGCTAGGTAGGCAGCTTCCTCCCCTGCTGTACTTGTCTACTCTGCTTCATTCTTAAGGCAGCTGGAAGGTACCCAAATGCAGTTATTTATTTTATTTATTTATTTATTTAAAACTTTTCTATACCTACATTCATGGGAATATCACATCGGTTTACATTAAACGAGGGTAACCAATAACTTTGGAAAAAAGAAAAAAGAAGTTACCATTAACATAAGGAAGCTCAACTGGGGAGAAAGGGCTAGCGTAGCAGAGTCATGTAACTGGAGAGGAATGGTTACAGCAAAGAGGTTTAACAAATTATTTAACAAGATAAGATGTTATGAAAAATAAATGTACAGTATTTACAGATGATAAGAACCAAATTTACAATATGTACAGTATGTTCAAAATGAAGAATCGAGGGGCAATTACTTGAGTGAATTCCAGGTGGGGGGTGGATAGTTAAGGGGTAGAAAGGGTGTGGGGGGGGGCTTAGGGGGCTATGGGAGGAACTGTGCATTGGAAGGTGGCGGGGTTAAGTGAAGGCTTGTGAGAAAAGCCAAGTTTTTAGGTTTTTTTTTAAAGGTTTGTGCGCAGTGTTCTTGGCGCAGCTGTGGGGGCATAGAATTCCAAATAGTTGGTCCAACAATTGACAGGGCCCTTTTTTTTTGTAGCTATGTGATGGGTGAGTTTTGGGGGAGGGATGTGGAGGATTCCTTTATAAGCAGTTCTCGTGGGTCTGTTTGAAATGTGATAGTGTAGGGCGTTATCTAGCCATACGATGTTTTGGGTATGCAGGGTTTTATGGATGATCGTAAGAGTCTTGTGAAGGATTCTGGAGTGTATTGGGAGCCAGTGGAGATCCCTGAGTATGGGGGTTATGTGGTCTCTTCTGCGGGAATTGGTGAGGATTCTGGCCACCGCGTTTTGGAGCATTTGGAGCAGCTTGATCGAGAAGGCGGGGAGGCCTAGGAGGAGGGTGTTGCAGTAGTCTATTTTAGTGAAGAGTAAGGCCTGGAGGACCGTGCGGAAGTCATAGAGGTGTAGAAGTGGCTTAATTTTTTTAGAATGTGGAGTTTGTGAAAACATTCTTTGGTAGTGGAATTAATACATTTTTTTAGGTTTAGATTAACATGTTGGACCTTAGTTGCTAGAGATACGGGAAAAGGACTGTTACGGTCCCGGTCACGACCGGGGCCTTACCTTCCCTTCCTGGGCCTCATCGACGCAGATGTCAGTGGCGTTCCCACACAAGCACAAGCAAGAGTGGTATCTGAATAAGGAGCAAGCTAAGAGGAGGTCCAGGCAAGCTGAGGTTGGGACAGGCAGCAGAATAGTGAACATGGTCAGGGCAGGCAGCAGAACAAGCAAAATTGAGCGCAAATCCTAGTTCAGCCAGAAATCAGTCCAGGAACAAGATGAGTCAAGGCAAGTCAAGGTCCAAACTGGAGAATCAGTCCTGGGAGGAGGGAGCCAAAGACAGGGGAGCAGGAACACCAGGAGAAGACCAGACGAAGACTACAGGAACCAGGAACACAGGAACCAAGGACGTAGGAACCAGGAACACAGGAACCAATGACTCAGGAACTCAACCAGCTATTCGCAAGAGAGGAAACATGCTGCAGAGGCATCAGAGTCTGGTTCAGGCTGGCTTAAAAAGGGTGCCTTGGTGATGTCAGTGGGAGGAGCATCGTAGAGCATTTCCGCCGCAGGCTGCCGCTTGATACAGGTGTTCTGCAGGGGTCCACTCTTTCAGCCACTCTTTTCAATTTATACATGCTGCCAATATGTAAAGTTCTTACTGGATTGGGTTTAACCTACTTTATATATGCAGATGATGTTCAATTTTTGATTCCAATAACAAATTCGATAGAAGACTTATTGAAACTGTTAAGTATATATTTTCAACCATTCAACAACTATTGTCTCATTTGAAATTAGTTTTAAAACAAAACAGAGATTATTTTAAAATGTAATAGATTAAATAATGCTCAGGCAACAGAGAGAGTACTTCTGCACATGTCTCCTCCACGCCAGAGGGGGGTGGATTTCTCTGAGATGTTAGTTTGTAGGGAACAAAAATGGATTTACATTCTTAATAGCCTTGCTCCATATGGCTTGAACAACGAAATTGAATGGGGTCTTTTCACATAGTTCCGTTTTGCAGGCTCCTGTCATGTCCGATTCATTTTCACCTCTGATTGGCTGGCACTTTTTCGTGCCAAGTTTTCAGCGTTAAAGGGATCTCTGTGTTACCTTTCCTGTGCATCTCATGTGCAGAAACTTTTTCAGGTATGTCCAAACTCTTTTAGTTTAAGAAGTTTCCCATCATGATTTCTGTTTCCACACCTCTTTGTAGTTTTATTTTTTGCAGAATTGTTAAATTCATTGCTGTCCCTCCCGACGCATCCTCACAGCGAAACACGGGTTCCATGTTGGGGAATTTGTTGAAATATGATGATGTGCCTAATGTAAACTGTGGAGTTGCCATACCAACTAAAAATATTTATTACAACTATTTGACTATTCTCTCTGCACGATTCCCTTGGATTGTGAACATGAACTGGCGAGAACAGCTTTCAGCTTTGTTGAGAAGCCGATTCGAAGATGATAAATTGACCAAGAAAAAGCCGATTGTTTATGAGAAAGTTCCATTGAACATAGATGCGCTTAAACACTGACATTTTGAAGAAGTGTACATCCCCTGAGAAAAGATCCTTCGGGATCTGAAACGCGGCCACGTTGGGCTATCATTACTAAACAGATAAGTCGGTTGAATGTTCATTTTATATTTCAAATTGGGATATTAGAAGTGGTTGCTTTAGAGACAGAAGATCGACACTGCTTTAATATTAATATTTTTTTAAAAAGAATTCACGCAATACACAAAAAAAAACCAAAAAAAGTGGTTGGAGGTGGATTGTTAATGATTACAAATGAATGTATCACCCAATTGCTGGGGTAAAATAGTACGAAGTATGAAACATTTCCTTCCTTCTTAAAATTTTTTTTATAAATGTTTGAATAAACAATCAAATAAAGATAAGAAAAATTAAAGGTCAACCCATAATGGGAGGCTAGAAAATTTGAATTTAAATGTACAAGGGTTACGGTGAAATTATTCTATAAGATGTGATTCCAAGTGGAGTTTTTTGTATATTAGATTAAATAATGGACATATTAAGACATATTCAGTTGACCGACAAAATTTTAGTGTTATAGACCATGGTAGGGATTTAGGAGTTGTGATTGACAGCGAACTTAATTTGAAAAAATGTATCTCTAATCAATCAGGGATGGGTTTAACAAGTTACACATTTTAAAGAAATTAAAACCTCTTTTACATTTTAATGATTTCAGAACTGTATTGTAATCACTAATTTTTTCAAAATTGGATTATTGTAACGCGCTTTTTCTAGGTTTGCTATCGTCCTCACTTAGACCGCTTCAGTTATTGAAAAATGCAGCAGCCAGAGTTCTAACAGGGATAAAAAAATATGATCATATTACCCCAATACTGAGAGAACTGCATTGGCTCCCCATTAAATATAGAGTTCAATATAAAGTATTATGTCTAATTCACAAATCTTAGAATAATAAGAATATTGAATGGTTATGCATCACTGCATATACATGTTCCACAAAGAAACCTCCAGTCAGGAAACAAAGGCCTTTTAACTATTCCATCTCTAAAAACTGCATGACTGAATAAAGTGAGAGAGCTCTTTACCTCTGACTGGGCCGAAATTATGGAACTCTATACCAATGGAGTTAAAATTAGAAACGAGTTTTTTATCTTTAAAAAAAAATCTTAAAACATGGCTTTTTAAATAAGTGTTTGGAGAAGAAAGAGAGAGTAATACATAGCTGAATATTAATTGGTATTGTTGATTTTATTGAAATTTTATATTTTATGCTGTTTTTTAAATTGAAGTATTTTATATTGTTGTAAATCGGTATGATTGTCCCAGAATACCGGTATATAAAATAAATAAATAAGAAATAAGAATTGGGCACTGCGCGCACCTAGGGACATCCACACAGCTGAGCAGCATCAACCGCATGGCATGGACAGTGTTGCCCAGTGGCCAGCTGCGTCTCGGTCTGGACAGACATCTTGCCGGTGACTCCCGGCATCAGAGGTAAGGACGGCCGACAGCAGGGGCGGCCAGTGGTCAGCCTCACAAAACAGTACCCCCTCCCCCTTCTAGACCCCCTCCTAGGAGGCTGGGGTTTTCTGGGATGAGATGCATGGAATGCCTTTAGGAGTTCTTTGTCCAAGATGTTGGAGGTGGGTTCCCAAGTATTCTCTTCTGGGCTAAACCTTGCCAGGAGATCAAATATTCCCATCTTTTATTTCATTGACAGATGTCCAGTATCTCTCGGACTTGATAGTTCTGTTCTTCCTCAGAAGATATTCCTTGTGGTTCCAGAAGTTTTCAGGTTGGCCATGATAATACCAAGTATTTAAGAAGAGAGACATGAAATACATTGTGAATTTTCAGTGAGGTCAGAAGGCATAGTTGATAAGTCACAGGTCCTAGTTGACGGATAATTGGAAAAGGGCTGATATATCAAGGTGCAAGTTTCATAGAAGGTACCCTGAGTCGGATGTGGCAGGTACTTAACCAGACCTTGTCTCTTGGATAGGAGGTGATGTCCTTTCGTGAATTACAAACTGGTTAAAAGACAGGAAACAGTTCAAACAGAGAGTAGGATTAAATGGTCAATTTTCTCAGTGGAAAAGGGTAAACAGTGGAGTGCCTCAGGGATCTGTACTTGGACCGGTGCTTTTCAATATATATATAAATGATCTGGAAAGGAATACGACGAGTGAGGTTATCAGATTTGCGGATGATACAAAATTATTCAGAGTAGTTAAATCACAAGCAGACTGTGATACATTACAGGAGGACCTTGCAAGACTGGAAGATTGGGCATCCAAATGGCAGATGAAATTTAATGTGGACAAGTGCAAGGTGATGCATATAGGGAAAAATAACCCTTGCTGTAGTTATACGATGTTAGGTTCCATATTAGGAGCTACCACCCAGGAAAATGATCTAGGCATCATAGTGGATACTGGATAATACTTTAAAATCGTCGGCTCAGTGTGCTGCAGCAGTCAAAAAAGCAAATAGAATGTTAGGAATTATTAGGAAAGGAATGGTTAATAGAACGGAAAATGTCATAATGCCTCTGTATTGCTCCATGGTGAGACGGCACTTTGAATACTGTGTACAATTCTGGTCGCCACATCTCAAAAAAGATATAGTTGCGATGGAGAAGGAACAGAGAAGGGCAACCAAAATGATAAAGGGGATGGAACAGCTCCCCTATGAGGAAAGGCTGAAGAGGTTAGGGCTGTTCAGCTTGGAGAAGAGACAGCTGAGGGGGGATATGATAGAGGTCTTTAAGATCATGAGAGGTCTTGAACGAGTAGATGTGACTCGGTTATTTACACTTTCGAATAATAGAAGGACTAGGGGGCATTCCATGAAGTTAGCAAGTAACACATTTAAGACTAATCGGAGAAAATTCTTTTTCACTCAACCCACAATAAAGCTCTGGAATTTGTTGCCAGAGGATGTGGTTAGTGCAGTTAGTGTAGCTGGGTTCAAAAAAGGTTTGGATAAGTTCTTGGAGGAGAAGTCCATTAATGGCTATTAATCAATTATACTTAGGGAATAGCCACTGCTATTAATTGCATCAGTACCATGCTGGACTTGCAGTCTCTCTCTTAGGGGGTTATTTTCTAAAGCTTTATCGCCTGCGTTAGGGCCCTGATGCACACGATAAGGCCACATCGTATGCAAAAAGGACCTTTTCGCATGTGATGTAATGCAAATTAGGGGGAGGGGAGGAGTCGGGTGGGGAGGGGGCAGAGTCGGTGGTGGCTTCGCCACGGGGGTTAATGTTACTAACATTATCGTCGGCAGTAGCAGTGCAAAAGCCGGCAGCTGGCGCACCGTCGTGGTGCGAAGGCTGCAGGCTTTCGCAGGCCTGCCCCCCATTTTCGCAGGATTCATCATTCTGTGAAGAATGATGAATCCAGGCCTTAGATAGATCCAACACAGTGAAAATACAACCCTGTCCTAAGTGGCTGGCCAGGTCCACACAGGAAACCCTATTATTTACTATCTATATTTAAAGTATTTATGCTACTCACCCTTCTTTGGAGGGCCACAGGGAGTCCTAGTTGTTGCTGCTGCTAATGAGATTTCACTTCCCAGCAGCCTTCACTTTCAGCATTGCCAAAAAAATGATGTAAGATGCCTTGCAACATTTAAATTCTCTTCCCACTGCCAAGTGGCACTGGACAACGGTAACCAGCAGGGTTGATGTACTCAGAGGATATCTAGGGATATCACCCTTGTGGTCCTTTGGATAATTGTTCTTCTAAGTTTACTCCAGCCCCCTTCCTAACAATGATGGTCCATCATTTTGCATCAGTTCTGTTTATTATGTAATTGTGCTCTGCTTTGACTCATTCACTTAACTACATGCAATTTCTACACACCTTTATTGGTACTTATTATTCTTGTGAGGCACCCTGGGTAGGGTTCCAAATAAATAATGGAATAACTAAAATATTCTGATCTAGTATCATGGCTCTCTCACAATGGGCTTTTGCTACCTATCCTGTCCTTCCTAGCGCATTATAACTCAAAATCCTGAGGATAATCCTATAAAGAAAACTTTAGGATTACAAATTAGATCTCTGTAATACATATATGCCTATATATTTCATTCTTCAACCTTAAAGACTACAATAAAAAATATGCTAAAAAATAAAGCCAGCATGAAAAGATGGCTACTGCTATCTGTTAAGATAACCAGCTCTTCAAAAGGAAGAGCATTCTACCACAAGAGATACCCAGCAAATCCTTGGTCACCAGAAAACTGCCATTAAAAGGTGGTAAAAGAAGCAGCAAAGTCTCCAAGCAATTATAATGATGATAATAGGAAGAAGATGCTCCCATGAGACTTGTGACATCCAAACCATAACGAAATAGTAGATGACGGCAGATAAGACCAATTGGCTCTTCCAATCTGTGCTTTTTTTCTGGTCTACACTCTAAGGTATATTCCAACTGACAGACATAGACGCTTGACCACTTCTAGGATATTGCTCCTTATCCAAGCAAATTTGAGTTTTCTTCCTCTGTGATTCTCTGCCATCCTGCGTTCTTGAGCCTATCTGATCCCAGATTTAATAATGCATTGCTCTCATATTTTATCATCAAATTTTGTAATAATCTAACCAGTTACCAACAAGGACATTGCCCTAACTTCCAGTCACATATCTTTGCAGCCTTGCTTGAAGGCACCTGGCCATCACCAACCTGCTTGCATCGACCCGATTGGCTCCTGGGAAATTATAGTATCCTGGTTCACACCCAACTATTCCTTGGCCTGTAGGATCATTAGCAGGGATGTGCAATTATTTGAAATGAAATGGGAAATCTTAACTAAATTTCCCATTTCATTTCAATATTTTTAGAATGAAATGAAACAAAAATGAACACAATTTCTCTTGGGCCTCACCTCTAATCCCCCTCCTATCCACTCGCACCCAGAGCTCTCTTATCATATTTTTCCTTATGGTACAGGAATGATTCCAGATTGCTCCTGCCCCACTGAAGGTATGCTTAGAAATGATGCCAGTAAATCCAGGTTAACACATTGTTCATTTTTTTCCATACAAAATGGTGCTGGCCAGGCCTAGTCCAAAGCCAGTGCCATTCTGTGTGCAGGCCCGGCACCATGGGTATGCAAACCATGCAATTGCATAGGGTGGCACACCCTTTAGGGTGGTAACAAGAGCAGGGAGAAGCCCGTGGAGTCGCTGGTGGACCCGATCCCACCGGCAGTGAAAAAGCAGGAGGCCACAGCAAAAGAGTAAGCCTGTCTGGCAGCTCCTCCTCTTGTGCTGGCCCCGCAGTATTCAACATTGCAGTGCTAGCTCTTCCTGTATTCTCATCCAACAATACATAAGATGAGAATGCAGGAAGTGCTAGCACAGCAAGTATTGAATTACCTCAGGGCCAGCACATGAAGAGGAGCCGCAGAGCAGCTGCTCTCCACAAAAAAGGCAGCCCAGGCTAGCAGCAGCAGTGGAGAAGGAATGACCTGTGGACCCTGACTTCCTGATCTGCATGTGTGTGTGAGTGAATGGGATGAGTGGGTGTGTGTATGGGACTCGGCCTGGGATGGGTATGTGTGTGAATGGGAGTCTGCCTGGGATGGGGGGGGTGTGCGTTTGCATGCACATGCATGCATGGAAGCCTTCCTGGGATGGGCAGAGAGTGTGTGTATGAGAATGGGAGCCTGCCTCGGATTTGGGTGGATATGAATGGGAACCTGCCTGGGTTGTGTGTGTGTGTGTGTGAGAGAGAGAGAGTGAGAATGGGTGCTGCAGGTAGATTCTAACTTGCCTGCAGCTGAAATGAAGATGAAGGCCTGACGCTGCTGGTAGATCCCAAAGAAGAGCTGGAGACCCCTGTGGGTTGTTTTGAGAGGGAGCATATGCACTCATGTGTGCATGTGTGTGTGTAAGAAAGAGAGGAGAAAGTTTGTGTATCCCACGCCTACTAATCCATGACAATCTCAGAGTGTCTGGAACTCAAACATGCAGGTATGAATTTTTAAAATCCTTTTTAGTTTTATTTTTCAGGTGTTATTTGATGTGTCTGCTGTTTTGAAATATTTTATTGGTGTTTGGGATATTTAAAAAAAAGATATGAGTTTTTAATTATTTGATCTTTTATTCATCAGCTTTTTTTGAAATAATATTAGTAGTATGTTTTTAGTATTATTATGTATTTATTTTATTTCTTGATTTTATTGTTTGATGTTTGAGGGTTCTGGTTTTTCATTGTTGCACTGCATAGTGTTGTGCCGGGAGGTGGACCCTTGGCCTAGTGCAGGATTGGTAGGCTCCCTGGTAGGACCCAGAGAGTGCCTGGCACCAGGAGGCAGAACACAAGAGAAGACAGAGGCTAGCTGGAGCTTCACTACTAGCAACCAGGGGTTCCCTTGGGTTGAGCCCTTGGTTACCCGGGCCACCTGGTCTTAGGTGGGCCTCACAGGATCTCCTTGTGAAAAGTCAGAGGTGTGCCCACCATGATCAAGGGTGCACAGTCGATTTTCAGATTAGAAATCTGGGGTGCCAGAGAAGGCCAGAACAGAGTCTCTGAATGTATGGCAAGGATCAAGGCCAGAGTCAAGATAGGGTAGTCAGCCAAAGCAGGGGTTAATACTAGTAGTCAGTCCGTGGAAGGTCAGCCAAAGCAGGGGCCAGGTTCCAGTGGTCAGACCGTGGGTAGTCAGTCAAAGCAAAGGTCAGGTTCCAGGCAGCAGTCAGATGTGGTCAGTGTTCAGGCAGAGGTCGGTTCCAGGCAGCATGCAGACGTGGTCGATGAAACAGGCAAAGGTCAAATCCAGGCAGCGATCAACGTAGTCAAGGAACAGGCAGAAGTCAGTACTGAGAAGACAGTCCGAGAGGTACTACCTAGGAAGACGAAGGAACAGGAGGACTCAGGAACAGAAGGACGCTGGAACAGGACTGGAATGGAACTGGAGAAGGCTGGAACGAGACTGGAGCAAAGACTGGAAACGCAGAGGCAAACTAGAAATCACTGAGTTATCGATCCTCTTGTACAGTGTTCAATCAGAGCACGCCGTGGAGCTGGGACCCGCCCCTGGCCCTTTAAGGGAACGGGCGGTACGCGCGTGCCTAGGGGCGGGGCCGACGCCACGGAGGACACTGAGCCCCGCCATGAGGCCTGGCTGGAGATGGAAGGCCCGTCGACCGCCGCTGCGGGACGCCAAGGCCTGGCTGTACTCGCAGCGGCTGCATGGGAGGACGACCCGGGACCCATGGAGGAGTCATTGAGGTGAGTAGGCCCAGGTGCGGGCCGAGCACAGACGGGACGCACAACACATAGAGAGTCTGGCTTCTTGTAGTTTCCAGTTCAGTTTTTCTCTGCACGTTTGTATTTCTACTTTATGGGTGCTCTATTCTGTATTTGGTCAGGGTCTATTTATGTTCTCCATGTGTGAATGATTTTCCTAATAGGAAGTATATTAGTATATTGGGGATTTCAGAGGGTCAAACCTATTCAGCTTTTGGTCCATAAGAATCAGATGTTCCCTCCCCGTAACCTAAGGAAAGAGAAACTCTCTGATGCCATCATGTCCAGGTTTGCTAACTTTCAATCGTCATTTTTCCAAACATTTGGAAACGCTGTTTAATATCTTTCCTGATGGCTTTCCACATGTGACTTTTATTGCCACTCTTCACTATTACAAAAACACAGAGAATATAACAGCATAAAAGGACCCATCCAGTCTGCCCAGTTTACTTCCTGCTACAGTACCACAGACACCAGTTGATCTCTGGCTTTCCTCTTAGTTCTTTATAATTAATGATCCTCTGTACTTGTTCCCTGCTTTCTTGATCTGTTATTATTACATCTCACAATAGGCCTAACACCATATGGGTTCCAAGTGTCTTGTTTTCAGGGATTTCTGGTTGACATAACAACTGTGTGTGTGGAATGGGGCAGGGGGCGTTATGCAAGGCTATAAGTGTTGCGTTCGGGCCTGCTCTTCGCCCTCGCTCCACCCTCTCTACCTCTATGGTGACTCCCTCTGGGCCTGATGGACGGCTTGCTGCCGCGGCGTCCCCAGACCGACTCGACGCTGCGGATCCGCCATGTTCCTGATGACGTAGGGTGCGTGCGCGCTCCGAAGTATGTACCAGCAAGGGCGCGAACCTCAGGGGCGTCCCCCTGTATTGACGTCATCCGCTTCCAACATAAAGGTCTTCACTTACGCCGACTATTCGAATTACCAAGGACAACGACGGTCTACTACGGATTCGTCCAAGCTACTCTGCCTCCTCGGACTTACCAGGGGTACCTGCTCCTCGGGGGCCTCGTTCTCTTTTCTCTATTTCATATTGCAGATAGGAACCAGTACTCGCTCCTCGAGGGCCTATGTTCCTGAAGACTGAAGATTCTCTACTGCCTAGAAGCTATTACAGATACAGACAATCATGAGTTGCCACAGCTCTCTCAGAGCTGTCCTTGGAGCCAGGTACTCACTCCTCGAGGGCCTAACTCTTTCCAGCTACTGAGCCTCTTTGATTCTATGTGAGATTGTCATCTACTACTGGATATGTATACAGCATACCCTGTCTACTCACTATCTATAGTCTCCTTACAGCTCAGCAACCCTGGGATCGCAGTTCCAGTATCTGAGGGACTTCAGCCCTGCCGGGCATACCAGCTCACTACTGCCACCTCTGGTGGTTCTACTAACCTGTCTAATAAAAGAACTATCTGTGTCTGTCTCCATACTCAAGCCTAGCCGGTGGTCCCTCTCAGGATATCCTCCTGGGGGCACTGTCACCTGCCATCGGCCCAAGGATTCACTTATTTACTACAGTGTGCTCACTCCTTCCACTTCAGGATCTGAGCATAACAAAGTGCTAGCTCTCATCTAGTATCTCCATCCATCATATCTCAGAACCATACAGATTGCAATGTAGCACGGAGATTATAACAGAGTGCTAACTCCTCCCCTCTGAAGAAGCAAACCTCTACAGATTGCTAACTCCTCCCTCCTGGGGAGTTCACTCATACAGATTGCTAACTCCTCCCCTCTGGGGGAGCAAACCCTGACAATAAGGTTTGCCAAGGGCATCTATTATCCTTGCACCAGCCATGGGTTCGGGAGGAGGGGGTGCAAATGAGTCTTATGGTCTGGTAACTCATTTAGTGACCAAACATTCTTGGTATTAATATCAGCAGTTTAATTCCAAAACTAATAGAAACGATTTCAAGAAAGTCAAAATCAGTATCTGCAGTACAATTTAATGCTCCTCTGTTCCCCGACACGGGGACCGTGTTTCATGGTGACCTCTTTTTTGAAACCCAGTGATGCCCCCTTGGGCCATTCCACATGTGGGAATTGTGCTGCCTGTCCAATGTCACTTACCATATCAATATTCACGCTCCGCGCTACAGGGAAAGATTATATTTTGCATCATACATCTACTTGCAGCACTGTGGGAGTCATTTACATTATTATATGCCCATGTAAATTTTTATATATTGGAAAAACTATTCACAAATTAAAGTCCAGGATCTTTGAACATTGCTCATGCATCAGGAATACTAAATTGGAAGCTTATTGGTTGGATCTTAACCGTTCCCTCAATAATCTTCAATTTTTTGTTTTAGAAGTGTCCCTGTCACCGCGTGGTGGTGATTTCTTGTATGCCGAGAGCAGTGCTGGATACTTACGCTTAAATCTTGAATCCCCTTTGCATTGAATAGGGAAATTGAGTGGTCAGCATTTAACTGCCTGTATTTAGCCCCTGTGACATCAGTAACTTCGCCCCTATGCTGTCATCGCATTGTCTTGGCATTTTTCATGCACTTTTTAGATCCTTAGGTATATCTTTCAGCCATTTCCATACACTCTTGCTTTTAAAGCCGCACACTACATTATGTCAAACTGAGTCTTGAATAAGGTTGGTTCTTTGCCGGTTTTTTTAACGCTCATTATGTAACCTTCTCAAGCCATTGTTTTTCCACTTTTACTAATACTCTTTTTATACGTTGTTGGATGTACCTTCCATGCACCAGAGCTTGCGCATTCTCTGTAGCCACCCCGATTTTGTGTAATGCTCTGCCAGAGGCTTTCCTGCATAGTGGACAGTTAGAAAACTTTTAAAACAATGTTGAAGACCTAGTAATTCAAGCAAGCATACGAGTAGATATCAGGATTTGACTTCAAGCATTGTTCCCAGTAGTCTTAATGGGGCTGGTCTCATTTTCTTTTATGTTTTTGTGTGTTGCGACTGTGTTGTAACTTTTATGCTTGTATTTTTGTACATCACCTAGTATTTATTTTACGCGATTCACAAATCCAAATAAAGATAAAGATTTGTTGTTTATAAATTGTTATAATCAACACAACTTCTGAACGAGGTATGTATGCCTTATACTATACCATTCCTTTGCTGTAGCCACTAATAATTGGTCTGTATATTTTGTAAAATAATTCTCTTTGAATTGGTGCTCTTTTGATTTCTTATGTAGAGTTGTTCCTCCCGATGAAGCTTTGGTGAAACACAATCCCATGTTGGGGGACAGAGGAGCATTAAATTGTTCTGCAGGAACTTAGGAACTGATTTTGACTTGAAATCATTTCTTTTAGTTTTTTTTTATCACTACATGAGCTACCAGACCATAAGACTAATTTGTAACACACTTTTGTTTCTTGATATTATTTGGTGTGTTTTGCATATTTTCCACACCCTTTGTGAGGTAGTGAACTACAACTACAGAGAAAAACCATAACACCTGTACTGCCTTGATAACTCATTTTTCAAGTAAAGGGATTCATTGAATTAACTGCAAGCATCAGTTTAGTAGATGGAGCCACAATATTATGGCAGTGTAATGACTGAACTTTGATATACGGAATTGAGGTATGGATTGCTATGATCAGGCTTGGTTGGTTTCCATACCCGCTTGAAACTGCATAGAAAATAGAACAATTACTTACATTGTAGGGTCACAATGAAAATGACCTAAGTCCAATTAATTGGCTGACAGTAGGCCATGCCTGCTTTTGCCTGTATGTCATCTTACCATTACCTGTACCGCAAGTCTTTCAAAATCTAACATCCCTTCCCTCTTTCCACATCTCTGCTGTACCACCCCATCCTCCACCCTTGCACATGTCTCCATGTCTCCTCATTGCCCTCCAACTGTGCACTGGTTCACAGTCCCCCTGCTTCGAAAGGGAGGGGAGTGACATTGCTGGTGTCGCCGGCACCATGCTTAGATAGCAGCAGTGCCCAGGGCTGTCCCTGGGCAGGAGGCATGGGGTGAGGCAGTTGCTTGAAGGGAAGCAGAGGCACCTGCAGAGGCAGTGGCAGGTGGAAAGAGGAAGAGCAACAGCTGTGGAGGTCCACACTTTTTGCTACCCCCAAAACTCATTAACCAAAGCAACTGCCTATGTTGCCTAACAGTGCTGGCCCCAGTTGATGGTATTATTCCTGAAACTTGGAGGATTAGTTCAACACCTTCTAAAAAGATTCTAAGAGTATGCCCTATTCTGGTAGTCCAGGAGACCCCCATCATCTGCTATTGCATGGAATGGTAATTGATATCTGGCTAATTATGTTTAATGATTGTATTAAGTGTTACTTATTTTTATGTTTTCTGTTTTTAATTGAATATTGTTTTTAATTATTGGTACTGTAATCTTTTATCAACTTGCAATATAAAGGCAGAATATAAATTCTGGAATTTAAATTAAGAAAGCTGTACTGGTGTTCCTTTTCAGATACCTTTCACATGTGTTCTATAACATTTGGCTATTTACAGCCCAGTTACAAATCTTTTTCTGGCCATATAGAGGTACTCTCCAAGGCCAATCAGAAATCAGTTCACATTTAAGGCTTCCTCTATTAGGGCAAACTGGAGAAGAGGGATGTTACAGCTTGGGGGGGAAATTTAGTTCTGTTGTATGCAAACCTTGTAATACAGAGGTAAATGACAGAGAAGGGGTTTTTTTTGTTTTTTTTATTGTATATAGGAGTGGACAATGCTGTAATATGGTGCTATACAGCCACAAGGAAGCCTTTAAATGTAGCTTACTTTCAGGTACCTTGGTATGCTTGCAAGATTCAGTAAATTAACAAAACACAACTTCATTTTTTCATTTATTGATTTCCAAAGCCAAGAAAATATACAACTATAGTAAGTATTAATAACACAATCAAGATAAAGCAAACCTCACTTTTTATCCCTTTGATATCTGGGGTCAGGACATTTTGGATCTGTAATGTGCACTAGAACAAGTGCTAGACGTGTAGAACCTGCAGGACCTGAAAAGGTTAATGGTGCAAATCTGGAACTCGTTTTCACAGACAAGGAACTTTCTGTTATACACCGCTTAAAATTCTGGAAATGAATTTCTACTTAGTTTCTTGGAACTACTAATTAAAACAAAAACATTCTTCTATTATGACATGATTTTTTATTTTACTATATTGTGCATTACCCAGACATCGGCATTTCATCCTCCAGCTAGTGATTGCTACCTTCTGAAAACTACAGGCCTAAATCACCATGACAACGTTAACATGTAATTATATATATGGGCTAGACGCAAAATTAAGGCAAAAAATAAAGCAGCATCTGAAAAGGGTTCCCCCCACTTTGTAGAGCAACTAAAAAGGAGGATTATAACAAAAGTAATGAAAAGGATTCATTACAAATGCCATGTGAAGACTGGCATACATTTTCACATCCGAGGCACAGAGGAGCTGATACACAGACAGCAAGAATCATTAGATAAAAAGTGCCAACCAAAATTAACTTTCTTCCCACAAAGAGCTTCATAAAGATGCTTGCAGAAGAGGAATCCTGCTACAACACCCCCAGTGCTGACAAAGGTTGTTTATTTTGATCTGCTGTTACATAAACTAGCTAGGTAGCTAGCTAGCACAACCACTGAAATATCAGTGTAACAGGGGCTTGTTTGGGGGGGGGGGGGGGGGGTTCTCTGTTGCTTTCTGTTTTGATTTTCTTCCCAGGTTTCCTTTCTTATTTTTTTCAAAATATTCCAGGTCTTACATTTTTACATTAGTTTTGGATGAAAAGAGTGCCTCGTTCGGCAAGCCAACGGACTAGAAACTCCAAGGTTTTAGCATAAAGAAATAGATGACATTTTATGAACTATGAAATCATTTATCATGTTAGTCATCTACTAACTGCAGTAAATAAACCTCTAATAAATAATTAACCCACTACAAATATTCTCTTGTTGGGTCCACTCAGCTGGATGTCCATATACAGAAACCACATTAGGAGGTGAATCTCAAGGCATCTGTGACAGCCCCCACTCCCCTATTCCATCTCCCAATTCAGCAGGAAAGAAGAGGTGTAGGGAGGAGATAATTGCATTAGTATTGCATAAAGACTTTTATAACCATGGTATACCACCTCAAATATTAGGGGGTGGGCAATTCTGGTCCTCGAAAACCGCAAACTGGTCAGATTTTCAGGATATTCCTAATGAAAATGCATGAAATAGATTTGCATACAACTGAGGCAGCATGCATGGAAATTTTTCTCATATATTAGGGATATCCTGAAAGCCCAACCCATTTGCAGTCATGGAGGGACTGGATTTGCCCACCCCTCCCATATATGCTCACATTTAAGTAGTGGTTACCAATTCCGGTTCTCAAGAACCACAAACAAGCCTGGTTTTCAGATTTGCATGCATTGCCTCCATTTTATGCAAATATATCTCATACATATTTATTATGGATATCCTGAAACCAAGCCTGTTTGCAAATCAAGAGGATCAGAGTTGATCACCCTGACTTACTCTAATCATAAAACTCAAAACAATGAAACCATATCTATATGGAAATTTAGTCAGTAATATTCAAAACAATAAGGACATGTGTCTAGAGTGTTAGATGATTATACTTTATAAAAATATAATCCATGAAGTTGGCTGAAGAATCTTATTCCCATTAACCTCCATTTTTGTGTTTTATTGTTGATCTAGAAATTGTCTTTATAGGTGATTTGTTAGTAACAATAGAGGGTGGCTTTCTCTTAGAACATAAGAACATAAAAAATTGTCATGCTGGTTCAGACCAAGGGTCCATCAAGCCCAGCATCCTGTTTCCAACAGAGGCCAAACGAGGCCACAAGAACCTAGCAAGAACCTAAACACCAAGAAGATCCCATGCTATTGATGCCAGTAATAGCAGAGGCCATTCCCTAAGTCAGCTTGATTAATAGCAGTTAATGGACTTCTCCTCCAAGAATTATCCAAACCTTTTTTGAACCCAGCTACACTAACTACACTAACCACATCCTCTGGCAACAAATTCCAGAGCTTAGTTGTGCGTTGAGTGAAAAAGAATTTTCTCCGATACGTCTTAAATGTGCTACTTGCTAACTTCATGGAATGCCCCCTAGTCCTTCTATTATCCGAAAGTGTAAATAACCGATTCACATCTACTCGTTCAAGGCCTCTCATGATTTTTAAAGACCTCTATCATATCCCCCCTCAGCCGTCTCTTCTCCAAACTGAACAGCCCTAACCTTTTCAGCCTTTCCTCCTAGGGGAGCTGTTCCATCCCTTTTATCTTCTCCATTGCAACTATATCTTTTTTGAGATGCAGCGACCAGAATTGTACACAGTATTCAAGGTGCGTTAACGCCATAATGCATTTTGATGAATGAGCCTAAAAGTTTTCTGGCTAACTCCAATATTCAGTTAGCCAGATAACTTATCCATCAAAATCTGGTCATGCCAAACAACTGCCCTAAAGTTAGCCAGTTAACTTTGCTATCCAGACAGTGACTGAATTTGGATCTCAAAGTAATTTAGATGGATAACTCAAAAGTTATCTATCTATATACCGCCCCTGCACACCACAGTTATGCCAACATAAGGTACTTGAAGTACTGGAAGTAGAGAGGTTTTGGGCTGAACTTCAAGAGAAAATCATTGCCATTATGGAGTCTGGATTTACTCTTTCTCCTAGGCTATGTCTGTTGATCAGCTGGGGTGAACAAGATTTCTCTAAAAAGGACAAAAGGTTGGTGTAACCATTACCCAGCATGTTTAGTCCCAAGGGCACACAATTACATTTATAACCTCTGGGGCTGCTCCGGCTAGCTGACTCCTTCCCAGCTTGACTCTTGATCGCTGGGGGGAATTCTTTCTATCGGGCCAATTCAGTATGGTGCGCTCGGCTGAGCACACCGTTAGCCCCCATTTGGCTGCACGTTTTCAACACTCTATTTTTACCCCTTGTATAGTAAGGGGTAATAGCGCATGGAAAATGCGTGGCCAACCCCCCCCCCCCCCTAAAAAAAAAAACCTAATAGCACCCGCAACATGTAAATGCATGTTGATGGGCCTATTAGTTATTCCTGCGCGATACAAAAAATAAAATGTGCAGCAAAGCCGCACATTTTACTTTCAGAAATTAACGCCTGCCCAAAGGCAGGCGTTAATTTCGGCCGGCACCAGAAAAGTGTACAGAAAAGCAGAAAAAACTGCTTTTCTGTACACCTTCTGACTTAATTCATAGCGATATTAAGTCGGAGGCCCCAAAAATAAAAAAAAATTTAAATTTAAAAAAAAAAATGTAAATCTGCCCACAGCCCGTGGGTTGGAAGATGGACGCTCAATTTAGCCGACGTCCGTTTTCCGAACCCGAGGCTGTCAGCAGGTTTGAGAACCGACGCCGGTAAAATTGAGTGTTGGCTGTCAAACCCGCTGACAGCCACCGCTTCTTCAATAAGGAGGCGCTAGGGACACGCTAGTTTCCCTAGCGCCTCCTTATTACCCTAGGCCCTCATTTAAATACTCGATCGCGCACCTAGGAGAGTTGCCTGGGCGCTCGTTGGGAGAGCGGGCTCTCGCCTCGGAGCACCAGCTCTCCCGCGGTTTTTACTGTATCGGCCCATATGGGAGCAGACTCTCGTCTATGACCCAGTGAGAAAGAACTTTAGTGTGTCCCTTGTGTGGTTTTGTAGCTGTGGCATCTCTGGGAGGGAGATGCTGCAAAAGAACAGGCAGGACCAGGAACTGGGTGTTAATAATAATTTACTGATTAGTGTAAGGCAAAATAACGTCCATTATTCAGAAGTGTGAGATTACATTTGATTGATGGTGCAGGAATGTCTTTTGAGTAGGGAGGTGTCCTTTGTTACAGACATCTGGGTAGAGCCCATGGAGATTTTAAATGCGCATAATCTCCCAGCGGCTGTAAGTAGGAAGGGGGTCTTCACTTGCACTGCAAACATCTTATTTTTAGACCTCTTCTTCCCCTTAGACACACAGCCTGTCTGGTTCCTTGATGTGCAGAGATCTGGATGGGGTTTCCTCCACTTGCTCTTTCTTCATTTTCCTTAGCTTACTTCTGGGATTCCTCTTGTAGAAAAATCAGGGGATCAGGCTGTTTCTCAGCACTGCCATCCTAGTAGGGAAGGGGAATCAAAAAACCTCCCCACTTACCGTAACTTAAAGTACAAATCTTAAATTTAAAAGTTAAAATGGATCTCTTCTCTGCCCTCACTGTCTCTCGCAGCAGGATCCCTCACTGGTGCTTGCCTGCCTAGTGAGTAGAGTAGGCTCACAGGTCTTTGGTCCCCTGAAGAGAGACCCTTCGCCCCAAAGGGGTATCAGGCTTAAAATCTCTCTCTCTGTAAAATAGGAGAAGGACCCTCAGGCAAGGAGTGCACTGGGAGGTGTCACTTCTAAAAGAAACTCCTTTGGTTGAGACTGGGAGGCCTCACCAGAGTGTGGAAAAAAATCCATCTTGCTCTCTGACTTCTCTCTAACTGAATCCCACAGTGACTTAAAATGGCCGGGCTAAATAGCACTGAGTCATCCAATCAGAACCTCCAGGTGGGAGGGACTGAAGGGTATGGATGGCTCCCTTTCTAAGTATATTATAAGGACAGGGATAGTGGCAACTAGTGGCCAGATCAGGATGGTCTGCCACTCTCTCCCCCCAAAAAAAATATTGTCTGAGAGGACACTTACTCACAATTTCCACAGATAGAAAGACAAAAATTCATTAGTAAGCAGGTGTTATTATAAATCTTGCCACTGCGGGGTGCTCTTCCCCTGTGGAAGCTATGACCTGAATAGCCTGTGGACTTAGGGTCTTACTCTACCTTAAGATACACATTAAATACATCACATTGAAACATATTCTTTGGCCAATAGTGGTTATTCTGAACTGGCCAGCACTGCCACTGCTAGTGAAAACAGGAGGGTGCTGCCACCACCCAAAATGAGGTAGACTCTCTCACTATCCCTGTAATAGCAAACTACTTAAACTTCTTTTATTGAATAATGTGCTAAGAAATTCTGGTGCATCCTAAGGGGAACACTACACACCTTTAAATACATTGAAATACTTTATTACCCATCATAATTCTTTCCCCTTCTAATATAATTTATAGCTTCAGACTGAAATTTCTTCTTTTAACTCCTTTTCTTCTTCCCATCATATACTGAGTGACAGAATTCTTTAAATGGCAGGAACACAGGATTATATTTTAATTTCAGGCTACCTCTCCTGTAAATAAATAGTAAGTTAGTGTGACAGGAGTCAAACTTATTAGGAGACTCTGCCTGAGAATGAAAATGATAATTAATCACAACAAGGCAATAAATAAATCAAAACACCCCTTTTTGTAAAAGTTTATATACAACCATAAGCAGAGAAACACTCAACAGTGCAACCACATAATAATGGCATGGAACATAAGTAGCAAATATTCAAAATGTCATTTAATTAATTAGTAACTTAAACATTTTAAGAGTCTCTCAAAGTGAGGTACCCCCTCATCCTGAAGGTATGTTTAACTTCAGCCTCCCATGGAGAGCCAGCTTACAGTCTTTATTTCTTCACCTTCCCATGGAGGGCTGGCAAACAGTTCTGTAAACTCTTCAGACACAAGCCCAACAGGAACAAATCTGGAACAAAGCACAGACACACAATATGCAAAGACATGTCTCTTCAGAGGTGTCTGTACGGTCTTTTGAAGTCATCCCCACCTCAAAAGGCAATTAGCTCATCTACTAGAGCATCGATTCTCAACTGGTGTGTCGCCAAGCACTGGCAGGTGTGTTGCGGCTCCCGGTGTCCCACTACTCCACTTGTGCTTCCTTTCTCCCCAGGTGTGGGGCCGAAGAGTGGAGAGACGCTGTGCGCCACCAGCCTGGGTGTATGAGTGGCAGTTTTGTATGTGTATGTGGTAGAATGGGTGCCTGGGTGCGTGAGTGGAAGCTCTGTGTGTGTGTGGTAGAATGGGTGCCTGGGTGCGTGAGTGGAAGCTCTGTGTGTGTGTGTGTGTGTGTGGTAGAATGGGTGCCTGGGTGCGTGAGTGGAAGCTCTGTGTGTGTGTGTGTGTGTGGTAGAATGGGTGCCTGGGTGAGTGAGTTGCAGCTTTGTGTGTGTGTGTGGTAGAATGGGTGCCTGGGTGAGTGAGTGGCAGCTTTGTGGGTTGTGGTAGAATGGGAGCAAGAACATTTGTGTGTGATTGAGAGCTTGTATGTAAGTGAGAGAGCTTGTGTGTGATTGAGAGTGAGACTGGTCAGAGGTGATGTGTTTCAGTGAGAGACATACTGGTCAGGAAGATGACTGGTGTGTGTGTGTGTGTGTGTGTGAGTGTGTGTGTGTGTGTGTGTGTGTGTGTGTATGTGTGTGTGAGAGAGAGAGAGACTGAGAGACTGGTCAGGGAAGTGACTTGTATGTCTGTGTGAGAGAGACAGAGGCTGGTCAGTGAGGTGAGTGGTGTCTGTGTGGGAGAGACAGAGACTGGTCAGGGAGGTGACTGGTGTGTGCGTGAGAGACAGAGACTAGTTAGGGAGGTTACTGGTCTGTGTGAGACAGAGATTGTGTGTGAGTGACTGGTTGTGGGCCCTAAGGAAGAGGACTGTGAGGATAGAGTTTCAGCAGCCACTGCTGCTTCTGGTGAGTGCTATTGGCCTGCAAGGGAAAGGAGTAGGAGAGTTGCTGGAGAGGGAAAGTAAAAGTGGCTTTTTAAGTTTTTTTTTCTTGATTGACTGGCATTTTAATTATTGGGTATTATGTGATGTGTCTGCTGTTTTGAAATATTTTATTGATATTTGGACAATTTTTAATAATTTTTATGAGTTTTTAATTGTTGGATGTTATTCTGTTCATCATTTGTAACATTTATTAGTATAGTTTTACAATTATTTCTGAGTGGGGATCTATATCAACTTGGCTTGCTCTGTTTTCCTAATAGGAGGTGTATTAGTGTTTAGGGCCTGGTTTAACTTTGTGCGGGTTAGTTTGTGTGCATTATTATGTTAAGTGCTATATTTTGTGCATTATTATGTTAAGTGCTATATTTCTCTTTCCATTTTCTCCAGGTTCGCACTGCATGCAGAGTGGCTTTTTGTTTTTCCATTCCAGTTTGTCTCCATATTTATAATTTGTGGTCTTTCTGTACTTGCTGAAGGTCGGTTCTGGGTGTGTGACCGAGGTGAGGTATTTTGCTAGCATGTGGGCATTTCTGTCAATCTTATTTGTTGTGTTTTCTCAATAGGACATGCATTAGTGGTAAATTACTGTCTTTTCATAAGGAGGGGTATTGTGCCTGCCAGTAAAGAGAGTTTGTTTTGCTTTTACTGAGATTTCATCAGAACCAGAACATCTTTTTTTGTATGGTGAGTTGTATTGGGTAATGCCCTAGTTCTGCTCTGCACCCATTGTTGGAGGTCGAGGGGGTTCTTGAGGATGCAGAATGTATATTTACATTTTGCCCCATGATGGTCACATGTTCAGTGTGTCACACATGTGAGAACCATCTGTCAGGTGTGTTCTGGCCAAAAAAAGGTTGAGAACCACTGTACTGGAGGATCCTCTGACTTTGGCACTCTCCGAGGCTTGAAGTGGTTGGGGTTAGGCTTCCTTACAGTGGCTCCATTTGGCAAAATACAGTTCACGGCATATGAGTACTGATCCCCATCCCTGTAATGATAAATCCCTGTGTGCTTAGAAATGTTCCTATCCCATTGCAGTTCCTATCCCATTGCAGTCGGACTCTAGTCGGACTCTAGACCCTTGTGGTCTAGAGTCCGATAATAATCTGGGCTCTCCCTATGGTATTCCGGGGTAGCAGAATCTTTTATAATGGTGTGGTCAGCATATTCCGCCAGCCAGGTGTCCCAGTTATCCCTGATGAAGATCATCACATGAACGGGCACATAAGAATATTATAGCCCGAACATGGTCTGCACCCTGTGCTCCAACAGCGTGCAGGGCTCCCCGGTCTCCTTCACTCTCTGGAATTCACTGGGGCCAGTTCTCATCCCTGGATCAAACCTGCCTCCCTTCCCCGTCAGCTTCTGCCTCAGGTGGGGAAAATGCCTCACTGCTCCATTATTTCTTTCCCATTTCCACCTGAGGAGGAAATTATTCCTTCATATTATGGCCTTGCTACTCCAGGCTCTCTACCTCCTGGAAGTTCCTTTCTCTCTCTCTCTCTCTCTCTCTCTCAGCTTCATCCTAGAAAGCTCAAACTTCCAACAAATGTACCAGAATTTATAATTCCCCAGGTCACAGCTTCTACCCATCACCTAAACCCACCCACTACCCCGCTTTCACAATATCATATAGACCCTCCGCACAACAAATGCCATCCTGTGGTCATTCAGGGGTATTACATATTTAAACGAGTAAAACATTTTAGATTGCATGGTTGCGTCCCCTTTCCGCCGCACAAAGGAACTGTTTCCTGCTAACTGCTTTTCGCGCCCTGCTTCGGGAGGTGGGGAGGGGGGACTGGCAATCCCGTCCTCGCCGATGTCCGGAGGGGGGGCTGCAAAAAGTAAGTCGCTTCACACTGCCAGTCCTCTCTCCCCTCCTCCCGGAGCAAGGCTGCTTTTCGCACCTGCCTCGGGAGGAGGGGAGGGAGGACGGGCAATCCTGAGCGTAGGATTGCCCGTCCTCTTCCCTCTCTCTCTTGCAACTTTTTTTTTCGCTTTTTTTTTTGCTTCGGAAGGAGGGGAGAGGACTGGGGCTGCCCCGGAGACCGGCACCCATGGACGCGGCCAGGGCAGGAGAGCGGGGGCTGGGGGAAAGTTTGCCACCTACCCTTACCCCTGCCTCTATTTCAGGGGTAGGGGTAGGTGGTAAGTTAGCAGGTTAAACGCGCGGCAAAATGGCAGGGTAAAAAAGCGATAGTCGGGGCGCGGGTTACTGGATGGTAGAGAATAGCTAATTCGCTCGTTTACATGCAATATACATGCCACGTGCGGAAGGGGTTGCCCGGGGATTTTAGGACGCGGTAGGAGTAGATTAAAGGGGATTGTGTATCGCAGGGCTAACGTGGCCGGAAAGTGAGTAGAATGCGGGTTAGGAGCGGGGTAAACGCGCCGCACTTTACTGGATAGACCTGTGTGCTCCTATATAACTTGCCTAATAGACTCCACTGTGTAAATTTGTATATATTTTTTACCATGTAAGCAATTGCTCTCTGCTTACATGCACTGCTCTCCAGTTAGAAATCGTTAATCTATCCCTTTTTTCCTAACAGCCCAGTTCCACTTTCCCTGTTGTAATGTAACTTTCGCTTTCAGTGTTAATTGGTTTACCCCCTAGTTTACTGTAAACCGGTACGATAAGACCTGGTCTTGATCATCAGTATATTAAAAGAATTTAAATAAAATAAATAAAATAAGATAACACTTTGAACAATGAAAATTTCAAGGGTCTCCCCCACTCAAAATATCTCGTAAGATTAGAAGAGAAAGAGAGCACAAATGTGGGTATCTCCCCATATAAGAAAAAATGTCTGTCTGTGCCAATGGTATTCTCAACATAGAACGCTGGACATCTTCTCTAATAATGTTTTATAAATCATGACTCCCCTTGCTTGTACCACTGCTGTGAGACTTGGGATGGATGGCTGTAAAGCCACTCGGCTTCAACCACACCTCTATGCACCCATAAACTCATGATCAAGAGTGGTTCTATCATGAGGCAGGGTGAGGTGGCAGCCTCAGGTGGCAGAATTTTGAAGCGGCAAAAAGTACCCCTCCAAAACACCTCTCCGCAGCCACTGCCTCACCCTAACTCCAAAGTCAAACATTGGATTGGGCAGAGATAAGCCAAACCCCTGCTGATCCCTAACCCCAGGTAGCAAGAGTCGCAACATCATCTCCTGCTGCCACGGGGCATTAGTGGTCAGGCTGTGAAAAGGAATTTTACTTCAGATTGTATTTTGAATATCTATTTCCCATACGCAATCTGCCTTTTTAAGGTGGGGAAGTTAATACATTTTAAAATGGAAAAGAATGCATACGTTTTAATTATGTGGGGAAGGGGGAATGAAAGGCTATAAGATTTCTCTAGAGTATCTACCCTTGTATCAGCCCTAAGAGAGAGTGTGTCACACACACACACACACAGACTCCCACCATCCACCAACCTCTCACACCACCAGGAGGCAGATCCCGCAGATGGGTGGGAGGCAGGCAATAGGCAATGGAGAAGTCCTATTTCTAGACCCAAGGAGTGGGGCAGCCAAAGTCTGCCCCACCCCATTAAACATTTCTCTGGCACCCCCTAGTGTGGACGCCAAAGACCGAGAACAAAAAAAATAGGCCCAAAAACTGAGTGAATAGAGAAGTGGGCGCAAATAAGGGAAGCTAGGGTTCAAATCCTATTGCCATTCCTTGTGACCTTGGGGAGGCCAAGTCACTTCGCCCTCCATTGCCTTCCCCCTGCCCTGGCCCTCGGTGACTCCACGTGCACCAGGCTATGGCAGGGGCACCATTTCATCCTTCGCCTCAGGCAGCAGATTGCCTTGAGTCGCCCCTGCTCATGAGCAGGAACCGATGCAGGAAGAGATTCTCTCTCCTTGTACAAGGCACTTATTTTTATATTAATTTAACATGCAATTGGAACTCATGAAACAATTGTTTAATCTGGATTAACATATAGAAACATAGAAATGACAGCAGAAAAAGACCAATTGGCCCATCCAGTCTGCCCAGCAAGTGCCCACACTTATTTTCCCATACGTTTCTGTTTCACCAACCACCAATTTCAGGGCCCTTGTTGGTAACTGTTTGATTCAAGTTTCCTCCCATGCCCTGCCATTGATGCAGAGGGTAATGTTGGAGTTTCATCAAAGGTGAGCATAAGGCTTAATGGTTAAGGGTAGTAACCGCCGCATCAAGCAAGTTACCCTGATGCTTGTTTACTTAGACTGCACAGATCATTGCCTTGTTGGATGTTGTCTGAATGTAAATCCTGTTTTCCACATTTCTCCCTGCCGTTGAAGCAGAGAGCAATGCTATATATGCATTCAAAGTGATGTATCAGGCTTAATTGGTTTAGGGTAGTAACCGCTGTAATAAGCAAGCTACCCCCACGCTTATTTGTTTTCCCCGATTGTGAAGTTTAGTCCTTGTTGGTTGTTGTCTGAATGCAAATCCTCTTTTTCACATTTCCCCTTCCATTGAAGCAGAGAGCAATGTTGGAGTTGCATTAACCTTGCGAAGGCTTATTGAGTAAGGGTAGTAATCACCAGGTAGTAGCCTCCACTCCAGTAATCCACCCCCATGGCTCTTCTCTTCATTCCCATCCTCTAGCCTTTATGGATCCACAGTGTTTATCCCATGCCCCTTTGAAACCCTTCACAGTTTTAATCTTCACCACTTCCTCCGGAAGGGCATTCCAGGTATCCACCACCCTCTCCGTGAAGAAATACTTCCTGACATTGGTTCTGAGTCTTTCTCCCTGGAGCTTCACATCATGACCCCTAGTTCTACTGATTTTTTTCCAAAGGAAAAGGTTTGTTGTTGACCATGGATCATTAAAACCTTTCAAGTATCTGAAAGTCTGTATCATATCACCCCTGCTTCTCCTCTCCTCCTCTCCTCCAGGGTATACATATTTAGGTTCTTCAATCTCTCCTCATAAGTTATTTTATGAAGACCATCCACCTTTTTGGTCGCCCTTCTCTGGACCGCCCATCCTGTCCCTGTCCCTTTGGAGATACTGTCTCCAGAACTGAACACAGTACTCCAGGTGAGGCCTCACCAAGGCCCTGTACAAGGGGATCATCACTTCCTTTCTCTTACTAGATATTCCTCTCTCTATGCAGCCCAGCATTCTTCTTGCTTTAGCTATCACCTTGTCCATTGTTTCACCGACTTTAGATCGTTAGACACTATCACCCCAAGGTCTCTCTCCTGCTCCATGCACATCAGCCCTTCAACCCCCATCAAATTCCTATGTTTTGTTGGTGTTGTGGGCGCTTGGTTGTAGCAAGAGATGGAGCCTCCTACAGGGCGGAGCCCTTTGGAGACTTGCTGCGATAGGCTGGCTCTAATGGTACACACACAGAAGTCAAGAGAGTCTATTATACAGCCGATGATGGAAATAACCCTAGGAGCAGGCAGAGTATCTCTGCACAGAGGAGGGTAGTCCCAGAGGAGTGCTGTCACTGATACTCCACAGCGTGACTTGCGGAGATGAACTCTCACCAATAGACTGTAGATCCGGTAGTGGTCCGCAGAACAGGGTACGCCGTGAATCCACACTGTAGATGGCAGGCCTGTAGGGTAGATCCGGTAGTGGTCCACAGAGCGGGGTACGCCATGAATCCACACTGTAGAAAGGTGAGAGGGAGAGAGAGACTTGAAGCTGGTAGCAATAGGATGAAGAAGGTAGGGACCTCCGAGGAGCAGAGGCCCAGGATGAGGCAAGGCTCCTGAGGAGCGGGTACCAAGTGCGTCCTAGCTGTAACAAGCTGACTCCAAAGGGTGAAACAGGAATGTAGCAAGGTCCCTGAGGAGCGGGTACCTGGGTCGTCTGGAGAGAGTACAGAGCGAAGGTGTCTGTAACCTGAGTGAAATCAGCAGGAACGAATCCTTGCTAACTCATAGCTGGAATGGAGTTTAGAGTTTAAATACCCGGAGGTAATGACGTCATGTGGAGGGGACGCCCCCGAGGTTCCCACCATGACGTACTTAAAAAGAGGGCCAGCATGCGCGCGCATGCCCTAGGTGATCCCAGAAGGAAAATGGTGAACGCTATTGCCCCTGTTGGCCTGGGGACGCCAGAGCAGTCAGCGAGTGGAAGTGGAGGCAGCCATCTTGCCAATTGGAATGGAGAAAGGCAGAAAAGAGGTGAGACAGAGAGGCCGCAGGCATCTGCGGCCGACGGGCGCAACAGTACCCCCCTTCTTAGGGCCCCTCCCAGGGGGTTTTGGCTTCCTAGGATGTGCTTGATGAATGCATTGAATCAAGTCTTTGTCAAGAATGTTGACAGAAAGTTCCCAGGAATTCTCTTCTGGTCTGTATCCTTCCAACGAAATTAAGTACTCCCAGTGTTTACCTCTCTTGTGCATGTCAAGGATATCGTGGACTAGATAAGCAATATCTTCTTCAGTGTCAAGAGGTGCTGGCTCAAGTGTCTTGGGTGAGAATTCAGAATGGATAAGCGGTTTCAAGAGTGCCACATGGAAGGCATTGTGAATCTTCATGGAGGGAGGTAATTTCAGACTGTAAGTTAATGCTCCCAAGCGTCGGAGAATAGCAAAGGGTCCGACATAATGTGGCGTGAAGCATGCAGACTGTAGTTTAAGGTGAAGGTATTTAGTGCTGAGCCAGACTTTGTCACCTGGCTGGAACTGAGGTGCCTCTCAGAGATGAGCATCATAGGTCTTTTTGGCTCTCTGCCCCACTTTGAGTAAGAAGTCCTTGGTCTGTCTCCAAAGTTGTTGCAGCTCTTCTGCCATGGTTTGAGTAACTGGCGAAGCTATGGACAGAGGCAAAAGTTGTGGAGGTAGCGGTTGACAACCACAGACGATCTGGAATGGAGTTGATCCAGTGGTGGAAGCAGGATGGGAGTTCAAGGTGAATTCAGCCCAGGGAAGTAAATCTGCCCAGTCGTTTTGCCTCAAGTTCACATAAGACCGTAGAAATTGCTCGAGTGTCCAATTCATTCTCTCGGTCTTGCCGTTGGAATTTGGGTGATAGGCCGAGGTTAGATCCAACAAGATGTCAAATTTCTGACACAGTGCCTTCCAGAATTTAGCAGTGAACTGCATGCCCCTATCTGACAGGATGTGCCTTGGCATGCCGTGAAGGTGGAAGATGTGTTTCACGAATAACTTGGCTAGCTCCGCAGCTGACGGTAACCCTAGTAGTGCCACGAAGTGGGCCATCTTCGAGAAGCAATCGACAGTTACCCAAATCATGTTATTCTCGTTGGAAGGTGGTAAGTCTACCACGAAGTCGGTTGTGATATGTGTCCAAAGTTCTTCAGGCATTGGTAACGGTTGAAGGAGACCCCAGGGACGTCCGGCCGAAGGTTTCTGCCTCGCGCAGGTAGCACAAGAGGCTACGAAAGCTTGTACATCTGCCTTCATCGTGGGCCACCAATAGAAGTGCTGAAGCATGGCTAGCATGCGGGCTTGGCCTGGGTGACCAGCCAATCGAGAATCATGTGCCCACCTCAATAGCTTTTTCCTCATACCTCAAGCCACCACAGTCTTACCGGCTGGCACCACATGAGTGGCGGCCAAGGCCACCTTCTCAGGACTGATGATGTGGCGAGGTTTGTTAGGCACATCTTCTGGTAGAAAGGAACACAAGAGGACATCCGCCTGGACATTCTTCTCCGCAGGACGGTATTTGAGCAGAAAATCGAATCAGTTAAAAAACAATGACCACCTGGCTTGCCAATGGTTAAATCGCTGTGCATGCCATAGATATTTCAGAATTTTGTGATCTGTATACACAGTTATTTGGTGTTGGGCCCCCTTCCAACCATGGATGCCACTCCTCAAAGGCCAGTTTAATAGCTAACAGCTCTTTATCCACAATTCCATAATTTCTCTCGGCTGGAGAAAAACGTCGAGAGAAGAATGAGCATGGATGAAGGGTGTTGGTATTGCTGTTCTAGCTTAACAATCCTCCCACGCCGACATCGGAGGCATCGACTTCAACGATGAATGGGCAATATGGATCGGGATGGTGAAGACAAGGTTTTTTTTAAGAAGGCCGCTTTGAGAGTCTGGAAGGCTGCCACAGCCTCTGGAGACCATTTAGAAGGGTTAGCACCTTTCCTAATCATGGCAGTGAGTGGAGCAGTTAAGGTGGAGTAATACTGGATAAATGTACAGTAGTAGTTTGTGAAGCCGAGAAAATGGCGTAATGCCTTTAATTAGGGATGTGAATCGTTCTGGAATCGTGCTCATACTAGAACCGCGGGAAATCTTCGTTTCCAGCTGGACCGCTTTTTTTTTCGGCTGTCCCGAGCCAGAAAAAAAAAAACCCACCCCGACCCTTTAAATCTCATTATTTAGAATCCCCTACCCTCTCGACCCCCCCCCCCAAAAAAATGTTTCTAAAGTACTTGGTGGTCCAGCGGGGGTCCCGGGAGCGATCTCCTGCTCTTGGGCCGCCGGCTGCCAGTAAACAAAATGGCGCCAATGGCCCTTTGCCCTTACCATGTGACAGGAGCTATTGGTGCCATTGGCTGGCCCCTGTCACATGGTAGGAGCAATGGACGGCCGCAAATTTCCCCTGTGCAGCTCCTTAGCCACTCGCTCCTCCCCCTTTCTTAAAGGGCCCGCAGCGCGCCAGGACTGCCAGCGCCTCCAGATAACGTCACCCCTAGAGAACTACATAAGGCAGCTCCTGACACTCAGGGCTCGCCTTAGCAACTTCTCCCTTCCTTCTTGGTTTAGTTGCTCCTCGGCTCGTCTGTCCGCTGACCACTTCTGACTACTACCTGGATATTGACCTCGGCCTGTCCACTGACTACATTCAATCGCTGCCTGAAACCTGACCTCTGCCTATTGACTTTGTCTGACCATTGCCTGAAACTTGACCTCTGCCCAACCTGACTACTCCCAGATTAACTAAAGATACTGACCCCTGCTTCAGTTGACCATTCTGGCCTCTGTGACCTCTGGACATTCTCGCTTGGACGACCATGCACCCTTGTTCATGGTGGCCATGCCCCTGTGCTCCCTTTCTAGGAGACCCTGCGAGGCCCACCTAAGACCAGGCAGCCCGAGTACACAAGGGCTCAACCTGTAGAAACCCCGGGTTGCTATTGGCGAAGCTCCAGCTAGTCTCTGTCTCGTTCCACCTGCCTGCCACCAGGAGGTGTTCCACCTCCTGGTGGCAGGCGCTCTCTGAGTCCAACCAGAGGGCCGTACCACTCCTGCCCCAGGCCAAGGGTCCACTTTACAGCTTTAGTTGTTTCAAATTTGATGTTACAAATTTAATTTCTTTAAGCAGATTTGAGATCTTTATTCTATTAAGCAGATTATATTGATGGGCCAATTAAACTCCAATTTATATGAACATAAGAACATGCCATACTGGGTCAGACCAAGGGTCTATCAAGCCAGGCATCCTGTTTCCAACAGTGGCCAATCCAGGCCATAAGAACCTGGCAAGTACCCAAAAACTAAGTCTATTCCATGTTATCATTGCTAATGGCAGTGGCTATTCTCTAAATGAACTTAATAGCAGGTAATGGACTTCTCCTCCAAGAACTTATCCAATCCTTTTTTAAACACCGCTATACTAACTGCACTAACCACATCCTCTGGCAACAAATTCCAGAGTTTAATTGTGCATTGAGTAAAAAAAGAACTTTCTCCGATTAGTTTTAAATGTGCCCCATGCTAACTTCATGGAGTACCCCCTAGTCTTTCTATTATCCGAAAGAGTAAATAACCTATTCACATCTACCCGTTTTAGACCTCTCATAATTTTAAACATCTCTATCATATCCCCCCTCAGCCGTCTCTTCTCCAAGCTGAAAAGTCCTAACCTCTTTAGTCTTTCGTCATAGGGGAGCTGTTCCATTCCCCTTATCATTTTGGTCACCCTTCTCTGTACCTTCTCCATCGCAATTAGATGGTCACCACATCTTTTTTGAGATGTGGCGACCAGAATTGTACACATTATTCAAAATGCGGTCTCACCATGGAGCGATACAGAGGCATTATGACATTTTCCGTTTTATTCACAATTCCCTTTCTAATAATTCCCAACATTCTGTTTGCTTTTTTGACTGCCGCAGCACACTGAACCGACAATTTCAATGTGTTATCCACTATGACGCCTAGATCTCTTTCTTGAGTAGTAGCACCTAATATGGAACCTAACATTGTGTAACTATGACATGGGTTATTTTTCCCTATATGCATCACCTTGCACTTATCCACATTAAATTTCATCTGCCATTTCGATGCCCAATTTTCCAGTCTCACAAGGTCTTCCTGCAATTTATCACAATCTGCTTGTGATTTAACTACTCTGAACAATTTTGTATCATCTGCAAATTTGATTACCTCACTCGTTGTATTTCTTGCCAGATCATTTATAAATATATTGAAAAGTAAGGGTCCTAATACAGATCCCCAAGGCACTCCACTGCCCATTCCCTTCCACTGAGAAAATTGTCCATTTAATCCTACTCTCTGTTTCCTGTCTTTTAGCCAGTTTGTTATCCACGAAAGGACATCGCCACCTATCCCATAACTTTTTAAATTTTCCTAGAAGCCTCTCATGAGGAACTTTGTCAAACGCCTTCTGAAAATCCAAGTACACTACATCTACCAGTTCACCTTTATCCACATGTTTATTAACTCCTTCAAAAACGTGAAGCAGATTTGTGAGGCAAGACTTGCCCTGGGTAAAGCCATGCTGACTTTGTTCCATTAAACCATGTCTTTCTATATGTTCTGTGATTTTGATGTTTAGAACACTTTCCACTATTTTTCCTGGCACTGAAGTCAGGCTAACCAGTCTGTAGTTTCCCGGATCGCCCCTGGAGCCCTTTTTAAATATTGGGGTTACATTAGTTATCCTCCAGTCTTCAGGTACAATGGATAATTTTAATGTCAACCCATGGACATCTTTCACTGAGATATCTGAAATGGAAGTGGAACAAATGCTAAAAAAAATGTAAACCCCCGCCCCACACAAAATTGACACAATACCTACAATTGAACTGAAGAAGTCAGCTAACATAGTCGCCCATACGCTGACTAAAATCATAAACCTATCCCTAGAAGAAGGAACAATGCCAGATACACTGAAAGGAGCAATAATAAATCCAATACTTAAGAAAAAAAACAGTGATCCCCTTATCCTAAACAACTACAGACCAGTATCAAATCTTCCTTTAATAGCTAAACTAATCAAAAAAACAGTACAGAAACAGCTAGCTGAACACCTGGATAACAACAACATACTGTACCCATCTCAACACGGATTTTGAAAACATTACAGCACTGAGACTCTCTACTGTCTCTAACAGATAACATTCTGAGAGGTTTTGATAGTGGTAAACACTATATTCTACTAATGCTTGACCTATTGGCAGCCTTTGACACAGTAAACCACAAAATACTACTACATAGACTGGAAGAAATCAGATTACACATCTAACATTAAAATGATTCAGTTCATACCTAAAAAACAGGTTTTTCCAAGTTCAGATCAACAACACATTATCAGAAAAAATTAATCTCAAAACAGGAGTTCCAGAGGGATCAGCCCTATCTGTGACCCTTTTTAACATATACATGCTGCCATTATGCCACTTACTTGCAGGACTAGGAATTATACACTACATTTACGCCGACGACATCCAACTAATTCTACCCATAGAGGACACTTTAGAGAAAACATTAAACCTAGCCAACATGTCCCTAAGCATTATAAAACAACTACTGACACACATGGAACTTGTAATTCATATTGATAAAACAGAATTTCTACACTTAGAACGAAAAAATTCTGAAATCAGTCAAACCTCAATAATACTCAAAGACAACCAGAAAATTGAACTAACTGGAAAAGTACGTAACCTGGGAATAATTATAGATCCTGAAATCAATCTGAAACAACACATATCACTAAAAGTAAAGGAAGGTTATGCAAAGCTCATGGTACTCAGAAAACTTAAACCACTACTAACTCAAAATGACTTCCGAACAATTCTACAGGCACTAATTTTCTCCAGCACGGACTACTGCAATGCCCTTATGCTAGGACTACCTAATACGACATTAAGACTACTACAAATACTTCAGAACACAGCAGCTAGAATACTAACCGGAAAAAGAAGGAGGGACCATATAACTGAAACCCTAGCAGAGTTACACTGGCTACCAATTGAACACAGAATTAAATACAAAACCCTATGTATCATTCACAAACTAATTTATGATGAGAAATCAGATTAGCTAAACACAGCATTACGGGTACACACTCCACACAGGAACCTCTGATCAGCAAATAAAGCACTCCTAACTATTCCATCAGTTAAAACAGCAAGACTGACACAAGTGAGAGAAAGAGCCCTATCACTAGCAGGACCCATAATCTGGAACACAATGCCTCCAGAGATCAGACTACAAAGTGATCTCAAGGCATTCAAGAAAAGTTTAAAAACATGGCTTTTTAAACAAGCATTTTACAAAGAGACGAGAGAATAGAGAGAAATTATTCAGGAAAAGACAGAAAGGCACCGACACACAGTACTTAGAACTTTACAGTAGATTAGTCTATGAGCTCTACACCACAATAAGCATAACTATAATACTATGTGTGATAAAACTACCCATGTAAGTACCTTTGTACAATTGGTCACGAACTACTTCGCTAAATAACTATGTCTAATGATATATTGTAACCGAACCTTTGACGGACCCTGTTAGAATGTACTATAGTACACTTTTACCTACATTAAATATGTGCCTACATGTAAACCGTTGCGATGGTATTTAACTTAGCAATGGTATAGAAAATTTTTTAAATAAATAATAAAAAAATGATAGGTTACAAATCTTTACTAAAATTTCATTTTTTAGTTCTTTCAGAACCCTGGGGTGTATACCATCCGGTCCAGGTGTTTTATTACTCTTCAGTTTCTCAATCAGATCTACCACATCTTCTAGGTTCACCGTGATTTGGTTCAGTCCATCTGAATCATTACCCATGAAAACCTTCTCCAGAACGGGTACCTCCCCAACATCCTCTTCAGTAAACACTGAAGCAAAGAAATCATTTAATCTTTTCACGATGGCCTTATCTTCTCTAAGTACCCCTTTAACCCCTCGATCATCTAACGGTCCAACTGACTCCCTCACAGGCTTTCTGCTTTGGATATATTTTTAAAAGTTTTTACTGTGAGTTTTTGCCTCTACGGCCAACTTCTTTTCAAATTCTCTCTTAGCCTGTCATCATTGTCTTACATTTAACTTGCCAACGTTTATGCATTATCCTATTTTCTTCTGTTGGATCCTTCTTCCAATTTTTGAATGAAAATCTTTTGGCTAAAATAGCTTCTTTCACCTCCCCTTTTAACCATGCTGGTAATTGTTTTGCCTTCTTTCCATCTTTCTTAATGTGTGGAATACATCTAGACTGTGCTTCTAGGGTAGTATTTTTTAACAATGACCATGCCTCTTGCACACTTATTACTTTTGTAGCTGCTCCTTTCAGTTTTTTTTCTATTTTTCTCATTTTATCAAAGTTTCCCTTTTGAAGGTTTAGCATGAGAGCCGTGGATTTGCTTACTGTCCCCCTTCCAGTCATTAATTCAAATTTGATCATATTATGATCACTATTGCCAAGCGGCCCCACCACCATTACCTCTCTCACCAAATCCTGTGCTCCACTGAGTATTAGATCTAAAATTGCTCCCTCTCTTGTCGGTTCCTGAACCAATTGCTCCACAAAGCTATCATTTATTCCATACAGGAACTGTATCTCTCTGCTGAGACAGAGAAATGGTGCTGGGTCTGAAATCGTGAGGGACCTTTAATCTATTCAGTCGCCTTTAAGCAGCATTCGGCGATGTAAAGAGTCCCGTTCCTGAGTCATGCGGAGAGTGCTGGACTAGGAGAGTCAGCTGAATTTACGTCTCTGAAGCAGCGGACCGCGAAACGCACGCGTCGGACCACTGACTCCGACATCAATTCAAGGGAAGTTATATCCTCTACATTTTAAATAAAAATTAAAAAAACAAAAAGCATAAATTCTGAACTTTCTGGACCAATAATTAAAGAAGACCCATCAAAGTGCATAAACACAAGTATTAACTTGAAAGCACAGTGGGTGGTATGATGGTCCCTAATTCAATATAGATATCTTTGCATTTGAAAAATTATCGTAGCATTTGTAAATGTAAAAGTGTATGACACCACGTCACCAATTTATGTTTATACAAATTGTGGGTTCACATACAAGAGATCTCTTATATATGTGGTAATTGAAGTCTCCCATTATTACCTCACTACCAATTTGGTTAGCTTCCCTAATTTCTCTTAGCATTTCACTGTCAGTCTCACCATCTTGACCAGCTGGACGGTAGTATACTCCTATCACTATAGTCTTCCCCGACACACAAGAGATTTCTACCCATAAAGATTCAATTGTGCATTTATTCTCATGCACTCCTGTTGGACTCTATGCCATCCTGGACATAAAGCGCCACATCGCCTCCCAGGTGCTCCTCTCTGTCATTGCGATATAATTTGTACCCCAGTATAGCACTATCCCATTGGTTGTCCTCCTTCCACCATGTCTCTGAGATGCCAATTAAGTCTATGTCATCATTCACTGCTATACATTCTAACTTCCATCTTACTTCTTAGACTTCTGGCATTAGCATACAAACATTTCAAAGTTTGTTTTTTGTTTGTATTTTCATTCAGCTTTTTAATTGATAGGGATGTTAGAATTTTTTAGCTCAGGTGAGTTTTTAGTTACAGGCACTTGGACTACTTTTCTTATTATTGGAACCTCACTGTTGGGATGCCCTCATTCTAATGCATCATTAGTAGGGATGTGAATCGTTTTTTGACGATTTAAAATATCATCCGATATATTTTAAAACGTCAAAAATCGTTAGGGCCACGATACAATACCAATTCCCCCGATTTATCGTCAAAAAATCGTAAATCGGGGGAAGGGGGAGGGCAGGAAAACCGGCACACTAAAACACCCTAAAACCCACCCCCGACCCTTTAAATTAAATCCCCCACCCTCCCGAACCCCCCCCCAAATGCCTTAACTTACCTGGGGGTCCAGCGGCACACTAAAACACGGCACACTAAAACCCCCTAAAACCCACCCTGACCCTTTAAATTAAATCCCCCCCCTCCCGAACCCCCTCCCAAATGGCTTAAATTACCTGGGGGTCCGTAGCGGCGGTCCATAGCTTAAATTACCTCCATAGCGGCGGTCCGTAGCTAAATTGGGGGAAGGGGGAGAGCAGGAAAACCAGCACACTAAATCGTGTAGTCTTCAGCTGGCGCCATTTTGCAAAATGGCGGCGGCCATAGACCAAAACGATTCGATGCAGGAGGTCGTTCCGGACCCCCGCTGGACTTTTGGCAAGTCTTGTGGGGGTCAGGAGGCCCCCCCAAGCTGGCCAAAAGTTCCTGGGGGTCCAGCGGGGGTCAAGGAGCGATTTCCTGCCGTGAATCGTTTTCCGTACGGAAAATGGCGCCGGCAGGAGATCGACTGCAGGAGGTCGTTCAGCGAGGGTTCCTGACCCCCGCTGAACGACCTCCTGCAGTCGATCTCCTGCCGGCGCCATTTTCCGTACGGAAAACGATTCGCGGCAGGAAATCGCTCCTTGACCCCCGCTGGACCCCCAGGAACTTTTGGCCAGCTTGGGGGGGCCTCCTGACCCCCACAAGACTTGCCAAAAGTCCAGCGGGGGTCCGGAACTACCTCCTGCGTCGAATCGTTTTGGTCTATGGCCGCCGCCATTTTGCGGCGGCCATTTTGCAAAATGGCGCCGGCTGAAGACTAAACGATTTAGTGTGCCGGTTTTCCTGCTCTCCCCCTTCCCCCGATTTAGCTACGGACCGCCGCTACGGAGGTAATTTAAGCTATGGACCGCCGCTACGGACCCCCAGGTAATTTAAGGCATTTGGGGGGGGGTTCGGGAGGGGGGGATTTAATTTAAAGGGTCGGGGGTGGGTTTTAGGGGGTTTTAGTTGCCGTGTTTTAGTGTGCCGCTGGACTCCCAGGTAATTTAAGGCATTTGAGGGGGGGTTCGGGAGGGTGGGGGATTTAATTTAAAGGGTCGGGGGTGGGTTTTAGGGGGTTTTAGTGTGCCGGCTCACGATTTTAACGATTTTCACGATACTTTACACACCCAAACGGCAACAATACGATTCCCTCCCCCTCCCAGCCGAAATCGATCGTTAAGACGATAGAGGACACGATTCACATCTCTAATCATTAGTATCCTTTGAACATACCTCTCTCCGAACCATGCGCTGCTGAGCAACTGTCGGCTTTTCCCTTTGTTCTAGTTTAAAAGCTGCTCTATCTCCTTTTTTAAGGTTAGTGTCAGCAGTCTGGTTCCACCCTGGTTAAGGTGGAGCCTATCCCTTCGGAAGAGACTCCCCCTTCCCAAAAGGTTCCCCAGTTCCTAACAAAACTGAATCCCTCTTCCTTGCACCATCGTCTTATCCACATATTGAGATGGAATATTGGACAGGGAAACTTCTGCCCTCTGTGGATGAACAGACAACCTCCCAAGTATTTGGCTTCTTACAGGCTTACACCAGATCACTGGCAATCTCTATCTCATGAACCCAAATCCTGGGGAAAAAAATAGTTCAGTCCACACCTTTGATTGGTGGTTTCAATAAAGCCAAAATTTATTAAACACAAAAACAGGGTGTACAAGTCTCACTTCCACAATTTCCATAGTATTGATACAGCCAGTAGGCAAAACGAAAAATATTCTTAGCAGCACACAATTTCCCTCAGCACTAGGGATTCATTCCTGGTGACATCCAGAGCAGTTCATCAGTAACAAGTTCAGTCACCTAGCCAGGGGCCGATGCATTCAGCAGAGCACACAGTTTTACCCTCAGTTGTAATCACATTTTTTGTGAGCAAATATTCCTCCCAATGCAACAAGTTTTGCACACAAAAATGTGCATGTATAGAGCCCCTTTTGGTTCTCTACCAGTGCTAGAGATGTGAATCGTGTGATCGATCGTCTTAACGATCGATTTCGGCTGGGGGGAGTGGAATCTTATCGTCGCGGTTTTGTTTTTTAAAATATCGTGTAAATCGTAAATCAGGGGAGGGCGGGAAAACCGGCACACTAAAATATCCCTAAAACCCACCCCGACCCTTTAAAATAAATCCCCCACCCTCCAGAACCCTCCCAAAATGCCTTAAATTACCTGGGGTCCAGAGGGAGGGTCCCGGTGTGATCTTTTACTCTCGGACCTCCGGTCCGTTGTAGAAATGGCGCCGGCGCTACCTTTGCCCTGTCATATGACAGCAGGGCAAAGGTAGCACCGGTGCCATTTTGTTTTTTGTCCCCCGACGTCAGGAGCATAGGAGATCGCTCCCGGACCCCCGCTGGACCCCCAGGGACTTTTGGCCAGCTTGGGGGGGCCTCCTGACCCCCACAAGACTTGCCAAAAGTCCAGCAGGGGTCCGGGAACAACCTCCTAAACTCGAATCGTTTTGCCGTACAGCAAAATGGCGCCGACCATGCCGTACGGTCGGCGCCATTTTGCTGTACGGCAAAACGATTCGAGTTTAGGAGGTCGTTCCCGGACCCCCGTTGGACTTTTGGCAAGTCTTGTGGGGGTCAGGAGGCCCCCCCAAGCTGGCCAAAAGTCCCTGGGGGTCCAGCGGGGGTCCGGGAGCAATCTCCTGGACGTGTGACGTCGGGAGCTAGGAATCAAAATGGCGCCGGCGCTACCTTTGCCCTGTCACATGATAAGGGCAAAGGGCCACCAGCGCCATTTCTCTTCACAGCAGCCGTGGGCAGAGAGCGGGACATCGCGCCGGGATCATCGCGCCGGGACCCCAGGTCATTTAAAACATTTTGTGGGGGGGGGGTTCGGGAGGGTGGGGGTTTGTTTTAAAGGTTCGGAGTGGGTTTTAGGGTTTTTTTGGTGTGCCGGTTTTCCCACCCCCTATTTAACGATACAATACAAATGCCCCTGACGATAAATCGTGGGCATTTGTATTGTATCGTGCACTCTAACGATTTTGGACGATTTTAAAATTATCTGACGATAATTTTAATCGTTCAAAAACGATTCACATCCCTAAGTGCAGGATTAAATTCATTGTTTGGGAAGGAAACATAATAGTGTAACCCCCTTTCCGTGGGGGTCACCTTCGGAGACTACAGAGAGGGCGAGTTGCTTTGCTGCAATCCCAGAACTGGTTTAGTCCTCTAGGATTTGCCATTTGGGAATCAGAAATCTTCTGGGAGGCCCAAAGGGAAACTTACTAAAAGCTCTATGTCCACATCTTTTAGCTTGGTTCCAAACAAATTAGAATTTATTGTAAAGTCCTCAAAAATGCTGGGGCAGATTTTATAAATCTGCGCACATGCGTACTTTTGTTCGCGCACCAGGCGCGAACAAGAGTACGTGGGATTTCAATAGATATGGGCGTAGCCGCACGTATCCATTAAAATCCGGGGTCGGCGCGCACAAGGCTGCCCAAAATCGGCAGCCTGCGCGCACCGAGCCGCGCAGCCTGCCTCTGTTCCCTCTGAGGCCTTTCCGAAATCGGAGCGGCCTCGGAGGGAACTTTCCTTCGCCCTCCCCCCACTTTCCCCTCCCTTCCCCTACCTAACCCACCCCCCCCCCCCCTCGGCCCTATCTAAACCTCCCCCCTACCTCTATCATGAAAGTTACGCCTGCTCGAAGCAGGCGTAACTTTGCGCATGCCGGGCCGGCTGCCGCGCTCCATGTTCCGGTCCGGGGGCTGGTCCAGTGGCCGCTGTCACTCCCCCGGAACGCCCCCGGGCCGGAACCACATCCCCGGACACACCCCCAAACTGCCGCGTCACTCCCGACACACCCCCGAAATGCCGCGTCACTCCCGACACGCCCCTCCAAGCAAGCCCCGGGACTTGCGCGCCACCGAGCCTATGCAAAATAGGCTCGGCGCACGCAGGGGGGGTTTGGGGTAGGTTTTCGGGGGGTACTCGCGTATCTTACGCGCGTACCCCTTTGAAAATCTACCCCAAAGCGTAGAAAGCTGTAATCCTCCAAAGAAGTTCTTAACAGCAAAATAGAAAAAAAACAATTCATTTGGAGCACAGTCAATTATAGTCTTTCCTATTCTACCAAGGAGTTACAGATCAGTTATTAAATCCTAAATCCTTTCTTCTGCCAGAACCCCAAACTCATAGGGTCCCAGTATAATGCTTAACACTACAGAGTCCTGAACAACTTCACTGTGGGCCACCCCAGATAGAACAGAACTCTGTCCTGTTGTTGAATCCTCTAGAGAGGAGGAACTCATTATAGCCAGGGTTACAACAGTGTGGGTGATTAGCATCTCTGTGTGGGAGAAGGTCATTGCTGAGCTCCTCAGATATAGAGTCCTCTAACCACTATTTTACTTTGTGAAGTTTTTATTACCCTTCCAAAGGGAAACATATCATGATTGTCCCCTATTTTGATTATGTTGAAGGGGTATAAGGCCTCTGGGGTGCTCAAAAGTAAGATCCAAGATGACAATGGAGTCAGAGAGCATTCCTTTAATTTTGAAGAACCACTTTTTAGAATATTTTCTTTTGCTGAGCTGGGAGTTTCTTCCACCCTCCTGGACTCATACTGAGGGAGCTCAGAGATGTGCTGGCAGGTCAGCTGCATGACCTTTTCAATAGATCCCTGGAAATGGGAGTGGTTCCAAGTGATTGGAGAAGAGTAGTGGTGGTGATCCCGCTTCACAAGAGTGGGAGCAGAGAGGAGGCTGGAAACTACAGACCGGTTAGCCTCACCTCGGTGGTGGGAAAATTAATGGAAACTCTGCTGAAGGAAAGAATAGTAAACTATCTGCAGTCAAGGGGATTGCTGGACCCGACGCAGCATGGATTCACCAGGGGAAGGTCCTGTCAGACAAAACTGATTGATTTTTTTGATTGGGTGACTAGAGAACTGGATCGAGGAAGAGCGCTCAATGTGATCTACTTAGATTTCAACAAATCTTTTGACACAGTCCCACTTAGGAGGCTTGTGAACAAAATGAGAAGTTCAGGAGTGAGCACCAAGGTGGTGGCCTGGATTCCAAACTGGTTGACAGATAGAAGACAGCGTGTAATGGTAAAAGTAACCTACTCTGAAGCGAGAACAATGAAGTGTCAATCCACAAGGATCAGTGGGACCGGTTCTGTTCAATATCTTTGGGAGCAACATTGCAGAAGTGTTAGAAAGAAAAGTTTGTCTATTTACGGATGATACTAAGATCTGCAACAGAGTGGACATGCTAGAAGGAGTAGAGAGAATGAGATGTGATTTAAGGAAGCTTGAACAGTGGTAGAAGATATGGCAGCTGGGATTAAATGCCAAGAAGTTCAGAGTCATGCATCTGGGGTACAGTAATCCAAAAGAGCTGTATGAGATGGGGGGTGAAAGGCTGTTGTGCATGGAGCAAGAAAGGGACCTTGGGGTGATAGTGTCTAGAGATCTGAAGATGGCGAAGCAATGTGACAAGGCGATAGCTAAAGCCAGAAGAATGCTGGGCTGCATAGAGAGAGGAATAACTAGTAAGAAAGAGGTGATAATCCTCTTGTACAGGTCCTTGGTGAGGCCTCACCTGGAGTACTGTGTTCAGTTCTGGAGACCGTATTTCAAAAGGGACAGAGATAGGATGGAGGCTGTCTGGAGAAGGGCAACCAAAATGGTGGGGGGTTTCCATCAAATGACTTATGAGAAGTTGAAGGATCTAAATATGTATACCCTGGAGGAGAGGAGGTGCAGGGGAAATTTGATGCAGACCTTCAGATACCTGAAAGTTTTTAATGATGCACAATTGACATTTTCCATTGGAAAGAAATCAGTAGAACTAGTGTTCACATAATAAAACTCCAGGGAGGATGACTCAGAAGCAATGTCAAGAAATATTTCTTCACAGAGAGGGTGGTAGATGCCTGGAATGCCCTTCTGATGGAGCTGGTGAAGACAAATTTGGTGAAAGATTTCAAAGGGGCATGGGATAAACACTGTAGATCCCTAAAGGCTAGAAGATGCCATGCCATCGGGTGCCCGCGTGCAGGGGAGGCCACCCACCCACCACCACCGGGCACCCTGCAGCGCCTCTCAGGGAAGAAAAAGAAAGAAAAAAAAGAAGAAACCGCTTCAGAGATGAGAGTGAAGGAAAGGGAGGGATCCCCGATCGGGGGACCTGCCCCCCCCCCCCTCCGCTGTCAGCACAGCCCGCCTCAGACCGCTAAATGGTGCCATGCCATCGGGCATCGCGCGCCATGCGTCACGCGCCAAAGGGGCGAGACAAAGGGGTACTCCCCTTTGTGCATCCCTTAGTGCAATCCGGAGTGCTAGATCTATTTAGAAACTTAAAAATCTGTGCAAAAATATCTCTCTGTTATTTTAACATGTCTGTAACCTTCCCATGTTTGTAAACCGTTATGATGGCTTTATTTGGAAGCCAAATGACGGTATATAAAACCTGTTAAATAAATAAATAAGATGGAAATGAGGAAAAGAGCACATGGGCTTAACTTGCTGGTATGGCGGTTACTACCCTTAACCAATAAACCTTCATACTTTTGAGGCAACTCCATTATTACTCTCTGCTTTAATGGCAGTAGGAAAAGAGAAAAAGGGGAATTCAATTCAGACAGCAACCAACAAGGATATTGAATTTTATGGTCTGGGAAAACAAATAAGCAGGGGGGTATCTTGCTGATGTGGCTGTTACTACCCTTAACCAAAAAGCCTGATACCTTTGATGCAACTCCAACATTGTTCTCTGCGTTAACGGCAAGAGGTAATGGGGAATTAGACTCAAGCAAACAACAAGGGCTGTGACTTTGACAGTCTGGGAAACTAAGTATGGGGGTGACCTCTATGGTGCGGTGGATGCTACCATAAGCTTGCTGGGCAGACTAGATGGACCATTTGGTCCTTTTCTGCTGGCATTTCTATGTTTTTCACTTTTTTCTCTGTAAAAGGATTTTTTTTTTTTTTTGCCTTTTCTGGGTTTCCATCAACTAGGGAAAAGGGAGAGGTTGTTTCACTCTGAAGGAACCTGGGATCTTCTAGATTCAGCCATCCAGAGGAGAGAAGGAGTGAGAGGAGAAAGGAGTTCCAGGGTATCCCTACATGGGCTCACATACACCTGTTGAAGATCCTGGAAAAAGAAGAGTACAACTAGTATCATGAAAGGGAGATATGGAAAAAAAAACTACTGGAGAGATAGGAGATATCTGTGACTGATTAAACATGTAACACTGCATAGTAGCAATAACATTCATCACTACTGTATGCAAAAACTTTATTATGGGACATATTGAAATGTAATGCACAGGGGCTAGAAGACTTGACTTCCCCCTGCTCAGGGAATCCTGGAGATTAATGTGATTTACCAATAAGGGAAGAATACTATCGGTGCCTGAAATATGGGCCTCTGAAACCGCTATCTGGGACTACCAGCCCAGGGATCACACGTGTAAAACTGTGCATCCTGCTTAGCACCTTTGTATGGAAATCCCATGCAAATGAAGGCGTTAGCTATTATTCCCCAAGGCAGAAAAGTGTCCTGACTTAACTCGAGTTTTCTTAGCGCTGAAAATTTTACTCCTGGTCAGAGGTGGAGTAAAGTTTCCAGCACTTTGCTGTGTCAGTCTAAGCAGAAGCTGAAATTCCAACACTGGGACCTGTAATCGAGATTTATAGGCAAAAACAATGCTTTGCAAATGCTTTCTGAGCTGAAGGGCATTTTTGTGCATATAAATCATGTTTTGTACACATAAATCACAGCTGACTCCCCCAAATTTTAAATATGTGCTCAGCAAATTTTAAATATGCGTACTTGGCACACATTTTAACTCAGGCTTATGTGCACACTTTTGGTGCCAAAAGCAAGTTATGGCGAGAGAGGTAAAGAGCACAGCACCCAATGAAAATTTCAATGGATGGAGTTGTCTCTGTGAGAAGATATCCCCCTCATGCACACATTCGAAACATGATCCCGTGGCATACATTGTTAAACAATGGAAAAAAAAAGGTAGGAACTCTTAAGGGGTCAGGGAAGAGAGAGGAAGGGTAGGTAGGGTGTTGAGAACAGCCTCGAAAGGCCTTGCATTCTGTTATGTAGCGGGGGTGTTTCGTGTGCCCATGGGCCTCAGCCTGACCCAGACCTTCCAGGCTGAGCCAAGGGTTGACGGTGGGTCCGCATGGCTGACGGTCTACCCTCCGCCAGGCCGGCAAGCTCCCAAGGCCAACATCCGAGGATGTTGGAAGTTGAATGGTCCTCCGACCATTCTGAGCCCTTTCAGACCTGCTGCAAGCAGCATGGAGCAGCAGGCCTGGCCTGAGGTTGAGGGCAGACGGACCTTGACACGAAGACAAGACTAAGAGGATTGATGCAACAGCATCACATGGCACGAAGACTTGGGTTGAAGACATAACACCAGGACTATGAAGGCGTGACACCAGGATCGATGCAACGGCATCGCAGACGAGACTTGACACCAAGGCTGATGCGAAGACATCACGGACCAGTGGTCGATGCAACGACATCAGAGACATGACGCTGAAGTGCAGACACAACGAGGAGCTTGGAATCCAGACGAGACGAGAAGCAAGGAAGGTGGACTTTGGCACTGTCTCTCAGGGCGTCCTACTCAGGCCACCCGTGGGACTGAGTCGCGGACCACCCTGTCCCACTACGCGCCCTACACAGCCGTTGCAGACTGGTCACGGACCACGAGGAGAACGGGACAGCGCAGGAAAGATCCCGGACATGACGGTTCAGGAGCACAGGACAACTGTCCACCAACAGGCTAGTCCACTCAGGCACACATCATCCGAGGGACCCCCGGCCTACCGGACCAGAAGGCTCGAGAGTGAAGACGGGACAGAGGAACGAACATCCAGGAAGGCAGGAACACCAGGAGGTAGAAGATCAAGAAGGACACCTGGATGAGGACCTCAGGCACGAAGACATGACATGGCATGACGAGAAGACATCACAAGATGAGGAGCTCCACAAGACTAGAAGACCTTACAAGGGCTCTGGCAGGCGGGAGCCTCCAGAGTGAAGTCACCACGATGCAAGGCTCCGAACAACTGACGGAGCAGCCCTTTATAGGGCTGAAGCAGGAAACAGTCACAGAGGTGGGGCCAGCACACTTCCTGTGCCTGGCCCTTTAAATGCAGCAAGAAGACGCGGCCGTGCGCCTAGGAGAAAGCAGGAGCTGTGCAGGACCGTGGACAGCGGCCTGCACTGACGTAATGGCGGCAGATGCAGGGCAGGGCCTGAGGAGCAGGCCCTGACGTCGGCAGTGGCTCCAGCTGCTGCGGGGAGCCCCGGGGGCGGCTCCAGCTGCTGGCCAGCCCGGGGATGCAGCCTAAACGCCGCGAAGACAAAAGGCAGCGTCGGGGGCGGTCCCAGCCCCGAAGAAGACCGCGGCTCTTACCGCGGAGGACAAGGGCAGAACAGGCGGCCTCTGGGCCGCATGGGGATCTTCAGGCTGTGGTTCCGGCCACGTGGGAGGGCCCGACGGCGGCGTCCTGCCATGTCGGGAGAAGAACAGCATGGGTAAGTGAGCCTGCTCGCGGGGAAACCCGCGGGCAGTGTTCATAACATAGGGGGGGTAGGAAATTTCCCTCCCAGTCCACTCCTTAATTGGAGTGGACTGGGAGGGAACTGGGGGAGGCCCGATCTCGTTGCCGCGCATAAATTGGTAAAATATACCCCCCATGCATGCGCCGTGCACACATGCGCGCACGGATTATAAAATCCAGCACACATGTGCGCGCGGCGCCCAGATTTTATAACATGCATGCAGCCTCGTGTGCATGTTATAAAATATGCGCTTCTATGTGCTTGCGCCAGGTCCCATGCGCACATGGACGCGTGCATGCTTTTAAAAAAATCTACCCCTTTATTCTTTGTTTGAGAAGAAGTATTCTGCTAGTGTGTAGTTTCTGAGACGTGATCTATAGCAGCCTGGCTTGTTCTGTTTTCCTCATAGGAGGTGTATTGGTGTTCTAGGACCTGGTGTAATATGTGCAGTGTTGCCTTTTCATAGATAAGGTTCTTACATTTTGAGTGCTGGCACTTAGGATTGTTTTGGTATGAAGGTTTGTAATGGTAATTCCATTTATTCATGGCTTTTTCTAAGGGCCAAGCCCACTCCCAACACGCATTACAAAAAGTCCAATTCCATAGGAGTTCCAAGTGTCTTTTTTGCAGAGTTTTCTAGTTGACACGACAGCAGTGCATGTAAATGTAATATGCATGTTGTAAGTGATATTTTTGCCTCAGAAGACTGTACTTTTGAATGTTCCTTTTCAAATAACATTTGTTGTAAATGCATAATTTAATTGTGTTTGATTGTAGAAGGTATGGGATGTGTGTGCAAGGCTGTAAGGTTTGCCTAGGATACCTAATTCCCTTCCCTTGACCAAGGCTTCTGTTTGGGGGGTTGTCAGTTTTTAAAAATAAGATTGCTGGAGGGAGTTGGGCTTTTTTTTTATGAGCCCGGGGCAGAGACTGAATGAATCTGGGTAGGGGTGGGGGACAGCACAGTAATTGTTTGCACAGGACAGCAAAACTGTTAGCACCGGCCCTGGTGGCTTGTACATATTACATCCTATGAACTCCAGTAGGTGGTGCTCTTTGGCACAGTGCAAGTAGTATTAAGAAGGGCATTAGCTGTAAATTTGATAGACTGAGATCATTCCAACATACTCTGGCTTATGAGTGAGGTTCTTTATTGTCATGATATGTGCAAAAACTAATCCATTTGAAGATATCATGCCTGAGATGGATATCAGAGTAATTATATCTCAAGGTGGCAAATTAGTGCGAGAAGGTAGTGGTTGTAGCTAGATGAATGGTAGGGTGCAAAAAAGAGAGACAAGGGAATTGGATTCAGTCAGCAACCAATGAGAGCCCCGACTTTTACGGTTTGAGGAACAAATAAACATGGGGGTAACTTGCTGAGGCGGCTTTTACTACCTTTAATCATTGCTCTCTGCTTTCACGGCAGGGGTTAGGGAAAATTGGATTTGGACAGCATCCAAGGGCCCTGACGTTTACGGTCTGGGAAACTGATAAGGACGAGGTTAACCTGTACAGTGCAGCAGATAGTGGTATAAGCTTGCTGGGCAGACTGGGTGCATCATTTGGTCCTTTTCTGCTGTCATTTCTATGTTTCTAATAGAGGTGTGCATTCGTTTTTTCCGAATTGGAAAATTTCAATGAAATTGTCCAATTCGGCATGTTTCGGGGACCCCGAAAAATGATTGGGATTTTCCCATTTTTTCACGAAAATTTGTTTTTTGGATTAGTATGCACTAACGGGAGTTAGCATGCACTACAAAAACTAACAAAAAGTAACAAAAAAAATAACAAAATCTAACGGCTTTTGTTAGTGCGCGCTAACTCCCTGTTAGCGCGCACTAACTCAAAAAAACGATTTTTCGCGGAAAAAAAAAAAAACCCGAACCACAAAAAAACAACATTTTCAGTGGCGGCTGAAAAACGAAGAACGACATGAACACAAAAAATGATTCACATCTCTAGTTTCTAATACTTATCCGTGAGAAAAATAGGGCTAATAATGTCTTTGTTCAAATCACACTTCAGCTGGAGTACTGTGTCCAGTTCCAGAGATCGTATCTCAGAAGTAATGCCAGTGGTGATTTTCTGCCCGTGTTAGGCTCCCAACCTGGAATATTTTTGAACTTGTCTCCTTTTCCCCATTGGGATAAAGAGGAAGGTAGAGCCCAATACCGATTCTGACCCAGCACCTTTTTTTTTGTTTGTTTTAAAGAAAATTACCACTACGTAATACAGACAAAGTAGAGGTGCAATAGGCAAAAAAGATTTAAGCAGAAAGAAAGCTCTTCAACAAGAAAATCATGGAGAAGGTTGTTAACACCCAACTCATGGAATACCTTGATGATAATGACATACTTCATTCCTCACAGTTTGGTTTTCGCAAAAACTTAAGCACAGAAACCCTCCTTCTTTCACTCACCGAATTTCTCCTCACTGGCCTTGACCAAGGCCATAGTTTCCTCATAGCATCCCTTGACATCTCAGCGGCATTTGACACGATAAGCCACAATCTACTCATCTCTCGCCTTACTGACATCGGCATAAATGGCTCAGCCCTCTTGTGGTTCAGATCCTACCTAGCAAACAGACGTTTCTCCATTAAACTCAGCTCCTCAGAATCCTCCTCCTTTACTCTTCCACAAGGGGTGCCCCAAGGTTCTTCCCTCTCATCCACTCTATTCAATATTTACCTCCTCCCCCTCTGTCATCATCTTTCAAATCTTGGTCTCAAATTCTACATTTACGCTGATGATGTTCAAATCATCATTCCTATCCGAGAATCACTATCTGCTACTTTAAACTTCTGGGAGAAATGCCTCACCTCCATTAACACTCTCCTCTCCCTCCAGCTTGCCCTGAACTCCACTAAAACTGAACTCCTCCTCATCCATAACCAACAGATACTCAAACTCTCCCCTTCTAATGACCCCAGGATTGCTACACTCACTTCTCACCACCCAGTACGGAACCTTGGCGTCTTTGTGGACACGCACCTGAACCTAAAAAACCATATTTCCTCTGTCATTAAAGGAGGTTTCTATAAACTTATGGTCATAAAGAAGCTCAAGTCCCTTCTCCACACACAAGACCTCAAAACAGTCATCCAAGCCACTTTAACCTCCAAGCTCGATTACTGCAACTCCTTGTACCTGGGCCTTCCTCTCTCTAACATCAAACCTCTCCAGATTTTACAAAATGCAATGGCAAGGATGATAAGCAATGCTCGTAAATCAGACCATATAACCCCCATCCTCAAGGACCTACACTGGCTCCCCATCACATACCGCATTCTGTTCAAAACGCTAACTATCATTCACAAAGCCATCCACAACCATAACTCCTTGTGGCTCAGTGAACCCTTACAACTTACTCATTCTTCCCGCCCCTCCAGAGCGAACCGCAAATACACCTTACAAGTCCCCCCAGTTAAAAAGGCTCGTCTGACAGCCACCATGGACCGCGCTCTGTCGATTGCTGGCCCCATGCACTGGAACACTCTACCCCTTAACCTTCGTTTGGAGCCATGCCCTCTTAAGTTCAGAAAAATGCTAAAAATCTGGCTCCTTCACCAGGCTTTCCCTGATTAATTTTCCTCGTTTGACTACTATACACCTCCCCGGCACCTCTTACTCCTCCAGTTGCTCCATGACACCTCTCAATTGCTCTCTGATGACTCCATGTAGCCACATACTACTGCTTGTATATTTGTAGATATGTTTTACATTTTGCATACTGTATTCTCTTTAGTTTTCATTTTTCATTTTGCTAAATTTCGCCTCTCTGTGCTTCCTTTCGTATTTATCAGTTGCCCCATCCCCCCTTTCCCTGTTTATTGTAATTTTCCACCTTTTTTACATTAAAATGTAAACCGATATGATGTGTATTTTAATGTCGGTATAGAAAAGCTGTTAAATAAATAAATAAATAAGAAGTCATGATATGAGGCTCAAAGGTAGGCTTGAGATTATCATTAGGAAATATTTCTTCACTAAATGAGTCATGGATGCTTGGGACAGTCTCCCTTTGGAAGTAGTAAAAGCAAAAAACAGTAATGAAATTCAAGGAACCATTGCATAAGCACTGGGGATCCTTAGCTGTGAAGTGAAGAGAAAGCCGAAAATCAGATTCAGTTGCTGTCATAGAGATGTGGTTCAACAAGTCCCTGGACTGGGATATGACCATACCCATTGCTGGCTCATCCCAATAGGTGAACTAGGTGGTTACCTAGGGTGCCAGCCTTTAGGGGGTGGCAAAGAGCAGCCATGTGGGGCTGCAAGTGGAGCCCATCCCACTCATGGCCAAGAGGATTAGAGACTCGGTGGGCCACGAGCGGCACCCATCCTGCTAGTGGCCAAGAGTAGAGTCTCGGCAGGCCACGAGCGGCACCTCTGTGTATATGTGTGAGAGAGATTGTGTGTGTGTGAGAGAGCATGGAGTGAGAGAGAGGGAGGGAGCCTGTGTAAGGATGCATGTGTGAATGAGACAAGAAACCTAAGTGTGTGTAAGAGAGGAGGCCTATCTGAGTGAATGAGGTTGGGGGCCGGAGCTGAGGGGAAGGGCTCAAGGCAGAAGGATTGCCTAGGATGCCCAATACCCTTGCACCGGCCCTGAACATACCAGCCTATAATCCATCCAGGAAGGATATGGTAGGGAGTAAAATGCATAGGATATGGGAAGACAGGAGGTGCTGTGGGTTATTTTGGAAAGCAATAATATCTAGATCTGCCTCTGCCATTAGGGCTTGGAAGTCTGAGCTGTATTGCCTAGAGATGTGAATCGTGTCCTCGATCGTCTTAACGATCGATTTCGGCTGGGAGGGGGAGGGAATTGTATCGTTGCCGTTTGGGTGTTTAGAATATCGTGAAAATCGTTAAAATCATGAACCGGCACACTAAAACCCCCTAAAACCCACCCCCGACCCTTTAAATTAAATCCCCCACCCTCAAATGCCTTAAATTACCCTGGGATCCAGCGGCGGTCCATAGCTAAATCGGGGGAAGGGGGAGGGCAGGAAAACCGGCACACTAAATCCCCCTAAAACCCACCCCCGACCCTTTAAATTAAATCCCCCCTCCCGAACCCCCCCCAAATGCCTTAAAGTACCCTGGGGTCCAGCGGCGGTCCGAATCGGGCTCCTGCTGTTGAAGCGTGTTGCCTTCAGCCGGCGCCATTTTGCAAAATGGCCGCCGCAAAATGGCGGCGGCCATAGACCAACACGATTCGACCGCAGGAGGTCGCTTCCGGACCCCCGCTGGACTTTTGGCAAGTCTTGGGGGGGTCAGGAGGCCCCCCCAAGCTGGCCAAAAGTCTCTGGGGGTCCAGCGGGCGTCCGGGAGCGATCTCCTGCCGCGAATCGTTTTCCGTACGGATAATGGCGCCAGCAGGAGATCGACTGCAGGAGGTCGTTCAGCGAGGGTTCCGGACCTCCGCTGAACGACCTCCTGCAGTCGATCTCCTGCCGGCGCCATTTTCCGTACGGAAAATGGCGCCGGCCATACGCGTATGGCCGGCGCCATTATCCGTACGGAAAATGATTCGCGGCAGGAGATCGCTCCCGGATGCCCGCTGGACCCCCAGAGACTTTTGGCCAGCTTGGGGGGCCTCCTGACCCCCACAAGACTTGCCAAAAGTCCAGCGGGGGTCAGGAAGCGACCTCCTGCGGTCGAATCGTGTTGGTCTATGGCCGCCGCCATTTTGCGGCGGCCATTTTGCAAAATGGCACCGGCTGAAGACAACACGCTTCAACAGCAGGAGCCCGTTTCGGACCGCCGCTGGACCCCAGGGTACTTTAAGGCATTTGGGGGGATTTAATTTAAAGGGTCGGGGGTGGGTTTTAGGGGGATTTAGTGTGCCGGTTTTCCTGCCCTCCCCCTTCCCCCGATTCAGCTATGGACCGCCGCTGGACCCCAGGGTAATTTAAGGCATTGGGGGGGGGGGGTTCAGGAGGGTGGGGGATTTAATTTAAAGGGTCAGGGGTGGGTTTTAGGGGGTTTTAGTGTGCCGGTTTTCCTGCCCTCCCCCTTCCCCCGATTTACGATTTTTTGACGATAAATCAGGGGAATTGGTATTGTATCGTGGCCCTAACGATTTTTGACGATTTAAAATATATCGGATGATATTTTAAATCGTCAAAAAACGATTCACATCCCTAGTATTGCCTAGACTATGTGCATTTGTGCACATAAATTTCTAGATGTTTCTCCTGTCACTATTTGTATATAAAAATAGCTACCGGGGTAAGAGAAAACCTCAAAAAGGTGTTGACTTTATAAAATGCTTGAATATTTTCAATAGCTTCTTTGCACTTATTTTCCTGATTGAAACCAGAAACTTTAATGGTGTTGAACATCTTTATTCTCGCATCTTTCTCTTTTATATAATAATTTATCACCATTCTAGCCCCCAATGCACTCTTCATAATTATTAATGGCACACTTGGTCAAGATGTATATGCTGTTCTTGCCAATTGTGCAATATAATTATGTGAGAAGTGTGCAAACATTACTAAATTTAAATGTTATATGATTGCTATATTAGTCTAATTAGATATGTGGAAATAAAAGGTAACAAACAAGTATTACCTACCTGCTATCTGGTCTTTGTTTCTTAAATTAAAATGTCAGGAAATTTGGATTCCCATAGATAAATAGAAAGATGATCAACAATAAGCGTGATTAAGGACCTTGGAAATCCCAGTAATAGTATACTTAACATAGAAATAATTTGTGAGCAAAAAAACCGCAACATTTTTATAGAGGTCAAATCTCCTCCACCATGATAGATACAGGAGGAATCATCTGAATAAAGTATCCTTAGCCAAGGTGATAAATCCTATCCAAATTGTATTATAAAGTCTCACTTAACGTATTCTTAAGCGCAATATGCAAATACTTAATACCTATCACTTTTCCACTGAAAAGAACATCCTTCGATAGAACTTCTGCTACAATGTATATTTAAATGCATAATTTCAGACTTGCTCCAAGTTTGAAAACTCAGTGATGTAAAGCAAACTAGAAATCAATGTACTCAGATGAGAAAGGCACAACAAAATATCTTCAGCATATTATCATATTTTGAAACATTTATTTTGATATGAAGTGCTGTGAATAAGCTGATGAGAATGGATAAGAATTAGGGATGTGAATCGCTTTTTAACGATTTAAATTATCATCCGATAATTTTAAAATCATCATTAATCAGTAAGGGACTCGATACAATAGGAATTCCCTCGATTTATCGTGAAAAATCGTTAAATCGAGTACGGGAATTATTTGGGGTGAGGGCGGGAAAACCAGCACACCAAAACAACCCCTAAACCCACCCCGACCCTTTAAAACCAATCCTTTACCCTCCCCCACCCTCCCGAATCCCCCCAAAATGTTAAATTACCTGGTGGTCCAGTGGGGGGGGGGGGGGTCCCGGTGCGATCTCCCGCTCTCGGGCCATCGGCGCCATTTTGGCTACCACTGATAAAAATGGCGCCAATGGCCCGATAAAAAAAAACCCACCCCGACCCTTTACGAATTACCCCTTTGCTTCTCCCACCCTCCCGACCCCCCAAAAAACCTTTTACATGTACCTGGTGGTCTAGCGGGGGGGTCCGGGAGCCATCCCTTCAATCATACCCTCGGTGCCGGTGCTGGTGCTGGACTGGTTTCAAAATGGCGCTGATCGCCTTTGCCCTCACTATGTCACAGGGAGTGACCGTCGCTCCCTGTGACAAAGTGAGGGCAAAGGCGATCGACTGCCAGTATGGCGCCGATCGCCTTTGCCCTCACTTTCAGGTCTATCCTGTAAAGTGCGGCCGCGTTTACCCTGCTCCTAAGCCGCGTTTTACTCACTTTCCGGCCGCGTTATCCCTTCCTGCGATCCCGAATCCACTATAACCTACTCCTACCGCGTCCTAAAATCCCCGGCCAACCCCTTCCGCACGCGGCATGGATATTGCATGCAAACAAGTGAATTAGCTATTCCCTAGCATCCCGTAACCTGCGCCCCGACTATCGCTATCTTTCCCTGCCGTTTTGTCGCACGTTTAACCTGCAAACTTACCGCCTACCTGACCCCTGCGGTAAAGGCAAGGGTAAGGTAGGTGGCAAGCTTTCCCCCAGCCCCCGCTCACCTGCCCCCGCCGCGATCGTGGGTTCCGGTCTCCGTGGCAGCCCCAGTCCTCTCCCCTCCTCCCGAAGCAAAAAAAAAAAAAGCGAAAAAAACGTTGCAGCCCCCCTCCGATGTCCGGAGGGGGCTGCAAAAAGTAAGTTGCTTCGCCGCTGTCAGTTCTTCCCTCCTCCCGGAGCTGCTTTTTCAGCCTTGCTCCGGGAGGAGGGGAGAATAGACACTGACAGCGGCGAAGCGAAAAAAAACCAAAAGCAATTTTGGTTTTTTTCAAAATTTTGGTTTTTTTCCAAAAGCGACAATTCTGGTTTTTTTCCAAAAGCGACTTACTTTTGGGATCTGTCAAGATCCCAAAAGTAAGTCGCTTTTGGATGCCTGCACAACTTACTTTTTTTTGCAGCCATCAGCAGGAACACATGGCGATCGTGGCTCCCGTAGCTCCTCCCGACGAAGATGGCCGCCTGCACGGGGGAAAGCGTGCAATTGGCCGCTGAAGACGTGACGTCACAACGTTTGGCGTCACGGGATGTGACACCACGTCTTGAGCGGCCAATTGCACGCTTTCCCCCGTGCAGGCGGCCATCTTCGTTGGGAGGAGCTACGGGGGAAAGTGGCCCCTGTGCATTCAATTGGCTGCTCAAGACGTGACGTCATGATGTTTGGCGTCACGGCATGTGACGTCACGTCTTGAGCAGCCAATTGAATGCACAGGGGCCGCTTTCCCCCGTGCTGGCAGCCATCTTCCTCCGGGAGGAGGCAGGAGCCACGATATCTTCTTCAGATGGCCGGACGGCTGCAAAAGTAAGTCGGGTCAGGTCGGGGATGCAAAAGTAAGTTGCTTCGCCGCTGTGTCTCTTCTTCCCTCCTCCCGGAGCAGGGCGCGAAAAGCAGCCTTGCTCCAGGAGGAGGGAAGAAGAGACACTGACAGTGAAGTGACTTACTTTTTGCTTTTGGTTTTTTCGCTTCGAAGCAACTTTTTTTTTTTTTGCTTCTGGCAGTCCCGACTTCCTGGTATCTGTCATTTCAAATGACATTTGAAATGACAGATACCAGCGTGGCGTGAAGCGTTAGGCCCGCGCACCCAGGATACTGTATAGGCGCTCTATCCAGTACGATGGGTTGCGCGGGCCTAAGGCTTCACAGACGCGGTTTACATTTACATAAAATTAGTGTTCAGGATCGAGCGGTAGGTGTGCTGCACTGTGCGTGCTGCAACCGCGGTTGCCGCAGGCACTAATGCAGCTCTTCCTACCGCTCGGTACTGGATAGACCTGAAAGTCACAGGGAGCGACAGATCTGAAAACATGGCTTTTTACACGCGCATACACAGAGGCAAAATAATATACCAGCAAGCTTAATGTACTTATTCTGTCTTTCTACTTTGATTTTACTCTTTATTTTAAGTATATTTTAACAGTTTTAGTATCTTTAGAAATAGTATTTAGAGTTTGGTATTAAGTGTATTACTGTTTTATTGTATTTATTGCATTTAATAGATAATTGTACACCGTTGTGATGGTCTTTCAGACTGATGTGACGGTATAAAAAAACCTAAATAAACTATAAACTTAAATATAAACAAACTCAAAATATCAAAAGAACCATAAAATACTGCTCAATTATTCTTTACAATTTTTATCTACTCTTTTTCTATTTATTAATGGTAATTATACCTAAATCCCATACAGATATACTAAACATTTCTGGCCATACATGAAAACATTTTAACATACACAATTTAAAAAGACATCTAGCAATTTAGAAAAATATGTATCTCTTTTATGTACAGATATACATCATCACAACAATTGCAAGCGTCATTACTATCATTTTAATAATAGTTAAACAACCCAAGCAGCATTGAAATCTTTCAAATTCAGTCTTAATCAAAGAGGGGCTAGGTAAGATCAATTTATGATCCACTTTATTGTCTATTTTACTATTATAACCTTCTCCGTTTTCCTATCAGTTGCCTGAAATTCAAATTCTTTATCTGTTTACCCTGCCAATTTCCACTTTTTCATACTTCTTATTCCTTAATTTTCTGTTTTATATCCCTTGTCCCAACATTTCAGCACCAAGTGCCCAGGTCTGGGCAACGGTCATTATTCAACTCTATAATAAAGATGTATGAAGAAAATACATATGTGATTGTGCTTTTGTTATCTTAAAATGCAATTCCATTCATCCACATCAAAAATAAACAGCTGCTCTAAGCTGACTCATTGTTTCCTTCATTGGAGTCTATCTCAGGAACACTCAAACACCCTTACACAGGTCATCAAACATTCTTCTGCTCTCTAGCCTTCAAATCGCTATCCCTAACATGAGATATCTCTTAAACATTCAACTTACAGTGGACTAGTTGGTCAGCTTCTTTTCAAAGAATCCTCATTGTGGGTTTAGCATACTCTGATGCTCATCTTAATTATTAATTATTATTTAATTATTAATTATTTAATTATTAATTATTCAATAATTTTTAATTATTAATTATTTAATAATTTAATTGCTAATTATTTAATTATTAATAATTTAATTATTAATTCTTTAGCTCATGCATTACTCATATCTAGGCCCATAAACATTGTTCACTGTTACCTGTATATGCCAATTTAGCACATCATTTATTTTTAGCTATTTTCTACATGTATTCATGTTATTTGACGAGTTACTGTTGTCTATTTAATATTTATATTCTTATGTTCAGAAACTCCGTTTATTGTAACGCCTTACCGCGACAGTTTTGTTTTATGGAAACCGACCTGATTTGATATTTGTATCGAGAATGTCGGTATATAAAAATCCTAAATAAATAAATAAATAAATAGCTTCCATAACTAATCATATTTCATCCTTTTTCAATCAGGAATGGTGATGTTGTCATCACCATGCTAATTGTTATAGTCCCGCAGAGGAGGAGCTATAATGAAAAGGTGAGATCTGTGGACATGCACTTGCCATGCTCGTGTACACACATTCACGGCTGGTGCTGCTGCCTTTACTATGCCTGCAGCTGCTAGAAAGAGCCAAGACTTGTGCAGAACTGCAGAGCATGAAGAGTCTGAACTCTACCTACTGGGATGGCCAGAGCAGTTCTCCCTACTTTTCTGCCTTCTGCCACTGCCTTCCAGTCCCATTCTAAAGCAAAGCTGAGTATGGCTGCATTTGCAAGGGCTAGTGAGCCAGCAGCCAGGTAAAGATAAGCTTAAAACAGTTCATGAATCATCTGCTTGAGGCTGTGGGGACCACATGGGATGGGGGGATGTCTGGCATGGATCATGTATTTTTGGGGGAGCTCAGAGTCAGGAATGTATATGGTGGGGTCTGGGGAGGATCTCTGGGGGATAGATCATGTGTTTGGGGGCTCATCAGGGATACATGTGGAGGGATCTGGGAAAGCTCTCTGGGGATGGATCCATATTTTGGGTGGGCTCAGGGATCTGTATCAGTGTCTGGGAAGACTCTTCGGGGTATGGATGAATGTTTATAGGAGAATCTGGGGAAGCTATCTGGGGGATGGATCACATGCAAGCTATAATTCTGTTGGAGGATCTCAAAAATCTTGTTTATCAGTCATTTGGCAGCAGCAAATGTTCTGGTGCATCATCAACTTCAGTGGTTATCCTGCACTCCTGGGTTTGACCATCTTGAGATCATCAGTCAGGATTACCCCCCGATCCCACTCTTGTTTCATGCATAAAAGAATTTCACCCCCTAGACTGTATTGCTTCCTTGGGTTTTTGCACCCTAAATACATGACTGCATTTTTTAGCACTAAATCTTAGCTACCAGACTCTAGACCATTCATCAATCTTTGCTAGATCTCTCCTCATGTTTTGCACACCTTCCTGGGTGCCTGCTCTGTTGGATATTTTTGTATCATCCACAAAAAGACAAATCTTTCCCAATAGATCTTTGCAATATCTCTTAGAAAAATGCTGAAAAGAATCGGTTTAAGGACCAGTGCCTATGGCACACCACTAGTAACGCTCCTCTTTTCAGACTGCGCTCCATTTACCACTACCCTTTGTCACCTACCACTCAACAAGTGTCTAACCCAGTCAGTCACTTCAGGGCCCATAGCAAAGACGCTCAATGTATTTTTAAGTCTTCTATACAGAATTATGTCAAAAGCCATACTGAAATCCAACACTAGTCTCTACTGATTCAAATCTCTGGTTCATCCAGTCAAAGAAATGGATCAGATTCATCTGACAAGACATATCACTGGTAAAACAATACCGCCTCGAGTCGTGCAATCCTCTGGTTTAGCAGTATTCCAAGCCTCCTCCTTACTGCCACTTTTGTGAAGAGGAACCACATACTTACTTCGCCAAACTACTCCTGACTCTAATGAAACACTGAAAAGGTCAGCCAGTGTTGCTGCCAGAACTTCCTTTTAATACTCTTGGATGTATTCCATCTGGCCCCATCACTAGCTACTTTAAATTTAGTTAGTTCCTCATGAACACAATCTTCTGAAAACCATTTGAGGTTTACTTCACTTTCCATTCTATGTGTTTCTATTATCTGTGGTCCTACTCCTAGCCCTTCTTCAGTGAACACTGAACAGATATATTTGTTAAGTAATTAGCCTACACACGGACGGTAGGCCAATTAAAAACGCCAGTACCGCTGACGGCACAGCGCTGCAACGCCGAAAAAGCCCTTTAAACCAGGGCTCAGCTGAACGATGCCCTCTTTTTGCCTGCACCCTCACTGCTATGAGGCATGCTCGATCAGCGCGGCCTTTCAGGAGATCAAGCCCTCATCGACAGAGATCTCTTCGGGGCTAAAGCCGCCCCCCCGAACGGACATCTCTTCGGGGCAAGTGCCCCCCCCCCCCCCCCCAGACGGACATCTCTTCAGGGCTAAAGCTCCCCCCAGACGGACTTCTCTTCGGGGCAAGAGCCCCCCCGAGACGATGCTGAAGCCGCGCCTACACACAGATGGTAGGCTAATTAAAAACGCCAGTAGCGCTGACGGCACAGCGCTGTGAAGCCGAAAAAGCCCTTTAAACCAGGGCTCAGCTGAACTGCACCCCACGCCGGGCGTCCCGCACACGAAGGAGCGCGAACAAAGGAGCCTGCCCCTTTGTGCGCCCCTTCGTGCAGCCACCGAGTGCGACAGCAGCACACTCTCTTCTCCCTCCACCCCCTTGCCTCCCAGTACATTTATTCCAGCACTCGCTCAACAGCCACTCCGTCCCTTTCCTATTCCCTATTCCGTTCACACGACTACCAAAAGAAGATGTTAACATACCCCATCCCCATCATTAATCAACTTTATCACAACCGAAGAAAGCCAGCAACCCCCACACACCCTCAGCAAAAGAGGTCCCTGATTCCCATCATGACTTCCCCCTTACACAATTCCTTGGTCTCTCACTTTTCTAACACTTTTCAATGCCCAATCCCTCACAAAACAAACTCATATTCTCAATGACTACCTACTGGACTCGAAACCTGACATTTGTACAATTACTGAAACCTGGCTGAAACCCACAGACATAGCTTTAACCAACCAATTACTGCTACAGCTCTACGATTTATTCTCAATACCCAGACAAAAAAAAAAGAGGCGGCGGCCTACTTTTAGCTGCAAAAAAAGAGCTAAGATTAATCCCTCAGTCTATGAAACCAGCCTCTAAACTCGAAATCGGCCTCTTCAAATCAAACCAACTACAAATTTGCCTAATCTACTCCCCCCGGGGCTTCTTGACTCAGATGCATCCCCCCTCATTGAACTCATCGCCAAACACATCAATGCTGACTCCCCAGCCATCATCATGGGAGACTTTAACCTCCACGTCGACATGACGCCACCTTCCCCCAACTGTGAAGCTCTCCTGTCTGCCTTCAATGCTATGGGTTTTAAGCAAATTGTAAACGTTCGAACCCACAGAGCAGGCCATACCCTGGATCTCATCTTCATAAACTCTTGCCTCACACTCACTTCCCCTCCCTCCTGCACCCCAGTCCTGTGGTCTGACCACTCGATGATCACCACAGACCTCTCGATAAAGGAGAACCCGACCCTCCCTCTCCTCAAAACTACCATTCACTTCAGAAAACCCTGTTCCATGGATGTCCTCAGCTCCCACCTTTCTACGGAACTACACAACCTAGACTTCTCTGACGCAGACTCTGCCCTCGCCTCCTGGCTCAACATCACTAACTCTGTGGCGAACAAAATATGCCCCTTGACAGAGAAAGAATTAAACCCTGCCCTTGAGAATAAAAAACCCTGGTTCTCGCTAGACCTGAAAAATCTTAAACAAGAGCTAAAACACAAAGAACACAAATGGCGCAAGGAGCCCACCCCGGCTTCATTGTCTGCCTACAAAACCTCCATGCACAGTTACAGGGCTACCATTCTCCATACAAAGAGAGACTTATACGTCTGCAAAATCCACAACTTCCTCTATGACGTGAAGGCCTTGTTTTCATACATGTCAGAACTCACTAAACCCTCCCGTCCCTCTATCCCCAACGACCAAGCCCAAATTAAGTCCATTGAACTTGCAACGTTCTTTGAGAAAAAAATCTCCAACCTCATAGCCCCGTTCATCTCCTTGAATATCCAAACCCCTCCCCCATTACTCCACCTCCAACAGCCAGAAAGCAAACTTTGAGTCATTTGAACTTACTTCATCCCTCTAAATCGAATCCATCCTCAAGAACATGAAACCTTCCTCTCACTCGTCTGACCCCATCCCTACAAAACTATTGCTCACCATTCCTAAAACCATCTCCAAGCCGTTGGCCGAAATCATAAACTGCTCTCTATCCCAAGGATCAGTACCTGACACTCTGAAACTCGCCACCCTCAAACCATTACTAAAGAAACCTAACCTGGATCCAGCTGACCCCTCTAACTTCCGTCCCATTGCCAATCTTCCATTTATCACCAAACTCATGGAGAAAATTGTCAACACCCAACTCTCAGACTACCTTGACAAGAACAAGATACTCTTCCCCACTCAATTTGGATTCCGTAAATCGCTAAGCACTGAATCCCTCCTAATTTCTCTCATGGATAGCATCCTTATGGGCTTAGACAAAGGACAAACATTCCTATTGGCACTGCTTGATATCTCCGCTGCTTTTGACACCGTGAATCACTCCATTCTCCTCAACCGCCTTTCGGACAATGGCATCTCAGGATCTGCCCTCAGTTGGTTCAAGTCCTTCCTCAGCAATAGAAATTACATGGTTAGAATAAGCAACCAAGAATCCCGCCCAGTCAGCTCAACACTTGGAGTCCCTCAAGGATCATCCCTCTCCCCTACTCTAACATTTATCTCCTACCCCTCTGCCAGCTCCTCGCCAATCTAAAGTTAACTCACTTCATCTATGCTGATGATGTGCAGATACTCATTCCTATTACAGAATCCATCTCCAAAACCTTCACTTTCTGGAACTGCACTCCATCAACCTCCTCCTCTCCAGTCTCAACCTAGTCCTCAACACTGCCAAAACTGAGCTACTTCTCATCTCGCTGGATGACAATAACCTTTCGTTCAACAACCTCCCCACGACCTCAACGGCCCAAGTGAGAGACCTTGGTGTTATTTTGGACAACCGACTGAACCTAAAAAAATTTGTCAACAATACAGCAAAGGAATGCTTCTATAAATTACAAATTCTAAAAAAGCTTAGACCCCTACTCCACCTACATGATTTCCGTACGGTTCTCCAAGCCACCCTATTCTCTAAAATCGACTATTGCAATTCCCTCCTCCTAGGCCTCCCCACAACTACTACTAGACCTCTACAGATGCTCCAGAATGCTGCCACAAGAATCCTAACCAATTCTAACAGAGGAGACCATGTCACGCCCATTCTAAAGAATCTACACTGGCTTCCTATCAACTTCAGAATCCTTCACAAAGTCCTTACCTTTATACACAAGACCATCCACAATCAGTCATCACTCAAACTAAATATTCCTCTTCATCTACACACCTCTATCAGACCGGTTAGAGCAGCGTACAAAGATACCCTTCACGCTCCCCCCACCAAGTCCTCGCTACACACCTCCATAAGGAAACGTGCTTTCTCCACAGCTGGACCTTTTCAGTGGAATGCATTACCCCCAGATCTACGCCAAGAACAATGCCCGCTGACCTTTAAAAAAAATCTCAAGATTTGGCTATTCAAACAAGCGTTTCCTTAAAAGGCTATGTGATACTCATTGACTCTCGATGCTGCCCGGTTTTTAGTACCATGCTATAATCATTAACACCATCCCTATGTTCCTTCGCTCTCCTCCTTCCTTCCTCCCTGACAACACTCACACTCCTCCCCGACAACCCACTGCCAACCTTCACTTAAGTATATCATTTCCTGCTACCATTGTCCTCTAGCTGTGTATCCCTGGTACCCCTGCCCGGGTACCCCTAGTCTTGGTTTCCTTCTCCCAGTCCCTTTTCCCTACTTAAGGTATGAGTTAACTTGTTCTATCCCTTGTTTCTATTAATTTTCACTTTTGTTTTACCCATGTTATATACTTGTTATTACCTGCCCAAGGTATCCCTCCCTGATCATTTCCCATTTTATTGGCCATGTTTTTCTACCCCTTGTTCGATGTAATCCGATGTGATATGACTTGTCATGAACGTCGGTATAGAAAAGAATTAAATAAATAAATAAATTCTTCCTTTTTCTCATCAGCCTCCACATATTACTTCCCTTTACCTCAGCCTCAGATTCTCACAATGTCACCTTTGCACGTTTTCTTATCACTAACATATCTTTAAAAAGTATTGCTCCCTCGCTTTACTTTATTTGCTACATTTTCTTCTATTTGCATTTTCACACTCAGGGATGGATTCCCGATGACGACTGGCCCGGGGATTCGCCGCCTCGGCCAGCCCTGGAGATACCACATGGTCTGCCGAGCGCAGCTCTGTCACAGTCGTGCTCAGCAGACCACATGACTAGAGTGACCCGCCCACCGGGGGATGCCCGATCCCTGATAGGCCAATCCGCCCCTGTTCACACTCCTATTTTCTCAACTTCTCAGGTATTCTAGATATTGTCCCTGCCTTCCTCTTCCTGTGATCTCTTGTAGTTTATGAACATTAATATTTTGGCCCTTACTTTTTCAGATACTTCTTTAGATAACCATAGTGTCCTTTTTTCCTCTTAACTTTATTTACCTTCCTAACAAACATTTTTGTTGCCCTTATCTCCTTTTAGTTTTGCCTACTGTTCTTCTACTTCACCCTAGATTTTCCCATGTAGCTAATGACTCCTTGAGGTACTCCCTCATTTTAACAAAGTTAGGGGGTCATTTACTAATCTGCGGTATTTTCCCCAAAGAGATTTTACTAAACTGCAGTACTAGATAAGGAGGGGAAAACACTGCAGGTTAGTGGCCCCCAGGAAGTTTCACATGATGGTGGCCCCTCAGACCAGGGCTGCCATATTGTAAAGGGCCTGAGTAGACCAAACACTTCCTCCCCACCCTCAAAGTATAAAGAAACGGAGTCTGTGAGATCTCAATAATGTTTATCTTATATAACCCCTGGGATAGCATCCCTTCACAGCATCCCAATTAGTTTCAAGTAAATAAAGTCCATTCCGGACAATTCCGGATCATCATTCATTCCCAGGAAGAAAGAGTAGGAGAGGTCAGAGATGGAACACTGGTACCCACCCAGTGCATCTGATCAACTCATTGAGATAATCAGAGTGGAGAGAGAGGAGGTGGAGGTACCATCTTAGTAAGACATGTTGATGGCTCTATTAGTTATTCCCGCGCGATTCAGTAAGTAAAATGTGCAGTCAAGCCGCACATTTTACTTTCAGAAATTAGCACCTATCCAAAGGTAGGCGTTAATTTCTGCCGGCACCGGGAAAGTGCACAGAAAGCAGTAAAAACTGCTTTTCTGTACACCCTCCGACTTAATATCATGGCAATATTAAGTCGGAGGTCCCAAAAGTTAAAAATAATTAAACATTAAAAAAAAAAATTTTTAAATCGGCCCGTGACTCGCGGGTTAAAAACCGGATGCTCAATTTTGCCGGCATCCAGTTTCCGAACCTGTGGCTGTCAGCAGGTTTGAGAACTGACGCCGGCAAAATTGAACGTCAGCTGTCAAACTCGCTGACAGCCGCCGCTCCTTTCAAAAAAAGAGGCGCTAGGGACGCCCTAGTGTCCCTAGTGCCTTTTTTTACCGCGGGCCCTCATTTGCATGCAGGCCGATACTAAATCGCATGCACAGGAGAGTGGCCTGTGCACTCGCCCGCTCTCCCACGACTTTTACTGTATCGGCCCGAATGTTTTTAAATTTATTATACCTATACACAATTGTGTACTAATGACCCTACGCCCATGTACATATTCCTCTCTTCCTCCCAATCCGCCTCAGTTTACACAAGCCTCGGCTCTTTCACATAATACAGTATCAGTCTCATTACAACATTCTTCAACTTCATTATCCTTTTTTTTTTTTTATATGGGAACTCACTCTCTTGACATCACCAACATAATCAATTAGGCAGAAGAAAACCTCTAAGTATGATCCTACCCTAATGCTAGCTCATGCTGAATGCAAGAAGTGAAGCACTTGCCCACACTTCATTTAAATATAATCAAAGCCACATTTGCAGTCCTGCTTCATAGAATTCAGTGGGAAGAACATACATGTGAAATCTTGACAAAGGGGCCAATATTCAAAAAAAGCAAATCTCCTAAATTAAGGCTCCTAAATGAGGTGCTTTTCAGTCAAAACGTAGAGGCCTAAGCATCCAGTTGAAGTCACAAATTTAAGATACTAAATTTAGGCCTCCTAGTCATTTCCCTAGATTCCTAATTTTCTTTCCCTGCCATAACTTCATCCTGGTAGCCAAACGGGATGAAGTTATGAAATTTAGGACCCACTTTTTAGGGTCCTAAATTTAAGTGCCTAGAGAAACTAGAAACCTAAATTTAGGGACTCAGCCCTAGTATATTTTCAAGAGCCCAATTTCGGAGCCTAGCTTCAAAGGTTAGGAGCTTAAACACTTTAAAACTTGGCCCCCAAAGTGTTTTGATTATTGTAAAGGAACACACACTGTTCACAGAACATGTATTTGTACCCATATAAAAACATGGGTGGGGACAAGTCAGGAAAGTAAAGTATGCATGCTTTACAGCACTAACTTTGCATCTGCTTTTCCATATCTCTCATTTGACAAATTAAACTGCAGCCTGTGGAGCCATGCCCTCTACTATGGTGGGGGATCACGCCTAGTACCACATACATAAGTAATCACATACAACACCATACTATAAAATGTTAGGGGTAGATTTAAAAAAATAGCGCGATCGCGTACTTTTGTTGGTGCACCAGGCACAAACAAAAGTACGCTGGATTTTATAAGATAGCCGCGTAGCCGCGCGTATCTTATAAAATCCGGGATCGGCGCGCGCAAGGCTGCCGATTTTGGGCAGCCGGCGCGCTCCGAGCCGCGCAGCCTGCCTCCGTTCCCTCCGAGGCCGCTCCGAAATAGGAGCGGCCTCGGAGAGAACTTTCTTTCGCCCTCCCCTCACCTTCCCCTCCCTAACCCACCCCCCACCCCCCCCACACACACACCTTTATCCATGGATTTACGACGGCTGGATTTACGCGAGCAGGGCATTTAAAATCCGCCGGTAAGTGTACATAAAGTTCCATCATACTCCCCTTATTTCTTTAGCCAACCGGAAAATGTCAGGTGGTGTATCTTTAGTTCTTCATCTTTTCTGTTTTATTAATAATTATATTACATTCATGTTGCACTTTTAGCACGTGGTGTTAGTTCCTATCTGAATTGTTTTGTGCTCTAATATGTACGTACTTAGTGTCATTCAATCAGAATATATGTCACGTATTTGATATTAAGTAGGGGTACATGTGGATTCCATGTGCACTAGGTTGTATGCATGTAGTGGTTCTACACTGTGTAATGAGTAGTCAGTGTGGATGAGTCATACTTTCTAAAGTAACTGTGCAGTATGCCAGTATATAATAGGAATATATTTTCACACAGATGTTTAGAAGCATTTGAATAGAAACATGATGGCAGAAAGAGACCGTTTGGCCCATCCAGCCTGTCCATCCATCCAGTTAATTTATCATTATAATTCTCATCATTTCCTTAAAGATCTCCTGTATTTATCCTATGCTTTCTTGAATTCAGATACTGCTTTTCTCCCTACCACCTCCACTGGGAGGCCGTTCCACACATCCACCACCCTCTCTGTAAAGAAATATTTCCTAAGATTACTCCTGAGTCTTCCTCCTTTCAACTTCATCTCATTCTAGAGCCTCCTTTCCATTGTAAAAGACTTGTAGAAAGTATGTACAGTATAAATGTCAGGTAGTAATGAATGACAGACAATAAAGATGTGAGAAGTAAATATTATATTAAGATGACAGAGATGAGATTCCAACCATTAGGGTATGCCAAAATGATTTTTAAATGCAGATCACTGAGATTCTCAAAGGGAAAGTCAGCATTGACCCTTTAGAAGCTGTGTTTTGCCACTGTTTAAAAATAAGGTATAGCCCCCTAAAAAAATGTTTTGCATGGTTATGTAACAGAGTAATAGAAAAGGGTTAGCTGTAGCTAACTTTACTATTTGTCCACAAGTGTAAAAATGTTTTGGATGTCTCAAAATTGTTCTAATATAAATTAATGGGAGCTGCGTAACTATGGCAGATCTATGGCCAAAACGTAAGCCAGCCTCAAATAAGAATGCAAACATTTGAGTCGAAGGATACTGGCATCATATGAAAAGGCGCATACTTATTTGGGTGAATAGGGCATAATTTGAGGTGAAGTGGAGGGCACAAATGGATCATCTACGATGGCAACGCTGTTTATAAGATCCAGATATCTTTTTTTCTACTTCTGATGAATAACTTTTCATGTGCTGAATGTCTTGTAAATATCTATTTCTATCATAGCTACTATTCAGCAAAAACTGGATTAGTGCCTGCTATTTGGCCTTAAGAGGCAAAAATGTATTTGAATGAATCTAGGTCTATTAAATACAAACTTCAGTCTCAAAGCAAGACATAGTATTATAGTAGATAGCAGCAGATAAAGATTAAATGGACCAGTTACTCTGGTCAAAAATATGCCAGGCCTTTTGAGAAAAAAGGGTCATTGCTTTAGGTTCTACACAAGGTGCGGACAGCACATGTCACAAGTTGTGTGATAGAATGAGCAGTGTAACACCGACTACATACAGTCTGAGGCAATTCCTGTCAAAGCAGGGATGCCAGTGTTTAGACTGCTGCCAAATTCCTTGGTAAAGCATATCCTCTGGCCTTCTAAAACTCCCTCCCTAAAATCTGAGTAAGGGGAAAAAAATCAAAATAAAAGGGCCCAATATTCAAAGCACGTTCAGCGCAATTTAGTTGGATAAGCAGAACTAATGAGGATAAGTATCGGCCGCTGAATATGCACCTACGATCAGCAGCCACCACTTAGCCATATAAGTCCCTTATAAAGCTAAAATGTCCATGCACAAAAAGTGTGTACCGAGTGGATCAGGGTTGGAGCAAATTAGCCATATACAGACAACTACCGATAGTCGGAGATAGTCGCATTACATCTAGATTTAGCCAGGTAGACCAATCCGGCTAAGTGTGCACATATACACATATATCCAGCGGCTTTGTCATGCCACTGAATACACATCATAACTTAGCCAGATTAGTCATATCCGACATAGGGGGTCATTTTCAATAGTTTTTGCATGCGATAGGGTGATCGGGGTGGAGTCGGGGCGGCACCGGGGCCGACGCTGCAGAGACATCACTGATGGCAAAAGGTAAGGACCCTTATCGCAGCCAGTTTCAAGCCAAATAATGGTGTAGTTATTCGGTGCAAAAGCTGGTAGCCAGCACACTGCAGTGGTGCGATGGCTGCCAGCTTTTGCAGGCCCACCCCCCGCTTCGCCCCCACCCCCCGGTGCCGCGAGAATAGTGAATCCAGCCCTAAGTTACTTAACAGGCCAGCGCTAAATATTGAGCCCAAAATGTTTACTATCATGCATGAGTAAAGGACATGGGCAATTGGACGAAGGCTTATCTGGTCTCTCTTCAATTGTAGAGTGCACAGTGTAACAATATATGCAGCAAACAATTCTCAGCAGCCTAAATTTTAATAGGAAAAGTCCAAGTTTCTGGGCTTGTATGTGAATGGTACCAGTGCTTCTCAATCAAATGCAATTTTGTTACAAAAGATAGCAAAGCTCCCTCAGTAATATTCATATCACCTAACGAATTGATCGTGCAGTACATATGGCTCTGAAACCAATAAAAAAGAAGTCCTAAATGACAGTATGCGTGAAAGATACCAAAACTGAGAAACTTCATATACTAAAACAGTGATTACTTAACGATTTATTTAAAAAATAAAAAAATAAAACACTCTCCACATTACAATGCATGATATCTTTATATTAAATATCTTTGTCTAATTGGTTGATAAAAATTTGTCAAGGAAGTTCTAATATCATACAATATTTGCCACCCAATCCAGTACCTGTGCCTCTTAGTGATAAACATTATTGAGAAGTGGGAGAACATACATACATAATGCCATCCTCTTTCAAGAATGCATGGACAGAAGAGCACACTAATCAGCAAAAATGTCCAGAAAAATACTGGCTCAGATTCAAATGAGAATACAAACTTTTTTCAATATTGGGGTATTTTAAACCCATCAGTGCAAAATGGAAAATAAAAAGTGATTTAAAGCTAAAGGGTGGATTTTAAGCACTCAGTAAAAAAATAATACCATAATAAAGATTGCTATCAACGCATTATTTCAAAACTATGATGTTCATGCAACTTGCCAGTTATAGGCTGCGCACAGAATTCCATTATTCAGAATGTTGTTTTATTGTACACACAAAACTATGATGCTATAATGCATCTGACCCACTTCCTCCCCTCCCCTCCCAAAAAAAGCTGCTACAGCAAATACAGTAATATGGTTAACATGCAAGATTTTTTTTTCTTGTTCCATATGCAAGACTTATATTGCGTATATTACATAAGAGCTGTTAAGAAGCCAGTATACATGTGAAATATGATTATGCATCTGTTTTCTAAGTTAGTACATCTAAGCCTTATGACAAATTCAGTTTCAACTGTAATAAAATTACTAGAAAGATTTTCAAATAGCATAATTACTAATAGAAAAGTTTGTTTTGTGATTGAATATTATGACTTGCAAGTGATAGCACTGTTAAGGATGCACAAGAACAGGCATTATGAATTAAACTCATCAGTACGTGCAAATGGTAAATGTTTGCATGATTACAAATAAGAGTCATTAAGCAGTAGAATAAACAGAGAGAGGGTCATCTCCAACTGCAAGACAAAATCCTCCCTGTTGTAACCAATACCACTTAGAGAAGTAAAACCGCTAGATACCTATAACCAACTCTAAAAGATAATACTTGTTTCAAGTCATCAAGCCTAAAAGACCACATAATAAGGAACTGGGTAGCATTGACATGCTTCAAGATCCATAGTTTTATGATTGGTTTAGCATCTCAAGCCACAAGAAGCTGTGAAAGTGCCCAAATGAACCTGTCAATTATATTTCCTTTGATATACACACACACACACACACACCCACACACACACACATATATATATATATATA